>NW_026575051.1:67199375-68501250 GCF_905146905.1 Nyctereutes procyonoides
TGGGTATAGAGTTTCAGTTTTGCAAAATGAAAAGAGTTCTGGAGATGGATGCTGGGTATAGTTGCACAACAATATGAATGTACTTAATATCACTGAAAGGTAGACTTAAAAATGGTTAAGATGGTAAATTTTATGTGTACTTTACCACAATTTTTTGAATTGGGGAAAATCAACTTGATTTTGAAAATAAGCCTATTCTTTAACAAAATTTAATAGCAATATGTGATCGTTCTGGGAATAAACAAAGAATGAATCAAATAATGGGTTTTGGTGTGTGTGTGGGGGGCAATGATGAAAGGATTAGTATTTTTCCTATAAGATTATTTCACATTTGACTTTTATAACACACATCATAAAGTTAATTTTTGCAAAATTATTCAAGAGCCAAAGGCCTCTCTTAATCCTTTGATATTCAAATCACACTCTTCTGGAGACTCATCAGGTCATTATCCTTGTGGATGTTAATTTCTTTAAAAGTTAACTGGTCTACCTTTGCCACATCCCAGTTGGCCAAGGGATTTGGGTAGGATTTAGTTTTCCCCATTGCTTTCAAAGACCTTTTATAGTCAAACATCTTTTGTAAGGCCTGCAATTTCACCTCGCATCAGAAAGTCAGAAAGAAGCTGGCCTACCAGCAATTTCCTGTGACAGAGAGAATGACTCTAGTGGTAAGCAGGGATGTGCGGGGTGGGGCCTACTGCGCTAATGTTCAGCCCAATACTTTTGTGACAACGCCTTTCATTTCTCCATATGGCCTTGTAATTGCAAGACTCAGAAAATGAACCCTGATAAGGAGAACTCCCACACCCAAGAATCTGGTTGTTTGGTGAATGTTTACTGCTCTTACAGTACACAAGGATGGTGACAGACATCAAATAGCACAAATTTCCCCCATTAAGTTAAGCAGTGACATCAGTCCCTGGCAGGTTTTTTCCAGGTGCTTTCTGAATCCACTCCTACTCCCTCTAGGTTACTTCTGTCACTGGGTTCAAACAATCCTTTTGAACAAAGGATTAACCCAACTATATAATTCCAAAACACTCCCTGGATCCATTCACACCCATCACTTCTACTGATAACGTCCTGCTCTTCACATCTACCCTCAGCCCTCCGCCCCACAGCAGCCGAAACAGCCACTTGGGCCCGCCTGAACCCCTGCAGGAGATTCCCATTGCCTCGAGGAAATCAAGGAAACTTGTGATCATCCTCCAAGGCCCCGGTTGGTCATCCCTCTCCCCATCAGCCTCAGCAAGGTTATTTCACCTCCTCTCTAGTCTCCAGACACCCAGACCTCCAATTCCTTCTCACCGTAGGGCCTTCTCATCTTACTTGCTGCCTCTGCCTGGAATATTCTTGCCTTACCCACCCCTCAGGACTAAAAGGCCCCTGACTCTCCAGACTCCCCACCCTCTCAACTTAAGATCCGCTCGCTCCCCCCCCTCCCCCCACTGTCACACCTCCACTGTCAACATTGTATTTTTGAAGATGGCCCATCAGTGTTTTGACTTTCCCACTACACTGTAGGGTCATTGAAACAGTCTGGTCTGGATTACTTAGCATTACGATCTGCAGGCAGATCAATAAATGTGTTGAGCAAATGAGCCGGCCTGCATCTTCCCTACTCAGAGTTCAACCGCAGCCACATTTCTCAGGAAAATCAAAGACAAGAGCCACAGACAATTAAGCTACATTGACAAATGCGTTCAATGAGTGGACGTCTCATTTTCTCAGGTCTGAAAATAAACACATGGTATTTGCAAGACCGAAACAGATATTTTCAGAATTTATCCTCTTAAGTCTTCGCACCCTCTCCGTACCTGTGCCTCTGGTGAACCATCATTCCCACCAAGGGTCTCATCAAATCTCACTCTGCAGTCACAGAGCCATTTCCTCTTATTCCATCCTCAGTGGAGACAGACCGCCGCTTGTTATCTTTTGTATTTAAAAACTCTTTACATTTCTAAATATAGATAATTACTTTTTTTTTAAGGTCCTGCACCTCCTAATTCTCCTAATTTTTTTTTCTTTTTATGCATCATCCCTATCCTTGGCCATTTGCGTGGCTGCCTAGGAACCCTGTCCAGCCTGTGAGTGCTAGGATACCTTCTGAGCTCGCAGTCCTTGGCTTCTCCCTGGAATCTTGGCTCATACATCCTGGTGAGAGGGGACACATGCCAGCCCGTTCAGCTAGGTCACAAGCTCCTCCCACAGACAGAAACCTCACTCCACTACCCTTGACCAGTGACCTCCAAACAGATTCACTGCGGCTGGCCTCTGGCAGTCTGGAGCCTATCTGAAAGCCTCACTGAGTGTAGGGACGCTTCCTCCCTGGCTGGTCCACTTCTGATGACAGTCCCCACCAGAATGACTGCCAATGTCACGTCAGGTGCCCTACCGTGGATACTAACTGTAATTTCCCTGGGTCCTGATAATAACCCAGTGAAGCATGTAGTACTTCCTGCAGTTTACAGCTTAGAAACTAAGGCTCAAAGAGGACTACCTGTTTGCCCAAGGCCACACAGCTAAAAAGCCAAAATATGGCAAAGCTGGTACTCAAACCCATGCCCTTTCCCTACATGTCCCTGTTCCTCATAACAGAAAAGCCTGATGCCTTCTTGTTCTCTTTCCTGCTGCACACTACACAGACGACTCTCTTAACAACACACCTTAAGCATCTGTTGGGCTCGTGCATACAGGGTCTGACTAGGCCACTGTAATTGCTCAGAAATGAAATGACGCCTCAGTAATTGGGGAATGCGGATCATGTGCCAGGCATGGGGTCAAACAAAAGGTCTCTGCCTCGTAAGCAACCATTTTTCATTTTAATGAGCTTCACTGTAAACACAGGGCGCCACTATCCCACAAAAAAGACTTCTCAGTGGAATGAACAAAGATTAGTCCTTGATCGCTCTCACCACATGCCACATGACCCAAACTAAGACAGTCGGGCTCGACGTGAAAACACTGCAGCCGAATTAATGAGGTCTTTGAAAAGCACACACACAACTCACCATGGCAAGAAGAAAGCGTGCGACCATGAAGCTGTAATAATCAAACGAGAACGCCGCTGCTATGCCAAAGAAAAATATGCCAGCGCTTGTGGACCACAAGACAAGGCGTCTTCCTATCCTGAAAAATAAGAATCACACAGTGGAACAAGCAAAGTAATGGTTATAACAGTTCCAACACCCACTCAATTCACAAAAGTTGAGTGTTGCCTACGTATCTCATAGCTTATGTACTGGTTCCTGCTGCTCATTCATCTATTTGGGGAAATAGTGAGTGACTTCTTTAAGAGGCCAGTCTTTCGGTGGAGAGGCCCCCACCCAAGCCACTAATATACATACATGATCACCCTGTGTGATCCCCAGTGCGCCTCCTAACCCAGGACTGCTGAGGGAAAGGAGGGTTTGTCCTTTTACTCCCAGACTTCTGCTGTCTGACCTGTTGGACCATCTTCCCTGTAGGGCTGGCTCTGCCCACACGGGTAGAGAAGGTCTTGCCAAGCCTCTTTAAAAACACGTGGGTGGGGGATTGGGGTAACTGGGTGATGGGCCCTGAGGAGGGCACTTGATGGGATGAGCACTGGGTGTTACACTGGTGTCACGTTGGCGAATTGAACTTCAATAAAAACAAATGAAAAATAAGCAGATAAAAGTAAAGAATAAAAAAATAAAAACAGAGGGCTTGCTACATTCTGCTCCTAGAATACGGGGCTTGCTTGCTCCGCATTTTCATAATTGGGAGGGGCATTTATTTGCCTAAAAAGCAAACAAACAAATTATAATCCTGACAGATTTTTTAAAAATTGAGATATCATTCACAAACCACAGAGTCCGACCTTTGCAAGTATACAGTGCAGGGGCTTTCAGTGTATTCACCAAGTCGTGCAGCCCTCATGACTAATTCCAGGATATTTTTCATCACTCCAAAAAGAAATTCTGCACCCAGCAGCCGTCATCCCGCCTTTTGTGCGCACCCCCTCCCTCCAGCTCTTGACTTCCACTAACCCACTCTCTGTCTCCAGGGAGTTGCTTACTCTGGACATTTTATATTAACAGAGTCGCACAATATATGGCCTGTGGTGTCTGGCTTCCTTTACTTAGCATTGTGTCTGTAAGATTCGTCTGTGATGCAGTGTGTATCGATCGGTACTTCATTCCTTTCTGGGTCTAAATAACACTCCACTGGGTGGCTATACCACATTTGTTTATCTATCCATCAGTTGAAAGACATTTGGATCGCCTCGGCTTCCCAGCTATGGGGAATAATGCTGCTGTGAACATTTTGTGAGCAAAATTTTGTGTTCGGTTCTCTTGGGTATGTAGCTAGGAGCGGAATTGCCGGCACCTACGATAACCCTATGTTTAACATTTGGAGGAACTGCCAAACTGCTTTCCAAAGTGGCTCCCCATTTTTACAATCTCACCCACAATGGACGAATTTCCCCACATCCTTGATGACACGTGTCCGTTATTGTCTGTCTTTTTGATTACGGCCATCCTCGTGAGTGTGCAGGGGTATCTCATTGTGGTTTTGATGTGCACTTCCTTCATGACTGATGATGTTGAGCATTTTCATATGTGCTTGTTGGCCATTTGCACATATTCTTTAAAGAAATATCTATCTAAATCCTTTGCCTGTTTTTAAACTGGGTTGTTTGTCCTTATATTGTTGAGTTATAAGAGTTCTTTATATATTCAGGATCCTGGGCTCTTATCAGATATGTGGTTAACAAATATTTTCTGCCTGTGAGTTGTCCCTGATAGATAATCTTAAGGCAAAGATTATAGCCTTGAGATTCCAACCAACACATTTCCCTGGTAAAGTGGAGGATACACAAGCTAATAAAAAACTGTCCTCTGCACACCCTCAGCCTTCTATGCTCCCACACACACACTTGTAGGGATGCTTGGGCCTACACATGCATGGTTTCCAAACTCATCTGAGCCCTGAATGCCATTTCATACTTTTTACCCACCACTCCCTCCATCAACCTCCTCTGCCACCCACGATGTCTGCACCTCCCATCTCCTGCAGAGAACACAGGCCATCAAAGAGAAAGCCCCACAACTTCCTGCTGGGCCCACCTGCCAACAAACCTGCATTCTGCATTCAGCTTTCTCTTCTTCCCTCCTCTCTGGAGACACCCAACCCACCCTTTTCTCTCCAGATACCAGTTTGCAATCTTTGTATTGGATCGTGCCTCTTCCCTCCTCCTCTGAGAACTTATTCTAACAGTTACTTCTTTGGCCTCTCTCTTTTTCTCTCCTCAGACTCCTTCTTTTCAGTTTAAGTCTTTTCCAGCCAAAGACAAGAGCCTTCCATGGAACCTAGCACTCCATCAGCCACATTTCATCCTGCCTTTCCTCCACCAATGGCTTATCGGGAAGGAATACGGATGCCTCAACTTCTATGTCTCCTTAGCTGGTGACCACCGGGTCGCCACTGACTTTTCTGAGATGGCCCTCCAGTCACCAGGGACCCGCAGGCTGCCTGTCTCCTTAGTGCCATGGACCATTCCTGCTCTGAAGGCCCACTCCACCTCGGCTTGCCGAACACCACTCTCCACGTTTGGCCCAGGCCTCCCTGACGGCCCACCTGCCTCAGCGTCGGCATTTCCCAAAGTCCTCTACTGCACGCTCTGGGCCCTTGAGATGTCATCTGCCTCCCTGCCTCTGATTCCTAAGAACATGCTGTCAACTGCCCACATGCCTTCTGGTCCTAGTGGCTCTGCTCCACTTGTTTTTTTTTTTTTTTAAGATTTTTAATTTATTTATTAGAGAAAGAGAGAGCACGAGTGGAGAGGAAGGGGCAGAGGATGAGGGAGAAGGAGAAGCAGACTCCGCTGAACAGGGAGCACAATTTGGGGCTCGATCCCAGGATCCTGAGACCATGACTCCAGCCAAAGGCAGACGCTTCACTGCCTGAGCCACCCAGGCGCCCCGGCTCTTCTCCATTTCGAGGTCCTGCATAGCTGCTATCTTTGTTATTGGTGGTGGTATTTCGATTTTCCCTTTCTTTCTTAATCCAGGGGTAGGACATGCTCATGGGAAAATATACCCAGACACGGTTCCCTTTCTTCTGAAGTGGCTCTCTCCTTCATGTTTCCTGAATTGGTTGGTTTTCTTTCCTCTTCTTCCAGCATAGTGGTCACTGAATCACGTCAGTTTAAAAATTCCTCAAGGGAATCCCTGGGTGGCGCAGCGGTTTGGCACCTGCCCTTGGCCCAGGGCGTGATCCTGGAGACCTGGGATCGAATCCCACATCAGGTTCCCGGTGCATGGAGCCTGCTTCTCCCTCTGCCTATGTCTCTGCCTCTCTCTCTCTCTCTCTGTATGACTATCATAAATAAATAATACAATTTTTTTTAAAAAAATGCCCCCTCAATATGTGTCCACCTTGGCCTCTCTGTCTCTCCTACCTTCATTCAGGCCTTTGCCTCCCCCTACATACATCACTCATCCCCATGGCCTCCCAACCAACCAGGCCTGAGCGCACCTCTCCCACACTTCCCAGAAATAAAAACAATCCCAGGTGTAGTTTTGCTTCACTACCTTTATCCATCCTATGTGTCTGCCAAATGGGCCTCCCCACAATTCCCTGAACGTGCTAGGCTCTCTCATCCCATGAAGTCGTCCCCCCACCTCATAGAAAGCCTTCTCTATTGAGCATTTAAAACCCAGGTCAATGGGGCACCTGGGTGGCTCAGTGGTTGAGCGTCTGCCTTCAGCCTGGGGCGTGATCCCGGAGTCCTGGGATCAAGTCCCACATCAGGCTCCCTGCATGGAGCCTGCTTCTCCCTCTGCCTCTCTGTGTCTCTCACGAATAAATAAATAAAATCTTAAAAAAATAAAAAATAAAATAAAACCCAGATCAAATGTGCAGCCTTTTCTGACCAGCCTCTGGGGTCTTGCAGCAGAAATGAAGAGAAAATGGAAGGTAGCAATTAGGTATTCAGGCCTGGGTTCAAATCCCAGCTCCATTGCTTACTTTCTAAATAAACTTTCTGTGCCTCCTTTTCCATACCAGTACTTAAAATAGGGCCAATAGTGCCTACCTCACAGATTTCTTTAAATAATCAAACGAAATAATGCACAAGACATTTAGAATAGTACCGAGTGCATAGGAAATGGTTCATAAATGTGAGCTATTATTATTTTAAGAGCATTTATCACATTTCATTGAAATTATCTGTTTAAAAGTCTTTCTCCTCCACTGTTATCTCTGTAAGGATGGGATCAGATCTTATTTCTTTGCTTTTTATTATTTTTTATTATAATATATCATACATACATCAGAATACATAAAAATATATATGTACAATTTGGAGAATAAAGACTCAAACATCTATGAATTCACAACCCAAAGCAAGAAAAAGATCATTGCCACTCTCCCAGTAGCACCTGAGAGAGGTGCTCTCTCTCACACCTCCCTTTGTGATTCCAAACCCCAAACTCCTTCCCCCCTTTTGGAAGGACCATTATCCTAATTTTAGTGACCATCAATTCCTTGCTCTTCATTCCATTTTAACATAGGCAGCCCTAAAAAATACAGGTTACTTTTGCCAGTTTTTGAACTTTCTATAATCAAATGGTACTATGTGTATTATGGCTCTCTTCTTTCACTCAATACTATTTTTGGAAACTCATCTCTGTTGTTTGTGAAGCTATAGTTCATTCATTGAATGGCCACATATCCCACAGCAAGAAATACTGCAAAACATGTGTCTACAATATGGCTGACGTACATTTGGGTTGTTTGCATGGCCAGGCTGGTAGCAACAATGCTGTAGGAGCCTTCTAATGCACGTACCCACGTGGACGTGTGCAAGAGCTTCTCCAGAGTACTAGCCTAGAACATGTGAACTGTACCTATCATCAACTTTTCTATATAATGATAAACCATTCTTCAAAGTTTTTTTAATTTGTATTTTCAATTTGCACTCACACCAGCAGGGTGAGAACTCCTACTACTCTGTATCCTCACCAACACTTGGCATTACAAGAATTTCTACTTTTGACAACTGGTCAACAATAAATGGTATGGTTATATACCACTAACACCTTTTTCATCTCTTCATCAGCCATTTGGATGTTCTCTTTTATGAAGTGATTTCAAATCTTTTTCTCAATCTTCTGTTAGGTTGTCTATCTTTTTTCCCAATTGATATAAAAGTCCTTTAAGTACTCTGGATTTTAATCCTTTGGTTACATGTAAAGCAAATATTCTCTCTCTCGCTCTCTGGCCTGTCTTTCTTCCTAATGGTGTCTTTTCGTGGACATAAATTCTTCTAGTGAAGTCAAATTTATCCATATTTTTCCATTGTGGTTAGTGCTTTTTGTGTCTTCAAAAAAGTCATCCCTTCCTTCAAGTAGGTTCTGAAAATATTCTCTCATATTATCATCCTAACATTATATGGTTTTCCCTTTCCCATATGTATCTTTAATCATTCTAGATTTTAATCCTGATTTTCATACTATAAGGTGTGAGGAAGGGACACTGGTTGTATTTTCTTCTATATGGCTAACAGTTGTCCCAGGACCACTCATTAATCCTTTTCCTACTGATGTGTGATGCCTTATTTGTTCCATAGTTATATCTATAAATGCACTACTCATGGTCCTCTAAGGAGCTATCAACGGTTTGTCTAATGATACATCTATTTATCTTAATGACTTGATTCTTGAAGTTTGTTATTTTCTCTATAGAAGTTTGCCATTTGTACACACGTTTTTGATAGATTTATCCATATATATTTTATATTTTTTGGCTTTTGCAATGGCATTTTTTAAACTTTTTAAAAATTGAAGTATAGTTGACACATGGTTACATTAGTTTCAGATGTACAATATAGTGATTCAACAACTCTACACATTATGCTATACTCACCACAAGTGTAGCTACCATCTGTGCCCACACAATGTTGTTATAATACTATTGACTATATTCCCTACGCTAATAATGACTTATTTATTCCATAACTGGAAGCCTGTATTTCCCACAGCCCTTCACCCATTTCACGCACCCCCCACTGCCTCCCCTTTGGCAACCATCAGTTTGTTTTCTGTATTTATGAGTCTTGTTCTGCTTTTTATCTGTTTGTTCATTTGTTTTGCTTTTTAGATTTCACATATAAGTGAAATCATATGATATTTGACTTTCTTTGACTTATCTCACTTAGCACAGTATCCTTCAGATCCATCCATGCTGTTGCAAATGGCAAGTTTTTGTTCTTTTTTATAGCTGGAATATTATTCAGCCACATAATATTACATATAATCTATTAATATATTATTAATATATGTCATGTCTTCTTTATCCATTCATCTATCAATCAACACTTAGGTTGCTTCCATATCTTGACTATTGTAAATAATGCTACAATAAACATAAAGGAGCATATACCTTTTCAAATTAGTGTTTTCGTTTTCTTTGGGTAAATACACAGTAATGGAATTACTAGATCATATGGTGTTCCTATTTTTAATTTTTTGAGGAACTTCCATATTATTTTTCCACAGCGATTACACCAATTTACATTCCCACTAACAGTGCAAAAAGGTGCTTTTTTTCTTCACATTTTCACCAATATATGCTATTTCGTCTTTTTTTAATTTTAGCCATTCTGAGATGAAAGGTGGTATCTCATTGCGGTTTTGATTTGCATTTAGTGATGTTGAGCATCTTCTCATGTGTCTGTTGGCTATCTGCATGTCTTCTTTGGGAAAATGTCTACTCACGTCTTCTGCCCATTTTTTTAATCAAATTATTTTTTTGGTATTCAGTTGTATAACTTCTTTATAGCTTTTGGGTACTAACCCATTATGGACATTTCATTTACAAATATCTTCTCCCATTCAGTAGTTTGCCTTTTTGTGCTGTTGATGGTTTCCTTCACTGTACAAAAGCTTTTTATTTTGGGGTAGTCCTAACAATTTATTTTTGCTGTTGTTTCCCTTGCCTGAGGGGACATTTCTAGAAAAATGTTGCTAAGACCAATGTCAAAGAGATTATTGCTTATGTTTTTTTCTATGAGTTTTGTGGTTTCAGATCTCATATTTAGGTTTTTATTCATCTCAAGTTTATTTTTGTGTGATATTAAAAAATGGCCTGGTTCCATTCTATTGCATGTAGCTGTCCAGTTTTCCCAGCACTATTTATTGGAGAGATTGTCTTTTCCTCATCATATATTCTTGCCTCCTTTGTTATAGATTAATTAACCATATAAATGTGACTTTATTTCTGGGCTCTGCAGTGGCATTTAAAAAATTTTTTATATTTGTTACTAGTAGATAGAAACATAATTAATGTATATGTATTGATAACATGTCTAGTAACCTCATTAAATGTTCATTAGTTCAAATAATTCATCTGCTGTATTTTCTTCATACAGAATTATAATGGCTAAAAATAATGACTTTTCTTCTTTCTTTCTGCTTCTTTCTTTCTTTCCTCTGCTTCTCCCTCTCTTTTCTTTCTCTGTTTTGCTTTACAGCACTAGAATCTCCAATACAAAACAAAGCAGAAGCAGTATTTCATATGTCCTTATATGTTCCTGATTCCAAAGGAAAAGCTTTTAACATTTCACAGTGAAGATGTTCATGACAGATCTTTCTGTAGGAGATCTACCTATCATCAGGTTAAGGACATTCTACTTTTAGTTATGTCATGAATAGATTTTGAAATTTATCAAATGTTTTTTCTATATTTACTGAGTTGATAATATGAGTTTTGTCCTCTAATCTGTTAGTGTGGTAAATTCCATTGGTAGTTCGTAATACCTAAGTATATTTCAGACCTTATTCCTCTGCTTTCATGAATTTTAAACTCTCATATATTCTATCTGCCTCTCTGATGTTTAGTATTGATAATTTTTTCTGAACTCTCATTCATTTTATTCATTCTTTCTTTTCTTGTATATAATACGTTGTTTAAAATATCCAGGAATTTGTCAGTCACTTATTTTGGTTTTTATTTCTAGATGTTCTACACAGTTATTCTTCAATTTTATATCATTAAAAAATATAAATAAATAAATAAATAAATAAATAAATAAATAAATAAATAAAATACAATTACCAGGATCACCTGCCTGGCTCAGTTGGTGGAGCATGCGACTCTTGATCTTGAAAGGCTATGAATTCTAGCGTCATGTTGGGAGAACGGCTTACTTTAAATAAGTAACTGAATTAATTAATTAATTAAGTTGATCTCTTTAATAAAATACAATTTCCAGATTTTTATCAATAATTTCAAGCTTGTCTTCTATTCCTTTAAGAGCAGTAAACATAGTGAATTTATTACTTAGATGCCTGACAATTCCAGTATTTGAAGTCTTTGTTCAGAAGGTTTGCTTTTGTTGCCTATTGCTTCTGCTGACTCTCACTTAATGAAACACAAGTTATGCAATTTGCCCAGGGCTCATGGCTAATAAGTGGTAGCACCAGGATCTGAACCCAGATAGATTATCTTCAGAATCTAAGCTCTAACCACTATGTTTTTTGTGTGTCCCTAAATAGTAGATCAGCAAAGAGGTAAGTATTTAGATGTATGAAAATTACTAAAGTTTTGAACATAATTTCCTGACCTCTAAGAAAACCAAATAGGAAGAACCCTACACTGATGCAATATTTCATTTTACCTGTCAGAAAGGTAGCCAAAAATCATCGCTCCCAGCAGGACTCCCAACATAAATACGGGCTGGATCACCTTTGCGAACCATTCTCGGTTACAGACCAGATCCCACTGAGTCACCACGGTGCTGTCCCACTTGCTCTTGTCATAGACGTAGCCATCCACACAAGGAAAGCTACTCTTAGGGCCATTATAATCAGAGTTCAAACCAGACTTCTCATCCCTCCGGAATCTGTGACAACTTGTGAGCTCCCAGACCTCACCGTTCTGTAGCTGCACTACAATCCGATCTTCATGGCCTGTGAAAAACAGGATCCAGATGTCCTCCAACCTCCAACTAGAGATATTGTGGAAAAGAACTCGACTCACGTTGCCTGGAGGCCTGCAGGTATGGTAGGGGGACACTGTCATGAACACAGAAGCCAAGTAGTGGATACCACAAGAGATGTTCTGGAAGGCACATATTAAATAGAGGACTATCTGAAATCTGCAAAGAGAAGAAAAGCAAGTTATTAATTCTGGCATATGGGCTAAAAAGGACTATGAATAAATATGAAGGTTGTTCATCACATTTAGCATAATATATATACAGATGGATAAATACAGAAATAATTATAGATATGTTGCTATACACATATATATACATATATATACACATACATACATACATAGCTGTATGTGTATACATACATAGCTCTGTCTGTTAGGAGGACCCACACGTAATGACATTGCAATAGGGGAACTAAAGGGACCACATGAAATACTGCTTTTTTTGCACCTTTTTCTGCTTCTATTCTTGCTAGGACATACATCCTTTCCTTACACATGCCTTATAGATCAGATAATGTATGTCCTCCTTATAAAGGCCAAGGAGTTAATGTTATTTCTTTGGAGTCTTCCATCACAGTAGATAACATCCAAGGAGTGACGTGGTGGGGTCATCACGAACGTTTTCCAAGACCACTAACTCACCAAGACCCCTGGCTCCAGGGCATAAGTGACTTGTGGAGAGCACTTAAACACTCATCTTTGTTTCTGGGTGCCTGAGAAGACACGTGCACCAGACCACCATCCCAATAAAAACCCCAGACTCCAAGCAAAGATGAAACTCACCCTCCTTTCCTTTTTGAGACTCCCAGAAGCTCTGTCTGTATCTGCTCTATGTCTTCAATAAACTCTGCTCTCACTTCTTGGCTCACATTTGATTTCTATCTTTTTTTGTTTTTGTTTGTTTGTTTGTTTGTTTGTTTTATTTCTATCTTGTGCGAAGCCAAGGACCCTCCTGGCTGGTCCTGTGGGACACCCTCAGGGTCCTCGAACCTGGCCAACCTGCATCAACATCCCTGTAGCAACACACACCCAGTGCCCAGATCTTGTTTTCTAAAAACCATTCTCCAGTAACAGGAACCAGGAAAAGTGGTTGATTTAAGACCAGGACAGGGAAAATAAAAACTATGCCTAAAGCATCTTATGGTACGAGGAAGTAAAGAAACGCTCAAAATACAAAAGTTTGGGGCATGTCAAAGGGATACAGGAACCAATTTGAAAAAGCTCCCAACGGGCAAGGCTGAAACAATCTAAGCAACAAAATAAATAACATGGTATATCCCAAAGTATTAAATAAATATACGAGTCTATAAGCTGAGGTTTAATTTTATGTGTCAACATGACTGGGCTAAGGAACGCCCAGCTAGCTGGTGACCATTATTTTTGGACGTGTCTATGAGGTTGTCTCTGGATGTGATTAACATTTGAATGGGTAGGTGAAAGAAAGAAGATTGCTCTCACCAGTGGGGGGCCTCATCCAATCCACCAAGGGCCTGACTAGAACAACAGGCGGTGGAAGGGCAAATGTGACCTTTCTGCTGGAGCTGAGACCTCCATCTTCTCCTCCCCTTGGACACCGACATACCTCATTCTCAGGCTTTTGGACTCAGACTGAGACAGGGAAATGGAAGGACTCCATAAAAACCTGCTTCTTGCTCCTTTTCCTGCTTCTAGTCTCGCTAGGGCCTGTACCCTCACTTCACACATGCCTCAGAATGCAAACAGTGTATGTCCTCCTTGTGAGGGACACAGAATTAATGATTTCATTAGAATAGATCATATCTAAGGAAGAATCAGGTGAGAATGGCCAGATGGAGTTACCAAGTGCATCTTCCAGGTCACCAGCACTAGCCATCTTGATGCCAAGCCCCACCTCCCAAGGAATAACACTTGGGCCTTCGTCTTTGTTCTAACGGTTCCTGGATGCCTGGGTAGAAACATACACTGGACCATGATCCTCAATAAAAACCCCCCAGACCCTGAACAAAGACAAGATTTCCTCCTTTCCTTTCTGAGTCTCCCAAAAGTACTGTCTGTACCTATATTCTATCTACTTTCAGTGAGCTCTGTTTTCAACTCCTGCTGGCTCAAGTTTGATTTCTAGCCTGTGCACTGCCAGAGACTCTCCTGGCTGGTCCTGTGGGTCTCCTTCTGGGTCCTTGGACCCGGCCTGCTGGCAGCTAGACCAAAACTTACATCTTCAGCCCCCCAATTTTTAGGCCTTCAGACCTGGGCTTTCCTGGATCTCCAGCCTGCACACAGCACACTGTGGGACTTGTCTGCCTCCACAACTGTGCGAGCCAATTCTTATAATAAATCCTGATCTATCTGTATCCTATTTGTCCTGTTTCTCTGGGGACCTTGAGAAATGCAGATTTTGATACTGAAGGTTGTTTTACAGGAACAGAACTTTAAGAATGAGCTTTCTGAATTGGTTCTGGGGTTTCTGGAATTGGGTCGTCTGACCTGCTCAGATTTAAAAACATCGGGCAGTCCGGGTGGCTCAGCGGTTTAGCGCTGCCTTTGGCCCAGGGTGTGATCCTGGAGACCCGGGATCGAGTCCCACGTCGGGCTCCCTGCATGGAGCCTGCTTCTCCCTTTGCCTGTGTCTCTGCCTCTTGCTCTCTCTGTGTCTCTCATTAATAAATAAATAAAATCTTTAAAAAAAATAAAAACATTGATGACTCTATTTCTAGTGTAAAGGGAGCACTGACCATCCACAGTGCAAACTGTTTATAGAAATACACAAAATTGGGACACCTGGGTGGCTCAGTTGTTCCACAGTCTGACCCTTGATTTTGGCTCAGGTCATGATCTCAGGGTTGTGAGATCCACTGGGCATGGAGCCTGCTTCAGATTCTCTCTCTCACTCTGCCCCTCCTCCCCTCTCTCTCTCTTAAAAAAAAAAAAAAGGAAAAAAAAAGAAATACACAAAATATCTGCACTGAGTACTCCTAATCAACCCCTTATAAGAAGCAAAAGTTTCAGTGACTCTGTATATGGTACTTTCAAACATGCTTGGAGAACCAAAGATTGTCATGGCATTGGTTGGTGGCTCCTAACGTCCCTTCCCTGCAAGAACAAGTGAAAGAAAAAAGAATTCCCAGCCCAAGCACTGCCTAAACCACCAGAGAACTAGGTCTGTTCTGAAGTGGAGCCTTATCTCTTGTAGCCACAGGCTTGAAATTGCTGAAAATCAAACAGAACCTCAGAACCTCATTCTGTGAGTGGCTGAATGACAATGCCTAATTGACCTCTTTGAGTTTGGAAGGCAACGTATATTCTTCGTTTGAATGTGACTCTGGCCCAGCTACTAAGTGACCCACTAAGCTGCTAGTTTCCAGTGAAGCCCAGAAGGAGAGAAGGCTCTGCAACAGGTGCAGGCCGCTGTAGAAGCTGCTCTGTCACTTGGGCAGATCCGACGGTGCTTGAACTGTCAGTGGCATAGGGATGGATGCTTTTTGGAGCCTCTGACAGGCTCTTATAGGTGGACCCTAGCACAGGCACCTAGGATTTTGGAGCAAGGCCCTGCCATCCTCTGCAGATAGCTACTTTCCTTTTCAGAAACAGCTCTTGGTGCACTATTGGTTCTTAGCATAAATTGAAAACCTGACGGTGGGCCACTGAGTTACCACACGACCTGAGCTGCCCAACATCAACTGGGTGTTACCAGTGGGTGTTACCTGACCCACTAAGCCACAAAGTTGAGCATCCACAGCAACACTCCATCATCAAATGGAGGCAGACAATAGACGACTGGGTGAGCAGATCCTGAAGGCACAAGAAATGAGAGAAGTGGCCCAACTGTTTACAGTCCACACTCCCACTATACTGCCTTCTTTTTATTTTTTTTTCTGATTAAAGTGGGCTTTTTAAAAAAAAAATTGTGGTAAGAACACTCAGCATTCTATCCTGTCCAGCATATCTATCCTGTTCACAAATCACAAGTGTACATTATTATTGATTCTAAGTACAGTATTGTACAGCCGATTCCTAGAGCTTATTCATCTTACTTAACTGAAACTTTATGTCTGTTGATTAATAAATTCCCATTTCCCTCTCTCCCCTCCAGCCCCTGGTAACCACCATTCCAGGGTGTTTTTTTTTTTTTTTTTTAAATTTTACTATTTTAGATACCTCTGTAAGTGGAATCATGCAATACTTATCTTTTTGTGTCTGGCCTATATTACTTAGCAAAAGGTGATGCGTATTGCAGAATTCCTTCTTCTTCTTCTTCTTCTTCTTCTTCTTCTTCTTCTTCTTCTTCTTTTTTTAAGGCTGAATCATATTCCATTGTAGGTATATACCACACTTCCTTCATCCATTCATTTGTGGATACACACTCCCGTTGTTTCCACATCTTAGCTATTGCGAATAGGGCTCTACACAGAATACCCATAACCATGGAAATGCTAATATCTTTTCCAGATCCTATTTTCAGTTCCAGAAGTAGGATTGCTGGATCATATGGTGGCTCTATTTTTAATTTTTTGTTTTCCATACTGTTTTCCATAGCAGCTGTGCCAGTTTGTGTTCCCATCAGCAGCATACAAGTGTTCCAATTTCTCATATCCTCGCCAACATGTGTTGTCCTTTGTTGTTGTTTTTTAAATAACAGCCACCCTAACAGGTGTAAGGTGATATCTTATTGTGCTTTTAATTTGCAGTTCCCTGATTAATGACAAAAGGCATTTTTTCATACACCAATTGACCATTTGTGTATTTTCCTTGGAGAAGTGTCTATTCAAGTCATAGCCCCCCCCCCTTTTTTTTTTTAAAGATTTCATTTATTTTTTCATGACAGACACAGAGAGAGAGGCAGAGACACAGGCAGAGGGAGAAGCAGGCTCCCTGTGGAGAGCCCGATGTGGGACTCGACCCCGGGACCCCAGGATCACGCCCTGAGCCAAAGGCAGACACTCAACCACTGAGCCACCCAGGTGCCCCCATAGGCTCATTTTTTAATCAGGTTATTAATTTATTGGTTTTGAGTTGTATCCATTCCTTATTTTCTTAGAGATTAGCTCCCTATCAGATATATGGTTTACAAATATTTTCTCCTACTTTGTAGGTTGACTTTTTACCCTGTTGATTGTTGCCTTTGCTGTGAAAAAGCTTTTTGGTTTGATATAACCCCACTGGTTTATTTTTGATTATTGCTGCCTGTAGTTTTGATGTCATACCTACGAAATCAGTGCCAAGATCAGTGTTATGAAGGTTTCCTCTGTTTTCTACCATGAATTTTATAGTTTCAGGTCTTTAAACACTGCCTTCTCCCAGTTTGCATTGATGGCCTCATGGGAGTTCCCTATAGTCAGCTGAACAGAGCAAAATGCTCGGGCCTGATTTTACAGATGCTTCCACACAATATGCAGGCACCACCTGAAAGTGGATAGCTGAAGCACTACAGCCTCTGGGCCAAGTCTGAAGGACAGTCGTGAAGGGAAATCCTCCCAGGATTTGGAGAAAACAGGACTTGGAGAAATGTATCTAGCTGTACTCTTCACTTGGAAGGAGAAATGGCCAAACATGTGATCAGACATCAACACGTAAGCTGTAACCAACGGTTTAGCTGGATGGTCAAGGACTTGGAAGGCGCATGATCAGAAAATTGGTGTCAAAGAAATTTGAAGAAGAGGTATGTGGAAAGACCTCTAGGAATAGGCAAAAAAAATTGAAGACATTTGTGTCCTATGTGAGTGCTCAGCAAAGAGTGACCCCAGGCGAGGAGGATTTTTTTTTTAATTATTTATTTATGATAGTCATACAGAGAGAGAGAGAGAGAGGCAGAGACAAGGCAGAGACATAGGCAGAGGG
This sequence comes from Nyctereutes procyonoides, assembly GCF_905146905.1. Taxonomy (NCBI): domain Eukaryota; kingdom Metazoa; phylum Chordata; class Mammalia; order Carnivora; family Canidae; genus Nyctereutes; species Nyctereutes procyonoides. The sequence goes on from NW_026575051.1 coordinate 67,217,157, forward strand.
AGAAGCAGGCTCCATGCACTGGGAGCCCGACGTGGGATTCGATCCCGGGTCTCCAGGATCGCGCCCTGGGCCAAAGGCAGGCGCCAAACCGCTGCGCCACCCAGGGATCCCGGCGAGGAGGATTTTAATAATCAAGTGGATAGGATGATCTGTCTATGGATACTAGCTGGCTTCTTTCCCAAGCCATCTTGTCATTGCCCATTGGGCTAATGAACAAAGTGGTCATGGTGGCAGGGACAGAGGTTATGCACGGGCTCAGCATCTGGGTGGGCTGATCTGGCTACAGACACCACTGAGTACCCAATCTGCCAGCTGCAGAGACCAACACTGAGCCCCAGTATGGTACCACCCTTGGGGTAAATATCTGCTTATTGCACAGAACCATTTGGGCAGCACTTGGTCCTTACTAGAATAGACACTCTGGATATAGATTTGCCTTTCCCGCATAATGCTTCTGCCAAAACTACCATATTTACAGAATGCTTTATCCACCATTGGGTATTCCACATAGCATTGCTTATGTCGAAGAAACTCCCCTCACAGCAAAAGAAATACAGCAGTGGGCCCATGCTTATGTAACTTACTGATCTTACCATGTTCCCCACTATCCTGAAGTGGCTGGTTTGCTAAAATAGTGGAATAGCCTTTTGAAGACTCAATTAGAAAGCCAGGTAGGTGGCAGTATTATGCAGGGCTAGGACGAGATTCTCTAGAAAGCTGTGTATGCTCTGAATCAGGGTCCAATGTAGGGTGCTATTTCCCTCACAGTCCGCACTCATGAGTCCAGGAATCAAGGGGTGGAAATGGGAGTCGTACGGCTCAGTGTTATACCTAGGGATCCATTAACAACATTTTTGCTTCCTGTTCCCACACCTTTATGTGCTGCTAGCCTACAGACCTTAGTTCCGGAGAGGAGAAGAATGTTTCCACCAGGAGACACAACAATGATCCCACTGAACTGGAAATAAAGACCTCGCCTGGCCCTCAGCCCCAGAATCAAAAGGCAAAGAGGGGAGTTACAGCGTTGGCCGGTGTGGCCGATCCTGACTACGAGGGGGAAGTGGACTCCACGATGCTGGGAAGGAAGAACACATCTGCAATACAGGAGATCCCTTAGGGTGTCTCTGACTAGCACCGTGCCCTGAGATGAAGGTCAGTGGAAAATTATAACACACCCTCCAGGCAGAAATACTAAGGGCCAGACCCTCGAGGAATAAGAAGCGCATCGCTCTATCAGGTAAAGGTCTGCAGCCATAGATCGGATAGGGAGCTAACGTCTAAAAAAAAATAAGGAGCGCATACAACTCAAAACCAAAAAATAACCTGATTTTTAAAAATGTACCTGTGACTTGAATAGATACTTCTCCAAGGAAAATATACAAATGGCCAATAGGCATATGAAATTAGATTATTGGAGAGAGCGAATCACTCCTGTCAGTGTCTGCATTCAGTCTCATACGGTATTCTATGTCAGCTGGCCTCTGGAAAACTCTAGCATTTCTTCATGGACAGGAGAGTAAAGACGCCACCCAAGGCCTCTGTGTCACTAATGCCAGCGGCCTGGGCCTTGCATGCCCAGAGACAGCGCAGGTCACGTTGTGAGAACTGGTGGCCTACTGTTCCCTACTGTTCCCCCCCTCAGTCCCCCTACTCAAGCACCTCCCCATCTGGCTCCTCCTTCCCCTCCACTGCCTGCTTCTCCAGGCTCTCCCTATTTGCTTCCCTGGCCCCCCCCCTTTTACTCATTTCCTCTCCCATTTCTCTCTTCCTCCTCTCTGGCCCCATACACAGCTGAAGTCCTGTTCTGCTATTTATGTTGATTTTTTTTTTTTTTTTAAAGAACACCAGCTGAACATTTTCTATTTCTCTACCCAATCAACGACAACAACAAAGGCCCCTGAAAGGCTGAAACCAAGGTCCCACGGAGGCAGAAACTGTGATGCAATCACTTTTGTGTCTCCTGTGGCTCATAGCATGGGGTGTCATGCAGTGTATACAGAACGTCACAGAATCCCTCGGGGTTAGAATCCACAGGCCTGAGGTTAATGCATAAACTCGGTGCCTCTGGTAAAGACAGGTGCTCAAGAGACCAGTGTAGAGGGGCCCCTGGGGGCTCAGCGGTTGAGCGGCTGCCTTCAGCTCAATCCCGGGGTCCTGGGATCGAATCCCGCATCGGGCTCCCCGCAGGGAGCCTGCTTCTCCCTCTGCCTGTGTCTCTGCCTCTCTCTGTGTCTCTCATGAATAAATAAATGGAATCTTTAAAAAAGAGAGAGAGAGATCAGTGTATAAAAAATTTTGAAAAAAAATGTTTAGACTGAGTACGCCATCAGCAAAAAAAAAGAATGTGTGTGTGCACAGATGTATAAGATGGACATATCTTTATATAATGAATTAACATATTGTGCATAGTGAAATAAAAACTCGCATATACATGTACTTATGTGCATACATTGTGCATACATTCATACGTAAAACAGGTGTTTCCATGGTACTCCCAAAGATCGCCTTTGCCACCACAGGGGTGGACACACCCCCACTTTGGAGACTTTTGCAGGTGGGCAATGCTAAGTGACGTCACACGAATGGTGGTGTGAAGTGACCGAGTGGCAAGCTCCCCGAGTCCTCCAGGATGACTGCCAGGACGGTACGTGGCCACCAGTCCTCATGTCTCACAGAACCCCTCCAGAGGGCAGCCCCGGTGGCGCAGCGGTTAGCGCCGCCTGCAGCCCAGGGCGTGACCCCAGGGTCCTGGGATCGAGTCCTACGTCGGGTTCCCTGCATGGGGCCTGCTCCTCCCTCTGCCTGTTTCTCCGCCTCTCTCTCTGTCTCTGTCTCTATGAATAAATAAATAAAATTTAAAAAGAACCCCTTGTAGATAAAGAAGTGAAACGGACTCAATTTGACGTGCTGCGGCTCTCAGGACACCCCACGCCAAGCTGGCCACGGGTTCAAAACTGCGCCCTGTTCCTGGCACTGGCCCAGCAGCCGGTCCAGAAAAGAAAGACGCACAGCTAAAGGCACAGCGAGAACCGAGTGGCCTTCTTCTAGCAACAGAAGGGGAGAGAGAACACACAAACACCATCCTCAGGGCCTCTGGGGGATGGGCAACCCAGAGGAAAGCCTAGAGCCCCGAGGCGTGCGTCCTTGGGGGTCACGGTGAGCCAAGTGTTCTCCCAGGAAGGGTGCCCCCCTGGAACAGCTGCCCGAAATCTGCTGCGTCCACCGCACACAGAGGGGCTGCGCAGGAGCAGCGGGCTGGGAAGACAAGCCTGCTCCGCTGTGACTCGAAAGCCCCCCCCAGAGGCTGAGATCACAGCTGGACAGGGTGGTGCTCGAACCCTCGCCCCCGCAGGCCACTGGCCCCGCAGCACAGGCCGCCGGACGCCCCGGTGGAGCCACGGGCTGAGGCCCTGCCCTCGCCTGCACACACTAGGCTTCCTGGCAGCGCCTGGCAGGCCTGCGGGTCACCTGCCCCCGGCGGCAGGTGTGCGAATTCAGGTGTCTCCTCCCGCCTGGCAAGGTCTCAGGAAGCGTTTCCCAGCCCGGAAGGGTGACCACAAGCTAGAAGGGCCCGATTAGAGAATTCGAGCCTTTCTGCTGCTGTCAGGCCAGACCCTCGACCGGCCTGTTGTTGCACAGCAGAGGTTCCCCGTCCCTCACCCGGTTTACACCTGCTGCTGTGCTGTACCTGAACACCTGCTCGGCACTGTCCCGGTCACCGCGGGTCGGATCATGCGCTTTAGCGTCTGGGCTGCCACCTAAATAGTTTCAGTCCCTGGAATGGCTGCACCATTAAAAAGTTCACACTCTGCTGACCATAACCCACCCTCCCAGCCCCCCCAGTCCTTCCCACTGATCCCATCCACAGCACCAACCAGATGCCCAGTCTTTGGATCCCACCTGCTTCTCTAGTTCATTGCCACTTTCCTGGCTTCAGTTCCTTCCCCAGCCAGTCTGAACCCCACAGTCAACACTAGAACTACCTGCCTACCTACCTACCTACACACACACACACACACACACCAGAACCCACTCTGCCAGGCCTCCGAAGCCAGGATTTGTCTTCTCTGTCCCACCCCTAGTGATCGTGGCTCAGGAGGTCTGAGGTAGGATCCAGAACTCAATACAAGCTTAAAAAGCTTCCTAAGAGATTCTGATATGGATGAGAAGCACTACCCCCAGGAAATCGAATTCTCTGGCTGAACAATCTGTTGATACCACATTTGACATTCAAAATATTTAGTAATTGTTGTGCAGAAACTGGAACTCTCATAAACAGCTTGCGAGAGTATAATTTGTCACAACCATTTCTGCAGATCTGTTTGGCAAGTGACCACGGCCACGCTCGGCCACAGAGTGATTCCTGTCCTTGGGTACGTACCCAACAAAATGTGTACACAAGTACCTAAAAGACGAGACAAGAAAGACTACGCATGATAAGCCCAACCTGGAGGCCATCTAAACGTCCATTAACAGCAAATGAGTAAGTGCCGTGACATACTGTGCACCAGTGAAGATCGACAAAAGTACCGTGACATGCCATATGTGTGAATCTCCCATATATGATGTTGAACAAAAGAAGCCAGACCAAAAGTACAGGATCTTTTTACTCCGTTTATAGAAAGTTTAGAGTCAGGCAAAACTAATCTATGGCAGTAGATGGGAGGACAGTAGTAAGTGGGAGAGGGGACGGTGCTTGGGAGAGGGCGTGCGAGGGGTGGTCCGGCAGTGGTAACAGGGCAGCGTTCACTTTATGCTGACTCATCAGACTGTAGATTACGGTGCGCACTTTTCTGTATACGGGCAATATATCAATTTAAACGTTTTATATCTGCAAGCCCCAGAGAACGGGAAAAGCATTCCCCAAAGCCCTGCTGAGGCATGATTGGACGGGGTACCCGGTCACACCCAGTCCGCCACCCGGTGCCTACCAGCTGGATCTCAGCCCTGAATGGCCTCCCAATCCATACTGACAAGGAGACGTCTTGCTGAGCAATACATTATTTATCCAGCTGCCTATTAAATATCTCCACCTGGAATTCGCACAAGGAACTCAGTAGACGCTCAAATTGATCCAAGCCCTGGGCCTGCCCCACCTGGAGTGAAACTGTTTCTGAGTTTCTGACATCATTGGCTACACAAGCCAGAAACACGGGGCATGGGGTGGAACGGCAGACAGATCCTGGCCACCTCGCCTTCATAACCAGGAGGTCCCATCAGTTCCACCTGCTAAAACTGTCCAGTCCCCCCAGCCCACATTCCCCCTGCCTCGGTCCAGACCCTCCTTATCTCCCACCTGGGCTCTTACCTAGGTCTCCCCTGGACTCTGCCCAAACTCCTGCCCTTCCAACGCACCTTCCATTCTGCAAAGTGACCTTCCTAATACCTGAACTCCTTAGCATGCCATATAAAAATATCTTTGGGTATGATTGTGACAGCTTACCTCTCACCCTCATACTTCATACTCCAAGAATAATAAATCACCCGTCAGCCTCCAAACAACCCATGCTAGTTCACGTAAATATGCTTTCTATGTGCCAGAAAGGTCCGGAGTATCCTTTCAATTCAAACTTCCCTTTCCCTGTTGCAAGGATAACTTCTTGAAAAACAAACAACAACAACAACAACAAAACAAAACAAGACCCTACTTCCCCAGGCATCTAGCATTGGGACATATCACTCTCTCCCTTACCAAGACTGTTGTCCATCAGTTGTCCTCTGTGTTCCCAACAGAAGGCCCGACGCGGGGTCATAATTATAGATACAACACATCTCGGGGATCCCTGGGTGGCTCAGCGGTTTAGCGCCTGCTTTCAGCCCAGGGCGTGATCCTGGAGACCCGGGATTGAGTCCCGCATCAGGCTCCCTGCACGAAGCCTGCTTCTCTCTCTGTCTCTTTCTCTGTGTCTCTCATGAATAAATAAATAAAATCTTTTTTAAAAATTGCAATACCTCTTAATGACTTAACTTAAAAAAAGATACATCTCTGTGTTCACAGCAAGAGAGACACTAAAGGGAAAAGAATCATACAAATACAATAGGCAGAAAACCCAGAAGCAAAGAAAAGCAAAAACGACCAGAACACCCAGAAAATGGACCCTTGTAATTTGGGTGACAGATGAAGAGATTACTTTTAGCCCTAGATTTACATCGTTCTGTATAAAGAAGCATGACCGGTGGCATCCCACAGTGGTTAAGAGTGTGGACTCCAGAGCCGGACTGCCAAGGTTTGAGTCTTGTGTCTATTACTTACCACCTGGGACCTTGGGCAAGATCCCTATACCTTCTGTGCCTCAGTTTCCTTATCTGAGAAGTGGGTTGTTGTGGGAAGAGTTAATACATGTAGCGCACTATGGCACAGTGTAAGTGCAGAGAAGTGCTATCATGATGTTCATAAGGTGAAGTCAAAAAAGAAAAACCAAAACAGGTTCATATACTGAAAAAAAAGAAGAAGAAAAGCAAAACAAAACTACCTGTGTCCAGGTAAATCAGCTATGACTCCACATTCCAACCTGGATATTTTAAATCATTTCTGCCTTTAAACCAAGACAACCCAGGGATCCAGGTTCTTAGATTATCCCAGCATAGATGCCTGGGTGTGTTTCCTCGATTCCCTCACCGGGGCCGTAAGCTATGAAATTGATGGACCTTCAGGATGGCTGCGGGACAAGACTTGGAATGGCTTTTTAATTCTTAATTAATTAATTAATTAATTCTTAATTCTTAGGTGCTCTGCTTTCCTCTCTCAAAGGTAATTAGGATAGTGCTTCCTCACTCTAGAAATGACTAATGGGAAATGATAGATAATTAGAGTTCTCTGCTTAACACTTTCACTAGGTCTCCTTAAAAGAAGGTAAAATAACAAAACACAATAACCCCCCTTTCTATTTATAAATAATAAAGAGCACATTTAGAGCAAATGTCAGAGAAACTCAGGGGTGGGAGGGACCAGAGCTATGGTCACACTGTTTTCACCTTCTTCTACAAGCACCGGCTTGTTACCCTTGCCTTGCTACGTGCTGCTTTCACAACCCAACTGTTCCCACCAGGCCAGGGGCTCAGGTAACAGTAATAGCCACAATTCACTGAGAACTTACTTGAAAGTTAAGACGTCTGCGTACATTCTTGTGGCCAGCTAAGAGTGATCTCCCCAAACCCGCCATGGAGAGCTACATTTGACAGTGTGGATGAGGACAGTGGGAGCAGATGCCCCAAGCACAGAGAGAGAGCCTTGTGCTGTGGATGGCAGAGCTGCCCACCCCCCTGGGTCCCTGGATGACCCAATGGGACACAACCTACCCTGAAGAGTTACTGGAGAGGGACACACTTCCAACTGAGGGATCTCTTTGTTAGCCAAACACCAACAGATACAATGAGCTTAGTTAATCCCTAAAATACAGAGGGAAAGAATGGTGTTAGTGCCTCTTACCTCATAGGGTTACTCTAAGGGTGTAAGGAAGGGTGCCTCGGTGGCTCAGCGGGTTAAGCATCTGGCTTCACTCAGGCCATGAGCCCAGAGTCCTGGGATTGAGCACTGAAGCATCATCATCATCATCATCATCATCATCATCATCATCACCTTCATTATCACCATCATCATCATCATCATCATCATCAGGCTCCCTGCTCAGTGGGGAGCCTGCTTCTCCTTCTCTCTCTGCCCCTCCCCCTGCTCATTCTCTCTCTCTCTCTCATATAAATAAAATCTTTAAAAAAATAAATAAATAAGCAGGATGTAATGAGAGGCTGCATGTGGAGTCCTTATAATAAATATTTGGATTACTATAATTACAGATGAGGAAGTAGTAGGCGAAATGCCCAAAACCCCCAGTTAATACGTGGTAGAGCCAGGACGGACACTCCGACACCCGACCCCAGAGCTGATCTTGTCACCCGCATGCCCTTCGGCTTCAAGAAGCCTAAAACAAGTTGCTCTACAAGGAGCCTGGGGGAGTCCTGGGGTTGGGCCCTAACTGTGCTCAGGGGAGCATCAGGATGGGGAGCGTGGGCTGTGGAGGCCGATGGACACCAGCCACGGCCAATCCTGCCCTATCACTAGACCCGTGATGTAGGCACGAGCCCCCGTGTTCTCGCGTGTGAAACGGGGGACACCACCCGTCTCAAGGAGCTGGAGTGAAGATTCAAGAAGGTAACACGTCCTAAGAGCTTCTGACGCAGCCGGGCACAGATCCCTGGTGGGTAACGCGGGTATCCGGAGCGCGGGGGACACCTGGGGCCCCCGGCCCCTCCTCCAACGGCTCCACCGGGAATCTTCTGGGGCGGGGGGGGGGGGACACGGAACCATCCATCACCAACACGTGTGCAACTTTCCAGTTTGGAGAGCGGCACCACATCACCTGTCCCCTACAGGCCTGGGGGGCGGGGGAGGGAAGACAGGAATGACTGCAATTCCCGCGCTGCGGGTGGGAAACTGAGGCACAACATCCCCAGAACCCTATTAGAGGTGAGGGGCGGGCCACGACTCCGACTCGGCTGCAGATCTCGGGCCATGGGTTTGGCCCCTCGCCCAGCAAACGGTCCCGCGTCACCCCCAGGAGCGCTGCTCCACGAATGAATGAATGAATGAATGATCGTAATGCCTTAATGAATCTTAACAAACGAAAGCAGGGTGCCAAGGGGCTAACTCTGCGTCCCTGGCCCCAGCCGCCTCAGTTTCCCCGAGCGCTCGCTACGTGGTGGATGCAAACACCTGCGCGGCAAGGGAGCGCGTGAAGCGCCGCGCGCAGGCGCACCGGGCCCCCCAGGGTCGCTAGAAATGGCCACAAAATCCCACTAACGGTTGTTCCGGGGCCACCCCTGCCGGGACCGCAGGCGTCGGGGACGTGGAACAGGAGCCGGCCTGGCGGGGGCAGAACCGGGCGCGGGGGCAGGCGCTCCCCGGCTCGGGTGACCCGGGCCCGGCTGGCAGCCCGCACGCCGGGGGGGGGGGCGCCCCGAGCCAGCCCAGGGCCCCCTGCTCCCCGGGGGGGGGGCCCGGCGCCAGGGTCCGGGCCGGCGGTGTGGACGCGGGTCTCCGGAGGGGGGCCGGGCTTCCGGACCGCGAGCCCCGCGCGAGAACCCCGGGAAACGGACAGAAACAGGCCGGGCCGGCGCCCTCCGCCCTCCGCCGTCCGCCGTCCCCCTCCCCACCCCCACCTCCCTACCTGCCGAAGTGCCCCACGCGGTCAAAAATCAGCTCCAAACTCTGGGACCGCATGGTGCCGCCGTGCGCTGCGCCCCCAAGCTGGCCGCGCCGACCTCGCCGAGCGCCCCGGCCGCGGGCACCGCGCCCCGCCCCGCCCCGGCCCCCGCCTGGGTCCCTGCGCGCCCCAGGGTGCCGGGCCGGGCGGCTCCCCCCCCCAGGTCCGAGCCCCGCCCCGGCCCGGCCCCGCCCCCGTCCCGCCCTCTGGGTCCCCCGTGCGCGCCCCAGGGCGCGGGGCCGGGCGGCTTCCAACCTCCAAGGTCCGATCCCGGTCCCCGCGCTCCGCCCCGCCTCGCTCCGGGTCCCCCGCCCCCCGCTCTCTGGGTCCCCCGCGCGCCCCAGGGCGCGGGACCCGGCGTCTTCCACCCCCCGAGGCCCGATCCCCGTCCCCCGGCCCTGCCCACCCCCACCCCTCTGGGTCCCCTGCGCGCGCTCGAGGGCCCCGGGCCGGGCGGGCCTCCAACCTCCGATCCCGATCCCCGCCCGGGACACGCAGGCCCGGGGACTCGGGGGCTGAAGGGCCCTTGGTTTCTGGACCCCGCTCCCGCCCCGGGCAAGGGCCGCTTTCTCAGGGGCCAACAGTTTGAGGGCCAGGACAGGGTCCCCGCGGGCAGAGCGTCAAGACTGGATCCTGAGGACCCTGAGAAGTGACAGGGACTGGCAGGGCTTGTTCACGGTTTTATGTTTCCCAAAAGGGCAAAGAACTCTCCGGGTAGAGAGACTCCAGCAGAAGAGTCCGGGCGAGAAACTCGGTCTTGAAGAGGATTTGAGAAAGAGGGAGAGCCCGCTCCAAGGCCTTCCCTCCCCTGCTGGTAGGTTCTGGGTACCTGTCCTCTGTCAGTTAACTGTCAGTGAGAAATTGTGTTTTCAACCCGTTTATGGTGTTTTTCAATGATCAGAAGTGGTATTTTTTTTATTTTAATGAGGTCAAAATCATAAATCGTTTCCTTTATAATTTGTGACTTTTGTATTTTGTTTAAAAGAATTCTGCTTTACTACCAAGAGGTCACAAAAATGTTCTATTTCCTTCTAACTAAAAGTTTTAGCTTTTGGCTTTTCTCATTTAGGTCTTAAATCCACTGGAAGAGATTGTTTGGTTTAAGACTGAGATCCAGTTTTGGGTTTTTTCCATACAGATTAAAAAAAAAAAATTTGTCCCAGCCCCATTTATTGAATACTCTATCCTTCTCTCTGCATTGCCACCTCATCTCCTATAAAGTTTCTCTTTCTCTGTGGGTTTGTTCTGGGCTCTCTAAATCTTTTCCATTGATCTTTTATATCCATGTGTCTTTATTATTATCGTTTTATACAATCTGCTCCAATTAATCTTTTACTACTACTCCAAAATAGGTCTTATCAAAGTCACCATGATCTCCATGTTGCCAATTTCAATGGCCAATTCTCAGCCCTTATTTTATTTAATGCCCTCTGTTAAAGAAATATTATTTTAAAAGGTATAATCATGCCTCTCGTAGAAAAATAAAATGAACAAGTCAGTAACTTTATTTTACTCGCGAGTTCATAAGGGAACCAATAAGACGTTACAACCTGTTCAAAGAATTCAATGACCCCCCCTATATAAAGGCAACAAGGAACGCTAGTATGAATATATAAATAGAGGCAAAAACAGTCTATCCACCGTGCAATTGCATTTCGCCAATTCTATCAGTGCATCAGCTGCATTCCACGAAACACAATTCGTTTCCACGGACAAGAGTCATTCGCATGATTATGTTTTCTACAACTTAGAACATTGTAAAAATAGTTCAAAAACAATGAGAGATGAAGAGAACCCTAAAGAGTATTCAAAAAAAAAAAAAGAAACTTTTTTCCCACCTCAAAGTGTTCCAAAATGTTTACTGGTACCACAGTATCAGTTTGTCTTTTTTCTTCAAACATCTTCCTTGGCGTCTGTGCTTCCCCAGTGTCAGTCTGTGATTTTTCATCTCATCCTCCCGCTTGCTGTTCTCTCGGTCACTTAGATCCTCCTCCTTCTCCCGTCTCCTCTAAATGTCAGAGTACCCCCGGCCTCTGAGCTCTTCTCTTTTAACATTCCTCCTCGGTAGCATAATATAGTCCAAGAGTTGGCCAACTACAGCCCACGGGCCAAATCTGGTCTGCTACCTGCTTTAGCAAATAAAGTTTTATTGGAACACAGTCACGATCATTCATTCATATACCATCTATGGCTGCTTTCATCCCGCAATGCCAGACGTCGGTGCTTGTAACAGACTGTATGGTCCACAAAGCCTAAAATATTTACTATCTGGCCCTTTACAGAAAAAGCTTGCCAACCCATGATCTACTGCTGTGGCTTTCAAAACATATATTAATGACTCCCAGATCTATGTGTCCCAGCTGACCTCAGCCCAGGACTCCGGACTCACTAATACCACCGTCTTCTCCACATCTCGCCCACAGGTCTACAAACCACCTCAAACTTCCCATGGCCACCTTCATTCCCACTCCTCTCCAGCATTTCCCAGCTCAGCAAACGTACCTCTTGCAGCAGTTGCATAGGCCAAAACCCCTGGTGTCTCCCCCTGGAGAGACATGGGGAGGTGTCTGAGAAACAAATAACCCTATTTTTTTGTCAGCCCCAAATATCTTTACCGTCCTTCTGACAGCCTTTATTTCCTGACCCCCAAATTCCCTCCACCTCCCTTCCAAACTGCTGCTCCCAATTCTCTTTAGCTTCCTCAGGCAACTGCAACTGGTTGCAACGGGCAGCCTGGCAGAACGTTTAAGGATATTTATAAGATTTGGTCCTTCACTTAGTAAGTATTTGTTTTATTTGTGTCTGCTCTGTGTGACGGGGGCAAACAGGAGTTCAAGTTGTGATTCCTTATCCTGAAACTTCAACACACACACACACACACACACACACACGAGCCAGGCCCTTAACATTCGTTAGCTCATTTACTTCTCACAATTGTCTGAGATCAATGCTGTTCTCATTTTTGTCTTCAGGTAAGAAAAATGAGAGGCCAAGAGAATAAGCAATCTTTTAAGGTTGCCCACACCTGAGTCGCCGAGCCAGATTCCAACCCAGCTCTGTCTTAACTCTAAAACTATCGCTCATAACCATGACACTGGCACTGCTTGTTACAAAAAAAAAAAAAAAAATGCAGAATTGTGCAGAGTGACCCTTCACATGACCGGATTGGAGACCTGGTGACTTCGAACCACCAGGTTCCCCAACCTGACTGAGAAGGCCTACACGTGACTCTGCCTTTAGCCCTCAGACGCTCATCTGGCCCGGTGTTCCAGTCAAAGTCCTTAAAACTCAAAGAAGGAAGTAATTACTCCTGGGTGCGGTAACCTTGAAGGCTTCCAGAAGAATTTGATATTTGATTCAAGATGTGAAGGATTAGGAAATATTGCCAGGCAGGGGCGAGGTAGAAAGTATGTTCCGGTAGAGAAAATAGCCTGAGTAAAACCCCAGATGTAAAAATCCAGGCATGTGTGAGGCCCCAGTGAGAGGCACAGCAGCTGCAGGGTTGAGAGCAGGAGTGCTTTGTGCCCAGCCTCGGGCCTGGCCCACAAGAAATAATGGGTACGTTTACCTGACCGGCCTTGGAAGGCCCGCTCTCCAATCGACGCCGATTGTAAATGCCACCTTCATCACTTAAAAACTTTGACCCCTCACCCAAGTCACATCTCTCTGGTATCAAAAAGGTTGAATTCAAGTTAACAGTCCTACCTCATAAGGCGGTGGTGAGGTCAAATGAGACATAGCTTCCTGGAAAGGGATTCCAGGTGAATAACTCTTACACACTTTTAACAGTGTGCCTAGGCCATGGTAAGTGCTCGATAAAAGCTAATGCTGGGAGCCCTGGGGGGCTCAGTGGTTGAGCATCTGCCTTTGGCTCAGGTCGTGATCCCAGGATCCCAGGATCGAGTCCCATGTCGGGCTGCCTGCATGGAGCCTGCTTCTCCCTCTGCCTGTGTCTCTGCCTCTCTCTCTGTGTCTCTCATGAATAAATAAAATTAAATAAATAAATAAATAAATAAATAAATAAATAAATAAATAAATAAATTTATTTTGAAAAGCTAATGCTGTGAAGATAGGCCAAGAAGGATAAGTAGGTTAGAGGCACAGTGCTTGGAAGCTTCAACTTTAGGTTGTGATTACAGAGCATGAGTTAAGGCAGTGAGGAGCCACCGAAGGCTTTGTCCCATGTAGTGAACAAAATATGTGTTGTGAAAATTGGTCTGATAATGGGGGTGTGACAGAGGGAGGGGGAAGATGGAGAAGGTGGTGGTAGGACGGTCAATTGGGAGGTTGATATATTTGGAGCCCAGTGTTCGGGATACAAATTAAAGAGGTGATAGCAGAAGCAGAACGAAGGGGCTTCCCATTCAAGTGGCAGAGAAGGACGAAAGGCCGCCTTTGGCAACTGGCTGCCTGAGGAGGGCACACACGTAGAGGAGCTGAGGAGTCCCCAGGCTCACAAGGCTGAGTGACTGCTGACGGCGACCTGGCCTTTGGGGCTCCTCCCTTTCCTCCCTCTCTTCATCCTCCTCCTCCTCCTCCCTCCCTACTCCTCTGGGAAAGACGCAAGTTGCTCTGATCCTCTGAGCGGCCTTCCCCTGGTGCATTTCGCCGGCACACCCGCTGAGGGCGCTGGCGGGAGCAGCTTTAAAAGGACTGGTTCATGAACAAGTGCAATATGTCAACAAAGACTCAAGTCACTGAAATGCTTTCCCTCTTATCATAGAAGATAAACAAACAGGATTTGCAGAATGTGCAAAAGAGTTGGAGTAACTATTGTAGGTCTCTCTTGGAAACCAAAAGTTTTGGCAAAGAACCTTGAGTGTTATATCTGTGTTAGAAATGTAGGGGCACCTGGGTGGCTCAGTCGGTGGAGCACGGGGCTCTCCACTTTGGCTCAGGTCATGATCTCAGGGTGGTGAGATGGAGCCCCGCATGGGCTGTGCTCAGAGTGCAGGCTGTTTGAGATGCTCTCCCTCTCCCTCTCCCCCTTCTCCCTCTAAAATAAATAGATAGATAGATAGATAGATAGATAGATAGATAGATAGATAGATCATTTTTTAAAAAGAGATTTCAATAAAAAAGAAATGTAGAACATAGCAGAAGATGGATCTCTCCCACTTTATGAGAAAGGTGCAAGTGTGTGTGTGTGTGTGTGTGTGTGTGTGTGTGTGTGTGTGCATGTGCGTATGTATTTACAAGTCTGTGAGTGAGCTGGACACCAGTGACACCCGGGAAGCAGCTGCGGGTCACAGTGATACTGATCAAAGTAGTCAGAAAGCCAGGAGCCAGTCTGAGGAAGGAAAGAGAGATGTTCTTTGTCCTGCATCTAAAACGTGTCCCTTATGGGGCCGGAATGCTAAGTGGGGCTGCAGAGTAAGGTGCCCGGAACCATCTGCAAGAACCTGCTGTTTAAGCTGCCCAGTCTATGCTGTGTTGTGATGGCAGACCAAGCTGAGAGGTTTGGGCTTCTTTTCAGAAATAGTTTATGCAAAAACAAGCAAAAATAAATATATTAGTTTCCATCGTCCTTTTTTCACACAAACGGTTCTGCAACTTGCCATACTATATCTTGGAGAACAGGTCAAGTCACTAGATTTCTTTTTAAATGGCTGCATGATATTTTTTCATTGTATGAATACCCTGTAGTCCATTTATCCAAACTTCCATTGCTGAGCATAATGCCACAATGAATATGGGGGTCCATATAACTTTTCAAATTCATGTTTTCCAGTTAGTGGAATTGCTGGATCATATGGTAGTTCTACTTTTAATTTTGGGAGGGGAACCTCCATATCATTTTCTACAGTGGCAACCCCAATTTACATTCCCACCAACAGTGCACAAGGGTTCCCTCTTCTCCACATCCTCACCAATACTTGTTTTTTTTTTTTAAGATTTTAGTTATTTATTCATGAGAGACACAGAGAGAATGAGAGAGAGAGAGAGAGAGAGAGAGAGAGAGAGAGGCAGAGGCATAGGCAGAGGGAGAAGCAGGCTCCATGCAAGGAGCCCAATGCCAGACTTGATCCCAGGACTCCAGGATCACACCCTGGGCCAAAGGCAGGCACTAAACTGCTGAGTCACCCAGGGATCCCCTCACTAACACTTGTTATTTATTATCTTTTTGATACCAGCCACTCTAACAAGTATGAGATAAAATCTCGCTACAGTTTAATTTGCATTTCCCTGATGATTAGTAGTGTCGTGCGAACATCTTTTCACGTAGCGATTCACCTTGTTTTTCTTTAAATAGGACTTCCATATTTCATTTAATTTATTTTTCAGTTATAATGTAAATAGTCTTCCATTACATCTTCTAATTATTTTTATAATCAATAATTTTATATTAAAAAGGCTGTTTATTATGTATGTGTGTGTATTTTTTTTTAACCAAGCCAAATTACTTCCCATATTGTTTGACATCATTTTTCAGGTGACTCTCTTAAATCTTAGTGTGGTTTTTTTTTTTTAAGATTTTATTTATTTATTTGATAGAGAACAAGCAGGGCAAGTGGCAGAGGGAGAGGCAGAGAATCTCAAGCACACTCCATGCTGAGGGGGACACCCAGGAGGGCTTAATCTTACAACCCTGAGATCATGACCTGAGCCAAAACCAAGAGTCAGTAGCTTAGTGGAATGAGCCACCCAGGTGCCCCCATTTTTTATTTACATGTAAGTTTCCATTTTCTTAGGGTGATAATAAATTAGATGGATGGATGGACAGATAGATAAATAGATGGATGAAATGCAGTATTTCAGGGTTAAACAAGAACTGTTATAGAATTAACTGGATAAAAGGTCAGGAATGCCAGCTGGCTCTAGTCTACCCAAATAAATCTTCCAGTATGAACTACCACTGAAAGGATAAAGTATTTTCTAGTTGCCCTCACCCCACATTTCAGGCCACAGATTGGAAACTGAGCACCCACCATCTGGCTGGCTGCCCATTGTAGTAGCTTTGCATTTCTAAGACTGGGAAGGATGTGAAGGGAGGGAAGGAAAAAGGAACCAGAATATATAGGCCTCATCCTACATACCGGCCACAGACCCTAAATGTACGCCACACTTCAAGGGAAGGGTCAGCTAAATGAGTACATGCTATAAACCAGTGGTTCCCTACATGTGGTCCCACAGCAGCGGGAGCATAACCTAGGAACTTGTTAGGAATGCAGGTTCTCAGGCCGTACCCTGGACTAGCCGAGCTAGAAGCGTTGGGAGAAGGACTCCACAATCTGTGTTCCATACACCCATTCTGAGGCCTATACAAAAAACTATATAAATATTTCTAATGCAAGATGATTGTCTGAGGCAGGTCAGCTTAACTGCTAGAGGGGAAGAAAAGTCTCCTCCCATTTAGGAAATCTTGGAAAACACAGAAAAATTTAAAGTCAGTACGTTCACAATAAGCTGAAGAAGATTGCTGAGTTTCAGGAGCTCTTTCTCACATTAATCAAGCCTTTAATATTTGTCTGAGATTTTCTATACACTATATTCTAGAGTATATAGAGTACTATATAGTATATAGATAATATCAATCCTACAGCAGGATCCTGGAATAACAGACTATCACAGCTGCTTGGACCTTGGAGATCATTCTGGAACAATCCATGGTTTTTACAAATAAAGAGATGGTGCTGAGAGAGGCAACTTGGCAAACAGCAAAGTACACACAACGTAGATGCTTGTTTGCTTGGATTCGTTCCCATTAGACCACAAGAGGCCCCAAACTATGGTTACCTAATAATGTACCAAACAAAGAACTGGCACAAAAACAGACACATAGATGAATGGAACAGAATAGAGAATCCGGAAGTGGACCCTCAACTTTATGGTCAACTAATATTCGACAAAGGAGGAAAGACTATCCACTGGGAAAAAGTCTCTTCAATCAATGGTGCTGGGAAAATTGGACATCCACATGCAGAAGAATGAAACTAGACCACTCTCTTGCACCACACACAAAGATAAACTCAAAATGGATGAAAGATCTAAATGTGAGACAAGATTCCATCAAAATCCTAGAGGAGAACACAGGCAACACCCTTTTTGAACTCAGCCACAGCAACTTCTTGCAAGATACATCCACGAAGGCAAGAGAAACAAAAGCAAAAATGAACTATTGGGACTTCATCAAGATAAGAAACTTTTGCACAGCAAAGGATACAGTCAACAAAACTCAAAGACAACCTACAGAATGGGAGAAGGTATTTGCAAATGACGTATCAGATAAAGGGCTAGTTTCCAAGATCTATAAAGAACTTACTAAACTAAACAGCAAAGAAACAAACAATCCAATCATGAAATGGGCAAAAGACATGATCAGAAATGTCACAGAGGAAGACATAGACATGGCCAATATGCACATGAGAAAATGCTCTGCATCACTTGCCATCAGGGAAATACAGATCAAAACCACAGTGAGATCCCATGTCACCCCAGTAAGAATGGGGAAAATTAACAAGGCAGGAAACCACAAATGTTGGAGAGGATGTGGAGAAAGGGGAACCCTCCTGCACTGTTGGTGGGAATGTGAACTGGTGCAGCCACTCTGGAAAACTGTGTGGAGGTTCCTCAAAGAGTTAAAAATTGATCTGCCCTATGACCCAGCAATTGCACTGCTGGGGATTTACCGCAAAGATACAGATGCAGTGAAACGCCGGGGCACCTGCACCCCGATGTTTCTAGCAGCAATGTCCACAGTAGCCACACTGTGGAAGGAGCCTCGGTGTCCATCGAAAGATGTATGGATAAAGAAGCTGTGGTCTATGTATACACTGGAATATTCCTCAGCCATTAGAAACGACAAATACCCACCATTTGCTTCAACGTGGATGGACCTGGAGGGTATGATGCTGAGTGAAATAAGTCAATCGGAGAAGGACAAACATTATATGGTCTCATTCATTTGGGGAATATAAAAAATAGTGAAAGGAAATAAAGGGAAAAGGATAAAAAATGAGTGGGAAATATCAGGGAGGGAGACAGAACATGAGAGACTCCTAACTCTGGAAACAAACTAGGGGTGGTGGAAGGGGAGGTGGGCGGGGGGTGGGTGTGACTGACGGGCACTGAGGGGGCACTTGACGGGATGAGCACTGGGTGTTATTCTATATGTTGGCAAATTGAACACCAATAAAAATAAATTTATTAAAAAAATAATAATAATGTACCAAAGTGTCACCCATAACTGCCAAATGAAGACGTTCTGGAAGAAGCCAAAGATTCTACGAGAGTAAGATCTTCACCTTTCCAGACCAATGACAACAATCTCTAGATAAACTTGACCAAAGTCATTCTTACAAGCTTTCTCCCTGAGAATGAATTTCAGTTAATGACCAAAATGAGCATGAAGTCCAGCCTTTCTTGGCAAGGCCAGGGGGAGCAGTCTAACTCAAATACTTTCCTCCCAAGTAATTTCACATTAACTTTTTAGGAAAATGCATTTTCTATGTCAACCTTTAAAATAAACACATGTGGGACGGCTGGGTGGCTCAGCGGTTGAGCACCTGCCTTCGGCCCAGGGTGTGACCCCGGGGTCCTGGGATAGGGTCCCACATCAGGCTCCCTGCATGGAGCCTGCTTCTCCCTCTGCCTGTGTCTCTGCCTCTCTCTTTCTCTGTCTCTCGTGAATAAATAAATAAAATCTTTGGAAAATAATAAAGTAAAATAAAATAAACATACGCTTTTTGAGGACACTAGTAAACATCGAATTACATTTAGTAATTCCTAAAGTAGTAACAGTCATATCAGGCAAGATTTTTTACTTAAAGTTCTGTTTCAACAAATAGCAGGGATACGGCCGATAGATAATTATTTGAAATTAGTCAGTGGCCAAGGCTTAGGTCATTGTTTTGTTCTATGAACGTGTTTTGCTGTTATTGTAACAGTATTTCTGTGGAGGGTCCTTTGGGTGTATGACTGAACTCCTCCATGGAACTTGGACTCCTCCATGAGACTCCAAGAAAGTATAATCATTTTGGAATCATATTCTTGGAAAGAAGCATTAATAAATTAATACGTTTTTACACACAAACTACTTTGCTGATCACTGAGGGCACAACCAGAAAAGCTCAACACAAAGTGCTTGCCTTATAGCTTCATCACCAACAAAACCATTCATCAGACCCATATAGGCAGAATTGAAAGCCAAGAAAATTCAAAACGAGTTTAAAACCTAATGGTCAGGGTCCATCAATGGAATGGAATATTACTTAGCTATAAAAAAGAATGAAATCGGGATCCCTGGGTGGCGCAGCGGTTTGGCGCCTGCCTTTGGCCCAGGGCACGATCCTGGAGACCCGGGATCGGATCCCGCGTCGGGCTCCCGGTGCGTGGAGCCTGCTTCTCCCTCTGCCTGTGTCTCTGCCTCTCTCTCTCTCTCTATCATAAATTAAAAAAAAAAAAAAAAAAAAAGAATGAAATCGGGATCCCTGGGTGGCGCAGCGGTTTGGCGCCTGCCTTTGGCCCAGGGCGCTATCCTGGAGACCCGGGATCGAGTCCCACGTCGGCCTCCCTGCATGGAGCCTGCTTCTCCCTCTGCCTGTGTCTCTGCCTCTCTCTCTCTGTGTCTCTCATAAAAAATAAAATAAAATCTTAAAAAAAAAAAAAAAAGGAATGTAACCATAAAAAAAAACAAACCACCTAATGGTCATGTCTTGTTTGTGTCACTAGATGTCCTTTCACCCTCATTTCTATAAAATATTTTCTTCCAGGAGCAACCTTCTCACTCTCTCTTCAGCAGGGACAGACCCAGGTTTTGTGGTCTGAAGTTTGAAGTTTCTGTAATTTACAAAAATCACTTCAGAGGATAAAAAATTATTTAGAATGAGAAAAAAAAAAGTCAATGCATTTTGCATCACAGATTTCAAAAACCGGACAAATACAAAAAAAAAATCACAAACTCTCCAAAATTAACCTAATATTTTTATTACTGAATGCTCTGATGCTCTTTATAATCCTTTTATCCTCCATAACATTGTTTGCTGGATCAAACCTTACCTGAAAGTAACCACCTCTCGACTTTTCTTAAAAAAAAAAAAAAGATGTTATTTATGTATTTGAGAGAAAGATAGAGCATGAGCAGGAGAAAGGGGAGAGGGAGAAGCAGACTCCCCACCCAGCACGGAGCCCAGTGTGGAGCTCAATCAACAGGACGCTGAGACCGTGACCTGAGCCAAAGGTAGACGTTCAACTGACTGAGCCACCCAGGTGCCCCCGGACTTTTCTGCTATATAAGCCAATATTTCTCTTTGTTGTCTAAGCTACTCTGAGCTATTTGCAACGCAGAATACTAACTGATACAAAGGTAAGGAAAACCTCATAATAAACTTTAAGAATGAATGGATCTCCACTCACAAAAGCACTTGTAAAGCACAGCTAACGAAATATAGAATGATTTGTGCAATCACACAGCAATTGCCTCTGATAGTAGAAAGAGCTTAGAATCACTTGATTTTTAGCACTGTGTGATGAATATGATTATATCACGGAGGATACGTGAGACAATAAAAACACTCCTAAGGTCAGAACAATAAGACAAAAAGATGATTATTGCCTTTACTAAGTACTTATTAATTAGCCCTTAATGGGAAATGGTTACATGACTCTTCTGATGTGGTTGCCTAGAATTAATCATCGCCTAGTACCGTTTTGTTTCCAGTGGAATAAAGAAATAATCTATGTAAAGATGGGGGAAAAGTTTAATTGGCTAAAAACTGTATTTACTTAAAATCCATGACATTAGGACATTTGAGAGCAGCAAGCAGGGACGCCTGGGTGGCTCAGCGGTTGAGGGTCTGCCTTCAGCCCAGGGTGTGATCCTGGAGACCTGGGATCGAGTCCCACGTTGGGCTCCCTGCATGGGGCCTGCTTCTCCCTCTGCCTGGGTCTCTGCCTCTCTCACTCTGTCTCTCATGAATAAATAAATAAAATCTTAAAAAAAAAAAAAAAAGCAGCAAGCAGGAAGAAATCCTAACAGGCCAACAGGCCTTAGGTGATAGAGCTTCGAGATGTGCTGTGGGAAAACAACAGCCCTGAATAGAAAACTCCATACGCGTTTTGCAGTTCGGGGAAACAAATTGTCGTTTGGAAAGTGTGTGAGCTCAGGTTAAGTCTGTTTGGAAATAATGAAAGGAACCAAAACAATAATCGCAGAAGATGACGGAATGGAATCCTGCTGGGCTTCGGGCTTTGATTCCTGCCTGCTAAGCAGCAGAGAGGACAAGGCACACGAAGTTTTACTGTGTCGCTTACAATTACGGTTCAGGTAATGATGACCTTCTTGGATTTACCTGGAACCATTAAAGGAGAAAAGGGCAGGCTCACCTGAGAGGTCTGCAAAAAAACAGTTAATATTGGGGATGAATTCTCTCTACGGCAGTTTGGCAAAACATATTCTCCAGTTACTGGTCGTGATAGAAAAATAGTTCTTTGGGGGGATCCCTGGGTGGCTCAGCAGTTTAGCACCTGCCGTCGGCCCAGGGCGTGATCCTGGGGTCCTGGGATCAAGTCCCACATCGGGCTCCCTGCATAGAGCCTGCTTCTCCGTCTGCCTGTGTCTCTGCCTCTGTGTGTGTGTATGTGTGTGTGTCTCTCAGGAGTAAAGAAATAAAAAATCTTAAAAAAAAAAAAAAAAAGTTCTTTGGGAGAGTCCCAGCACCTCGGGGTGGGGCCTCAGCCCCTCATCTAGCATGCACCTGCACGAGTCCCAGGAGGGACCTCATCCGCGATCACACCCTGACCTCCTAGTCGGGTGGTGGGTCTCAGCCAATGTTTGTGGAATGAATGCAGGGCCGTAAAAGGAAACTGAAATGCTGAGTAAAGGCTCCCCGTTCGGCTGGCCTTCTTTGGTTTCCCAAGACAGCTCACACGATGGTCTTTACTTGCCAATTCACTTACCTTCCATGACGCAACTTGATCAGCTGTCCTCCATCGTAGGCAAAACTTCTCACTCACCCCTGGTGTGACTGCCTTCAGCCCCCAGCCCCTCAGCCTTAGCTGACGCTTCTTTTTGCACCGAGGACATAGTGGAGAGAAATTAGTAAAAGTCTTATACACACTTGCAGCACCACATCTACCCACTGTCCCGCCTTAGGCCTACACACTCTGCTTTCTCGCTGCTGTGAAGGACAGCCTCTGTTCTAGCTCAGGCCCCAGCCCCGCAACTTGTGAGCTGGGCCCCATCTCTTCTCACCTCCCCAGGGTCATCAGCTATGCAGTTGTCTCCTCTCACCCCCTGCATTCCCCTCTCCACTTGGGATCTCTCATCTGCATACAAGAACGTCCCAGTATCTTGATCTTAGCATCTTCACTCCCTGGTTTCCTCCTGTCTTGATGGCTCACTGTTTTTTCCTGGATCTTTTTCTTCTTCCTGACCTCTAAATGTTGGCATGCTCTGAGTCCATGGACCTCTTCTCATTCTGCACTCACACTCTCACGGGTCTCATAGTTTTATTTTTATTTATTTATTTAGATTTTATTTTATTTATTCATGAGAGAGATAGAGAGGCAGAGGGAGAAGCAGGCTCCATGCAGGGAGCCCGATGTGGGACTCGATCCAGGCCTATGTCTGCTTACATACTTCCAGTCCAGCTCTGTGGATGCAGAACTGTGTGTCTAACAAGGATTCACCTGGATTTAAGTAGCCATTTTGCAGGAAACTGCCTCAGGACCAGCATGTGGTTAGGACTGTTCATCTCCCATTTAAATGCTGCTGCATAACACTTCCAGCTGGCAGGTGGGCTTGGTGCTCACAGGAGCTGATTTAAGCGTTAAAAAAGACTTGGAAAGTTTTGGCTTTTACTGGGTTCTGAGCACTTCTTTTCTTCCCAGTATATTCAAAAGGCAAAATCCTGCCTCTTTTTCTTCTGCTCTTCCAAATAGGTAAGTCCTATCTGTGTTCTATGGTGTGAGCACAGCGCAGAGAAACAACCTGTACATTCCGTACAATTAATCTGTACCCATAATGGTAACAGGAAAAGAAGAGCAGCAATCACACCGTAGAAAAATGATTGCAGACTGCTTTATTATAGATTCAATTCTCTGGACACCCCTCCCCCTACAAAACAACTAAAAATGCTAAGATGACATTATTTAATATCTAAATCTAAACATATGACAAAATGTTAAATTGGGAGTTTTGAGTGAGGCACCAACATGCAATACATATCAGACACAAAGCAAGTTGTGAGACACACCAAGATGAAGATGTTCATCACAGATGGCCGAGAATATGATACACTGAAGACACAAAACAGAGCAGTGACTTTTCACCTGGAGCCCCACGGTGGGCTTGTAGGAAGATTTCCTTGGTGAGCTCTATGAGGAGTGACGGCCCCTCTCCCAAGTCTAGTAAGAGGAGCTTCCAGAAAACCTCTTAGTTTGATATGTGTTCCCAGAAATTGCGAGTCGCAGAGGACAGGTGTCTCATGGGTGAGGAAGCTAAAGGTAGAAGCCTGGGGCAACAGGGCACAAAAGTGGGGTGGTTTTGCATCATAATGAAGCTGCATCCTGAAATTTGTATGGAAACATGAAGCACCAGAAAAGCCAAAAATCTTTGAAAAAAAAAAAAAAAAGAGGACTTGTATTCTCTGATTTCAAGATTTATTATAAAGCTACAGAAATTAAGACAATGCATGTTGGCATAAAGGTAAACAAATAGAGCAGCTGGGCAGAAAGTCCAGAAACAGATTTATATTCATAGAGTCAATCATCTTTTGACAAAAATCCCAAAGCAATTCAATGGGAAAACGATAATATGTTCAACAATTGGTGCTTGCATAATTGGATGGTCATATGCAAAAAAAAAAAAAAAAAAAGGAGGGGGAGAGAGAAAGATGATCTATCTATAAAAAAATTAAGTCGAAAAAAAAATTAAGTTGAAATGGATCAAAGACATGCACATAAAACTATATAAATTCTAAAAGATAACTGTACTAGCGATCTATTGCTAAGTAACAATATTTCCACCAACTTAGTGGCTTTGGACAACACACATTTGATATTTCACGATTTCTGTGGGTCAGGAGTCCAGGCATCAGGGTAGTGAGTCCTCTGCTCCAGGTCTTAGAAGGCTGCAGTCCCATTCAAGACCCCACTAGGGCAGTTACTGGCAGAGGTCAGTTTCCTGCAGTTGTAGAACTGAGGGCTTCAACATTTTACTGGCTATTGGTCAGAAGCTGCCCTTAGCTCCTAGACGCCACCCACAGTTCCTTACAAGGGGGGGGGGCACAACCGAATACTTGCATCCTCAAAGCCAGAGAGAAAGAGACCCCAGCAAACTGGATGTTGAAATCTTAAGTCGCATAACCACGTAATCACACATAATCACACACATCTCATCAGTTTTGCCATATTCTATTGATAGGAAACGTAGAATAATGTATGTAATCTACTGTTATTTATAGATGGGGATAACTATCAAATGTTTTAAGTGAGTGTGTTTTAACATTAAGCAGATAATTAAAATGTCAGAAATGCTTTCTGTGATGGGTGTCTCATCTACAAAAACGTCATGATTCCTTTCAACTCCTGCTCCTCTTCTGTACGAGTGACCCCCTCAAATGTACATGCTGTGAGGTGCCCCAGCAATGACCATCTTTTTTTTCCCTTGAATGAACTTCCCCCGAAACAAATCTGATGAGTAACTAACAGAGGCCAGAGCATCTTCTGAATTCCTAGTATAATCCATCTGCCACAAGAGGGCACAGCGTGACTGTGGATCCCGGACGGAATAGCCGTGGGCATTACCCGCTGGACACGCTGTGCTTCAGTAGCTGTTTTCATTTGAATATTGTTCTTATATACCTGAATTAATCTCATTCTTTAAAGCAACTGAAAACAGGCTATGTCCGCCATTTCCTTCTGGGGCATCTTTTCTCAGGCTATAACTGGTTGAGTACAAACTTAGCATCATTCTTCTCTGTTTAAAATAATGATTCATCTCCTTTCCTGGAGTTATTTCCTGTAGGGCCTTAAGAGGCCTTCTAGCTCCGAATCACTGTACATTCCCAGTTCTTGTCATGTTTCCTGCAGGCCATCAAGTTGATGGGTTTTATTATAGCCTTGCAAATTAGTAGAAAAAATTTACTAGCCCATAAACATTTTATCAGCCTCATCTTGTTCCTGGGGGTAGATTGGTAACAAAATAGCTGAAAGCATCGCATCGCATCGCTATGCGTAAGTTACTCAGCTATGAAACCGATGATTGTTACGCAACCCATTTCTAACTCTTTATTTCCTCTTTGCCAAAGGTTTCACTGTACAGTGGATACGGGCATGAATGTGACCAAATAAACCTGTGACCCAGCACTGCGTGCAATCTGTGGCATGCGTAGCAAAAGCGACACATCTACAGATGGATTTCATTGGCAAATGGAAATCACCCTCCCTTAAAAAGTCTCACTGGCCTCTGCTCAAGAGAATGACTTGCCAGAGCATGCCAGTTCTCTCCTCCTCCTCCTCCTTGTCCCTCTGCTCCCCCTACGCTGCACCCAGACGCCCAGAGGGAGCGTGGGCAGGACCTTGGCACGCTATTTTACAAAGGTTTCTGATCTCTGGAGCGAGATGGATGTTTCCACACTCAGGAAGCTGGCACCCAGGTGGTGTGGTGCAGTGGCCCAAGCCCCTGTCTACATTTACCCATTTGCAAAGTCACACGCATTTCTTTGTGGCTGCTACTCCCTTTTTCAGCTGAGACTTGGGGTCAGCCGGACTGAACACCATTGAGGATAAATATCCTTACCCCTATATTCTGGGAAGGCCTGCCCCTTTCTTTTTTCTTTTTTTTTTTTTTTAATTTTTATTTATTTATGATAGTCACAGAGAGAGAAAGAGAGAGAGGCAGAGACATAGGCAGAGAGAGAAGCAGGCTCCATGCACCGGGAGCCCGATGTGGGATTCGATCCCGGGTCTCCAGGATCGCGCCCTGGGCCAAAGGCAGGCGCCAAACCACTGCGCCACCCAGGGATCCCGGCCTGCCCCTTTCTATCAGAGTAACTGTGGTTCTACATCCTTCTCTTTCACAGCAGTTATGGCTCTGCCCACTCACACTGGTCCACCATCTAGCATGGGGTGGCAGATGAGCCACACCATAATTAATAATGCAGGCAGAGGCACCACAAGAGAGAAACAGTGCCCCCGTGGGCAGGAAGGCAGGCGAAGACAACCATGGAGAAGTGGCCGGTCCTTTTTCAACCATCAGGACTTCTTCCCTCCTAGGCCAAGGCTCTGAGTAGGTCAGTGGAAGTCTGACTGGCCTCATCATTGGGAATTGGCTCCTGATTTGAGCTCTGACCCATCAGCAGAGGGAGTTGGTAAGGAAAGTGGACAGCTGGCAGCAATAGGATAGGGTGATAGGATCCCCAGTGGTTCCCAGTCCTGGGCTGCCAAGCAGAATGTGAGGATGTTGACAGCATGAATTTCAAGACAGACTTCAGGACCATATTTTCCCAATGAATGTTCTGAGAGAGGTTAAGAGATGTCCTGTGAAAAATAGAGTTTCACAAAGTTTTTTCACTGTAGGATTTCTCAGAGTCTTTCATAGGCCAAAATTTATAACTCCCAAAGGGAGAGATTATTTTACCACAAAACCTGTTTTTGAAATTATGTCATACAAACCTAGTGTTTTAAGTTGCACACCAGGGAACTGTTTCTCTAGTCATCTAATTTGGACCAATTACTCTAAAAGAAAAAAATGTGGACAGCTACATGCAAAAGAATGAAACTGGACCACTTTCTAACACCATACACAAAAATTATATCGAAATGAATTAAAGACCTAAATGTGAGACCTGAAACAATAAAAATCATAGGAGAGAGCACATGTAGTAATTTCTCTGACAGCAGCCATTTTTGTTGAAAACTCAACGTTTTTCTAGATATGTCTCCTCGTAGCAGGGGAAATAAAAGCAAAAATAAACTGTTGGGAACTGCATCAGAATAAAAAGCTTCTGTGCAGCAAAGGAAACAATCAACAAAATGAAAAGACAACGTACTGAATAGAAGATATTTGCAATTAATAGATCTGATAAAGGGCTAGTATCCAAAATACATAAAGAACTTATACAACTCAACACCATAAAAGCAAATCATCCAATTAAAAATGAGCAGAAGACAGGAACAGACATTTCTCCTAAGAAGACATCCAGATGGCCAACAGACAACATGAAAAGATGCTCAACACCACTCATCATCAGGAAAATACAAGTCAAAACCACCATGAGATAGCAGCTGACACCTGTCAGAATGGCTAAAATCAAAAACACAAGAAACAGCGAGTGTTGATGAGGATGTGGAGAAAAAGGAACCCTGGTACTCTGCTGGTGGGAATGCAGACTGGTGCAGCCACTGTGGAAAATGGTATGGAGGCTCCTCAAAAAAATTAAAAATAGAATTACTATATGATCCAGTAATTCCACCACCGGGTATTTACCCAAAGACTGTGAGAACAGTAATTCAAGAAGATACATGCACCCCTATGTGTATTGCAGCATTATTTACAATAACCTAATTACAGAAGCAGCCCAAGTGTCCAGTGATAGATGAATAGATAAAGATGTCAATACTATTCAGCCATAAAAAAAGAATGAAATCTTGCCATTTGCAACAACATGGATGGATCTAGAGGGTATAATGCTAAGTGAAATAAATCAGTCAGAGAAAGACAAATACCATATGATTTCACTCGTGTGGAATTTAAGAAACAAAGCAAACAAACAAAAAGACAAACAAAAAACTGACTAATACAGAGAACAAAATGGTGGTTACCAGAATGGAAGTGGGTGGGACGATGGGGGAAATAGGTGAAAGAGATTAAGACACACTTATCATGATGAGCACTGAGTAATGTATAGAATTGTTTTTTTTTTTAAAGATTTTATTTATTTATTCATGAGAGACACACACACAGAGAGAGGCAGAGACACAGGCAGAGGGAGAAGCAGGCTCCATGCAGGGAGCCCGACGTGGGATTCAATCCCGGGTCTCCAGGATCACACCCCAGGCTGCAGGCGGCTCTAAACCACTGTGCTACCAGGGCTGCCCTGTATAGAATTGTTGAATCACCTACTGTACACTTGAAACTAATATAACACTACATGTTAATTATACTGGAATTAAAATAAAAATAAATAAATTTATTTTAATTTAAGAATGACAATGTATTGTTCCTTAATAAATAAGAGCAAAAATGTTTCTTTGTGCGTGACCAAAAACTAAGATTGAGGAATACCTCTAGGGTGCTTTAGGGGGTTGGAAGTGGCACTATCACTGTACATTTGCAAATACCTAGGGTTCTAGTGAAGGGCACAAAAATTATTTTTCACGCACCTGCATCTTTATTTCAACAAGCTCTTTTTTTTTTTTTGAGGGAAATACATCTTTATTTTTGGTAACCTCAACTAAAATTTGGTGTTTTCTTTAATCATGAATGCAAGCAAAATATCATGGTAATAGTAGTACCTGTGACTCTCTCACCAATGATAAAAAAAGTTTTAATATCACTTTATAGAACTGAAAATATCTCAAGAATGTCATTTATGCTTATCAGTCATTTGTGTTTATTCCATTCTCCTTCAGACCTTGTCACTTAATATACATTTACTAAGTCAAAATTTGGGATTTAAAAAATATTT
Source organism: Nyctereutes procyonoides (assembly GCF_905146905.1). Classification (NCBI taxonomy): domain Eukaryota; kingdom Metazoa; phylum Chordata; class Mammalia; order Carnivora; family Canidae; genus Nyctereutes; species Nyctereutes procyonoides. The sequence goes on from NW_026575051.1 coordinate 67,245,988, forward strand.
TAATAATTGTATTGTTTCCTTTGTAATTCTAGTATTTTGCTTCATATATTTAAAACAGTATTATTGGGGGGTGAATGGGTGACGCTTCTCTGATGTCACCTTGTGAGAATCCCCAAGCTCTAAGAACTGGTTAGAGGTAGACGGGCTCATGGTGTGATAAACTGATAAATGCAGAGGCTCAATGTTCTTTAGGCAGGCTCCGAAGGCTTGATATCTCAGGAAGATATACCCAGCAACTATCTATTCCTAGTGAGGTACAAGATGCCACCCTTGCTAAAAGTCATAGTCTGGACTATTCCCCCATATCTCAATCAATACAAGTTGATGACTGAACAAAGTTAAATTGATTATAAGGAAGCCAGTTGTGAGCAAATAAAATCCCAGGAAAACCTGAAATAAACCTGTAACTTGGTGTTGCTACCATCGTCTTACATAATTGCTATGGTAACAGATGAGATGCGGATGCAAGAAAATGTTTTGACTGGGTCCTTTTGCAGGTTAGGTTTGTTCTCTACTCATCTACAAGGCTTCCATGAGTCCCGCTGATTTTGCTCTGCTCTGCACCATGAGGGTGGTGATGAAGGACAGTGTCCTTAGAGCATGTCTGAGGAAGTAGGCACTGCCAAGAATTATCGTCTGAATTCCAAATGGAAGAAACCAACCATCAGTGTTCAGGGCTCAAGAATAAATGACAGGGACACCTGGGTGGCTCAGCAGTTGAGTATCTGCCTTTGGCTCAGGGTGTGATCCTGGAGACCCAGGATCGAATCCCACGTCAGGCTCCCTGGATGAAGTCTGCTTCTCCCTCTGCCTGTATCTCTGCCTCTCTCTCTCTCTCTCATGAAAGAATAAATAAAATCTTAAAAAAAAAAAGAATAATGACAGTAACTCAGTGCATATCTAATTGGGTTCACGTGATCTAGCCACAAACCTATAGACACTTGCACCGGTAGAAACCCCTCCAGAGTGTCCTGTATGAGCACTTGTGTCAAACTGGCCCAGGGATCCCTGGGTGGCGCAGCGGTTTGGCGCTTGCCTTTGGCCCAGGGCGCGATCCTGGAGACCCGGGATCGAATCCCAGGTCGGGCTCCCGGTGCATGGAGCCTGCTTCTCCCTCTGCCTGTGTCTCTGCCTCTCTCTCTCTCTCTGTGTGTGACTATCATAAATAAATAAAAATTAAAAAAAATATATCACTAAAAAAAAAAAAAAAACTGGCCCAAAAGAAAGAAAGAAAGAAAGAAAGAAAGAAAGAAAGAAAGAAAGAAAGAAGAGAGAATCCTTAATCTCCTCCAGAAACCTAGGGAGAGGGCGGAGGTGCATACCAATACTCGCGGCCACACGGAGAGAGGACTTAAATGGCCCGAGAAAAAAAATGTGTCATTCTAAGTGGAGAAGAAAACGGCTATTGTCTAACACTTAAATCAAAAATACTGTATAAACAGCTAACAGCTGTTTTTCAGCCTTTGCTTTTTAGAGCAAAAGCCAATAAAAGAAAAGACATACTCTTTCAAATGTGGTTTTTGTTCAGAGCCCAGATTTTCTACAACTAATTTCCAACCCAGAAGTAGGTCCTGTTTTGGATCTTCTTGTTTTGAAGACTAGAGAGAATGACAAAGCTTAGCGTGGCACCATAGATCCAGAGGGGGCCGAGCCAAAGGGACTTGCCATTCCAAGGGGAAGGCATATACCTGTCAGAGGGAATTTTAGTATTAAAAACCAGAAAGCAGTACCCTCAAAACCCCTAAGTAAGTGGATATTGTAAGGAAGAAACATTAACATTGCACACAGAAGTAGGAAATAGGTGCGTGTCTCTGAGGTATTGTTTGATTTCAGGGCCCTTAAACTACAAAAGCATCAAGGAGAGTAAATGACATGGTTCGTTCTTTCCTCGTCCACGTAAGAAAGCCACCTGATAAGACCTGGAGGACTCTAATGAGCACTCATCTTGTAAATAAGGAAATTACAGGGGACTTTTAAAAGGGATATTCATATGAAAAATTACTAGCTAAGTCTTATAATTATGAAACCAGAGGAATAAAATAACAGTGAGGCGAGGCCTGGTTTATAAACAGAGACTCAAAGATAAGGCCTTACTTATTCCCTCTTGGTGCCTCTGTTAATGCTGTTTACTCCACCCTGAATACCACCTTCAGTCCCCTAAAAGAAATCTTTCTCTTTTTTAAAAGATCTTATTTATTTATTCATAAGAGTCACAGAGAGAGAGGCGGAGACATATAAGCAGAGGGAGAAGCAGGCTCCCTGTGGGGAGCCCTATGCGGGACTCGATCCCAGGATCCTGGGATCACAACCTGAGCCAAAGGCAGATGCTCAACTGCTGAGCCACCCAGGTGCCCCAGGAAATCTTATACCTATTTTGGGTATCAGTTCTTCACTCATCTCTAACTTTTTTTATTATATATATGTGATATATGTATACACACACATACATGTATATGAAGAGTAACAGAGAGAGCTTTGAAACTTTATCTCATAAGTTTATTTTTTTTAAGATTTTATTTGAGAGAGAGAGAGACATAGAGAGACACAGAGACAGCAAGAGAGAACACGAGTGGGGAGGAGAGAGAGAAGCAGACTCCCCGCTGAGCAGGGAGCCCCATGAGGGGCTCCATCCCAAGACCGTGGGGTCATGACCTGAGCAGAAGGCAGATGCTTAACCAACTGAGCCACCCAGGTGCCCCTCTTTATTTTATCTTAAATGTTGATGTGCAGGCTGATGTGTATATCTTGTTGCTGTGTCCATATGACCTGAATATTAGGAACACACGATACCATTCCCAGGATCACGGCAGAGTCGATCTTCTGAAGGCCCTCCTGCTACGATTCTATTAGCTCCTAAACAAAATGTCCTTTTCAGTGTGTACTACTGGGTTTGCAGAGAGCAAAGGAACCCTCCAGGGTCCAAAGAAATGAGCAGCGAGCTGATATCCGAGCAGAGGCGGTAAGTACAGGACCAAATCAAACAGAAGCCCTGGGCCCTTGCAAGGTGCAGAAGCCAAACTCAAGTCCTGCTTTCAACTCTAACCCTCGAAGGGGCTAAATCAGTCGTCTGGGTCCTGGAGGAAGTGAACGACAATCTCTTTTGGAGTAAATGGCTCTAATTCAGGCACTCTTCAGCACTCCCACGGGTCAAGCCAAATGAGTTCAGAATCAAACATCACCAAACAGCAAGAAAATAAGCCACGATATGTAAGAGGCAGCAGAAAGAACGAATCTATACTTCCAGGACTGCGGTACTGGAATTATCAAATGCAAATTTTTAAATACAATATATAAAATATGACCAGGCAGATTTGAAAAAAGAGCTAAGTAAAACATTTTTAGGGGCACCTGGGGGGCTCAGGGGTTGAGCATCTGCCTTCAGCTCAGGGCGTGATCCCGGGGTCCTGGGATCGAGTCCCACCTTGGGCTCCCTGCAGGGAGCCTGCTTCTCCTTCTGCCTGCGTCTCTGCTTCTCTCTGTGTGTCTCATGAATAAATAATTAAAATAATTTTTAAAAAAATTTAATAAAAATATGATTGTTGAAATTAACAACTCAAGGGCCAGAGTAAAAACAGTATGCAAGACACAGTTGAAAAGAGAACCAGTGAACTAGCGTGTCTGAAGAAATTACCCAGAATACAGCACAGAGAGAAGGGAAGATATGAGAGAGGGGTGAAGACACGAGGATGGAATGGGAAATTCTAATATGCTGATCATAAGAGTCCCAGAGAAGACCAAGGAGAATAGGTGAAAGGCATAATTCAAAGAGATAATGAATGAGAATGTCCAGAGCTGATGAGTGATATGAATCCACAGATAGAGGAGCACAATACAGACCATGCCGGATTAAAAAGAAAAAAACAACTAAACTTGTACTCAGCCACAGCACAGTAAAACTGCAGACCGCCAAACTCAAAAAGAAGATCTTAAAGGCAACAAGCAGAAAAAAGGCAGGTCACCTACAAAGAAACAGTTAGGTTGTCGGTAGAGACCTATAAGGGTATTACCAGAAACAGAAACCAGAAAACGGTAGGAAAGTATCTCCAAAGTGATAAGAGAAAAGACCCGAGAATTGCATGTGCCACAAAACTGCTTTTAAGAATGAATGTGGAGGGATCCCTGGGTGGCTCAGTGGTTGAGCACCTACCTTCGGCCCAAGACATGATCCTGGGGTCCCAGGATCAAGTCCCACGTCAGGCTCCTGCATGGAGCCTGCTTCTCCCTCTGCCTGTGTCTCTGCCTCTCTCTCTCTCTCTGTGTCTCTCATGAATGAATTAATAGAATCTTTTTTTTAAAAAAAGGAATGAATGTAGAATAAATCAATTTTTAGATAAATATGATACGTGAATGAAAAAAAATGAACAATATGAAGGGTGCTATGCTTAAGCTCCTTTCCGGGCATCATACCAGGAACACTTTTTTGTGAAAAAAAAAAAAAAAAAAAAGATTTAAGCAAGAGTTTAACATTTACTTAGTTGAGTGACAAAGAGGGTTTTTGGTGTTCCTTGACTCCCTGGGAATTCAGGAAACAATTGAGTGATTGGTGGTTTAAAATGTCAGAGAGCAGTAATCACAATGTGCTTCCCACTCTCAATTACTTCAAGCATTGTCTGATTTTGAGGCTATTCTTGAGAACTAAAATGTTTTTCTAGTATATATTGTGCAGTTTCCACGTGCTCGGTATGACTAATGCATTAGTCACCAGCTACAATATGAGAGACTCAGAAAAAGATAGTCTTGGGCTCGGGAATGACTTTCTTCCCAGTCCCGTCCACCCCCATCCAACCAATTATTGTCTCCTGCCTGGGAGACCAGCTCTATTCCAGGCAAGAGGCACTTCCAGAGTACAACCTGTTGCTTCCAGAAGCCTCTACTTCAGTAAAAAGCTCCATCATCCTTCTTGGGCAGACGTTCTCCCAGTATTTCTCATTCCTTTCCCTGTAATCTCTGGTCTACCAGTGGGGAAGTGTGTGAGCCCAGCTATTGAGAGAAGAGGAAGGAGGTGACAAGAAAAAAAAGTTAGGTGGGTTGACACAGCTTCAACAAAGGTATTTGAAGATGTAGTTTGTAATATGGAAAAGCAGGAACCAACCCAAGTAGCCACCGGTTAGGAACTAGCCACGCAAACTTCAGCATCTGAAAAAAAAAATGGAATATGATCTTGCCATGACTGATGATAATTGCAAGCCTGCGTGGACGGTGGCTCCTTGTGGATATTGGGATCGCATCCAACTGCTTATGCAAACTAGTGTCGAACTGATAAACAGGTCACAGACCCAATTATGCACGAGGGGTATGATTAGTCAAGCAGCCAGAGAGCTAAGAATTAAAAACAAAAGATACAGAGTTTTCTGACTTATTAGCAAATTTGTTATTTATTCATACATTTATGGCAAAAGTGTTTTTAATGTTGTTTTCATTGCTCCTGTGATTTTTTACGTTTTTCCATAGAAAAGATACATCTTTATTTAAAACAGCAGACTGAAAAAAAAAATAAGTATATTCGTGTCTACATAGAAGACAGAAACCACACAGTGATTTCCACAAGGAAAATTAACTATATAAAGCATTATTAATAGGCCCTGGAGTAACAAGAGGTTGGCTAGTAAGAAGTAAAGAGAGCTCTAAAGAAAACAGTAGTAACAGACACAGAGAACAGCTATCACCCTTACGGCTGAGATACAGTTGAAAGGAGAATTAGTGAACTAGTGTGGAAGAGGCCACCTCCTCCCGGGACAAAGATCTAGACCTTATGGGACCTTATGGGAGCCGTGGCTCTCTGGATGGCGGGGAAGCTCCTAAGGGGCTGCACTGTGGGACTTTCCAGAGACCTGCTGTCTGGAGGACTGAGGCAGCCATCCATTGAGTGAAGACACCTTGCCTCAGACATCACTACAAAGCCATCTAATGGGGTGCCAGGGAAACCATCCAAGGGGAGATACCCTACCTTTGGGGCTCTATTGTCAACCTCTTGTGGGGGTTCCAGCAGAAATCATTCACAGGGAGGTGCCCAGGGAAGCTGCCCCTGGCCACCTGTCACTGCAGAAAGAGCTGTGCACACTACAGGAGCCTGCCAAGGCAGGCCCACTGGAACCAGAAGGAGACGCCCCAGCCCTTCACAACGTCCCTCTGGGACCCTCTACTGACAAAACCTAACAACGTACTAGCTGGTGGAGGAGAACTGCTAATAGGGTCCAGGTCCATTCCTGCAGAGCCAGCAATGAAGGGTGAATTGGGCTGTGAAAGGCAACAAATTGGCAACTTTCACAATGAATTAAGCTGATGGCCCTACCTGTGTTTATTCAGACTGGAGGCCCCGGATTTTCCTATCAGAGAGCCAAGCCCATGCCGGGAGCCTGGGCCGCTGATCAGACAACGGAGCGAGCCGGTTCCTAGTTTCCTTGTGTGCGATGGCTTTTCTGAAGGCCCAATGGCTTTCCTTATTAATCATTTCTGGTCTGTCCAAGGCAGCCTGGCCCAAACGAGTCTCCCAGTCTTGTTATCTAAAGCACAAACCTAATGATAACAAATACGTCTTCTAGGTGTGTCAGGAGAGCTAATGAGTTAGGAATACCGTGAGAAGGAGTTAAGAACAATGAACAATGAATGTGTCTAGTGGTTAAAGCGATGCTACTGGGGATCCCTGGGTGGCACAGTGGTTTAGCGCCTGCCTTTGGCCCAGGGTGCGATCCTGGAGACCCGGGATCGGATCCCACGTCGGGCTCCCGGTGCATGGAGCCTGTGTCTCTGCCTGTGTCTCTGCCTCTCTCTCTCTCTCTCTCTCTCTCTCTCTGTGTGTGTGTGTGTGTGTGTGACTACCATAAATAAATATAAATAAATAAATAAATAAACAAACAAATAAATAAATAAACCGATGCTACTCACGGTAGTAACATTTCTGCGATATGCAGTACACATGCCGCGAACAAGAGCCTCGGCCCCGAGCTACTTACCAATTGTGCGAGCTGGGGCAAATAACATCATCTCTCTGTGCCTCAGTTTCTCCACCTGAAAATGGGGATGATGACAGTACCTGCTTCGGGGGATTGTTGGGAGGAGTAAGCGAGTTCCTGGCAAAGCTCTGCAGACACAAGGTAGCACAGAGCTCCTAGTAGGCGCTTTATCTGTCAGGTATAATTATTAATATTTGAGAACAGATGCCCCCAGACTGATGCGTGCTAGGTGATCTCTCCCGCTCTCCTCCTACAGGATGTTGATCTCCCTCACAAATGCTGTTCCCCAGAGGCACGCAGGCGCGGAGCGACCACTGAGTCATGCTGTGTCGCTCAGCAGTTCCACCGGTCACGCAGGACACTGGCTTGCTCTTCTGTCATCAACACTGGACAAAGGGGCCGAGAGCCAAGACAAGTAAACTGGCCCCCGCAGGACTGATCCAAACGGCTCGGGGCCTGGCAGTACCAGCGCAAGAGCTCGAAAAGAAAAACAACCGAAAACAACGCACAGGCTTGTCTTTGTCACGACCGACCCAGCTCGCAGCCAGGCATGGAAACAGAGCAGCTTTATGAGAAAATGCCTTTCTTTCCACGCGGTAATTGAATCCAGTTGCGGATTGAGGGTGTGCATTAGTGGGGTTTAAGAAAGGTCTGCTTCTTAGATGCATCTACTCCGGCTGAACAGTCTTTTCTTTCTATTAAATTCTCCTTGGGCGGGAGGGGAAGGGACATCCGCCGACAACATAATGCTCCCGCGCTCGGCCTAGGGACACCCTTGCGATCCTTTGGGTGCTTGGGAAACTGAGCCTGTGGGTCAGGCCCAGGACGGTCCCTCTGGATGCTGAGTTCCACTTGGCAGCAAACAGTGTTTGGGGCACTTTTAGGGCAGCTGGATGTCCAGGCCCCACTGGATCCACTTCAACATAGCTGGTGTCCCAGGGGGCTCTCCTTGTCCCATTGCCACCCCTCGCCTGGAGAACCCCTGCGGGGGGAGCCAGCTTGAGGCTAGGACAGGATGTCTCCGGGTCAGGCTGGTTGCGCCTTGTCCCGTGGCTGCCGCTGCCCGCTGCCCCCACGCTGTGCTCCGTCATTGAAACCAAACGGTCCCTGTCCCCTGATCTAGCAACTGCCACCCACGTGAGGACAGCAAGTCGCAGGCCAGCCCGCTGGAGTCCCGCCCTGGAGCCCTTGGGGCACACATTCAGAGGCCTCAGCCAGAGCTGAAGCGCCCTTTTGAACCTTTTGCAATTACTTTGGGTGGTCCGGCAGAGACGGAAAGCTCCGTGCGGCAGCAGAGGGGCCGCGGGCTAAGTCGCGGAGTCCGGCTCCCACACGAGCTCCAAGAGCTCCAAGGCGGAGGAGGCTCTTGGGCACCCAGTGGTGCGCCCGGACCCCGACGTGCGGAGTCGCCCCGTGGGGCCCGCCCTCCCGGCCGCAGGCCGCCCCCACCCCGGAAAGGCTCCTCCCTCCCCCGGGCGCAGGTCAGGGTGCAGGGCTGCGGGCGAGCGCAGGGGTGCGGGGGGAGCGGCGCCACTGAAGGGACCGCCCACGGGGTGGGGGCGGGGCGAGCGGAAGCCACGTGGGGGCGCTGCAGGGGTGCGGGGCGGCGGCACCAGGCCCCGGAGGGGAGGCAGCCACACGGCCCCCAGCGAGGTGGGGGGGCTGGGGAGGGGGGTGGGGAGGGGGCACCCCCTGAAGGGACCGCCCACGGGGCGGGGGTGGCGGCAGCACCAGGCCCAGCGAGGCCCGGGGCGGGTGGGGGCTCCCGGCGCACACCCACCCCCCGGGACCCGGCGGCGCCCCCCACTCCCCGCGGGGCTACTTCGAGGCCTGCTGCTCCTTTCCTGAACCAGTTGCACGAAGCAGGGAACGAGCGCCCCCCCCCAAGGCCTCCAGAGGGCGCGGGGCGCGGGGGGGGGGGCGGCCCCGGGAGCCCCGCGGGGAGGAGAAGGCACCGAGGGGCGCGGGCGCGGGGCCTCCGGGGGACGCGGGGGGAGGGGGAGGGGGAGGGCGGGCGAGCCACGACCCGGCCACGCGCGACGTGAGGGAGACGGCGGCCCCGCGTGGCGGGAGCGGGGGGCGCAGGGACCCGAGGGCGGGGGCGGGGCGGTCACCCCGGACCCGGAGGACGGAGCCCGCGGGGGCGGCACGTGAGGGGAAGGATACGGGGGCCCCCGCGAGGGAGAAGCCGCGGGCTCGGGGGACTGGGGGTCCGCCGGCCCCGGCCCCGCGATGCTCGCCCCCCACCCCGGGGCACCCTACCCCGCCGTCCCTCCCGGCTCCCCACTAAGTCCTCTCCCCAGACTTCCGAAAGCTCCCAGGGAGGGCGGCCCGGGGGGCCCAGGGGCTGAGCCCGCCTTCGGCCTGGGCGTGACCCCGGGGTCCCGGGATCGAGTCCCGCGTCGGGCTCCCCGCACCGAGCCTGCTTCTCCCTCGGCCTGTGTGTCTGCCTCGCTCTCTCTCGCGCTCTCTCTCTCTCTGTCTCTGTGGCTCTCATGAATAAGTAAATGAAATATTAAGAAAGAAAAGAAAGGAAAGAAAGGAAAGAAAGAAAGAAAGAAAGAAAGAAAGAAAGAAAGAAAGAAAAGAAAAGAAAGAAAGAAAAGAAAGAGAAAAGAGAAGAGAAGAGGAAAACCTGGCCCGCACCTGGCCCGGCAGGTGCAGGGAGCGGGAAAGCTGGGGGGGCGGCGGGGAGGCTGCATGTCAAGCCCACCCCACCTCCTGCAGGTCTCAAAATAGTAGGGCGGCCCTGGCCTGGGGGGATCCCGGCCCTCACCCCGTCCCTAGGATGGCCGGAGGCCCGCGCGGGAGGACGGAGATCTCCGTCCCTGGGAGGAGACCCCCCCCCCTGCGGGGAGGCCCGTGGTCACCGGAATTAAGGAGGCTTGGGGTGGTCGCGTCAGCAACTACCGGGTATCACAGTTGGGAGGGGCAGGCCCATCTCCAGGTCGCCCCCCCCAACCCCCCAGCTTTTCCCTTTGCCACCTGCTGCCCCTCTCGGGTCACAGACGTCCCTGACACCTGGCCTGCGTGGATGAGCACAAGGTGCAAGCTCCCAGGGAAGGTTCCCCCCGAGTCGTCTGGGGCTCCCACTGGCTCCACCGGCATTACTTTAAAAGGGATAAAGTAAAAGAGAAACATTGAAAGACCTCAGTATTGACATCTTTGCAGATTTTCTCAAATTGAGTAGGAAAGAGTTGAAAAAATGAAGGCAAAGAGAAATTATTTCTGGGAGCGAAATCCTGAAATTTCTGTTTCTTTGAGGCCAAGATTCCTAAACTAAAAACCCAGCCCCTCATGTGGGCCCTGGGCTGGGCCCACAACACTAGATGCTCAAGATACAGCCCCGGGTCTGTTTTGGGACCTCAGACTGTGGCCAATTACCCCCCAACCTGCAGCCACATTAGTTTCCTAGGCCACTAGAACAAATGCCCACAAGCACGGTGGCTTAAACCAATAGAAATGTTTTTTTCATAGCTTTGGAGGGCAGACGACTGAAATCAAAAATCAGGGTGTTGGCGGAGCCGTGCTCCCTCCAGCGTTTGGGGAAGATTCCTTCCTTGCCCCTTGCAGCTTCCGGTGACACCAGGCATCCTGGCTTGTGGCTGCATCCTCCCATCTCTGCCTCCTCCTAGTTTTTCTGCGTCTTCTCTTCTGTCTTGGGTAAAGGCACTTGTCCTTGGATTTCCAGCCCATTGGATAATCCAGATGATTTTATCTCAGGAGGCTTTAACTACATCTAGAAAGATCCTCTTTCCAAATAAGGTTGCATCTGCAGTTCCCGGGTTTAGGATGTGGACGTATCTTTTTAGGTGCCACCATTCCGCCCACTAGATACCCCGCATCTTCATTCTCCCCCTGCCTCTGGAGTCTTACACTCAATCTAGAAACATGGTGCAGTTGCCTCATCAAAAGAAAAATAAATTCTCTCCCATTGACCCTTTCAAGCTGTGCCGTCCTTCCTTTTGTTCCTGCGCTCAGCTTCCAGTCTCTCTAAGGAGTAATCTGTATTTGTTACCTCCGTTTCAGAACTACCACTGTTCCCCCCCACCCTGCTTACTTTTTAAAAGTTTATTTTAAGCATACAGAGAAGTGTAGCGCATAATATGCCTTTTTTTTAAAGAAACTTTTATTTGCATTTATCTTATGCAGAATTCACTCCTGGGCATAAGTTTTTTGTTTATTTTCTTCTGGGATGTCGTCTTCTTCTGCAACCTCGTCTTCTGCTTTAGGAACAGTCTTCTCTTTTCTAGTAGAAATCATCTCAGTGTGGCAGGGAGAGCTCATGGGTGGGTTCATCTGAACCCGAGCCCTCTTAAGTTCTAGGCCGCATCTTGGGGGCTTGGGTCACCTGGATGTACTCCATGATCAGAGAATCTATATCGAGACCCTTAGGTTCAGCGTAACTCCCTGCAGTTTTAGGCACGTGCAGTAAAAATACAGCACTCTTGTTAGGCCACCGACCCCTGTCCAGCCCGTGTTTGGCCTGCGCACCCCTACCAACTCTACCATAGTGGTGATGGGATGGCACACAGTGCTTCTGCAAAGTAATGTCCTTCAGATACTTGGTGGCTTTTTGGACGTGCATACCCTTTGGCCTGGGCAGCTTCACGTGTGTTCTTAAAGTGAGCATGAAGATTTGAACCTCTTGATTTGCATGATTTTGTAGGGTTTTCTGGGTCAAGTGAATGCAGAACCATTTCTAGAGATCACCTCAGGCCACTTATGAGAAGGGAGGTTTTTTTTTTCAGTGTTTACATTTTTCTCCCATTTTTTTTATGGTAAAAGATGACAAAGTTTGCCATTTTAGCCATTTTTAAATGTACAATTTGGGGGTGCCCGGCTGGCTCAGTCAGTTCAGTGACTGCCTTTGCTCAGGTCATGCTCCGAAGGTCCTGGGATTGAGCCCCACATGGGAGTCTCTGCTCATGGGGGAGCCTGTTTCTTACTCTCCCTTTGTTTGCTGCCCTCCTTACTTGTGCTCTCTCTCTTTTTCTATCAAATAAATAAAATCTTTATTAAAAAATAAATATACAATTCAGTGGCATTAATTATAGCCACTTACTTTTCAATGTTTTGTAATTTGGTTTTGACCCTCACCACTGACCTGTATGCATTCCCTCAGAGATCAGCAGCTTCCATCCTCAACCTTCTCTGCCCTTTACCAAAATGAATATTGCTGACCAATTCCTTCTTAGAACTCTTCCCTCAGCTTCCCGAACCCCTGTTGTTTTCTGGTTGGACTATTTCTGTAATCCTTTCCTCCCATTCTCTAAATCAGTACTCTTCAAGGACTTACCTGGCTCCCCCCAGGTGAGATCGATTTCCCCTTAGAAACCTCTCATATTCTCATCCAGTGTTATGGCTCCAACCAGCCCCTCAATGCAGGTGACATGGTCTAAAAGCTAATAGTGCTTCTCTCTCTGCCTGTGTCTCTGCCTCTCTCTCTCTCTCTCTCTGCATCTCATGAGTAAATAAAGTAAATAAATAGAATCTTAAAAAAGAAAAAAAGAAAAGAAATGCCTGGGTGGCTCAGTGGTTGGGCACCTGCCTTTGGTCCAGGTCGTGATCCTGGAGTTCTGGGATCGAGTCCCACATAGGGCTCCCTGCCTGGAGCCTGCTTCTCTCTCTGCCCTCTCTCTCTCTCTCTCTCTCTCTGTGTGTGTGTGTGTGTCTTTCATGAATAAATAAATAAAATCTTTTTTAAAAAAATAAAAATAAAAGCTAATAGTTGAATGGGTTGCCTGGGTGGCTCAGTGGGTTAAGTTCCCAACTCTTGATTTCAGCTCAGATCGTGATCTCAGGGCATGAGATTGAGCCCCACATCAGTCTCCATGCTCAGCGAGGAGTCTACTTCAGATTCTCTCCTTCTCCCTCTGCCCCCCTCAAGTAAATAAATCTTTTTAAAAAAATAATAAAATAAAAAACTTGACTAATAGTTTGAGGCTCTGAGTTGTAAGTGCACATATCTGGCTGCCTTCTAAACAATCCCACTTACATATCCCATGACACCCCAAACTCAACATGTCCAAAAGGGGTCTCATGGTCTCTTAAACATGTTGCTTCCTCCGTGTTCTCCCCACATTTGCACATGGCACTGCCGTCCTCCACCTCACCCTGTGTGGAAACCTTGGCACCGCCTTTGCCTTCCATATGCCCTCTGATTCCGTGACTTCTGTCTCTGCAGCAGCTTTCCCCTGCCCCCATGCCATCTCTTCCACATCTCTTCCAACACTCTCCAGATGCTAATGCCCGCCTTCCTGCTTTAGCCCGGCAGACTCTAGTGGACCTCTCCCAGATCCTGCCTCCACTCTCTATCCCATTCTGTTGCACATATTGTTAATAAATTGTCCTCCCTAAAACACAGTTCTGGTCCACCTCACAAAAAGCCCTCAGTAGCTCCCACTGCTTTGAAAATAAAGCCTAACCTCCTCAGCTGAACCTTCAGTGGCCTCCCTGAACTGGCCCTGACCTCCTCCTGACTGCCACATCCTCTCCACTCCAGCCAAACCGATGAGGGGTCTGTCCTCTGGACACATCCCACACTTCCTTCCTTACCTTACCCCATTCAAAATATGGGTTTCATGGTCTTCTAAAAGACCTCTTTTCTTTCTTTTAAAATATGAGTAACAAAATAAGAGATGCTGACTAAAGAGAAGACTGCCAAATTCCGCCAAGTGGAATCGCCCACCTCTTATTTCCTGTACCAAACAGAAAACATACCCCAGATTACTCTTATCTGACAGGGTTACAAACAGAGCTTTGTTTGCCCATGGAATTCACCAGCTTGGAGTGGAACCATCCCCTTTTGAGGACTCCGACGTTTTCTCGGTGACTCACCTGTCAGGAAAGCATCAACTTTCCTGCTCTGAAATTCTGTAACAGAAAGGGGACTCTGGTAGCAGATACAATGGTAACAGACACTATCACTGCCAACCTGAAATCTTGTGACTGAGAGTTTCGGGAAGCCAAATAACATTAGAGATGTGATGCAAAAATTAAAAGAAAACCAGCCCACAGAAATCAATGGAGGTACAAAGAGAACAGACTATAAAGTGCTCCACTGGGTGCTTCCTTCTTGGGCATTTCAGTTCCCAAGCCCTTGGCCTGCCCAAGAGATGGCATCAAAATGCTCTTATGAAGCCCATACACACCTTACCAGTCCAGGCACACCAAAAGGAAAGAGTTCTTTTGGAAAACGCAGGTGTGGCAGCCTTTAATCCATCTGAAAAGACCCAAGTCATGCATCTTTTGGTCTATACAATATCTGAAATTTGAGATTCTTCTTTTAAATCCCTTGTCCACTTAGTGCTATTTCTGTCCCTGTGGCCTTTGAGATGTTCAAAAGCAACTGAAGCTGTGGCTTCTGAAGCTGCAGAAGCACTTTGAGCACTAAAATCCCTCTGAAATTCAAGCAAACACAAATTTAGGGAATTGGATATTTTCTTAGTGGAGAAAGATACTCTGATGTATACAATCTAGGCTTTAATTATGTAATGGGAGCTACTAGGTGTGTTGCTCTGGGAAAATTATTGACCCTCTGTAGGCCCTTCAAATGGGATGATTACATTACTTTGCAGAGTCCTAGTAAGATTAAAAATAACATGTAAAGAGCCTAGGTAGGGCAGGACCTGGCACTAAAAAAGTTCTCCTTAATAGTGAAATTATTTTTAACACTGTAAATCTGATTGAAAAAGAAGACGAGATTATCCTTCATTTAGAATCCTCTTTTGTTTAGAAGACACATAAGGGTTTTTTCTTTGAAGAAAAAACTGTAGTATTAAATAAACTATGTATTAATATATGCCCTTCAGATTTGTGTCCATTTAATATTATTTATTTAATTTACTCACCCTTCCAATCTGACTCTGGCACTTCCTATACTCGAAAGCAAAATCTTCCCATAATCCATTTTGTCATACTTTCTTCTGCTCTATGCAAGGAGTATTCCACAATTTTCCTGAGATAGATATTTCCAAGATATTCCCACCATTCCCAGAACAGAGACCGATTTTCATGTAAGGTTCCACCTCTCCCCAGCTTTTAGCTCCTGTGGGCTGAGTAAGGCTTCACTCCCAGCTCCGGGGCTTGGGAAGTGCCCCAGATGTAGCCAATCAAAACATCATATTCTCCAGCCACAGACATTGGTTCAGAGATGAGCATGTGATGTAAATCAATCCAGTGAGAGAGTCGCTAGGGAATTGTGGGACCACTAGGAAAGACGGTCTTCTCCATAGTAGGTGGAGAAATCTGAGAGGGTGTGAAGCTGAGGCCACTGCAGCCATGGTATCATCACATGGCAGCTAGGAAGCTAGCATGAAGGCAGGCAGAGCAATGGAGAGAAGGTTCAAAGCCTTAAGACAGAACAGCATTTGAGCATGGGGAGAATAATCCAGAGTTGAAATGATGGAAGAGGCAAAGGATGAAGAAGTTAAAGGGTGAAAGAGAAAAGAGGACACTAGAAAAAGGGGTAGATGAAACAGGTAAATAGAAGGAAGAAAAGGACAAGAGCAGCTTCTCCAGCCTTCTGTGAGGTCCACCCCTTTCTGTTCCTCTGCTTCTTGTCTTCACCTACTATTTATTCAACCAAGAATATGTATTACTTGTGGGGTAAAAAGGAGATAAAATAGCCAGTGTTAAGGCTTCAGCTGGGGTGGAGCTCAGCTGCTACTGATCTGGTGTGAAGGGCTCTTCCCAGGAAAGTCAGATACCCCCACCCTATCCTCAGCAGAGGCATTACCAGTGGCTCTCCCATGGGACTGACCTAGACAGCAGTTGTCAGAGCCTAGGGATGGTCCCAAAGCAGAGCTTGGACTCAAAAACCACCCTTCTGCTGAAAAGGGACACATAGCATAGCATAGCATATGAGGCCTTTCCTTGCCGGACCAGGTCACTCTCTCCTGTCTTCCTTCCAGGCAGATAGGCCATGCGCTACAGAACAGCCAGCTGCTGAGAAAAGGCACCAGTCCAAGAACAGGATGCTGGGAATTTCCCAGGAGCAGGATAGAGAGGACGGATGGTCTCATGAGCCTCTTTCTGGCCTCATTAGCACCTCACACACTGCTGGGAACCGAGCACTAAGATGAAAAGTCTTCACAAATTTAATTGTGCCTTTAAAGGGAAGACAGTTTTTGTTTGGGTTTTGTTCTTAAGACATTAAAGCTTTTTATTTTTCTTAAACACTCTTCCCAAATGTACTATACTAAATCTACTTCCTCCAATGGTAGTAGATCTCTTAGGCAGATCCACAATTTTCCAGTTGTTTTCAGATATACCTCAGTAGAATTTCCAAACTCGGTTCTGTTTCATATTCTCACCTCCCCTCCCCTGTGTAAGCTGGACCTTGATGGATTGAAGTTCTAATTTTCAGCCACTTCCTGCTCCTACTTTCTCCTTCCAGGTTGGGTTCCTCTAGTGTGTTGAGCTGAGAGTTAGGGCAGGGAGACGGCAAAGGTATTATACAAATAGATGCCTAGTAGTGGTGGCTGCTTCACTGGCAGACCTAGACTGACTGTTGATGCCATCTGGAAAGTGGACACCCAAACACTGGCTCCATCTGGGAGGTACGTGTGAGTTCTTCAGAGAGACATGCAGGGCAGGGATATGGTAAATCCAGGTTGAACCCTTCCATGCTCTTCAGCTCCCATCACTGAAGGTATACCTATACACTCTTTGAGCTCCAGCTCCCTGGGGAATAGGACAGACCTGTCTTAGGATGTGAATGGAACAAATCCAGCTAATTCCTAAGTAACATGCACATGAACCACAGAGAACTCATTCCCTACCCTTGACAAACTGGGCCTGGTCCAGTTTCTCCTTGCAACCCTTCTTCGTGCCTTCCCTTCTTTCTCCAAGACCCTCCTCTGCTCCTAATGATGTACTGGTAAATCAGCAAATCCTTTTCTTAATCAACTGTCCAACTGGAGAACTACTTTCTACCTGAATCTTTATTACTGATTTTCTCAGAAACCCTTTACTGGAGAGAAAATATTTATCTATTTCTCATCCTGACAGGAAGGGGAGGAATTGCCTCTCCTCATACCACTGTACTCCAATGACTCTTAGATTGACTTCTTTCTCTTTCCCCATCTTTTTACATAGAAGATGGTGGTTGGTGGTAACAGGGCTCCATCTATCTCCTCTTAGGAATCCTTGGTTCTCTGGCTCTTGTGGATATTGTCTTGAATATTGAGTAATTCTCTTTTCTCACTCTTGGGTCCTCATACCTGGGTCCAGGGCAACAGAAAGAGTCCCACCTAAAAGCTTGTTACATGTTTAAACTAAATGAAGTTCCATTTCCAGAGTTCTCCATCCTTTAGTATAGAGGTATTGTTTATCTGATATCATTTTCCTTCTGCATGAAGGATTTTCTTTAACACTTCTTTCAGTACAGGTTTGCTGGTGATCAATTCTTTCAGGTTTTTTGTATCTAAAAACGTCTTCTTTTCACATTCATTTTTTAAGAGATACTTTTGCTAGGTATAGAATTCTAGGTTGACAATTTTTTTCTTTCAGCACTTCAAAGATTATTGTTCCTTTGTCTTGCAACTTAATCTCTGACAAGAACTCTGCTTTCATCCTTACCTGTGTTCCTCTGTCCATAACATAACATTTTTTTTCCTCTGACTACTTTTAAGATTCTCTCTTTTTCATTGGTTGAGCAATTTGATTATCTTGTGCCCTGGTACAATTTTATTCATGTTTCTCTTGCTTGAATTTCACTCTATTGAGTGCTGGATATTCTTTTATCTTTAAGATATTGGGTGTTCTGGGCCACAGTTAAGTTACTTGCAAATAGTTTGGTCCTTTCAAGGCTTGCTCTTCTGAGTACTCTACTCAATGCCCCCATGAATTACAAAGTCGTCAACTTTGGCTGGTGGGGATAGGGACTATTCCTGTCTTAGGTGAGCTCTAGGGAGTTGTTCCCTCTAATCCTTGTGAGTAGTTCTTTCCCTGGCCTCATAGAGTTCCCTCACATGCCATGTGCTGACCAGTACTCAGCTGAAGACTTGGAGAGGATTCTCTGTAGAACTCCTCGGTGTTCTCTGTGTACAGTTCTCTCCTCTCCAGTATTCTGTTCTGTGAATTCTAGCTTCATTGGTCTCCCCGGGATCCCAGGTCCAACTCCTCTACTCAGGACTACTGCTAGGCCCTACACTGTGGCCTGGAAATTCTCTGAAGGTGGTCAGCTGGGGGCAGTCACAGGATTTGCTTCAGTTGTTTCCATTTTCCCAGGAATCAGTGTCAGGCACTGCTGGTGGTCCAATGTCTGAAAATCATTGGTTCAGTTATTTTTCTGGTTTTTCACTTGTTTTAGGATGCTGACATGAGTGTACATTTCCTAGAATTCCTGGAATCTGAATGCTAGCTCTTAGATGGGCTTTAGAAATCAGCTCAACCTGCACCTCCCATTTACCAGCAAAAAAACTGAGATGGTGAAAGGGCTTTCCTGTGTTTGGCCGACTCTAAACTGGGCCACTTTTCTTAACTTCAGATAAAAGTTTTTTTGAGGGAAGCCCCAGTGGTGCAGCGGTTTGGCACCACCTGCAGCCTGGGATGTGATCCTGGAGACCCGGGATCGAGTCCCACATCGGGCTCCCTGCATGGAGCCTGCTTCTCCCTCTGCCTGTGTCTCTGCCTCTCTCTCTGTGTCTATGAATAAATAAAAATAAATAAAATCTTAAAAAAAAGTTGTTTTGAAATAAATGAGCTCCCAGGAGAAAAGAAGGAGCCTGAGGAACTTCAAATCAAGGCTCCTGTGTGTCAAAGGAATAAGTAGAGTCAGTTGCTCTCACTGTCCTCATCATTTCAACATTTTCCATGTTTAGTGCCTGGAATGATGTTGGCCCCTTGCCTCAATTTTGGCATTAATGAAGAGGCTTTCATTCCTTCCTGCCATCCTCTACTACATCAGACTCCTAGAAGGATGCTGTGGAATCTCAGAACCAGGAAGAGGCAAATAGTAGAACTGGAATTGGAGCTCATATCTCAGAGCCTGCCCAAGGGAGCCTGAAGATCGTTTGAAGCAAATGCATCATTTGCTTCAAGTGTGAGAACTTGTCAAGTGTGACAAGGCAAGAGACCAGAACAGGCTCGCCGGTGCACCCAACAAGGGCAAATATCTTGGTTTTGCGCGTGGATGCCCATGTCTGAGAGACTACGTGTTTCAGTGTTAAACAGCTCTTCATGATGTTGTATTTTCAATAGATGTTCACTTCACTATGTTGTTTACCTGCAGGAACCACTTCACACCCAACTGGGTTTCTATGTCAGACACTTCTCCAAGTAGTCTTGTCCATGTTTTCTGTGCACTTATAACCGTCTGTTTTGCTTGTTTATTCATGCAGCAGAGTGAAAATTCCTGACAGAAATATGGGGTCACTGTGAAAGGAAGTTTTGGAGAGGAGGACCAACGCCAGAGAGGAGGAGGAGGAAGGAAGGAAGCAATGAAAGTCATAAGCCCATTTCTCAGGTCACTTCAAAAGCCTCCAATTCAAGACACGAGCAGATAAGTATCTATTTTTCTTTGCTTTAGGAACTGCCCCTCCCCATTTACTGCATTACAATACTAAGCACATGCTTCTCAGCACGTAAAAAGCCAGGGACCGTCCAGGTTTTGATGCAGGGGGCAAACTTTGCTTTGCCTTGTTGACCAGCCATCACAATGGGGCCTTTCATTACAGAAGCACATGGTTCCGGGCAACGTGACCTAAGAGCTGGCAAGGACTCTGGGCGGCACAAAGGAACGGAACTTGTCTTTGTGCTGGGAGTGCAGTGTTAGTATTTGCAGTGACTTGCAATGGCCCCTCGGTTCAGGATGTGGGCACTGGTCTGCGCCACTCAGTGGCACCTTTACCCTGTTCCCACACCTCTGCAACCAATGGGTGGCCAGAGGGGGCCAGGTTCCTGGAAGAGGAGGTGGGGCCAAGGCAAAGTCCACCTGGGGAGACACATGTGTGTGCATCTAAGGCAATTCTCCAGTGGTCAGAAAACTCCTCTGTGCAGACTGTGGTCATTATTTTCACTTCCTTGGTGAGCATGTAAATTTTCAGAGAGAGTTAAAATCTGAAAGCGGAGCATTTTCACATTGGCCAAAGTGGGGAGATAAAATTGGGTCATCAGGAAGAGGCTCATGGCAAAATACATCTCGTATCCCACTGAATGAAGAACTATTTTAAACACTGTCCTTAAGGCAATTTAATGGGTGCTACTTAAGACCCCTCACACTGTCCCCTACTGCATGAAGTGGTATCTCCAGGGACTTTTTATCTCACTCCTCAAGAAAAGGCCTCCATTTGGGCAAGGTGGAGGCAGGCAGCAGGGGACAGCTGGACTGGAGTAGGTTTCTATCCGTGGACTAACCTTCACTTCTTCCTCAGGGCAGCAAAATACTAACCTGGCCTTCTTCAAACAGCAACCCCCAAACCTGAGGAGGTCCTGATGTGTTTTCCAAATGTCAGTTCATCATAGTCAGCACGGGTGGGGGCCTGACTGGAAATGGTACTCATCATCCGGAATTGACTAAACTTCTACTACGTGTACTGCAGACGTGCTGCTATCCTCCAGTATCACCATTTCACTGAGGACCAGTCACCAAGAACTATTCATGACAAGGTAAATGAGGTTTATCCAACCCTGTAGTACTTTTTATTAGGCTCTTCCATGCAGTGTCTCGTTTAATGTTCACAACACCATTGGAGTGGGTGGGTGGGGGACCAGCCTCTTACAGAGGAGGAGAGCTTCAGAGAGTCAAGAGGCCCAGGATCACAGGACTAGAGCCAGGGCTCCCGCCCAGCGATCCACCCACCAGCACTTACCCACCAGCTGTGGTAGGAGCCAAGGAATAGGGGCAGGAGGCAGAAAACAGGAAGAGGCAGGAAGGCGGGGTTGTCATGAAGGTTGTGGCTCAGGTGACATCCCTGTGAATCTCTCAGAGCCCGATGGTGGGGGATCCCTCTCCACTACCCCAGGCAGAGACACCAAGGAGAGAAAGACAAAACACAAAAAAAAAACAACAACAAAAAAAAAACTCTTGCTCCAAAAGAAGGAGCCAGCAGAGGAGTGTCAATGGCCCCTCATGGGTGAGGCGCTGGTTTATTATGCTCTTTGTCTCCACCCTCCCCGGCTAAGTCCCGCCACCGTCCTCCTGGCTAAGTCCCCCCCAACCCCCCTCGCTAAGGCCCCCCCGGGCCCCTGGCTAAGCATCCCCCGGCTCCCCTCGCTAAGGCCCCCCACAAACAAACCCCTGGCTAAGGCCCCCGGCCCCCCCCCCGTTAGGCCCCCCTCGTTAGGCCCCCCCTGGCTCGGGCGAGCCTGGCCGCAGGACGGCTGAGCGGAGATGCGCTGCTTGCCGCTCGCCAAGCTCTGCGGGTGGAGGAGGACGGAAGGCCGACGGACAGATGGACGGACAGACGGACGGACGGATGCTGAGGCTTCCAGGTTAGGCGAGGACACAGAAGAAAGAACAGGTTGCAAATGATTTTCTGAAATAGCTACTCCCAGGCCCCTATAGCCCCGGGCACGGCGGGGTGGGGGGGTCCGGGGGGTCCGGCTCCCCTGCAGCCACCGCCGCGTTTTCCTGGAGGCTCTGAGAGCATCAGCCTTTAAAACACAGGTGCGGGACGCCGGGTGGCTCAGCAGTTGGGCGTCTGCTTCGGCCCAGGGCACAATCCTGGGGACCCAGGATCGAGTCCCACGTCGGGATCCCTGCATGGGGCCTGCTTCTCCCTCTGCCTGTGGCTCTGCCCCACCCCCTTTGTGTCCCTCATGAATAAATAAAATCTTTAAAAAAAAAGAAAAAAGAAAAAAACCATTAAACTTACAAAAGAAAATTTTAAAAAAATAAAAAATAAAAAAATAAAACACAGATGCGCTGTTTGCTGCGGTGTCGGGGCGGGAGGCCGCCAGCCCGGGGCCGGGTCGGGGGACAGGCTCCCAGGGCGGACGCCCGCCGAGGCTGAGGCCGAGCCGCCCCCGCGCCCCGTGCCGCCTGCACCCCGCCGACCCGCGTCCCGGGGGCGTCCCGGTCACCGAGGCCGCGTCCCGGGGGCACCAGGTCACCGAGGCCGCAGGGAGGCGCGCTGCCCCGCAGGACATCCCCTGGTGGGACTAGAGGCTCCGCGGTGCCCGAGGGCGCCAGACTGTGAAGGCGGTGGGAGCTGGCACCACGGAGCCTCCCCAGGGGCTCTGAGAAGCTCAGTGCGGCGATGGCAGGGGCCTGGGGCCAGGTGCGTCCGCGCCCGCCTAGGCCCGCACCTGCGGGGAGCCTGGCACTGCGGGGCGGGGGGAGCCGCCTCTTCGCCTCCGCCAGGCAAACCCTAGACCACGGGCAGATCCTTCTGCCGCGAGCCCTGGGCGGCTCCTGGCACCTGCAGGACACGGGCTCGCGGGGGTCCAGCTGCAAACCTGGCCCGGGGCGCGGCCTGCGGCTCCGCACGCACAGGCATTGCCGCCTAAGGCCTGCTGGCCCTCCGGGGCCCTGACCACCACTGAGCTTTTCACCTGGCTTCAAAGGGAAAAAATAAAATATAAATAAATACATACATACATACATACATACAAACAGGACAGCGCCTAGTGTATTTTTAATGAAGCTGAATTTGTTCAATTTCGGAGAACTACCATTTGTTCTAGGATTATGTCCTTTCTACTCTTTTTGGTAGAAAGGACTTATTTTTAAGAAACAGAAGGAACAATGTAATAGATGATAACATTTGTGGCTTTTTGTTTTTTGTTTTGTCAAAACAAAATATGGCAATACTATGTTGGTCTTCCCTTTTGTCTGTGAGTTTGGTTTTTGTTTTGTTTTTTGTTTTGTGTGTGCAGTAGCTTAAGGATAGTCACAAATTCTTTGGCGCGTCTCCCATTGAGAGGTGCATCTAATTCGTCTCCCCTTGGATCTGGGGGCTGGTCTTATTGACTTACTTGGCTAATAAAAAAGAGTGGGCATAACTAATAGTTGAGAACTTCTGCAACTAGGTCATAGGAAGCCTTGCAGCTTCCTCCTAGGCTTTCTGGAACACTTACTTATGGAACCCAACTGCCATGCTGTTGGAATGCCCAAGAAGCCATGAGGAGAGGCCCATAGAGAAAGGAAGCAAGGCCCCTGGCCAGTACTGGACGAGGTCCTAACTGAGCCAGCACCAACCTGCCAGACGTGGAGCGAGCCCTTTTGGAAGAGGATCCTTCTGCTCCAGTTGAGCTGCCACAACCGATACTTACATGGATCACAGATGAATTCCACCAACCTTGCCCGAACTGCAGATTTGTGAGGAAAATAAATAATTTTTGTTGCTTCAAACCACTGAGTCTGGGAGTGATTTGGTACACAGAAATAGATAACCACAACAACTTGTTTGTCTAAACAGTTTGTGAAATTCAAAAATCCGAGAACTGCTGGTTCATGTTGTTTGTTAAACATCTATATTGGGCCGAATAATGGTCCCCCCCCACCCCCCCGCCGAGAAGTCCATGATCTAATCTCCAGCATCTGTGAATATGTTCTGTTACACAGCCAAGGGGAATTAAGGTTACAGATAGAATTAAGATTGCCAGTCAGACCTTAAAATGGGGAGACTTTTCTGGATTATTCGGGTGGACCCAATCATAGAGGTCCTTCAGGGCAGAAGAGGAGGTCACATGAAGGATGAGAACTTGACCTGCTGCTGCTGGCTTTGAAGATGGAAGAAGGACTACAGATGGCCCCTCGAAGCTGGAAGAGGCAAGAGAACAGAGTCTTCCATAAAATATCCAGAAAGGAACGCAGCCCTGCCAACCCCTTGATTTTAGCCCAGTGAGGACCCATGTCAGATTTCTGAGTTCCAGGCTGTGAGAACATACATCTGTGTTGCTTACAGGCACTAAATGTGTTGTAATTTGTTACAAAACCCTAGAGAATGAATACAGTGCCTAGCCTGTGCTACTATGTACCCTTGACCTCTTAGGGTCAGAATAGATGGTTAAATCTACTTGAAGATCTTGTACAGCCCCTATTTTAGAGATATAGAAGCCTAAAGATTCTAAGGTCAAACAGCTAATTTGTAACATAGCCGGGATAGAACTTAGGTGCTCTCAAATTTAAACTCCTTGAGGAAAGGAAATTTGGGGGATGATGGGGACTTCTGTTTGGTTCACCACTCTGTCCTCAGCATCTAGAACAGTGCCTGGCACATGGTAGGTTTTTTTTTTTGTTGTTGTTTTTTGTTGTTGTTGGTTTTTTTTTTTTGTGGGTATTTTTTGAATGAAAGAGTAAAAATCAATTCCTACATGCTCCGCTGTAGTCATTTCCTCCAGCAAAGTCACCAAAGGACAAAATCCATAGCTTCATTAAAAATAAACAGGGCAGCCCGGGTGGCTCAGCGGTTTAGCACTGCCTTCAGCCCAGGGTGTGATCCCGGGGTCCTGGGATCGAGTCCCATGTCCAGCTCCCTGCATGGAGCCTGCTTCTCCCTCTGCCTGTGTCTCTACCTCTCTCTCTGTGTGTCTCTCATGAGTAAATAAATAAAATCTTAAAAAAAAAATAAGCAAAAATCTCCATCACATCTTCTGTTTTACATCAGATTATGTGGCTTTTAACTATGTTCTGTGTTTGAAGCCCATCATTCACTTAATTTTAATTATAAATTTTATATTTTTATATAGATACATGGCCCAAATTTTTTTAAGTATGAAAGAATACAATGAAAAACAAATCTCATTTTCATCCCAGTCTTTACGGGTCACCACAGTTACCATGTTCTCATGCATTCTCCCAGTCATCAGGCCATATCTTTGAGACTTGAAGCTGAGCAGTTTTAAGTATGTCCACGGTAGTCACTGGATTTTTACATTCTTGGCACCTCTCTTGTCATTTGTTACTTTGGCTCTGAAAGAATCTGAGCTACTCCCTATTTTTGGATAAGACCCACCCAACAAGCCTCACCTGGCCCGAGGTGGAGGTCAGGGGTCTTCTGTGGTGCCAGGGCTCACCCAGACCTCTGGGAATAAGGTCTATGGTGGCTATTTAGCTCCAGGGCTGGTTAGTTGGGGCCCGGGCGACTCTGACGGTGTGTCCCACATGCCAGAGCTGGTGGAAGGGACATGAAGATCTCAGAGGTGCCCTCCTGACACCCTCTATGGAGGTTGATGTATACACGATATCCTGCTTCAACCCCTGGGCACTGATTTAGTTCAAGAGGCAAACTGGCTCCTTTTCATGAACCACCCAGTCCAAGGGGTAGCGGGTGATTATCTCAAAATGCTAAGTGAAAGGGACGCCTGGGGGGCTCAGTGCTTGAGCATCTGCCTTTTGCTCAGGCTGTGACCCCGGGATCCTGGGATTGAGTCCTGCATCAGGCTCCTTACAGGGAGCCTGCTTCTCCCTCTGCCTGTGTCTCTGCCTCTCTTTGTGTGTCTCTCATGAATAAATGCATAAAATCTTATCCAAAAAAAAAGATGCTAAGTGAAAAGGTGGAAGCAAGGAACTGTAATGCCCGTCAGCCTTCCTCAGACATTCCACCCCAGCCCAGGCGAGATGCCCTATTACACTCTCTTAGCACTGCACGCACCACCCCTTGCAGCTCTGTCTCCCCTTACTTGCATTTACGATACTATCACACCAAAAAAAGTTTGCAACAAGTACAACTAATTACAGTGTAATTATTTGATTAAAGTCTAAGAACACGTCATTTAGACTAGAAGCCTCCTGAGGGCAGGACGGTGCCTCTTTGTCTCATGACTGTATCTCCACCCCTAATGCGCTTTGTGGCAAGTGGGTACACGACACAAATGTGCTGAGTGAGTATTGAATGAGCCAAGAGCCAACCTTCGTGCCAAATGCCAGGCACCCACGAGGGCTCGATAGGTACTTATTCTTTCAGTTCTTACAACCACCTTATGAAAACAGGCTGTAGTAGTATTCCTCTTTGCATAGAAGGAAACTGAGGCAGAAGGTGCTTGAGTAACTTGGCCCCGACTGCACGGCGAATGGCAGCCTGGCCCAGAGCCGACCTGTTCAACCACCACATGGCACTGCCTTTCAATGAGGTTTGGGGCAGGCGCCCGACAGCAGAGGCGCAGAAGCCACACGAAGGAACCAGAGCTCGTGGGGCCCAGAGAGGAGAGGCGGGTGCAAGTCCGGGGGCTCGGGAAGCCGGGGAGAGCCGCGCACCAGTCGCCGGGCGGCCCATCCCAGGGGCCTAGGGGTTTCTGCTCCCATTCCTCCTGCGCGCCCTG
The DNA here is from genome assembly GCF_905146905.1 of Nyctereutes procyonoides. Taxonomy (NCBI): domain Eukaryota; kingdom Metazoa; phylum Chordata; class Mammalia; order Carnivora; family Canidae; genus Nyctereutes; species Nyctereutes procyonoides. Next base: position 67,272,153 of record NW_026575051.1, read on the forward strand.
GCCTCGACGGCGAGGCCGAGCCTTTGCGGGAGAGGATGGGCAGGGCCAGCTGCCTCAGGGGAGCCCAGGCCTCACCCCACGGTCAGCCTCAGGGGACACTGTGGACACACAGGCACCCTGCCACCGCCCAGGCCCTGGCCTCAGTGGGCCTCTGCAGCCTCCTCTGCCTGCCCCGGCAGCTCCGGGCCCGCACGCCCCCCCCCCCCCGGGCCCCAGGCCTCTCATACCTGACTCACCCCATAAATGGGCTCTTCTCACTCTCAGTTTCTGTCTCGTGGCCTCTTCCCCATCAGCCACCCTCCAGCCTCCCACTGGGCTTGTCAGAAGTTTCTTTTTTTGAAAGATTTTATGTATTCATGAGACGCCCAGAGAGAGGCAGAGATGCACGCAGAGGGAGAAGCAGGCTCCCCGGGGTCGCGGCCTGGGCCCAAGGCAGGCGCTCCACGGCTGAGCCCCCCAGGGGCCCCTTGTCAGAAGGTCCTGAGGCAGCAGCGGCAGCCCTCGCATTAGTGCTCCTCCCAGTAAATGGGATCCAGCACCTCCTCCCTTTCCGTTAGGGGTGTCCTGTGCGCGCTGCTCCTTGCCATTTTGTGTGCTGTGCACGGGAGCCGCGGCCCGAGCGGTACCTGCGTGAAGTCAGCCAGGCTGCAGCATGGGGTTCTTGGGTATTTGTGATTCAGCCCGGAGCCCAAGCACCCAACCAGAGCTGTTCTTTGACAGGAATCCAGAGGCACTTTCTAGGTCTGGTGGAGAGATGGCTTCCCAGTGTGGGCCTCAGCCTGCAGGAGGACCTGGAACTCTCAGCAGTTGGTCCCCTCAGCCGGCTCTGGGTCCCTTTGCCAGTGACCTTGAATACCAGCACCTGGTTGTCCTCTTCTACAGTCATTAGCACTCCGGACATAGAAGCAAATGCGTTCTTGTTAAAGGGATTTGGGGGCAGTGTCACACGGATGGGGAGGCATTTGGGGGCCGCGTAGAGAGAGGGAAGGACCCCCCCACCGCAGGCCCGGCTCTGCCCCGGCCTGCGCCCTGCTCACCGCGGCATCAGCACCAGCTCTGTGGTGGGCCCCAAGCACCTGCTCTCCAAGTGAGCCCGCTCTGGTCCTAAGTGAGGAGCGAGGGGCTGTGTCACCAGAGCTGCGAGCCGGGCTTCCGGGGAAGGTAAGAGGTTACTAAGGTGAAAAACCCTTCTCTTTACCAACCATCATCCCCTTCTCCAAATGCAACCCCAAACATAAAGTAAGATATGAAATTAAATAAAATGTAGGATCCCCACGGGTGCGTTCAGAGGCAGACCAGTTCTCCCCAGCAGACGCTGCCCCAAAAGCACAAGAACCTCGTTCTGTTTTGGTGCGAGAGCAACTGTCTGTTCATAATAATGTTCAAGGTCCCTGCTGAGAACGGGGAATGAATTAAAATACTTGGGAATTTCTCTTCTCTGCAGGGGCCATGCCATTTTTTAAAAGTGCCATTTTGAGGATTTCGCCATCACGTTTCCTTTAAAGAGGAGGTAAGTCCCTTGACTCATATCCATGTGCAAACCCCCCATCGTTCAGGAAAAGTGGCTCCTCTGGAGGGTTGGGGGGTTGGGAAGCCCGCGACTGTCCTGTCGCTGAGAACTGTGCCTCCCCTGCCTGTTGTGGGAAGGAGGAGAGGGCATCCTGTCACACTTACTGTATCCAATTTCTTTGCTCCGTGCTTTCATTTTATCTTTTACTCTGTAGAAAATGAGAAGTGTCTTTTTTGTCTTTGTGAATCTTTCACCCAAACCAGCATTTCTTCTACTCTCTGGCTGGCTACTCCAGAAAAATACTGAAAGAAAATTCTTTGTATGCCTTTGAAATACTAATATTTAAATTCTTGTTGAAGCAGTAAGCCATGTGCATTATTGGAAATTTAGAGAAAGACAAACTGCCCATCATCTCAGGATCCAGAGACGATCATTACTCATAATTTGGATCACCAAAATAAACCTGTCTAGGTCCTGATGTGTGACCTTTTGGTTCATACTGCTGGATGTGATTTGCTAATTTTTGTTAAGGATTTTTACATGTATGTTCATGAGGAGTTTGGGTCTATAGTTTATGTATGTGTGTGTGATATTTTGTCAGGTTTTGGTATCAGGATAATGCTTCTCTAATAAATCAAGTTAGAATGTGTTTCCTCCTCTTCTGTTTTCTGGAAGAGATTGTGTAGAGTTGGTATTATTCCTTAAATATTAGTAGAATTTGCCAGTGAAAACGTTTACACCTAGAGTTTATTTTATTGAAATTTTTAAACTACAAATTCAATTTCTTGTTATAGATTTATACAGAATTTCTCTTTCTTCTTGAGTCAGTTTTGGTAATGTGTCTTTTCATGATATTCCTGTAAAATCCTTTCATTTTATCAGGGGTGCCTGGCTGGCTTAGTTGGTAGGGCATGCGACTCTTGATCTCAGGGTTGTGAGTTTGAGCCCCACATTGGGTGTAGAGATTACTTAAAATAAAATAATAAATAACACTTTAAAATAAAAAAATACCTTTACCAGATTGGTAGTAATATCCCCTCTTTCATTGCTGATTTTGATAATTTGTCTTCCCTCTTTCTTTTAAATTTCTTTTAAAGATTTAAAAAATCTTCTCAAAGTACATAGTTTGGCTTAATTGAATTGATTTTCTGTATTTACTGTTTTCTATTTTATTGATTTTTACATTGATCTTTATTTTTTTCCTTTCTTCTGCTTACTTAAGGTTTCATTTGCTCTTCTTTTATAATTTCTTAAGGTGAACGTTGAGGTAATTGGCTCATAATACTTCTTTTTATTTATTTTAGAGAGAGACCACACAAGCGAGCATGGTGGGGAGGAGCAGAGGGATAAGGAGATAGAATATCAAGCAGACTCAGTGCTGAGTGTGAGAGGGCTTGATCCCGTGACCCTGAAATCACGAACTGAGCTGAAACCAAGAGTGGATGCTTATCCTGACTGTGCTACTCAGGTGCCCCAATATTCTTTCTTCTTTAATAGAAGGATTTGGTGTTATAAATTCCTCCTAACCACTGCTTTAGCTGCAATTCATACATTTTAATATGTTGTGTTTTATTTTAAATCCATTATGTTTTGAAATTTCCTTTAAAAAAAAAAGTTTTATTTACTTGTTTATCTGAGAGAATGGGAAGGGACAGAAAGAGAGGGAGAGAGAGAGTCTCAAGGAGACTCTGCCCCGAGTGCAGAGCTCAAATGAGGCTCCATCTCATGACTCAGATCATGACCTGAGCCCAAATCAAGAGTGAGACACTCAGTCAACTGAGCCACCCACATACCTCTCTTGTTTTTTAAGCAGGCTCCACGCTCAGCATGGAGCCCAACTCAGTCCTCACACTCATGACCCCGAGACTAAGACCTGAGCTGAAACAAAGAGTTAGATGTTTAACTGACTGAGCTACCGAGGCAGCTGCGAAATTCCCTTCTTGATTTCTTCTATTGTCCCTGGGATACTTAGAAGTTCTTTGTTGAAAAAAAAAAAAAAAGTTCTTTGTTGAATATCCAAATATTTGGAGAACTCCTGTTTCTTGCTGTTGATGATCTTTTTAACTCCACTGTGGTCAGAGAACATCTTTTGAATAATTTCAGTCATTTTCAATTTATTTAGCTTTGTTTTAGGACCTATTATATGATCTATCCTGGAGAATACTTTGTGTACAGTCTAAAAGGACATGTATTCTGGGTCACCTGGCTGGCTCAGTCAGTAGAGCATGTGACTCTTGATTTTAGAGTTGTAAGTTCAAGCCCCATGTTGGGCATAGAGATTACTCAAAAATAAATCATTAAAAAAATAAATAAAAGGATATGTATTCCACTGCTGTTAGAATTTTTAAGTCTCCTCTATCTTTATTCATTTTTGTCTAGTTATTCTGTCAATTATCAAAAGGTGGGTATTGGAATCTCTAACAGTACTCATGGAATTGTCAATTTCTTCCTTCAATTCTGTCAATTTTTGCTTTATATATTTTGAGGCTCTATTTGTTAGGTGTGTATACACTTATATCTACATGATTTATTGAGATTTTTAGTATTGTGAAATACCTCCCTTTGTCTCTAGCATACAGCTTGTCCTAATATCTTGTGGTATTTGATATTAATACAGCCATTCCATCTCTCTTATAGTTACTGTTTACATAGTAAACATGTTTCCATCCTTTTACTGTCCATCCATTTTTATCTTTAAACCTAAAGTTTGTCTCTTATAGATAGCATATTATTGAATCTTATTTCATAGCCAGCATGAGACTTTCTCCCTTTTCATTGGATAAGTATTGTAATTTAATGTGATTAGTGATAGGATTGGATTATGTCTATCATTTTGTTGTTTAATTTCTATATGTTGGAGGGGCTTTTGTTCTTCTATTGCTCTTCTGCTGTTTTCTTTTGTGATAAAAATATTTTAAGTGCAATATCTTTATTTCTGACTTTAAAATTATTCTTAGAATTTATCAGTGATTGCTCTAGGGATTAAAATTTTACCTTGTCATAATCTAGTTCAAGTGAATGCTGACTTAATTCCAGTAAAATATAGCAACTTTCCTCCAATATAACACATTCCCCCTTTCCTTTATGCTATTTCTGTTTGTAATTATGTATGTGATAATGATCAGCTTAACAGTAGTGTTACAGTTTTATAGAATATTGATTTTTAAAAAAATCAAGAAGAGAAAAAATATATTTATAGTCTTTATATTTACTCACATGCTTACCATTCCCATGTTCTTCATTTTTTCCTTTTCTTTTTCTTTCTTTCTTTTCCTTCCTTCCTTCCTTCCTTTTCTTTTCTTTCTCTCTCTTCCTTTTTCTCTTTCTTCTTTCTTTCTCTCTTTCTTTCTCTCTTTCTTTCTCTCTTTCTTTCTTTCTTTCTTTCTTTCTTTCTTTCTTTCTTTCCTTTCTTTCTTTCCTTCTTCAATGAAAGTTTACATTTAGAATTAGCCAGCTGGACTCAGTTTAAATGATGTCAATTTTGTTGGCAACATCCAAAGCATCATGGTCAGGAGCCAAACATATGTCTTTTTCTGCCCATCAGGCCTGATCATGGTGTTGACCCTGACCACATCAGTGTCACAGAGCTTCCCCACAGCCTCTTTGATCTGGTGCTTGTTGGCCTTGGCATGACATCCACAATGAACAGTGTGTGGCTTTCTTTTTTCTTTTCTTTTTTTTTTTTTTAATTCAGACAGAGAGAGAGGCAGAGACATAGGCAGAGGGAGAAGCAGGCTCCATGCAGGAAGCCTGATGTGGGACTCGATCCCAGGGTCTCCAGGATCACACCCCGGGCTGCAGGCAGCGCTAAACCGCTGCACCACTGGGGCTGCCCAATGTGTGTGGCTTTCTTCTATCTTCTTCATGGCTGACTCGGTGGTTAGGAGGACCTTGATGATGGCATAGTGGTCAGGCTTGTTTCTCCCGGGGCACTCTTCCAAAGATAATCTGGATTCTCTTCACAGCAGTAATGTCTTGAGCCATTAGAAAGCAGGTGATGTGTGGATCTTTCCGTGTGTGGCTGTGGACACCTTTCAACACCACTTTTTTGGCCTTCAAAGCCTTTGCTTTGGCTATAGGGAAGGAGCAGGGTTTTCCTTCTGGCTTTTGGCACCATCCTTGTGAAAGCCTTCATTTCTTCTTTGGATTCAGGTTAACACCTGGTGTCACTTCCTTTCAGCCTGAAGAACTTCCTTTAGCATTCCTTATGAAGCTGGTCAGCTAGCAACAAATTCTTTCAATCTTTATCTGGGAACGTCTTTGTTTCATTTTCATTGCAAAAGGATAGTTTTACTGGATGTAAAATTCTTGGTTAAGAGTTTTTCTTTTCTCTTTGAGCAATCTGAATAACTAATTCTATTCTGTTTTGGCCTCCAGGTTTCTGACAAGAAGTTGACCATTATTTTTCCCTTGTTTGTGATGAGATGTTTTCTTTCACTGGTTTCAAGGTTTTCCCTTGTATTTGCCTTCTAATAGTTTTGACTATAATGTGTCTAGGAGTGGATCTCATTTTTATATGTTCTGCTTGGAGTTTGTTGAACTTCTGGATCTATAGATTACTGCTTTCATCAAATTTGAGAATTTTTCAGCCATTTTGTCATGACGTATTTTTCTGCCACTTTCTTTTAGCCTTCTGGGACACCCACTGCATGTATATTGGTATGTTTGATGCTATCCCACTAGTCTCTGAGGTTCTGTTTACTTTTCTTTAATATTTTTCCTCACTGTTCCTCAGATTGAATAATTCCTAATGATCCATATTCAAGTTCATTGATTTTTTTTTCTTCTGTGACCTCTTCTAGTAGATTTTTTAAATTTTCTGTTTTTATATATTTCAACTCAAAATTCCCATTAGGTTCTTTTTTATAATGTCTACTTCTTTGTTGAGATTCTCTATTTGTCAAGTCATTGTCACTGAACTGTTCTTTAATTCTTAAGTGTAGTTTCCTTTAGTTCTTTGAATATATTTATAATAGCTATTTTGACTTTTTTCCCCTGCTAAATCTGGTTTCTGGGCCTACTCAGAGTTTCTGTTGTTTTATTTTGTTTTGAGTATGAGTCACATTTTTTTTAGAGTATGAATCAGATTTCTGGTTTTTTCCCATGTCTCATCATTTTTCTTGAAAATTTGACATTTTAGAAAATATACTATAGCAACTCTGGATTCTAATTTCTTTTTCTGGGATGAGTATGTTGTTTTTATTAACTTGTCTGGACTTAATCTGTGGAATCTGTGTTTCCTGCAGTGTGTGGCCATGAATGTTTCATGGCCACACATGCTGTTTTATTATTTTTAATTCTTATGTTAAATTTTTAGCCTGGCCCCCAAAGCATTGTCCCTGTGTCTGCATAGTTTAGTGGTCAGCTGATGACGGGAAGAGAGGTTCTGCTCAAACACCTTAAGCCTATAAGATCCGTCCTCTGTTGATGGATTTGTGTGTGGGTTGTGGAATGTATTTAAAGGTCAGTCAGTTTTCAAGTCTGCCTGACTTGTATTTTCTTCCAGAATTTCTTGGCTCCCCTCTGTACATATGCATTGTGTCCTCGTCAACTAGGGATGCATGGAGAGCTTATACAGCTTTTTTATGGCTCTTATTTCTAGGATTTCCCCCATTAAATTTCTGACTCATCAGCCACTCTCTTATAACCAGGACTGCAATCTCAGACCAGCAGCACTGCAAGGTATCTTTTTTCAATCCTACTGAGTTTGCTGCTTTAACTGACAACATTGCTGGGTATGAGTTTTTACCTTTCTTTCCAAATCTAATCTGCCCCTTTCTGACAGTAAGGGTGCTGGTTTTCACAGCCAATATTGTGCTGGTAAAATTACCAGGCTAGATGTACTGGGGGCACAGGGAAGGGAGCCCATGAAGGCCACAAATCCTCATCATTTTAACATAAAAGTTTAGCAGCTAAATGCTTCTCAATTTGTTCTTTCCTTTTGCTTAATTTCCCAAGCCCTGAAATTGGTTGTTTTTTGTTTGTTTGTTTTTACCATTTTGCTCAGTTTTATAGTTTTGGGGGGCAGGAGGGCTGAGAATTTGTCGACGTTTTCACTCTGCCATAGCCAGAAGTCCCACCCAATATATATTTTCAAAATATAATCACACTGCACATTCTGTTGTCTACACTGAAAAGTCAATCCTAGATTTTCAGTTTCATTTGTGCATTTGATAACTTGACTTATTTTAGTTACTTTTCTAAATTTCCAAATAGAACTTTGAGGACCACTACCTCCTTTGACCCAGGATCTCCTTAAAAACTCAAAGAAATTTTAAATGACCATTTGGTTAGGGGACCCCTAACCTGGACCCCTTAAACCATAGGAGTAGGAGAAAGTTGTGACAGGGAAGGGAGGGGCAATTAATAAGATACTTTCAATATTTGAAAAACACACATGAGCATTGAACAATTACCAGACACAAAGCAAAGCTTACCACAAGATCTCATTCCTAAGTTTTGGGCTGGTATTACTTCAACTCAATATAAGGATTCTGTAATCTTATGCTGATCAGAGGTTTTTGCTGGTAGTTATAAATAGTGCCAGTTAACAAAAGTGGGAGAGTAAGCCAATTATTACCTAATAAAGCAGTTTATTTTAAACATGGGTGTGGGTCCAAGGGAACAAAGTAACAAAGGGACCTTGGAGATAAAATAGAAACTCTGATGTGGCCCCCACCTCGCTGATACGATGAGAAAACATGAGGCCAGTCCAGTAGGCCACATGGCAAGTTATAGCACGACCCAAATCTACATCTATGGGCAACCCAACTTACCCTTTAAGTCTATAAACATATTACAGCACAGAGTACATAGCCACTATCAATTAAGTCCTATGATTTAAATAATATAAAACATAAATCAATGCTGTCTACTAGAACTTTCTGCAATGATGGAAATATTTATATTGGTACTGTCCAAAATTGTAGCCACTAGCCAATAGCCACTGGCTATTGAATACTTGAAATATGGCTAGTGAAATTGAGGAACTGAATTGAATAATTTATAGTGGCTAACATTTTGGAGAATGAAGATGTAAACACTTGTGTCATTCATAAAAGAAAATTCCTTCTCTAAGCTATTCAAAGCATAAGGCAGTTATTTTCAAACTTTATTTTTTATTTAAGAATTATTTTATTCTAGAAAGATAATGTGAGCAGGGGAAGGGGCAAAGAGAGAGGGAGACAAGCAGACTTCTGTGCTGAGTGGGGAGCCCAATGCAGAGCTGAGTTCCAGGACCCTGAGATCATGACCTAAGCCAAAGTTAAATGCTGAACTAACAGAGCCACCAGGTGCCCTTCAAACTTTAAATCACAGAATCTACTCTTTAAAAAAGGAAAATATTGCTCCCAAACTAATAAAACGTAGACCAGCAGAGCTACCAGGAGAGTGGGCATGGAGCCAGCTGCTCCCTCCTCTGCTTTCTACCTTTATTGAGTCTCACCTGGGGCCTGACCCACCTGGGGCCTTGGGAACCTCCTCAGAAGCCCTAAGACTGCACTGAGCATAGTGTGACAATCATCAACAAAAAGTGCAGAATAGAACAGCAGCAGGTAATTCCCCTAACAAATAGTTACTGAGCAGCAGCTGGGAACTAGACACTAATCTAAATATTACAGGAATTACACAGGAAATATGGCCCCTGGCCCCTGCAACAAAAAGACAAAAAAAAAAAAAAAAGACAATAATACTTAGCAATAATATCTTAGCCAGATGCTACCCATACCTTATCTCGTTTTATCATCATGTTAGCTCTGTGAAGTAAGTGTTATGATCTTCATTCATTTCACAGTTTAGTACATTAGGCTTTGGGAGAGCAATAGCTCCACCCAAGAACACACACACACAACTGGTCAGGAGAAGCTGAGACCTAGGTCTGCCAGACCCAAAGCTGTGTTGTGCCCCTCCAGGGCTCACCATGGGGGCTCAAGTAAGCTCCCGTGGGAACTGGAGTGAGAGAAATAATATAATTGAGGGTTAAATTGTCATTAGGTCAAAGAGGAGATAGTCACAAATAGCTCCCAGAAGTTTCTGCTATCACCAGATGGAGCTAGGAGTAGGTCAGCCAAAAAAGAACAGGAAAAGAAAGGCTGAGGCCCATAAAGATGAAGGAGACAGAATCACGGTCAAGGAACTAGAATTTGGCCAAGGAGCTAAATATTTCTAGCCCCTTCATAGCCCTGCAGGGCATTCAACTGCTAGATGAATACAACAGTGTGATATTGTGATGTAATAAGAAATATATATTTGGTCTTTGTTCTCAGTTCCTAGCACAGAGCTCCTAAACCCCTGATAATTTTCTGAATGATAGGGTTAATAGGAGCATCCTCTGTTATCATATTTGGTTTTAGCCTCTGATTCCTGATACAAAAGCTTCTTAGGCCCTTGCAATCTCCAGAGTAATAAGGGTGTCTTTCCATATGCTAATGAGATGGTGGGTGGCTAGACCACTAGATGGCTTCAGGATGGAGGGCTCATCAGCAGAAAGACAAACGCATACTATCAGCCCCACTCCCCAACCTCCAGGGAGAGTGGGTAGCCCAACTCAATCCAACCCAATTAGAGATTGAGTTAATCACTATTGGCCAGTGATTTAATCAATCATCCCCACATAATGGAACCTCCATAGAAAACTCTATACAGTGGGGTTGGGAGAACTTTTAGGATGGGCATCACATCTGGGAGGGGATGTGCTCTCTGGCAGGGGAGCTCCATGGCCCCCATTCCCCACCATAACTTTGCTCTACATATCTTTTCCATGTGGCTGTTCTTGAGCTATGCCCATTACAATAAACTGCTTAGTAAGTAAACTCTCTGAGTTCAATGAGCTGTCCTAGCAAATTATCAAACCTGAGGAGGGGGTCGTAGGAATTCCTAATTAATAGCCAGCAGTCAGAAGTATAAGAGGCCCAGACACATGACTGGCTCTGAAGTAGGGGCAGTCTTGTGGAACTGAGCCCTTAAACTGTGGGGTCTTCACTCAATCCAGGTAATTAGTGTCATAATTGAATTAAATTATTAGACACCCAATTGGTGTCTACAGAGAATTGAAGAATTTCATGGTGTGGAAAACCCACACATTTGGTGTCACAAGTGTTTTGAGTACAAATGGGTCATATTAATCAGCATCTTGACCTTAGAACCAGAGAATCTTCTGATCTTCCAGCTTCCCAGTTTCTGTGTCCACGCTCCCTGTGGTCTCTCATGGGTCATCTACATGAGAAAGACGTGCCAGCTGAAGGACATCCTCCTTGGTGATGCCTGTCATTGCAGTTCTTCCAGAAAGCCATGACCTCTGGGCCAGGCCACCCCGCCACAGCTCATACTTCTTTCCCGTCCTACAGCCCTCTATGCTTAGCTCTTCCAAGTCCAGAGGAGTACATAGCCACTATCAATTAAGTCCTATGATTTAAATAATATAAAACATAAATCAATGCTGTCTACTAGAACTTTCTGCAATGATGGAAATATTTATATTGGTACTGTCCAAAATTGTAGCCACTAGCCAATAGCCACTGATAAGCAAGTCCATCACCTGAGAAATTTCTGTCATCGGGCAGGGATTTCTCATGGTTTTCCATAAAGTTATGACCACAGGAAGTGAATGAGCTGATTGAATATTGAGATGTGAGATTCAGAATCGAGTGACCAGCTGAGCTCACTGACTCTGCTTGGGTCCAAAAATTATATTACAGAAAGACTCTAAAGCAGCTATTATAAATATGTTCAAAGAATGAATGGAAGCAATGATGACAAACACTGAAGCATAGAGAGTCTTGATAAAGAAGTAGAAACTATTAAAAAGAACCAGAGACATTCATTTATGGCATGATGGAGTGAGGAGGTCAACAGTTCCTCTCACAGGAAACATAAATCTGGACAAAACTGTCAAAACATATATAACATTAACTTCTTGAAAATGAGGAACCCTTTGCTCAAATAGAATTATAGGGCAGCTCCAGTGGTGCAGCGGTTTGGCACTGCCTGCAGCCCGGGGCCTGATCCTGGAGACCCAGGATTGAGTCCCACGTCGGGCTCCCTGCATGGAGCCTGCTTCTCCCTCTGCCTGTGTCTCTGCCTCTTTCTCTCTGTGTCTCTATGAATAAATAAATAAAATATTAAAAAAAAAAGAATTATAGATGGGAGCTCACCTGGTAAATGGAACAAATGAAAACACCTGCTGGTGAAGCAGACCACCCTCTACCCCCAGCTGACCTTGCCGCCTCCTGTGGCTCATCTGCAGCATCCGCTTCAGAAGCCAGGCAGTGAACCAGTAAACTGACATTTGGGAACTCACGTCCTGTTCTCAGGGCCTTTAAAGCTGAGGGTCATGTTCTGGATTCTGGTAGTAATTCCACCCCCACTGGTCTTGGTTTAGCTCAGTGGATGTCATTAGAACCAGTTACCCCAGAGATCTTTTCAGAAATTTATGGAGACTTTTAGTATAATCTAATGATTGGAGGGTACTGCTGGCCTGCAGTGGGTGCCAGCAGTGGGTGAGGGCCAGAGTTGCTAAGCATGCTAAAATGCTCAGGACTGTGCCCCACTGTGAAGAATTGTCCTGCATCCATTGCATTTGAATGTCCTCTTAGCCATTCATTAAGTGAGTTTTGTTTTGTCTTGTTTTTTTTTAAGAGAGTGCACAAGCTGGGGTGGGGAAAAGAAAGGGGGAGGGGGAGAGGGAGAGGGAGAGGGAGAGAATCTTAAGCAGGATAGAGCCTGATGCAGGGCTCTATCTCACAACCCTGACACCATGACCTGAGCTAAAACCAAGAGTCAGATGCTTAACCAACTGAGCCACCCAGGTGAAAATTTTGTTTATAATTATTTGAACCTAGAACCAAACTTACCTTAAATACAAACAAAAAGTATGTTTTGCATTGTTTTAATATACACTGAATTGCTAGGAATGAGACTATCACATAAATCAAGGTAAGTTGTACTTTTTTGTTTATCATTTAGATTGCTCATCATTCATTTATCATTTTAGAAAGTCCCATCACTCATGGCACCATGGCTTGTGGCACTCAAGCTGCCAGTACCAAACATTACATCAGTGTGCATTTTCTCAGCAATTCATTGTGGCTTCTCCTGCAATTGTGACAAATATTTACCTGTTGAGATGTGTGTGTGTGTGTGTGTGTGTGTGTGTGTGTGTGTGTTCCTTTTCCTTTTCTTCTCTTTTATACTACAGCTAGAGCATTGAATTGATAAATGGTTGACCCTTGAACAACACGGGTTTGAATTACATGTGTCCACTGATACACAGATTTTTTTTAATGGAGTGCAGAACTGCAAATGTATTTTCTCTTATGATTTTTTTTTTAAGATTTTACTTATTTATTCATGAGAGAGGACAGAGAGAGAGAGGCAGAGACACAGGCAGTGGGAGAAGCAGGCTCCCTCGATGTGGGACTCGATCCTGGGTCTCCAGGATCACGCCCTGGGCAGAAGGCAGGCGCTAAACCGCTGAGCCACCCAGGCTGCCCTCTTATGATTTTTCTTAATAACATTTTCTTTTCTGTAGCTCAATTTTAAGAATACAGTATATAATACATATGACATACTAAATATTTTTTAATCAACTGTGTATATTATTGGTTAAGCTGACAGTCAACAGTCGGCTATTATTGATTTAATTTGGGGGGAGTCAGAGGTTTTACAGAATTTTCAACTGGGGGTTTGGTGCCCCCACCCCCAACCTTATTCAAGTGTCAACTGTATTTTGAAGTTTTATGTGTAGGCCAGTTGCCTTATCTGTGAATTTTCTGCTAGAATAAGCAGTGTTACAGCAAAAGTGTTTCTTATAGGAGTGCTTGGGTGGCTCAGTCAGTTAAGTGTCTGACTCTTGATTTCAGCTCAGGTCATGATCTCAGGGTGGTGAGATCGAGCCCCGTGCTCAGCAGAGTCTGCTTGAGGTTCTCTCTCCCTGTAGAGTGTTTCAACCAAATGCCAGAGAAACGGCTCAGACTGGGTATCTAGGAAGAATCCTTCAAAAAGGCTGTTTAGTGGAGGCTGGAGTAACTAGGAAGGCTACTTGCAGATGGGACTTGCACAGGACTGCGATGGGGTGTAGGACCTGGAGGAAGGGGAGGGGACCTGCCCAAGCATTGCACACAGGAAGAACTTGATGCAAACTTGGCAAAGGCAAAGGAGAGAACAGTCTTGGCCCTGACAACGGGCAGCACATGCTGGGCAACCACAGGTAGACACAGGGCTCTTGTGCGTGTTGCGTCCTGCTCCCTACAGCTTAGGCTCTCGGGTTTTTGGTTCCTTAAGGATTTCACTGCTGCAGTGCTTTGATGATTGTTTATCATCTCAGCCTGCCCCTGCCGTGAAGGAATAAATGTTTCAATTTCTAATTTAGAGACACTAAAAATGGTAATATTAGAGTCATTCATTTAAATATAAAGGTTAAAGGTCCTGGTAATAACGATAGTGGACACTCGGTTTGTAATAGGCTACTGCTTTTTAACAATTACAACTTCCAAAACCAATTCTTTGAATGTCCTGTGCTTGTGCCAAGGGCATTAAGGCTCTGACTAGTTAGAACCCCATATGTGGATGATTTTGACTGTTAACATGAAAAAAGAAAGAAGAAACTGATTTTTAAAATAAAGACTATTTATGATGTCTCGGAAGAGAACTGCAGAGACAGGGCAGTTCCAGGGCTGGTAAAATGAGTGATTCAATGCAGTTCTCAAGGATGCTGACTCTTTCCATTTTCCTTTTCAGTAATCCTTGGTATTTCTGAGTGGCCTCCAAGGCTGGCTCCCTTCATGGTCTTGAGATGGCTATCACAGCTCAAATTTAAAAATCCGGAAATAGAAAACGGGATGTTGGTGCCTTGGTTATCTTTTTAAGCTTAAGACAAATCCTCCTAACAGCTCTCCCTGAAAGTTTTCACTCAGATTGTATTGGCCAGAATTGCATGACATACCCATGCTTGAACCAACGGCTTAGCAAAGGGAAGGAGACCAACGTATGGGGTTTGGTTCAATCACTATGCATTCTCTGGAGACAAGGAGAGGCCCAGCCTCCATGGAAGGCGAAAGCCACTCTGGACAAAGTAAACAAATAGGGCCTCTGACAGCAAGCAAGGAAGCAGCAGGGTAAGTCCATGGAGGAGGCAATGCCATTGTCTGTCACAACCAGGGATTTCTATGTTGGTTTCTAGAGTATTCTTCGAAGGTGCAGGAAATAGGAGTTCTTTGGTCAAGTAAGTGTAGAAAAGGGTGCACTAGATCATTTCCCTGGGAATTCACAATGTCATCGGGATAGTAAAGTTTCTTTTTATTTATTTATTTTTTTTAATTTTTTTTTTTTGATAGTAAAGTTTCTGAGAAAACCTGTGCTTAACGTTAAAGCCAGAATTTTCCCTATATTTCCATGAACGCACGTATACATATATTCAGATGTATTTGACCATGGAAACTTGTTTGTGAATATCTGTGAGCAATCCAACAGAAGTAGTGTTTCATGAAACATCTGTTTGTGAGATGCTGGGTTGATATCGGATATTTGTTCAGCTTTTGAAATAGTTTAAGTAGGATATAGGTGTTCATAAGTTATATGTGTCAATGCATTTATAAGAAAATTTAGCCGGTTTTATTTTAGAATGTTTTGCAACTTTTTAAAAAGAGCTTAAAAATGTTGCAGAATTCATTTGTTCCCTTCTCCAAATTAGAAAGGGCGTGGTGGCAGTGGTAGGCTGGAGACCAACTTGTTTGCTGAAACTAGATCTGGTATAAAGATCTAGATTCTAGATCTATTGTTTTCATTACTTAGTCTTTGGAGCAAACAAAAGTTAACATGGTTGGCCAGGGTGAGCTCCAGATAAGATGTCCAGCCTTTCCATTATTTTGTTTTCCCACAGAACACAGGGACAGGAACAATCCAAAGAGACTATCCAAATCACATGGTCCGTAAACCACTCCAAGGGCAATATAATGGTTAATAGTTTCCAAAATGAGGGTATACGGCCTTACTCAGGTCACTAACCAATGAGAAAAGTTTCAAATTAGGAAATTGTGCTATATGCTCAATCTGAATCTTCCGTATAGCTCACTAACAAATGCAATTGAACGCTTATTATATGTGTAAGGCCCCGGGACTTTCAAAGGTAAACAAAACCAGAAGCATGGTCTTTGCTTTAATATGTGCACTATCAGGGCACCTGGGTGGCACAGACAGGCATCCGACTCCTGGTTTTGGCTTAGGTCGTGATCTCATGGTGGTGATCTCATAGTTGTGAGATCAAGCCCTGTCAGGCTCCATGCTCAGCACGGAGTCTGCTTAAAATTCTCTCTCCCTCTCTGCATCTCCCACTCGTGTTCTCTCTCTCTTTGAAATAAATGAATAAGTATTTTTAAAAAACAAAACAACAACAAAAAACAAGTGCACTATCTATTTGGTGTCAAGATACAAGTCCCAATGTTAAAATGATACCAGCATAGCTAAGTGATGCAGGGCAACTTCACCAGAGGAGTCACCAGAGAATATTAAGACTACATGAGACACACCTTGAACTTCTGCTTAAAATCTTATTTTCTTTTGTCTAATCCTCACTGGAAATAAAGAACATGTTACAACAAATTGTACAAGAATTTTTCACATAATTTAGTTGTCAAGAGCTCCCACTTAACCTGTAGTTCTTCTTTGGATCATTGTCCTATGAAAGTTCTCATGAATTACAAATAAGTAATTATACATGAAAACTATGTGCACAGATATATTATAATCGATGCTAAGCTCTTTGTTCATGCCAAAAGAGCTTTTATATACATAGTACAGATGAGGAAGCAAACATAAATCTAGTCTTGTTTATATGGGGAAAAATGTGTGGGTTTTTTTTAAGCCACTGGAAAAATCAAGAAAGTGATTTTTGAAAAGCTTTTTAGACACATCTGTAGAATTGAAATGCTCATGATTAAAAGAGCTTAATTCATTTCTACAAATATCTTAGAGGGAAAACGCCTTTGGATTTTCTGGACCCACCTCCTCTGCTCCATGCCCGATTTTCATTTGGACCTTCTCTCTCCTTTGACCCTATAGCCCATGCCCTGCTCAGTTTGGATGATGGTTCCAGCAGTTTCTCCTAAGTGCAGGGCTTTCTGGAGGGGAGCTGTATCATACTGGTTCGGAGTTTGGGCTCAGAGGGCTCCAACTCCAGCAGCCCTTTCCTCCTTGGCCACTCTCCAGCAGACTGGAGTCTGGGAACAGCCAGACTTAGCCACTAAGGGCTACTCTTTTCAGGGGGATCCCTCATGTTGTCTATGTACAGAAAGAGGACCTCTTTCTCTTTTCTCTTCCTCCTGTCCCTTGAGTGGCACGGACCTTTCTAACCCAGCCTATAGGGCTAAAAGGCAAAACTCAGGAGCTATTTTTATTCCTGGTGATCTTTCTCTCAAGATGAATGATCAAAAGTATTGGGAGCTGAGGGGTTTTGCAAATCTCTGGACCATGTCCTTGAAAGACGTGATCACTCAGGAGGTGGAAGTACAGATAGTAGCTTATGAGAACCACAGTGAGGAAATGGAGGGACTATGTTCTCTCGGATCTAGACTTCCTGTGTGGCTTCTGCTTCATCTTGCAATTGCATGTCCAGAGAAGACAGTTGCTCTCATTGGTATAACCGTAGCTACAGATAGTACAGAAACACAACTTAGGGCAGCCCTGGTGGCCCGGCAGTTTAGTGCTACCTTCAGCCTGGGGTGTGATCCTGGAGACCCGGGATCGAGTCCCACGAGTTCCCTGCATGGAGCCTGCTTCTCCCATTGCCTGTGTCTCTGACTCTCTCTTCTCTCTGTGTCTGTCGTGAATAAATAAATAAAATCTTAAAAAAAACTTTTTCACAATTTAATGAATTTATTCTTTTTTTAAGTTTTTCTTTCTTTTTTTTAAGATTTATTTATTTATTTTAGAGAGAGAGTGTGTGTGAGAAGGGGGAGGGGCAGAAGGAGGGGCAGAGAGTCTGCCCAAGCAGACCCCCCACTGAGCGCAGAACCTGTTGCAGGGCTTGATCCCAGGACCCCAAGATCAGGACTTGAGCCAAAACCAAGAGCCAGCCTCTCAACTGACTGAACCACCCAGGTGCCCTTAAAGTTTTTATTTCAATTTCAGTTAGTTAACAGAGTATAATGCGAGCTTCAGGTGCATAGGGAAAAGGTAGGAAAGCAAGAGAAAAGGTGATGGGTAATGCTGCCAAACACAGTAAAAGAGTCGCTCATTTTTAGATATTGTGTCCTTAAAGGATGAATCCGATGCCTGTTATATAGGCCCTTGCTTCTAACAGTGCTCTTTGGCACAATGGGTGATTTCCTTCTTGGCATTCAAATGGCTGACCAGTAATCTATGCAGATATAAATGTAACAAGGGAGATCATCAAATAAAAGAGAGAAAGGATATTAAACTTCCTATTTACAGTAGAAACACATCCAAGCACATAAAATTTTGGAGGGAAGAGAAAGCCAATGGAATCCACTTTTACGGAGAGCCTACTATAGGGCAGTCACTCTTCTGGGCACAACACATATTATGTCATTTAACCCTTAAAACTCTATGAGGTAGGTGCTATTTTTTGCATTTTATAGACAATACTGTGAGATTAGAGAGGCTCAGTAAGTTATCTAAGGCCACACAGATGAGAAGTAGACATGCTGGATTTTAAGCCTAAATTTGTCTCTAAAACCTATGTTCTTTCTGTCATGCCATGTTGAGATGGCTGATGTGGAGGTAAATATCACAACTCAGTAATTATTAGCGATTGTAAATGGCAATTAGTCCTGTGATTTTTTTTTTAAGTCATCTCTGCCATCAACATGAGGCTCAAACTCACAACTCTGAGATCAAGAGTCCCATGCTCTACCAACTGAGCCAATCAGTGATATTTACCAATTCAATTTTTATGGAGTCTTTTCTGCAATGTGTTGAAAATATAATGGGAATCACGATGAAATAAAATCACGGGAACCTTTAGTCAATCAATATTTTTCTGTTCTTCGACATGAGAAAGGTATTCGGTCCCCCAGAAATGTCAAGATCAGGGATTACGTTCCCCTAAACACTTTTGAGGCTATCACTTGAGGTGACTACAAATCTCTTCTCCTCCTACACCTATCATCCTCATTGATATTCAGTACACTGGCACCACGATGCCAAAAGGTACAGAGGATTTCAAGGAAAATATACAATTTAGAAAAGGATTGTCATTAACTAAAAAGTCGAAGAAGACTTTGTACTCCATGCTTAGGAAACATCAACAAAAAAAAGATTTTCATATTTACATTAGATAATCTATTTGCTTCTCCCTACTCCTAAAGAATGAGATTAATCTAGTACTCACATGCCATGGGGTTGCCTGGCAAGGTTCGAAGTGTTAGAATTAAGAACCCACCCCCCAAAAAGGAAGGTCAATGGAGCCTAAGGCCATGCAGAAGAGAGGAGGCCCAAGTAGAGCAGAAAAAGGGACAGAAACTGACTCTCACTAAAAGGAGAACCAAAAATTTTTTTTTTTTTAAGGGACAAGAAGGGGGCGCTTGGGTGGCTTACTCAGTTTAGCATCTGACTCTCGACTTCAGCTCAGATCAAGATCTCAGAGTACTGGGATGGAATCCCACCTCAGGCTCCATGCTCAGCTGAGAGTCTGCTAGAGGATTCTCTCCCTCTGTCCCTCCCTCCATGCTCTCTCTTTCAAATAAATAAATAAATAAACAAATCTTTTTTTTTTTTTTTTAAACAGGGGCAGGGGCAAGGCCCTACTCTTTGCCTATAAGATTTAGTACATGATTTAAAGATTGCTCATAGTGAATTTTGGAAAGGCTAAGGGACATGGGCACTCTCATAATACTACTGGTGAAAGTAAATTAATACAGCCTTTTTAGAAGGTAATTTGGGAGCATATATAGAGGCGGAGTATGGTGCAAGTAGTGGTTCTCAAACTTTAGCATGCACAGAATCACCTGGAGGCTCATTAAAACACAAATTGCTGGGCCCCACTCCCAGAGTTTCTGATTCAGCAGTATGGGGGAGAGTCTGGGAATTTGCATTTCTAACAAGTTCCTACGTGATGCTAATACGGCTGATCTAGGGAATACACTTTGAGAATGACTGGTATAAATGGTTAGGAATTTGGTTCTGATGCTTTTCAGTTTTGTGACTTATACAAGTTACTTAACCTCTCTCAATGTTGTTTTTCGTTTATTAAAAATGGAGACAATGGGGCACTCGGCTGGCTCAGTTGGCAGAGTGTGCAACTCTTGATCTTGGGGTTGTGAGTTCAAGCCCTGTGTTGGGTGTAGAGATTACTTAACAGTAAAATCTTTTTTTAAAAAAAATGGGGACAATAGTGTCTACCGCATATAGCTGTTGTGAGAATTAAGAGTTAATAAAAGTAAAGCGCATGTGGGAAGTGCTGAGTAAATGTTAGGTCAATAAATTTTTTAAAAAATATTTTAAAATATATTTATTTATTTGAGAGAGAATTCATGCTCCCGAGTAAGGGGGAGGGGCAGAGGGAAAGGGAGAAGCAGACTCGCCTCTGAGCAGGGAACCTGACTTAGGGCTCTACTCTAGGACCCTGAGATTAAGACCTGAGCTGAAAGCAGATGCTTAGCTAACTGAGCCACCTAGGCACCCTTCAATAAATGTTTTCATAATTTAAAACGTTCATTCTTTTTGACTTGACAATTCCATGTCTAAGTATGTATCTCCAGAGAAATATTTATATTATGACCTAGATGAAGTAAATTCATTTAAAAATATGACTTAACAAAATATTCTTGGCTTAAGAATAGAAAATCTGTAGAGCTTTATTACCTTTAAGGTAATCCAATTTATAATTAAAACGTTTCTCATAAAGAAAACTCCAGAAGTCCTCAATGGTGTCTTCTACCAAACTGCTTAAGGAAGAAATAATCCAAGTATTGCCCAGACTCTCTCAGACAACAGATGATAAAAGAGTTCCCAAATCATTTTACGGGCCCTGTATAACTTTGACACTTAACTTGCCAAGGACATCACAAGAAAATTATAGACCAATATCCTTCATGAATATAGATACAAAAATTCTTAACAAAATATTAGCAAATCTGTTGTCAAAAACGGACCTCTGTGCTCTGGAGCCAAAATACGTAATGCAAAGAGTTTGGGTATAAAGAAGAACAATAGCTTTATTGCTCTGCCAGGCAAAGGAGGCTGCCTTCAAAACTGCAAGCCCACCCAGAGGAAGGGGCTGGGAGTTTTATAGGGATACAGGATCTAGCCAGTTTTGACAGGAATTGTGTACGTGCCACCAGCCTCCTTGGCCATGTCTTCAGGGTGGTATCAGATTCCTGAAACAAAAGGCTAAGATGGGAGGAGGGTAAGTTTGCAGAAGGGAGGGAAAAGGTTAAAGATTTAAGCATTTATTTTAGAGAGAGAGAGAGAGAGAGAGAGACAGCATGAGTTGGGGGAGGAGCAGAATCTTTCAAGCAGATCCACTGCTCTGAGTGTAGAGCCCCACTGGGGGCTGGATCTCACGACCCTGAGATCATGACCTGAGCTGAAACCAAGAGTAGGATGCTTAGCTGACTGAACCACCCAGGTGCCCCGAGTTTACTTGTTTAAAATCAGGCTTCACTGAAGCATTACTGCAGCCATTTTGACTTTTGTTGCACTTTATGCTTTTAAGCAATTCTAAATCCAACTGAGCAAATTGGAAAAATGGTAATACACCATTACCAAAATCTATATTGGTTTCCTAGATTTGTTGTAACAAATTACCGCAAACCCCGGGGGCTTAAAACAACAGAAACTTATTCTCTCTCAGTTCTAGAGGCCAGAAATCTGAAATCAAAGCATCAGCAAGGCCAAATTCCTTTCCGAGAATTCATCCTTGCCTCTAGTTTCTGGTGACTGACAGCATTCCTTGGCTTGTGGCTTCATCACTCCAGTCTCTGTTTCCATCTTCACATAGCCTTCTCTTCATGGTTATCTGAGGAATGCAAGGTTGTTTGAACATTCAAAAATCAGTCAGCATAGCCCCTGATACACATCCTACATAATTCCCCTCGTTTGAACAGGACTTGTGAATATGATGGAATAGGCACATCAGTGATTACATTATGTGGTATAAAACACTGTAACAGACTAAAGAGGAATTCTCCTGGCAGCCTCCAAGAAGCCAACTACATGTTGTGGAAAAGGCCACATGGCAAAGTACAGTCTCTAGGAGCTGGAGATGGTCCTCCTACAGGCAAGTCCTACAACTACAGGAGCTGAAATCTGCCAAAAAACGTGATCTTGGAAGAGAACCCCAAGTCTTTAATGAGCTTAAAGTCCCAGCTGTCACCTTGAGATCTGGTGAGACCCTCAGCAGAGGACCCAGTCAATGCATGACCACACACTCCTGACCCACATAAACTGTGAGATAATAAATTTGTTTGTGCTAAGCCAAAAAAAAATTTTTTTTATGTTTATTTATTTAAGGAATCACTATGCCCAACGTGAGGCTCAAACTCACCACCCTCAAGATCAAGAGTCGCATACTCTTCCGACTGAGCCAGCCAGGCACCTCTCGCCAAAGATATTTTTTTAATGGAATTCATCATATTAACAACATAAAGGAGAAAAATCACATAATCATTTCATATGCAGGAAAGGCATTTAACACAATGCAGCATCTGTTTGTGATTAAAACTCTTGTCAAAGGTGAAGTAGAAAGAAATTTCCTCTATTTGAATAAGGGCATCTATGAGAAACTTTTATCTAACACCATATCTAATGGTGAAATATAGGAATACTTTCTAAGACTAAGAACCTTACAAAGTGTTCACTCATATTTATTCTTTTTCAACATTGTATTAGAACTGCTAGCCCATGCATTTAGGCAAGAAAAATAAATGAAAATTCTTTAAATCAGAAAGGAAGAAGTACAACTATCTTTATTCACAGATGACATGATTGTATATATAAAGAATCTAAGGGAATCCTCTCTTTCTCTCTCTCTCTCTCTCACACACACACACCCCCCCACACACACCAAGCTATCAGAGCAGTGAAATTGGCAATGTTGCAGGATACAAAGGGAATATGCAAAAAGCAACAGTATTTCTATATATAGCAACAAAATGAAATTTCACCCCTCAAAAATCCTACCTTCCATAAAACACTAGAGAACAATTTGGCCAAGTTCTTTGCAGGTTTGTAACAAAGATTGCCTTTTCTCTAGTTTCCAATGACCTGTTCCTTATTTCCATCTGAGATCTCACCAGAATGGCTTTCACGTCCATTATTCTACCAACATTCTGTTCATGATTATTGATGTGTTCTCTAAGAAGATGGATGCAAGCTTTCTCTCCAGCTCTCCTCTCTTCTTTCTAAGTCCCCACCAGAATTACCTCTAAAATTTCTTATTTCTAGCATTTACCTCCAGACTCCATGAGCTACTGCCACACGTTTAGGTACTTGTTTACAGCAGTACCCCATGTCTTGGTACGAAAATCTCTATTAGTCTGGATGAGTTGCTGTAACCAACCAAATACCATCAACTGGATAACTTCAACAACAGAATTTATTTTCTCACAGTTCTGAAGGCTGGGAAGTCCGAGATCAAGGTCTGGCAGGGTTTGGTTTCTGTTGAAGGCTGTCTTCCTGGTTTGAAGATGACTACCTTCTTGCTGTGTTCTCACATGGTAGGGAGAGAAGGCTGTGGGGAGAGAGAAGGTAGGGGAAGAGAGCTTCCTAGTGTTTTCTTCTTACAAGGAAACCAACCATTTTAGATCAGGGTTCTATCTTTTTTTTTTTTTTTTTTTAAATCAAGGTCCTATCCTTTTGACTTCATTTAACTTTAATTACTTGGATAAAGGTCTCATCTCCAAATATAGCCACACTGGGGATAAGGACTTCACTGTAAGGATTTTGAAGGGACACAAATCAGCACCTTTATGTCAAAAAATTCAGTAGTACTTTCTGGAAAAAATCTAAGCAGCAGAAAAAGCCTGAAAAAGCAGAAGTAATGTACTTAATACGTTTAAGTAAATATTTTTGTCTCTGTCCCCTATATTCTCTCATTTAGAATAATTGAACAAATGTTCCTATTAGGCTTGTGTTTTACTTGTCCAAGCTGGCTTTCTATCACCTGCAGGATATAGTGATGGCTTTAAAATGCCCACCATTTAATATGATCCAGGAATTCTATGCCAAGGTAAAAAAAAAAATGATGCTAATGACTTGCCCTATTAATCGTCTGTTCTGTGTGGGGTGTCATGACAGATGCTGGGAGTGGAGGAGGAATCAAACCCAGGGGCTGTCCACAAAGAACTTATAGTTGGCTAAGGACATAGACCCCTACTTTCAAAATGATTTTCCCGGGATCCCTAGGTGGCGCAACAGTTTAGCGCCTGCCTTTGGCCCAGGGCACGATCCTGGAGACCCGGGATCGAATCCCATGTCGGGCTCCCGGTGCATGGAGCCTGCTTCTCCCTCTGCCTGTGTCTCTGCCTCTCTCTCTCTCTCTCTGTGTGTGTGACTATCATAAATAAATAAAAATTAAAAACAAAACAAAAAAACAAAATGATTTTCCCAGGAGTGGTAAGGAGTTTGTACAGTCATCCACATCCCATTACCCAGGTGGCTGGTTAGAAAGGCAGCTATGGGGCACCTGGGTAGCTCCATCAGTTAAGAATCTGCTTTCAGCTCAGGTCATGATTTCAGGGTCCTGAGATGGAGGCCCATGTTGGGCTCCCTGTTCCATAGGGAGTCTGTTTCTTCCTCTCCCTCTGTCTCTCTCCCTGCTTGTGCTATCAAATTAAAAAAAAAATTTTTTTTTAAATCTTTTTTTTTTTTTTTTAAAGAAAGAAATGCAGCTATGGTCAAAGAACAGTTTTCTAAGAGCAGCTCTACCCTACAAATAGCACTGTATTGAATATATATACAGTCTGTGTCAAGCAGTGAAGCAACTGGACACGTGCAATATCTATTTTAAATAGAAATGGAAGCTTTGTGTTTATGCCATTTAAACATTCTTCAGTTCACTCCATGATGCCCTTGACCGTTGGAGCAACCATATTAGATTCAGCAAGTAAATTATAAGGGGCAGCCAGGTAAAACAGAGTGTTCTTATAAAAAAGAGAAAAACCCAATGCCACTCTACCCACAAAATGCTGCCTATTTGCTTTTTCGAAAACATCATTCTAACTTTTTTTTTTTTTTTTATAAAAGGGATGCTTTCCCAAGATATGTCTTAAAACCTGTAATTCTGCTTCTGAGGTATATGTAAGCAGGGTGTCTGTGGTTTTGTGACATCATAAGCATCCTGAATAAAATAACATATTGCAACTCCCAGGGAGACTTTGCATCTCTGCAGGGCGGAGTATAATCTCAAGAGCTTCTAGGCCTACAGATGAAATTGTGACACTAAAGCTTGTGAATGGGAGTTTTTCTATACTTAAAAGATCCACATAGAAACAAAGTCAATTAAATTTTATTACAACCAAGAATATAAAATAAATGCAGTGTAGATTATTTTAGTTTTAACAGTCATTTCAAGAAGGATGTCAGGACAACTCAAAAGCGGGAAACACTCAGCTCCAAAGTGGCTGCTCCCCCGCACCCCACAGAGCGGCCTGGCTTGGGGGGCAGCTGGCTCTGAGCGGGCACCGGACCTCGCCGCAGGGTGTGGGAAGCATACGCAGCAGTCATCGCTATATTCATAGAAAGAGGGGGTGCGTGCAGAAAATGGCTGAAAAAAGGGACAAAGACAGGTTCACTTCACAAATAGGAATTATGGGGATTACAAACTAGGCAGTTTAGAAAGGATATACTACATAACATATATAAAAAGTACTTTAAATCGTTGTTAAAAAGGACATCTTCAGTCCAGATTTTGTGTAATACTTTTAGTGTCTACACAGACAAATCTTTAAAAAAATTAAATAGTATTAATTTACTAAATATTTAGGAGATAACAGTGCATTAAGGATTTTTTTTTTCATATAATACATACATATCACTCCTTTGCAGTGATAGCATAGAAGAGTAAGTATGGCCTTAGGTACAACACATTTTTTAAAAATCCTAAACAATGAACTCTGCTTTATAATATCTGTGACTACTCTTGAAGATGACAGAGGCCCGTACTGCTAAGTTTGATGTAAAACATTACATATACTTGAGTCCTTCGAGCCTCTGGTAGGCTAACTGCTATTTTACTGCCTTTCTCCATTCCCTAGAAAGGTATCACCGTAGAGTTTAGGATTCGCAATTTTCATAGAATTCTTCCTTCATCGTATAGTTTCTGCCACATAGTTTTATCCAAAGCAGATGAGGCTGCAAATCTTACTGTCCGGTGCTTTTGCCTTTTACCTTGAGCCGAGAAAACAGCATCCTTTCAGGGGCACACACTCAGCAGTTGCTTCGCCAGGAGTGAGGCAGTGAACATGTAGGTAAATATCGTCCCTTTCCATTCTTCAATGTAAATTGTGTTTCTAAGAGCAAAAGAGTAGTGCAGAAGGCCAAAGTTCTACATACTAAAGTTTTAAAACCACACAGATATAAAAATATACATGTCCTTGGTTTTTGTATGTTACTGCACGATCTACTTTCATCACAAGGATTGCTTCAGCCTCGTAGTAACGGCCCTGCCACCAGGCTACCTTACCCTTGAGCTCGGCTCCTGGAACGCTTAGAATCCCTTTCGCCAAATGCGTACCTCACCAGAAGGCTAATTTGAAAACTGATTTGTAATATGGAGGGCAGAAAACCTTCACCCTTATTCCTTCCTTCCTTTCAATAACCTCCCTTTGGTTTGGGTTCTCACGGGCTGAGGGGTGCCTCCCCATCCCGTATTCTCAGGGAACAAGATGGTAATGAGTATTTGGAGAGGAATGAGGTCATTTGGGGACCACAAAGATAAAATTTTAACCTCAAGAGGCTTCACAGATCTACCTCCAGGTCCCACAGTTTAGGGTCCATTAGAATGTTAAAGGCTTTGTTCCCCGTCCCAAAGGAAATCATGAACCATAATTATTTCAAGGGTAATTGGGCGCCAATGGGGATCACCTACTCCGAGGCAAGAACAAGAACAAATGGGCCAGTGCCAGCATAGTGACCAGAATAATGGGGATATCTGGCCGTATCCTGGAGAACACTGTGGACTAGGAAAAACTGATGAAATGCCCTCATGGTTTTCGTATCAGTTCTGCCGATAAAATTAACTATCTGCAAGGAAAGCAGGGTAGCCCATTGATTATATAAGCACATGTCACAAGATTTGTGTATCAAAGTTGCTTTTAAAGTATTAAGGGGCATGGTATTTTGGTCTCTGCATGTAAGTGGGCTTTTCTCTTATTAAATATAAGTGCCCCCGAAGGGTAGCAACATAGATTCTGTTTTCATTATAATTTCCCACAACCACTTAAGGAGTTTATTCTGCCTATAAGGGCCACCTGACTGTTGTTGAAAGGCTGCTGTGAACATTTCAAATCTGCATTAATGCCTGTTGTGATATTTAATCGCTGGCTTTCTCGAAGGCAGATAGAAACCTCTCCATAACACTGTTTATTACACAGCAGAATTTGGAATAATAACTCTATCCAATGAGTTTAGAAGTAAACAAAAGGACCTTCAGAGTCTTATAAGCCACTCCTATCACCCCACCATGGAATGGATCACAGGCTCCTTAAGGACAGGGAGCATGTCTTGCCCTTTGAGTCTTCCACCCAGCATGGCATTGAGCACATGGTGAGGGTACAGTGAGCATCTGATGGCCAATAACTATGGACAGTGAGGCTTCAGGGCACAAGACAGAATTTTATACAGGTAGCTATGTTATGCAAAGGGCTATTACTTTCTCATTAAAACAAAACAAAACAAAAACGGAAGGGGTGAATTACCATAGAGACGATCAAAAATTCCTTCCAATGGAGAATGTTCAACTGTTTCATCTTCAATGTCAATGAGTGTCACTATATAGCTTTTATTATTAATAAGCATTATTATGCTGAGATCAGTAAGGTCCTTGCTGGCTACAGTATCACATTAATAGTGCAAAATGTATACTGGCTTCTGTCTAAAATCTTATTTTACTTGTGTATGGACCCAGAGTATCATAACCAGGTAGATAAGTTCACAAAGAATAGTTTTTAAAAAATGCATATAACTTGCATATACAACAATCAGCTATTTCTTCTAGCTCAAGAAAACATTTAAAACAAGGCTGGTGCTGCTAGTAGCATTCAGAAGAACACAAATTTCTTGCCCCTTACATTACAATGGGAGCTCTAAATCTTTACATTTCCTGTGACTCTGGGGAGTGAGGGGCTCCTTTCACAGGCTAAGAAAGAACTCAGCCTCTAATTCATAGATCGTGGAAATGCAAAATATGCACTTTATCTAGTATAGTCGTGTATACTATCTGCCCATAGTTTTTTAGGCACAATTATTAAGTTTTCTCCTAGGGGCAAAGAAAGCATTCAGTGCAATGAAAAGATTCTTGATAGAATTAAGTTTCAGTAACAACAGCAAAATTATGCATACATAATACATACTTGAAACATGAATAAAACCTAAATTTTTAACATGCTTTAAAAATAGTCACTCTATGTCTAATGCAAATATGAATGGTGAACACTGCTCTTTATTTTAAAAGCAGATTAATTTGCAAATTAATTTGCAGGCTTCTATTTGAGTACTCTTGATTATGTAAAAAAGTTACTCAAGCTAACCCAGACGTGAAGAAACCAACAGTTCTTTAGAGAAGCCAACTTTTATGTACAACACACACTAAAAGCTTTTCCTTCAAAGGTAAGTAACACGTCCTTTGATCAATCTTACTCCTTAAAGAAACCCTAGTGCAGTTAATATTCTCTTCTGCTTTCTGGTGCGGGGCACCAGAGGGCTGCAGTTCATCAAAGCTCTTGAAACCCTTTTTAAGGTAGACTTCGCTACATGAAGGTTAAATTAGAATTCTTCATTACTGAATACTATTCAGGATAAGCTGATTCTGGGAACTACGTTCCATATGAGTGATTGATTATATAAAAACTACCACATACTACAGTTCTTCATAGCATAAAGCATAGTAACTGTAAAGATCTAGGCTGTTTTTGGTTGTAGGTTCCCTCTGTCCCACCATTTGTCTTTTTTTAGACCTTCCCTGAAACTAGATAAATAAAAACGTAATAGTAAAGTACTTTGGGACAGTAACAGTTTCTGTTTAAGACTTCCATGAGCAAAACAGTCATATTCTGTGAAAACAACGTAGTGCTTTAAAAGGTGCATTTTTTTTTAAACCTGTGTTGCTAGATCAGTTCATGAAGTATAAAACTATACACCACTGGAGTCGTTTCTAAAACATTAAAATCCTATTAAAAGAGCTTTGAAAAGATAAATCATAGTGATTGCTACAGCATGAGAAAGGTGCACCAGGAGATCCTTCCAAAAAATGCTGAAGGTTACAGAAGTTAAGTGCTGGGATTAGATCAGACGATGTATCAAAGTCACAATGGAACACATGCGGGGCAAGGGTGTTGGGGAAACTTCACAAAAAAATCTTCTTTAAGTCAATAAAGAAGAGACATCAGTCAGTCCTACAAAATGCTCAGTAAGTAGCCTTCCTACCGACGTGGATGCGTTTGAAACGGCATCATCACTTGCATTTTTGGTTCTTGTCAATGCGGACATCATATTGCTGGAGTCTGTGCCCTGGGCCGTGGCGGTCAGTAGCGGTGGCCCTGGTGCGACGGGTGGTACTGTGTGCTCTGCTGGGACGAGGAGGAGTAGCCCAGTGTGCTCTGGGACTGAGAGGATCCCTGGACGCTGCTTTGGTAATTCAGGCGAGAACTGGAGTGCTGGGGAAGCAAAGAGACAGGGGAATCACTGGTGGGAGAAGAGGAAGGCTCAGGATGGTCATCACAACGGGACGCACAGGACACAGGGGCCACTTACGGAGGCTCCTGGTCCAGATCCAGCATCGTGGACAGCGGACAGCCAACTTAAGCTCGCGGCTACACTTTGCTTATTTGGAATCACGGCCTGGCACTGCCGTCACGGCACGTTTCGGCGAGCAAGAAGCCTGGCTGGATTTCTCTGGGACATAAGCTCACGTGGCAAAGAAAAGCGGAGGGGGAGCCTTATGCTGACCCGCTGCTCTTTACGGTGACCGACCCTGCCGAGTTATTCTTTGTATAACTGAGATTTGCAAACAATAATGATCGTTTGGGCACACTGAGTCAGTGGTATCCATGATGTATACTCATGTGCTCTTAATGCCCTCATTATAAATAACAAAGCTATGATTAAGAGATCATTTTCAGAGAAAAGAATTTTCAGAGGTAGAGGCTAGAGTGCCATCAGCGGCACCACCTGTCCGCCAAAGCAAGGCAGGCTGGGCAGGATGTGGCGGCAATGAGTGGGTTTTATAAACTTCAGGTAATATTTAGAATGAAATAAAAGGGGGGTTCATACGTGAAAACACCCTCAAGAGAAAGCAGAGACAAATGTATTTCAATCCAATGGTGTTTTATCGCCTTAAATGAAACATTCATCTTCGTGGTACCAGGGACAAATATGCAAAAAAAAAAAAAATCATCTCTAGAATAAGAACACGGGCCTAGTTAATGATAAGCATAGCTGGACCCAGGGCCTTCAGCTAAGCTCAGAAGGCTGGATTTTCCTGTGAGTAAAGCAGGAAAGATCTTAACTAATAAAACCATCACTTGGAGTAAAAACTGTAAGTGACCCTGAAGGTGGCATTGGGGGTTAAGGGAAGGACAAGTCAGCAGGGTCCCCTCCCCTGGGCGTGCAAACGCTGCCAAACTGAACTAACAACATCGGGTCTGAGACAGCAGGGCCATAGGACGGCCTTGGTGAAAACCAGCTCCGCATCGCCCCCTCCCTGTCACAGGACTCTGGCCAGGTCTAGAGAGCACGACGGAGTCACTCGTGTCAGTTACGGGGATCGCAGGCGTCACCAGGACCAGCGCCAGCTGAGACCACCTCGGCTGGGGGGGGGGGGGACGGTCCGCAGGCGCCGAGGAGGCCTGCAGGCGCCCAGAGACTGCTGAAATCCCTTCAAAAGGGGGAATTTTTGCACCAAACTATGCGACTCCTCAGATGTTGGCCCCTCTATATGCGACCACTTCGAAAAGGCACCTGCACTGAAGGCCCTGCCCAGGTGGCCTCCGGGCTCGCTGCCCGACCGGGAGGGGCGCCCGGCCGAGCCAGGCCTCTGCCCGACTTCACAGTCCCTCGGGGAACTTCCCCACCCCCGTCCTACCTTGTTCCTCGCGTGACTCGTCCCGTGTTCGGCTTTGTGTGCCGTGTAAGGAGCCGAGTTACGCACGGGGCCAAGTGTCGCTGAGCTGGGAATCCTGCTGCACCTGCTTTCTGACCGAATGTGGAGACACAACTCGCGTCCGCGCCTTCGCGGCGTGTTCATGACACCAGTCGTGTTAGTGTAAGAAGCCTCTCATGCTTCCGGATTCACGTTTTATTTTTTAAGTTTATTACGAAAAACATGTTCTTTACGCTCACAAGCCATCCTATTGCTGGGCTGGCTGTGATCCCTGGACTTTAGCAGATGCGATTCTGCACAAAAGCTCCTCTACACTAGACAAAGGTGGGGAAATGGGAGTCGTGGGCAGGTGCAGCGGGCCTCTCCCACCTCCACGCCACACTGACCTCTCCAACGAAGAGCTCTCTCCCCAGCCCATACGCACGCCTGTTTCATTTTGAAGCAGATGGCACGGTGTGGGCCAAAGAAAAGCATTTTGAGGAATTCTTGGATTTGAAAGGAATGCAGTAGCTGAGTTACCTGTCCACAGTGGGACTCCACTCAGGTTAACATAACACAATCAGAGACACAAAGATGCACCAGGATGTGATAACGGTCTGGTGCTCACACAATAGGAATAAACTATTGTTGGGGAGGGGGATGGACTTTGTATATATTAAAAAATTCAAATATGTTATGGCTACTACCCAAACAGCAAGCTGTTTTTAGTAGAACAAAATGAAGCCCTGATTAGTGTTCGTTGTGTTTAAAGAAGAAAACTGTGGGTCCTAAGTGGGGTGCCTTAGGCCAAGTCACCAAACCAGAGCTGAAGACCTAACTGCAGTTTCAACTCTCCCCCTGCAATGTAGTTTACCAGGTCAGTCAGGAAATCTTCTGGTGGGTGCCAAAGAGTCGGCCTCCTGGGTCCTCTCCTTTCCCTCCAAGGAAGACAGGTAATTTGCCCGGTAAGAGCCCTACCCTTTCCCCGAGGGAAAAGCGACCCCTCCCCCCCCACCACTGGAACAATCTTCGTTTCTCTTTTGCCCGTAAGGCTCTTGCCCTGCCATCCTTCCTACCAAAGGCTTCCATGTTGTACCCGCTCCTGGGAGCTCCCCTGCACTTGCTAGATGGGACGCTGCCCAGTTCACAAGCCATTTAATAAAGCCAACCCGACCTTCAAATTTACTCTGTCGTCTTTTGTTTTTGACCCTGTAGAACCAATGGAAGCTCTATGGCGTGTACTCCTCGGCGAGCAGGGACTCTTCCAAAGGAAGGTTTCAGAGAAGAGGTTGTGTGGAACCAAATTAGTTTGCAGATACATTCAAAATGGAAAGCCAGCTGAGGCAGCTATTCATTGTGTCTTTCTTGGTAAATGTTTCTCTTAATTCGGGTTCCTTATCAGCAAGTTTATGGTTTCCTTGCCTGTGGTTTTGTTTTCTATTATCTCTATTCTCCTGCTCCTATTCCACTAGTAGTACCCTGAGGTTCTAAATCTTTTTTTTTTAAGGTTTTAAGGGTTCTTCCCCCCCCCTTCCTTAGATCTTAGCTGATTACTTTCCTTGAAAATGAAGATTGTTTAAAAAAAAAAAAAAGAAAGAAAATCAGGGTTTTATGGGGTTTTGTAATGTTCCCTATGGTTTTCACGGGTATTTTTATCTCTCTCTCCCCCAATACTAATAATCCTTAGACTTTTTTCCCTTTAATTTCCCAAATTAGTAGTACAATCCATAGAGGCCACTTTTAGACTGTAGGCTTGAGCAGTGCAAACGTGATCCAGGCAAAAGGGCCCACAGGGACCCCCTGACTGAACACAGGCCCATCGGGGAACCCACCTCAAGACATCCCTAGGCCCTCGCTGACCAATGGGCTACTTACAACCAGGCAGTTACCAGGACAGGGACAGTTCCATGGCCGTCATACCTCCTCACCCTTCCTATCTCCCCACCCTCCTGCTTTAACTATGGCCCTCACCCTCCTTGCTGTCCTGCCCGGGGGCTCCCTTGAGGGGGATTCAATAAACCTTGATCTCCTCTGTTATTCTTTCATGGCCTGGACCACCAGCTGCCACTGGCTTCCACCCATCCTCGTCCCACACTTGGGGGTCCCCATCCCATGGAGAGAGACACTACATTTAGGCAGATACCACACAACTGTAGGGTGTTGTTGTTTTTAATCTTATTAATAAAAAGTATTTTCTAGTCTCAATCTCAATCTCTAGTGAGATTGAACAGTGATTTCTGCAACATCTCAATCTTAATCCCTTTCTATGTTTACAATGGCTACTTACTGATTATTTCCTCTCAGGGACAGCAAATCTTTCTCAAGTAGGCAGCTTATTTTGCCCAAAATAAGCTGCCACTCCTCTCTCTTTCAAAGGCTAATATGAAAAATTTCCTTTGAGCAGGGAGATGCCCGCCTTACTTTCCCTCCTCCGGAAGTCAGGAAAAACAAGCCAAGGAACAAAATGTTTCACAATTACAATGAAATATGACCCAAATCTTCATTTTCATGTCATGCCCTAGAAACAGGATTGTACCATTTGTACAGTCAAACTTTAGAGTTCAGTATCACTTGAGTCTAAAAGGCTCTAGGATCAAATTGACTTCTGGGTTGTCTGGGAGGCTCAACTGCTTGAGCGGCTTGCCTTTGGCTCAAGTCGTGACCCTGGGGTGCTGGGGATCCAGCCCCGCCTGGGGCTCCCGGCTCAGTCTCCCCATTCAGCCCAGGGTCTGCTTCTCCCTCTGCCCCTCCCCCTGCTGTGTTCTTGCTCATGCTCTCTCTTTAAATAAATTTTTTTAAGAAATCGATGTTCCATTTCATAAAAAACCCTTGACCAGAACAGAATCTGAGGGGGTACCTGATAATCTGACGGCATGACGGGCCCGCCGGAGTTGGCACCCGAGGGCCCCAGGCGGGGCTTCTTGCTGGGGGGCACCTGCCCGAGGCCCGAGTCCTGGCTGTGCTGCAGGCCGCCGCCTGCACCCCCGGCCCCCGCGCCAGCCCCGCCCGCAGTCCCGTTGGTCTGGGTGCTGTTCTGCTGTGGTGCCGGCGCCTGGGGGGGGGCTGCCGCCTGCTGGGGGGGCGCTGGGGGCTGCTGATGCTGGTTCTGCTGCTGCTGCTGGTTCTTGCAAGAAAAGGAAGAAAGGCAAACTTGGTATGGAACTAAATGAACAGGGCAGTGCTTGCTTTCCTTTTCCTTTTCTCTTTTTTTAACAGGACATTGATTCCTTAGTAGGCGCACTGGGCTGCCCAAGGACCAAGCTGGAGAGCCCCTCTGGGGTGGGGATGCCAAAGTGACTCCAGCCGGATGCTGCACATCCCCTAAGATCAGAGTACTGAGTCCTGAACACGATTCATTCTCCGAAGTTCATCTAGATTGCACACTCATCCTCCACATCAGTCCCAGACATCCGGCCAGAGGGCATGCAGGACCCAGGAAGCTGTTCTGCTCTCAGGAAACCAGCTGTGATGGTCTTCTCCATCAGGAGTTTGGAAAAGTAGAGGGATATGGGGAGGGCCTGATACACCCAGTTACCAGCAAAGAATAAGACGCTTTGAAAGCAGCCTGCATAAAGTGACACTGAACAAATGAAACCCAACAATTAAGAACCAGGGAATGAAACAGGCTAGAAATCATCTATCTGTAAACTTACTAGATTTCAAGTTCGCAAAGTACATCTGCAATCATGTAAATACATAATTAAAGGCAGTTAAATACGTAGTAATCATTCAATTATAGTTCCCTAAATTCTCTTTTTGCCTCCCTTATTCTCTGGAAGTGATGTGTACCGTGTAGCTTTATACCTTGTCACCTTTCTCTTCAGGTTCATCTTCATTAAGGAATTCTCGTTTGGGGTATGGAATCTGGCAGCCAGCAAACACACTACAACACCATTTAAAAAAAAAAAAAGAATATACATCACGACCTAAAATCTACAGTATCATTGACCTTGTTAACTTAAAATTCCACTTTTTTTCTTAAGCTATGTCCCACTCTTCAGCTCTAGCTAATATTTGCGGGATGCCTCCCAAGACAACTGAATTCAAGCAAATAAGAAAAGAATTTGTGGGGTGCCTGGGTGGCTTAGTTAGTTAAGTGTCTGACTCTTGATTTCGGATCAGGTCAGGATCCCAGGGCTGTTAGATCGAGCACTGAGTCAGGCTCTGACCCGCGCTGGGCACACATGTGCGGAGCCTGCTTGAGATTCTCTCTCTCCCTCTGCCATTCACCCCTACCCCCTTCTCTCTCTCTCTGGAAAAAAAAAATTGTCTAAGTTTTATAATAATTACCATTTTCAGTAACAAATCTTAACTGCTGTTAGCTAGTTGACATATATGATGGGGAAGTTTTTCCACAGAAAATTTATTAGCACACAAAACAAAACTGAATTTGTAATTGCCTCAACAATGAAAATACTCCCCACCCCGCCCAAGAAAAGCTGCATCTCTAATAAACACAAGCACGTGGGTGTAACAAGGAGGGGGAAACACAAGGGTTTTGGTAGTAGAGTGGACACACAGACTTTTAAATTCTTAGTTCCCTACTGGTTTGGCTTAAACTTATCTGGCTGACTGACCTCTCAAAGTCCCACCTGTTCTCAGCTTCAGTTTTTTTCTGTAACCCTGAATAATGGTCCTTTCTAAAATACTTGTTTCCATTCACACCTCTCTATGGCTTTGCCTGTTTCAGAATACGGGCCCTTTCTCTTGAGTACTTTTTCTCCGAGGTAGTATTAATGGAGAACTTGTAATACTGCAGTAACAAGGGCTTATCTTACTTGCAGCCATCATCCGACACCCCCGACCTGGAGCAAAGAACACAGAACACGTACAATACGTACTCTAATGTTGGCAAGGGGTCCTCCTGAAAATAGGGATCCTGCAAAGCCTGCTCCGAGGTAATTCTTTTGGTTGGATCCATAGTAAGGAGTTTCTGAAGCTAGAGTAACACATAAGAAATTGATAGCACACGGAAAGACTGCTTATCAATGTTTTGACTTTTGTATTAAGGTCTAGCAGGATTAATATCAGATGCCATTTTGCAGAGCTCACCGTGCTATTAGGACACCACACACATTTATGTGAAATTGGCAGAAATCATTAGCATGAAGGCCCTTTAAGAATATAATTTTTTTTCCTGCTGATAAATCTTTGGAAAAAATTAAGTCTAAAAATCAAGGGTGACATCTTAAAAGAAAAGTATTTAATTTTGCATCAGCCCCCAACAATTTCTTTTCTTTCTAAAGGGAAGGAATAGCTGGCACAATTCCATGTTGAATGGGATGGGGTGGGCCTGTGCTACGGACCCAACTTCCATCTGGAAGAGAAGCACCTACCAAGAGGAACACTTTGCTGTCAGGCTTGACCTTGTGTTTCTCCATGTACTTTATGAGGCTACTGTTGGCATACCTGCAAGGACATGACAATCACACATCACTGGGAACACTCACGTTTTGTTTTGCTTCACTTCATTTTTTCAAAAAATGTTCATTTACTTAAGTACAGTTTACACAATTTGTATTTTTTAATGGAAAGCTCCCAGATTGGTTTTCCCATAAGGTACATATTTAGGCCATTGTTTTTTCTAATAAAAGTACACATAACTGAATATTGGTAAATGTGGGAAGAAGCAGGGATTGTTAAACACCACACCTAAGAGTTTCTATTGTCACAGTTGCTTGGGGGGGGGGGGGGACAACTAACCCTTAGAATTGAAAATGTGAACAACCTAAAATCTAGCAATTCCTTTCCTAGGTACATAGTCTAAGAGATTCCTTTGTGCATGTGTATCACAGGATACGTGGGCAAGAATGTTCTTAGCTGCATTTCTGTAGTAGAAAAAAACTGTAAACAACACCAGTGTCTATCCACTAAAGAATGGGTACGTTGTTATGTGTTATACAATAGTAAAAATGAGGGACGCCTGGGTGGCTCAGCAGTTGAGCGTCTGCCTTTGGCTCAGGGCATGATCCAGGGATCCAGAATCGAGTCCCATATCAGGCTCCCTACGGGGAGTCTGCTTCTCCCTCTGCCTATGTCTCTGCCTCTCTCTGTCTCTCATGAATAAATAAAAATAAAATCTTTTTTAAAAATAGTAAAAATGAATACAGAGGTTGTGTGGGGAATAAAAGCCAACTGCAGAAGAAAATACAGACTGTAATATAATTTATATAAAGTTCTGAGATATATTAAACTGAAACAATAATCCATTTAGAGATATGTCCATCTATAGCAAAACCAGAATGAAAAATGCAGAATGATAAATACAAATTCAGAATAACGTTTACCCACTGGGAGGGACATGAACAGGAAGGCAGGGTGCACAGAGCACTTCAGTAATCTTAGTGATGTTTTATTTCTTATGCTGAAGGGTGGGTAGAGGGGTATTCATTTTATTATTCTAAATAGACTATATATCATGTTTTTGTTACGTATTTTCTTTCCTACATATGAAATATTTCACAAAATCTAATGCTGAAGGGTGGGTAGACCGGTATTCATTTTATTATTCTAAATTGACTGTGTATCATATTTTTGTTACGTATGTTCTTTCCTACATATTAAAAATTTCACATTAAATTTTCACATTTATGGTGGAAAATTTAGAGAATACAGAAAACTATAGAGAAGAAAACTGAAATCACACATAGTCAAGTAAGTCATTCAGTGATTAGAAGAAAAAAAAAACAAACAAACCAAAACACTGTTGAGATTTCGCTGATTTTCCTTTGGCATTTTTGCTATGCATCTATGTTTGATTCAAACACAGAGGAGTTTTTGTTTTTGTTTTATAAAATCAGGATCATACTGTACAGACTGCCCTCTTTTCACTTAATAATAAACTTCTTTCCTTGTCTACCACTCCCTAAACTACTAATTTGCAGGGGTTGTATATTCCTACTGTTCTGATGTTGTTTGTTTCACAATAGTTAAGAAATCTGTGTCCTTGTAGGTTAATCTGATCTGCATGGTGGGGAGACAATGCTGCACAGCAGGTGAGGATCAGAAAGGATTTACCAGTTCGTCAACCCCAGTGAAAGCCTAGGTTCCTCCTCTGAAAGCTGAGGATTATAATCATACCTATCTAATAGCGGTGTTGTTGTGGGGACCATCCGAGAAAGTGCAGCTAAGGGCTTAGCACCATGCCTGACACATAGTAAGTACTTGGCAAGCCATGTGTGACTGCTCTGATTGCTCCCACAGGATAAATTCTTGAATTTCTTAGGTCAGAGGAAAGGGACATTTCAAAGCCATTTTTATGTACTACAGAACGAACCTTGCTACACAGAGCTGGCCCTAAGACAGGCAGCATGGGTCCCTGAGAGCCTGCATTTTTAGCAAGGTCTCCAGGTGATTTGTATGTAAATTAAAGTTTGAGAAACACTCTGGCTCAGCAGTCACATTCAAGGAAGAGTGCCCATTTTATCATACCCTTGCCATCCCTAGGTATGTTCATTCTTAAAATCTTTGCCATGTGTATTAATTTAAAATTTTCTCTGGGCGCCTGGCTGGACCAATTGGTAGAGCATGCAACTGAATCTCAGGGTTGTAAAGTTCGAGCTCCATGATGGATGTAGAGATTGCTTAGAAATAAAATCTTAAAAAAAAAAAAATTGGGGCAACCCGAGTGGCTCAGTGGTTGAGTGCCACCTTCATGCCAGGGCGTGATCCTGGAGATCCAGGATCGAGTCCCATGTCAAGCTCCTTGCATGGAGCCTGCTTCTCCCTCTGCCTGTGTCTCTGCCTCTCTCTCTCTCTCTCTCTCTCATAAATAAGAAAATAAAATCTTTTTTAAAAAAATATTTTTTTTTTACATTTTTTTCCCTCCAGTAATGAGGAACATTTTTATTAGCAAGGTAGCTACTAAGTTTGTTAATGGGAAGAAATTTTAGTTAATGTAGAAATGGAGTTTGTCTACAAAAATCTCTTTGGTCTTTATGATGCATCAACTGATTTCTTGGGTTAACTCTAGATTCTAAGTTATTTGGAATGTGATATTGAATGCTTATTGGAACAATCAATTTTAAAGTCGACTTAGAGATTTCCTTTTAGTTCCATTTTCACCTTGCCTTCTACTGAGCTAACAAGAGCTGACACTCTGGAAAGATTATAGAAGCTTATATCACTATCCTTCCCAATTCACTTAAGAGGAATTTTGGGGGTTCTTTTCATCTGATATAATGAAAGAAAGTTATATTACTTTTTATGTCATTTCAAATGATGCTTTCTGGAATTCTTAAATTATATTTTACTTCAGTGACTGGTATGTATTCTATTAGATTTAGCTAATTTTTAATAAATTCCTTTCATCTTACCCATCACTAGCCTCTTTCATGGGGGTAGAACCGTTTGCATAAGACGTATAGGCTCTTACTGCTGAGCTTTTCCTATTACTTTTCCAACTGAATTTCATTTATCTTTTAAAACTTCTCTCCATTTATTTCTGGTTACTGTAAACACTATCATTTGATGTGAAAAATTTCCTTTAGTCTTTAAACACTTAGACGAATGTTAAGTGCTTAAAAATTTTCTTCTTCTTTTATACTACTAGTATGTCTTCAATTACTTGTACCACTTTCGTTAATACCCATTTGACAAGTCATTAGTGAGCATGTACTTATGTACCAGGCCCTGGAGACACAGATAATGGTGTATAAAGTCGACATAACCCATACTATCTAGAGGGAGAGGCAGGTAAGTGTTCTAAAGCTAACTGTAGTGCAAAGTCATCAGTGCTGAGAGGAGCAGCAAGGATGTCACAGTACAGAAGGGGACTACCTAACAGACCTAGAAGGGCAATGGAGGCCTCAGCAGGCAAGTGATGCCTAAGCCAAGATTGAAAGGATAAGCAGAAAGGAAGTTAATCTGAGAAGTTAGAATGAGTGGGAGGAAAGTATATCGTAGACTAAAGGAACAGCATGTGTAAAAACCCAGAAGTAAAGAAAAAAAAAAAAACAAAAAACAAAACTCTGGGGTTTTCAGATTCTTTTTTTTTTTTTTTTAAGATTTTATTTATTTATTCATGAGAGACACAGAGAGAGAGGCAGAGACACAGGCAGAGGGAGAAGCAGGCCCCATGCAGGGAACCCAATGTGGGACTCGATCCCAGGTCTCCAGAATCACAGCTGGGGCTGCAGGTGGCGCTAAACCACTGAGCCACCTGGGCTGCCCAGGTTTTCAGATTCTTAAAGAAATTCATGATGTCCAGGCTATAGAATAAAAAGTAGACAGTGGTTTAGTAGATGATGGTGGTGCAGAAGCCAAAGCTCTGTAAGTCACACTCAGAATTTAGAGTACAGTGAATTAAGAGCAACTAGGAGACCAAACATGATCAAATTTGCTTTTGGCCATGACTGCAGTATAGACAGTGAGTGTGAATGAAGATTGGAGGTCTTCCACTTGGAAGGCCACTGCAGGATCCTAAGTGAGAGAGAGTTGCTGTCTGGACTGTAATAGTGGCAAGGTAGATGGAGAGAAATACAAAGAACTGACTAGATTTACTAATTGTTTGAACCCTGCAGGGTAAAATGGAAGAGAATAGGATAAGAGAAGATCAGGGATATCTTAGGTCTTGGGCTGGAACAACTAGGTGAATCATGGAGTCATTTCCTAAGATAGGAAATACAGCAGGAGGAAGGTGTGGGAGGATAGATGATGAGTTCAGTTTTGGACACTGAACTTGAAGTGTTTATGGAACATTCACATTGGGATTCCAGAAGGCAATTAGATAAGTGGGTCTGAAACCTGGGAAGAGATCTGAGTCAGATGCAAAAACTGGGAGTTATCAGCGTAATCAGTGGTAAATTGTGGCCAATGAAATCAGAGAAACTGCTCGGGAAAACGTCCAGAGT
This sequence comes from Nyctereutes procyonoides, assembly GCF_905146905.1. NCBI lineage: Eukaryota > Metazoa > Chordata > Mammalia > Carnivora > Canidae > Nyctereutes > Nyctereutes procyonoides. The sequence continues at coordinate 67,312,765 of NW_026575051.1, forward strand.
GAGAAGAGAGTCCAAGACAGAACCTTGAGCAATAGGAGTGCCTTTAAGAGGCAGAGGAAAAATACCCCACCGGGGACCGTGGAAGAGAGAGGCCAAAAATGTGTGGTGCCATTTCCTACCTTTCTTTATCATGCCTGCTTTCATTCTTACATGTCATCCTGTCCTGAAATTTTCCTGTTAAGTTGCCCAAAAGAGAACCCCTTTCACCTTTTCCTCTGGGCGTGCACATTTACAACAAACCCCTCTCACGCTGTCACCTTTATTCTCTCATTTCTACTCAGTATACACCGGTGTGTTTTACTCGGCTTCTGGGCCATGCGTTCTTCCTTCTGCTATACTTCCTGGTTGTCTAACCCAGCATTTCGCTCACCGGTCATTATTCAGATAAAGATAAAAATCACAGTTGTGGCCTTGAACTGAGCCCTCATCATGCTAAAATAGGAGAGACATTTAAATGCTATACTGACCCTTAAAATTCTTAGAAGTTTGTAAAATACTACAGTCTAAGCCTGACATGTACATTAGCAACATCTGGAATATCTTCTTTAAATCATGAGCATAATTAATATATTAAAATCTAAAATCTAAATGTCTGGCTTAAACACTAATCTGTATCTGGTTTCTAAAAGGATTGATTGAGATATTCCCATTGAAGTTACTACTTATATTTAACATGAAATTACTTACGTTGTTCTTCTAAAGTCTTTCTGAAGTGTGGGGTACTCTGGCATCTTTCTAATATCTTCCCAATCTTTATCTTACAAAAAAATATCGAATATTGTTATAGAAAATAATGTTACTTATATTTAAAAATCTACTTATGTTAGCTTAAAAATAGACATAAAAATAAAATATGTTTTTGAAAAGGAATTATTTTGAAATATGACTCCAATGTTATTTTGAAAAGAAAAATAAATTACCTGCAGGAAACCCCATGACACTAAATATCCGATCTAGTTGATCATGATGAAAGGGATTGCTTGTTTTTATATCTTCCTGACGACAGTGAAAAATAGGTTCTGAAGTCAACAATTCAGCAAATATGCAACCTATTGCCCATATATCTATGAAGGAAGAAAAACAAGTTTTTGTACAGATTTATTATATTTCTTGGGTTATAATCCCTGAGTATTTTCATACCTACATATAAAAATAGTTTTCAGTGATGGAATATACAAAGTATGACAACCATATTAAGAAAACATATAAAAACATAAATATATATATATATATATATATATATGACATGAAATAGCTGTATCATCACATAACAGATTAAAAGCCAAATATAAAAACATTGATTTGTAAATTTTCTAATCAAGATACACTTGGGAAACTCAATTTAGCAAGCAATGAATTTACACCTAGGCAAAAGCTTTTCCCAACCATTGTGAATAATGTAGTCACTGAAGCATTCAATTGATAATTTAATGCAGGTAATACTCATGACCCAATAGACTAAACAATGTCATCATCAGGTATAGTCAGACATTCCTTTAAGGCAGTCAAATGCACAACAATAGATCATAATTTCTGATGCATGAGTGTAGATAGACAGTACAGACCATATAACATGACCTGGAAAAGCTCTACTTTTGTTGGAAAGACTACCAATTTCAATTTTTTCAACCAACTGTAAGGTCTAGAAGCTGATAAATACAAGTGTCTACAGGTATGGCATGACACCATAGAGACAGATATTTGAATATATTCATTTGGATTAAGCTGCTCCAATTCTCTAACACTCCAAGATAAAGTTAGGCATCTTTAAAAGTTTTACTATTTTAAATCACCAGTGATAGATTATTCTATTTGGATTTTACATGTTGAAAAACTGTAATTTTGATTCTAAGACTATAATAATACATTCACAATGCTTTGCCAAATGTACAAGTGAATTGATTTGTGTCTCTCATGAATAAATGAAATCTTAAAAAAAAAAAAAAAGAAAGAAAGAAAAGGACAGAAGCCAGGATCCAGATTCCTCTGAGAATTGCTAAGAAAAAGAACCTTAGTGCAGCAAGTAATGTTAAGTTCTGGGATATCTTGCCTCCTATTAACCTCTAATTTTAAATGGTCATCTGGCTCTTGTATCATCTATACCATTTCTCAGCTCTCATTCTTCTATCAATGATGTGTTCTTCCCTCCCTCCACACACCCACACCCACACCCACACCCACACACACACACACACGTACACACAAACGCTATCACTCCTCTTCCCCCCTAAATCACTCCATGAAACTTTGTGATATCAAATCATCAAACTCTTCTTTTATATGCTCTGAATAGAAATAATACTCATTTCTGACATGAACCAGGTATGGAGAAGAGTAAGAACAAGTGAATGTGTATGCATTTGTTGTATTTATAATGTCTGCTATGATATGTGAAGCTGGGATGCCTGGTTGGATCAGTGGCTGAGTGTCTACCTTTAGCTCAGGTCGTGATCCCAGGGTCCTGGGATTAAGTCCCACATCGGACTCCCCACAGGAAGCCTACTTCTCCCTCTGCCTATGTCTCTGCCTCTCTCTCTCTCTGTCCCTTATGAATAAATAAATAAAATCTTAAAAAAAAAAAGAATATATGTGAAGCCTAAGAATAACTGATTTGGGGATTACTCTTTTTCTGTGTCTTTTTTCTTTCTTCCTAATTTCTATCCAGAATGGATAAATGCAACTTGACTAAAATTGGAAATTATCTTTATCTGTAAGTTGCAAACTAGTTTAAATTCAATTTTATTGTCCACACCCTGAGGAAATAGGAAATAGAGTTGTTTTCCAATTTATACCCAATTATCTTTATTTCTCCCAAAACACCTAATTTTATTTCAATAGAAGAACAGTTAATCAGAAAATATTCAGGGTTCCTGGGTGGTTCAGTCTGTTGAGCATCTGCCTTTGGCTCAGGTTATGATAGCAGGGTCCTGGGATGGAGCCCCACAGTCTTGTCGGGCTCTCTCCTCAGCGGGGATCCTATTTCTCCCTCTCCTTGTACCTGCTGCTCCACCTGCTTGTGCTCTCTGTCAAATAAATAAAATCTTCAAAAAAAATATTCATAGAATTGTGCTTCTCAAAGTGTGGACTGTCAAAATGTGTGGACCGCATACAACAGACTCCTGCAATGGCACATATCATAAATGAGACTTACTACACCATGGATTTGTCCTCTAAGAATCTCTGAGAGTGGGACAGGTTTTGGTGGGGAGTCCAAGAAGGTTTGGCTGAATGTGCCTTTTCTGCCTAAAAATCTCCCTCCTAGATATACTCTGTAGAGACCTTGCTAAGAGCCGAGAGCAGGTGGATTTCTACTGTTACCATGTCCTCGACTAGCTGCCCTGTGCCCTGGGTTATCTCATCATCAGTTCTGCTCTGAGGCACCGCCTGTTACTTCCCAGCTAACAACCCCTTTCTCTGGGGTATTTTCAGTCTCTCCCTATCCCCTAGTGCTTTCTGAGATTGTCTAAGAGATTTTACTGTTCTCAGTGGAGAGATCGAACAGAAAAAGCACACATAATTCCAAAAGTTTCAAAGGTACAGCTTCTTGGTAAAAATCACTCACTGGGATGTAAGTAGAGTCAGGCTCTAATTTTAACCCCTCATTCTGAGACCATTCTATTCCTTCCATCTGCTTGTATAGTTGTCTTTTCTGTATCCTTCAGATACAGCTGCCATGGTCCGGTCTCAGGCCCATAGCATGGCCTCAGCAGCCTCTGAATGGGGCCTTACTATTGGCTCGGCTGTTAGCAGTAGGGTTGAAGGCTGGTCTCACACTCCCCTACTGTAAACACTCATAGGCTTGTTCACCAACTTAACAGAACCTTTCAGCAATGTTTAAAAAGTATTACAAGATTTCAGCAACTGTGTTGGCATCTCAATCCTTAGACATAGTATAGATGTGTGCTGGGTGTCAGAATTTTGCAGAAACTAGACCTATTGAATGAGGACATTGCTCACTATATTTTAATCTTTGTTTCTCCTTTTATCCACAAACAGGTTAATTATCAGTCTAATCTTTTCAAACATAGGAACTACCTCTGTAGTTCTTTGCATGCCACCAGGTTTTTCACAAATTTAACAGAGAAAGGTTACATTCAACTATCTTTAATAATTTTATTATTTAGTGCCTTTATTAAATAGAACTTAACCAAAGCAGCTAAATGTAGTAAAATATGATAGGAGACTAATACCAGTAAATGGAAAATTCATCAGAAAGAAATTTTCAAGAAATACACCCAGCAGATTTTGGTACTTACAGAACTAGCCCATCACAGTGACAGTACTATTTACCCTTCTCTATCTTCTCTTTTTACCTCATTTAAAGAAATTTCTAGGGAGCACTTGGGTGGCTCCATAGTTGATCATCTGCCTTCGGCTCAGGTCATGATCCCAGGATCCTGGGATCGAGTCCCACATCGGGCTCCCCGCAGGGAGCTTGCTTCTCCCTCTCCCTGTCTCTGCCTCTCTCTGTACGTCTCTCATGAATAAATAAATAAAATATTTTTTTAAAAAAAAGAAATCTCTAGGTTTGAGGAGAGCTCCGTGTTCCTGACTCCCCCAGTTCATAGCTGGGCACTCCAAGGACACAGCAGTGATCAGTAGTAAAATCTCTGCTGCCTCTGTTCTGGAGCAGACTTTAAATTCTACAGAAAGTGTGTTTATAACAGATTCTCTTACTCAGTTTTTTTTCACTTACTGAAATGGCAAGATGCTGAGCACAGCTAATCCACCCAGACTCTATTTCCTACTGTAATGGAGAACCCGTCATCCTGATAACAGTAATGGCAGGAGAGAAAAATTAGTCACATTATTTCTTGTTGAGGAAAGAACTGACTGACTGACTTTTCCCACCAGATAGAAGGGGCTCTCTTCAACATCACGTTATATCTGGTTTTCTGGTTTTCTTTTTGTGGAGAAAACAATTCTTACTAAACCTCTCTCCAATTCTTCTTAATCAATGGTAGGCAAGTGGGAAATAAAATCAGCGCATTATCATTTCCATAGCAACACAACAGGATCAGGTAAGTCTCTTCTCTAACAGGAAATGCTTTCTTCTTTTTAAAGAACCATAGTTAAAAAGGCTAATCTACCAGAATATAAAATCTAGGGATGCAGAAGACAGGAGGACTTTGACAAAGGGATGGAAGAGTGGTTTTTATAAAACAGCTTCATTATTATTGTACCACTTGGTATTCATGATCATTCAGTGCTACGATCGGAAATCGTCTGAGACTAACTTACCAATGGCCTTTGTATAATGCCTCGCACCAAGCAGAAGTTCTGGAGCCCGGTACCAAAAAGTCACCACCACTGGATCCAGGTCTGCTAGTGGCTTTAGAGGAGAATTGAATAATCTGGCAAAACCCATGTCAGCTAGAAAATTAAATAAATTAATATAAAACTCAGTTTGGTATGCTACTTGAAGGTTGCATGTCTGCAACCATGTCCAAGTCTGACTTCAGATCCCCAGCTTTCAGAAACATTATCATCTTAAATGTTTTATAAAATTGAAATAGTCTGAACATGATGAGTTATGACCTCTGTATGCCTTTGCATCTAAAAACTGACTCCATCTTGGTTTGGTGTGAGCTGCAGTTGGCTCATGGACGCACGAGAGCCAATTTGTACATATGTCTTCCCAACTCTGAGTTCAGTGATGTCATGTTGGTGACTTGAAATTGGCTATGATGGGAATATTTACATCATGAAAAACAGCAAATGCTACAAACTGGGGCTTTTTTCCCCCAGGGAGCCACTGTTGTATAATTACCAGCACACTTTATAGGATACCAAGAACCATGTTACCAAGAACATGTATAGGATATGTAAGAGATAATTTGTTATAATTCAGGATTTAACAAAGATCTATACCAAAGGTGATTTAAATATCAGAGGTGTACACAAGTAGCAAAAGAATGGTTATTATTCTAATGAGTTCCGGGAGACTAATTTTCTTAAGATTTCATAAATATAAAAAATATATATAAAAAAATTTAAAAAAAGATTTCATAAATAACAAATACTTTTTATCTATCAAGCACTTGATAGAGTTTACAGATGGTTTTCACATATATCATACATAACTTCATCTAATCCTCATTCGAATGCTGGTTCAGTAAGCATGTTGTTCCCCACCTCTGAGATGAAGAATCTAAAGCAAACCCAAAAGCGGTTAGATGACTTGCCCAAGGTCATAGGGATAGGAAGTAAAAATGCCATGTTATAATTTAGCAGCTATATTCTTACGCATTGATGGGACATCCAGTAGAGATAATACCATGTCACAAAGGAAAAATCGGAAGAATTAAAAAAAAAAAAACCTCTATAATTTGAAATAGATAATATACACAGTACGTTTTCATTGTATAAGGGATAGTAATAATTCCTGTCTATTGTTTGAACTTAGAGGAATTTCAAACCTTTTCTCAGGTAATCTCTACTTTAGACATAGGGTAACTGACCTAAACATTACTAATGGTTGTTTTCCTAAAATTAGATGTGAGTGAAACTGTTCAATTCAATACACTGCAGTAATAAAATTCAGGTGTGAGTGCTAATTAGACAGTATCAAATGATAGAGAAAAGCAGGAAAAGGCCGTGTCCACCACCAAGGAGCTTACAGGAAGGGAAGGTGACAAAAAACATGGAGTAGACAAAAACCAAAAGGGTAATAAGTACTGTAAGGGCCAAAGGCCAGTTGCCAGTGGCTTCCACTAGATTCTATGTCCTTTGAGGGGCAGGCCATGTCTCCTCCCTGGCTTGAGCTGGAACAGTGTTTGGTACACCTCTGTAGCAGTGGACGAAACTGACCGTGGGGCTTGAGCTGGATTTCCCAGGGGGGAGTCACTGTGAACAGTAAGGAGGGGATGGGGATCTCTGGATGGCTCAGTGGTTTAGCGCCTGCCTTCAGCCCAGGGTGTGGTCTTGGAGTCCCGGGATCGAGTCCTACACTGGGCTCCCTGCGTGGAGCCTGCTTCTCACTCTGCCTGTCTCTCTATGTGTCTCTCATGAATAAATAAATAAAAGTTTTAAAAAACCAAAACAAAACAGTAAGGGGGGTTGCAGGCAAGCAAGAGGGTTCCAGGGAAGGCCCGAAGTCTTCAGGCTGCTGGGGCGGGGGAGGCTCAGGTGCAGCTAAGGGTACGATGCGTTTTCCACTTGACTGCGCTTTTGCCTTCACTCAAAAAATGACTATTAAAGTGTTAAGCATAGGCATCCGGGCATTACTAGTGTTTAAACAGTAACATACGAGTGAAACAAAATTTAAAAGCAATTTAATCAACTAGATTGACTACTAGACAATTATTTACTATTAAGCTTATTGCTTACTTTTAACCCTGATTTTTATTCCTAATCTTGGACAGCATTACAATTCTCAAACTCTTAACAGGAGGGCAACTAACGGGCCTGGCTAGAACACAGAATTTATGCTGAGGAGAACTAGAGACATCTGGGAGTGGTAGGGAGAAGACAGAAGGGCGGGTGACCGGGATAACATGATGACCGGTACAAACAGGGGAGAGTCCAGGATGGTGACGGTGAATCTGGTTTGAAACAATGGAGTAGAGGTTGCCAGCAGCTCATCCGAATAAAGGCAGAGCTTTTGGCGAGGGTGAGAGAAGAGAATCTGAGATTCAGATCTTAAAATGATTTTTATAGAACCCACAATTTTAAGGCCACAACTTATCAGGGCCTTAAAGAAGTAATTGTAGAGGGAGGCCACACCCCATGCCAGCGCCCAGGGGATCTTGAAACAAAAGGCTAATAATAGGAGGAAAAGCCAATGATGAGTAAAATGCAGAAGAGTGAGCAAAAGTGGTGAATGGGAAAGAGAATTCTGTGATGTCACAGAGACCAAGGGAAAAGGCAGTCTGACCAGTGAGGCCAGACTGGTCACAGACATGGGTGAGTAGAACCAGTGTGTGAACACTGTGTGTTCTAGAAGTAAAGGAACAAGGGGGCAGAAAATGAACAAATGGTAAAGAAAACACAATGGATATGAGTAAGGCTTATTCCAGAACTGGGAAAAGGATTACGAATGTTTGTTTGTTTGTTTGTTTGTTTATTTATTTATTTATTTATTTATTTATTTATTTATTTATTACGAATGTTTAAAGGTGAAGAGGAGAAACTAGGGAAGCAGAGAGTGGAGACACAGCAGTGTGAGGGCTTTAGTACAGGAAGATCTTCAGAAGCTGGGGCGGGGTGGGGTGGGGTGGCCCAGACAGGACTCAGAAGGGGAGCGTCACTCTTTGTCCGAGATCCCTTCAAAGGCAGCACTGTGCTGGCAGAAAGTGCTCGGTGAGGGTACCGCAGACAGCTTTGATATTGCTAGGCAGCAACGTTTGCAGGGAAAGAGACTTTGGACTTGGAATTCGAGTCCTCCCTTGGAGAGGCCACGTAAGCTGCAACCTCTCCAAAGTCAGCTAGCTCCCCTCCTCTGTCACAGGGGTGGTTGTGTAAGTACATGAGGTAACATGTAATGGCATTTACCACTCTGGGCAGGGAACTGTCTGTGTCACTGTCTCTCACAGGGAGGGCCATCCTCCACCACCCTTTCCCCTTCACCAATATCTAGCAAGAGGTAGGGACTCAAATGCCTACAAGAAAAAGCATAAGGGAGACACAGGAGCAAGTGGGGAGTCGTGGAGGGCCCAGGGGTGGGGTGGGAGGCAAGGGAAGGAAAGTTGCTACTTGGTTCTTAGTGACCACCGACAACATTTTTTATGATTCTGAATCTCAGTAAACTCAACATAGAGGTTTAAAGAAAGGGAAGTTGGCTGAAAACAGCTTTTTCTGGAGCCAGACTAGCAAACGAATTGAAGAAGTAGAAGACGGGGCAGCAGGCAGGCTCAGTTGTAGCAGGATGGAATGGATGTGTAGCAGGTCAGCTTAGCACCCTTAGTATGATATGTACAAACAGCAAAGAAAGCAGATTGATGAGACGAAATTTCTTTTAAAATCCTTCCAAAAATCATTGACCATTTAGTACATGTAATTTCTGTTACAAAAAAAAATTAGAATAAAGCACTTCTTTAGTTCATTTTCTTCCTAAAAATGTCACAGGTATAAATGATGCCAATTTCTTTTAGAACAACCTTCAGGGTTGCAAAGGAAATTTTAATATTATAGATGAAGTTCCTGCTGGTGCCTTAACTTGAGACCACCAAGTAAGAGTCTTATAAACATATGTATTCATTTGGAAAAAATATGTTGGTACCTGGCACAGGCATGCAGGGGGCAGAAGAATGGTATCTGGGAAGATGTGTGCTTTAGGTCAGGTGGGAGAGAGGCATTCAGGAAAAGCTGAGACAAAAGCAAGACTTAGCAGATTATGTTCAGGGACACTGTGAGACAGTAATCATGGTATAAACACAAGCTTGGGTACGATATGGGAAGTTTTTGTGGGCTTGCTTGCCTCAGCTTAGAAACACAGAACCTTATTTGGGGAATAAACCCTCTGAGGAGTTTTATAAACTATCTATCTACACTTCCCAACATATTTTCTAAAAATGCCATGAAGAAGTCATTTTAAAATTAACTACTTAATATGAATCTTAAAAAAGGGATACCACCTTTGCAGTCATTTCAGTTTCTTAATAAATTATTTTAGAAATAATTACCTACCTATTTTGACTCTCCCCCTTTCAGGACCTTCTCCCATTACTAGGATATTTGCTGGTTTCTAGAAATAAAAATAGAGCATTCAAATTACTATGCTTATTTTGACATGCTCTAAAATGGAAAGAAGTTCTTAAAATATGAAAATATCACTTCTGTATTTTCAACAAAACTGTAATAGAATTTAAGTACCCTGTATATAGTTAAAGCATTTGACATACTTGAAGTCAGCGCTAAATTTCTATAAACATCTTTGCTTTGAAAATATCTTATTTTCAAAATTATATCATACAAATAATTATAAAGAAATTAAAACTATCATTTCTGTATACCCCACAAAAGTAACAATATTTTTTTAAAAACCTGCAAATATTATAGACTGTCCAGTTGCTGCCCACGAAGTTTTTGTGGCTGCAAATTTTTATGTAAAATATCTAACCACAACATCACTGTATTCATTTACACGAATCAAATGTAATACTCCTTGCTAAATATTTCTAAACTACTATAGGAAATACAATCAACATACAACAGACTCTATTATTAAAATACATATGCGTTTTCATGCAAAAGTGAGAAATTCCAAATATGATTTCAAGACACAGGAAAGTAAAAACCAAGGCTAATATAGAGCTATATAAAGAAAAAACAGGTTGCAAATGTATCCACTGTTTTGTAAGTCATCCTCACTTGTAGATATTTGGAAACAGAGGAGCAGTAGAACAGGCTTTTGGGCAAGTCAGTCTCCTCTGTAAACTATTTATGGAGAAAACGTATGATTCATTTATTCAATCAATGAATATATTTTTAGTGTCTTCCCGGGACAAAAAACATTAACGATTAAGAGGAAATACAAGCGCATGATGAACCAAATTCCTAACCTCCAGATGCTTGTTACATAAAGTAGAAAGAAAAAACAGGAGCTTTGAATCATATTAGAAGCTAATGCTATATATGAGTTATGGAGAGGAGTGAGGTCTTGAGTTAAGAGGTTAAACCAGATTACTTTTAGATCCCTTCTAATTTGCTGCTCTTTTTAAAGTTTCAATGAAAACAACAGCACTTAAAAAACAAAGCAGTTCAAAGGAGGAAGTGATTAACTAGAGTTTCCATTGTTGAAGGATATACTCCTTGGAGGTGAGGGCAAGGGTGGTGTCCCTTATCCAGGTCTTGAAGAATGAATAGGAACCAGCATGGCAGAGCAGAAAGGCAAGAGAAAGAGAACCAAAGGAGGTGAAAAAGGCTACAAAAGAGAGGCTTAGGAGACAGTAACCTGGACAGAACTCTGGTCAGAAAACAGAAGACCCCTGTTGGGGGCAGTAAAATGAACCTAGACTCTGGATAGTCTTAAATGCCAGGTGAAGTAATATGACCTTTATATGACAGCCCATGAGATGATAGGAGAGGGGGAAGTATCAGGACTAGGCTTTGTCCAAGGTCTTCTCGGCTGAAACAGAGAGGTAGGTATGGAGCTGAGTAACACTGTAAAGTAAAAATTAACAGGACTTTGTGACTAGTTGAAGTCAGACAAAGAGTGATCAAAATTTCAGCAAGATTTTGAGTTTCTGCACCTGGAAGAATGATGGTGCCTTTATTATGGAAAAGTTATGAGAGGTACTGGCTAGGGAGGGGGAACAGTGTGAGATGCCCAAGTTTACACTAGCCAAGGGAGGAGAAATAGGAAGATTTGATTTGAAAGTTACCGTCCCTGGAGTATGATGACTGAAGAAGACATGAGACAAAATTAGTTTATCACAGTGGAAAGAGAAAACAGCAGTAGACAAAACCCAAGCCGTCAAGATTCAAGTTTGACAACAATTTATCAAAGATCTATTATAGATAAAATATCGTGCTGTAGACTTTCTGGAAAGAAAAAATAATAAGATATGAAGCATTGACTTCTAAGAGCTTTAAAATCTAGTAGGGGAAGACAGGCAAACTGCTTTTTAGAATATCAGGCAGGTTATGAAAGGTACCAAAATAATCCAAAAGAAAGTAGAAGTAAAAAAGTTAAGGATAAGGGCAGAAATCTAGGAATGAGATAGTGTTTATGAAGCCTCTGGGACAACTAATATAAGAGAAAATAAACATGGAAAATAACCAAATAAACATGGCAAATTACAAGAATGACCATAAATACAGGTCCAATGGAGGTTAGAAAGATAAAAGACCCCTACAAGAACTCCGTATCAACTAATTTTAGAATGTCTAGAAAATAGACAAAATTGGGAAAATGTAACCTACTAATTGACTCAAAATGAATTAGAAAAACTTAAGAAACCAATAAGTGCTAAATAAATTGAAATTATAGTTAAAAATCTTGTACCAAGAAAACACTAAACCCCAAATGATCACAGTAGCAAGTTCTCCAAATTTTCAGTGAACAGCTTGTTCAATCTTATTCAAGCATTTGCAGAGAACAGAAAAAGAGGGAATGTTCCCAATACATTCTAGAAGGCCAGTATAATTTTGGTAGCAAACTCAAAGCATGAGAAAGAAAAATTTCAGGCCAACCTCATGAATATAGATACAAATACTTATGAGCATACATACAAAACTATATTTTTTAAAGATTTTATTTATTCATGAGAGATACAGAGAGAGAGAGAGAGAGAGAGAGAGAGAGAGAGGCAGAGACACGAGCAGAGGGAGAAGCAGGCTCCATGCAGCAAGCCCGACATGGGACTCGATCCCCGGTTTCCAGGATCAGGCCCTGGGTGAAGGTGGCGCTAAACCGCTGAGCCACCTGGGCTGCCCTACATACAAAAATATTAAACAAAGTATTATTAAGTCAAAGACCATTAACAGGAATCCCAGGATGGCTTAACATGAGAAACCCTATATATATCCATCACCATATTTATATATTAAAGAAGAAAAATGATATAATTATCTTGATAGAGGCTGAAAAAGCAGTTGATAAAAATTTAAGATCCATTCATGATAAAACCTCTCAGCAAGTTGGACTAGAAAAGTCCCTCCCTAACCTGATAATGGGTATGTATCAAAAACTGAGAAGTAACATTGGAAGCATTCCCTCTAAAATCGGGACTAATGCAGGGATACCTATCATTACAGCTTCTAAAATCAACATTGCACTGTAAGTCTAGTGCTATAAAACAATAATTACAGGGATATGGATTGGAAAGGCAGAAACAAAATTGTTATTTGCCAATGACATAATTATTTACATAAAAACTCTAAGTATTTAGAAATAAATTATTAATAGTAAGAGAGTTTAGTAGGATATTTGCCTGACTGAACAATATGAAAAAGTCAACTGCATTTCTATATTATCAGCAAAAAAAAAAAAAAGGAGGAAATAAAATTTTCAAAGGCAGAATTTCTATAGCAATAAAAAAACACTATAAGGTACCTAAGAATAAATATAGCAAAGGATATACAAGATTTTTATACAGAAAATCTTGAAACTTGATCTTAAATGACAATAAGTTCTAAATTAAGAGGCCATGTTTACAGGTAAGAAGACTCTATAAAGACATCAATTCTCCCCATACTTATCTGTAAATTCAATGCAATTTCAATAAAAATTCCATCAAAGTTTCATGCGTGTGTAACTTGAATAGCTGGTTTTAAAATGTATGTAGAAAATAAATGAAATGAAATGAAAGGAAATGAAATAAAATAAAATAAAATGTATGTGGAAGAGCAAAGACCTAAGGTAGCCAAGATACTCATGAAGAGCAAGGGATAGGGGATCATGAGATGAATCTGGCTCAAAATAGGACATCAAGATTTATTTTAAAGCCATATTATAATGAAGACAGTTTGATACTGGTACACAGAGAGACAAACAGATCAATAGGATAGAATACAGAGCCCAAATGGAACCATGACACTGGGAAAAGAACTTCAGATCAGTGGAAAAAAGAGGAACCATTCATTATATGGTGTTGGCACAAAAGGTCAGTCAAATGGGAAAAAAATAAATAAAATCAATGCTTGCCTCATACCATACACACAAAAATCTCAGGCAGATTAAGGATTTATTTTTGTTTTGTTTTTGTTTTTGTTTTTGGTGCCGAAACCCGAGATCGAACCAAGATTAAGGATTTAAACATGAAAAGCAAAACTTTTAAATTATGGTGTTGGGGGGGAACATAGAGAATATCTTTTTGACTTTAGGTAGGAAAGAATTTCTTAAGATACAAAAGATAATCATCAAAGGCTGATAAATCTGGCTATTAAAATAACTTTCAATCATCAAAAATGAAGAAAATAAAAAAACAAAGCACAAACTGGCAGAAGTATTCCCAATACATATAAGTAACAAAGATTTTGTATCCAGAATAAAGAATTCCCACAAATCAATATAAAAACAACTTAATAGAAAAATGGGCAAAATGTCCAAACAGCCATTTAACAAAAGAAGAAACATTTAGCCACTATGAAGATGCTAAACCTCATCAATAATGAGAGAAATGCAATTAAGATCACAATGAGATACCACTTTACCCCTAGGATATTGATTAAAAATTAAGAACTGTTGAGTAGGAAGTGGGTCAAGGGGAACTCCAATACATTGTTGGTAAGAGAGTAATTTGGTACAACTTCTTTGGAAAACAATTTGGCAGCATCCTGCAAACCTGAACAATTGCATACCCTTCAACCCATTAATTCCATTTTTAGACACACTAGAGAATGTTCATAGCAGTACAGGTTGTAATACAAAAAAAATCTGGACACAACCCAAATTTCCAGCTAATAGAAAAATGGAGAAATTAGTCGTGGTAGAATCATACAATGAATTTTAAAACAGCAGTGAAAATTCTGAGGTTACTTAATAAAGGTAAAAAAAAGTTCAAATCTAAGAAGCATTATGTTGAATAAGAAAAGCAAGTTTAGAAAACTATATACAGTAGAATGCCATTTTCATAAACCTTAAAACCAAGCAAATCTAAAGAATATACAGTTAGGCACACATACAAATGTGATAACCTGTTTTTTAAAAAGAGTGAATAATGGATTCAAAATTTAGGATATTTGTTACTTCTTGAGGAGGCAAGAGGATGGGATGGGGGGAACATAAATAGAAGCAAGCTATTGATAATGTTCGTTACTGAGGTAAGTGACAGGCTCTTGACTGTTATGCTTTGTAAGGTACATAATGTTCAAATACTCTTTTGTATATGTCATATATGAAGACAATAAAGACAAAAAAATAAAGCAAGGAATGGGGATATGCACTGCTGGGAGAGTGTTGCTTTCAACAATAATACACACTATTTTTAAATTGCTCAGAGAATGGCTCCTGGAGAAGGTAACTTTTGGGAGAAGATCTGAAGAAATAGAGTAATTAGCAGTTTAGCGCTGCCTTCAGCCCAGGGTGTGATCCTGGAGACCTGGGATCAAGTCCCACATCAGGCTCCCTGCATGGGGCCTGCTTCTCCCTCTGCCTGTATCTCTGCCTCTCATTTTCTCTGTGTGTCTCATGAGTAAATAAAATCTTTAAAAAAAAAGAAAGGAAGGAAGGAAGGAAGGAAGGAAGGAAGGAAGGAAGGAAGGAAGGAAGGAAAAGAAAGAAAGAAAGAAAGAAAGAAAGAAAGAAAGAAAGAAAGAAAGAAAGAAAGAAAAGTAATCAGCCACTGGAATCTAAGGAAAGAAAAGTCTAGACAAAGGGAAGGGGAACTTGAAAGGTTTGAGACGAGCTCGCCTGCTGAACTGGAGACTTGCTAGGGAGACTGGTGGGCATTGGGAAGCACAGAATAAGGCACTGATGATTCCAAAGAGAAGGAAACCCAACAGAGGGCTTGCCTGCTGTTCCTGATGGTTCTGCTTTTGGCACAAGTCATTTGAGAGCCGAAACTGGTAAATTCTTGAGCACCGCCTGGCCTGTGCTGAGAGTAAATGAGGGCTCCTACAAGATTTGCAGAAGGACACGGCCATGATGTAGAGCAGTGAGGAGAAACCCTGGTGAGCTAGCAGGCTAGCTAACCGGAGAAAGAGCAAGAGGTCAATGTGGATGGAATCAATGTAACAGGAGGAGAATTAGCACCAGGGGAGCAGTAGAGAGGTAAGGTACAGATGCTGGCGGTGTGGGGCTGGGGGAGGGGGGGATGTCAATCATACAGAATGATGCAGAAACTTGGAAAGACCAGTCCTTACATGACTAGAATTAGCATCACTTTATTATATATTATCAATCTTGCCATAATTTTTATAGGTCATACAATATGGATTTTGGCATTTTGCCAAATCTCTGATAGCAGGATATTAGAGAGACTATCATTTTTTCACAAAATCATATATTTCTGTAATGTTTGGTTTTGTATTTTGGGGTATTATTTCTCACCGGAGAAATTGTTTTTTTTTTTTTAATAAAAAATAAATAATGCTGAGAGGAATAAAGGATTGTTAGAGAAAAAAGAGCCAACGAGAAAACCTGTGAAGGAGCAACCAAGTTAAGAAAACAGCACAGGGTTCTAGAAGCTAAGGGAACTTAAAGAGGAAGAGGTGGTATTTAGGTGCAATAGAATGAAAAGATAGGAAGAGGCAACTTCTGTCCATTTACAGAAGAAGCCAGACACAGTAAATGAGACCCAAATAAGTCGAAAGAAGGTAAAGGCAGAATTAGAATTCTGTAAAATTATCAAATTATCAAATAAAGCACCTTACATACCCTTTGCTACATTACTTGTAATTCCTAAATTTTTATCTTAAATCCTTTCAAAATAAACCTGTAAGATAAAAATACAATGTACGGGATAGGGGAGCAAAGTCGCTTCCCATAAGAAATGAAAATAGATTATGAGCATTTGAATGGAAGAAAAGCCGGAAGCTGGTCTTAGATCACTATGGGCTAACTCTCACAAGTTCCCGCAGTCATGCTAGGTAGACACACATTATGAGTACCGCAATGGCATGAGATTACAGAGAGAGAGAAGAGTCTAGCTGTACTGAAGTTTTTGGGGTTTTTTTAAAGATTTTATTTATTTATTTGAGAGAGACAGAGATAGCAACAAAGAGCATGAGCCAGGGAGGAGAGGGAGAAGCCTGAGAAACAGGCTCAATTCCAGGACCCTGGGATCATGCCCTGAGCCACCAGGAGCCCCAGGTACTGACGTTTGTAAAGAATACCTTTTATAGGGACACCTGGGTGGCTCAGTGGTTGAGCGTCTGCCTTCGGCTCAGGGCTTGATCCCGGGGTCCTGAGATCGAGTCCTGCATTGGGCTCCTTGCAGGAAGCCTGCTTCTCCCTCTGCCTGTGTCTCTGCCTCTTTCTCTCTGTGTGTCTCATGAACAAATAAATTTTAAAAAAAATAAAAAGCACTTTATATAAGATACTTGAAACCTATGGAAGCTCTAGGTGTGGGGTCCCCCTGTAGAGCCTGAGTTGATGGCAGAGGCAATGAGGGCGATTTAGGGGAGCAGGGGCTATAAGCTCCCTTGTACAACCTAAGAAAGGAACCCAGAGCTTAGGCAGTATCCACAGAAGGGCTCCTATAGTCAAGTTAAGATCTAGAATTGCATGGGAAGTCATTTTTAAACATGCACCCCTTAACTGGGGTTACATGTTCCCGCCTACTACCCAGGCCAAGTAAATGAATGTTAAGGTCACAAGATAGTTGGTATTTCAAAATAACAATTATAACAACAAAATAAATGCTATAACCACCATTACGATGCATTTACCCTTTCAAAGCATTCTCATATCAATCATTTCCTTTTTCTTAACGGAAACACTCAAGGGCCTACAGGTCTGGGGCAAGACTCAGAACTGCACCTGATCCTCAAGGTTCCAAACCGAGTCATATTTACAGATATTATGCTTAATTTTCAAAAGACTTTGGTAGGGACTCATTTAAGTGAAAGTACATGCTTTAAAAAAAAAATTAAGGCAACTGCAGCTCATGTGCACGCACGCACACCCACACATACCTGAAAGAAGGAAGAAAGGATACCAAAATTGTTCTGACCTACTTACATCCCAATTAACACAGACTATGCTTTACTAAAACTCCTCTTACTGGGAACACAAAATGCCAGCTGTGAAAGAAAGTGATACTGCTGGGTTTGCACACTTTCGTTACCATAGAAACAGCAGAAATGGCAGGAGTTGGATGCCTCGCATTTAAGTTATCAGCAATAAAATCGGATAGACAAATCAAGGCTGCAGGGTTCATTTTGGTTAAATTATATTTTAAAGGCAAAAGTCAGGGAAATCATGTGATAAGCAATATGATTACTTAGGGACTATTCTTGAAATATCTGCATTTTAGCAGAATTTAAGTAATTCTTGACATTCACGATGCTTTACATGTACTTCACATTTGCTTTTTCCTTCTGCGGAATCCATTTTTTTTCCACAGGGTTAAATTTGTTTTAGTTAATTGGCACCTCATAAAAGAACAGCCTAAAGATACACAATTATCCTACTGCATTTCCTTTGCACTCCCCACCCCAGGACATTTGGAACAAAAGTATGAAGCCACAAGATGACTCTTAGCAGCACCAATAAAGAAGACAGGAAAAAGACAAAATTGTCTCTAATCCTGAGTAATCGGGATAAAACCAATCAGAATATCAATCAGACTAGTTTCTGAACAATGAATAGTGCTGGCCTAATATTGATGGCTACAACGATTCTTTTATTTAAACACAGAAGTGGCACAACTCTCCTCACATTTGATACAGAAGTACATTCCCAGGAGAAAACCCTCAGTTCATGTTCCTTTTTATACTGTTCTCTATTGTTCACCTTGAACAAAAAGGATTCTGTGTTGTGACAAATTGAGCAAAGCACTCAGAGTGAGATATGTGTGCGTTTTCTTCCTTAGCAAACACAACAGTCATTTGCTAAGAGCATCAGTTTCTCATAACTGTTTATCCCTTAAAATAGCCTCATTGATAGTAGAGGATTTAACAATATAGAGACTCTGTCATTGTGACTGGAACCTCCCAAAGGGCAAGGAAGATACTTCTCTTACCACTTTTTGTATCTGCTGAAATCCGGGGACATAGTATTTAATAAATATTTACTGGATGAATGAATAGAAATTGTCAATGGCTGGTACTTAGAGTCCTTTGGTAGGCAAGTTTTCAATTTTATTTTATTTTATTTCATTTTATTTTATTTTATTTATTTATTTATTTATTTATTTTTATTTACGAGAGAGAGAGAGAGAGAGAGAGAGAGGCAGAGACACAGGCAGAGGGAGAAGCAGGCTCCATGCACCGGGAGCCCGACGTGGGATTCGATCCCAGGTCTCCAGGATCGCGCCCCAGGCCAAAGGCAGGTGCCAAACTGCTGCGCCACCCAGGGATCCCCTATTTTAATTTTATTTTTAAAGATTTTATTTGAGAGAAAAGAGAGAACACAGGTAGGTGGAGCAGCAGGCAGAGGAAGAGGGAGAAGCAGACTCCCCGCTGAGCAGGGAGCCTGATGCGGGACTGATCCCAGAACCCTGAGCCACCCAGGCACCCAGTTTTCAATTTTAAAAGAAGTTGCAGGGTGTCTGGCTGGCCCAGTTGGTAGCACATGTGACTCTTGATTGTGGGATTGTGCGGTCAAGCCCCACGCTGGGTGTGGAGATCACTTAAAATAAAATCTTTAAGAAAAAATATAAACAAAAAATTTTCAAAGTTGCAAGAAACTAGAGTCAGCACTTACCCCAAAATATGCCAAACTCACTTCTGAATACGGGTATCCCCTGCTTTCCAAATGTTCCATCACACTCTACGTTTACAAAAGACCTGCATTAATACCTACTGTTTCCAAAAAGTAAAACTTTTTCACCCAGGTGAAAATCGGGTTCAGCATTTGTTTTGCAGCAGTGGTTATGGAGGCAGCGCATCCTGGGCAGCGAGAGTGGCCTCGCCAAGCTCCCTCCCCGGGACCACACTCAGCATCAACCTGCCATAGCTTTCAACTATGAGCATCCGGGCTTTCTCTGGATTTATTTTGTGCATCTGTTAGCAAGATGTATTGTACACCATCAGAAAAGCCTGAGAGAGGTTATTTTTGGGGTCTGGGAAAGCTTAAAAAACTTTTCCATATAAATTAATGGTTACCATTTCTTCACTTTACTCCATTTCAGCCTACAAAAGATTTCATGGGAACACGCTACTTTCAGACAGTGGGGAAGACCTTTAGAAGTTTTTTTTAAAAAAATTTTTAAGAATCCTGATTTTAGTTTATTCTAGAGTTTCAGCAACCACCCATATACTAATGACACTCAAATCTATAGCCACAGGTCTCTAACCTTCTGGATAGCTAGCTTAGAATTACGTCAATGGTCCACTGGTTGTCTCCACAATCATCTCAACTTGTTCAAACTGAATTTTTACTGCCTCTTTTTCTGGTATTCCCTTTTCAGCCAATCAACAAAAGCAGAGGCCCGAACACCCTGTCCTTTATCCCTCAAATCTAATCCTCAGATCTGATGAGCGTACTTCCTAAATATTTAGCTACTGGTTCCCTTCCTGTCCATCTTGATTACCTCTGCCAGGCCTTCATCAATTCTCAACCAACTGATTACAACAGCCCGATGAAGCTGCTCTCCCAGTGCCCTCAAAACAATATCTCAGTCTGAGTGGTCTCTCTCAAGCAAAAACCTGACCAGCTCAGCTGCAGTTGGCCACAGGAAAATTCCACGCTTCTACACAAGAGAGTGAAGAATCACCACATCCGGTCCCTACTTTTCTACTTCTCTCATTATTTCTGGCTTGGCTCCAGTGATAACCAACAGGCTTGCAGTTTCTCACTCCTCGCCCTTAATCATGCTGTCTCCTCTGCCTCGGATGCGGCCCTCACCTCCTCCCCCTTTCATTTTATAAATTCCTACTCCTCCTTTAGATTTAGAGAGCCCCCATCCCAACCGCTCAGGTGTCCTCCTGTGCTCAGTACCTTATGCATGGCTGATCCCTGACTATACCTCATCATGTGTTTTTAAAACCTTGTTATATTATGATGATCCGTTTGTGTAGCTTCCCCATCATCCATTCATTGAGGGGAGGGATTATATTTTATGTATCTTTGTGGTCCCAGTCCTTAGCATAGCGCCTGGTACATATTAGGAGGTCAAAATATGTTTGTGAAACAAATATTCTGAGTCTGTGAACAGGCACTTCCTCCACAGAAATCCAGTTATAAATGAATAATCCAGTTAAAGTGACAATTAGGTTCCACAGTTCTGTAAGTGTCACCCTTAGCTGGATTGTGGGTAAAATAGGCCGTTGTATTCAGAGAACCTAACCACTGTTTAAAGTGCTGTTTCTAAGCAAAAATGCCTCCTCAGTTCAAAATTATTTATCTACAGCTAGATGCAGGCTATCTGTAACTCAGGAGCAGTCTACAATATTAAATGTTGTGATTCATTTCATCTTACCTTAAAATGGTCTAGAGGTATCTGTAATAGGTTAATCTGAATAACCTATGTTAATCAAGCTTTGGTGTTCAGGAGTAAACAATGCCTGCCAACCCAGCACCGCACAACAGTTAACAATACATTTCTTTGTTTTTGTCTTTTAGGAGTGGTTACAGGCCTGGACAGCAGAGATAAGGTTTTCTTTTCTCTAACAAGAGCCAATAAAAAGCAACCATTATTAAAAAAAAAAAAGCTTAATGCAAGACAAACACAGGTATCTAGAAGGCTATTTACCTAACTCAACTGCAAGGTCGCTAAGAGTATAATCAAGATAAATCCCACACTGATGGCAATGCCAGGACTAATGCTACAAAGACATTCATTCAGATTCTATCTTACTCATTAACGAGTACAATCTGTCCTCAGAGTAGCAATGCTGGTAGAAAGCAGTTTTCTATTTGGGACATTCATATTCAAATCAAATAATTCAGTCTTATCATCCTGAGAAATTAAGAATGCCAAAGGTAGAGTGCCTCTCTCCTTTTCTCTGCCATGGTGTTGTGTGCCGTTGACTGCTCTCGGTCATGTCTTCTCACAAGGCTTTTGGGATCAAGGGATTTCCCGCGGAGAAGCAAAAGCAGAAGCAGAATCGTCCCATTCCCTGGTGCATTCGGATGAAGACTGGCAATAAAATCAGGTGCAGCTCCAAGAAGAGACATGAGAGAGGAGCCAAGCAGGGTCTGTAAGGGATCGCACATGAGATGGCACATGTATTTGTGCTGCATGAAGGTCACGTGCTCATATCCTATCACTCTGTAAACATCACGCCTACCTGAACAATAGACCTGTTTCATGGTAGGGGTGGGAGGGGGTGATCGTTCTCTGTTAACTATGCTTCTGCACCAGTAGGTTGGTTCAGCAATAAATATGGGAGAACTTTGGTTTGGGGGGTGGGGGAAAAAGAACGTCAGAGGTAGAAATTATGAAACTGAGCCCTCTCTTTTGACTCTGAAGACACAAAGGTGACAGACCTACAACCTTACTCCCAAGTTCACTGTTCCCCAGACAGTGGCAGGCCCAGGATTAGAACTCATGTCTCTCAGAAACGTACCACAGGCCAGGGTTATGAGAACAAAAACGCACCTGGAAAAATGCACAATGCTTAATTGACTTATGGCCCTCACCTCTAGAAAGATTCTACTCAGTTGAGTGCTTAGTTGGGAATACCAATCACCCAAAATAATCATCATATGCAATCTCCCAATGAAATAAAATAATCAGTGCATGCATGTAAGATCCCCTCTTGATGAAAACACCACCATGCTCAAGGGATCACCCTACAGTGCTAGTCACCTAGGATGCCTGTGGCAGAGACTACCCTGGTATATAACATTTGTCCAAACTCATCAATATGTAACTAAAATGAATACATCTTATTGTATGTAAACTCTACCTCAATAATACTAATTTATTTATTTGTAAAGATTTTATTTATTCATGAAAGACACACAGAGAGAGGCAGAGACACAGGCAGAGGGAGAAGCAGGCTCTCTGTGGGGAGCCTGATGTGGGACTCGATCCCAGGACCCCGGGATCACGATCTGAGCCAAAGTCAGACACTCAACCACTGAGCCGTCCAGGTGCCTCTCAATAAGACTAATTTAATAAAATAGTATGCCTGAAATGATTCTTCAGTTTTAAACACAGGCCTCAAAGTGCTGGGGCTCCCATCTGTGGCCCTTGATTCTTAAGCAGTTCAGGCCATTCCTGTCACTGTGGCTACTAAAACTTTATGCTAAAGTCAGGGACCATCCAAAGAGCCTTGTCCCTGAGCTGAACCTTAAGAGATCTCATACATTTTAAAGTTGGCCCTCTCAGAAGTGTGGTTCTTAGTGTGTATCACCTGTCTGTGGAACAGATGGTGCAGCTTTATACTCCGACTAAAATCGACAGATGTGTAGGACTCTGCAGAAAGCTCCTAGGATGGGCTTATGGGTATTGATGATGGAAAACCTGTCATGCTGAAAATAAAATATAAAAATAACATCCCAGGGCACCTGGGTGTTTCGGTTCAGTGGGTTAAGCGTTTGACTCTTGATTTCAGCTCGGGTCATGATCTCAGGGTTGTGAGATCGAGCCCTAAGTCCGGCTCTGTACTAGGCATGGAACTTGCTTAAGATTCTCTCTTTCTCTCTCTCTCCACCTCTGCCCCTCTGCCTCCCACTTGCACACTCTCTCTCTCTTAAAAAAAAAAAAATCAGAGCCCATATCTAGAAAACACCTCAATAATACCTCCTTACATTTTAAGGTATGTGTCACGGTACTCAGAGCACCTTAAGAAATAGTATCTTGCATGATCATCGCAAGGCCTACGTCCAGGCAGAACAGGAGCCACTGCACAGGGGTGACATTATGACCATCAACGGCCTTCAGACTGCAGACATGAACTGCTGAGCCACAGACTCTCAAGGATCCAGCTCTAGGAACTAGTAAGGCACCAAAGGTCACCAGCAGGAACCCCAAGGTGATGCTTCAGCATGACAAGATCTGTAATTGTCCAAAGTTACCTAAAATTGCAAGTTAGAAAATAACCAAGCCGTATTTTCCTTTTTCATTGTTAGCTCTGCATTCTAAAAAAAAAAAAATTATGATGAAGTCATATTAAAACAAATACTACTTTCTGCCATAATTGTATAAGCAGAATGCTAACTTAATAAATCAAATAAGAAATAATAAAGAAAAAGTCATTCAACTTAGCATGAAATTATTAGGATGAAAAGTAAATTATTAATTTTGATTTCACTTAAGCAATTTTTTTAATTCGTGTTTTTAAATATGAAGACTTGGCAAAAATGTTACCAAAGTTTAAATATAAACAGGATGAAATACAGTCTACTTTTTTTTTTTTTTAAACACTGAGAAGCATGTTCACATGTTCCTAATAGGGCTCTACTGTATAAAGCAGAGGGGCTAGAGTTTCAGACTAAAGGAATTCTGGGGAAGAAGGGAACTAAAGAAAGGGCATCTTTGGATTGCTGATGGGATCCAGAAAGAATGCACAAAAGCTTCTACAGAAGGGAATTAGGAAGAACTTAGGAACTCAGGAACTAAGATTGGGAGACCAACAACTGTAAAAAGTACCCATCATTATTCCCATTTTACAAGTGAGTAAACTGGGGCTACGGATCAAGATTAGGTATCTTAGGAATAATTTTTTTTTTAAGTGTAAAATCTCAAAGCTCTCATTTCATAAGAACTAAGCAAGGCTAACCTCTAAAACATTACTAAAATTCTTCAAAATGTCAGCATGATGGCCCCAGATAGATTTTACGGGGTTCGTTGTGGTATAAGACGTTCACCTTGTCAGGCCCTGTGTAATATAGACAAAATTAAAGACTTGATGTATCTCCTTGTCAGACAAGGTATGAAGAGAAGCTGTGCTACACACAGAGGTTTCTAGAAAATTCTCCAACCACTGAGCATTTATTTAAACTTTCACAAAGATTAACAGAATTAAAATAAAATCTTCAAACAAACAAAAAAACCTGATTTCTTCAGGTTGATCTGTCGAGATCAATTATTATTTAGGTCAGCATTTCAGTGTTTTGAAATATAGTTGTAAAAATGCCACTGACTCAGCAGAATAATGCTAAACTGTATTAGTAAAAAAACCCAGTTGTGTTGTTCTCTTTAGTTCAGAGTAAGGTGGGACAGTAATTCTCCTCCAGCTGAGTGGAATCAGACACCATCTTTGACTTTCATATATTGGTCTTTCATAGACAATGTTCCTAAAGCATCTTCAAATGCTCTCTCTTAGCTAAAGGACTATAATATTTCATACTTCCACATAGTCCTTTCACTGCTTGTCAGCTACCTATTACATTGCAGCAGCACTACTAACTGTGGGAAACTTAAATTTTTCTTTGCATTTTTGCCTTTGACACAAATGTGTGAAAAATAAGAAAGCAGTAGTGAGAAGCATAGGACTTAAACTGTATAACAAAGATGGGATCTCTAGGTACATTTAAAGTGAAAAATTCTGGATCTCAATTGAACACATCCTCTAGATTTAAGTAGATTTAACCTGTGGTTCAGTAGCAGGTAGGGAAGGAATGAAGGGCACAGGACAGGAGGGGAAATGTAAGGAACGTATACCAAATTCTGGAAATAAATCACTGTTTGCAAAAAGGAAAGGATAATCGGTACATTATACTATGCATTATTATTACTGTTAATTTCTAATAAAATAAGTCTTTAGGTCTATGACAGAAGCAATTTTTTGACAGTCCTAAAATGTTTGGTAGATGTTAATAACAATACTCAAAAGACTACTGGATCCAAAATTATCTTCCTCCTCAACTAGAATCTCATAAAATTTCATCATGTTTGAGGACAATATAGTTATTTGTGCCCATAGACTTCAAAAGAGTACAAATTCACCCGCTATTGTGAACAATAATTACCCATTCAAACCTGAAGGTAGAGTTTTGGGATGGGACCCCCACATATATTTTTTAAAAGACAGAGCGGGCCAGGGCCCTGGAGCATTTACTCAGATCTTTCATTCAATAAAGAAAGACCTAGCATTAACCATGTGTTAGGTACTGGGACATGAAAGTGACAAAGAGATAGTTTAACTTATAGTTCAGTTTATGCCACTGATTCAGT
This sequence comes from Nyctereutes procyonoides, assembly GCF_905146905.1. Classification (NCBI taxonomy): domain Eukaryota; kingdom Metazoa; phylum Chordata; class Mammalia; order Carnivora; family Canidae; genus Nyctereutes; species Nyctereutes procyonoides. The sequence goes on from NW_026575051.1 coordinate 67,338,381, forward strand.
AGCAATTACCAAGTAACTAAGGAGCCATAAATCTTAACAATACCATCAGTTAGCCAGTATTTCTCTACCTTTGCTAAAGAATAATATGCGATTGCCAGATGCTTTGCTGAAATTCAAGCAACTTAAAACACAAACAATATACCAACACTATGAATACAAAAATTAGTAAGATATGATCCTTGTTCCCCAGAAGCTCATAATTCTGAAAAAGGTATAAACTATATCTTGGCATCCTTCCAGCCTACCAGAATAGTAATCTCATAAAAGTGAGTCATCCTATATTTCATCTTCTTACTCTTAGCTATATCCTGCTGTAAAATTAAAATACATCTTTTTTCCCTTGGTGTTTACAAGTTCCAAATATTTATAGACTCATGTCTCTACTTTTCTGTGTCTTGGCCAAGATGAATATATTTAGTTCCTCTTCTCCTTTCCTTTTAAAGCAATTCCTCAATATAAGTAATCTTTTTAGTGACTTTATTTAAATTCTCTATTTTGGTTTTAAATTCTGGGATCCAAATGACATAACTAAATACTATTCTGGATATGTAATCAATCACAATGAAAAATCCCAGCCTTCTTTGATGATATAATGTCTCTGTTTGTAGAGTCCAAAACACTGATTATAATCTACTTTTTAAATTTTGGAGGTCATACTAATACATTGCAAACTTACATTTACTCTAACACCTGTAATTATATGGATCTTGCAGGTTTCACATATCGTCAAATGAAAATTTAAAGACAGTCCAGATCCATACTCTGAAACAATTGTGACTAACAAATAGTGTAAAGCCAAATTTCTTTTTTTAAGCCAAATTTCTTATAGCAATAGGAAATGAAGCATTAAAAATAATAAACCACTCACTGACTAAAATTGCAACTCTATTAAGCTCACACACAAAAATAATTTTTCAAATGTCCACATCACATGTTTAACACATTTATATTTGATATGCTTTATATTTCTATACCTAATACAGAATATATCTAAAGTAAACATTAGTTTAAATCATCTACTCCTGAAAATAACTTTAGCAAAACCATGACAATATGGTTCAGCTCTCATGGATTCATGATCAGGGAAAAGAACTAATAAGCAGGCTGCCCACAGGTACATTCCTACTAGTTCAAAGTTCCAAATATTATTAGTTACTTACTTGAAGAATAGAGGCATTCAGTGAATGTTGAGTAAATTATGAATACGCTCTGAGGTCAGAACCACATTCAGAATATATTTTCAACACTCTGTTTATGCTATGGATGAGGTAATAATAATAATAATCATCATCATCATCATCATCAGTGGTGGCTCCTTTAATTGGAAAAAATTTTTATCCCAGGAAAAAATTTTCATTCTGTTGCTCTCAATTTTTTTTTTTAAGTAGATTCTACACCACACACGAGTTTTGAACTCACAGCCTTGAGATCAAGAGTTGCATGCATTATTGACTGAGCCAGCCAGGCACCCCTGTTGCTCATAGGCTTTTCATACTAAGAACAAACTCCCTAGTCTGATATCTAGGGCTGCCTTGATCAGGCTCTAACCAGTATCTTTCTAGTCTTAACCACATAACTACCACAACTTAGCTTATCCATGTTGGAATCAGACAACTCCATACCCTTTGTGAGGTATTTCGAGTGCTTTCTCACCTCAGAAGTTTTTACACCCAACACTGCTCCCTCAAATCCCTACTTAGGGGGTCAGTATGGCCGAGTAGTCTGAGGTGCAAGACTCAAGCTTCACTTCCTCAAATCTCTAAGTTTTATTTATCCTTCAGTGTCTAGCTCAAGGGGCAGCTCTCTGAAGCTTTCCCTCATCCCCCCATCATAACCCCTTCTAACCTTGAGTAGCATTTAGTCTGTGCCTGTCACATAGCCATAATTACATTCTTTCTCATCTTACAGCATAACTGTTTGTGTGTATGTCATAATTCTTCCTTCAGAGTAAACTCCTGAGGAGATCTTTGATGGAGTAATGTTTGTGTCCCCATCCCTCATGCTTTAAACATACAAGCTAATAATAAATGTTTATTGTGGACAGTGTGTTGAAATATATATATGTTACTTGATCCAAAAGCATACCATAATAATCGGTATTCTTACTCATATTCACTCACTGACAAAATATTTCCTCAGGACCTATTGTGTACTCGGGTAATACTAGTGTGCCAAAATGAATCACAGACCCTGCTCTCTCAAGAAGTGTATGGTCTAGAAGATGTTCTAAGACAGCTACCTAAATTACTATAATACTAACAAATAAATGCCATAAGGGAGGTCAAGAAGTACAATAGCAATCAACAAGGAGACATGATTTGAAAGTAGGAATGGATATGAGGGTAAGTTTTAACATTTGTGCAAGTCCTCAAAGACAGACACTATTTGAATATGTAGAGCTGGGGTAATAAATAAAGGTCACTGGGGCAGGGAATCTCAGGATGACACAGGGAACAATCAATAGTATAAAGTATGGAAGATTACGGGGATAAAGAAAAATTCTGAAGGCAGTAGGAGCTCTATCTGTAATGACCTTGAAAGCCCAATAAGGAACTAGAGCTTTAGTCTGTAAGCAATGAGGAACTATTTCAAAGTTCTTGAGCAGGGCAGGAGCTATATAATTATTCAGAAGGTGCAAAATGGATGGAAGGGAGATTGTTTGCAAGGAGGCAAGATAAGAGGTTAGCACCATACTGCAAGGAAGAGACAAGAGAGGCCTGAACTAGGAATGAGACACTCAGGATGGAAATGAACAAATGGAAGAGATGTTAGAGGTAAAACTGACAAGACTGGATGGTCTTTTGGTAATGGATACCGAAGTTTAGATGTATAGTGCAAGAGGTAAAACTCTCTAGGCTGAGAGGAGGGTGAGTCCATAATTAAAATAGACGCTGAAGCAGCAGTTAATCAACTAGGATGAAACTAAGTCCTAGTCATACCAAGTTTTAGTATTAGTGGATCCTCAGGTGACAACATCAGAAATAAAATCTGTCAGTCTATGTTGTTTAGAATAAAATATACAATCTTGTGGAAAAAACAGAAGAGCTGAGGTTAATCTTCAAGAGATTCTGATTGATGATTCAAATATGATCATGACCTCAAAAATAACTCACGTCGGTTCATCAAGTACGTAGCAAAAATCTAAAACTATTTATGATGGAAGTTTTCATCTAGAACCCATGTACCCATGTAAAAATGCACTGATTCATGGTTAACAGTAAAGGGGATAGGTGGAAGTCTTTGAGAATCATAGTTCAAAATTTTAAGGTGAAAATACATTTGTTGAAATGGTAAATCCATCTTTTTGGTCACTGTCATTTGGCTCCAATTTAACGTCAATGTCACAGCAAGAGATAGTCAAATCCAATGATAAGGCCCGACTGACAGGTAGATTGTTCCTTTCTATAACAAATACTTTTCTTCAATTAGTAAAACTGAGTCAACCTAGATTTATCCCCACCACCTCCCTAGAATCTCCACAGGCCTAAGAAATAATGATCATGAAACCACTTTTTCAAGGAGAGTTGGAGAATAAAACTTCTCTTAATTGGAAGTTTAAACTCATGATATTACAACTATTCAGTACTCATATTTTCTTATGAACAAACAAAAAAGATCTCAACATAAACTAAAAATGACAATCATGCAAAGATAACTAGAATTTGACATTAATAAATGTTTATTACATGTGTACTAAAAAAAAAAGTAAAACCAAACATTTGATTTGTTGATAATACTTATAACAACATTCATTGATAATACTGGTAACAACATTCTATTTACTGGATACAATGTCATTATTTCAACTTAGCTCTTAAGGAGAAAAACGAGAACTCAATCTTTAATTTTTAATGTTTTTACTAATAAGAAGCAATAATAACATGAAAAACAAAATGTATTGAAAGTCACATATGAAAAAAAAAAAGAAAGTCACATATGACTATTCCATTAGGATTATACCAATCATTCGGTTTTTTTTTCCCCCAATCATTCGTTTAAAACCACACTGACACTTTATAGCCAGCATAAATATAGTGGAAGCACATACACTAAATGTTAATAATAGTAATCTTTTATTTTGTAGACTTATGGGTGATTTTATTTCCTTCCCTTTTGCTTATATGAGCTTTTGAAATTTTCTACAATTAATGTTTATAATAATTGTACCAGAAGAAAAAGGTATTTTTTTTTAAATTTTTATTTATTTATGATAGTCACACGCACAGAGAGAGAGAGAGAGAGAGAGAGAGAGAGAGAGGCAGAGACACAGGCAGAGGGAGAAGCAGGCTCCATGCACCGGGAGCCCGACGTGGGATTCGATCCCGGGTCTCCAGGATCACGCCCTGGGCCAAAGGCAGGCGCTAAACCGCTGCGCCACCCAGGGATCCCGAAAAAGGTATTTTTTAAGAGAAGGGGATAACCATATTGAGCAATTTAAAAGAAACATACTTACCAGATCTCTGTGAAGCACCCAATTTGCATGAAGGTAATGGATACCATCAAGAATCTGGTAAAGTAATGATTTAACCATAGATCTTGGCAACTGCATGGGCTTCTTATTTGCTTTTGATGCACGATGAAACTTAATAATATGCTAAAGATTGAGAAAAATAAAACATGCTATAATGATATATAGTATTTGCTAATATCTATATCAATAAAATACAAGTCTGCAATAAACTCTTTACATTTTAAAAATTACTTACTAAAGGCCGATAATGATGCAAAGAAAAATGATTTGAATAACAAGGTCAACCAAATGGCACTGATATTGGGGTGAATGTGACAATGTTATTGTGGGTATAATGACTCGATTTGCTAGAACTATTAAGATTTCCATAAAATAGGACTGAAAGGTAAAAAGCATTGATGTTTGAAAGCCTGCATAAAAACAGTACTAGTTTTATTCTCTACCAGAATGAGAGATTAAAAAAAAAAAAAAAGATCCTTAAATCTTTACTGTTCTTGGTTTTTTATTTATTTTTTTAAGTAAACTCCATGCCACACACATGGGGCTCAAACTCACAACCCTGAGATCAAGAGTCGCATGCTCTACCAACTGAGCCAGACAGGCACTCCTAAATCTTTACTATTCTATAAAAAGTTAGCACTTCGAGCATTTGTGTAATGTCACTGACTATGTGTACATTTGAATTATTGGTAAGCTTCTTTTGGCACAGAATGAAATCAGGATACATTCCTGGTAGTTAATATTAAATATGAAATCACTAAAACAGTGGAAGGAGAGAAAAATGATTAATTCAATCCCACTGAAGTAAATATAACTGTATCAACATATTCAAATTTTTATGTCCATATGTTATTTTCTAAGTTATAAAAACATTATAATGATAGGGAAAAAATGCTACCTGTCCCCCAAACCTCCACCTCCATCTCCACCTCACCCCTCTGCAAAACATGACATAATGGGTATTAAAGGTCATTTAAACCCCTATTAAAATAATATTGGTAAAGCTGTCAACAATGCTCTGCTACCTTTAAAATGGCCAAATAGGGGGGCACTAACTTTAAAATGGCCCAGTCAGTTAAACATCTGCCTTTGGCTCAGGTCAGGATTCCAGGGTCCTTGGGTCAAGCCCAGAAGTAAGGAGTCCCTGGCTCAACAGGGAGTCTGCTTCTCCCTTTCCCTCTGCCATCCACTCCCCAACCCCCTGCCCCACTTGTGCTCTCCGGCTTTATCTCTCTGTCAAATAAAATATTTTTAAAAAATAAAGTAAAATGGCCAAATGGCATGGGAAAATTTTAATCTATTTACATACCCTTCTTGCTTGTTTATAAACCGTTTAACAATGTGTACTTTACTTAACAAACTAATAGAAAATTAGGGTTTGTGCTATAGCACCAGTGTCCAAAAAATATATATAATAGGAGCTACATATTTCAACTTTTTTTTTCAATATTTTATCTCTTTATTCTTGAGAGACACACAGAGAGCAGAGACACAGGCAGAGGGAGAAGCAGGCTCTCCATGGGGAGCCCAATGGGGAAATTGATTCCAGGACCCCAGGATCACGACCTGAGCCGAAGGCAGATGACGCTCAACCGCTGAGCCACCCAGGTGCCCCACATTTTAACTTTTTATAGCCACATCAGAAGGGGAAAAAAAGAGAAACAGGTAAAATTAATGTAATATATTTTAATCAACCCAGTATATTCAAAATATTATCATTTCAACATATAATTAATATAAAAAATATTAATGAGGTACTTTATATCTTTTTCATACCAAGTCTTCAAAAGTCAGTATGCATTTTATATTTATAGTGCATCTCAATTTAGACCAGCTACACTTCAAGTGCTCCAGAGGCACATGTTGCTAGGGGCCACCATGGGGCAACACAGTTCTAAGGACTTAACTAGTCCAATGCACTACATGTCCTTTCATCATATCATGTGTTCAAAGTGAAGTACACACATTATCAAATAAACCTGGGTAGAAATATAAACCATACAGAAAAATGGGGAAAACACAACTTTTATGAATATCTATGAAAAAGAAAGGAAAAAAATTCATTGAACATCTTTGTCAATATGCTATAATAGCATAAATTCTCTAAGTTCCTTCAAGACCTATAAGTCTGTTAAAGTTATTCCTAAATAGATGTGTAATTTATATAGATGATAAACCACACCACGTTAAGTCAAAACTTAACTATCCAAAATACCCTGATTTCTAACTTTAAAAATTTGGAATTAGAATTTTTGGCTAGGGATCCCTGGGTGGCGCAGCGGTTTGGCGCCTGCCTTTGGCCCAGGGCGCGATCCTGGAGACCCGGGATCGAGTCCCACATCGGGCTCCCGGTGCATGGAGCCTGCTTCTCCCTCTGCCTGTGTCTCTGCCTCTCTCTCTCTCTCTCTCTCTCTCTCTCTCTCTCTGTGACTATCATAAATAAATAAAAATTTAAAAAAAAAAAGAATTTTTGGCTAATCTTTGCAAAACCACACGTATGTACTTCTATTTGGTAGAGTCGGTTTTAAATGGCAAAATGCTGCAAGAGATTGACCTCAACTTAGAAAGAGAAATTATTCACAAGTACATAACTGGTGAAATTTGAACTACTGTGTGTACCACAAAAGGAAGCCACTGGGTGGTTCAGTGGTTGAGCATTTGCCTTTGGCTCAGGGTGTGACCCCAGGTCCTGGGATCCAGTCCGGCATCGGGCTCCCTGCAGGGGAGCCTGCTTCTCCCTCTGCCTGTGTCTCTGCCTCTGTCTCTGTGTCTCTCATGAATAAACAAATAAAATCTTAAAAAAAAAAAGGAAGCAATTTTCGTTACACTCATCAGTAAACTGTCATTGATTACTTGCATAAAATGACGATCTCACGCACATTAACACTTTCTGCAGTGAAATTTCTGAATATTACAAATGCTACCTTCTCAGTATAATAAGATGACAATGTTTATTGCTCAAATCCTTTTAAATCTGCATTTCATTTAGTATTTATTTTAAACTCCTCTAAACAAAGCAAGTTTTCCTTTACGTGCATTAGCAATATGTAGTGCATACATCTGTTGCTCCATACCTAGATAACACAGCCTTAAAAGATAAAGTGACTTCAGACTTACCCACAAATCATGTTCTGCATAATCAAAGAGCAGCCAGACCTTCCTGTCACTGTGAGAAAGGAACACCTTCTGCAATGCGATCACATTCGGGTGCTTCAATTCTCGCAATAGCTGAATGCAAGAGGAAGAGAGGGGTCACTCTCCTGTTCTCAAGGAAGGGGGAGTGATGCATTTTTCTAAAGCTTTCCAGCAAAATCTTTGAAAACTTAGACAATCTAGATGAGTAAAATAAAATTAAAAGAAATACCCCTACTCAGAGAGAAGCTCTGCTACATCTTGGCACACATCCTTCCAATCCTATTCCTAGGTGTATGTGTCTGTTTTTAAAATGCAATCATTTTAAACCGTAAAATGTAAAATGGTAAACAAAGGTAATATCATATCACTACGTAACTAAATATGTCTTGGAATGCTGTTGGGGGGGCAGGAATCACGTATTAATTCTGGGGTTTTTTTTCTACCTTAGCACAGTATGTGCTCAGTAAATATTTGACAAAAGAAGGAAAAAGATATTTAGCAATCCCTACACTTAACCATGCCTAGAGCATGTGGTTGACGTTTTTTAGAAAAGCAGTGAGCATAAGGTAATGACTTTTATACCCACTGATTTAAAAAAAAAAAAGTGGTGTAGAGAAGAAGTCCCATAAATAGAGGAAAAGAATAGGCCCTCACAGAGTAGAAGCTGGACCCTGAGAAGAAGGAAATCATAAGAAGATAGACCAGATCCGCAAGTGAAAACTTAGCACTTGGCACATCACAGGCCGTTGTCCGATAAATTATTTAGCAACAATGACTTTAGCTGTTCAAGAGGAAAACCTTATAAACGTGCCTCCCTCAGGCTGTCCTTAACCAGGTTCAGATTTAACACTAGCATACTCAATGTGATATTCTAAATGTCTTTTAAATGTAAAACTCTGTGGGACATGCAAAAAGGGAGAAGGAACAAATCTCTACTGAATACTCTCAGTGTGTAGGATGACTTTACATACATGGTTTTTCTCTCGTTTAATCCTTTTAACAACCCTATGGTGCACATGGTAGCTGAAGTTCAGTGTTATAAAAATAACTCGACCAAACACCTAGAAAGAGAATAGGTTTGCATTTAAAGGGATCTGCCTAATTTCAAAGTCCATGTTTTTCCCAGTGTGGCTAAAATCCTTGTCTTCCATTCCTATAGTGTAATGGGCAAGACAGACATACAAATCGATCAACGAGACAAGAGAAAAAGAATGAACTGCTTTCTCAATCTAATAAGTGTGTTTTTTTTTTATTTTTCTTTTTTTCCTAATAACTCCAAATGAGTAAAGTATACCTTCGGTGCCTCTGCTGGGATCATGTAAAAATCACGTGAACTACCATCTCTGGAACTTTTATAAATTACTTCCCGGTTGCCTGATTCTTCACTACTTTCAAGGTTAGGTGTCCCAGGTCATCAATTCTCTCATTTTGGCTTCTGTACTTCAGCTCTTGCTGCTCTTGGACCTACACTTTGACCACCTTGCTGGAAGGTGGTGCTTTGCCAGCTATAATCTGGGCATGGTTCCTGGATGTGACTCTCTGGGTTCTCCTTCAACCCACATGCCCTGGATCACGGCTAAAAAGTAATGGTTAGGATGGGCTGGGCTGCCCCTAGACAGCCTTCTACTTTATACAGTCTGCCTCAGGATTCTATCCATACTTCCTACGGGATCTAGGTGGGAAAGGAGGAGCTGGAAGAAAATGTCCAGGGAAGATCTAATAGTCCTACTCCCTTGGTAGGAGGAAGAGAGGGGGGCAATTAGGTGGGCAGCTCTGTTCCCACTGCCCAAGAAACGTTCAACAATCCTGCTTCTTGCTTCAGATGCAAACATTAGACATAGTATGCTCCTAATTACTGAGTCAGAGAAAGTGGAGGATGCAGAGCTGTATCCAGATAGTTTCCTGCTTTTGAATGGCTAAGGCTCCGTTCCCAGACTCAGGGGCTAATATGTCTAATAACCCTTCTTGCCATGGTCAACTTCAAGCAATTGGACCCTCACTGCCTCACTGTAGAAGGCCTCACTGCTGGTGCAATGTCTCGTCGCCCTTTCTTTCTGACTCTTGGTGTAAATGAACTTAGAAAGTTTGGCTTTATTAAAAGTCTCTACCCAAAAATACGTTCTCTTTGTTGCCTGAAGTGGAAGGGGGGTGAAACTCACTTCTGCATCTAAACCTGGCTCTGACTTGTCCAGGGGAAGGGATGTCGCATGTAGCAATATTTAATCAATATCTCTAAAAAGTTATGTTTTATGTGACTACAAATTGGTGATCCCTCTACAATGAAAGCCCTTTAACTCCCATGTTTAAAGAGTATTTTGAATAGGTGACACATTTACATGGTCCCAAAATCAAGGGTACATAAAAGGCTATCCATTGAGATGTTTCATTACCACTCCTGCCCCTGCAGACCTTAGTCCTCCTTACCTGCTGGAACTAACAACTTTTATTAGTTAATCCTTCCAGCGTTTCTTTATGCAAATAAAAGCAAATATGAATATATATTTTATCTGGCCTTATAGTACTTCTTACTATCTACCCTAAAAATTCTCTCCAGTGTCAGTATAATATTAACATGTAGAAATCTTTCTTTTTCTTTATTACAGGGGTGATATATTCTTAGGTCTTTTTCTTTCCAGGTTCCTTTTTTTTTTATTGTGGTAAAATATATATGACATACATCTATCATTTTCGCCATTTTTAAGTGTACAGTTCAATGGCATTAAATATATACACACTGTTGTGCAACTATCACCACTATCCTTTCTCCAAGACTTCTTTTAACATCTCAAATGAAACATAAAACCATTAGGGCGCTTAAGTGGCTCAGCAGTTGAGCATCCGCCTTTGGCTCAGGTCATGATCCCAGGGTCCGGATTGAGTCCTGCACTGGGCTCCCTGTGTGGAGCCTGCTTCTCCCTCTGCCTGTGTCTCTGCCTCTCTGTCTCTGTGTCTCTCATAAATAAATAAATAAAATCTTAAAAAAAAAAAAGGCGCAATATCATTAAACAATATTACCCCATTCCAAACCCCTCTACTACTCTACTTTCTGTCTCTATGGATTGGACTATGCCCGGTACCTCACAAAAATGGAATCATATAATATTGGTCCTTTTGTGTCTAGCTTCTTTCACTTAACACATCTCCGAGGTTCATCCATGTTAGATCATATGTCAGAATTTCTTTTCTTTTGAAAGCTAAAGAATATTCCATTGTAGGGGCACCTGGGTGGTGTAGCCAGTTGAGTGGCTGACTCTTGGTCGTGATCTCAGGGTTGTGGGATGGAGCCCCACTCAGGCTCCTCACTCAGTAGGGAGTCTGCTTGAGGATTCTCTCTCCCTCCCCTTCTGTCCCTCCCCACCATGCTATCTTTCTCTCTTTCTCTCTCTCATTCCTGCTCTCAGTAAACACATTTTTAGAAAAATATTGCTCTGTATGTACATAGCACCTTTATTTATCCATTCATCCTTCTCATTATCCCATGGACACCTGGCTTGATTCCACCTTTTGGCTACTATGAATGAATAATGCTGTCTTGAACACTGATGTACAAATACCTCTTTGAGTACTTGCTTTCAATTCTTGTATATACCCAGGAGTAAAACTGATGTATCCCATGGTAATTCTATGTTTAATTTTTTGAGAAGCCACCATATAGTTTTCCTTTTAATACAACATACAGGAGAGAAAAGTGTAAAGTTTGCAACTGCATGGACTTAGTAGAAATTTTTCCCTCAGCCCCAAATTTGTATTTTCTACTACAGCAATATACACTTTCTATTTCTGCATATCTGCTGAGTCCGACCCTACAGGTCTCTGTAAGTCACTCAACATCTACATGAAGGCAAATGAGGCAAAGAAATAGCAAACTAATGCTACCCAAGCCTATTCTGCTTCTTCTTTGAATTTGTCTTTCACTCTATAGTCAAAGTTGTATTTCAAAAATACAAAACTGATCATCTCCAATACCAGGGATGGGTCTAAGGAAGTAAAACAAGAGATAAGACAAAGGCCAAATAATGGGGAGCCTTGTAAGCCGTGCAGAAGTGTCACCAGCAAGGCGCTCTGGAAACTTGCTGGGCACAGGGGGTTAGTGGAGAAGCCAGTTGATATTAAAGGTCCCACACTTTGACAATATTCTGTGTATGTTTCTTGGTCAGGTCACTGAACAAGCAAGTTTGAGGGTAATGGAGATTTGGCTTCACAGAAACATCTGTACTTCATGTTTATTTATATTAGTATATTTTCATGCTGCTTTAACTGTTTACAACTGCCTCCCATTAAACTATGAGGGCAATTTTTAATTTATCCCTGTATCCTCAGGGACTAACACAGAGTCTGGCACGCAGAAGAAGCCCTGCCTTTAGTGATCTCATCTAGTTTGAGGGCTTTAAATGCCACCTATGTGCATGAACTCCCAAATGTTTATCTCTAGCCCACACATCTTCCCTGAACTCCAGTGATGCGTACCCAACTGCATCGACATCTCTACTTGAACATCTAAGGGCCAAAATAGGTGGTGATCTCCATTTCCCCTGCCTGCTACCTCAACTGCTCTTACCCTGGCTCAGTTAATAGCAACCTCATCATTCCAGTTACTCAGGTAAACAACTTCTTCTACTTTAACTCTATTTATAGGATCAGCTTCTTAGCAAGTCTTCCATGGCTCTTCTATTTGAAATTATAACCTCCTTCTGCATTTTAATTTTTTGCAAAGCACTATCACTTTCAAACGTATTATAGCTCTATATCCCTTCTCTATAATTCTAAAGAGCTCAGAAAACCAAAAGCTTCTGGGAACTCATGTAGGAAAAAACACTTCAATTTTTTTTTTTTTAGTGTATATTTTAACTTTTTTTTTTATAGGGCACGTCCTTTCAGGCTATCAGATTCTGATTCTATGGAAGCTATTTTATGACTCTGTACATCACAGATAACGGATAACCACACAGAATAATCCTTGTCTATACACATGCAAACTGTCCTGTCCAGTAGAGGTTCACTGACTTCCTTCTCTCATTACAGAAGAGGCTAGTTTTGCCTCAACTTGCCCATCATTTTAATATTACTGATCTATAAATATGTCTGTTCTAAGGATTCTCCTTTGTATGGGCTATACTATCTACTGGGCTCCTTCATTTAATAAGTTAAATAAAATCTTCAAAAAGTGTTCATTTTATATCTGTATCACATCATAATGTTACTTTTGAAAATTATTCTTTGATATTCATTTTGCAGAAGTATCTCACTTGCACATTAACATGAAGCTGTTATAGTCTTTATTCATCCAAGTGTGAATGATCATACTTCTATACTAAAGAATATTAACAGGTTTGGTTACTGCTGGGTCTTAGGTAACATAATATATACACCATATTTTCTTTCTAAAGCCTTTTTAAAATTTTTGAATCTAGGGCACCTGGGTGGCTCAGTCAGTTAAGTATCTGCCTTCGGCTTGCGTCACAATCCTAGGGTCTGGGATGGAGTCCCACATGGGGCTCCCTGCTCAGTGGGGAGTCTGCTTCTCCCTCTGCCCTTGCCCCCTGCTCATGATCTCTCTTTTACTCTCTCTCTCAAATAAATAAATAAAATCTTTCAAAAATAAAATTTTTGAATCTAAAACACATCTGGTTCCTAAGGCTTCACTTAAGAACTAGGGACTTAGGTATTCTTTATTTATTTTATCTTTCTATTGTCTGTCTCTTGCCATTAACATATAAGCTCCATGAAAGCAAAATTTTTGCTGGTTTTATATGCCACCTTCCTCCCCCTAAAAGGGTGCCTAGCACATAGTAAGCACTCAATAAATATTTGCCAAAAGAATTAAATCTACTGAACTTACCTAGTTCTTACGAGATAAACCAGGAAATAGCTTGGAATATTATAAAACTTTGGTATCCTTTCAAAAGGTGTTTTGAACGATTTTGTTTTTAATAAACTGAATAGACCATGTCTGAAACAGTTTTTTTAAGGACACTGACTTACTGCAAGCTACATTTATTTTAGGCTTAAAAAGGAACAGTTCTCTCAACTAGCGCCCACACTACCGGAAGTAGAAGAGAGCTGCTTTGATGTAAAGAGCAGAAACACAGTTCCTAAGAGTTCAGGGTGAGGTATTCCACCTGTGTGGAACCTCAAGAGCAAAAGGGTGCTGCGAGGGTGCTTCTTGAAAGGGCCGTGAATGAAATAAACACTACAAAATTCTGAAGAAAATGTACACAGGAAAAAGGGCAGCATGGGGGACACACCTAGAGAATTGAAGCAGAGATTAATCCATTCAAGGTTAGTTTGCTAACAAAATGCTAGATCCGAAACAAATGCCACACAAGAGTGTACTCTCTACCCTGATTTACTGAAGCAAACAAACGAAAATAACGAAGTTTCTCTGCTGCTATTTGCTGAAGAAACAGCAAACATAAATGTCCAATAATAAGAACACCGGTATGTGAATTATGGTATATCCACATATTGTAGACTTACATGCATAGGCCAAGAGCTTTTAAGTATCTGAGAAAAGACATATACTACAATATTGTGATGTAATATAAAAAGGCTGCAAGATATTAAATGTTTATAAATTAGGAAATACATCAAAGCATTAATATAGTCATCTCTGGGTGGTGGGATTAGGTGTGGTGTTTAGTTCTATTTTTGTTTTCCAAGTTCTCTATAACGAGCATTATTTTATTATTTAAAAATTCACACACATGCAGACACACCCCCCGAAAGACAGTTCTTTCTCTCCAGAAATCTACCTGCTAAGATAAGATACTATCAAATTATCACAGCTTCTTATGTGATTGATTTGAAAAGGGACTCAAAGAAAGAAGGAGATGGGTGTGCTTGGACCTTCCTTAATTCTTGGCAATATCAGATTCTACCAATGGACTTGAATCTCGTCATGCAAATATTCATCCAACACGACATCATGCAATTACAGATATGCTTTAATCATATCTAAACAACAGTGAAGTATAATGTGACTTTCCTGTGAAAAGCCCACACTAAATGATAATATTTTCTGTGCAGATACTCAGAGCACTAACATAATCTCAACAGAGCTTAATGAAGAATGTGCAATGAACATGCCTACGTTTTATCTGATCTTCCTTCAAGGGCATATAATCAAATATAAAGAGTATCCATTTTTCACTATCCTAAACATATAATAATTTAAAGTTACAACCCTAAACTTTTCTTAAAGCACAATTTAGGGTCCTGACTCACGTTGGGGAGGCTTGGGAGACTAACAACAACAGAGCCCAATTTTAAAAAAAGATTTTATTTATTCATGCATGAGAGAGAGGGGGGGGGGCAGAGATACAGGCAGAGGGAGAAGCAGGCTCCATGCAGGGAGCCCGACATGGGACTCAATCCCAGGACTCCAGGGCCAAGACCTAGGCCGAAGACAGCACTAAACCGCTGAGCTACCCGGGCTGCCCACCCCCCTTTTTTTAATACACACATCTTTCTTCTCCTCTCATTCTGTTTTCCAAGTCTCTGATGCCCCCATGGGTTCCAGATTCCTCTTTTAGGGTATCCTTTTAGACTTCAATCACTCACTCACTTATCTCAAAGTAAATTCAATTTTCTGTTCTTTTTTTTTTTTAAGGGGGGTGGGAGAGAGAGAGAGATGGGGCAAGAGGAGAGGCAGAGAGAGAGAGAATCTCAAGCAGGCTCCACGCCCAGTGCAGAGCCCAATGAGGAGCTTGATCTCACAACCCTGAGGATTATGACCTGAGCCGAAATTAAAAATCAGATGCTTAACCAACTGAGCCACCCAGGCACCCTCAATTTTCTATTTTTATTTGACCTGTTGAAAGTAACTGCATGATTCATTTGATTATCAATCTTTCCCATTGTGAAAATGGCTTTACTTTAGGAAGCACTGAATATATCATTTTTTTAAGTGTATGACCCCCTCCCCTGCAAAAAAGGAAGACAAATAAAGTAGTTATTTTATGGCAGAGAGGGGACTCACCTAATTCCAAAATGCCACAGTCTTCCCAAACTGAAATCTAATAATTAGCATTTTGAAATCTGACACTTCCACATCTTTGACAGTAACCCTTTTGGAAGCTGGTCTTTGCAAGCATATAGATACATTATAACCTTCCAGCAGGTGGCACTCATACTCTGAAAAGGGGTCTATAAAACAGTAACCCAGCTTTGGTTCACAGTGGCCTTAAATTATTTTGCTTTATTTTACTTTAGGGACACTGCTTGGGTACTAGACATAAGCATCAGGGAGGTCAATGCTCCCACTACCACAAAGTAGAAGTAGGATGGTGAAGCAGCAGGCATAATGCAAAAAGTAGGGGTTTTCGAATTCTGAGATCTGAGTTTGAGTTCTGACTTATCAACTGTATGACATAAAGCAAATTGATTTTGAAACCCCTCTGAGCCTCATGGAATAATGAATACCTACTGCCAAACAAACACAGTCTCTGTAAGAATTAAGGAATATAAGTACATTGACCATGTAACAAAGTGCATAGGGTATGCTACATACTTGATAAATTATAATTATTGCTCCTATTAATTAACTCTTATTAACAAGAATGGGATGTGGACTAAATGACATAATATTTGCAGAATGCCTGGCATACTATAAGTTCTTGATGAACAATAGCTGCTATTGTTGGTAAACATAAGTAGAAGAGACCAACCAGTCTGGACAGAGAACCTGTTAAAGGGGGATATGCTGTGATGTGGAATGCCATAGCATCTCCTTACCAAATTCCTGAAACAGCCCCTGGTTGAATCTATGATAATACTAAGGATACAGAAGTTACTTTCTTTTCCATTTTGTAGCAGTCTGGCTTCCTCAAGTACCTGTAGTACTTGAGGTCTGAGAGAGATACTTGAAACCAAGTGAGGTCTGTAATAAATAAATAAATATGCCCTCAACTGTGAGAGTATATATGTTTTTTTTAAACGATGAGTGTTTAATCTTTCATGTAACATATTCCATAGGATAAAGTTGTACATGTTTCTTATAAATCAACGGCACTCTGAATATATAAAGTTTAAATATGAAAAAAAGAATCAGATGCATATCAAAATAAAGAGTTTACAAAGTAAAACCTACATAACTGGAATTCTCCAGGGCTTTCTGATTCATTGAGGTAGTCAAAAAATCTTTTCTTGTTTCAATGTTCCCGATTAAAAATCTTCCCTACCTTCACAATGATCAAAACTAAATTTGTCTTTGAATCTGGAACATTGTTTTAGAGCCTTGGGGTTTCGATAAGTAAACTTCTAACAAATGTTGATTTCCTTCTATCTCTCATTTCCCTTTCTCCTAGAAGTAAAATGAGGAAGGAAAAAAAATCCAATTTAAACTCCTTATTTAGATCCTTGCTTTAAAAAAAAAAAAAGTATTGTCTTATTCTCCATAATTCTGCTCTAGTTCTCTTTTCCTTTTCTATTTGGCAGTCCCTCTTGACATCTTACTCATGTGTCTGAGGTTTAGCTATTACTTTTATGGAAAATCCCAAATCTCAATCTCTAGCTCTAATCTTGCCCCTAAACTCTGACATCAATTCCCAACTATGCATATAAACATCCTCATGAAATCCCACTGTGCCTCAAAACCCACAGATGCAAGACTGGACATCACTTGCCCACCTCTACCTCCCTCTTAGTGTGTCCACTATCCTGCAATTACACTAATACTTCCTAGTCACCAAGATAGGCTCAAAACTTATAATCAATCAGTTTCCAGTCACTGAACAAGTGCTACGTAGTCTGCCTTTTTTTTTTTTTTTGTACTCTGCCTTTTAAGTGCCACTCATGAATTCTCATCTTGACAATTAAAAGAAAACCCTTAACTAGTATTTACACATGTGCTCCTCTCTCTGCCTGGAAAGATCCTCCCTATCCTCTTTGTCTCATTAATGCCTACTTGCTTTTTCAGAAAGGAGGAATTCGTCATGGCTTTTAAGAAGTCTTCCCTGAAACTCCTAGTCAGAAGTAGGTATCTCCTGTTTCTACCCATTCTGTATTTCCTGTTAACACACCATTAATTAAATAAAATTATGATGTAGTTTAATTATCTATCTCCCTTAATAGATTATGAGGTCCTGGAGTACAGAGACTATATCTTGCATCTCTACATTTCCATTGTCTTGAACAAGCCAGACACATGGTAGGTGTTCCAACAAATGCTGGCTGAATTCATGAGTGATGATGTATCTCCTACCTCTTCTAATACATCCTATGCATCAACATCAGAATATCTTCCTAAAATAAAAAGTCTGATAATGTTAACTCTCCCATCTCAAAATCTTAAATGGCTTCAAAGTTAAAATTCCTAAATAGAATATTCAAAACCATCCATCCCGAAGGCTAAATCTATTTTTCCAGAAATAATCTCTTGGGGGAGGGTGTTGGGGGAATCTGAGACTCGAGATAAAACTGCATTGTAGGGCAGCCTAGGTGGCTCGGTGGCTTAGTGCCAACTTCAGCCCAGGGCCTGATCCTGGGGTCTCGGGATCGAGTCCCAAGTCGGGCTCCCTGCATGGAGCCTGCTTCTCCCTCTGCCTGTGTCTCTGCTTCTCTCTCTCTGTCACTGTCTCTCATGAATAAATAAATAAAATCCTTTAAAAAAAAACTGCATTGTAAATGAGGCAGATGGATAAGATCCAAATTAAGGACAAGTGAGCTTTTTCTTGATAAAGGGAGTAGTATCATCATTGCCATATGTCTGTCTATGTTGTGGCCTTCACCATAAGGATATTCCCTATGCCACCATCACAAATGGGCTCCCAAGGTCTCCGTACTGCACCGAATTCTGCCCATTACCCAATATCTCCCACACAGCCTTGCCCTGGCTCATGGAGATGAGGCAGAAACATGATAGAAAATACCCAGCAGAAAGAAGAAAGAAAGAAAGAAAGAAAGAAAGAAAGAAAGAAAGAAAGAAAGAAAGAAAGAAAGAAAGAAAGAAAGAAAGAAAGAAAGAAAGAAAGAAAGAAAGAAAGAAAATACTCAGCAGGCAGCAGTGAGAGGAGGAATAAAAAAGTCAAAATCCTTAATAAACATGAGTGCCTAGCATACTGCAGGCACAGGGAGCCGCCTCAGGTTAGTTTACGGCCTATTGGAGACCAAAGAGGAGAAAGATTGAACAAATGATTTTTAAATTATAACTATTATGAGGCTATTAAGAAAAATACAGAGCATGCAAAGACAGCAAACCTAATCTGCTCTGGGAAGTCCAAGAAGGTACTCCTACTGAAGATGCTTGTTGGAAAGAGCACTGAGAAGTACAGAGCCTCAACCTGCAAGGACGTGCACTCAGCAGTTATTCTCATGTCATGAAGACACCAGCTAAAAAAAAAAAAAAAAAAAAAAGAAAAAAAAAAGATACCAACACTAAGAGTCCTTCACTATTCATCTTTTAGGAGCAAATATCAAATGAAAGTCATACTTTATTCTAAATTTGCCATGGCACACTTCTAACACTGTGTGTAGTAGAGATGGCTTTTCTTTCCAGATGAATATTTATAAAACCACCTAGCACAGGATCTGGCACAAAGCAGACACGTAGCAAGTTTTATTGAATGAGAAGATGAAAGCAATAATGTATGAACTGGTTTTCAAACACTGGTTAGATGACATTTATTCCACATTGAAAAAAAAATATTTTTAAAACCAAGAAACAAAATTTCTAATAAGGAATTTAGTGAGTCTGAAACTTGAAGTCGGCATTTGATTAATTAACCAAATACAGTAGTCATTTTATCCGCAATGGTCATAATAAACCTCATTTTAAAAAAGATTTTATTTATTTATATTGAGAAAGAGAGAGAGAGAAAGCATAAGAGAACAGCAGAAGAAGAAGCAGACTCCCCGCCAAGCAAGGAGCCTGATGCGGAGTTTGATCCCAGGACCCTGGGATCATGATCTGAGCTGCAGGCAGGCACTTAACCAACTAAGCTGCCTAGGTGCCCCTTATTTTTATCTTAGTGCACTCTCAAGCTATCTGGGTTCACACCTAACCCATACCTTTATAACTTATACTTTTAAAATATACAGTTTACATTCTCTTTAACAAAAGCAGTGACCAAATAGTCCTGAAAGCCATCTCCTACCTACTCCCTCCCTGCCCCGCCATCTAGATGATTCTGGCTGAGGATTTTTACAGAGAGGGAAGGGGTTTTGCTTCCTGAAGGAATTTGTTTAATACATGTTGGAGGTTCTGCTTTTCAGAATGACTGGCATTATCAGTGGTCAGATACCCCTCCCATACCACTGCAAGAAATTGCACTAACATTTACAACTTATAGCTAAGGATTTTGATTAAATATTAACAACTAAAATACCAATATCAGTAACTCAATGTATTTTACATCACTATGCTTCTAGAGAAGGTAAACACAGTGAAGACAAGGCTCAAGTAAATTAATCATTCATAGTTCCTGAAGACCTCAGAGGAATTCAAACAGTAGTAATAAGTAAAGCTACTAAATGATCTGACCAAAATGCAATCCAGGAAATGTCCACTGTATTGTTTCCATTAAACAGAAAATCCACTTCCTTCCTACTCTGCTAAAAAACCTTTGTATGCATTATAAGCAAACACAGAGGGGGGTGAGTTTCCACAATGAAACAAATGACTTCTTTTACATTAAACATCTATTAGAATTAATAAATCCTAAATATTCCCACTGAGTATTAACTTTACCTTTTTAAAAGAGCTTTACTGTGACATATGTGGCTTTTATGAAAATATGTTAAAGCAGTGATTGGGGGGGAACCTAGTAATTACCGCATTATAATAATGAAAGGGAATTCAAAATACTGTTAACTTTCAGTAATATTGCAGTTAGCACAGATGTAAAAGGGACAACATTAAATAAGCTTCCTTTGAATAATCTTGGAGCTTTGAAATGTCTTCATCCAAGGTCACTTGAAAAATACGTATAAAATGTCAAATCTCACTCGACTCTCCTCTGAAACATAATTCTTCAATATAAGTTCTGGTCACACTTAAACATCTGCTATAGAGAAAGCTTCTTTTAAATAAAATTCACAGGGAAAAGGTTAATAAATGTGACTACAAAACTATCTTATTCAGAAACCATATCCTAAACAAAGTCAAAAGGATATTAGAAAACATCACCAAATTGTAAGACATTAATAATAAAGGGCTAATTTGCTTCATTTATAGGGCTTACAAACATTAAGAAAAAAAATTCGATAAAACAATGGGCTGAGAGTATGAATAGATATTTCACAAAAAGAAATACAAACTAAAATACTCAAAAATTATATGAAAAAATGACTCACTTAATTTAAGAATGCAAACTGAAGCAACGGAGATATTTTTCATCTATCAGATTGGGGGAAATGTTAAAGCTTAATAGTATCTAAATGGTATCAACAGGAAACTGGCTGAGTAAATTAAGGCCCATCCCCACCATGGAATATTATATAGCCATGAAAAATAACACAGTAAGAATTAGATAGATCTGTATTGTTGGTATGGAAAGAGTACCAAGATAAAATGTTAAGTGATATAGATGGAACAGAATATATAACATTTTTTGGTACTTTTAAAAGTTATAGGGGTGCCTAGGTGGCTCAGGCAGCTGAGCACCAGACTCTTGGTATAACCTTAGATCATGATGATAGGGTTGTGGGATAGGTCCCTGTCAGGCTCCATGCTCGGCACAAAGTCTGCTGGTCCCTCTCTGGCCCTCCTCCCACTCCCATGTGCATTTGCTCTCTTTTTCTAAAATAAATGAATAAAATCTTTGAAAAAAAAATTTAATAGAAGATACATAAGTGCTAATAGACACATTTAAAAAAAATCAGTAAGGCCAAAATGAGTCATTTATAGTGCCTACTTTTGTACAGAAGCACCAGGCTGAGAGAGACAGAAGTTTAAAATTTTTTCACTTTAAATCTTTTGATATTTTTTCAATTCTTACTATGCTATATTTCTTCAATATTTTTGAAATGTCAATAGGAGTTACCTGAAGGAACAAATTATGCATAACTTGAATTTGCTACCTTATACTGCTCTGCATTTTTAAATTAACTTTTATAAGAATCAACTCTAAGATACTGATTGCAGCTTATAACCCATTAATGGATTATGAAATCAGTTTAGTGAGCTGCAACCAGCATTTCCCATTCACCAAGCGAAATCACTTTGGGACTAGAGCAGAAAGTAATTGAAAACACCAAAGTGTACCTCATAGATTAAGAGCAAGAGAGAGCTAGAGCAAGAATGGATCACAGTCAAAAAGGGTTTAAAAATCACTGCTCTAGGATATTATATGTTAATACAATTTGGGTCACGAAAAATCTTAATGGGGCAGCTTAGCGGTTTAGCACTGCCTTCGGCCCAGGGTGTGATCCTGGAGACCCGGGATCGAGTCCCACGTCGGGCTCCCTGCATGGAACCTGCTTCTCCCTCTGCCTGCCTGTCTCTCCCTTCCTCTCTCTCTCCGTGTCTCTAATAAAGAAATAAAATCTTAAAAAAAAAAAAAAAAGAAAAAGAAAAATCTTAATGACCTTATCATTTCCATTCTACAACCAAGGATCTTCTTATCTTAAACTGAGTTTTTATACATCCATTCTTAGTATGACTAACTTGAAAAAATACTTTAGTTGAAATGGTAATAAAGAAAAATACAATTTCTGAAAAACCTAGAGATGTATTAATATAAAACATCTATACAATGTATACAAAGACTTGAATTAACTTTTAAGAATGAATCTACATACATATGTTGGAAATAGCCCCACATTGTAGGTTATAAACATTAATAATCTCTGGAATTGATAAGACTAAAATTAAAGAAGTTTGGTTAAAATTGTTTATCTATAAAGAAATCACCAAAATAACAGAATTCTTAAAAATGCTAGGCTGAGAATTTGACAGAAGCTAGGCTTCTGTCAGAATATTGACAGAAGAACACATAGCTCAAATACATATACAACAGATATTCATGAGGGCACGTATTTTAGGTTCTTTTTGTTGTCAAAGGATGTGTTTATTCTGGTTACACACACAATCTATTGCCCAATCACCTGTTTGATGAAGGTAGATAACTAAAAAATGATTAGCCAGGATTAGGAACATAGTTCAGTCACCATAAATTAAGTAAAACTGAAGAACTTATAGGAGAATGAAATCAAAAGACTTTGTCTTCACTAACATGGCAATTAAACCCTGTACATTATGCAGTCAGTGCATCCATAGAAAACTTGTTTTTTTTTTAATTTCACAAGCGTTAATTTCATGTATCTTTATTCCTTCCATCCTTTTCTCCCTTTCACCCACATCCCATCTTCCACTAACCCTTGCTAGCTTTTTACTTTGTTTCTTTCCATTCATGAAGGGCTTTACTATTAATGATCTCTCATTCTTCCAAATACCTATGGGGATTATATATACCACTCATTTGGAACTTAACATATGATTTCTTGTATTATCTACCTTTAGTACATATCCTAATACTGTTATATATAATTATATACTTATGTTAACTCTGGCAAACTCTATGGTCTTTCCATACTATGAATGTGGTTAAGTATCAGTAAATCCTTTTAGTTATATTTTTAAGTTCTCATACGACCTAGAAGTCAAAAGTTGTTCAGGGCATGGGTTCCATGACTAAATAGATTCCAGTAATCCACATATTTCCTGGGAGTGTGGATCACAGGCCGAAAATAATTTTGGAAGCAGTGAATCCAATGAGTCTTAAAAAAGAGAGACTCACTGGGAGGAAGAGAGGATATTACTGGACATGGATAATGGCAATAAGGATAGAAAGGGGCACTGGGGTGGCTCAGTGGTTGAGCATCTGCCTTTGGCTCAGGTTGTGACCCCAGGGTCCTGGGATCGAGTCTCCTATCAGGCTCCCTGCAGGGAGCCTGATTCTCCCTCTATGTCTGTGTGTGTGTGTGTGTGTGTGTGTGTGTGTGTGTGTGTGTCTATCTCTCTCTGTTTCTCATGAGTGAATAGATAAAATCTAAGGGGAAAAAAGGATAGAAAGGAAGTCAATAAAAAGAGGGGAGGGAAGAACTAGTATGATAGGCTAAGGGCTAATGATCCAGTATAGCACAAACCATTGAACAGACAGTGGTGTAATTTAGAGACAAGGAAAAGAATTACAGCTTTGAGGTGGGGAGAAATGTTGATTTTAATTACAATTGAGTTTGAGATGTTTGTGGGGCACACTGATAGCAGTCTTGATTACAAGGATCTGGAACTCAGGATAGAGTGTGCAAGTGGAGACAAAAAACTGACATCAGCACAAAGGAAAGATGGTCCCGGAAGTGTTTTGCATGCAAAGGTGAGAAGGACAATTACTTTTGGGAAATAAGAACATTTAAGAGTTTGAAAAAGAACCATATAAGAGAAAAAGGATCACACAAAGACTCAGAATGTAGACTCTGAGGAAAAGCCTTTTTCTCCCAGGAGAGAGAATATCGGTATAAAAACCAGAGTTTCCTTCTTCTCAGAAGGGAGAATAAAGATAATGATTTCAAGTGTTGAGAGAAGTGTCAATCTATTAGATCTGTCAACCTCTATTGGAGGTATTTAGGAAGCTTAGAAAGAA
The DNA here is from genome assembly GCF_905146905.1 of Nyctereutes procyonoides. Taxonomy (NCBI): domain Eukaryota; kingdom Metazoa; phylum Chordata; class Mammalia; order Carnivora; family Canidae; genus Nyctereutes; species Nyctereutes procyonoides. The sequence goes on from NW_026575051.1 coordinate 67,362,564, forward strand.
CAGTTTTCTTCACTGACACTTTAAATTCCAAAGGAAAGGTATCACAGTTGTCTTGTTCATTGTTACTGCATGGAGAACCAGGCCCATCATGTGGCGGGCACTCAATAAGTATTTTTTTTTTTTTAACTAAACTGAAAGTGCAAACAAAGATTGCAACAAATGCTAGGTTGCCCTTGAAAGTTAATGGTGAGGAGAAACCACCAGGCTATGAACAGGGTCAACAAGGCTCAGAGGGGTGGTTTTATATTGTTTTGCTTTGTATGGTAGGAAAGTCTCCAGTATTTTTAAAATATGGAGAGAGAAAAACCCACAGGCAAGGAAGAAAAAGTAAACATCTGCCCAGACTTCATACATGACCCTGCCCAGAATTATTTGCTAGCTTTAGCCCAAATGATTATGTAATTGGTTGAACACCTGAAATTTTGTTTTAATGAGCAGGGGGAAAGGCCAAATGAAGAAACACAGGATTATGATACAGGACAGAATAGCCTCTTTATAAGCGAGCGAGTATGGCAAAATCAGCTACTAAACCACGACATCTTTTCCCCAGCTTCCTCCCTTCTTTTACTTCTAACACAAATTCTTTAAAGATGTTCCTACATAGGGGCAATAAGACCTCGTGGGAGTCAGAGGCCCAAAGGCCAGTAAAGGTGGGGTGGTAAGAAGGGGGAACTAAAGGAATAGGGAAGGAAGAAGAAGGAGCTGTAAGAGCCTTCAGGAAGGCTCTTCTTAAATCAGGAAATATAAACACAGTTTTGGTTATTAACTTAGTGATATAAGAGTCATTTTAAAAAGAAAGAAGGAGAAGAGAGAGAAGAGAAGAGGAGAGGAGAGGAGAGGAGAGGAGAGGAGAGGAGAGGAGAGGAGAGGAGAGGAGAGGAGAGAAGAGAAGAGAAGAGAAGAGAAGAGAAGAGAAGAGAAGAGAAGAGAAGAGAAGAGAAGAGAAACATGATCTCACATAAACTTACACGGTTCAAAACAATCTATGGCATCTATTAAATGTGAGCATTTTTTAAAAGATCTGATCAAACAAAGAAACAAAAATGGTCAGCTGTTTCTCTCATCCTAAACATATTTCTGAAAACATCAACACTAAAGTTCCTTGACCTGATTCTCCAGCTTTCTCACTGGCTGGCCTCTTGCTTGCACTCTACATCAAGCCACACCAAACCACTTTCAAGCTGCCCAGTGCACCATGCTGCCTCAAACCACAGCTGCTTCGCTACCAAAAAAGGCCTCAATCCCACCCTCAAGGACTCAGACACTCATCTTCAAGATTTAGCTCCACATCCTGTCCTTTACTTGATAGCCCCCTTCCACCTTCCTCTGCCCACCACTCACCCTCACTCAAAATATAACCAACTCCTTCTTCATTGGCATCCTATTGTACCCACTTATTTCTATCATACCTACTTTTAACATCTAATTGTTCTAGTTGTTTATTTTTTTAAAAGATTTTATTTATTTATTCATGAGAGAGACAGAGAGAGGGGCAGAGACACAGACAGAGGAGAAGCAGGCTCCATGCTGGGAGCCTGATGCGAGATTGGATCCCGGGACTCCAGGATCATGACCTGGGCCAAAGGCAGGTGCCAAACCACTGGACCACCCGGGGATCCCCTGTTCCAGTTGTTCAATTGCCTACCTGGCCACACTGCTACCTTTCTCACTCATCTCATTCCCAAGAGCCTAGAACAGAACCTGACACATGTAAATTCTAGGCAAAGTGAAGTATAAAAGATTGCTGCCAAAAACTTTGGAAATACAAAATTCAAGGCTATCCACTAAAGCAATACCCTAACTAGATGTCTATAGCTTTGCCAACAATCTACAACACCATTAGAGTGACTGAATTTGAACCTCAGAAACAAGCAATCACAAACAAATCCATTTCCAAATAGAGATAAATGTACTGGTTTTGCCCAGATTATGAAGGATACAAGTTAAAACATAACTTGTCTTAGTCTTCCCAGATGTAATGTGATTAGAACTGTAATTCTACCTTTAGGAATGTGTTTCAATAACACTAGTACACTTCCATTGGCCTTAATTTTACAGATCTTCTCTAACCACAAAAATGGTTGTGCATCTCTAAAGAGAGTGATGAAATCCATATTATAAATCTGTATCGTAAATCTTTCGTCCACTTACCATGAGTCATTTTTGCTTAACTGGGATTATATGTTAATTACTTAGGCAAACAGAAAGTTTTAAACATTTTAAAATTATAGAAGCAATAGATGCCCAAATACCAGAATCCGAACACATAGAAAAGCAAAGAAGAAAATACAGATCACCTGCAATCCTACCAGACAACTTGAGAGAACTTTTTATGTGCTCCTAAACTTTCTCCTACGCAGATATACATATGATAACAATAGTTATCACCATGACCACGAAAAAGCTGCTGCTTTATACGATCTTATCACAGGAAGATATAGGCATCCTGCTAAGCAATTCAGTCATGTTATTTCATTTAATCTTTAAAACAACTCAATAAGATAGATGCTATTTTTAATCCCTCTTTTACAATGGAAAATCTGAAGAGGCCGACAGGTTAGGCAACTAGCACAAAGTCACAGAGCAAATAAAGGGCAGAATGAGGATTAAGATAAATCTTGTGATACCTAAATTCCAGATCCTACTTATCTATGTATGTATGTATGTGTGAATACACATGCACAATATTTTCAAATATTTACACCAAAATATGGGAATACACTAAGCACATGGTTTTGTAACGAGTCTCCTTTCACTTAACGTATTGGAAAAAACTTTTTCTGTCAATAAATGTCTATCTACATTAGCAGAGTCTTTTTTTTTTTTAAGATTTTTGTTTATTTATTTATGAGAGACATAGAGAGGGAGGCAGAGACATAGGCAGAGGGAGGGAGCCTGATGTGGGACTTGATCCCAGGACCTGGGATCATGACCTGAGCCAAAGGCAGTCACTCAATCACTGAGCCACCCTGAACACTGCTGAATTCTTGAATAGGGCACAGCCTCCCTGTTCAGCCTGAAGCTGGTAGGGGTAGGAAACTCCTCTATAATTCACTTACTACTGAGGACCCTCCCTCCACGCTGACATCTGCTCTGACCCCACAGCTGTTGCACACAACGTATGTATACACTGGAGAGTCAGCTCCCTCCTGCAGCTCCACCCAGGGTAGGATACAGATTTTACCTACTGACATCACTGGTCCTGTGTTTGTCTCCAGCCCTGGCTCCCAGCCTGGACGTGTTACTAGGTTTAAATGGAGAGGCAGGCTTTCTGATCAACCTCCTTAGCCAATCTCTCCTGAATGTGCTGGCTGGTAACTGGCAGGCTGACATGTACCCTCACCCTACTCCTACTTTATTGTTTCCTACCAAAGCTCTTCAAGAGGAGGACAGTGGGAATGAGACTCTTCATAGTTTCCCAAAGGTGATATAAATGTGTTTGCATTCTACCATTTGGGTTATTTCAAAAGGAAATTGGTGATAGAGTGAAAACAAAAAATAATTACCACCATGGACTCAGAAGTTAAAGCTTTTTTTTTTTAAGATTTTATTTATTTATTCATGAGAGACACAGAGAGAGAGGCAGATACACAGGCAGAGGGAGAAGCAGGCTCCATGCAGGGAGCCCAATGTGGGATTCGATCCCAAGTCTCCAGGATCACGCCCTGGGCTGAAGGCAGCACTAAACCGCTGAGCCACCGGGGCTGCCCGAAGTTAAAGCTTTTACAGTTTACAGATATTGAAACAGTTTTAAATAACTTGATATCTCAACTATTTCTCTTTACCTTTCCATTTAGAATCTGCTTAAGAAATAAGTACCTAGTGATGTAATGAGCACTGGGTATTATATATGACTGATGAATCACTGAACTCTACCTCTGAAATTAATAATATACTCTAGGTTAATTAATTGAATTTAAATTTTTAAAGGTTTAAAAACATTTTTTAATCAAGAACAACAACAACAAAGAGAAATAAGTACCTAGTAAAGGTCTCCCTTAGTAAAGTGTCCGAATATATTAAGCAAGAAATAGATTGTCACAAATTTACTAAGTAAACAGCAACTAGATTTTACATGAGATCTTTATTCATGGCAATGCAATTTCTATGAAGTAGAAAAGGAGGTATTTTCCAATTTTTTACATAAGAAAACAAATATCAGCCCACATGTAATTACAGAATGAAAGAGCAAAGACCAAAAAACAAGAATTGAAATTCCCAGTTCTTGCTCACAATCGTGCTAGAGGGTCTTTTTTAAGGATTTTTATTTTTATATATTTATTTGAGTGAGAGAGAGACTGTGAGCAGGGGAGGGATAAGCAAGAAGCAGACTCCCCACTGAGCAGGGAGTCTCACTCCCAGGACCCCAGGATCATGACCTGACCTAAGGCAGCTGCTTAACCAACTGAGCCACTCAGGTGCCCCTTTCTGAAAATCTTTTTAAAGAAGCCATATTATTCTTTAAATTTTTACATACCATTAAAATATATATAGAAGAGTAGAATCTGACCAAAAAACAACATTAAAGATAAAACTTCCAGCGGGCAAATCATATTTGCTAGTGATATATATCTGTGTATCATTATGTGTTATTGTTTTTCCAGACAGAACAAATAAAATTTTTATTTTAAGAATTCATCATCACAAAAAAAAAGAAAGAAAAAGAAAAAAAGATTACAGTATCGATTTTAATTTCACTCTCAAAGTCACTTAATTCAGACAACAAAATATGTATAAAATTGAAAATATTATGCCATAATAGCTTGTAGATCATGTCTAACAATGCAAAGTACAAGACACCATTTGAGAAGAAAGGCTGCTTGTGACTAGAAAAAGCAAATGCAAGAGAAAAACATTAATTTCTAAGCAAACAAAATTAAAATTAGCCTTCAAGCCAACACAAAAACAAAAAGCTTTTACTTCATGCTTTGTCGAAGTGCCAAAACTCTTGTGAGAGAAGATCTGTTCTGGTTCTTCAGGAACCCACCTGGGAGTCATTTTTACTTCATCTGGGAGAAGCTCTGAAAGAACCATGTTTTATCACGGCCAGACAGGCTGACTTGTATGGGATCAGGAGCCAAGCACACAGAAACAACTCTGAACAGAAACTTGGGTCATCAGTCAAAAGATAGAGTAGGAGATCTAAAATACAATAAACCCCTAAAACACACAGGAGGAATACCATCCACAACACCGTTAGGCTTTATTTCCCCCATTAGATTCAAGCACTCTGCCTAAAAACACAACAAAAACGGGGCAAGCCACAACAATCTAGTCTTATCCCATCTCTAATAAGAGCTTACAGATTATTTATGATTAGCATTATCCATTATAAAGTATAAAGTTCTCAAAAACAAGAAAGACATTGTAATGAGAGGCATTTTAGAGAGAAAAGAAATTCAAGTACATGAAAAGGCTAAAACTTGTTAAAGCTAAAATCCTACCTCATTAGATTTAAAAGAGAAGAAATGATACCTACTAGGTATTTCATAGGAATATAATGTGATACATAATTTTAGTGTTTACATATTTACATGTTACTAATGGATACACACTGAGTGCCAGCTGTTTTCTGTAGAGAAGAATTAACAAAGTAATGAACTGTGCTTATTTATTAATTTACTTTCTACATCCAAGGCTAATTACTTTTTTTAAGAGAGGGCCTGTCTTGACAAAAATCCTTAGTAAGTGAAAACATGACTTGGATTTCAAAGGGTGTTTGAATTATACAAGTCTGAAGTTTTATAACAGGCTCAACAAATACAGGTACTAGAGCTTTAACAGAGGCATTTACTTATTTAAAACTGGGAATGTAAGTGCTTTATTCACCCTTCAAAAAATATTTTGATATGATAAAGTAAGAAAGAGTAAGAAAGTTACTCAAAGACAACAATCTGACACTTGTAAGTAAAGTGGAAAAAATGAGGTCTATCTCAATAGAGAATTTATAGGATAACTATATACATAGGATGCCTATCAAATAGAACATATGAACATCAGGTAGTTTTTGGTACTAGTAGCTACTTTTTGGAATTAAAATAAAAACATAAAGATATAATAGAACACTATATGTTAACTAACTGGAATTAGTCAAAGGAAACGTTGCACAAATTTACAATGCTCTAAGACACTGTCTTCCCAACTGATGTTATTATGTAAGATATTAATAGCTCCTCTGTCCCTTCCCTTATCACCAAAAGTTCTAGTCTCAAATAAGTTTGGAAATGCTAAGTCAAACAAGTTTCTTGACTACATTTCAGAGCCCTTAAAGGCTAAAGTATGCTATGGATCACGATAAACAGCCTTTTCTAAATATATTTGACCATGGGATCCTCCCCCTTCCAAAGCAGAGCTTCCAGTAATATTTCTAGGGATGAGTCTTCTGTGGAACATATTTTAAGAAAGAAATAACTGCTCTCAAGACAGCCTACATGTTCTACATTGAGCAGAAGCATAAATTTACTAGATAAGCTATACAATAAACATTAAATAAATGTCTGATTTCTGGAATAGCAGGCCTATACGGAACCAGAGTGCTCACGTCTACTGACAGTTCTTCTGACAGATTTTACAAAGCCTCTGCTTCATTAGCTCTCATTCACCCTTCCCCCTATTCCTCTTTTTGGGGTCCTTGCTGTCCAGGTTTCCTTGGTAAGGTCGAAGAAGTGAGGATGCTGACACATAAAAGGATCTAGGTAAGTGAACAGGACCATGAAGAACCAAGATAAACAAGGTGTTTATCCAAAGTGGCTAGAAACCGTGTCAGTGAAGGAGCAGGTTAATTAAAGACCCTATTAGTGCTAGCGGAGCAGTATATAGTTTCATATACTATATGAAAGAAAGGCAAGCATGAAGCTCATATATATACTTCAGAAAGGCATGCATGAAGCTCACAACAGTAAGAAGTCAAGCAGATGTAGAAGTTGGCAAGGACAGTGTATAAGGTTGAGAGGCACTGCTCATGACTAAAAAGAGGGCAAGCCAGTTAAAAAGCAATGTACTAAAAAAATAAATAAAATAAATAAATAATAAATAAAAAGCAATGTACTAGTCACAGTACTCTGCATGAGACTGCCACACAGCAAAACCCCTCTGAATGAGGACCAAAACACACATACCTCATATTGAAACCTGTTCTAAAGAATATTTATTTGACCCCAAATATATTTTCACCAAATTTAAATGTTTCGTAATTTTTCTAAGCATAAAATAACATTGAAATAAAGTTTCCTTTGACTTTAAAATGTGTATTTTATATTTCACTGAGAAGTATAATCACACTGAATATTTTTTACTGAACTAAAATCCCTATAATATAAACTTTACCATTTTATTTTGTTTGTTTTTTTATTTTTAATATTTATTTTTTCATGAGAGACACAAAAAGAGAGGCAGAGACATAGGCAGAGGGAGAAACAGGCTCCCTATGGGGAGCCTGATGTGGAACTCGATCCCAGGACCTGACCTGGGATCATGACCTGAGCCAAAGCCAAATGCTCAAACACTGAGCCACCCAGGCATCCCTAAACTTTACCTTTTTAAAAAGTTTATTTAAATGTACTGGAAGGTCAGTGATTTCCAGTACATTCATAAAGTTAGGCAACCAGCACTACTGTCTAATTCCAGAAATTTTTCATCATCCCAAAAAGAAACCTCATACCCACTGAGCAGCTACTCCCCAATTCTTGCTCATCCTGGCTTCTGACAACCATTAATCTGCTTTCATCTCCACAGACTCACCTATTCTGATCATTTCTTATAGATGAAATCATACAATATGTGGCTTTTTGTATCTGGCTTCTTTTACTTAATTAAGAAGTTCATTATTAAGGTTCAGCCATACTGTTGTCAGTATCAGTACTTCACTCCTTTTTATGGCTGAATAATATTCTATTGTATGGAGGATATAGCACATTTCGTTTATCCATTCATTAGCTGATAGATATCTGGGGTGTTTCTCTTTTTTAGCAATTATGAACAGTGCCGCTATAAATATTTGTGCGGAAGTTTTTTTTGGAACACCTGTGTTCAGTTCTCTTGGGTATATTTATCTAGGAGCAGAGTTGCTGGGTCAAATGGCAATTCTATGTCTAACTTATTGAAGAACCACAAAAATATTTTTCACAGCATCTATACTATTTTATGTTTCTACCAGCAATGAGGAGGGTTCCAATTCTCCACATCATCAACAGTTGATATTTTCCTTTTTTATTATTATTATTGCCATTCTAGTGGATGAGAAGTGGTATCTCATTGTGAGTTTTAATTTCCTTAATAGGGATTCCTGGGTGGTGCAGTGGTTTGGCACCTGCCTTTGGCCCAGGGTGCGATCCTGGAGACCTAGGATCGAATCCCACGTCAGGCTCCCGGTGCATGGAGCCTGCTTCTCCCTCTGCCTATGTCTCTGCCTCTCTCTCTCTCTCTCTCTCTCTCTCTCTCTCTCTCTGTGTGTGTGTGACTATCATAGATAAATAAAAATTAAAAAAATAAAAAATAAAAAATAAAAAAATAAAAAAAAATAATTTCCTTAGTAACTCATGATGTTAAACATCTATTCATGTGCTTATTGGCTATTGGAATACCTTCCTGGGAGAAATGTCTATTCAAGTCCTTTGTCCATTTTTAAATTAGATTGTCTTTTTTTAATGAATATTCATTCTTTTTTTTGAATATTCATTCTTAATTTTAAATCTATTTTTTATCATTTTTAATCATTTTAAATCTATTTAAATCTATTAACTATCTTTTCTTTAATTCTTTAATTCGTCAGGTCTATAGACTGGTTTTATCAACATTTGGTAGGATATTTCTTGTTTTCCTCTAATATTTAGTATTCTCCTTACAATCCTCTAAGTTACATCTTACAATTACCTTCTGGGGTACTGAGGGCCAATTCACAGTATCTAAAAGTAGCTTACTAAGTGAAAAAGAGAGCATTATGTTAATAGGTTAACAGGGTCAAAATGAACTTGATCATTTAAACTCAGCCAACATTTTCTGAACACTCCTATATATACAAGGCACTGTGTGGGCTTTGTTAAAGTACTTAAATAATTTTAAGCCTAATGAGTATTGAAAATCTTCACAATGGTGCTAACCTCTTCATTTTGTATGTTCAGTTCCTTGGCAAAAACTTTATTTAAATGATGCAATCAGATCTCTGAACTCTGAAATGTCATGTGGTTTGCTTTTCATAGAATTTTTATATGATTAAGTAATAGACTAAAAACAATGGAACATCTTTCTAAGAATAATCTTAAAGTATTTTTGGATCGTAAATATTTTTATTTTGGTATCCTAAAATAGTTGGCACTACTCAATGACATTCTTCATGAACAAAAGCATATTACATTTATTTAAAAAGCATATATTTTCTCTATGGAAGGAAGTATAACAATGCTAATTGTGTTTTAAATCCATTGGGATCGATCATTTAAAGGAGTTACATAAATAATATTGTAACTTTTCTGAGCTTTGGGGTAGACAGATTATGAAAAAAACAATAAGGTAATTAATTTACAGATGTAAAATATTTCCTTCATTCCACATCTAACACTCAACTTTTAAGAACCTTTAAAAATAAAGAATGCTCAAGTATAAGGAAATCATAGATATACTAACATATGCATCATTTTTATCAGGGTCGTCAACATGATTTTATACCATAGAATTAATAAGTACTCTCTGTATAAAAAAGTAAATTAGGGATGCCTGGGTGGTCGTGATCCCAGGGTACTAGGATCGAGTCCCACATCAGGCTCCCCACAGGGAGCCTGCTTCTCCTTCTGCCTGTGTCTCTGCCTCTCTCTCTGTCTGTCATGAATAAATAAAATCTTTAAAAGTAAGTAAGTAAATAAATAAATAAAATTTATACTTCATGTATTTATAAAAAGTATGCATCCCAGGACCACCTATGAGTTCAAACATTTTATCAAACTTTGGGGCACCTGGCTGACTCAGAAGAACATGGTGATTCTTGATCTTGGGGTCATAAATTTAAACCTCATGTTGGGTGTAGAGATTATAAAATTAAGTTAAAAATAAAGTACAAGTCCAAATATTTTATCAAACTTTCATTTAAAAAGATGACAAAGAAGAATATCTAATGAATGACAAGGGAACAATGTATACTATATAATCTCACCTAATGCTGGTACTGAGAAATTTAGGAATCACACTCTGAGAGCCACTACCTTAGATCATGGCAAAGAGTCTTGCTATAGAAATATTCATTTTAAGAAGTATTTAAAAATCTTTCTAGGGGGTACCTAGTTGGCTCAGTCGGTTGGGTGGCTGCCTTCGGCTCAGGTCATAATCCCAGGGTCCCAAGATAGAGCCCCATATTGGGGCTCCCTGCTCATTGGGGAGCCTGCTTCTCCCTCTGCCCTTCCCCCCTATTTGTGCTCTCTCTCTCTTTCACTCTCACTATCTCTCTCTTACTCTCTCAAATAAATAGATAAGTCATCTTTTTTAAAAAATCTTTCTAGGATAGTTAATCACACCTAGGTGGCCACAGGCTCCGACCAACTCAAGTAAAACGGAAAACAGCAGCTCAAGGCTATCAGTACACAAGGGCTGTGTATATATCAAAATGGCACTTTCAATCCTTTGATGGAATAAAGCAACCAGTCAATCAATCAATAAGAACTTAGAGCCCTGGTCATATTATACACTTCAACTAACATTTAGAATAGCACTCTGGAAATCTCCTGAGATAGAGAAAAAAAATCTCCTGTTTTCAAGTCATTTTTTTTTCCTACCGTTAAACATGTTAAATGGTGAATCAGAAAAGACAAAAAAGAAGATTCCCAGGTGCCAGGAACAAAGAGAAAAATCAAATCAGAGCCAAAAGAATAAGTGGATGTATAAAGCCCATAGAGATTTGAGACCTGAATACAGGCCCTAGGAGCTGGGACTCTGAGTCCTCACTGGAAAATGGAAAATGACATCTTAGGTGTCTAAGACTAGGATACTGGGATAAGCCCCTCTGCAGAACCCAGAGCGCAGAAGGCACTACAGTGAGAAGTCAGTGAAAAGAGGACAGGGAAAGTCTATCCCCTGGCTGGGGAAGCAGTAAAGAAATCTGCTGTGTATCCTGAGGCTCGAGTTGGGCAGTATGCAAAACACGTCAAAGGCAAAGGGAAAACCTTAAAATCAGAGAAAAAAATGGATTACCCAGAAAGGCGAGACCACTACACTGACAGCAGACATGACATCAGCATGAATCAAGGCCAGAGGAACATAGAGAAATCTTCAAAGTGCTGAAAAAACCGATTTCTAATTCTGTATCTACCTAAATGATATTTCAAAAATGAGGGCAAGACAGAAATTTTCAGCCAAAGACTAAAAAAACTAGTTAAACAAGCCCTTGCTGAAAGAACCACTAAAAATATACCCAAGAAGGAATGTATGCAAAAAAGAAGAATCATAAAAATAAAAAAATCTGTAAGTAAATCTAAGTAAGTCCTGACTGTAAGGAAACCTAAAATATATAAAGTTGGGGGTAGGGAGAGGGGAGGTTAAGTAAAAACAAGGTAGAACTAAAATAATAGAAATAACAGGAGGGAGAGAGCTGAGTTAAAGAGGTTTGAAGTCCTACTACTTAGAGAAAACTTGGTAATTTGAGATTTTAAGTCAAATATGCACAAAAAATATAAGAATAATCACTAAATTAGAAAAAATATGTGATTTTCAAACCAGAAATTTAGGAAAAAGGGAAATAAAGGCAACTCAACCAATACTTTAGAAGCCAGAGAAGAAGAGAGGAAAAAAATCAAAGCATGAAGCATAGAAAACATGAAAATTAGAAATAAACCAAAATATATGAATAAACACATAATGTAAACAGAGTACACTCTCCCAACCTAAAAAGGATGCTAAGATTAGAAATGATATTAAATTTAAAAGAAAATTAAAATTAATTCCACAAAAATAAATTTCAATGAGAAGAATGTTTTTCTCTTGAATAGAGAGCTAAAAGAATAAGCAGAATGATTTCCAACATGCCAGTGGTCTTAACAATCCAACAGATTGCTACCAGTGTTCTGACAACTCTGATTCACAAAGTTATGTAACAACAAATGGAATCCGAATTCCCCAGTGGTTTGAGACTTATTCTTTGGAGAATCAATGAACTTCTCTGCAACAGAAAACAACCTTATATTCCACTCCTATCTCTCAAGAGAAGCTCTAGACAAGGCAGTGATTCAAGACCCTGACTGGGATAAAGTGTGACTTTCAAGACATCAGACAAGACTTCTTTCATGATCGTTGGCAGAGTCTTTGATGCCAATGTAAAAGCAATGATTCATAGAGACCTATGGAGCTTCTTTCTTCATCAAAACAGCAAAACCAGATGTGTTACCAGGTATTCCATCAGTTTTGATGGCAAGCCACTTTTCACTGTTTTATCTCTCAATGATCTTTCCAGTGTGCAAAATGGGTTCACAAAACAAGAATCTGGATGGCCTCAGCATGCTCTTACAGAACAGGAAAAGAGAAACTAGCTTTACTAAGAGTCATCAGAATTTCATTTGGTTACATACTGAAAGAAAATGGCTAACTGCCAATTCCTTTAAACCCATGGTTTGAGAGAAAACAAGGGGAAAATGTCAACCGTTCTAGAAGGATAATGTCATCGGGAAGAGGCCTTCATTGTCTGGCTCCTGGTCACAAACCATCAGGAGTTCAGAGAGCTTCACTAAGGCTTCTCCAATCATAGCAGTACTTTCTCGCTTCCAAAATTTTGTAAGATAAGGCTTTTTTGGTGCTGGGGCAAATCCAAATTTAGGTAAGGTTCAAGCCTTTTCAAAAAAAGCCACCTTCTTGTCAGAAGAATTCACACTAACCAGTGTGTTTTCTGGCTGGGCAGACACAGAGGCTTCTTCAGCTATGTTGGCCTCAGGCTTCCATTAGCAAAAACCTTGCCAGAGAAAAAGCAAGACTTTGTATCTCTGCACATTCAATCTTTAGAGTAAGATCAAAGGACACACAAGTGTTGTCCTACATTCTCTTTCTTTTTTCTTTCCTTGTCTTTTTAGTTTTTAATTTTTAGGTAGCCTCTGCATCAATACAGATAACATGGTGAATTTTCATTGATTCTTATCAGTGGGAAACTGTTTGACATTGTCTCCACAGGCAGCAACAACGAAAACTGAACGTAATCTAACTGGATATGCTAATGATCCACGACACTATACTTGTTTAAAGTTAAGAGAAGGAAAAAAAATACCTTAAGCAATTTTGACTTTAAGGGGGGAAAATGTTTTCAAAAAGCCAATTGTCAAAGTACTAGAAAAATATACTGTTTAAAACCTTTTTTTTTTCTAACGTTTTCAATTTTCAGTTCACAGACTCCTAAAGTCCTAAACTCCATTCATGTAAACAGGTAAAGAATTCTTGGTCTTTTATGTCTAAAGTCATTCTAAGTATGCATTTCAAATGAAAAATATTAATAAATATTGGACTTGACTATTGTGGCAGAATGTATTTTCCAAAGATGGTCAATAACAGTACCTCTGGTACCAAATGCTTTTTTTAGAACTAGTCACTCTCCCAGCAAGAGGTGAAATCTATCTGGGTGTGCATATGCCTCACTGAAAACCAACAACAGATGTGATGTGAGACGTTTGTGAGGCTTTATCAAAAAATAAAACAATGCGGGATCCCTGGGTGGCGCAGTGGTTAGGCGCCTGCCTTTGGCCCAGGGCGCAATCCTGGAGACCCGGGATCGAGTTCCACGTGGGGCTCCCGGTGCATGGAGCCTGCTTCTCCCTCTGCCTGTGTCTCTGCCTCTCTCTCTCTCTGTGACTATCATAAATAAATAAAAAATTTAAAAAAAAAATAAAATAAAATAAAAAATAAAACAATGCAACTTTCTCCTTATTCACATTAACACTTAGGTTTCACCTGACTATGCTGAGGCCACCATGTTCCACAGGAGCAAGGCCACATGTATAGATACTCTGGTCAATGGGACTCTTCGAGTCTTCCCAGCTCTGATTCCAGACACGGTGGTGACAAACCTTCGAATTATGAAATAATCATCCAAATTATTCCAGCCCCTAACAGTTGATCCCAACCTTTGGGTTTTCCCAACTGCAACATCCATTATCCTAAGTGCTGAGAAAACTATCCCCAGTGTGCCCTTTGGGATTCCCAATCACAGTATCTATGTTCATAAAAAAAAAAAAGCATGTTTTACACCACTAAAGTTTTGTAATAAGTGTTAGGCAACAAACCTACTGGAATAACTATCTCAAGGGGAAAAAGTTAATCTCATTTCTAAACTCTCATATTTTTTAACCTAAACAAAGTCAATCTTCTTATCTACAAAAGATCGAGGAAATGTGATAAAATTATACATCTTTCTTTCTCTTGTGTCTACCATCAAAATTTTTAAATAAATAAATAAAAATGCATCCTAACCACTCCTGATTTCCACAAATGACATTAAAGGTATTTTATACTTCAGCTCTTAATCAAGTCCCACAGAAATTTTATGAACAGGCTCATACGCAAGATAAATTGCTTATCTAAACTATGATTTATTTTCCTTTGTGAGAATTACAAAAATATTCTCTCCCCACTATTCTGAAAGAATGATTAACACAGTCCAACAACACCTAATATGTCTTCTACATGTAGTCTACAGTTGATGGTGATCATTTATTGCACAAGCTAAGAGCCTGGGAAACATAAACATTCGAATCAAACTAGTTTCAAAAGAGAATAATCCAAACCGGCCATTACAAATGCAACAAAGTAAATGAAGTCTTACTAAAATGCAATCACTGATTCAAGGCAGTTCTGGGGATCCCTGGGTGGCGCAGCAGTTTAGCGCCTGCCTTTGGCCCAGGGCGCGATCCTGGAGACCCGGGATCGAGTCCCACGTCGGGCTCCCGGTGCATGGAGCCTGCTTCTCCCTCTGCCTGTGTCTCTGCCTCTCTGTCTCTCTCTCTCTCTCTCTCTGTGACTATCATAAATAAATAAATATTTTTTTTAAAAAAGGCAATTCTGAAATAACCTGTCTAGCACAATTATTCAGAAGATTCCTTTTATCACTTCTATTGTCTGGAAATAAAAAGAGAGAAAGAAAAAACACATATCAACAAAAGTAGCTAACCTGCTGAGAGGTGAAAAAACATGACCTAACCACTGCCCTGCTCATCCTCAGGGACACTAAGGTTTGGGTGTCCACCGCCCCTACCCTCCCCAAATCTTAGTATATGGTTCTTGTTCTAGCTAGAAACATTGAGGAGCAGGCAACTGATATGAGCACACCTATTGTTTAAGAAGACCAACCCAATGGCTATGTTTAGGCCAGGACAGGAGAGGCAAAGAGAGAGAGAATACTACTGCTAAAGTTTAGGCACAAAGAAGGCTTAGACGAAGGCAGTAAAAATAAAATCAGAAAAGCTAAAGATGAAAAACTTTTAAAAAGAAAAATTAACAAGATTTGGTAATCTAGTTGGGTAAATCTCGAGCTATTACAAAAAAAAAATTAGAAAAGATATATACCTAGGTAAGATTAACTTTTGGTTTCTGTGCCTGAGTTAAATATAACTGAAACTACAGTGCAACACCAGAAAGTATTAATATATAGACATCTAGCTGGAAAATTAAATATACAAAGTCACCCAGAATTCTGAATTATACAGCAATGAAGAAGTTATCAGTCAGTGGAGTCTTTCAAATTGGCACTGTGAATATAGAGAGCAAATGCAAAGGGTGCTCACAAAAGCATGTAAGTCTTCAGCTGATATCCACTCTGTAAGCTCCATCAGGACAGAATTATTAACGTCAGTATTTTTTTCACTATTATATCTCCACATCTGGAATTTATTGAATGAACCAGTAATTAACATACATTAAATATAACCTCCATAAATATACCTATACCTCCAAAAATATAACCCATGGTAGCTTCAAAGGATTTCTTATGGATCCATAGCTTTCAAAAATTCCAACAAGAGAATGAAAAGGAAAGAGCATGGTAGCCAAACTAGAACATATGCTTTCAGAATTGTGAAAAAGCCAAAAAGTCTGAGTTAATAGGAATTAAATCAAATTTAGAGCAAGAAAACTAGAGATTATTATGCTAAGTGAAGTAGTCAGAGAAAGACAAATACCATATGATTTCACTCATATGTTGAATTTAACAAACAAAACAAATGAACAAAGGGAAAAAAGAGAGAGGGATACAAGCCAAGAAACAGCAGAGACTGTTCACTGTAGAGAACAAACGGTAGGATGGGTTAAATCAGTGATGGGGATTAAGGAGTGCACTTGCCTTGATGAACTTACCGGGTGATGTACACAAGTATGGAATCCCTATATTGTACACCTGAAACTAATATCACACTGCACGCTAACTATAATTTAAATAAAACTTTAAAAAAGAAGAAAACTGTGCAGCCCGGGTGGTTCAGCAGTTTAGCGCTGCCTTCAGCCCAGGGTGTGATCCTGGAGACCCGGGATCGAGTCCCGCGTTGGGCTCCCTGCATGGAGCCTGCTTCTCTCTCTGCCTGTGTCTCTACCTCTCTCTCTGTGTGTCTCTCGTAAATAAATAAATAAATCTTAAAAAAAAAAAAAAAGAAGAAGAAAACTAAACAGAAGAGGAAAACACGGGTTTAACAGTAAACCTTCTCGAGAAAAATAATGAATTAAATGCTGAGATTGAAACTGAGTATTACTAAACGCTAACAGATAGTGACAGCTTAAAATGGATAACTTTAAAAATTTAAATGTAAAAAGATTTAAAATGCTCGACACTGATTTTACAAATGACAAAACAACAACAACAACAACCCACAAAAACAGAAAAGGAAAGAACTCGGAGGAACAGATTCTGAACAAAATCCACCATACAGCCTAAGAGGTTGGAAAAATCATTACAAGAGTATTAGGAGCATCGCTCTTTTTTTTTTTTTTTAAAGATTTTATTTATTTATTTGACAGACTGAGAGACAGAGAGAGAGAGGGAGGGAGAGCACAAGCTGGGTAAGTAGGAGAAGGAGAAGCAGGCTCCCTGCTAAGGGCTCCATCCCAGGACCCTGGGGATCATGACCTGAGCCGCAGGCAGACGATCTTAACTGACTGAGCCACCCAGGTGCCCTGCTCTAACAGTCTTATAAGCAGCCTTTAAACTTCTGGGTACAGGTATTGCACTTAAGCAGAACTTACAGACTATTTAACTGAAATTTGGCAGGATTTCTATTTTTTATTTAAGCTGTTCAATTCTTATTATAAAGGAAAAATATCAATTTAATACAAATTCAAAAAATGAACTTTTCCACAAGCAAGCAACTCACTGGGAAGCTCATGTTACATTGATGTGTAAAATCCTCTGTTACAGTCTGCTTAAAAATGCTTTCTTAAAAATAAACAGTTATGTTCTGTTGGCTCGATTTTATAAATAAACTCTTCCTGAAAGCATTTCTCTTTTTCAACCCAACTTGTGAAAGATGCAGTGTTTGCCATAAGAAATTGGTAAGGTGTTGCTATGGGAACAACATTTTAATATCATTTTAAAACACCAGTAGCTTCAAAGAACAATGAAGTAAAGAAAAACTAAGGAAAAAAGAGGGTGGAAAAGAGCACCCTAATATTTTACGATACAACCATTATAATCATGCTGCAACAGAGCTTCACATGCCTTTTTCTTTCTGCACTTGTCGGGAAAGTATCAGGAGGTACTTAAGGAGATAAGAGGAGACAATTAGAGAAAGCCAATTAATATCAGCAGTTTTGAGTAAACAACTATAATCAGGTCCTCTTCCAAGATTTAAAGAAGGAAAGGACTCAGATGTGAGCAAAACTATTAAAGAGCCACCCCTCATTCATAATTTTGGAAAGCCCTCAGAATCAAAGTGTTCTCACAACTCAAGCCTGGAGAAAATGGGGCAGGGGGAATCGATTAAGTAATGACTGGTTAACAGGTATGGCCAGAAATATTCCCTACCTAATCATACCTACTTAAGTGGGATTCTTCCTTAAATCTCATCTTTATTGGGTAATTGAGAAAAATGTTTAAAAACTAGTGGATTAAGTTTATTTTATCTTTGTTAATAGATATTTTTTTTAATAGATATTTTTTAAAGATTTTATTCATTTATTTGACAGAGCACAAGCACAAGCAGGGGGAGAAGCAGGCAGAGGGAAAGGGAGATGGATACTCCCAGCTGAGTAGGGAGCCGGACTTGGGGCTGGATCCCGGAACCCCAGGATCATGACCTGAGCCAAAGGCAGACACTTAACTGACTGAGCCACCCAGGCACCCCAAGAACTACATTTTTCTTTATAGTAAACACACCATAATTAAGTAGGAAGGAAAAAGCACTATATACTTCCAAAATATACCTTGCCAAGAAAGATGAGGCTCTTCAGACCCCTAAGATAAAGACTTAGGAAAAAAAAAATCCACTGATGGCAATTCTTTTGCTTTAGAACAAAGAATTATTTACTCCTAGATTCTAAATAGTAACATGGAACATATAGAAGGATTAATAATAATACTTTGCATTAGCATAAAACCATAAAGTCTCCTAGGTACTCTCATATAAACCAAACTGGATGCCATGTTTTCCCTAAAATATCAAGCTAGAAAGGATAGCCATTATTACATGGCACATCTGAACAGGTCAACAAAATATAATACTGAGTTTAAAAGGAGCTTTTCAAAAAGTAGGAAAGGTGGAACCATATTTGATAGACTTATGTTATATAAGACAATTTCTCATGAGGGATATCAAAACACATTATATAAGTCAACTTAGAAATTAAAGATTCTTGGTTGAGTTGTGATTATTATTAATCTAATTTATACTCAAAAATGTATCTTGTCTCCCCAACCGGCATATGATCAGCATATAAACTCCATATGGGAGAGAACCATGTCCTATGCTGCTTTGAACAGGATCCCCAGGTGATATGTAGGTTCATAAAGTTTGAGAATTTCTGAACTATAGAATGACTAGCTATGATAATAATGGAGATAGACCAATCTAGAAAGAATACAAGCAAATCCATTAAAGACAGAAAATAGATTAGTGGTTGCCAGGGGCTGAGGGTAACAGGGGGCAGGGAAATGCCTACCACTGGGGGATACAGGGTTTCTTTATGGAGTAATGAAAATGTTCTGGAATTAGAGAGTAGTGACGGTTGCACAACTGTGTGAATATACTAAAAAACACTGAATTGTACACTTTAAAGTGATGAGTTTTATGGTATGCGAATTATATCTCAATTTTAGAAAAGAATACAATAGCACTGGGCCCTCTGCAGTCCCTCCCCTGAAAGAGTCTAATTGCTTCAATACTATATGGTTGACTATTAAAATTCATATGGAGAGTTACATGGTAAACTATTCTCTTGAATAAAACTCTCCCAACTTTCTATTTGTATAAACTATTCTTTGTTCAGTAGTTGTATTTTATATGGACTATGCTGTTCATAGTTCAAAGAGAAGAAGGGATAATGAACAGCTTGAGCAGAAATAAATATATAATAATTTGGACCTACAATTCCTTAAAATTTTAGTCTTATATTTCTAATTATATTATTATTATTATTATATCATTTTCTGTATCTTTCCCAAAACTAAGCAATCAAATCTGAAATTCAGGTCACCATCTTCCCCTAACTTCCTCACCTCTTGCATACCTCTGTTCTTTTGCTCAGTTTATCACGCCATTGTCCACCTAGCTGATCAGAGAGAAACGCTGTGATCAGCCTTGTCTTCTCTCGCATTCCCCATCATTAAATGTCTGCTTCCTCCAACCCCTTTATTACCTTCCAATACAAACACTAACATCTTTCATTTTGGCTTCAGCAAAAGCTTCTTAAATGGTCTTCCTAATTCGATTCTTAACCCTTTTCCGAACCACTGAGAAAGCAAGGATGGTTCTAAAATCAAACACCATCTCTCTTAAAAACCTTCAATAGCTTCCTGATGTTCTTAGAATAAACCTTAGTAATTTACAAAGTCATTCAAGATAGTCCCAGCCCAATATAACATTCCTACCCTCAGCTCTTTCTCTTAACCCAACCATATTAGACTTCTTTTGTTCCCTTAATGCACCAAACTCTCTAGTCTTTATTTTGTATTTTTTATACTACTAGTATTTTATTGAGGTACAATTTGCATACAGTAAAATACACAAGTCTTAAGGGACTGGCTTGAATTCTGATACATATATATACATACTTAAACATCAACCAGATCAAGACAGAGAATATTTCTATCACTCCATAAAGTTCCCTTGTGCCCCCTTCTACACTACTTTTCCCCCAATTCCAGATAACCACCAATTCTGATTTCTATCACAATAGATATTTCTCTCATTCTTGAATTTTATATAAATGAGGCCATACTCATATGTATTCTTTTGAGTCTGGCTTCTTTTATTCAACTTAACATTTTTTTTTAATTTTTTTAAATTTATTTATGATAGTCACACACACACAGAGAGAGAGAGAGAGAGAGAGAGAGAGAGAGAGAGAGGCAGAGACATAGGCAGAGGGAGAAGCAGGCTCCATGCACCGGGAGCCCGATGTGGGATTCGATCCTGGGTCTCCAGGATCGCGCCCTGGGCCAAAGGCAGGCGCTAAACCGCTGCGCCACCCAGGGATCCCTCAACTTAACATTTCTGACATTCATCTATGTTGCTGTATCAGTTTTCTTTTTTAGAGTTGAGTAGTAATCTTTTGTATAGATATACCAAAAATTGTTTATTCATTCTCCTACTGACAGACATTTGAATTGTTTCCTACTTAGGTCTATTATAAATAAAGCTTTTATGAACATTCTTCTACAAGTCTTCTGTGCTTGTATGCATTAATTGTTCTTGGAAATATACACCTCCATATGGAATTGCTGGGCCATACAATAAATAGATCTATATATAAATTCATCAGAAACTGCCAAGCTTTTTACCAAAGTGGCTATACCATTTTACACTTCCATCCGTGCCAGTTATTCTATATCCTCATCAACAATGATTACTCTTCTTAATTTTAGCCACTCTAGTGTATGTATAGTAATTTAATCTATTTTTAATCAAAATAATATACTCATATTGTTCAAAAACAAAGCAACATAGCAGATATTATAGCCAAACAACCCTCTGATCCAGCCCTTCCCTTTCCTTCCCTATAAATAACTACTATTAACTTTTTCTGGTTTGGGTTCTCCTGATTATTTCCCTGATTAAGTGTTTATATCACTATTCTTGACTTACCAACTTTATTTTTTTTTTGACTTACTAACTTTAAAAACACAATTGGTTTTCTAGTATACAGATGGAAGTGAAAAAAAGAATGGAAGTATAGTTCAGTTACCACCCTCCATCTCCATGTTCCCTTTCCATCTTCTTATACTCAGGTGATCCTTTTTAGTTCATCTATTGTTTACTTTAAAAATCATCCTTAACATTAATTTTTTGTTTCAATTTTGGATAGTAACTTAATTATTCATACATTACTGAAGGTAACCCTAGATACTATAGTAATTAAACCCAGTAATTTCAGTTACTTAACACAACAGAGATTTATATAATGCTGTTTGCAATAACTGATTAATTTGGTAGGCTTAAGAGAATTAAAAGTGTACTTCTCTACAGTTGTTCATAAAATTAAGAGCATCCAGGCTCACTCTTTCTCACTTCTATGCCTTCCTACCTGTTATTTCCTTAAGCCAAAGGCTCTTCCTCACTTTTTCCCTTCTTTACCAAGCCATCTCCAAATTACATAAGAAATAAGCCAGAAATAAAAAAAAAGAAACAAATAGGATAAGCAATAGGAGAAAAAGAAGTGAAATGAAAAATCAAATGACAAGATAAAAATATTATCTAACATGCTAATGAGCTTCACTCTTACATTCCAGATTCAAGGTAAGACTCTGGGGAACAATTAGAATTTCTTTTCAGAATCTCTTATGGAATTGTGAAGCCCACAAGTTAATTCACATATACCACAGTATACATTTAACACAACACAAAAAACAGTGCTAATTCAAAGGTACCCAAAACCATACACTGCATCACCTCAATTACATGTTCCACAATTAGGTATCCATCTAGGATCTGATTAGCATTTGGATATCATAATAAAAATGCCTGATTCTGGGGCGCCTGGGTGGCTCAGTCAGTTAAGCATCTGACTTTTGATTTCAGCTCAGCTGATGATCTCAGGGTTATGAGATTGAGCCCTGTGTCAGGCTCTGTGCTGGATGTAGAGCCTTCTTAAGATTCTCTCTCTCTCTCTCTTCCTTTGCCCTTCCCCCTCTTCCCTCTCTTTATTTTTTTTTTCTTCCCTCTCTTTAAAAAAAAGCCTGAGGGATCCCTGGGTGGCGCAGCGGTTTGGCACCTGCCTTTGGCCCAGGGCGCGATCCTGGAGACCCGGGATCGAATCCCACATCGGGCTCCCGGTGCATGAAGCCTGCTTCTCCCTCTGCCTGTGTCTCTGCCTCTCTCTCTCTCTCTCTGTGACTATCATAAATAAATAAAAATTTATAAAAAAAGATAAAAAAACTTGAAAAAAAATAAAAAAATAAAAAAGCCTGATTCTTATATATTTAAATACATTATCTCATTATGAATTAGTTCTTTTACTTTTTTTATAATAAAGGATTATAATAATTTTTTAATTGTGCATGAAAATAGGTTATCACATCTATGAGTTTCAGTTCAGGGTAGTAAATAGAACTACATTATAATTCTTATAAAGAAAAAAAAAATAATTCTTATAAAGAGAGTATTAGGTCAACTGAGGTTGAGAAGCACTGCTACAGCATCTACATCCAGGAATGAAGTTATTGGGTAACAGGCATGTGTATCTTAACTTGACTTTGCACCATTCTGATTGGGGTTTTTTTGTTATTTAAGCCAAAGACCTATACTAAAAATGCAAACAGCTTATGTCACCAGGAAAAGAAATAGAAGGCCAAAGTAACAGAATAAATAATACGTGAGACTATGCGTTTATTATAATCCGCTGGTACCTGACTAAGCGCCTTTGCATAATTATGCTAAATTCTTTGCTATAATGTGTTATTGTATCAAAACTGTAATTATGGGCTTTCCCAGTTTCTGATCCCTATCACTTTAGATTTCTTTGTTCACTAGCTCTCTCTACTGACTCAAGATAGCTACTGACTGGCCAAGTACTCCATTCCTCATTTACCTGGATACTACCTGAAACCCTACAAGCTACCTCCAAGGTCCCCAGCCTTCTTAGCTCCCTCATTATCCCCTCCCTCCCCTTTTCCTCCCAGGCAAAATCCTAGTTCCCAGTCCTTACTGCTTAGATAATACAATTTCTATTCCTTCCTCTGGTTACTGTCAAGCCCCCTAACTTCTGACACAATGGCTAATCTTCCCCAATCCCTGCTCTAGTTTCTAATTCCTGAGACTCGTGGCCAGTGACTTGGATGTGAAGGAGCCTGTTTCCATTTAGAAAACCATGACAAGGCAAGATATAGCATAACATATAAGATTTTAATTATAAACATGTTTCTCCATCAAAACAATGTGATAAGTACTTCTCAGGTACTGCAATACTAGAGTACCATAACTCAGCTACCTAGAGGCTACATAGGTTTTGGTGCAATAGACTGGTAACCTGGGCATGATCTACATGAGCGCTCCTAAAGCAAAACGCATTTCAAACAACTGGCTTAAAAATAAAGACTTACAGTGGCAACTGGGTGGCTCCGTTGAGCCTCTGACTCTTGGTTTTGGCTCAGGTCATGGGCTTGGGGCCATGGGACTGAGCCCCATGTTGAACACCACACTCTGCTTGAGATTCTCTCCTTCTGCCCCTCCCCCTGTTCATATGCTCTCTCTCAATTAAGTAAATAAATATTTTTAAATAAATAAAAACTTCCATCTTCCCAAAAGTAGTATTCTGTATTCTCTCAGCAAACAACACTATATTACAAAGAGTAGTGATCAATTTCTGTTAATTGACTGATATATTTGAAGGAATGAGGGCAAAATTGTATCTGCTGCTGTAAGTATATTTTAAATATAATTCAGTGGGGATCCCTGGGTGGCTCAGAGGTTTAGCACCTGCCTTTGCCCCAGGGCATGACTCTGGAGTCCCGGGATAGAGTCCCACATCGGGGCTCCCTGCATGGAGCCTGCTTCTCCCTCTGCCTGTGTCTCTGCCTCTCTCTCTGTGTGTCTCTCATGAATAAATAATAAAATAAAATCTTTAAAAACAATAATAAATATAATTCAGCACGCATAGACCACAATGAAATAAATGAATTTTTAAACACATATTTACTGCCCCACCCCCATTTATTATTACTGATCAAAGCCAAAGCCACTAACAACTTACCTTTCCAACACATTAACAAATTCAACTTAAGAGAAAGGAAGAAACCTAACCTTCATCGAGAACTGATTATCAACTAAGATGTTTATGTGCTTTAACTTATCCTTACTACAATTCTGTGATATCAGGTACCATTAATCCCATTTTACACATAAAGAAACTAAGGTTCACAGAAATCAGATACTTTGATAGTTGGTTTGTAGGATTAATAATTTTTATTAGGCAAAAAAAAAGAGATTAGATGTTTAATTTCAAATACAAATAAGTCAGAATAAATAGTCTGAAGGAGAACTAGAAATATAATTAGAACTTATCCATATTTTAACCCAAGAGCTTCAATGCACATTTAAATGTGTGAACCGGGGATTCCTGGGTGGCTCAGCGGTTTAGCACCTGCCTTTGGCCCAGGGTGTGATCCTGGAGTCCTGGGATCGAGTCCCACGTCGGGCTCCTGGCATGGAGCCTGCTTCTCCCTCCTCCTGTGCCTCTCTCTCTATCATAAATAAATAAATCTTAAAAAAAAAATGGTGTGCACCACTAAAATATATGCAAGGGTCAGACTCTCTGCCCTCAGAGGCAATTCTTCCCTCCTAAGAACTTTTTTAAGATTCTTGAACATATTTGGAAATAAGCACTCTGTCAAAATATTTTGTGTGATTTAGCTGATATTCTGGTTACAAGATAGAATAGAATGACCTGGAACATTTGCAAGAGGCTCAGAGAATCTGAGAAATCTGGACAACTTGTGGATTGCTCCATGCTTGGCTTCCTTGTAAATGCCAGCCCTAGAAGCAAATCAAGATATAACGTGATTCCCTGTTAAAATAGCTTCACTTCTATACCTAGAACATGGGTCCTTACAGTAAGATTGACCTGCCTAAGACATACAGGAGTAATGTGAAGTGTAGGCACAATTCCAAGTCTATCTGAATCCAAAGTCCATATTCTCTCTCACTTTACAATCTGAAACCAAAGGCATATTTTTAAAAAGTTTTTTTTAAGTTTTTGAAGTTTTCCCACTTCAATCTCTTATTCTGAATCTATAATTACCAAATTTAAATTAAATTTTATAATTTAGTATTTTCTATAATACACTTTTAAAAAGTGTAGAGATTCTTTAAAATAATTTACTTTGACCACAGTGAAAAAAATATATTTTCTTTGATTAGAGTTTAAATAGGAAAAAGTTGTCATTATCAATAATAATAATAGCAATAAAAACCATTTACTGTGCATTTACTCTCAGGCTCCAAGATAAGCCCTTTGCATCCACCATCAGATTTATTTTCAGTCCTTTCCTTTGCATAGTATCACTAGTATAATTTTGCTTCAATATTATTTAAGATAAAAATAAACAACACTAAAAATAGGGAATAGCCAATTAAATCTAATTAGACAGGAATATGAAATTGATCCTTTTATATTTTTAGAATGGAAATAAATGATTTATTTAATAGGGAGGATACTGACACAGCAAAAAGCCAACTCTTCTGTAATTACCCACCTATTCTTTATGGAGAGAAAGGAGCTATAGTGCCACAGACTCTAAAAGCACTGCTTTCAACCAACTAGTCTGTCCCCCAGACAGGGAGGAAAGAGAGAAAAGTGGGGCAGTTTTCAGTTATATACATGATTCATGTTACCACACCGATCCATCTTCCCTTGCCATAGCATACATACAAACATATACACATTAAAAAAAAAACTGAGCAAAACCAGTATTATCTCTTCCAAAACCGTTCATTCTCACCTTAGACTCCTTTATTAAAAAACAAAACAAAACAAAAAAATCAGAAAACTACATGACTCACCGCTTTTCTACCACTGGAAACAATAGGTATTTAAATTAGCTTCTGAGGATACAAAAATTTATTAGTTAGTCTTCTCAGAGAAAACATAAAGTGCCTCAAAATATACTCCAAAAGATGCATGCATGCATGCACGCACGCACGCACGTACACAAACACACAGACACATAACACAATAATAACTTGTAAGAGACCCATGACCTAACATATATAATAAGGCAGACAGATCCATCACAAGACTGAAAAATCTATCTGCTTGTGACTCCTCTTATCTGCCCCTTATATCTTTTCAGCTTTTGAAAGGAAATTAAAAGTGCTATAGCATGGTTCCTCCCTATGAACTGATAGTATATCCATTTCCCAGATTTATCCTAAAATAATCCCAAACCCTATCCCCAACTCATATAAGATTCTATTTTTCATTATAAGAGTCACCAAGTTGCCAAGAAGGCTAAATATATTATATATATGAAAAAAGTAATAACTATCACTATCCAATCAATGCAAGAAAAACACATTTTATTTATTTCTTTAAATATTTTATTTATTCATGAAAGACACAGAGAGAGAGGCAGAGACACAGGCAGAGGTAGAAACAGGCCCCCACAGGGAGCCCGATGTAGGGCTCCAGCCCAGGACCCTGGGATCACATCCTGAGCTAAAGGCCACCCAGGCATTCCAGAAAAACATATTTTATTTTATTTATTTATTTTTTTAAGAAAAACATATTTTAAGAGGAAAAAAAAAATCTATACTGAGTTTTCAGGCCACAAGTAAACTTGTTTGTTTCTAAGGAGAATAAAAGGACCACACCAAAGAACAGATTTTGCTCAAAGGCAATTTCATACATAATTTATTTAGTTCTAGTCTCCTAAAATCACGTCAAACTTTTTATATAATTATCATTATTTAAAAATAATTATTAAATCATTATTGCAAAAAAGATCATGTTCAAAGTCAATTGAAAAAAAAAAACCCAAACTTTTCTACCCTCGTGGTATACACAAAAAAAACTTAATACTAATCCCTTAATTTTATCTCCTTCACAGAAAGGGTAAAATACCTTACAAATGTATTTCCACAAATCTATACCTCTATAAAATTGGACATATATTTAAGGAAAAATTTGTATTCTGTGCAACATAAAAGCAATTGAGAGGATATAATTAATCTTAATGAGAATAAGCAGATACTTCTCAATTTTCAATACATGAAACTTAATGAAATAGTTTTAAGGTTGATAATAAATATATTAGTAAGAATTAGAGCCTTGCTCATAGACATTTTAAAGTTCTTGTCAAGGAATCCACAGCAAATATACATTTTATCAATTGCATTTCATAAATTTAAAAAAGCAAAAGCTTTTTTGTTGACCAGGGAAAATTCCAGGCATTCCACTGAAGTTTACATAGTGGCCTTACACTACCATAGTGGCAAAGAGGTGAAGGAAATGGTGGCAAGTCTTAACTGCCACTGCATCCTGCCCTTTCTGTGCTATGCAGAAAAACAGCTGATCCCACCTGTCAGCCGTCACATGGAAGCATCGATGCTGAGGTGCTGGCAGTTACATGAGGTCTGGACAAAACTGTGCAGAGGTGAATGAGGAAGTGGCAAATGAAAGCCAACAGCAGTCAGGGAGATAACAGTAGGACAAGAAGTCGGGTTTTCTCTATTTCTCCTCCCTCCTCAGCCTATGCTTCTCCCCTACTTCCCTAATATTCTTTCAGTCTGTCTTCACTTTCTTTGGGAACATCTCAATTTTTTAGAGTATTCAAGAGTGTGTATGTACACACACACACACACACACACACATATACACACATATTTTTAAGATTTTATTTTTAAATAATCTCTACGCCCAATATGGGGCTCAAACTCACAACCCTGAGATCAAGAGCCACAGGCTCTACAACTAAGCCAGCCAGATGCCCCCTCAGAAGTTATATTTTCAAATCTTTCTTACAGCCTACAGAACCTAACATGATTAATAATTGTTCCACCAACTTATTTTGATAGTTGAATTTACCTTTTTATCACTCCAACTAAAATTACATTTTCTAAAAAATTAATGGACTCTCCACTCTTATGGAAAAAAAATTTTCTGTATTTTTGCAAAGAGAAAAGCCTAAAAGACTATACACAAAATATTATTTTTTATACACAAAATATTAATGATTGTTTCTAAATTAGCATAACAGATGCTTTTAACCTCCCTTTTCCATAGTGTCTGAGAATTTTTATTTTTATTTTTTTATTTACCTTTTTTTTGTAATCTCTACACTCAATGCAGGGTTCAAATTCATGACTGGAGATCGTCACATGCCCCTTTGAATGAGCCAGTCAGGTGCCCCCATCTGAGAATTTTGTAATGAACATATTTGAATTTAATAATCAAGAAGGAAATGAATGAGATGAATTAGTGATATTTATCACATTTCTTTTAAGATTTTATTTACTTATTTGAGATAGAGTACACACTCATTAAGCAGGGAGTACGGGGGTAGGGATAGAGGGAGAGGGAAGGAGAAGGTATCTCCAGCAGACTCTACACTGAACACAGAGCCCAACTTAAGGCTCGATCTCACGACCCTGAGATCATGACCTGAGCCAAAACCAAAAGTCAGATGCTTAACTGACTGAGCCACCCAGGCACCCCCATTTACCACATTTCTAATCCAGCAACTTTATGATTACATAGCCCCCAAAGGGGCTTATATTAGACATATTATATTTATATTACATTTATATATTATATTTATATTAGAACTTCCCCGTAACCTCAGGCTAAAATGCTAATGTTCACATGTTTCTGATATGGTCATCACCTAGAATTACTCCCTGTTGTGACATATCATAAACTGGAAAGTGCCATACAAAGATATAAATAAGGTTCAGGGGGATCCCTGGGTGGCTCAGCAGCTTAGTGCCTGCCTTTGGCCCAGGGTGTGATCCTGGAGTCCTGGGATCGAGTCCCACGTCAGGCTCCCTGAATGGAGCCTGCTTCTCCCTCTGCCTTTGTCTCTGCCTCTCTCTCTCTCTCTCTCTCTCTCTCTCTCTCTCTCTGTCTCTCATGAGCAAATAAATAAAAATCTTTTAAATAAATAAATAAATAAATAAATAAAACAAAGATATAAATAGGGTTCAAATAAAATTGAAATTTGATATAATATTCTTTATTAATGAGACTTGAGATAGTAACAAATTTTAGTTTTTAAACTTCTTCCAATTCTGTATACATTCTTCCAAGTTCATTCCACAGCGACAGTTCTTTGACTTCTTTCCTCATCCTCCAACCCTGCTCTCAAAAGTTCTTTCACAGGCAAGAGTCCCACCATTTTGGAGTGATGAGTGAAATGTTCCTAATGCTCTCCACATGGAGAACACATCTCCACATATCCTCTTACCCATATGAGAGACTATATGAACTAGAAAAGACTAGGAGTTAGATATATCATGGGATAGAGAAGAAAAGGGGCAGAGAACAAGCTCTATCTACTCTTTAATTTACGGTATTGTCTACTACATTTTATTGGATCTATCAGTCGCTCTTCACCCTCTGACTCTCATCCACCTTACACTTTCTGTCCTTCCACCATATCGAACAGAAAAATCCAATTCTGCCTTCTTATACTGGGCTGCTAGTGAAGAGAACTGTACAATTAGTAGACGGGTTCCATGACTCATCTCCTACTTTAGGTGGACTATAATACTTCTATAATCTTATCTTTGATCAGCAAATTTTCACATATCCTTCATCAATTACCTCAAATGTTTATTACTTAACACCACACTCACAAAAAAAGAGGCACACAAGAATGTAACTACCTCATCATCAACCTAGCAAAGTGTTGTATGTTGACACCATCATCTCTTCTATCACTGCAGTTTCAGATAAACTAGCTATTCCATTTACTATTCAAGGTCAATCCTTCCAGCTGTGCTTATGAGCCACTGATTTTACAAATTCCTCATTTACAGACCCTTTATCCACTAATAAACCCATTCAGCTTTGATTTTTCCCCAAAATTTGCTGAGATATAATTGATGTGCAACAACCTGCACAAATTTAAAGCATACCATTTATGAGTTTTGATATAGCTACACACTCAAGAAACCATCATGACAACCAATATGATAAAGACTTACATGGTCTCCAAAGACTCTTCATACTTCTTTATAATATTTGTCTCCATCCCATCCTCAAGGAATCACTGATCTACTATCTATCACCATAGATTATTTGCATTTTCTAGAATTTTCTATAAATGGAATCAGGTAGGAAAGAGTATAATTAGGGGGGAAAAAAGAAAAACTGTAACTGCTCGTGAGCAGAACTGTGGGCATGTCCAGGAAATAGATGAAAAGGCTCTAATTTTTCACCCATTAAGGCTATACAAGTAGGATATGAAGGCTAAAATGAACTCTCAAATTAAATAGCAATAAGATACCTACTAGAACAGCTAATATCCAGAACACTGACAACAATAAATGCTAGCAAAGATGCAGAGCAACAAGAATTTTCATTCATTGCTGGTGGAAATACAAAATGGTACAGCCACTTTGGAAAACAGTTTGGTGGTTTCTTCCAAAGTACACATACTTTTAT
The DNA here is from genome assembly GCF_905146905.1 of Nyctereutes procyonoides. Taxonomy (NCBI): domain Eukaryota; kingdom Metazoa; phylum Chordata; class Mammalia; order Carnivora; family Canidae; genus Nyctereutes; species Nyctereutes procyonoides. The sequence goes on from NW_026575051.1 coordinate 67,393,317, forward strand.
CATATAACCCAGCAATTGTGCTCCCTGGTGTTTACCCAAAAGAGTTGAAAGTTATGTCACATAAAGCCTGAACACAATATTTATAGCAGCTTCATTCATAACTGCCAAAACTTGGAAGCAACCAAGATGTACTTCAGTAGATGAATGGATAAACACACTATAGTACACCCAGAAAATGGAGTATTACTTAGTGCTAAAAAGAAATGAGATAGCAAGCCATGAAAGACATGAAGGAACCTGAAATGTCCATTACTAAGTAAAAGAAGCCAATCTGAAAAGGCCACATACTTTGTGATTCCAACTATAGGACATTCTGAAAAAGACAAAACTATGGAAGCAATAAAAAGATCAATGATAGTCAGGGGCCAAGGCAGGGTAGGAGGGTGTATAGGATAAATAGGCAGAGCATAAAGGATTTTAAGGCAATGGAAATATTCTGTATGGTACAATAATGGCAGATACATGTCATTAAACATTTGTTCAAATCCACAGAATATATACCAAGAGTGAAACTTAATGTAAACTATGGATTCTGGGTATCAACATAAGTTCATCATTATAACAAATGTACCTCTCTGGTGGGGGGACATTGATAATAAGGTAGGCTATCCATGTGTGGAGTAGGAAATATATGGAAAATCTTTAGACTTTCAACTCAATTTTGCTGTAAACTTAAAATCGCTTTAAAAAAAAGTCTATTAAAAGAAACATATAGCAATTTTGGAGTTGAAAAGTCCAAATAAAATGAAAATTTCAGCAGCGTATCTGAGTTGGCAGAACAAGGAATCAGCAAACTTGAAGGTAGGCAATTTAAAGTATCCTGTCTGTGCAAAAATAGAAAAAAAAATTAGGAAAAATAAGCAGAGCCTTTGAGAACTATGGGATACCATCAAGCCTATCAACACACATGATGGGAGTCTTAAGAGGAAAAGAGAGAAAGAAAGGGGGAGAAACAGTATCTGAAGAAATGATAACTAGACACTTTACAAATTTCATCAAAAACATTAATCTACATATCCAAGAACTCAACAAACTCCAAACAGGATCCACACTTACACAGATATAGTCAAACAGTCAAAAGAGCAAGACAAAAAGAGAATCTTGAAAGTAACAGGAAAAATAATTCTTCGTGTATAAGAGATTCTCATAAAATTAACAACTGACTTCTCATCAGAAACCATGGAGGCCAGAAGGCAGTGGATTAATATAGTCAAAGTAATGAAAGAAAAAGACCGTCAGGGATCCCTGGGTGGCGCAGCGGTTTGGCGCCTGCCTTTGGCCCAGGGCGCGATCCTGGAGACCCGGGATCGAATCCCACGTCGGGCTCCTGGTGCATGGAGCCTGCTTCTCCCTCTGCCTGTGTCTCTGCCCCTCTCTCTCTCTCTCTCTCTCTCTCTCTCTGTGACTATCATAAATAAATAAAAAAAAGAAAAAGACCGTCAAACAATTCTATAACCAGCAAAACTATCCTGCAAAATCAAAGGGGAACCGGGTGAGGAAGGAAAAAAGAAGTAAGGCATTCCCAAATACAAAAACTGAAAGAATTCATCACTAACAGATCTATTTTACAAAAATATGCTAAAGGGGCATCCCTGGGTGGCTCAGCAGTGTAGCGCCTGCCTTTGGCCCAGGGCGCGATCCTGGAGTCCCGAGATTGAGTCCCGCATCGGGCTCTCGGCATGGAGCCTGCTTCTCCCTCCTCCCGTGTCTCTGCCTCTCTCTCTCTCTCTCTCTTCTCTCTATGTCTATCATAAATAAATAAATAAATCTTTTAAAAAAATGCTAAAGGGAGACCCTCGGTTAAAATGAAAGGAATATATACATATGTATATATGTGTGTGTATATATATGTATATATATAATTCATCTATATAAAAAATAAAGGGCACTGGTAAAGGTAAAAACATGGGTTAAAAAAACATAAATGTATTTTTGTTTATAACTTTTTTCTTCTATATGATTCACAAAAATTACATAAAGCAATAATTATAAAACTGTGTTAGCAGGCTTGTAATGTACAAAGAAATATGTATGCACTTAGCCACTACATAATAATATTCATGCTCAACTTGTGCCAAAATCACTATCACATTGGGGCTAGGTCATTCAGGTAGTGATAAAATACTATTCAATCTAGAAACTGCATACTTTCAAAGGTCTATTAAGCAAATTCTCAATAAAAATATGAAGACTGTGAATGTGTCATGCTTTTCCAACTTCTGCACAACAAAATAAAAAACAAAATGAAAAAACAACTTACAGAATAGGAGAAAATATTTACAAACCATATATCTGATAAAAGATTAATATTCAAAATATATCAGAAACTCATACAATTCAATAGTTTTTAAAAAATCCAATTAAAAAATAGGCAGAAGGGCTGAGTAGACATCTTTCCAAAGACAACAAATGGCCAACAGATGTATGAAAGGAGCTCAATATTACTAATCCTCAAGGAAATGCAAATCAAAACCACAATGAGCTATCACTTCACACCTGTATAATGACTATCATCAAAAGGACAACAGACAACAAATGCTAGTGAGGTTGTAGAGAAATGGGAACCCATGGATTACTCATCATAGAGAAGTCTCTGTTTCAAAAAGGAGATCTACAACTGGGCTTTCATTTCCTAATAATTAATACCTTAAATATCAGCTTTTTCCCCAATTAACTCACAGAAAGGGAGTTAATGCTATACTATACTACAGTACTTTTAAATAGCAAAATTGCACACCATATTCACAATGGTTGAGACAACATGTTTAAGAATTTTAGGGAATTAAAAAATCACTTACCAAATGCTTATTCAGGTAAAGCATTACAAATACCACCTTATAATTTATAGAAAACTGCCAAACTGGAATTTTTTAAACCATAAATTTTATATTCTAGAGCAAACTTAGGATCATGGACTGATAGTAAAATTATTTTTGTTCTGTTTATTCATTTATTTATTCAACACACATTTATGGACTACCTGTTATATGGCAGGCACTATGCTAGGAACTGGAGATAAAAAGATAGTCTCTGCCCCTTAAAGTGTGCATAGTCTAGTGAGAGGCTCCCATTCTGAAAGCAAAGAGTTTATAACTAGAAGAGACCTTATAGTTCCCTTATCTTACAAATAAAGAAACTGGCACTCAGGACTAAATAGTCACTCAGGCCAGCAGACACTCAACTCTACAGATTGCCTGCCCCGTGTGTTCTTTGGTACAACACATTTTCTTTGAGTGATGCTGGAGTATTTCAATGTGGGTAAGGCAGAAACATGGAACTGTGGGCAATATATGTACAGTTACCAAATTAGAAGCAGAAATACCTAATGGATACAGACAATATATTTGACAATTTTGAGACAGAAATCCCTAGTAGATGTGATATTACGATGAAATCCCAAAAAGAAACTAAAGAACTAAAATAAGAAAATGAACTAAAATAAGATAATATAATGGTAAGTCTTCTAAGCCACAAATATGGCTTTGCCTTTGTTTATTGATATGTTAAGTGGAGATATTAAAAGTACTCATTTCATAGGATTGTTTGTTGTGAAAAGTAAATTAACTAATTTTTGAAAGCACTTAGTAAGCCTGGTACCTAGCAAATAGTAAATGTTAGGTATTCTTATGGACAATCATTTAAGTGCACAATATATCATATAAAGACAAAAAAAAGAAAGAAATTATCTTTCTTTAAGGAATTACCCTATTATTATAATGATAGTCCTATTTTTCTAGCAACTAGCAAATTCTAGTACTAAAACATGTGAGAAAAAAATTAATATGCATAATATCTAATAATAAACCCCTTTCTCTATAGACATATATCAGTCCTAAAATTACAAGAAAAATAGGCATTAAATTGTTACCTTATCAATAATGAATTGTATTAATAATGAACTACATTAATTAGTGATATTAATAATTATTTAGTAATGAATTATATTGATTCATAATTTAATTAAATCATCATGTAGCTCATTCAATATTCCTAAGATTATAAATCCTAAATAACATTAAGAGATTGTTTAAAGATGACTTTCAAGTAATTAAAGTTTATGCAGCTTTTTCATCTTATATAAAATATCATTAAACTAATTGACATCTTTGAAATAACTATGCATGGAATACATCACTGAAACTATTTCATATTAATATCACTCATCATCCAATATCAGTAACAAAATAAAAAACATATTGATATTCACTTACTGCAATCTCTCTACAAGCTGACATGGATATTCCCGTGCCTTCAATTTGCTTCAATGCATATTCCTTTTCATCTTTTCTGCATATGAACAAAAAAAATTATTTTTTCTAAACATTATTTTCAGATTCAAAATCATAGCTACAAAAACAATAAAAATACACTAGTCTCTCAGTGATATATAAACACTCTCACTATGCATGCATTGCTATGCATTGCTTACTGGTTCTGATAATATTACAACTACAGAAATACAAAATACGAAAAAAAAAAAAAAAAAAAAACCTCATGTCACAATGAAAACACTAGACAGAGCCAAAACACAAAATTCAAAATTGAAACAGGATACTAAACACAGCACTAGTTTCAAAAAGTAAACAAGTATAAATATAAACTCAAGCATATTGTAAGATAATTCTACTCGTCTTAATTATCTGTAATCTATGAAAGCATTCTGTTAAAACATTAACTACAAAAATAAATGACAGATGCAAACTTCTATATTTGTTTAAAGTAATTTCGTAGTATAAGAACCACTTAATAGGAGGGATGAGCTATAGAAGAATCTCGACCCATTGGGACACCCTATTCTGACCTAGGACAGGGGGCATTCAAAAGCCTAAAGACCTCAAAAAAAAAAAAAAAAAAAAAAGCCTAAAGACCTCAACCAAAAGCCTTGGAAAGTCTTTAAAACTCTAGCCACCAACATCTCATTCTCAAGAACTCTAGGAAAAACCTAGTAGTTATAGTGAATTTTCCAAATAGTGAAGGTAGGACTAGGAATTCTGGGAAATCCCAGTAGTTATCAAGGTGCTCAACCAAGGGAAGACAGCAGTTCAATAATGGTGATACAGTCCATTTAAAAAAAACAAAACAAAACAAAACAGTTTCACATGAGTGGCTAGAGCAACACAGTATCCTCAGGGTACTGACACCAGAACTGGACACAGCAAAATGTCAGAAATGTGGTTCATATTCTGAGTTGTTCTGATAAAAGGAATATCATCCACACTCTCTGAGTTTTGTCTTTTGACAAATATTGGAGCCTCAGCAAGCTTTCATAATGTCATAATGGTTTTCTCAAATGATGGCACCTAAATGGTGCCACATCTGCCTGACTTACCTATTCCTTATCTTCCCCATACTGTGTTTACTGGCAGATAAAGCAATTTTATAGGTAGGCCCCATGCCTAACATGGAGTCTGACACAGGGTTTGAACTCTCGACCCTAAGATCCTGAAATCAAGACCTGAGTTAAAATCAAATCACCTAAATGAATGAGCCACCCAGGTGCCTTGCAGATACAGTAATTTAAGAGAGTATTCATTACATGCATTTTAAAACATTTTACGTGCCTTTTGAAGATTTTCACAATCATCTATGGTTTGGGCAAATAAGTGAATTACAGTTACTGTCTCCCACAATCAGTTTGAAAATTATATCCATTTTCCTTCCAATACATGGCATTCAGGAAATAATTAAGCAGCATTTTGACAAACAGAAAACACACCAGATATATCAATAGAAAATAGACTGTTATGCAATTACTAAAATGATAATCATGACCATCATCAGAAACATGGAAAATGTTTACTATATATTAGTGAGAAAATACACAAATTATACCATATAAAATTATACATATATCTAGACATATGCTAAGATGATAAAAAGATGAAAATCAGTTGTGTTAAGATGTAATAACTTATAATTAACTTTAGTGCTAATATTATATTATAACATCTTTTAAATTAGAATTAGAGGAGAAAAAGAGAAAAGGCAAAATAATGACACTGAAAATAGTCACGTACTAAAACAATCCTTAGTATCTTCAAAGTAATATCCTAGACATGTTAATTTAAAAAGCAAAGTCAAAACTAGAGAAAGCTTTAAGTAATCACTTTTTCCTTTTTCTCTATCCTGTTTCCTCCAAACATAAAGCTAGGCTTTTTGTCAGACCACCCAGAAGTCACTAAGAAGTACAAACAGCAGGTGACTGAATGTAATTAAAGCCAAACATCCCCCCCCCTTAAATGTATGTGTGAACATGTGTGTAAAAGCATTCATGCCTGAGAGGTTTAACACAACGCTCATGATGTAAATTTCTCATTTAATAATTACTTTAACTACCAAGTATCTATCGTTAAATATTTTAAAAATTTGTTAAATTCTTAAAACAAAATTACATAAGCTTTTTGGCAAAATTTTCAATGAAATCATAATCTTTTAAAACAGAAATATTTCAATCCCCAGTTCCCTTAAATGAAGTGCTCCAGAAGCTCATGTAATTGCATGGTTTTATTTTTAATACTGTAAAGAATATTACACAATCTGGATAGGTTATCGTTGCTATGGAAACTATAAGATTTTTTTTTTTTGCAGTAAGTCAAAAAGTGCAAAATTAACACATCACATTAATGACTTTTGAATTTCACATCCAGGCTGTCAAAGGAATTTGAAAGCTTGAGCAGAATAAACTGAAGCATAGGCCTTTACTCTGAATTATATGGATGGGATCTAGGAACAAACCCAGTAATTATTTCACTTAATAAGTTTAAATATAACTTCCATCTGCTAAATTAGCAAAATACTCAAAGATCTGAAAACTTAAGGTTTATCTGCAGCTTTGAAATTGAGAATGAAAGAAAGTGGATAGGTCATGGCCATTTCTTTTGTGTATTAACTGGTAGGCGATAATGTGGCACCTCTAAGGTTCACCATATGAAGAAGGGGCAGATCCCAAGAGGCCACATGGGACTCACTTTGACCACTATGCTCTCTCAGTGCTAGTCCTTGGTCAGATGCCAACACCTTAGTTATGAAAACTACACACGTGACCTTTCCCACAATGCCCACAAATATTTCAGTGATAAGCCAGGGGGCAAAGAGGCTTTATTGCTCTCAACCTATGGGAGTGCTGCCTGTCTTGGGGGTTTTCTCCAAGTGGTAGTGACAACTCATACCCCACGGCTTATGTGTCTCAGGCACACATAATATTAAGTATCATAAAGGAACAATTTGTTCTCTTACATGACAAGGTTGAAAAGCAGGTAAACTTGCCCTACATACACTGCTATCTATGATGGCCTGGCTTTTAGAGGCAACTTGTTCTTTCTTAAAACAATCTTCTTTCTAAATTACATTAACTTTTAAATAAAAGTACTTTATTATTTGCTGTAATAAAAGCAGACAAAGTAATTCCAAAGCCTTTAGAGAAACTGCTTCCTAAATTTTAGTGTATATTAGATACTACGGTTAGGACACCTGATATTGATAATAATCAAAGGAGGTTACTAAGTAAATCCACGAGACTCAAAAATACATAAATTTTTAGAATAAACATGGATATATTTAATATGCAATTTTTTAAATTTAAAGACATTTTCTGCTATATGGCTGTAATGTATATCAAAACCATGTGAGCTTGGGATCCCTGGGTGGCGCAGCGGTTTGGCGCCTGCCTTTGGCCCAGGGCGCGATCCTGGAGACCCGGGATCGAGTCCCACGTCGGGCTCCCGGTGCATGGAGCCTGCTTCTCCCTCTGCCTGTGTCTCTGCGCCTCTCTCTCTCTGTGACTATCATAAATAAATAAAAATTTAAAAAAATTAAAAAAAAAAAACCATGTGAGCTTCACTCAGCAGTGACAAAGAAAAACAATTATTCAACAGGAACATTATGTAATAACAAAATAGAAAAATAAATCTGGCAGAGACTGCAATTCTATTACATTTTCCATCTGAGACACTATGTTCTGGAAAACTCGTGATGCAAGCAATTCTATAGATGGTAGAAAATATAAGAAGCACATTATTTGTACAAATTGTAGAAATTGCTGCCTTAAAATGAAAGCTTTATCCCAGGCAGAAAAACAGGCTCAGTGGTGGAATTGTAATATAATTCAGGAAAGAATTTCTCAAGTTTAAAGAAGCAAGTTCAGGAACATCTCTTGAATGAAATATTAGGAACCGGCTTATGGTAAAGGTAGTTTTAGGCTTTTCAATAATGTCTAAACTTGATGACCAGCCTCCAGTCACTATTAGCAAGGTGAAGCACCATTTAGGAGCCTATATATACAAGTACAGGCCAAAACTCCACCCGTTATCATCATAATTAGGACCAAGGCTTTTTGACTCCTATCAATACTACTACCAAGTGTGCAGATCAGCCCTGGGCCATCTTTGGTCCTAAGGATCTATGACAAAAAAAAAAAAAATTAGAAGCATCTTTCAAGATAAGATGAGGAAATTCAAGCTCAAGCAATACTGAGATAAAAATTTTCATCTTCATGGGGCACCTGGGTGGCTTGGTCCAATGAGTGTCTGACTCCTGACTTCGGCTCAGGTCCTGATCAGAGGGTCCTGGGATTGAAGGGCTCTCTGCACTCAGAAACTCTGCTTGGGGATGCTTTCTCTCTCCCTCTCCCCCTTCTCAGGTGCACACTCTCCAACATAAATAAATAAATCCTTAAAAAAATTTTGTCTTCAAACTAATAGGGTTAAAATATTTTTCTTGTTGTTTATATGGAAAACAGAAGAGGCTTACTATTTTATTTTACATCAACAAACAACTACTGAATAAATATTATATGTTCCAACACTGCCAAACTCTGAGAATGAACAAAATTAGAGACTGACTACACTAGACACCATGGAGTTCACAATCTACCTGGAAAGAGAATCTGGGTGAGTGGGAAACAAAAACAAATAACTCTTATATGACTTCCACTATACCCAGGATGGATGCATAAGACACAGGAGAATCAGGGGAACCCCTGGTGGCTCAGCGGTTTGGTGCCTGCCTTCGGCCCAGGGCGTGATCCTGGAGTCCCGGGATCGGTCCCGCATCAGGCTCCCGGCATGGAGCCTGCTTCTCTCTGCCTATGTCTCTGCCTCTCTCTGTATTGTCTCTCATAAATAAATAAATAACATGTTTAAAAAAAAAAAAGACACAGGAGAATCAGACTAATGTTTCTTTCAGAGCCTTAAGGAAGGTAACTATGTGAGTGATGCTTAGGGAGGAGTTCCCCAAGCAGAGAAGAGATGAAGGGGTCCAAGAACTGCAGGCAGATGTACAGCATGAAAAAAATAACAGAGGCATATTCCAGAAACTACTAATACTCAGTATGGCTGGAAGCTGCGGCATGATCACAAGGAGCAGGAGACAAGTTAGAAAAGTAAAGGGAAGGGACCATGTGAGTCCTGGAAAAAAAACAACAACTTGCATTTCATATGTCAACAGTGTGGAGCAAAAGGGTTTTTTTGGTGTGTTTGTTTTTTTTTTTTTTTTTTTTTTTTTGCAAAAGGTTTTTAGAAGAGAAAAGGTAGTTAACAGATCTTTCCTCAGAAAGATAACTGTGGTAACTAGAAACTGGTGACAGAGCAAACATTTGGTAGTTTGCGTCAAATGTCCAGATAAGAGAAGATGAAGAACTAGATTATAACAGCGGCAGAAGAGAACAAATATGGATTCAAAAGGCGTTTTTGAGTCAGAACTGACGGAATTTAGTAACCAATTTGATTCTGTACGGGAGAGACAGGAAGACTCTGAAGATGGATGGAGTTTCCACTCTAATTGTGTAAATGAGAACACCACTAACCAGAGAAATGATGACATGAATAAATGGAGACCACAAAATAGAAGATTTTACTCTGTAGGCAATGAATGTTATGTATGAAGATTAATCTCATCAGGAAAGCCTGAGACTAGAGGTGTGAAAAAACAATTAGGAGGTGACCACAATGCAAGTGTGAGCAGGTAAGGACCTGGATTCGTGTAACAGAGTGTTAGCTCCAAAACAGGTATAAGGCGATCTTGGTAAGCCCTCCTCATTTTAAAGATGAAGAAGCTAGGCAAGCAGCCAGAAGCAGAACTGAAATGAAACCTTCCAATTCCAAGCCCAGTGTTCTCCATAACAGAGTGGTAACGGTAAGACAGAAGAAAAGATGGAACATTTGTGACAGTCATTCTAAAAGAAGAATCAGCAGGACCAGGTTAATAAATAATGAAGATCAAGAAGGCTGAATCAAGGAGAAGTCTGAGGGTCTGAGATTGCTGATGGGGAAGATGGTATCATGAAGGACAAGACTTGGGGGATCTCAGAAAGTCCTTCGGCTCATAAATGATTCTTTTGGATAGAAAGAAAAACTCCAACCAAAAATGAAAATATCTGAGGAGTTCAAAAGGGAGATGCCCTAATGGTGTTTACTGAGGAACTACCGTAGTAGTTGCAGGCTGAAGGGACTTGAGCCTATATAGGTGATATTGGATTAGAGGATGTAGCACAAAGATGACCTTCTTGGTGTCTAAAAAAGAACTTGAGGCAAGAAGGGGAAAAGGAAGAGAGACAGAGAAGGAAGGAAAGACAAATGGCAGAACAACTTCTGAACACTTCTCTCTTATGTCCCTTAAGAGGACAGACTCTGGGCAGCCCGGGTGGCTCGAGAGTTTAGTGCCGCCTTCAGCCCAGGGCGTGATCCTGGAGAACCGGGATCGAGTCCCACGTTGGGCTCCCTGCATGGATCCTGCTTCTCCGTCTGCTTGTGTGTCTGCCTTTCTCTCTGTGTGTGTGTTTCTCATGAATAAATAGATGAAATCTTAAAAAAAAAAAAAAAAAGAGGACAGACTCTTCTATGAATTCATCAAATTTCCTTTTCCAAACCTTAAGAGTGAAACTGAAGTAATGAAATCATCTGAAATACAGTATCTAAGACAGTACAGTATTACCAGTTTTTATAGTGTTAGGTGTTATCAATTAAGACATTCTTCAAACAGTATGACACCCAAGTCTTACCAACAATTTTTTCTTCAAGAATGCGGACATAAAGCAAGATCCTATCCCTTTCTTTTAATATGTGTTGATTTGGCTTAGCAGATTAAGAGGCCTCCACATCATACACGGAAAACATATACGTATGGAAGAAAAGAATTCGGAAAAACAAAAACCAAAAATAATCACTTAGTTTTACGTTGGTATCATTCTGAGTGTTTCCATATCATGAACTCAGTATTCAGCCTGCGATTCTTTGGGAACTCTTTCCTGTATTATATGATAGCATAGTATTTTTAAATTTTTTCTCAAGAAATTCTCCAAAAATGAATGAAATATTCTATGTATCTGTCACACAGCTTCAACAATTATCAACACATGGCAGTCTTATTTCCACTGCCTACCCTCTTGATTATTTTGAAACAAAATCCACATACCGCACCATTTCACTCATAAACAGTTCCACACCATAATATTTTTAATTATCAGGAATTTTTCTTTTTTAAATGCTAAGACTTTTAAAATAATTCTAAAATATTCAAAACCTGTAACACAAGTTACTCTTACTATTTTGTATCCCCCTTATTAATGAAAAATGTCAAATAGTACTACCACCTTCTTTGTTTTCATCTATCAAACATTTCATCTACCCATTCTCTTAACATCACCAAAATGCAGTAATGGTCTCCTTATTAAAGTTCAGGATTCCTTTGCAACATGGAAATTTGACAAGAGTTTATCTTTTTGCCTTCATTCTTTAGAAAGACAGCCTTTATTTAGGTTTTCTTAAAAACTGATTAATGTTTCTTTCTCTAGAAAAATAATCTATCATGTTATACTATTTCCTTCATTCAGAATTCCAATTCTGATAAACATTTACTAATCTAAAGGCTCTGAAATGATAAAATTTCAGAAGCTCCTATTATGGCAAATTTCTACTGCTCAGAAGTTATTTTAATTTTTTAATAATTTATTTTTTAATTTTATCTAAATTGAATTAATTAACATACATTATATTATTGGTTTCAGAGGTAGTGCTCAGTGATACATCAGTTTTATATAATGCCCAGTGCTCATTACTACATCATGTGCCCTCCTTAATGCTCATCATCCAATTATCCCATCCCTTACTGCCCCCTCTCCAGTCACCCTCAATTTGTTTCCTATGACTAAGAGTCTCTTATGGTTTGTCTCCCTCTCTGATTTCATCTTGTTTTATTTTTTACTCTCTTCGCCTATGATCCTCTGTTTTGTTTCAGAAGTTATTTTAATTAAAACAAATACATCTGCAGTAATACTTTAAGATATAGGCATCAAAGTGTTAAGTTGAAAACACAAATAATTCAGGATTGTATTGCACAGAAAGTAATCATTAGCAAATATTTAGTATATAAACCAAAATTTGAATATAAAACATTATTTTCCTATGAGAATTGTTGAATCTTAAATCAGATTTACTTGCTACAGAGAGTAAATATAGCAAATAATTCCAGCCTCTCCTTTCGGAAATATTTTACTAGGCCTGTGGTGTGTACCAGGCATTGTGTTGGGCTCTAGGAAGAACAAGATGATCCTTTCCCTTGTGAACCTTTACACCGAAAGACACACTAGAAAGGGACACAATCTGATAAGCACTACCACACATGTATATGCAAAGTACATCAGATAAAGAACAGAAAGTCTTTGGTTCTGGTGAAGGGGATAGACAGGCTATCGGTAAATAATTTTCAAAGGGAATATCTGAGTGGACCTTGAGAGATGAGTAGTATTTCATTAAGCAAAAAAAAAGAGGTCAGGGCCTTACAGACACCAGAAATGTATGGACAAAGTCTGAAAATGAAAATCTATGCTATATTCAAGAAGTTAGCAGAAGACTTATATAGCTAGAACACAGAGATGGAATAACACAAAAAGAGCAAAGTAGAATTAGCATAGTCTTATACAGTATGCTAATAAGTTGGCATTTTTTTCTGTATAATGAATGGGAAACCATCAAAGTTTTTAAGCAACAGAAACATATGATCAAACAGGTACTCTTAGCAAAGCAGGCAGAGAGTGTACAGGATGGATCAAAGGATTTAAAACCAGAGGTTGGGCAAATGTTGTAAAAGTCCTATAAAAGGGTTGATAAGGACCAAAATCAGAGTAAATACAGTTAGGAATGGAAAGAATGTATGCAAAAGGCATTCCAGAGATAGGCTCATCTACCATAGCCAAATATATATAGGCATATTGCAGGCATTAAAGAAATATCTGATGCATAAACGTGTGTGCACATCTGTGTATGTATATGAGAGAGCGCTGAACAGCCAGAGAAGCAGCTAAAGATGAGGTTCCTACCAAGAGTGTTGTCCCAGCGAGAATAAAGCCATTTACACTACACCTTCTACACCTGTCCCCTGCCCAATAATAAACAATACTGACAATAAGCCAGTTCACAAGTTGAGAATAAATTCATTTTGGACATAGTGATTTCGAAGTGGTTCCTAGTTAGCCAGAAGAGGATGAACAAAAGGAAGTAACAGAAACGGAATTCAGAAAAGTAAACATCACCACATCACTGGCAACTCTTAAAACCACAGAAGTAAATGTGATCACAAAAGAAAAGTGCTCAGAAGAAAAAAAGAGCTGAAGATGGCAGCCACTGACTGCTCTTTCATATCATGGCACCTACGTACTGGTAGGAATGTAAGTTCAAGCTCTATTTTGGGCTCCAACGTAGGAATAGAGCCTACTTTAAAAACAAACAAAATAGCTAAAAAGGTTTATCTGTGGGACATTGGTGAAAATTTAATATATAGACTAGATAATTTCATCATTGTTAACTTTATTTTTAATTTTTATGTTATTAATTTTCTTAAGTAGAGGATAATTTAGGATAGTTATGTAGAATATCCTCATTCTCAGGAGAAATAGATCAAGTATTTTGGAGTCTCATGTCATGACACTGGCAACTTAATTCAAATGGTTCAATAGCAACAAAAGACACACACACACACACATATACAGAGAGAGCAAGCAATACAGAAAAATGGTAACAAAACTGAAATCTAGGTGGAGGGTATGTGGATGTTCATTGTTCTACAGTTTAAACCTTTCTGCTTTTACAAAACTTTTCTTAATAAAACAAAATTGAGGAGGAAAGAAAATAACAGACAGCAGTTAGAGTTAAAAGAAAAATAAGGAAGTTGTATACAGAAGCCAAAAGACAAGTATTAAAAACATAGCTGGGCAAAAGCATCAAACATAGAAGCAAAGTCAAACAGGAGGGAATAGAGGTAAACTGGTCATATTTGGCAGCTACTGATGTTTTGCAAGGGCATGGACCAGGAGAACACACACTGCTCAAACTCTCTCAAAGTCTGTACCATACTCTTTGTTATTAAAATTACTTAGAATTAGCTCATGCGTTTTGCTCCAATTCCCAAATGAGGAAGGAGACTATCTTACTCTTTTTTTTTTCTTTCAGATTTTATTTACTTATCCATGAGAGACAGAGAGAGAGGCAGAGACACAGGCAGAGAGAGAAGCAGGCTCCATGCAGGGAGCCCAATGTGGGACTCCATCCCAGGATCCCAGGACCATGACCTGAGCCAAAGGCAGACGCTCAACCACTGAGCCACCCCGGGGCCCCTGTCTTACTCATTTCTCTGTATCTCTTTAGGAGCTAACAAAGTGCTGTGCAAATAGAAACTAAACATTTTTGCACTGAAATAAACATGTTTATGAGTCTTGATTAATTTAAAAAATATTTTCAGCATAACAGAAAATCTGGAAAATCTTCTTTAAAAAATATATTTTTTAGGGACACCTGGGTGGCTCAGCAATTAAGCACCTGCCTTTGGCCCAGGGCATGATCCTGGAGTCCGGGGATTGAGTCCCATGTCGGGCTCCTGCATGGAGCCTGCTTCTCCCTCTGCCTGTGTCTCTGCCTCTCTCTCTGAGTGTCTCTCATGAATAAATAAATAAAATCTTCTTTAAAAAAAATAAAAATATATTTTCTAAAGACAAAAGTAAAATACGCTGGGAGATAAAATGACAGCAATAAGCAAACACCCATATTTTTAATGGAAAAGTCATCATATCTAAAAATTTACCAGACAGCAACTATCTCCTTCTAGAAGGAAAGGAGAAAAATACAAATATTTTGTCATTCTCACATCTAGCACTGTCAGATCAGATAGAACTAGATCAACAATTTGTTCCTTTCAGTACATTTCATATTTCAGTCTTCACAAAATCATCTCAAATCATAAGTCTCAATGAAAAATAAATACTCTGAAGACAAATTAACAGTCAAAACTACAGCCAGGGCACTGGGTTGCAAGAGCACCTGGCTCCAGGGGTCCCAAACAGACCAGTCGTTGCTGACAAAATCCAAAGGCAGAGAGACAAGGGCGGTGGGGCAAGGAATTTATTTCCGCGAGGCCCACACCAGAAACACAGCAGAATAGCTTCTCAAAGACTGTCTCCAAAAGGACTGAAACTATTTCCAGGTTTATATAAAGAAAATGTGGGCCAAAGGTGGGTGAATACATGCGGGCAGGCAATAAAGGTCAAATGGATCATTGTCATGGAGTCCATCCCAGGTGGAGTGTCTTAGGCTTAAGGTGGGTCCTACTGCCTCAGGGTAGTTTCAGTTCCCCTCAGGGGAATACTTTGCCCTCAGGGTCTTCCACCAGGGCCAAGAGACAAACGGGAAGAACCCAACTGGAAAGTTTGAGGTCAATATGGAGGCAACCTAAGTCCTCTTTCAAGATTCAAAATCAACACTTAAAATTTAAATACATGTAAGTTTTTCACCATACTACTTAAGTTTCTGCCAAACCTGAGACCACTGAGGAAACTTCTTCTGATAAAACTTAGGTTTTGCCATGTTTTCCTAGCTGACCTTAACTACTGTGATAATAAAAAATGTGATATTGTGATGAAGTAAGAAATATGTATTTTGGTCTTCCTTCAGGGTTTCTGGCTCAGAGATCCTGAAGCCCTTGTAATTTCCAAAGTGGAGCATCGAAGCATCTCTTATAATATTTAGTTTTTGTCCTTAGAATAGCTCCAAAAGGGTAAAAGTGAAAGAAACTCTTTTGTTATTCATAGCAAGCCTCTTTCAACCAGACCTGAATTTATTTAGAAAGTCCCTAGATAATCACAGGATAGGGGCTGGCTGATGAGGGAAAACTAGATGATGAGAACTTTCACCTCTCCCGTCAACTACACCCACATCCTCAAGAAGAGGGCTGGAGGCTGAAAACCAGTGGTCAACAATTTAATCAGTCACATCTACATAATGAACCCTCAACTCTGAAATACAGAATACTAAGAGCTGTAGATTGGTGAACAAGAACATATCTGCTTGCCAAGAGGGCGGCATACCCCAAAACTCCATAGGGACAGAAGCTCCTGTGCTCCAGACCTTCCAGACACAGACCTCGTCCCATAAATTCTTCATCTGACTCTTCACCTGTATTCTTTAACATATCCTTTATAATAAACCAGTTAGCTAGTAATCAAATTGTTTTCCTGAGTTCTGTGAGCCCTTCTAGCAAATGAGTGACCTTGAGGAGGGGGTCCTAGGAACCTTCAATTTGTAGTTGAGTTAGACGGAAGTAGTAGGTGACTTGGGAACCCACTGCTTTTTATGGAGGCCTGAAGCTGGACGTGGTCTTGTGGGACTAACCCTTCAGTCTGTGGTGTCAATTTTGATACCAACTGACACTCAAGCAGTCAGTGTCAAAATTGAGCTAAACTGTAGGAGGATACTCAGCTAGTATTGGAGAATTGGTCACTATGAGAAAAGAGTCACACATCTGATAGCAGAAGTGTTCTGGGAAGTGTTGGGTGTAAGTAAGTAGAATTGTGAATAGAGAGAGAAACAAGAGCTTTTCCTTTCAGAGAGTCTATTTAATAATACAATAAGTATTCTTTGTTAGAACTCAAACCATTTGAACCATTATAATCTACAATCTCTGAAATACACTTGAAAGAAAAAAAGTGAAGTCCTTTAAAAGACTTTACTTGAAACTTGAATCAGCATGGCACATAAATCATAAAGTAAAAAGTCAGCTATTAGCTATTAAGAATTAATTTAATTTTCTTTTAAAAGTTGCCATGGAGGGGACACCTTAGTGGGTCAGTCAACTAAGCATCCAACTCTTTGTTTCATCTCAGGTCATGATCTCAGGGTGGTGAGATCGAGCCCCATGTCAGGTTCTGTGCTCAGCACAGTCAGCTTGAGATGTTCTCTCTCCCCTTTTCCCTCTGCCTCTCCTCCTACTCATGTACTTTTTCTTTCTCTGTAATAAAACAAATAAATAAAAATTTTTAAAAATAATATTAATTTAACAAGTAAAATTTTCCATGGAAGTTTACCTGAATTCATTCGTATAAAAATTCAGGTAAGCCTAATGTTGTCAAATGATCTATTTCATGAGAATGTCAACCTAAGACCAAATTTTAGTCGCTAAAAACCTAAAAAATAAGAAGTAAGGAATACAAGGCTGCCACTCAGCCAAGAAAAAAGATAAATATCAATTACAAGAACCAGCCAATCAAGTCATAGTTTATGGGTAAACATTAAATCATCTTTAAAACATAAAAAATTAATACCATGCAATAGCACAACACATTTACAATAAGAATTACACTAAGAGCTACATTTATATAGTCCTTAGTAAAAGCCTCAACTATACTAACTCTTTCAATCCTCACAATATGCTGTGAAGCAGATACTATTGCCATTCCATCATACAAATGAGGACACTGAGAACAGAAAGGTTAAGTAACTCACTCTAGATTACACAGCTAGGTAAGTGCCAAATTCGGGATTCACCTGGATCTAGGAAGTCTGTGCCTTTATAATCACTACAGCTTCATCTCTTCTTATTCCCCTTCTGGATAAAGGGAATAGCATGTACCGCAGGCAAAAGAATACTATGCATTTGAGGTTCAGTAAGGCTGATTTAGAATTGGGGAAAGCAAGATAAAGCTGACAAAGAAGAAGGCAGACCCAGATGGAGCACAACAGGTAAGCCATATTAAAGAAACTGGACTTTTTTTTTTAAGATTTATTTATTTATTTGAGAGAGAAAGGGAGGGAGGGAGGGAGGGAGGACGCAGTGTGGGGGGTAGGAGCAGAGGAGAGGGAGAGGATCTCCAACAGACTCTCCACTGAGCGCAGGGGACTCAATCTCCCGATCTCGAAATAGTGACTTGAGCTGAAACCAACAGTCCAGCGCTTGACTAACTGAGACACCCAGGTGTTCCCAAGGAAACTGGACTTTATGCCAAGAAAAAAAAAAGGATTTTAAGTAATCTGTGTGTTCGTGATTCAATGTTTTTGATAAGTTGAAGTTGAGAGGGCTGTGGTGTTGTCTAAATGGAGATGCCCAAAAGGCATTTGGATGAACCAAGAGCTAAGAGGGGAGATGCGGACTGGAGATGGTGATGTGAAAGCATTTAGAAAATGAAACCATGAGAATAGAAAAGAGGACAAAATCCTGAAGAACATCATTTAAGAAAAAGGATTCAACAGTACTAACAATGTAAACAACAGGACTTGGTGCTTTACACTGCTAAGTGGTTTCTAATGATTTGCTTTACTCTGGTCTTCCTAACTAAACACTGCCTTCACTGAAAACAATACCTCCTATAGGCCTTTACAACTCCACAGCCTTAGCATATTCATGGCTATCTGTGGGGTACTTAACCAAATGAGATATGGAGAAGGAATAAATAAAACATACTCGAATTTAGGAAAATCTTTTTTTTTTTTTTAAGATTCCTTTGATCTCCCATTTCTCCCCAGGCTTTTGCTCCCTCTGCACTTGCTACACTGATTGCTCTAACCCAGCAAAGATAAGGTGAGAGACTGAGGACATGGGGGTTATGTGGTGGTTCTGTGATCTGCTGTCTCATACTCAAAACCTAGTAAGCAAAAACAAAAACAAAACCAACAAAACAAACAAACAAAAACCTAATAAGCAAATCCAGCCGAAATGATGTTAAGAGAAAAATGGAGGAGACAAGTCCTCGTTTAAAATGAAAGACAGGGGCGCCTGGGTGGCTCAGAGAGTTAAATATCTTGATTTCAAGTCAGGTCACAGTCTCAGGATCATTGGATCAAGCACCTGTCAGGCTCTACACTCACCATGCTCTTAATTAATTAATTAATTAATTAATTCTTCTAAAAAATAAAAGACAAAATTTGTTCTATTGCATTTTACTATTACAGCAGGAATTTTTCTTATATTTTTATATTATACTCTCAAATCACAATAACTCTCTGCTTTTGGCTGTCTTTTCCACGGTGATGAATCTTTCTTTCCCCTTATTATTCCTATTCATTAGACAAATTTTCCAGAAATTTTGCGAACACTCTAAGGTTAAAGCTCTCTTCTCTGGGATGCCTAGGTGGCTCAGTGGTTAAGCACCTGCCTTCGGCTCAGGGAATGATCCTGGAGTCCCACATTGGGCTCCCTGCATGGAACCTGCTTCTCCCTCTGCCTATGTCTCTCCCTCCCTCCCTCTCTCTCTCTCTCTCTCTCTCTCTCTCTCTCATGAACAAATAAAATATTTTTTAAAAAAAGTTCTCTTCTCTGCATTCACCAAGCACATCTCTGTATTATACACATGACATTCATCACATACCACCTTGTATGGTACTCTTCCCTAATGTATGACTTCAAGAGTGTAGGATATGGAATTATACACCTGTTATATTAAGTCACAATTAATAAGTTACTTATACCCTTAGGTTACCAGTTTTTGCATTTGTAAATTGAGAAAAATAGTAACAACACTGTACAACTGTTCATAATTGAGATCACATATGCAAAGTGCCTAGCACTGTGTCCAGCTAAAGGCTCAATAATTATCAGTTCTTGCATCAAAATAGTGAACTTTTCTTAGAATATGAAAGAAGTTCATGAATAGATATTTCCATCAGAATGCTTGGAAAGGAGGGCACTTAGGTGGTTCAGTCGGTTGAGTGTCTGATTCTTGATTTTGGCTTAGGTCATGATCTCAGAGTTGTGAGACTGAGCCCCAGTGTGGACACGGAGCCTGCTTAAGATTCTCTCTTGGGGCACCTAGCTGGTATAGTTTTACTTAAGCTATGGACTCTTGGTTTCTGCTCGGGTCCCGATCTCAGGGCTGTAAAATCGAGCCCCGGATCAGGCTTCCACGCTCAGAGTGGAATCTGCCTGATACTCTCTCTGGCCCTTTCTGCTTCTTCTTTCTCTCTAAAATAAACAAATCTTAAAAAAAAAAAAAAAATCTCTCTCCCTCTGCTCCTCACCCCCCAAAAAAGAATGCCTAGGAAATGACACAGGAATGAGTTTTGGGGGGAGCCTGGGTGGCTCAGTCAGTTAAGCATTTGCCTTCAGCTCAGGTCATGATCTCAGGGTCCTGGGATCGAGCCCCACATCAGGCTCCTGCTCAATGGGGAGTCTGTTTCTCCCTCTCCCTCTGTCCCTCCACCTGCTTGTACTCACTCTCCCATTCTCTCTCTCAAATAAATAAAATCTAAAACAAAGGAAAGAAAGGAAAGGAAAGGAAAGGAAAGGAAAGGAAAGGAAAGGAAAGGAAAGGAAAGGAAAGGAAAGGAAAGGAAAGGAAAGGAAAGGAAAGGGAAGGGAAGGGAAGGGAAGGGAAGGGAAGGGAAGGGAAGGGAAGGGAAGGGAAGAAGGAAGGAAGGAAGGAAGGAAGGAAGGAAGGAAGGAAGGAAGGAAGGAAGGAAGGAAGATGAGTGTTTGGCAAATATATGCAAAAATGGAACATAACATTTGAAATTAACATTTCCTATATAGATAAGTTTTCTGAGAGGGAGTGTCATTATCATGGGTGCCTTTGTGGCAATCATAATACCTAGCAACTAACAATCAAATATTTTATGGATTAATTGATTAGAGGACTAATGTTATTGGTTATCTCCCTTTTCTCCTTCCTAATGGAGGCTACCAGTAAGAGTCTAGAATTAAGTTTTTCATTTAATAGTTTTGCCTATTGTAGTATCTATTGGACCATACAACTGTTATAATAATATATCGAGGTAAAATCTTTGTTCTACAGAAGTTCACAAGAGAATGGAGGAACTAAATAATATGTGCAGTTACAAAATATAAGGTATTATACGAAAAACTGCCTGAATCCCATGATTTAAAATATTTTTTTTAAGATTTTTATTTATTTATTCATGAGAGACACACAGAGAGAGAGAGGCAGAGACACAGGCAGGGGGAAAAGCAGGCTCCATGCACAGAGCCCGACATGGGACTCAATCCCAGGACTCCAGGATCACGCCCTGGGCCGAAGGCAGGTGCTAAACCGCTGAGCAACCCAAGGATTCTTAAAATATTTTTATAACCATCAATTTAATCCTTTCTTTTTTTTTTTAAGATTTTATTAATTCAAGGTGCCTCGGAGGCTCAGTAGACTGGGCGTCTGCTTTCGGTTCAGGTCATGATCCCGGGTCCTGGGACAGAGCCCTACATTGGGCTCCCTGTTCAGCTGAGAGCCTCCTTCTCCCTCTCCCTCTGCTGCTCCCTGCTGCTTGTGCTCTCTTGCTGTCTGTCAAATAAATAAATAAAATCTTTCTTTTAAAAAAAAAAAGGCTTAAAAAAAAAAAAGATTTTACTTGTTCATGAGAGAGAGTGAGACAGCATGAGTGGTGGGGAAAATACAGAGGGAGAGGGAGAAGCAGACTCCCTGCTGAGCAGAGAACCCAATGCAGGGCTCGATCCCAGGACCCCAGGATCATGACCTCAGCCGAAGACAGACATTTAACTATCTGAGACACCCAGGCACCCCTAATCCTATCTTTCTAATAGAAATTTCAGTGAGAAGAAGGAATCCTCCTATGACCTAATATACATCATATCTCTTATACTACTGATTAGATAACCTATCGAGGTTGTCATACTTCATAAGGAGAAATTAGAGAGTTTTCCTGCTAAAATCAGAAACAAGGCACTCCTATTCAATATCATACTGAAAGTCCTAGCTAATACAGTAAGATAAAGAAATAAAAAGTATACGGATTGAGAAGGAGGAAGTAAAACTCTGTTCACAGATGATACAACTGTCTTCGGGGAAAATTCTAAAGACTCGACAAAAAACTCCTAGACTGGGCAGCCCGGGTGACTCAGCGGTTTAGCGCCACCTTCAGCCCAGGGCATGATCCTGGAGACCCAGGATCGAGTCCCACATCGGGCTCCCTGCATGGAGCCTGCTTCTCCCTCTGCCTGTGTCTCTGCCTCTCTCTCTCTGTGTCTCTCATGAATAAATAAATAAAATCTTTAAAAAAAAGAAAAACCTACTAGACAAATAAATGATTATAGCAAGGTTACAGGATACAAGGTTAATATACAGAAGTCAATTACTTTCTTATATACCAGCAATGAAAAGTTGGAATTGAAATTAAAAACACAGTAACATTTACATTAGCATCCCAAAAAATGAAATGCTTAGGTATAAATCTAACAAAACATGTACAAGATCTATACAAGGAAAACTGAAAAAAGAAATCAAAAAAAGATCTAAATAAAGGGAGATATTCCGTATATATGCCTAAGAAGACTCAGTATTGACAAGATATTTGTTTTTCCCGATGTGATCTATAGATTCAACAAAATCCCAATCAAATCCCAGCCAGTTATTTTGTGGTCATTGACAAAATGTCTTTCACGTTGACATGGAAAAGCAAAGGACTGAGAATATCCAACATAATATTGGAGAAGAAGAAAAACAGAAGACTGACATTACCCAACTTTAAGATTTACTATAAATCTATAGTAATCAAGACAGGGTAGCCCTGGTAAAAGAACAGCCAAATAAATTAAAAGAATGGAATAGAAAGCCCCAAACTAGACCCACATAAATACCATCAAATAATCTTGACAAAGCAACAAAGGATAACATTAGAAAAAAAAAGTCTTTCAACAAATGGTGCTTGAACTAATTGACATCCACATGGAAAAAAATTAATCTGGACACAAACCCTGCACTCTTCACAAAAATTAATTCAAAACAGAACACAGATCTAAATGAAAATACAAAACAATAAAACTCCTATAAGATAACGTAAGAGAAAATCTAGATGACCTTGAATTTGGAGATGATTTCTGACTAAAACTTAAAACTTTTGCTTTGCAAAAGACACTTAAGAGACTAAAAAGACAAGCCATAGACTGGGAGGAAATATTTGCAAAATATGTATCTATTAAAGGACTGATATTCAAAATATACAATTTAATATTGTTAAAACTCAATATTTTGTGTTGGCGAGGGGCACCTGGGTGATTCAAGTCAGTTAAGTGTCAGTCTCTTGATCTCAGCTCAGGTCCTGATCTTAGGGTCATGAGTTCAAGCCCTGCACTGGGCATGGAGCCTACTTTACAAAAACAAACAAACAAACAAACAACACACCTCAACAAGAAGAGAACAAATGACTCCATTTTAAAATGGGCAAAAGATCTACACAGGCATCTCACCAAGAAGATATGCAGATGACAAATAAGTGTATGAAAATATGGTCAACATCACATGTCATTAGAGGGCTGCAAATTAAAACACAAAATAAGATACCACTATACACCTATTAGAATGGCTAAAATCCAGAAAATCAAATGCTGACAAGGATATGAAGCAACAGTAAAGCTCATTTATTGTCAGTGGAAATGCAAAATGATATAGTCACTTTGGAAGAATTTGGAAGTTTCTTACAAAACCAAACATTCTCTTATATGATCCAACAAATACACTCCTTGGTATTTACCTACATGAATTGAAAACTATATCCACACAAAAATCAGCACATAAAAAAAATCAGCACATAAATGTTTATAGTGGCTTTATTCATAATTGCCAAAAAGGAAGCAATCAAGATATCCTTCAGTAGGTGAATGGATAAATAGACTATGGTACGTCTAGACAATGAAATGTCATTCAGCACTAAAAAGAAATGAGCTATCAAGCCATGGAGAGGCATGGAGGAAGCCAAAATGCTTATTACTAAATGAAAGAAGCTAATCAATCCCAGGCTACCTGCTGTGTGATTATAACTACGCCATTCTGGAAAAGGTAAAATTATAGAGACAAGAAAAGATCAGTGGTTGCCAGTGGCTCAAAGGAAAGGAGCCAGAGATACATAGGTAGAGCAAAGGATATGTTCAGGGTAACAAAATTATTCTGTATGACATCATATTGGTGTATACATGTGATTATACATTGTCAAACCCACAGAACATCTACAACAAAAAGAGTAAATCTTAAGGTAAACTGTGGATTTTAATTAATAATAATGGAACAATACAGTTCATTAATCACAGCAAATACACCAAAGCAAGATACTAATTATGGGAAGAGGGGGCAGTAAGGGAGTATATGAGAACAAAATTTTTCTGTAAGCCTAAAACTGATCTAAAAAAATAAATGCAATTATTTTTGAAAAAATACCTTGAGTATTTTCATCACATCTTTCTCATTGAAACTGAGGGGTGAGGACCTGGGGTGGAGAGTCTTTCTCTGCTTTGATAGAAGCAAAACTTCACATCTTTTATACTATGCTATATGTTGGCAAATTGAACTCCAATTAAAAAATATATATATGGGGATCCCTGGGTGGTGCAGTGGTTTGGCGCCTGCCTTTGGCCCAGGGCGCGATCCTGGAGACCCGGGATCGAGTCCCACATCGGGCTCCCGGTGCATGGAGCCTGCTTCTCCCTCTGCGTGTCTCTGCCTCTCTCTCTCTCTCTGTGACTATCATAAATAAATAAAAAAATAAATAAAAAAATTTTTTTAAATATATATGTAAAAAAAAAAGATAATCTATTGAGATTCTCAATTGGTAACCAAATATACCACACTCGTATTAGTTAAGCAAATATAAGGCTGCATAATTCAACAGTAGTGAATACAACCAACTAGCCTGAAAATGAACCATGAAAAGGCCTTCGAGAAATTACTTCCAATATTATTGGCAAACAGAAAATATCTCCCCAAATGGCCACTGAAAAGAGTAAAAGAAAGGAAAAAGCACTTAAGAGGTAAAATTGCAGCTAATCATAACAAACAGTCCAAAACTCATCTATCTTCTCATTAACTATCTCCTAGTAAATAGAAGAAGCTTCTCTGAATAGGAAAAAGGTAAAAGAAACAGTTAAAGTCAATTGATTTTAAGATGGAGTCTGTGTTGGGCACAGAACAGAAATTTAATAAATATGTACTACCCTAAAATATATATGTGTGTGTGTGTGTGTGTGTGTGTGTGTGTACATATATATGGATCCCTGGGTGGCTCAGCAGTTTAGCGCCTACCTTTGGCCCAGGGTGTGATCCTGGAGACCCGGGATCAAGTCCCACATCGGGCTCCCTGCGTGGAGCCTGCTTCTCCCTCTGACTGTGTCTCTGCCTCTCTCTCTCTCTGGTCTCTCATGAATAAATAAAGAAAATCTTTTACATATATGTGTGTGTGTGTATGTGTACACAACCTTGACTTTGCAGAAGGTGTACAATCCACGTATAAGGTATAATGTGCAGCCACTACAAATAAAATTTCCAGGAGACATAAGAAAACCATTCCTCAAATTCCCATTCAAAATCTCTCTACAGGGGTAGACTGGGTGGCTCAGGGGTTTGGTGCTGCCTCCAGCCCAGGGCATGATCCTGGAGACCCGGGATCGAGTCCCACATTGGGCTCCCTGCATGTAGCCTGCTTTTCCCTCTGCCTGTGTCTCTGTCTCTCATGAATAAATAAAATCTTAAAAAAAAAAAACTCTAAAAACTAGCCACATTATGAACTTTACATCTAAGGGTACATTTTGTTAACTGCTATAGATTTTTAAAAACAAAACAACAAAGCCTCTACACAAGTAACATCTGAAGAAAGTTCATAAATGGTTTTATAAGTTCACAAAAAGTAGTATCTGACACATAAAAGGCAAAATGTTTCTATTTAAAAAAAAAAAATCAAAGAAGCATTACCCAGGAAAGGTGTGTCACATTATTTTCTTAAAAAGTAACTCATTAAGAAGGTCTCTATAAAAACATATTTTACAAATATGTGGGCTGTGTTTATTTCTCTACTGAAACAAGAACTAACTTGAGAGAAGAGCATATTAACACGTTCTGAAAAGAGAGTAATTAACATATTGGAAGCTAACATTCTTGGCACCTGAGACCTACAGCAAGAATGTCTGTCCTCTAGCCATGAGTCATGAACTAGGCTGCCTCTATTATGAAGCGATCTTTCAGTAAAAGGAGCAGCAGGGAAGAAGACAACAGATGAATAATGACTTGGACAACTTCCCGGGAAGAAATCATCATGAAGCTAGGTCCGAGGAAGCTAGACCGTCGATACTATATGTCATATGTTAATGCTTTCTTTCCTTAATCACCCCTACTGTTAACAGCAGCGTGAAATTTAGTCTTTAGTTCTACCTAAGGTTTTCCATTTTGTGTAGATTTTGATAACACTGCATAAAATTACACAGCGTGGCCGCAAATTTTGTGAAATACTTAATGCATCGTTTTAAATTATTTTGTGATGACATCTGTGAAGAGTTCTCACCTGCCACGTACCCACCCCGGCACACACACACAATGACACCAGAAGGCAACACTCTGCTTTACCTTCTGCTGAAAAGTCTGCTACCTCCAACGCTTGAGGTCCATACACGAAGCCCTCCTGGAATCTATGGACACAGCAGAGGCAAAAGGCAGAGAAGTTTATGTAGATTTAAAGTTACGCTGCCCAAAACATTAAATGCCAAATGCCTATCACAAGTCTACATATCTGCCAAGGAAATCAGATTTTAGATTTGACAAGTGAGCACGTCCACAATATATGATTAATATTCAGAGTTCATTATATATTACTTAGTTACGTGAAAAGAACAAAATTGAGTCTTAATGAGTATATACTCTCACCAAAAGAAGTGATTGAAACTATCTGAAATATTAAAAGAGCAACAAAGTATGAATTCATATACAGTCAAAACAGCAATTTAATGTTTAAGATTACGTGATGAGAGGTGGGGCGCCTGGCTGGCTCAGTTGCTAGAGCATAGGACTCTTGATCTCAGGGTTGTGAGTTGTGATCTCAGGTGTAGAAACTTACTTCAAAATTAATTAATTAAAAATTAAATTATGTGACGAGTCAATCCACACACACACACATAAGGAATATAAAAGAAATTAAGCAGAAAAATATTCTTCACAAAATGGAGTGTGATAGACCCTACACCTCAAGGTAAATTATTTCCTACGACGTCAGATGGGGAATATACAACAATTAGAAACAGACCTGGAAGAGGACAAGGTAGAGGAAAAAGGGGAAAGTAGAACCAAAAAGATATTCTGATGCCAAGTCTGACAGTAATTTTGAAATGAGCAAGGTTAATACATAATTGCCAGGCAGTAAAGGGGAAATCTACCTTGTTCCAATATTATAAAATAAGCATGAAACATGAAAGGCTTTTCAGGAAACATCCATGTAAAAACTTAAGGATTTCATCAGGTAAAATATTTAGAACTCAGATTTTCATCTCATTCTTTTCCAACAATAGGGATAAAAGACAAAATGCAGACTATGAGAACAGGAATCAGATAAATTCTACTGGTTATTAAATTTAAAAGAGGGGCACATGCTATCTTTTTGTGATATTTAGAAATCCTTAAAAATGTCAATGAGTAAGTCTAAAAGAAGAAACATAGGAAGAAACATAGTATCACAAAACAATGTCCCTAAACTCAGGTGGCTTGAGTTCAAGTTCCAATCATTCAGTTGCTTTGCAACGTCAGGTAGGCCACTTCATCTCTCGGTACAACCAGGGTTGTTCAATGAGTTGTTCACCATCTCACAGATTTATACTGAAGAGCAAGAGAAATAAGATATTAAAAACCACAGCTATAGGGATGCCTGGGTGGCTTAGTGGTTGAGCATCTGCCTTTGGCTCAGGGTGTGATCCCAGGGTCCTGGGATCGAGTCCCACATTGGGCTCCCTGCAGGGAGGCTGCTTCTCCCTCTGCCTGTGTATCCGCCTCTCTATGTGTCTCTCATGAATAAATAAATAAATTTTTAAAAAATCGCAGCTATATTCTGTAAAAATTCAAATCAGTGCACTTGACTTAAATTAACAGTTTAATAAAAGTTGTCGTGTAGAGGCAATATAGAGTGCGAGGTCCAAGTAATTTGGGGAACTAGATGGGGAAGGAAGGCCAAAAGCAAAAAGATTGAACTGGCCAAAAGAGCCTAGAGTAGCAGTCGGGGCGAAACGGCAGCCAGAAAGGTCACAGTCCCCAAGAGAGGGCTGTATCACAGTATTAATTTAGCACTTTGCCCAGCACTGCCTCAGATTCATCTTCTCTTAAACCCCCCAAAAAATCTTAGACTGCACCATCCTCTAATGTGCTGTT
Organism: Nyctereutes procyonoides; assembly: GCF_905146905.1. Taxonomy (NCBI): domain Eukaryota; kingdom Metazoa; phylum Chordata; class Mammalia; order Carnivora; family Canidae; genus Nyctereutes; species Nyctereutes procyonoides. Next base: position 67,421,704 of record NW_026575051.1, read on the forward strand.
TGTGCTGTTTCTAACTGACAAGATCTGAGACACACTAAGTACCTACATGCTGCATATATTTCTAAAAACCAAACAGATAAAATCCCACCTGATAAAACAATAATGGCAGCAAAGTCTTCTCTGGAATGTATGATGTGCCGAGCAAGATTCTAAGAGCTCCACAGGTATTAAGTCATTTTGGTCTTCACAACTTTGACGTATTATCCTCACTTTACAAATAAAGAAACTGAGACACAAGACCTTAAGAAATTTGCTTAAACACAGCCAGAAGCAGCCGATGTGCAATTCAAACAGACTACTTCAAGAACCACATTCTTAGCCACTGTATCATCCAGTCTGTGGAATTAAAACCATACAAACCGGGCACTTTTCTCTATGGAATAAACCACACAATTATAAATGTTCAATTTATTCATAAATGTTCAACTGAATCCAATGGAGCCAATCATGCCAAATAGATTCCTCAGCATTTGCAACATTTTTCTGGAAAATTAAAATTCAAATGATTGTTGTACAAAATATGTTTTACAAAAATGGGAAATGCTTACAAGCCCAGTCATGAGTAATTATATATATGGTCATACATATCCAAATAACATTAAAATAATATTTGTGTTAGAGTAGCAAGATTGAGTGATTTTGCTCCAATTTTTAAAATCGCTGCCATGTGGGGCACCTGGCTGGTCAGTCAGTAGAGCATGCAACTCTTGATCTCAGAGTTGTGAGTTCAAGCTCCAGATTGGGCGTGGAGCCTACTTAAACATAAATAAATAGGAATGCTTGGGTGCCTCAGTCGGTTAAGCATCTGATTCTTAATTCCACTCAAGTCGTAATCTCAGGGTCCTGAGATTGAGCCCTGCATTGGATTCCCTGCTCAGTTGGGAGTCTGTTTGTCTCCCTCTGTTCCTCCTCCTGTTCTTTTTCTCTCCCTCTCTAAAATAAATAAATAAATCTTTTAAAATAAATAAATAAATAAAATTGCTGCCATGCTATTATTTAATTCGCTCTTAAACATTTTATAAGCTTAAAAAATCAACATAATGAGATAGTACCACATGCCCATTAAGATGGCTACTATCAATTTTTTTTAAGGAGGAAAATAAGGTGAGGATGTGGAGAAATTGGGACTCCTGTGTACTGTTGGTGAAAATGTAAAATGGTGCAGTTGCAATAGAAAACGGCATGGCAGTTCCCCAAAAAAATTAAAAATAGAATTCCCATATTATCCAGCAATTCCTCTTCCAAGTATATAGCCAAAAGGATTCAAAGCAGGGATTCTCAAGGAGACATTTATATGCCATGTTCATAGCAGCATTATTCATAAGAGCCAAAAAGTGAAAGTCACCCAAGTCTCCATTGATGGATGAATGGATAAACAAACTGTGTATACTTGGGGCATACCTCCTGTAATCTCCCGTGATGGAGGTACCCACTTCACTGGACAAATCATACAAGCCTAATGAAAGACTTCAAACTTCTGGGAATGATCATTACCCTTATCACCCTCAATCATCAGGCAAGGTTGAAAGAACTAATAGGATCCTCAAACTTCAAACTTCTAAACTTGCCAAAACTACTGGATGTCCCTGACTGAGCTATTGCTTTTGATCTTGCTGATAGTTCCCAGTATCCCCTTTGGAAAATAAATTCATTCCACAAGAAAATCACCAGCAGACCAATGTCTACTGGCATACCACCTTCTGCTGATCCCTTGTTGATTCAGGTTAGTATGAACAGCCACTGTAAGTCTCTAATGTCTTGTGCTCAAGCCTATTATCAATAGGTGAAGCCATCTGAGATCCCAATTCTAAGGATCCTGTTGGTCACAGTCTAGAGCCTGGTGACTGGGTACTCCAGAAACATCATCAGGGGATGGCAGACCTTGAACCTCGTTGCAAGGGATTTTACCAAGGGCTCCTAACCATTGCCACAGCCACAAAATTAACAGGCATCAAACCTCGGATACACATCTCACAGAAAGCTCCACCTGACACCTGCTGCTGTGCAGACACTAAAGACCTCCAAATCAATTTGACTAGGAAGAGAAGTAGTTGACATCAAGTTAGGCTGTTTCCATCCTAGACGATGGATCAACACTTCATACTTTAAACATGAAACTTACTCCTTTTTCTTTCCTTTCCTCTGGCATTGGCCTGAAAAGATAACACCCTCATCTTTACCACCCACGCCATTGTTAAGGGGGTAACTTCTAGAAAGCAGAACCACCTTTTATTTCAGGCTAGGAGAAACTCTGTGCCACTAACTTTTTATAAGCAAAATGAGACATCTCACTGGTAGGCTCCCCTGAATTTACACTGCTGATTTAATTTTTTTTTATTTATTTATGACAGTCACAGAGAGAGAGAGAGAGAGAGAGAGAGAGAGAGAGGCAGAGACACAGGCAGAGGGAGAAGCAGGCTCCATGCACCGGGAGCCCAACGTGGGACTCGATCCCAGGTCTCCAGGATCACGCCCCGGGCCAAAGACAGGCGCCAAACCACTGCGCCACCCAGGGATCCCTACACTGCTGATTTAAAAAGGACCTAGCAGGAGTTGGTCATATTTCAAGATCCACTCCTTTGACAGATCCTTAATTCCCTGGTTAGGAATAAATGTAATGAGGCCATGATCAAGAACTTCTCCTTAATTCTTAAAATTATTGCAAAATCTGCTGCTAAAGCAATAGCTGCCCAAAAAAGATCCTTAGACTTTCTAGCCAAAGTTGGTCTTGGTAATAGGATAGCTCTTGATTACCTTTTAGCCGACCAAGGAGGTGTTAGTTTTATAGCCAACACCACCAGCTTTACCAAGAGTAACATTTTTGGGGAAGTTGAAACTTAACTATTGAGATCACTGAGCAGGCCACTTGTCTAAAAAGAGGTGACTCCTTCAGTGGGTCTTTCTTTGACCTATATGATTTTGACTTGTTTGGGTCTTGGGGACCATGGCTCCAAAATGCACTCCAAACATTGGAAACTATCTTGTTTACAGTAATCATAATAATCTCCCTGGCAAATTATATTCTCACAAAAGCTTTAAATGACTGTAGCCACTAACCACCAAGGAAATGATCTCCTCAGAAAACGAACAGAGAATGAGTGACTTAAAAACTGCAAACCTTAACTTGTTACTTGTGAGTATCACAGAGATTAAGCAGAGAAACAGCAACAACAACTGTGGGAACTTTCCAGAGCAGTAACTGAAAGTGGTGCTAATGCCTTAAATTTTGAGCATATTTCACAGTCAAACCAAGAGTCTGCTCCCGAGGGGGTAACTGCCAAAAAAGAAAATCACAGGGTGGGCATGGGTGGCTCAGTAGGTTCAGCATCCAAAGCTTGATTTCAGCTCAGGCCATGATCTCAGGGTCCTGAGACTGAGCCCTACATCAGGCTGCATGCTTAGCGTGGAGTCCGCTTGAGGATTCATGCCCCCTGCCCACTACCCCTACCCCACATATGCGTGTGCTCTCTCTCTCTCTCTCTCTCTCTCTCTCTTGCTCTCCCTCTCAAATAAATAAATACATCTTATTAAAAAAAAAAGACAGAAAGAAAAGAAAAAGAAATTCACAGCCCCAAATGGCATCACTTAGTTTAAAGCTCCAAATCAGTAAATCAGGGCTTAATACCAGATCTAACCTCCAAAGTCTTTTTTTTTTTTTTAAGATTTATTTATTTGGATGAGAGAGAGAGAGAGAGAGAGAGAGAGAGAGAGAGAGAGAACAAGGGCAGGAGCAGAGGGAGAGGAACAAGCAAACTTCACAATGAGCACAGAGCCCAACACAGGACTCAATCCCAGGACCCTGAGATCGTGACCTGAGCCAAAGTCAGACACTTAACCAACTGAGCCACCCAAGCACTCCTCGACCTCCAGTGTCTTAACTGGTCAATTGGAAATTTTCTGAACAGCACCAATGAAGTAATGTGCATCATGGGCCTTCTCTATCCCCCAAAGGAGGACGAGGTAGTCTGTATAATAAGACTCCCAGCCCACTCCCTTAAGGGCATGTGATTTTGCCTGAAACTGTCCTTTCTTCTCTTTTGCTTAGAACTTTCTTGCCCCACCCTCTTTCCTATAAAAACCTTCCATTTTGTTCTACTCCTTAGCACACCTCTCTACTTGCTAGATGGGATGCTCCCTGACTCATGAATCATTTAATAAAGCAAATTAGATCTTCAATTTTTTTTCTGACACATACTACAACATAGATTAACCTTAAGGATATTATGCTAGATGAAATAAGTAAATCACAAAAGGGCAAAATCCATGTTATCCTACTTCTATTGAGAAACCTGGAATAGTAGCAAATTCATAAAGATAAAGTAGGATGGTGGGTGCCAGACACCGGGAGAAAGGGAGAAAAGAGCAGTTATTCTTTAAAGGTATAGGGCTTCAGTTTTGCAAGATGAAAAAAGTTCTATGGATGGATGATGGTGATGACATACAAAAATATGAATTTACCTAATGCCACTTTACACTTAAAAATTATTACGGTGAGGGTACCTAGGTGGAACAGTCAGTTAAGCATCAGACTCTTGGTTTCAGCTCAGGCTGTGAACTCAGGGCCATGAGGCTGAACTCCACGTTGGGCTCCATGCTCAGTACAGAATCTTAAGAAGATTCTCTCTCCATCTGGGGCACCTGGGTGGCTCAGTGGTTTAGCAACCTGCCTTCAGCCCTGGGTGTGATCCTGGAGTCCCAGGATCGAGTCCCACATCGGGCTCCCTCCATAGAGCCCGCTTCTCCCCCTGCCTGTGTCTCTGCCTCTCTCTCTGGGTCTCTTATAAATAAATAAATAAATAAATAAATAAATAAATAAATAAATAAATAAATAAATAAATAAAAACTTTTAAAAAAATTCTTTTTCTATCTCTCTCTGCCTCTCCACCTGAGGCAAAGAATCTCAAGCAGACTCCCCACTGAGTGCAGAGCCCCACAAGGGGCTCAATCTCATGACTCTGAGATCATGACCTGAGCACAAACCAAGAGTCAGTCACTTAACCAACTGCACCACCCAGGCACCCCTACCCCGTTTTTTAAAAGTAATATGTGCTAAGTGTATACAATCTAAAGAGAAGTATAAAGAAGAAAAATAAAATTATTTCATCTCCCAGTAAAAAATATACTGTAAATCCCCTTTTAATGTATATTTACCCAGTGAAAAAGACATGCTATATAGTCTTTTTTAAATGTAATTCCTATTGATGCCATTCTTTTCTGTGTTAATTCTCTTTAGCACCAAGATATTTAGTTTTATGAAAAGCTTAGTTGGAATTTTTTTAACTCAAGGATTTAAATATTAAAGCATAATTTTTGTTTCCAGAACTTGAACAGTGTGGTATCAAAATAATGGCTTCAATCCTCTAGGTTTCCCAGCAGAGTAGCGTCTCTACTTAGTTATCAAACATTTATATTCTTGGATTTTAAGGCTATCGACTTTACCAAATCTCTTCTGCAAGAGACTATGAGTATTACTGCATAGCTGTTGTACTAAATTGGTCTCCCCACCTCCATTCTCACTCCTCTTTGTGCCTGACACTGCTGGCGGCCTATATACCCATTCTCCCTTTTCTCCTCAGTAACAGACCCTGGTTTTATTCTGGACAGCATGCCCCCAGGCAAAAGTGCACCCTTTCCAGTCTTCCCGGCTGCTACAACTGGTCAATGAGCTGGAAGTGGACATCAAGGATGTGACTTCTGGAAAAGCTACTTAAAGGGAACGGACTTGGCTGGGAGTGCGTTTGTTACTGAGACATGATGGATGACATCAGGATTTCAAGCCAGTTGATAACACCGTACATTAATTTTCTTAACTATAAAATAGCATTTCTCTTCCAAAACCAAGTATCTTGAGTGTATAAGTAAACCTATATAAGTAAACAACTTTTGAGGAGTTCAAGAGAAAAAAAGCAACAGAGAAAATTTTCTCTTTGCAAGACATCCCTCTCACAAATACTGAGGACTACTTATGTGCCAAGCATTATTGTAGGCAGTTAAAATACAGAATAATGAGGTCTTTGAAAGAGCGCATTTATCCCCATCTCCTTGCAATGAGAAAGCTTAAAGGAGATGGCCTTTAGTTTTTTTTCTTAGTTTTTAAAGGAAAAATGAAACTTTCAAAAGATTTTAGTTTTCCATTTCTTTATGAACTCATTTTTTTAAGTAAAAGTGAAAGAGCCAGTGCCTTTTAGTGCCCACTATGCAGCAATGTACCAGGTTCCAAACATACATAATTTCAACTAAGCCTCATAAAAGTTCTGTGAGATAGTTCTTCACCTCATTTTAAAGGCTAAGTAGCACATGATCTGTGAAAGTTAAATAGCTAGGATCTGAACTCAGAAAAGTCTGCCTCTGACAACTATTGTCTATCACATGCTAGCTCTTAAATTCTTACATATAAACATAAAATATAGGAGCCAAGAGAAAGTTATCAATAAATAACTCACCAGTTAACTAAGCTTTCATATGCTTCATCTCTATTTATAATATTTTGGTTGGGTGCAAGGAAGCCACTTTTTAAATGATGAGAAAATTAACTTTAAGGAACACAATGGGGTGCGGTGGGTGAGAGGGTAGTTTGTTGGCTGGCTCAGTCAGTAGAGCATGCAACTCCTGATCTCAGGGTTGTGAGTTCAAGCCCCAAGTTGGGCATGGAACCTACTTAATTTTTTTAAAATAATAAAAAATAAAGAGTACAACTGATAGAACCAGAATTCAAACTTTCTGAAATAAGTTTTAGGGATCCCTGGGTGGCGCAGCGGTTTGGCGCCTGCCTTTGGCCCAGGGCTCGATCCTGGAGACCCGGGATCGAATCCCATATCAGGCTCCCGGTGCATGGAGCCTGCTTCTCACTCTGCCTGTGTCTCTGCCTCTCTCTCTCTCTGACTATCATAAAATAAAAATTAAAAAAAATTTGAAATAAGTTTTAAAGCATAAATAAAAGTAAGCAAAATATACATTTCTCCTTAATTCCTCCCAGTGCAACTATAAGAAAACATTGCATGAGGCCAAGTCTCTCCTAAATTCTATGTATCTGTTATAGAATTCCAATCCATGACTCTAAGGAAAGCCTGCCAATTCTCACACATATACTATTTAGAATAATACCTCAGGTGAGTAACTACATCCACTAAAGGGTTGGTAAAAACAGTAGTAATAATACAGACCAAGCAAGAAAGTAACTCTAGAAGAAAATTTGACGCTGTTGTAATTCAATAACCGTTACCCAGATCTCCTCAAACCTCAAAAATAATGTATTACTATGACAGTACTTGTATATCCAGGCAACACTCCATAAGAGGTTCATGAAAGGATATACAAGTAAATAAGAAGTGCACTAAAATGATGACATTGAAGTTAGAATAAAAAATGTCCCAACAGTGAGGACTGTTCAATGCAAAGATGAATAACCACCAAAAAAAGGGTTGCAATTTCCTTCTATGTGACTATTTTAAAATTCAGAAAATTTTATCTGCATGACAGTTCCTGTTTAATCCAATCTGAAAAAGCAAGAGAGATTAGATAGATTAGCATTAGTGACCTAAGTCTTTCTCACCCAGGAATGAAATACCTTCACTCCGTAACCCTCCCATGAACCAGCCAATCTTTTAGTTAACTGGATTCTGAGGATCCTTCACTGTGTCCCAGAATTCAGGGTCTATGTTAACAATGCATTATGTGAAGATAACAATGAGCCAAAGTTTCACACCATGACCTCTACAGCCTTGTTTCCAATGGTGATAAAATATAGCAGAATCTGGTAAAAGCAAGATCCTACGCAGAGACCTAAACAGCCCTTAATTCAGAGTCAAGGAACCTCTGCCAATAACTGGCCCAAGTGACCCCCTCACCCCACACCAAACCCAGTTCCTCAGAACAAAAATTTAAAGATTACTACAAGAACTCTGTGAAATGTAAAAGCTATTTTATAGTTACACACCAAAACAGAAGCAACTTCTCAAAGGACACTGATACCCTTAACTAATTCAAGAGAGAAACAATTAGTTAAGAGAAAAGGGAATGTACAATAGCTCTTTTCTATCAAAATAGAACTGCGTTCTTACTTTCACCCCACCCCACCCCCACCTTCTAGCCATCCTGAATTACTTGCTGTTGTGTTTCTTTTTATCATAATTTTATATATTTTGCTTCTTCTCTGTAGAATTGCAGAGATGTAACAATAATTTTGAGCCTGTTCCTAATAGTCAAACTGCCTCCCTCTGGTAGTTACCTTTGAGTCAGTAATCTACGAAGAATAAACTCTTATTTATCTCATTCTGCACATGCTATTCCTAACTGCAGCCTACAGTCCCACAGCTATACCAACACACTAAATTATTTCCTTCTAAACAAGGAAACTGAGGTTTTTAAAAGGATAAAATATGATGATGCTTTGCTTCCACAGCCTAAGAGATGGTATGAGCACAAGACAATGCAGAGTGCTAAATCTGGGAAGGGATGGAGAAGTAGGGAAAAATAAAGCAAGGACCCTGGATAAACTTGTACCATAATTTTTCACAGACTACAAGAGCTTTATCTGAAGCATTATCTTCTTATCAAGTAAAAGCATAATAAAGTTAAATTTGAAAACAATGGGAATATCCATATTACTTTCCCTCCTTCTTTTAGCATGATAATTCAAAAGTTGGCCACTTTTTTAAAAGCACATAATTAGGTGGCACCTGGGGGGCTCAGTGGTTGAGCATCTGCCTTCCGCTCAGGGCGTGATCCCGGGGTCCTGAGATCAAATCCCGTATCAGGACCCTGCAGGAAACCTGCTTCTCCTTCTGCCTGTGTCTGTCTCTCTCTGTGTGTCTCTCATGAATAAATAAAATCTTAAAAAAAAAAAAAAAAAGCACATAATTGGCTTTACCTTCCTTCAGTTTCTTCTACCACATAACAAGGACCATCAATCAAATGGAAATTAGCGACTGTAAACTCTTCATTTGTTTATAAATTACATGTAATTCTCTTTCAAATCAAATAAAATACAGAAAACCCAGACTTTTAAAAATATAAACCGAACACATAAAAAAAAAATCAAAATATTCCCTTCATTGGATTATGTAATTAGGTCAAATGAAAACAGCAAACAGCACTACCCAATACAGATTTCTACCTAAAGAATAAGAGAGGGAAAGAGGAACAGGGATAAAGGCAGTTCAATAGGTTACAAAGGTTGAAGAGCAAATCTAAGCATTTTCACAATTTTTGTGCTAGATTATATAGCCTTGGTTCTATTAAAAAGAAGAAAATTATAATGTTCTTAACCGTAATAATGGTATTATGGTTATGCAGGAGAATGCACTTATTTTTAGGAGATGCATATTAAAATATGGGGTAAAGTGCCACGATGATTGCAATTTAACCCTGTAGTTAAACACACAGAGAAAGTAAATATAGCAATCTGTTACCTGTTTGATCTGGATCTGGGGATGGCAAACTACAGGCCCGGCCAAATCCAGCTGTGCCTATTCTTATAAAGTTCTGTTGAACACTGCCATATCCACTCATTGACCTGTTGTCGATGGTTGCTTACTCACTACCACTACAGAATTGAGAACTTGTGACAGAGATTGTATGGCCTCCAAAATCTAAAACATCTACTAGGCCTTTATAGAAATACAGGAAATATCTGACCCTTTACAGAAAAAAATTTTGCTAACTCCTGGTCTAGACAGTGGATATATAGGTGACCATAATTAATTGGACTATGTCTTTAAACTTTCCTGTACATTTGAAATTTTTTATAATCAAAAGTTAGAAATACATACAATTTTATACATGAATCTTTTGATTTCTCAACAACACAGATGAATGCGGAAACAAAACAGAGCTTGGACACAATCATAATACTGATATGATACTGCAGAGAGTTATTATGCAGGTTTTAGTGCAAAAGGAACAACTTATTAAAACAGCAATTTGGTGATATCGATTTTCAAACACAGCTACCCTAGTAGGGATTTATCCTATAGACATACAAAAGGGTGAAAAAATGAATAGTAATAGCAGTGCTTGTTATCTGCCGGACTCTGTGGCAAGCACTTCACGTCATGCAGTCCTCACAACAACCCTGCGAGGTAAGCACTACCATTATCCCCACTTCACAGGTGAGGAAACTAAGACATAATTAATCTGCCCAAGTCAAACAGCTAAAAAGAGGTATAGATGGGATTATGAATCCTGATAATAAAATTCCAAGCCCAATCTTAATTGCCATACACATTGCCTATTGAAAAAAGTACAAGGGAAATGAATGTGAAATACTTAAAAGATGAAAACCAACAGCCAATTCACAAATGAAGACACTCAACATCCCTGGTTATAAAATAGTAATAATGATGATGATGATTATGATGATGATGATAATAGCGGGGTACCTGGGTAGCTCAGTTGATTAAGCATCTGCTTTCGGCTCATGTCATGGTCCCAGGGTCCTGGGATTGAGTCCCAAGTTGGGCTCCCTGCTCAGCAGGGAGTCTGCTTCTCTCTCTACACACCCCACTCACTCGCTTTCTCACCCTCTCTCTCAAATAAAATCTTTAAAGATAAAGAAATAAAATGTACTCTTTAAAAAAAAAAGATTAAAATTATATGTTTGGATACACAGCACAAATGGACGAAAAGACACCAGAAAGGAAATGCACCAAAATATTAATTATCAATTGATAGTGGGATTTTGAGTGTTTCTTACTTTCTCACTTAGAGCTTTCCTTACTATCTAATTACTTTTGCAGAAAAACCATAATCAATTTTAAATATTTTCTTTTTACAGCTCAATAATCATTTTTTTATTAATAACATGTATAACCACTTCCTTGTTTATAATATGCAGTGTATACTTAATTAAGAAATTCAGAAGTGGGACACCTGGGTGGCTCAATGGTTGAGCTTCCGTCTTCAGCTCAAGGCATGATCCCACGGTCCTGGTACCAAGTCCTGCATCAGGTTCCCCATGGGGAGCCTGCTTCTCCCTCTGCCTATGTCTCTGCCTCTATGTGTATCTCATGAATAAATAAATAAAATCTAAAAACAGACAAATAAAAAAAATTTTCAGAAGAAAAAAAAAAAGAAATTCAGAACACTCTGTTCCTAAGACCTTCATGACACCCTAGAAATAAAAAGATACTAAAGAACCAATGATCATCAAAATTTCATGTTAAAAAATTCATGGTAACAGGATTAACACATAATACTTACAGTATAAAACCATCATCTTCTTTAATCCTCACAACTCATAAGGAAAAGACACCATCCCCATCTTACAGATTTTTATTTTCAGACCCTAATCCTTTCTAGTTCCTCCCAAGGTATAAAAAAAACTTTTTATATACTTTTAGAATTCATCTGGCCCAAACAAGAACTAAAATCTCCTCCCAATCTCTCAGTTTATTATTTTTTTTTACCTCTATACTATGTATTTACCACTCATCTTACTAAACTACAAATCACTTTTTTTTCTGGCTCACTCTTTGGCCTTCCAAATTCAGTTATCACGGGATTTCCCCATACTGGGAAGGTTTCCCAAGCACCCACACACTCTTGGGTCAGTTCGTTGTTCCTCCTAGCTACCCCAACAGCATTCTATGCATACCTATATACAATAATTCATAGCCCTGTACTGCAATCTATTTTATTTTTTCTCTAGATTATAAGGAAAAGAACTATGTCTTGTATTCTTACATTACTAATTCCTACATAGGGTTATTCAGTCAGTGTCAAATAAATGAGTGAATGGTACTAGTTATGCCATATATGTCTAATTCAGGCAAATACCCTATAAGTCCTAAAAGGCTGGAGCCTTGTCACATGTCCCCTTTACTGAAAAAAAGAAAACACTCCCACACCTAAATGTAAGAGCTGAAACTACAAAACTTGTAGAAGAGAACTACGGAGTAAATCTTCGTAACTTTAGATCAAGCAGCAATTTCCTACTGTAAGAAACAACAACAAAAGACATAAATTGGACTCATCAAAAATTAAAAACTTTTATGCTTCAAAGGATACCACCAAGAAAGTGAAAAGGCAATCCACAAAATGAGAGAAAATATTTACAAATCATAAGTCACCTAAGAGCGCAGTATCCAGAATATATAAAGAACTTTACAACCCAACAACAACAAAAAAGAATAAAACGAAAACTCGGGATCCCTGGGTGGCGCAGCGGTTTGGCGCCTGCCTTTGGCCCAGGGTGCAATCCTGGAGACCCAGGATCGAGTCCCACGTCGGGCTCTCGGTGCATGGAGCCTGCTTTTCCCTCTGCCTGTGTCTCTGCCTCTCTCTCTCTCTGTGTGTGTGTGACTATCATAAATAAAAATTAAAAAAAAAAAAAAACAAAACGAAAACTCAATGAAAATATGGGCAAAGGACCTGAATACACATTTCTCCAAAGAACATACACAAATGGCCAAAAAGCACAGAAGAAGATGTTCTACATTTTAGTTATTAGGAAAATACAAATCAAAATCGCAATGAAGTGCTTGCTTCAGCAACACATATACTAAAATTGGAACAATACAGAGATTAGCATGGCCCCTGCACAAGAATGACATGCAAATTTGTAAAGCATTCCATACTTTAAAAAGAAAAAAAAAAGAAAAAAAAACACCACAAGGAAATGTGAGTTCACACCAAGATAGCTAAAATCAAAAAGACAAACAAGGGGCACCAGAGTGGCTCAGTTGGTTAAGCATCCAACCCTTGATTTCAGCTCAGATCATGATCTCAGGGTCCTAAGACTGAGCCCCACATGGAGCTTTGTGCTCAGTGGTGAGTCTGCTGGAGATTTTCTCTTCCTCTCCCTCTACCCCTTACCCCACTCACACTCTTTTATGCTCAATGTCTGCCATTCTCTCTCTCTCTCTCTCTCTCTAATAATAAATGATTTTTTAAAAATGAAAAAACAAGGGTAGCTGGCTGGCTCAGTCAGAAGAGCAGGCAACTCTTGATCTCAGGGTATGAATTTGAGCCCCACATTGGGTATAGAGGTTACTTTAATTAACAAATTTTAAAAAGGGGGAAGAGGCATCTGGGTGGCTCAGTCAGTTAAGCATCCAACTCCTGGCTTCAGCTCAGGTCATGATCTTAAGGTCGTGAGATCTAGCCCCACATCATGCCCTGTGCTCAGTGCAGAGTAGGCTTGAGTCTCTCTCTCCTTCTGCCCCTCCCCACTCTCTAAAATAAATAAATAAATCTTTTTGAATTAAATGAAAAATAAAAACAGATAAAATAAATGATGTGCAGTTGACCTTGAACACAAGCTTGAACGACATAAGTCCATTTATACACAGATTTGTTTTCAATGAATAGATGTATAGTACTGAAAATGTATTTTCTTTATGGTATTCTTTAATAATATCTTCTTTTCTCTACCTTACTTTATTATAAGAATATTGTATATAAGACATACAAAATATGCGCTAATCAACCGTTTATGTTATGAATACACCTACCGGTCAATAGTAGGCTATTAATGGTTAATCTTGGAGGAATCAAAAGTTTTATGCAGATTTTCAACTGCATGAGGATTTCAACTGCATAAATAGCACTGTTCAAGGGTCAACTATATTCATACATCGTACAGCATGAACTTTGAAAATACTATGGTAAGTGCAAGAAGCCAGACACAAACCACATTTAGTAGGGTTTCATTTATACAAAACATCCAGAATAGACAAACCCATAGAGACAGAAAGTAGAATAGTGTTGCCAGGAGCTGGGAGAATGGGGAAATAGGGAGAGACTGCTAATGGGTACAGGGTTTCTTTTGGAATGATGAAATATTCTAAAATTAGATAGTGGTAATGGTTACACAACTCTGTGAATATACTAAAACCACTAAATTGTTCCAAAAAAAAAAGCTTCTGCCAAGGTAGGCCTAAAAAATATTCCATGGACAAAAATGGCAGTACTTATAAATCAATATCTTAGAAAGTTTATAGAAATTACATCTCAACAAATGATAATTGTCTTCATCAGTCTCTTCATTAAAGATTACAGATGTTCCGGGATCCCTAGGTGGCGCAGTGGTTTGGCGCCTGCCTTTGGCCCAGGGCGCGATCCTGGAGACCCGGGATCGAGTCCCACGTCGGGCTCCCGGTGCATGGAGCCTGCTTATGTCTCTGCCCCTCTCTCTCTCTCTCTCTCTCTCTCTCTGTGACTATCATAAATTAAAAAAAAAAAAAGATTACAGATGTTCCATAGGCAAACAGTTCTCATTATCTTTATATTACACTTCTTACAGATAAGAATGTTGGGGTAGGAATTAGAAAACAACAAAAATATACCAGACACTGAAACCTACCATGTGATCTTAAGGGAGGCATTAATATTTCTGGACTTCTTTTAAGGCAAGTGGTTTGAACAAGATCTAAGACTCCATGAAGTTCTAAAAGATTATGTTGTGTTTTTATTGCTACCTATAAGTACATCCAGGAAGAAATTTTTTTCTTAAGGTTTTATTTATTTTGAGAGAGAACACACACACACACCCCCACACACATACACCCACACGTGAGAGCAGTGGGGGAGAGGTAGAGGGAAAGAATCCCAAGCAGAGTCCATGCAGAGTGTGGAGCCAAAGCAGGATCCCACAACCCAGGGATCATGACCTGAGCTGAAAGCTCAAGTGTCAGTCACTCAACCAACTGAGCCACCCAAGTGACCCAGGAAGAAATATTTTAAGCTTTTGATTAAATTATGTGAGTTCTCAAAACCTCTACTTTATTCAAATCAATATGGTAACACTAGGAAATATCAGTTCACTTTAAAGTTTCCTGATGGTGATCTCCAACATTTTAAAGTCAAATAGTTAAGCACATTTCAATTTATGTATTCTCTTTTTGCTTTTTCCACTTTAGAAAATTCCCTCTGAGAAAACCCAAATTTTAACTAAATATCCGTTGATCACAGTGCCTGTTTGTAACAATAAAATGTTATAAACAACATAACCACCAGTCAACAAAATAAGTCAGTAAACAAACAATGGGGGATCTCTGGGTGGCGCAGCAGTTTGGCGCCTGCCTTTGGCCCAGGGCGCGATCCTGGGTCTCCAGGATCGAATCCCATGTCGGGCTCCCGGTGCATGGAGCCTGCTTCTCCCTCTGCCTATGTCTCTGCCTCTCTCTCTCTCTGTGTGACTATCATAAATAAATAAAAATTTTTAAAAAAATTAAAAAAAAAAAACAATGGTAGACCCATACAATGGAGTATGGTCCCTAAAAATAAAGACAGTGATTTTTCTGGGGAAGGAAGATGAGAAAGCAGACTCTTATCCATACCCTCAAGGATAACTGCATTTAATTAACGATATTATTGGTGGAAGGTTGTATATGTGAATGGTACAGATATTCTTTACAAGAAAACCACTGCTGGGGTGCCTGGGTGGCTCAGTCTTAACTGCCTTCAGTTCAGGTCATGATCCCGGGGTCCTGGGATTGAGCCTCAAGTCAAGTCCCTGCTGAGCAGCTTCTCCCTCTCCCTCCGCTCCTCCCCCTGCTTGTTCTCTCTCTCTCTTTCTGTCAAATTAATTATTTTTAATTTTTTTTTAATTAAAAAAAACACTGCTTGAAAAGAACATTAAAAAAATATATATATAATGGATATTTTCTCATTTCATTTAATGGAAAATTCAGGTTACCAAAACTCGTGTAGAATACAAACACATTCTTAAGAAAATAAAAGCATATATTGCCTAGGAAAATGTATACCATACCATCCATAGTGTTCATCTATGAATTATTTTACTTATTTTTGCTTAATTTTTTTCAGCTTTTAGATATAATTGACATGTAACACTGTATAGGTTTAAAATATACAATGTGATGATTTCTGTACATATTGGGAAATGATTGCTATGGTAAAGTTAGTTAACACATCTATCATCTCATAGTTACAATTCATGTGTGTGTGTGTGCTTATCTTCCTAATTTTTCTTAAACATTCTATTTCTAATAAAAAAAAAAAAATTTAATGTGGGGCACCTGAATGGCTCAGTCAGTTGAGCATCTGACTCTTGATTTCAGCTCAGGCCATGACCTCAGGGTTGTGGGATCAAGCCCTACATCAAGCTCAACACTCAGCATGGAGTCGGCTTGCCCTCTCCCTCTGCCCCTCCTACTAGTGCTCTCTCTTTCAAATAAATAAAATCTTTAAAAAATAATAAAAATAAAAAATTTTAATTTAATATAAAATAAGGTTCTCCTCTTTCATCTGTTTTATTCTGAAGGCTTAAGGTATAATAGCCCATCACAGAACCCATTTTTCTTTCCCAGTATAGTTTCTTATAACAATTCATTGTAAATGGGGAAAGAATTCTAGCTTCCTACTGAACCTAACAAGATTAATCCTTATTCTCAAAACTAAGGTGACTATAATTTTTACTTAGCGCCTACCCTTTTTATTTGCTAATTTAATCTTCAGGGAAACTTATCATGGAAACCCCCTTAATATATTTGGAGAATACAAAACCAATACTTTGCTGGGGATTTTTTTGTACATTATGATTTAATTACTCTTCCAACAACAGCATGATATAGTAATTTATCATCCTACAAATTATAATAGGTGGGGAATTTAAGGTTCAGAGCTATTACTAAAATCCCAAAGCTAAAGAGTACTAGCTCAGATTTGAAGGGTTCCAGGTCTAAGGCTTCCTAACACGACAGTTGTGCTTTTCATTTATACGTATATTTATTGAGAATCAGCAGTAAAAACCTCTCCGGAGAAAGAACATTCAAGTAGTTCTTTAAGAAGGAATAAGCTTTATTTAATTCATTTGTACCCAAAAGTACTTTGTTTATTCAAATGCTTTTGTAATGGAAAATGTTTTTCTGATAAAAGTATTGAATTTATTACCCCAATAAAGAAAACAAAGAAGCTTAGTTAGTTGGCCTAGAGCAACCATCACATGTAAAGTTTAATATGACTATATTCTGTTCTCTTTTAAGTACCAAATTTCTCTACTGTGTGTACCTACCATATGTATAAAAAGATAAGCATTCCCATAATGTCCTATGCTCTACTTAAAAACCCATCTTTATCCATCTAAATTTTAAGCCTTTTATGGACTTGAGGGTCTACAAAATTTGTTTTGGTTAATTATGGAAAATCTTATATAATATGGGAGACAGTGATGGTTCACAAATTGTATTTATTATTAAGCACGTGAGTAATAGCTAAGCTTTGTTAAAAACAAGATTAACAGGCCCAAAATGGAATCACTTAAGCTAAGTCACATATCACCCAACCTAGCTCTATCTCATTAGTTTAGGCTCTCCCAGAAATGGAAACTTAAGCAAATCAAGAATCTCCTTATCAGCACTAGTTGGAGATAATGTGCCTGAGAGACCCCTGCCACGCCCTAACGGAAAGTAGCCTGGCCAAAACCAATCTGCTCTTTCGTCTACTATAACTTTCTTGTTCCCTCTCCATTCAGCCTTTAAGTCTTTCATTTTGTACAGCTCCCTAGACCTCCTTTCTACCCACTGGACTAGATGCAGCCCCATTTGTGAGTGGTTGATAGAGCCTATAGGATCTTCAAAATTTATTTAGTTGAATTTTGTTTAACAGCTTAAAATTCATTCAAATGTTTCTTTCTCTTTCACCACCTCAAAGGGAACTCTGTTCCACAATGTGTCACAGATTATTATTAACTAGGTTCCCAAAAGCTATTCACAGTCTGCTTTTCCTTTGCCTTCCTCTATGCCAGAAAAGGCACTTGCTTACCACTTAGTTGGCACAGCCCTTTTTGACTTTCAGCCTTTACCTCTTCCTCTGCTTCCTGCCTCAAACCTGGAATCAATACCTGAAGATGCAATAATCATCCGACCATGTATACAAAAACCACAAAAAAGAGGGAAGGAGGTGGATCTCTGGTAATATTTCTTGTCTAGCTATACCAGCACAGCATTCTCCAACTTTGGACTTTTTGATACAAGAGGAAAATAAACCCCTTACCTGTTTAAGTCCATTATTGATTGGTTTTTCTGTTACATGAAATTACAATGACACAAAAACACACCGTAGCATGTGTTCTTTCCAGAATTTAAAGGACAGCTAGATCTGCTCCTCTTTCCAGTAGTTGTTTTTATAATGCTTTTAACAATTTATTTATTTTTTAAGATTTTATTCAATCATTCAGTAAAGAGAGAGAGAGAGATCACGAGCCGGGGGAGCAACAGAGGGAGAGAGAGAAGCTGAGCAGGGAGCCCAAGGCGGGGCTCAACCACAGGACCTGGGGATCATGACCTGAGCCAAAGGCAGGGACTTAACGAACTGAGCCACCAGGCACCCCACTTTTGACAGGCGCCCCACTTTTGACAATGTCTATATGTAAAACACATGTAATTTTCTTCAACACACAAGTAGGAAAAATGTGGATGCTACGATTACATAAATACACAGTTTTCCAATGAAAAAAATGCTTCTTTTTCATAAGCCAAAAACATTTATTAACTATAAACTGGGCGAACACTGTGACACAGATAGGAGAATTATCTCAACTATGAGCTACAATACCTAAGAAGCTGATGAGAGCTGTAAACTATAAAGCTCACCAGACTTTTATCTGAGCTTCAGGAAAAGTACAGAGAGAATAGCTTTAATTCCTATCAGGCTAAGACAGAAATAATTACACCTGTCAAATTGTGATAAAGGACATTCAAAGCATGAAAGTATTTGAGCTGGGTGGGATGGTGAAGTAGAAGGACTCTAAGCTCCCCTAGTCTCACAGATACAACTAGATAACACTGACATCAGTTTAAACAACCCAGAAAACAGAACAACTAAAGTTAGGGAGCTTGGCAGAACAAACTCCACAACTAAAGTTAAGGAAGAGGCCACATCAAAGAACATTAAGAAGGACAAAGACAGTCTGGGAGCAAAACAAACCTTGGTCATCCTTGGTGAGAAGGGAGCTGGTGGGCATGGAGAAGGGCAAAAAACAGACTTTCACACTAATGACAATGACAAATCCCCATATTTGCCTCTGAAAGCAAGAGGGGCCAAAATTTATTAGTTCTTACAACCAGAAGAACTTAAAGCCTGGAATTTTAAAATCTGTGGACTCCACTTTGGCAGAGCCTGAAGGATATTAGGAAGCAGAGTCTCCACCCATAAAGAGCATACAACTCATGCAGATAAAGTATAGAACCGGCATTTTGAAAACTTTCAGGGGCAGAGAGGAGAGACAGTGATTTTCTCATCTCATAACATGGCCTGGAGAGATAGGGATCACAGGGAGTCCCCTACAGGGACAAAGGAGCTGGCAGGTGTCATTTCTCTCCCTCACCCCCTAGCATAAAAAGCCAGGCATGGGAACCAGCATAATAAATTCACTACTTTACTTGTTTACACCAAGTGCTGGTCCCCTACACTTTAGCAGATCCACCCTTTTCAGGCAGGCTCCCCTTACTCCTAGTGCTGTGGGCCCCTTCCCCAGAAAACCAGCACAAATTCTACCAACACCATCCTCCTGACCACCGCCCATTGTGGGACCTCAGTTCTGGTGGGGGCAGGTATCCTCTTACCAGTACACTACCACATACCATGTTAAAACGTGCCCCATCCATGCTGGGGACCAAACACTGCCCTTAATAAACAAAGAGAGTCTCAACACACATAGGACACACTCCCTGAAGCACCAGGCCCTGGGGAACAGGGGACAATGCACTACAGGGTACTATAGGACCTCTTCTTCATAAGGCTATTATTGTTAAGAGCAAGAAAAGTAGCTAACTTTCCTAACACGGAGAAACAGGCACAGAAAGTCAGACAAAATGAGGAGACAGAAAAATATGTCCCAAATGAAAGAACCAAACCAAACCACAAGAGACTAAAGTAACAGATGTAGTAATATGTCTGATATTAAATTTAAATTAACAATCATACACACTGGACCTGTGTGTGTAGAGTGGAGGACATCAGTAAGATCCTTTTACAGAGATAAAAAAGAACCAATCACAGAGAAGAACACAATAAATGAATTTAAAAATGCACTTGAGGGAATAGCAGGCTAGATGAACCAGAGGAACAAATTAACAACCTGGAAGACAGAGTAATGGAAAGTAAACACGCTGAACAAAGGACAAGAAAGAAAATTATGCAAATTAATAACAGTCTTAAGGAACTCAGTGACTCCATCAAGCATAACATTTGCATTATTGGATCTCAGAAGAAAAGGAAAAGGGGGCAGAAAATTTATTTGAAGAAATAATAGCTCAAAACTTCCCTAAGAAAGAAACAGATATCCATCCAGATGCAGGGGGCACAGAGATCACCCAAATATTCAACCCAAGGAAGTCCACACCAAGACATATGGTAATTAAAATGGCAAAAAAAAAAAAAATCAATAGAGAAAAAATTTTTAAAGCAGAAAGAGAAAGGGGTGCCTGGGTGGCACAGTAGCTTGAGCATCTGACTCTTGCTTTTGGGTAGGGTAGTAGTCTTAGATCATGAGATCAAGGCCCACATCGGGCTCTGTGTTCATCTCCTTGGGACTCTCTCTGCCTCTCCCCCCCCCCCCCCAGTGCTTGTGCGCTCTCTCTCTCTCTGTCTCTCAAATAAATACATAAATAAATATAAAAAAAAAACAGCAAGAGGGAAGAAGACAGTTACATAAAAGGGAAACCACATAAAGAAATCAGCAGATTTTTCAGCAGGAACTTTGTAGGCCCAAAGAGAATGGCATGATACATTCAAAGTCCTGAAAGGGAAAAATCTGCAGCCAAGAATACTATCCACCAAGGATATCATTCAGAATAGAAAGAGAGATAAAGAGTTTCTCAAACAAACGAAAGCTAAAGAAATTCATGACCACTAAACCAGCCCTACAAGAAACATTAAAAAGGGACTCTGAGTGGAAAGGAACGACCATAAATGAGAGTATGAAGAGTAAAAAACAGAAAAGCAGTAAAAATAAATATTTCTATAAAAATTAGTGAAAGAATCCATAAAATAAAAGGACATATGGGACACTTGGCTGGCTTAGTCAGTAGAGCATACAACTCTTGATCTTGGGATCATGAACTAAGCCCCATGCTAGGCACAGAGCTTATTTAAAAAAACAAAAGAAGTATATAAAATACAACACCATATACCTAAAACATGATGGGGAGAAGAGTAAAGAATGGGTTTAAATTTAGAAAACATCAACTTAATATAGACTGCTATATGCAAAAGATGTTATATACAAATCTAATGGTAAACATAAATCAAAACCCAGCAATAGATATGCAAAGAATAAAAAGAAAGGAATTCAAGTCTATCACTAAGGAAAGCCAACAAACATGAAAGGGAGCAAGAGAAGAAAGAACTGGAGAAATTGTATAGAAACAACCACAAAACAGTAATAAAATGGCAACACGTATCTATCAATAACTACTTTGAATGTAAATGGACTAAACACTCCAATCAAAAGACACAGGGTGAGGGAATGGATAAAGCAGCAAGCCTCATTTATATGCTGCCTACAAGAGATTCATTTCAGACTGAAAGACACCAGCAGATTCAAAGTAAGGAGACAAGAAACATTTATCATGCAAGTGGATAACAAAAGCCAGGATTTCAAAATTAATATCCAACAAAATAGACTGTAACAAAAGACAAAGAAAGACACTATATAATACAAGAGGATATAACAACTATAAAAATCTATGCACCCAAAATGAGTGCAACCAAATATATAAAACTGTTAATAACGAACATAAAGGAAATAATCCATAATAATACAATAATAGCAGGGGATGTTAACACTCCATTTACATTGATTAACAAGTCATCCAAACAGAAAATCAACAAGGAAACAATGGCTTTGCACATGTGCTGCCTAAGCAAGTACAAGGAAACAGTGGCTCTGAATGACACACTGCACCAGATGGATTTAACAGACATACTCAGAACATTCCATCCTAAAACAGCAAAATACACATTCTTTTCAAGTGCACATGGAGCATTCTCCGGAATAGATCATATATTAGGCCACCAAACAAGTCTCAACGAATTTTTAAAAATCAAAGTCATATCATGCATCTTTTCTGACCATAATGCTATGACACTAGAAATCAACCACAAGAAAAAAATCTGGAAGGAGTACAGATACACGGAAGGTAAATAACATGCTACTAAACAATGAATGGGTCAACCAAGAAATCAAAAGTTATATGGAAATAAAAATGAAAACACAACAGTCTAAAATCTTTGGAATACAGCAAGTGGTTCTAAGAGGATAGTTTACAGCAACACAGACCTACCCCAAAAATCAAGAAAAATCAAATAATCAATCTAACCTTCACTTAAAGGAGCTACAAAAATAAGAACAAATAATTAATCTTTAACAAAAGAGGAATTGTATAATGGAAAAAGACATTCTCTTCAACAAATAGTGTTGGGAAAATCGAAGAGCAATGCAAAAGAATGAAACTGAACCATTCTTCTACCATACACAAAAATAAACTCCAAATGGATTAAAGATTTAAATGTGTAATATAAACCATAAAAATCCCCAAAAAGAGCACAGGTAGTAATTTCTCTGACATTAATCACAGCAACATTTTTCTGTCTCCTAAGGTAAGGAAAGTAAAAGCAAAAATAAACTACTGGGACAATATCAAAATAAAAATTTTCTACACAGCAAAGGAAACAACAAAACTAAAAGACAACCTACTGAATAGAAGAAGATATTTGCAAATGACATATCTAATAAAGGCTTAGTATCCAAAATATATAAAGAACTGATATAACTCAATACCCAAAAAAAACAAATACTCCAATTAAGAAATGGACAGAAGACATGAAGAGACATTTTTTTTAAAGATTTTATTTATTCATGAGAGATACACAGAGAGAGAGGCAGAGACACAGGCAGAGGGAGAAGCAGGCTCCCTGCGGGGAGCCCGATGTGAGACTCAATCCCAGGATCACGCCCTGAGCCAAAAGCAGACGCTTAACCACTGAGCCACCCAGGCATCCCTGAGGAGACATTTCTACAAAGACACATAGATGGCCAAGAGACATCCAAAAAATTTTTCAACATTTTCAATTTTCACTCATCAGCAGGGAAATGCAAATCAAAACTACAATGAGGTAACACCTCACACCTGGCAGTTGACTAAAAACAAAAACACAAGTAACAAGTGTTGGGGAGGATATGGGCAATAAGGAACCCTCTTCCACTGCTAATGGAAAGGAAAACTGGTGAAGCCACTATGTAAGACAGTATGGAGGTCCTCAAAAAATTAAAAGTAGAGCCGCCCTACAATCCAGTATTCACACTACTGTGTACTTAACCAAAAAATACAAAAACACTAACTCAAAGGGATACATGCAATCCTATGTTTATTGCAGCATTATTTACAACAGCCAAACTACGGAAGCAACTCAAGCATCCATCAATAAATAAATGGGTTAAGAAGATGTGGCATGCATTCATACACAAACACAATGGAGTATTATTCAGGCACAAAAAGAATAAACTCTTGCCATATGCAAAAGCATGGATAAAGCTAGGGAGTATAATGCTAAGCAAAATAAGTCAATCAGAGAAAGACAAATACCATATGATCTTACTCATATGTGGAATTTAAGACAAAACAAATGAGCAAAGAAAAGAGAGAGACAAACTAAGAAACAGACTGTTTTTTAAAGTTTTAATTTTAATTCCAGTTAGTTAACATATAGTGTTATATTAGTTTCAGGTGTACAATCACGTGATCCAACAATACCATAAATCAGCCAGTGCTCATCAAGGACAAGTGTACTTCTTAAGCCCCCTTACCTATTGAAACTTTTTTTTTTCAAACACACGAGGGTTTATTTACAAGCTCGAGCTTGGGTCCAAGTATACCCAACACAGCGGAGCAGGGACTTGGACCTGAAACAGATTCTTAACTACAGAGAACAACTGATGGTTACCAGAGGGGAGGTAGGTGTAAGGATGGAGGTAATCGAGGATGGAGATTAAAGAGTACACTTATCATGATGAAAAAATAAATAAAATGATTTAAAGAAAAAAGAACATTCAAAGTTACTGATGATAAGAGGGGCACATATATACTATCTGTGGTGGTGAATGAAACTACATATGAAAAGCAATTAAGAAATATACATATTAAGAGCCTTAAAAACTAATATGCTTTGACATAGAAAATTTCTTTATAAGACAATTGTAAGAATCAGATATATGGACCAAAATTCATATACAAAATATCTATTCATGTTATTTGTATTATCAAAATACTGGAAAGAACTTAAATGTTCAATAATTAGAAAGGGTTAACTAAAGAATTGCAAATCCAGGGATCCCTGGGTGGCGCAGCGGTTTGGCGCCTGCCTTTGGCCCAGGGCGCGATCCTGGAGACCCGGGATCGAATCCCACGTCAGGCTCCCGGTGCATGGAGCCTGCTTCTCCCTCTGCCTGTGTCTCTGCCTGTCTCTCTCTCTCTCTGTGTGACTATCATAAATAAATAAAAATTAAAAAAAAATTTTTTTGAAAAGAATTGCAAATCCACATGACAGAAGAACATAGACATCCATTATAAAATGGGTTTTCAAAAGAAATGTAATAATATGGATAAACATTCTTCATATCTTATGTAAGAGGATCCCAAACTTATACAATCTTATTATCTTACTGACTTGTTCATGACATCTCTAGGTCAAAAGAGCTATCTAGTAATTCCAGTGTAGAGGTTCCTCAAAAAAGGTAAAACTGGAACCACCAAATGATCCAGCAATTCCACTTCTTGGTATATAGCCAAAGGAAATGAATCACTATCTCAAAAAGATATCTATATGTCCCATGTTCATTGCAACATTATTTACAAAAGCCAAGACATGCAAGCAACCTAAGTGTCCACTGGTAGATAAAAGGATAGAGAAAATGTGGCATCTGAGTAAAATGGAATATTATTCAACAATAAAAAAAAATCCTGCCATGTGTGACAATAAAAATAGAACCTGAGGGTATTATGCCAAGTAAAATAAGTCAGAGAAAGGCAAATACGTTATTATTTCTCTTATATGTGGAATCTTTAAAAACTAAAATAGAAACAGAGAACATATTGGTGATTACAGGAATGGAGAGGCAGAGAAGAAAGTTCAAAGTACTCAAAATGTACAAATTTCCAGTAATAGGATAAATAAGCTGTAGGGATATAATAGACAGCATGATGACTATAGTTAACAATACTGTATTGTATATTTGAAAGTTGCTAAGAGAGTAAATCTTAAAAGTTCTCAACACAAGAAAAAAAATTGTAACTATGAAGTAGTGGATGTTAACTAAACTTATTATGATAATCATTTCACAATGTATACATATATCAAATTATTATGCAGCCCACCTTATATTAATATAATGTTATATGTCAATCCAAACTCAATAAAACCGGGAGTGGGGAGAGAGAAACCCAGAAGGAGATATCCATTCTATACCCACTAGAAAGGCTATAATAAAACAAACCAACAAAAACAGAACACCGCAAGTGTTGGTGATGATGTAGAGAAATTAGAACCCTTATACACTGTACATGGGAATAGAAAATGGCACAGCTACTGTAGAAAACATTTGGCAGTTCCTTAAAAAGTTAAATATAGAATTACCATATGACCCAGAAATTACACTCCAAGAGAACTGAAAACATGTTAAGACAAAAAAAAAAAAAAAACTTGTCCACAAATGTTCATAACAGCATCACTCACAATAGCCAAAAAGTGGAAACAACCCAAATTTCTGAGTGGATGAATGGATAAAGAAAACGTGGTACATCCATATAGTAGTGTATCATTCTATTAAAAAGTACTAAAAGCCATAAAAAGTACTGAAGTACTGATAATTCCCCACAATATAGATGAACTTTGAACATATTATGCTAAGGGCCTGGGTGGCTCAGTCAGTTAAGCGTCCAACTCTTGATTTCAGTTCAGGTCATGATCTCAGGGTTGTGGGATAGAGCCCTGAGTCTTGTAGCTGGCCCCCGGCTAAGCAGGCAGGCTGCTGGAGATTCTCTCCCCTGCCGCTCCCCCTGCTCGTGCAACACGCACTCTCTCTCAAATAATAGATAAATATTTTTTAAGAAAGAAAAAAAAATACTAGGCTAAGTGAAAGAAGCCAGCCACAAAAAGCCACATAGTCTATGATTCTATTTACATGTAATATCCACAATAAGCAAATCCATATAGGAAAGCAGACAGTGTTTGCCAGAATCCAGGGGAGGGAAAACAGGCGCATGAACTGCTTAACAGGTATGGATTTCCTTTTGCTGTAACAAAAATGTTCTAGAACTATCTTAGTCCTTTAATAAGAAACTAAGTATTGGTAATGGTTCCACCATGCTACAAATGTACCAAAACTCACTGAAATGTTTAACTTTGAAATGGGGAACTTTATGTTTTGTCAATTTTACTTTTAATTAAAAATAATGACACATAATTAACCAATTGAAAACACCAGGAGGGAGGTAGGAGAAATTGGAGGAAGGTAGTTAAAAGGTACAAATTTCCAGTGATAATAACCTACAACACTATGGCCATAGCTAACACCGCTATATGATATACAAGAAAGTTCTTAAGAGAATAGATACTAAGAGCTCTCATCACAAGGAGAAATTTTTATTTTATCTTTATGAGATGATAGAATTAACTCAATCTATTGTGGTAAATCATTTCACAATACATGTAAATCAAACAATTATACAATCATACCTTATGCTATACACTTTTTTTTTATTACTTAAGTAATCTCTATATCCAATGTGGGGCTCAAACTCATGATCCCAAAATCAAAAGTTGTTTTTTTTTTTTCATGATATACAGAGAGGCAGAGACACAGGCAAAGGGAGAAGCAGGCTCCCCACAGAGAGCCTGATGGGGGGGGGCTCAATCCCAGGACCCCAGGATCACAACCTGAGCCAAAGGCAGATGCACAACCAATGAGACACCCAGGTGCCCCCTAAGATCAACAGTTGAATTCTCTCCCAACTGAGCCAGCCAGGTGCCCCTATGCTACACACCTCAAACTTATACAGTAATGTATGTAAATTATGTATCAATTGAAGGAGGGAGAGAAGACCAATAGAATATGCCAAAATATTACCAATGTTGGGATCCCTGGGTGGCGCAGCGGTTTGGCGCCTGCCTTTGGCCTAGGGCGCGATCCTGGAGACCCGGGATCAAATCCCACATCGGGCTTCCGGTGCATGGAGCCTGTTTCTCCCTCTGCCTGTGTCTCTGCCTCTCTCTCTCTCTGTGTGTGACTATCATAAATAAATAAAAATTTAAAAAAAAATTTAAAAAAAAAAAAATATTACCAATGTTTATCTCTGAATGGTTGGGGTTTTTTTGAGTGGTCTTATTATAAGTGATTTATATTTTCTTCTTTATGTTTCTATAATTCCTAGCTTTTCTTTAATGAGTACATATTGGGTTTTTGTTAACACGTTGATTTTTATAAGATAATAAAAGCTATTTTATTTTTTTAAGATATTTGCCTCTTTTACACCTGGCTGGCTCAGTCAGTAAAGCATGCAACTCTTGATCTTGGGGTCACAAGTTCAAGCCCTCATTGAGTGTAGGGTTTACTTTATAATAAATAATAGGGGATCCCTCGGTGGCGCAGCGGTTTGGCGCCTGCCTTTGGCCCAGGGCGCGATCCTGGAGACCCGGGATCGAATCCCACGTCAGGCTCCCGGTGCATGGAGCCTGCTTCTCCCTCTGCCTGTGTCTCTGCCTCTCTCTCTCTCTCTGTGACTATCATAAATAAATAAAAATTAAAAAAAATAATAATAATAATAAATAAAAATTTTTTAATAAAAAGTAAGGGGCAACTGGCTGGCTCAGTCAGTGGAATATGCAATTCTTGATCTCAGGGTTGTAAGTTGAACCCCACATTGGGCATGGAGCCTACTTAAAAAGAATAAATAAATTTTTAAAAAATCAAAAATTAAAAATAAAGATATTTTGCCTTTTTCTCATAAGTTCTACGTACTTTACAGTTTAAATGTTTTATCATTTTTAAATAGGTAAAATAAATGTAGTAAAATAAATATGAACAAGTATTTTTCAAATAATACAAGAGCATTTACTTTTTTTCAAAAAATCTCAACCCAACTTCCCTTCCTGTAGACAATCACAATTACCAATTTGTTGTGATACTTCCAGTCTCAGTTTTTGCAGTCTGAGATTACATCTCATTTATCCTGTATACTCATTACCTATGGCACAATACTTGGCTCATGGAAAGGAATCAAATGAAAAATAGTAAACAATGGATAAATGAATGGATAGCCAGTAAAATGAAGACAGATGAAAAGACTCAGGCTCAGTAGTCAGGCTCACGATGAATAAAAGAATAGCGACCCCCACCAAAGACCAAATTAGTAATCCAAAAGATTGGATAAAGGAAATCTTTCAGAATGTAGAGAGAAAAATGAGTTGCAATTTTTGAAAATGGATTTAAGAGACATAGAAGGTAGAGCCTAAAAGGTCAACATTTGTTAATACGCACATCTGAAGAAGAGAACAAGAAAGGCAACAGAGGGAGAAGAAAAAATAATCAGATAAATAACAGGAAATAAAAATTGCCCTAAATCAAAGATAAAAGAAAAAGTCCACTAAAAGATCCATATGAAACGGGCAGGATTGGAAAAGGGGAGTGAAGGAGTAGGGGATAGGCAGGAGGAGTGCAACTAGACTAAATATCACTTTTTACCTTTGAAGTTCAAATTACATGCATTGGTTATGTATTCAAAAAATAAATACTTTGTTAAAGACACAGAAACAAAGGCAAATTTTTTAAAATTTTTTTAAAAACCATATTTTCTAGACAGACTTTGGTGAAATTTTAGAATGCCGAGATAAAGTGAAAAATCCTAAGAGATTCCAGAAAGGAAAATGCAAGCTTCCAATAAAGAAACTCCCGTGAGCAACAAGAAATACCAGGAGAAATGAAGCAATAGTTTTGGGTTCTGAGACAAAAATTGTTTTTAATATAGAATTCCATATTCAGCCAAACGTTAATCAAGTATGAGTACAAAACACATTATCAGACACACAAGAACTCAGAATACGTACACATCCTTTATGAAAAAGCTTCTCAAAAGGATGTACTCAACTGAACCAAAACAAAAAGTCCAAGAAAAATCACACATGAAATGTAAAGAAACATTATTAGCTAATCAAGATCCAGAATATTTGAAGAAAGGGCAAAACAACTTAAGAATAAGACCCATTAGGCCTGAATACCTGAAAGATTGTTTTAAGCGCCACTTATTTTCTGCCCAAGATTACTTTTCCTTCTCCATGGGTCTCAATATACTAATTCACCCCACAATAAATATTTCATAATCATAGTATTTTAAGACTGTTAAAAGGTTTTCCATGTTCCCTTCTTAGAATCAACTTATAGACAAAAAGGCTGCATAAAAATTATACTTTAAATATTGGCAGATAGAGAAAAAGAGAATATATTACTTTCCTTAATATTCATATCAGGAAGACCACAAATAATATCTAAACTAACAAATCAAGAAAAAGAAGTTTATGATCTAAATAAAGTCATAAAAGCATTCCCCTCCAAAAATTTAAAATACCAAAGGTAATAAATGTGAACATTGAGATGGGAAAGGGGAAAACAAGCGGTAGTGCAATTTCACAAAATTGCTCAGCTTTTCTAGTGGAAAATCAAAAAAAAAAAAAAAAAACACCTAAATTTGATAAACCAAGAAACAGAATTATAGAGGCACCTGGATGGTTCAGTAGGTTAAGCACCTGATGTTCAGATCAGGTCATGATCTCAGAGTCCTGGGACGGAGCTCAGCAGAGTATCTGTTTGTCCCTCTCCCGCTGCCCCTCCCTTCACTCATGCTTGCAAATACATAGTCTCTCAAATAAATAAATAAATAAATGTTTTTTTAAAGAAACAATTACATGCTTATTATTTAAAGTTATAATGGTAAGCACTAGCAAAACTTAGAAACAGCTAACACTGGCTACCTCTGAGAAATGAGGGAAGCTTGAGAGTGGACAATAAGAAGGAAGGCTTTTACTTTTCATTTTACATACAGTTGTACTGTTGGGGTTTTTTTTAATGATGTACAATATTATTTGATAAATTTTAATTGCATAAAAATAAAAATAATTCCACTTTGACACAAATATACTATAAGGATCAAATATTACTGAGAAATTAGTTAACAGAACTGTGATTTTCTAAGTTACACAAGGTCAAATTACATATAATTTTCCAGAAAAAAAAGGAAAATTTTTAATTTGCACCTAAATCCAAGACAATAGGATTCACTCAGTGAATCCTCTTAAAGTCACTCTTGAATGCACTTAAGTCACTCTTAAAATGCAATTATAATAATCACACTGCAAAAGGGAAAGAGAAAAAGGAAACTAACTTTTGTAAAAAGCAACATGCTGGGATCCCTGGGTGGCGCAGCGGTTTGGCGCCTGCCTTTGGCCCAGGGCACGATCCTGGAGACCCGGGATCGAATCCCACATCGGGCTCCCGGTGCATGGAGCCTGCTTCTCCCTCTGCCTATGTCTCTGCCTCTCTCTCTCTCTCACTGTGTGCCCATCATAAATAAATAAAATAAAATAAAATAAAATAAAATAAAATAAAATAAAATAAAATAAAATAAAATAAAGCAACATGCTTCGCTCAGACCACTTGGTACTTCCACAGATGAGCTTATTTAACAATCTTAAGAAAAAATATAACTGGGACGCCTGGATGGCTCAGCAGTTGAGCATCTGCCTTTGGCTCAGGTCGTGATCTTGGAGTCCCAGGATCGAGTCCCACATTGGGCTCCCCATGGGGAGCTTGCTTCTCCCTCTGCCTGTGTCTCTGCCTCTATTTCTCATGAATAAATAATTTTTTAAAAAAGAAAAACTATAACTTTCCTACAGAAAGACACAACTAACCTGTAAGGCACACTAACCACATATAAGGCAAACGTTTTACCTTATTTTTCCAGCAGCGTTGGATTCACCTTTCTGTCCAAATGTAAGTATTTACAAAAGTTTGCCATGACACAATTTTGGTCTGTGGTCACAGTACAAAACAAAATTAAATCCATTTCCTAATCATGTTCTGCTTGGTAACTGAGATTATCAACCACAAAATCTCACTGAAGTAATATTTTTAGATAGAACACACAACAGGTTTAAAGCCTCTATGAGGATGTGTTTTTCCTTTAGAAAGACTCATTATATTAGAAATTTAAGATATTTTATAAGGATACTAATTACTTGGGGACTTTATAGGTTTTTACTTCTCTTTGATCCATCATTTACTTTTGGATAAGAATTCAAACTCTCAATAAAAAAACTACTGCACACTTGTATCCTGAATTACATCCTGTCTCCTCTCTTGAGACTCTCTTTTATCCTGCACAATGCATGCTCAAAAGGGCTATTACAGGAAGTGTTGAACCATCAGCTATTTATAAATGGACAAAATCTTCAAATAGCTTTGCCAGCTACCTCTTCATGGTTCTAGACCTTAAACGCTACCTATTTTTAAAGAAATAGTCATGTTAATAATTCAAAATATGAAAATGCTCTCTAGGGAAAAAATATCTTGTCCCTTTGTTTTGAGATCCAAAAGCAGCACTATTATACAATCCCGACATCACAAGATAACAAACAAGCTGATCTTTAAAAAACACATTAACCAAATAGTCTTACTCTTATAATTTGCCACCAAGAAATTTTCAAATTGTAATATATTGCCTTCAAGTCTTCTATACTAATGTCTACATTTCACTATGCTACGTGAGCATTTTGCAAAACAAGCACAGTTTAACATCACGTTAATTTTTTTCCCAGCATATTCAGTCCAAATATATAGTACACAAAAGTAAAATCCTTAATTCATCAATATTGACATCCATTACATTGAAAAAAAAGCAAAACAAAACAAACTTTCCATAGATCTACTTTTTTCCCACATAGAACTCGGAGACTTGCCATTTCCATGCTACTTAAAACAGTAACCTCTACTTCCTATGGCAAAATAATAATTTAGAACTCATTTATATTTATGAATA
This sequence comes from Nyctereutes procyonoides, assembly GCF_905146905.1. Lineage (NCBI taxonomy): Eukaryota > Metazoa > Chordata > Mammalia > Carnivora > Canidae > Nyctereutes > Nyctereutes procyonoides. The sequence continues at coordinate 67,453,752 of NW_026575051.1, forward strand.
ATTATTCTTAGAGCCTTAAACATTTCTTTTCCTTATTCTCAGCCTCCTTGTCTATAGTCTTTAGAGATTTATATCTCATGTATCATCATGTTAGCAAATCATTTCAAGCCAGTACTTCCAAAGGGAAATAGCTTACAGAAAAGTTAGCTACAGTAATACACACAAAAACTGTACTTACTAGGACATTCATTGCAGTATTAGTACTAGCAAAAGACTGGCAACAGCCTAAAAGTCCAAACTAAGAGGGACAGTTAAGTAATTTATGTCAATACAATGGAGTACAATGAAACTATTAACAATAACTAGGCATCTCTGCCTATCTTATATAAGGACTTTCAAATTATATTTGTTTAAAAATATAGAGAGAAATGTACAGTAAACTATTTATCATCAAACACAACACACCCCAAGAAAATCTCTCTAAAATGGAAAACCAAGTATGGCTGCCTGTAGAAAGGAGAAAGGGTGGGGAAAGGGAAGGCTTACGTATTTCATTATGTCTTTTTATGCACATGCACTTACAATTTACTGAACACATACTTTTTTTAACAAAATATTTTTCAAAAACAAATACTCTCGATTGCATTCACAAATTGACAGTTTTTCAGTGGAAGTATTGGCTTGCATTAGCAAACTGTTTCAGCCTCAAAATCCCTTCTCTACCTTGAAAGACATGAGCTTTCCTATTTCATTTGTCCACACTGTCATGTACCCCATTGTTACTAAATGGTCACATCCGGGGCACCTGGCTGGCTCAGTCAGTGAAGCATGCAACTCTTGATCTTGGGGTCATGAATTTGAGCCCCGTATTGGGTGTAGAGATTACTTAAATTAAAAAAAAAAAGTCACTTCATAGATTTGAAAATTATGTTGCTGCGCCATGCATTCCAAATATTCTAAGCCTTCCCAGTCCAGTATCATAGCGACTAGCCAGCTTTTCAGTCATAGTAATCACATTCCTTAAGCCACATGTGGCTAGTGGCTACTATACTGTAGAGCATAGATGCAGTTCCATCAGTGCATGAAGCTCTATTAGACATCACTGCTCTAAACTAAGGGTTGGTAAACTAAGCAGGGAACGCTACAGCCTGCAGACCAAAGCCAGCTCACCATCTGTTTTTGTAAATAAAGTTCTATTGGGACATAATCATTCTAATTTATATTCATTTATACATTGTCTGTGGATACTGTGGCACTACAACAGCAGATTCAAGTAATTATAGCATATATGGTATGGCCCACAAAGCCCCAAATATTTAGTATCTGCCTCTTTGTGGAAAAAAGGTTGTCGGCCACTGCTCTACACAATCAAATTTCATTGAAAAGAGCATATCTTTCCCTTGGGCTCCAAAAATAAAGTTCTGAAGGCTTGCACTGCATTAATGAAGAACCAACTAAACATAAACCAATGATTTACTAGTGCCAATTAAACGTAAACCCAAAATATCAATAAATTTCCTAAAGTATGCTTGAATGCTGGCATTTTCTAAGCATCTCTATAAAATAGCTAGCAAAAACACCGAAGGGGCACCTGGGTGGCTCAGTCAGTTTTGCTTCCAAATCTTGATGTGGGCTCAAGTCATGATCTCAGGGTTGTAAGACTGAGCCCTGCAGCTTATTACTTAAAAGCAATATTACACACCTAACAACAAGAGGGCAAAATCACAGCTAATGAGTTTCCTTGGTGAATAAGAGAAGGCTTCTAGAAGAACAACTATTTGAATTGGGTATTAAGTATGAGCAGGAGTTTACCAAGTTTATGGGAGTGAGAAAAGGGAGGGAGGAATGGCAGGGCAACACCATTCTACTTTGAATGCAGGGAAGGAGGAAAAAAAAAAAAGACATGAAAAGGACTTACAAAGTCCAGTGCTACAGAAACATGGCTTGAACGCTCTGGAAAATAGGACGGAGTTGATGGCAAGTATAAATGAAGTCTGTAAAGACTAAAAGACTTTAGGATCCGAATGCAAATAGCTTTACGTGCCAAAGTAAGGAATTAAGATCAGATGTGATCCATAGAGAAATCCACAGTTTTCCAAGATGGGACATGATTGATTTTGTTTTATAGAAAAGTGACCCTGGGCAACTTGGATCTTTGACTATGGTGAGGAAAGACTAACAGCAGAGACCAGCTTGGCTACTGTGCAGATCAGAGATGGCAGACCAAAGTAAGGACAGTGAGAATGAAGAGAGAAGCCAGATGAAAAGGACTATAGGCCTGCACTCCTGCTCTTTTTAAATGTCCATGTGATATTTTCCCTTTTCTGTATTTGTTGGTATAGATATATTCTTTGCATGGAAAAAGTTTATATAGTAAGATTGTCAAAAATGGAGGCAATGTTGCCTTTTTTGTTCTGCCTCCTATGGTATTAAGAAGGAAAACACATCAGAAAATGCCACAACTCAGTCACGAGATCTGGATTACTGTCTTGTAATTTGCTGTGAGGCTTGTCTTTACTATGAGACTCTGGTCATGACAGCTCTGGTTTTCTCATTTGTAAAAAAGAAATGAGACTAAATGATCCAAAATTCTTGATAGCATTCTAAAATGCTACAATCATACTTCTTTAATCTTCGTAGATCTGCCAAGAAAAAGAATGCAAATACAATTGCCTAGCTACAAGCCAAATGTGAAAAATCCATCAAAACCAGGCTGATATGGCCATGCTTATTATTTATCTATATGCATCCACATGTACCTAACTACATTTGTGAAGGATTTCATGACCTACATGAAGACATGCAGTCACCAATTACTCACCTGTAACTTAAGATACATTAAGATGTATAGTCACAACTACTCATCTGAAACCCTAAGGCAAAAGTGAAACTCTGTTGTCAGCCATTTCACTTTCAACTACCAAGTATCTCTCAAAAACATTTCCAAAAAGGAGCATTATTTTACTGGAGTGGTTCAAAGGCTCAATGAATGTTTGCAAAGTTGAATAGTAGTATTGTTGGATACAACAGTTTTCAGACCTAACACTATCCTATGCAATCATTTGTTTGGACCTCTTGTTGACAAAAGAACTTTTTAATAATGTTCCTTTATCAATCAAAACAAAGTTTTTCAAATTTAAGAAACATCGCCTTGAGATTTGTAACCATAAACCATTGTGATGTTATGTTAATGCTAAAAGAAAAACCATTACAAATTCTTGCTCTTTCTAAAAAGTCTAGAAATATTCTGAACTTGTTTCTCAAGAATAACTTTTAAGCCTAATTTTAATTAAAAAGGATGGTTGGGTCAAAAGATTCTCTTTCTCCAAAACAAAAAGAACAAGTAATATTATTATTAAAAGTGAAAAACCCAAATGTAATCTTTCGTTTCCACTCTGTTATAAACTTATGTGGTACAACTGACATAGCCTAAGGTAAAATCATATTTTGATGGAAATATTCTAAGGTTTTTTAAGGTGTAGAGTAGTTATAAACTACAAGCAGAGATTTTTCTAGTGATGTTTGGGGTTACATTCTTCCAGTGTTTCTCTGAAAGATCTGAATGATTTTTTGGTTACATAATAATATGTCATATACAGAATAATTTCTCTTTAATGAACCATGTCATTTTTTTTCTTGTTCCATAAGATAGCATTCTACATTTTTTCTGAATTAACCAAAATAAATTCTGTCAAGAGCTAACCTGTAATGGACCATGATCAGAGTGTAAAATCCTTTACTAACGCAAATCTGCATCACAGCTTAGAACCATCACTAAAAACTTTGTTCTTTCAAATCGCTTGTATCACTGAACATAAAACTAATCCTACCAACCCACAAGAGATGTGTTTACTGTAAAACCTCAAATCTCAACTACACCTTTGACCCAAGAAAACCTGCCTTTATAATGACTTTTCTTATAACCAATACGGTGATATCAACTAATGGTTTCAGATCCTAAAAGTTTCTTTAAAAAGCGTATTTTGAAGATACACAAACTGATCTTATTCTATTTGAGAAACTTTATTAATTCTGCTCAAACAAATTTCACTCAAGAAGAAAAGTGTAGTCGAATCAAAAACTTTATTAGAGGGGAAAAATATTTAAAAAAAAAAGAACAATGAGAAGCAGGAATTAAATTTATCTGTTTTTTGGTTGTGGCCCATGCTATCAAAAAATACAATTCAAAAGCAGAATCCTCAATTTTTCTCACAAGTTACCTACTGAAAGGAAGCTATTTTTAACAACAAAAATGAAAATACATCTTAGAAATTCCAGATCAAGTGCATCACAACGTAAGCACGAGGAGTATGAAAAACACACAAGGTGGGATTCGTTTTGTAACGCCAGTGTCCAACTAGGAAAACTAGATGTGCTCTCCCCCAAGTGCATCTGTTAAGATTCCTTACAGGGACACCAGGAGAACAAGCAGAGCTAATATTCCAGAAGCAAAATACAAGTTAATCATAGTGCCTCACAGTCCAAGATATCAATTCAAGGACGACACCTGGCAATTAACTGAAAGAACCGTGAGTTAAGTCACAACTGAACGCCACGGGGCTCGGCCGGTTCAGAAGGCAAAACCTAAACGCGGCTCACGATCCTCTCTTCGCACGTGTGCAGCACCTCGTGAGGCCCACGACGCTCTAGGGCGAAACGGCGGGTAAGGTCGCGCTCCGCGGGCTCCCCGGCACCTGCGCACGGCCCCCGCCTGCTCCCGCCCCGGCCCCCCCACACCAGCTGCAGCGACGGCAACAGGCAGGTGCGCAGGACGAGACGCAGCGCCGCCAGTCCCACTAACGTCGCCGCGGCCGATCCTCCCTTCCTTCAGGGATGTCCCGTTACGAGCCTACACACTCTCTCCTCCGCGTGGCTTCTGACAGCCTTGGGAATCTAGGCGGGAGGGCTCGAGAGGCGTTCCCGGGCTCCCGGCTCCGGGGGAGGGGAATCCCCGCCAGGGTGGGCGGAGGGGAGGCCAAGGGTTTACACCGACCCTCCTCGCCGCCGGGAGCTGGTGCCTCCGGCCCTGCAGCCCGCGCCCGGCTTCCCTACAGGACCAAGGACAGGCGCTGTCAATACTTTCTCCAACTCGCCTTCTCCTAAGACGGCGATCCATGGACGCTTCTAAGAGGTGTTACCACGGGTCGCCCTCAACTCCCCGGGAGAACAAGAGATTCAGGCCCGCCTTCCGTCCTGGCCCATCCAGGTGCTCGGGAGCCCCCAGCGCGCAGTCATTCGGCCAGGGGGGCGCAGGGGAGGACCTCAGGATGCCCCAGATTGGGGTGGGGAGGACCTCAGGATGCCCCAGGTGCGGGTGGGGAGGACCTCAGGATGCCCCAGGTGCGGGTGGGGAGGACCTCAGGATGCCCCAGATTGGGGTGGGGAGGACCTCAGGATGCCCCAGGTGCGTGTGGAGAGGACCTCAGGATGCCCCAGGTGCGGGTGGGGAGGACCTCAGGATGCCCCAGGTGCGGGTGGGGAGGACCTCAGGATGCCCCAGGTGCGGGTGGGGAGGACCTCAGGATGCCCCAGGTGCGGGTGGGGAGGACCTCAGGATGCCCCAGGTCGGGGTGCGGAGGACCTCAGGATGCCCAAGGTCGGGGTGCGGAGGACCTCAGGATGCCCAAGGTCGGGGTGCGGAGGACCTCAGGATGCCCCAGGTCGGGGTGCGGAGGACCTCAGGATGCCCAAGGTCGCGGGGGGTGAGGGGTGGGGGGACGAGTTAGGGAACTAGGCGAAGTTCCGCCGGTAAAGCGCGGCTGGTCTCCCGGGAAGTCCCACCTTGGAGGGGAGGCGCGGAATTCACAAGGTGCAAAGGCGGAATCGGCGGGGGGAGGATGGATCCAGAAGTCGGCGGGTGTAGACAGGGGCTGCGCCCAGAGCCGGGAGGCTGCCCGGGCCCCCAGCGCTCGGCCGCGCCGCCGGCTCCCCGGCTGGGTTTCAAACCGCCGCCCCCGGGGAGGCGCTCAGCCGATTGGAAGTTCCGCCACGACCGTCACCGGCCCAGGGCCGGAGCGGCAACTCCTCGACGAAGCTCTCCCGGCGCTCCGCGTGCCCCCCCGCCCGCCCCCGAGAGCAGACCCCGCCAACTCCACCTCCGCCCGAGGTGCCCCCTCGAGTCCCCGCCGCCAGCCCGGGGCGCGCGGGGGGCGCCCTCGGGGACGGGACCGGCGCCCCCCGACCGGGCTGCGCCGCGGGAGTCCGCGGGGCGCGACGGGGCCGCGCGGGGCGGAGGGTGCAGGGTGGAGGGTGGGGGGGGCAGCTCCCGCGCCCCCCAGTCCGCGCCGGGACGCGCGGCCCCGCGCCCCCCGCCGCCTCGCCCCCCGGGAGCGGCCCGCCCCGGCTCCGACCCAGCCGCCCCGCGCGGTCGCGGGCAGGGCGAGGACCCGGGCGAGCCCGCTCCCCCCGCCCCTGCTCTTACCCATCTTTCCGCCTCGCCTTGTAGACGTGCCCGTAGGTGCCGCGTCCCACTTTGCACCCTTCGTACTCAAACAAATCCTCCACCCGCTCCCGCTCCGCCGCCAGCTTCGCCTTGAAATCATAATCCATTGTCTGCTTTCCCCATAGAGGCACCGGGACGCGGGGGCCGCCGCCGCTCAGTCCCTCCTCCTCCTCCTCCTCCCCCCGCGCCCGCCGCTCCACTTCTCCAACAGCCGCCTCTCGGGCGCGCGCGCGCCGCCCGCCGCCCCGCGGTCCGCCTTCAGCAAGGGACTCCTCGGCGGCCGCGGCAGCCACCTCCTCCTCCACCACCACCTCCTCCTCCTCCTCCTCCTCCTCCTCCTCGGCGGCGGCGGCGGCGGCGGCTCCCGCAGGCAGCCCCAGTCCCGCCTCCCCCCTTCATTTCCTTGTTTTGGAACCTGGTGGGCCGCGCCGCGGCTTCCTCGAGCTCATTAACGAACCATCCCGCCCACCCCGAGGTCGCGGGGGCTCCTGGGAAATGTAGTTCCGGGGGCCCCAACAGCAACCGAGTTTTGCCAGCAGAAGAAATACAACACCCAGGCTGCTTTGGGCCGCCACAGCCCCGCCCCCCGCGAGGCGGGCACGCCTGCGCACTGCGGCCGCCCCCCCCCCTCAGGTAGCGCCGGACTGCCAGTTCCTGTGAAGGTGGGGAGCTTCAAGTTGCCGTATTCTTTCTGCGAGTCTGTGGGGGAGCTGATGGAAAAAAGGCCCTTGTGGTGTAGAGGAAGGTACTCCACTATCACTGCCCCGGGCGAGAGGGAGAGCGGAAAGTATGTAACAAGTGCTCGGCTCAGGAGTTTGCGCCGGCGGTTAGAGAGGCGAGGACTGTGGTTAGAGCAGTTGTGCTGCCAGACTGTTTTTCGTGGCGATTGGTCCGCTCGTTGCCCCGCCCCCCTCCGCCGCTCATTGGCTGAGACTAGAGAATGACGTCCTCGTCGGTGCGTGGGTATCCCCGGGCTTTGGCTCCTTTCCCGCTCTTGATTGGTAATTGGGTGTGCTCGGTTGTTCTGATAGGTCCATCTTTTTTCTTTACGATGCAAAAACCGTATTTCAAAAGCTGAACCCTCAGCGGTTTCCTAGGGCTGGCGTCGGTCTGCGGAGAACTTCTGAGCCCCGGCAGCCAATCATCCTTTTCCTGGCGCTCGAGTCATGGTCTCCTCCTACCATATGCGGTTCCCACAGCCAAGCTTTGGGCCATCTGTCTAAGGACAATTCAAGTGCCAGGAGGATGCATCGTCTTAAAAACAGGCATCAGGTTTGCATTGTAAAAGATGTTGTTTTTTTTACGGTCTGTGCATAATGGTGACGTTCTCCAAGGATGTCTGAAAAAGTGTCCTTAAGGTGAATATGGATTCATTTAATTCCTGCGTCCTTAGGATGCTTGGGATACGATTTTATGCGTGATTGGTGCTAGGATAAGAATAATATACCACATTTAGTGGGAGCACAAAGGAAGAATTGGTCCCCTTTATCTAAAGTGGTAAGGAAAGTTAGTAGTGACACCCCCCCACCCCCCACCCCCACCCACCTGCTAGGTTTGGGAAGAAACCTGGAAAACTTGGGAGTGGGGGATGGAGATCATTGATTTACTACAAGAGTAAATTTCTTAGGGAACTTTCTCAGATCTTGAAGTCAATCAAAACGTATCTGAAAATCTTAGTTTCTCTTATGTCCAGGAACCAGGGTTAGTGCTGGAGATACCAGATGAAAACTGGTCTTTTTCCATCAGGGGAGCTAAAACCTATTGGAGAAATAAACACGCAAGCAAATTAAAAATAAATGGTGTGGGTACGAAGAGCAATGATAGACTAGGAAGACTTCTGGGGGGTCAGGCCAGGCTTCACAGGGAGGTCAGTTTGAGCCCAAATTTAAAGAACCTTATGAAAAAAATAAAAAAATAAAGAACCTTATGTGAAGGGCAAGTAGGCTAGTAGCAGGAAATTATTTAAGGAAGGATGGCAGATACCATGTATCATGATAGAGCATGACATATTCTGAGAAATGCAACTAGCTTGAATGTTAGAGATTAAAGCAGGGAAAGGGGATATCTAAAAAGAGATTGGACAGATAAGCAGGTCAAATTATGAAGAGCAGCGTGTGTGTGTGTGTGTGTGTGTGTGTGTGTGTGTCAAATAGAGGTTTCAGATTTCGTCATTTTATAGGTAATAGGAAGCCATTTAAGACTTTTGAGCTAAGGAGCATTATAATCAGTATCGTATATTGAAAACCTTCTGACAAGTGTTAAGGATAGATTGGAGGAAGGTGAGAATAGTAAAGAAGCTCTTGCCTTGGGGTTCCTGGCTGTCTCCCCAAGTTGGTAAGCACATGACTATTGATTTCAGGGTCTTGAGTTCAAGCCCCATGTTCAGTGTGGAGACTATTTTTTAAAAAGGAAGAAGAGGGATCCCTGGGTGGCGCAGCGGTTTAGCGCCTGCCTTTGGCCCAGGGCGTGATCCTGGAGACCCGGGATCGAATCCCACGTCGGGCTCCCGGTGCATGGGGCCTGCTTCTCCCTCTGCCTATGTCTCTGTCTCTGCCTCTCTCTCTGTGTGACTATCCTAAATAAATAAAAAAAAAAATTTAAAAAGGAAGAAGAAGCTATTGCCTTAATACTTATAAAATACAGGGATCTAAAGCATAGAGTGGCAGTGCCGATCATGAGAAAACGACAGATACCAGAATTATTTATGAATCAAATTCAACAGAACCTAGTGATTAATTGAATGTGGGTTTAAGGGAGAGAGAATAATCCAAAATGACTTCCAGGGTTTTGACTTTAATGATAAGGTAAATTCAGGAATAAGAGCAATTTTTAAGAGAAAAATTATGAGTTTGGCCGGAGTACATTGAATCTGAAGTGCGTGTGGGGCATCAAGATAGAAATAACAAGTAAATTGAATTTAAATAAAACATTTTTTTAAAGTACAAGTAAGCAGATGAATATTTTTTAAATCTTTTCTTTTAAGATTTTATTTATTTATTCGAGACACAGAGAGAGAGAGAGAGAGAGAGGCAGAGACACAGGCAGAGGGAGAAGCAGGCTCCACACAGGGAGCCCGACATGGGACTCAATCCTGGGTCTCCAGGATCACGCCCTGGGCATGAAGGTGGCGCCAAACCGCTAAGCCACCAGGGCTGCCCAGCAGATGAATATTTTTACCTGCCAACAAGAAGTCTGGCCTACATGTTTAGATTTGAAAATATATTGAGTTTTGCATTCATTTTATCCTCAAAATATCCCTATCAGATTTGTTGATTTATTATTCTTATTTTACATATGAACAAACAGCTAGCAAATTGTAGAGCTAGGGCTTAATGAGTATGTACTTGGGAATAAATGGAAAGTGGGAAAATGTTTAAGTAAAAAATCAAATATAGATTCTAAAAAGGCTAACTGAAAAAAAATCAAAAAGGTTGACCACACCCTGTGTTACTAAGAATATGAGGAAATAGTCTTCTACATTGCTAGTGGAAGTACACATTCACAAAATATATACATTAGATTTTGATCAATCAAAATTACAAAGTAGTTTCAAAAAAAAATTACACAGTAGTACCACTCTCTGTGGTAAATGCTATGATGTGCCTGCCAAAATGGCTAAAGTATGGCACATCCATCAGTGGATTATTATGCAGCCCCAAAAATAATATGAAGGCTATAAAATATTCCCCTCAGATCTTTTCCCTGCAAGGAGGCTCCATCTGCTAAGCCCTGAATCTACCACTGTATTTGCAGTGAGGCCACACTCCCCATGGACTGCTCCCTACCGATGATTGAGCATAGCAGGATATTCAGACAGGTCCATTCCTGCAGGATGCAGGATTCTTCTGATGTGTGACTTTGTATTAAGGAATCCCCAGGTTTAAGCCTGTCTGAAACTTTCTTAGAACTATGTTGCAGTCTGAGTCACTGCCTACCCCAACCCTCCTAATTCCCCTCCCTTCATGGGGCTCAGATCAGCATCACTATCTGATTTGTCTCCAGCTCCCTCCTTTTTCTCCCTCACAGGCATTTCCTCCAGTAAGTCTCTTGCATGTCTAATCCCATCTTGGCATCTGCTTTTGAGAACACTTTAACAATGAGGAAATTGTTTAGGCACTGATATAAAAAGACCTCCAAGATACTTTTTTAACAAAAAAAGCAAGAATCAGAGGAGTATCTATAGTATGCTAAACTTTTCCTACAAAGGGAAAAATGCGTATTTGTTTATACATGCACAGACTGATCTCTAAAGACAACAGGAAACCATTTGCTCAGGGAAGGTAAATGGCTTGAGAATCAAGGGTAGGAGGGAGAATCTGTACTGTATGCCTTTTTGAATTTTGATTCATGAAATGCCCTTTCAAAAGGTGAAAAAATAAAATTTAAATGAAAAAAAAAGTAGAAGTGTCTGGATGGCCCAGTCGATTAAGTGGCCAACTCTTGATTTTGGCTCAGGTCATGCTCCCTGAGTTGTGAGATCAGCCCCACCTAGAGCCCCATCTTGGATTCCCTGCTTGGCAGGGAGTTGGCTTGAGATTCTCTCCCTCTGCCCCTCCCCCCTGACTTGTGCGTACACTCTCTGGATCAAAAAAAATCTTAAAAAAAAAAAAAAGGTAGGAGTTTGGTTAAGAAAGGAAAAAGATACAATTGAACCTACCATAGTCAAGAGAAGTTTGGTTTTGTTATTAGTTTGTTTTTTAATAGGAGGGAGAGGCTTTTCATATTCTGAGGGGAAAGAACTGGTGAAGGAAGAAAAGGTGAAAACGTAGGCAATATTGGGGTTAAAATATGGACCTGCTAGGGGATAAAATCCAAACAGAGGTAGTTTCACACGGAAAGGGAGAAATCTTCAGAATGTGAGTGGGGACAGTAAGCCTGAGCCCACATGAAGGAAAGAGAATCGAAGAACTGAGAGACCCCTAACCTCATTATAATAAAAGCAATAACTACTATATGACATGGGAAGCATGATCAGATGCAGAGGGGAAAAAAAGCAGTGGAGCTTGAGCAGGGGTCTTGAAGAAGGAATGATGGTTTTGGCATGTTTTTTTTGGCAAGTAAGCAGGGTGACAATGAAAGCTAACATTTACTGAATCCTAGGCATTTTATATACATTAGCTAATATGATCCTTAAAACCATTCTAGAAGATACCTCGAAAATATGTATTATCTTCAGTTTACAGATAAAAAAAAAAAAAAAAACACCCGAGGCTCTAGGAAGATAAATTATGGTTAGTGATAGGATTTAACCCCAGGTTTCTATGACACTAGAGGACAATAATGTCAAGTATTAACCGGGCCATTTATCAAGATCAAATGATCCTATTGAGATATTCCATCCTCTTTGTCTTAAACTCTACTTTGTATATGATAAAATTGCTACCTCTACTTTCTCTTTATTTTTGGTTTATATCAGTCATCTGTTTCTGCTTTCTCAGTGCATGGAAGAGTCATAAGGCTCATTAAATGAGAGAATGCAGCATTGCCACAGCTATTGAGATGTTCATTGTCTCGGTATGTTAAAGAGGCCTTCCTTCCCTTTGCTCTTCCTCTTAAACAGCAACAGTTCTCTGGCCAATCAGATTTCAGAGTATTAATTGCCATGTAAATACCTGTAACTCTTCTGGGAGGTATATACAGACTACTTAAACATTGATTGAAAGTCTGAGAACAAAGCTCCATTTAATAAGGATGGTCTAAGCTAAAAAGCCAGTGAGGTTACAGATTCTGGTATCTTTAGTACACAGTCAGTGTCAGGGAAGCTGAGGAAGAAGAATGGGAGACAATGGGTTAAGAATCAGACCTCTTGGAGTGCCTGGGTGACTCAGTCAGTTGAACATCCAACAGACCTCTTGGAGTGCCTGGGTGACTCAGTCAGTTGAACATCCGACTCTTGATTTTTGGCTCAGGTCATGATCTCAGGGTCATGAGATCGAGCCCTGGGTCAGGTTCTGCATTCAGTGTAGAATCTGTTTGAGATTCTCTTTATCTCCCTCCGTTTGCCCCTACCCCTGCTTGCATGCATAGGCCAAATAAATAAACAAACAAACAAATGAAAAAAAGAAGAATCAGAACTCTTCCTGCTAGATGAGGGTGTAGACCAAACCAAGGGAGGCATGCCCACCTTCTGCTTGACAGGGCGTGGGAAGAGCTGTATGCCACTATCAGTTTAAGACTACTGTTAAAAATTGCCACAGACTGGGTTGCTTAAAAAACAATTTATCCTTTCACAGTTCTAGAATACAGAAAGCAAGGGATAGTGGGGTTGGTTCCTTCTGGGAGAATCTGCTGCATACCCCCCTCTAGTTTCTGGTGGTTGTCAGTAGTCCTTAGCTTTCCTTGGCTTGACAACTCCAATCTCTGCCTCTGTCTTCACATGGCTATCTTCCATCTGTGTCTGTGTCCAAATTCCTCTCTTCCTGAAAGGACATTAGTCATATTGGATTTAGGCCCCACCCTAATCCTCACTGTACAAATTACAATCTCATTGTAACTTTTATATGTGGAGGCCGAGAAAAATTAAGGCCATCCCACCTAAAGTTTAGCATTAGCACAAGTACAGCCATCTTAGGCCCCTGTGAATAAGAGCTGAACTTTATGGGAAAAACTGCAGAATGTCCTCAATGTCCTCGGCAGGTAATCCCATATCAGAAAGACAACAGAGCCCATGCCCGTGGTAGAAAGTCCCATCTTAGAATGAGAACAGAGCTCAATGCCCTTAAAAGCCCCATATAAAAATGTAAACAGAACTTGAGAAATTCTTCCATCCCTTCTGAAAATCCCCTAGACCAGCCTATAAAAAACCCAGCTGTAACCCACTTTGGGGTCCAAGTCCCTGCTCTGCTGTGTCGGGTATACTTGGACCCAAGCTCGAGCTTGTAAATAAGCCCTCGTGTGTTTGCATCAGTGTCGGCTCCTTGGTGGTTTCTCGGATTCGCAATCTTGGGCACAACATTATACATTTATAAAGATCTTATTTCTGGGGACACCTGGGTGGCTCAGTGGTTGAGCATCTGCCTTCTACCCAAAAGGTGATCCCGGAGTTCTGGGATCAAGTCCCACAGCGGGCTCCCAGCATGGAGCCTGCTTCTCCCTCTGCCTGTGTTTCTGCCTCTCTCTCTATGTCTTTCATGAATAAATAAAAACATTTATTAGAAAAATAATTAAATACTAAAATTAAAAATTATTATTAAATATTTAATATATTTTTTTAAAATCTTATTTTTTTTAAGATTTACTTATTTATTTATGATAGTCACACACACACACAGAGAGAGAGAGAGAGAGAGGCAGAGACACAGGCAGAGGGAGAAGCAGGCTCCATGCACCGGGAGCCCGACATGGGATTCGATCCCGGGTCTCCAGGATCACGCCCTGGGCCAAAGGCAGGCACCAAACCGCTGTGCCACCCAGGGATCCCCAAAAAATCTTCTTTCTTTCTTTTTTTTTTTTTTGTTTGTTTGTTTTTTGTTTTTTTTTTTTTCTGAATAAGATATATTCTTAAGTTCCAGGTAGGCGTGAATTTGGGGGGAACACTATTCAACCAGGAACCATGCTCAGTTTTAACTGTCACTAAATGAGGGGCCATCCTGGAAAAAGGAAGAAAATTTTTCTTCATCTACACAACATTCAGTGGGAATGAGGGGGAATTTTTGGCATCCCCAGACTGGGCTTGTTTAGGGTTTTTTGTTTTTTGGTTTTTTTTTTTTTTTTTTTTAGATTTTAGTAATTCATGAGAGAGGCAGAGACTTAGGCAGAGGGTGAACCAGGCTCCCTGCGGGGAGTGTGATGCAGAACTCAATCCCAGGACTCCAGGATCACAACCTGAGCTGAAGGCAGATGCTCAACTACTGAGGCATCCAGGTGCCCCTCAGCCTGGGCTTTCTTTTTTATATTTTTCTTTTCATAAAGGAGAGTCTACCTACAAGAATATTATTTTTTTTAAGATTTTATTTATTAATTCATGAGAGAGAGAGGCAGAGACATAAGCAGAGGGAGAAGCAGGCTCCATGCAGGGAGCCTGAGGTGGGACTTAATCCGGGACTCCAGGATCACGCCCTGGGCCAAAGGCAGAGGCTAAACCGATGAGCCACCCAGGTGTCCCTAGAATCTTATTAAAACACTCCCTTTCCATCTTTTAGCTGTATTTCTCTGCCTTAATGAAAAAAACATGTCATGGTAAATGAATCTGATCTGTAAAAGTAGCCCAGCTAGCTCACTTGGTAAAGCATGCGACTCCTGATCTCAGGAATTCAGAGTCATGAGTTCAAGCCCCATGTTGGGCATGAAGCCTACTTAAAAAAAAAAAAAAAAAAAAAAAGGCCTTGTAAACAGATTAAAGTCTTCTTGTTCTTTTTATTGTCACTTTTTAGTAGATCAAGTATGGGAAAATATAGGATTCTTCAAATATACAATTAACTACAGTGTGCCACAAAATAGCAATGAAGTAGGTCTATTGAGCTGATGCTTCTTTCAAAGAGAGCCGAGAACACTTTTTTTTTTTTTTTTAATTCAAAAAAGAAAAAAATTCCAAGTAGGAGGAAAACTTCATAGTACCTTATTTGTCTTTTTGGTTTATTGTGTTTTCAGGAAAACAAAGAGGAAAATAAATAGAAAGTCCACAAATAAGACTTTGCCAGCTGTCCTTTCATTCTTTAAACTTCTTAGCCCCAAGACAGCATAAATTGTTCTCTGACATCTGAATGTAGTCTGCCCTGGCATCTGAACAAATAATAATAATAATAATCACACATAAATTAATAAGGCCTAAATCATATGCCAAAAAGGAATTTGAAACGTTTGGTCTAAAAAACTGAGTTCATTTGACAAGTAGAGAACCACAGTGAAAGAAAAAACTGAGGGTCAGCTATTTGTTCAAGTCAGAAGGAAAGGTAGGTGTGCCCCACTTTCAATGGATTAGTCACCAGGAGAACTGAGCTGTAAATCTGGCAAATCAGGTTCAATGCATATGTGATAGAAGGAGTGAGCAAAATCATGACTATTTTTAAATGGTTATACCCTTAATCATGACCAGTTATAAGCTATGTGAAAGTCAAATTTGAATATGGAGATAAACTCTCTCTTACCATAGTCTGCTCTAAGTCAGGGAAGTTTATTGAAGAGATTTATCAAGATGTTTCCTCATGGTTCAAAGCTCAACTCAGGGTCATATTTAAGAACTCTTGCCTGGCTCCTCAGACTAGATTGGGTGCCCTTCTACATGTTGGTAACACCTGTGAGACCTTTACATGTAAGCATGTCACATTTACCTATCTTTCTTCCCAGACAGGCTGTGAGTTCCTCAGTGAGCAATGATTAGATTGGTTGCTTTCCAAACTATATGTTTATTTTTTGGCTGAATATAGAATTCCAAGTTGAAAATGAATTTTCCTCAGAACCCCGAAGCATAACCCCACTAATTTCTAAAGTCAGTGGCTCAACTGTATTAGAAATCTGTTTTGCATCCTATTTTTAAGACTTATGTATTTGAGGGCAGCCCTGGGGGCTCAGCAGTTTAGTGCTGCCTTGAGCCCAGGGCCTAATCCTGGATCTCTTTCTCTCTCTCTCTCTTTCTCTCTCTCTCTCTCTCTGTCTCTTATGGATAAATAAATAAATAATCTAAAAAAAAAAAGCCTCAAGAGCTTTGTTACATATATCTTTAAAAAAAAAAAGACATGTATTTGAGAGAGTGAGAGCATGCACATTAGCATGGCAGGAGCGAGGGAGGGCAGTGCAGAGGGAGGGAGGAGGGGCAGAGGGAGAGGAAGACAGTCTTCAAGCAGACGCCCCACTGAGCATGGAGCCACACACTGCTGATCCCATTACCATAAGATCATGACCTAAGCTGAAATCAAGAGTTGGACACTCAACCTACTAAGCCAACCAGGTCCCCCCCCCCAACCAAAAAATATTTTATTTTTAAGTAATCTCTACAACCAACATGGGGCCTGAACTTAGAACCCTGAGCTCAAGAGTTGCATGCTCTACTGACTGAGCCAGCCAGGTGCTAGGATCTATTCTTTAATCTTGGAAATAGAATCTTTTAAGATGTGTCTGAGTGTGAGTATTCTGAATTCATTTTGCTCTTTTATTTTCCTTTCTCCTCTTCACTGCTGTTACATCACCACTCCTTTATGCACCCTTTTGAGGACTCTCATTGACTCTCATGTTGGACTTGATTGATTTTTTTTAACTAATCTGTACATCCAACATGGGGCTCAAACTCATAACCTTACAATCAAGAGTTGTAAGCTCTTTTGATTGAGCCAGCCAGATGGTCATCTTAGATTGATTCTTAATGCCTCTTAATCAGTTCTTTATTTCTCTGTCCTCTGAGGAGCTAACACTTATACTAACTTAGCATTTCCCCTCTCTAAGAGAACAGCACTCCTGTTTTTGGCTTAGTGATAAATGTCTAATGCCTTTGGTCGGACAGTATTTTGCCCATATGAAGAATGGAGCAGATAAGGGAAGGTCAGCTGTTCTATATGCAGTTCTTCAAATAACATCCCATCTCTAAAATCTATTGCTGCATTTCCTTGTATGCCAATTCTAGCAGCCCCCACACTTAGAGATTTGTGGCAGACAACCTGCATCTCTCCAACCTCATTGGGGCCTGCAGCTTCCTCATTCTTTGTGTCAGAATAGTCTCATGTATTTAGGGGCACCTGGGTGGCTTAGTTGGTTAAGAGTCTGCCTTTACCTCAGCTCATAATCCTGGGGTCCTGGGATGGAGTCCCACGTCAGGCTCCCTGCTCAGCAAGGAATCTGCTTCTCCCTCTCCCTCTGCCTGCTGCTCCCTCTGCTTGTGCTCTCGCTCTCTCAAATAAATAAATAAAATCTTTCTTAAAAAAAAAAAAAGTTTTTAGGGACACCTGGCTTGCTCAGGCAGTGGAGCATGCAACTCTTGATCTCAGGGCTGAGGGCTGTAAGTTTGAGCCCTATGGTGGGTTTAGAGATTACTTAAAAATAAATTTAAAAAAAAATAAGAAATATGCTAGAAGCTCATTCTCAGCTCTCTCCACTACTACTTTATTCACTCTTTGTGCTTCTGAATCTCTATTTCAGTGATGTCTCAAGAGGGGTAGGAAGTGGGGGAAGAAAAGAGGGACAGGAAGGAAACACATTCACCACCCCCATCTTTAACTAGAAGCAAGCGTCATAGTACAAGGGCAAAGGCTATGTCTATTTTATTTACCAATAAGGAACCAATGCCTAGCAGTTTATAGTATTCTATATCCACTTAATAATTTCTTAAATAAAAGAATCTTCAGGTGCCCAAAGAGTTTATCCTCCTTTTATATGATTATCTGCAGTAGCCAAGTGAACGTGACAGGAGAATTGGATGTAGCACTCAGCTTTTTGTTTGTTTGTTTTTTGTGTTTCTAATAAACTTTTTTTTTCTTAGATTTTATTTATTTATTCATGAGAGACTCAGAGAGAGAGACAGAGACACAGAGGGATAAGCAGGTTCCATGCAGGGAGCCCGACGTAGGACTCATCCTGGGTCTCCAGGATCATGCCCTGGGCTGAAGGCAGCACTAAACCGCTGGGCCACCCAGGCTGCCCTAGACTTTGTTTTTTGTTTTTTTTTTTTTAATTAATTAATTTATTTATGATAGTCACACACAGAGAGAGAGAGAGAGAGAGGCAGAGACATAGGCAGAGGGAGAAGCAGGCTCCATGCACCGGGAGCCCCATGAGGGATTCGATCCCGGGTCTCCAGGATCGCACCCTGGGCCAAAGGCAGGCGCCAAACCGCTGTGCCACCCAAGGATCCCTAGACTTTGTTTTTTAAAGCAGTTCTAGATTCACAGCAAAATTGAAAAGAAGGAACAGAGATTTCCCATGTACTTTCTGTCCCTACAAATGTGTGGCCTTCTCCATTATCACAGGATATAAAACTAGTTTTAAGGATGCAAATATATCTAGAGAAATTAAAGATGATTTTATCAACAATGAAAAAGAGTGCTTCAGGTAGCCCAATTTTATTTTATTTAACGATTTATTTATTTATTTTAGAGGGGGGAGGGACAGAGGGAGAGAATCTCTAAGCAGATTCCCCACTGAACATGGAGCTGGCTGTGGGGCTTGATCCCACCACCGATGAGATCATGACCTGAGCCAAACTAAAAGTCTGGCGCTCAACTGCTGAGCTACCCAGGCGTCCCTTTTCTTAAGATTTTATTTATTTGAAAGAGAGAGAGGACAAGCAGGGAGGAGGAGCAGAGGAAAAGAGAGAAGGAAGCTCACTGCTGAGCAGGGAACCCAACGTGGGGCTCAAACCCAGGAAGGACCCTGGGATCATGACCTAAGCCAAAAGCAGATGCTTAACTGACTAAGCAACCTAGGCACAAGTGGTAGTTTATTAAAGATAATTACAATGTAAAATCTGAAACCAGTAGCACTGAGGTTTTCATATTCTATTATCTAAAAAACCAACATTGGTCTACCTTGAACTTGAATGTATCTTTTTCTCACATTAATTTGTGACCTCACACATTAGTCATTTTGAAAATGTTTCCCAGAGTTTTCCAGATCTGACAAATGTTGATACCTTCTATGATTATAAATATCATAATTTATTAATATCTCCATGGATCTCATCAGGAAACTCTTTAAGAATTGGGAAGATACCAAGCTCATGGTGTCAGGTAAGTTTTTCAGAATACTAATTTTTGCTTGAAAACTGAACTATTATCATTGATAACAAGTATCAGCTCTTTTCCTTGAAGTAACAATGTCACTTTGTTCATTTCCTTTTTTGTCTTTAAAGATTTTTTTTTTAATTTTTAAGTAATCTCCACACCCATTGTGGAGCTTGAACCTACAACTCTGAGATCAAGAGTCACATGTTCTACTGACAACCAGCCAGGTGCCCTCACTTCATTCATTTCTAAGAAAATTCCAAATACCCAAGTCTGAATAATCATAGTTTTTCAGGCAGCTGTTCTTTCAAGTAGAAATAATAGTCTGTGATGGCTACTTTAGCTCACAGTTCCAGTCATTACACAAGTGTTTTTCTCAAGATAATCATTGTCTTCAATATTCAGCAGAAGTGCTTTCTCAAAGTACTTGTCACGCAAAATTATTAAAAAGATACATACTCTAGAGTCAAGATTTAATAAACCTAATTGTTATGTTTCATCAAGGACGTTTCTATAGAGACTGGCATTTTCTTTATTGAGTATGGTGGTGAAGAATACAATGACTATTAGTACAGTTTGGTGCCACTATCTCATACTTGTTGAAACACCAGCAATTTTAACCACCATTGATTGCTTTTGCACCATTATTAAAACATCCACACCGCAAAAAAAAATAAAAAGTAAATAAAGTTTTAATGTTACTATGAAAATACTTTTAACCTGGACACCTGGGTGGCTCAGTGGTTTAGTGCCGCCTTCAGCCCAGTGCGTGATCCTGGAGTCTGGGGATCGAGTCCCACGTCGGGCTCTCTGCATGGAGCCTGCTTCTCTCTCTCCCTGTGTCTTTGCCTCTCTCTCTCTGTCTCATGAATAAATAAATAAAATCTTTTTAAAAAGAAAAAAAAATACTTTTAACCATGTAGACTCCCAGAAAGTGCATTAGGATTGCCTAGGAATCCATGGACCATAAGAACTTCTTGGTAAACAGCTAGTGCCCTACTTCGTAAGTTCCCTAGGCTGCTGTAACAAAATATCACATAGTAATTGGCTTAACCAACAGAAATTTATTCTCCCACAGATCTGGAGGCTAAAAGTCTACAATCGAGATATCAGTAGAGCCATGTTCCCACAGATGTTCCTTCTATCTTCTGGTGGCCCCAGGCCTTCCTTGACTTATGGCAGCATAACTCCAATCTCTCAGTCCACCTGCACATGCATGGCCTTCTCTGTGTATTTCTGTGTGCTCTCCTCATTTTATAAAGACATGAGTCATTGGATTTAGGGCCCACTCTAATCTAGCATGAATTTGTAGGGGAGGAAAAAGTTTTCCTTGACCCTCTTAGGGTCCCTAGCTGGGTCTATAACTTTTACGTGACCCAGGAGAACTCCATAAGGAAATAAAGATATAGAAACATACCTGAGATTTTTATGCTAGATTTGTGAAGAGCAGACAGTTGTAAAGGTATCATAAGTTAAAGAGAATAAATGTAGGGACGCCTGAGTGGCTCAGTGGTTGAACATCTGCCTTTGGCTCAGGGCATGATCCTGGGATCCGGGGTCAAGTCCCACATTCGGCTTCTTCCAGGGAGCCTGCTTCTCCCTCTGCCGGGGTCTACGCCTCTCTCTGGGTCTCTCATGAATAAATAAATAAAACCTTAAAAAGAGAGAGAGAGAAGCAATGTAGTAAAGTGGGGGAAACTCAGCAAAGCCTGTCTGTTCACATTCTTCTTAGGGTCCCTTTGTTTTCCTTCAGAGATAAGGATACTCCTTTCCTCTGGGTGCAGGGAGGCCACCTCTCACCTGAGTGTTTTATGATCTGTTTCAGGGGATGGGAGGAGGTGGTCAGGATGACTTGACTGATTCTAAGGTTTTCTCAAATTTTTTCAACTTAAAATAGTCAGTATGCTAGGGTGCCATATTTTGGGGTAATGTGTCCTGAATCCTATCAACCTCACCTTAACTAATTACATCTCCCAAGACCCTGTTTTCAAATAAGGTCACATTCTGAGGTTCTGGGTGGACATGACTTAAGGAGGACAGTAATCGACTACTTGACTACTATACCCATCAGTATTCCCTGCAGGAAGGTACCCCCATCCTGGAGCTGCTATGAGTGTTGGCAGCTAAAAGTTCACAGCTGTCCTTTCTCTAGAACCAGAGAATTGCCCTTGACAAAGAGAACTATTTGATCTAAGGAAGTGGTTACCGCCCCCCCCCCCCAGAGGCCACTCACAGTTGGTCTTCTTGCCTCAAGGCAATAATACCTTTGTGGTACAAGTCATACAACAGAGGTCCCCTTGGGATAAGGCTGAATAAAGCTAGTCTCCAGCTGAGATGACAATCTGGCTTAACTCTTCCGCCTACACCATACTACTTCCCTGACTGCCTTTCTTTTGAGAGCATCAAGTAATTTTTTTTTAAGATTTTATTTATTTATTCATGAGAGACACAGAGAGGCAGAGACACAGGCAGAGAGAGAAGCAGGCTCCTCTCAGGGAGCCTGATGCAGGACTTGATCCCTGGACCCTGGGGTCACGCCCTGAGTCTAAGGCAGACGCTCAACCGCTGAGCCACCCAGGCATCCCTAAAATAATTTCTGAATTATTTTTCACCTCTCTGATTGGCAAATATATAATGATTGCTGATTTTCACTAAAGATAGAGAAATTCCATAATGTTATACATCCTTAGTGGGAAGATAAACTATTAATCTTTCTTGAATGCAGTTTGGCAGTTTGAATTTAAAAATTTAAATATATATCCCCTTTAGCCTAACAATTAAGAACTCTTAAGAAAGTAAGCCCAGGAGGGGCCCTGGTGACTCAGTCAGTAAGCCTCTGCCTTCGTCTCAGGTCAGGATCCTGGGAGTCCTAGGATGGAGCCCTGTGTCAGGCTCCTTACTCAGTGAGATGTCTGCTTCTCCCTCTCCTTTCTCTCCCTCTCCTTCTGCTCCTCCCCCCAACTCATGCTCACATGCTCTCTCTCCCTCTCTTAAATAAATAAAATCTTTAAAAAGAAAGCCAAAAAAAATAAAAAATAAAAAGAAAGCCAGCCAGCCCAGGAAAGGGGGCAGGGGGGAAGTAATCCGAAGCAAGTGTGCAAAGATAGATGTACAAAGATGAACATGACAATGGTTTTTATGATAAAAACAGTTTAAATATTGGCTAAATAAGTAACAGTATTGTATTACACAGTCTCCAAATTTTATGACTGCTTGAGTCATCAGCAACAACACTACCTTCTTCAAAACATTTTTCTAGGATAGTGCTTCCCAAACATTAATGCACAGGGGCACCTAGGTTGCTCAGTTGGTTAAGCGTCTGACTCGATGTCCGCTTGGGTCATGATCTCAGGATTGTGGAACCTAGCCCTGCGTGGAGCTCTACACTCTGCACTCAGTGGTGAATCTGCTTCTCTCCCTCTCCCCTCTGCCCCTCTGCACATGTTCTCTCTCTCTCTCAAATAAAACAAATCTCAAAAAAAAAAAAAAAAGTGCTGGGACACCTGGGTGGTTCAGCGGTTGAGCATCTGCCTTCAGCTCAGGACATGATCCTGGAGTTCAGGGATCAAGTCCTGCATCAGGCTCCTACATGGAGCCTGCCTGCTTCTCCCTCTGCCTCTCTCTATGTCTATCATGAATAAATAAATACATCTTAAAAAAAAAAAAGTGTTGATGTACAAAGGAATCACTGGGAAATCTTGTTAAAATACAGATTCTGATTCAGTAGGGCTAGAAAGGGGCCTAAGAATTTGCATTTCTAACTGCACCCAGGTGGTGCTGATGCTGTTGATCATGGGCTATACTATGAGTAGCAGGTTTTCAGAGCCTGTTAACCCTGGAGTGATCCAAGTAATTACTGTATCAAAGCTATGAAATTGAGTATGTGCAATATTTCTAAAGTTGCCAACAAAATAATCAATTAATACAATTCTGCAGTGAGTATAATACAACTTAGAGAATCCTGAGGCCTCGCTTCCTGTGTGTAGCAGGCTTATGTGCTTCTCCACATACCCCCCAACCAGGTGGTTCTTTAGATAAGTTGGGGGGAAATCCAGTTAATCAAAATACCTCATTTCCTAATCACGTCTGTTAAATTCTTTCAAACCTGCCATCCTTCTGGATGAATTCAGCATTCATACAGCTGGCTCATGGTACCCTAAGCTCCAATTATGATTACCTCCCTGCATTTCAGCTACCATGCATGACAGTATAGAAGATTAGAGACACAATAACCCTCTAATATAAAATAATAATTCTCAATGAAATCAAAAAAATCTATTGAAGTACGAATCTAAAATATTAAAAAATTAAGGAATATTCAGAGACGAAAAACCAAGTGAAAGCAGGAATCTGGAGGAGTAAACAAGCACAAAAGGAAGATTGTATGGGGCTTGAGGGTATCTTCTGAACTCTAGTGAGCTCAGACCAGAGTTCTAATGGCTATGAAGGGTGTAGGGACAGGAGACAAACCCAAGATTCCAACTGAGGTAAGGAGTCTAATAGATCCTTAACCCAAATATACATACACAAGTTAGAGCACAAAGGTTTACACTTTTATCAAAAAAAAAAAAAAAATCTTCCCTGTACCAGAGGATAGCAAGAAAACTTATATGTCTTGATCTTGAATCTAAACAGAAGGGGGGATAAAGCTACTCTAATAATTTGTGAAACACAAGCATAGGTTCACGGCCCAATTCAAATGATCTGTTGTTAGAAGACATTTCTTCATGAGTTGCTCAAGTTTCTGCACATCTTGTGAGCAGAGGCACTGACTGTCTTTGTTCCAGACTATCTTTGCAATGGTTTATGTAGTGAGAAGTCTTAGAAGATACTGATGGTGTCTACCTCTGGACAAAAAGGTAGGCATCCTTGCTGCCCATTATAAAATATGCATGTTCTGTAAGTTCAGGGTTCTTATCCTGTAATGCAACCCACTGCATACATGTCACCTGGCCTGCTATGTAGCCCTGTGGGAATTGGGCCTTAGGGAACCAACACAAATGCTGACACTCTGGCTACTGCTATTGCTTTGAGTAATAACCTGTACTTGATCTCTGACCCACAAGTAGTGTGTCTTCTGCCAAAATCCATGCATTTAAAATAAATCCATGCCGTTATGGCAGGCTAACAGTAGCAGGGTAAAATCTCAAATCTTTCACACTTCTTAATATGTAGGTGGTACCACCAAACACCTTATGCTTAGGGGTGCCTAGCTGGCTGTCAGTAGAGTATATGACTTTTGATCTTAGGATCATGAGTTCAAGTGCCACATTGGCTGTAGAGCTCACTTTAAAAAAAAAAAAACAAAAAAAAACACTTTTCTGTGAAAATAAAAAAAGAAGGGATCCCTGGGTGGCTCAGCGGTTTAGTGCCTGCCTTTGACCCAGGGCGCGATCCTGGAGTCCCGGGATCGAGTCCCGCGTTGGGCTCCCTGCATGGAGCCTGCTTCTCCCTCTGCCTGTGTCTCTGCTTCTCTCTCTCTCTCTATGTCTATCATAAATAAATAAATAAATAGATAGATAGATAGATAGATAGATAGATAGATAAATATTTTAAAAAAAGAAAAAAAGAACCTTATGCTGAAAATATAATTTAAGTTGGTCACACCACTAGACAGCTAATACAGGTCTCAATTTATGATGGATAATGTCCCAATATACCCACTGCAAATTGAAAATATTGTAAGTTGAAACTGTATTTCATACACCTACCTGCGACGCCTGGGTGGCTCAGCAGTTGAGCCTCTGCCTTCGGCTCAAGGCATGATCCTGAGGTCCCAGGATCAAGTCCCATGGAGCCTGCTTCTCCCTCTGCCTGTGTCTCTGCCTCTGTGTGTGTGTGTGTGTCTCTCATGAATAAATAAATAAAATCTTTAAAAAAAAAATACACTTACCTACCAAACATCATTACTTAGCCTAACCTACTCTAAACATGCTCAGAACCCTTACATTAGCCAATACTTGGGCAAAATCATCTAACAAAAAGCCTGTTTTATAATGAAGGTTGAATATCTCATGTAATTTTTTGAATACTAAAAGTAAAAAACAGTGGTTGTATGGGTAAGAATATTTTCTTTTTAAAAAATTTTAAAAATTTTTATTTTTATTTAAAGTACAATCTACCCACCCCCAACATGGGGCTCAAACTCATGACCCTGAGATCAAAAGTGTCATTCTCTACTACCTGAACCAGCCAAGTGCCCCCAGAATAGTTTTAAGTGTATTGGTTGCTTACCTGTGTGGTCAGGTAGCTGAATGGGAGCTGCAATTCACTGCCATTGCCAGCATCGCAAGAAAGTGTATACCACATAGGGCTAGCCAGGGACGAGACTAAAATTCAAACTACAGTTTCTGCTGAATGCATATCACTTTCAATAAGCTGACAGTGAAAATCAAAAGAATCCTAAGTCAAACCATCGCTAAGTTAGGGACCATCTGTATAAACATCTCTCTGGAAGAACTCAGACCTCAAACAGTTCCCATAGATAATGTGCCAAAGAACCATGAGCTTTTAGTGAAGTCATCAAACACACCAAATAAGGTACTATGAATTAGAATCTGTTTCACAAAAACTTTAGATAACTAGAATTATCATTAGATACAGAGTACAAAATAGGTATGTTTAATATCCTTAAAGAAATAAAAGATTGAAAATTGGAATAAGAAACAAGAGGCTGTTAAAAAAAATGAAGTCTAGTTTACCAAGGAACCAGATAAGACATCTAGAAAAGAAATATATAATTGTTGAAGTTGACATTTAATGTATGGGTTAAATAGCAGTAGAATGGCTGCTGCAGGGCGCCTGGGCGGCTCGGTTAAGTGTCCAGCACCTGATTTAGGTTCAGGTTATGATCTCAGGGTCATGGGATTGAGCCCCATGTCGGGCTCCAGCTTAGTGCAGAGTCTGCTTGAGATTTTCTCCCTCCTCTCCACCCTCCCCCCCAGCTCGCTCGCTCGCTCTCTCTCTCAAATACATAAATCTTTTTTAAAAAAGAAAAATGCTGCTGCAAAAAGAATGAGTACACTGGAAACTAGATCTGAAGAAATTACCCAAAATGTAGTAAAGAGCAAATATGAAAGCAAGATTAAAAGCGGTGTAAGAGGGATCCCTGGGTGGCGCAGCGGTTTGGCGCCTGCCTTTGGCCCGGGGCGCGATCCTGGAGACCCTGGATCGAATCCCACATCGGGCTCCCGGTGCATGGAGCCTGCTTCTCCCTCTGCCTGTGTCTCTGCCTCTCTCTCTCTGTGACTATCATAAAAAAAAAAAAAAATTAAAAAAAAAAAAAGCAGTGTAAGATAGAGTAAAAAAGTCTACGTATGTTGAGTCCAGAAGAAAAGAGAAAGAATGAAGAGGCTATATTAAAAATTATAATGGCTTAAAAAATTCCAGTATTGATCAAAGAGACTGTACTAGTTTCCTATCACTATTGTCACAAATTACCACAATTTATCATTACCAACAACACAAATTTATCATCTTACAGTTCTCTAGGTGAAAAGTCCAACTCCGGTCTCTAGGCTAAAATCAAGATGTTGGCAGGGCTACATTCATTCCTTCCTGGAGTCTCTAGAAGAGAATCTGTTTCCTTGACCTTTTCCAGCTCTTAAATGTAGCCTGCATCCTTGGCTCATGGCCCTCTTCCTCTGTCTTCAAAACCAGCAACAGCAAGTCAAATTTGTCTCACATCACATCGTTTCTGACCTTCCTTCTGCCTCCCCCTTCCATATTTAATCAGTTTTGGGATTATATTGGGCCCACCTAGATAATCCAAAATAATTTCCCTGTTCTAAAGTCATCAGATTAGGGACACCTGGGTGGCTCAGTGGTTGAGCGTCTATCTTTGGCCGGGGCCGTGATCCCAGAGTCCCTGGATTGAGTCCCACATAAGGCTTCCTGCATAGAGCCTGCTTCTCTCTGCTTGTGTCTCTGCCTTTCTCTGTGTCTCTCATTAATAAGTAAATAAAATCTTTTAAATAAATAAATAAAATCTGTAAAAAAAATTGAGTCATCAGATTAACACTCTTAATTTCATCTGTAGCCTTAATTCCTCTTTGTCATGTAACAACATATTCAGGGATTCTAAGGATTAGAACATGGACATCTTTGAGGGACCATTGTTCCACAAATCATAGACTCTACATGTCCTAGAATACCAATCAATTTTTTAAGATTTCAAGTAATCTCTACACCCAGTGTGGGGCATGAATTCACAACCCCAAGATCAAGAGTCGCATGCTCTACCATCTGAGCTAGCCAGTGTCCCCCACCATCAATTGTAAGTAGAATAAAAAGAATGCCTATCTAGTCAAAATCTGTACCAAACATGTCATAATGAAACTTCAGAATGCCAACAACAAAGAGACAATAGGAAAACAGAGAGAGGAGAGATTTCCTGTAAGTGGTCAATAATTATAGTTGACCTAACAGCTAAAACTGAAGTCAGAAGATAGAAGCATCATATATATCTTCATTCTGTTGAGAAAAACTAATCGTCAACCTACACTTATTTAACCAAAAATTATACTTTTAAGAACAAGTGGCAAATTTACTAATTAAGTGTAGACTCAAAGAGACTTTTCCACTCAAAGACTCTGAGGATGTTCTAAAGGGCAAACTTTAGGCTGAAAGAAAGTACACATCAATCTGAAATTCAAGAAGGAATGATGAACAATGAACTGCAAAATATGCATTAGCCATACTTTTACTACAATATGTTGTGTAACAAACCACACCAAAAACTCAGTGGCTTACCAACAAGCATTTATCCTCATGCTCACTGGGTCTGCAGGCCCACTGTGGTTTAGCTTTTCTAAGTTGACTCAGCTCTGCAGCAAGTCTGAGGCTACAGATTGGGCTCAGGTTTGCTCCTGCCTCCTTCAGGGAGCAAGTGCTGAAAGGGAAGTAACTATTACTTAAGCAGCACATATGTCTCCCACTAGATCATACCTTGGGAAATGGAAGGAGCATTTCTTTTTTCACGGTCAAATTATGTCATAATGAGATACTGGTAGCTAGTACTTTGCCTAATACCAAGTGGAAATTCAAAAAGGTTTTGCTAAAGAAATTCATAAACCAACCATACTTGCCATTACGAATTATAATTATAAATTACATAAAAGAGCCCAGCAAGTGTTAGGTACTCAGTTTAATATTATTAACCACATTAAAGGAGAGAGGGAGGGGCGCCTGGGTGGCTCAGTCAGTTAAGCGTCTGCCTTTAGCTCAGGTCATGATCCCAGGGTCCTGGGGTCCATCCCGCAATGGGCTCCCTGCTTAGCAGGAAGCCTGCTTCTCCCTCTACCTCTACCTGCTCCTCCTCTTGCTTGTGCACAGTTGCTCATGCTCTCTCTTTCTCTCTCTCTCTCTGTCAAATAAATAAAATCTTTAAAAATAAATAAAAGAAGAAAGAAAGAGGAATAAAGAGAGAGAATGAAGTTTGATCGATTTTTAAGGTGAATATATCTAGGCAGACCGCCTCTCCTCTGCTATCCTGCCTACTGCTCCTCTGTGGTGTATTTTACATCTGTCTCCTTTTAAAAAAATAAAGTGAATATATCTACAATGAACTATACTTACCTATTAAGCCTATTAATTCATTCAGCCTCTGGATAACAAAATATTTATAAGCCTTATATTTATAAAGTGTTATTGTTATGATGGCCTTTTGAAAATAGCTCTACAAAATACAAAGAGACATTTTTTTTAAATTCATAAGTTATTCATCTGCTTCTATATTTGAACCTCAGATGTTTTTTTAAAGTTTTATGAGGAGTTCTGAAATTGGATTTTATAAATTTACTTTGAAATATGACTGTTTATGCCTGAAGGTTTTTTTTTTTTTTTGAAATTAAAAACAGTTTGGAAATCTTATTTTGATTTTCTCTAAGCAAGAGGTTTTTTTAATTTAATATTTGTATAATA
Organism: Nyctereutes procyonoides; assembly: GCF_905146905.1. Lineage (NCBI taxonomy): Eukaryota > Metazoa > Chordata > Mammalia > Carnivora > Canidae > Nyctereutes > Nyctereutes procyonoides. The sequence goes on from NW_026575051.1 coordinate 67,482,702, forward strand.
TCTAGATTAAAGCTACCTGATTTCTCACAGAATCACTGAATGTGAAGGTTTTCCCTCTCTAGCCCATTCCCCCTCCATTCATCTTTCACAAACATTGCCCCCCAATAAATCTATCACACTCCTAATTCCTTTTTGACAGCTACTCCCTGGAGAACCCAGTCTTCACAGGCACTGACCATATTTTCCTTACACAGTAAACAGACTTTCAAGAAGGGAATTTGGGGATTGGGTTGCTCACCTAGTACAGTATAAATGAAGTGAAATTAGGATATTAATAATCCTTGCAGGACTGCTTCATGGGTTTATGGGCCTCATGCTCAGAAGGGCATCATATTTTATGTTTTTATCTTTGAAATTGTGTTTTGTAAGTGAAGCTCAATAGGGCAATGAAGCATTTCTGTGAGCAACAGAAATACACTGGTAGGGAAGGAGGCAGCACATGCAGACAAGGGTTCAGACCCATGGATACAGCAGACAGCCTGAGTATTGAGCAGTTGACCTGGCAGCCCAGTGCTGCACCCACCTTTGCCTGGGCTGGGGGGTCTGGGCCCCGACTGGTGTTGATGGGCGGCATTAGCACAGATACTAATTTTCTGGGCTGAGTCCCCAGACAAGAGCTGGCCAGCACTCTGGCAATAAACACTATCCACAAATTATTACAGAATGAAAGTGTGCATGTGGAATATGTAATAAAGCATTTCAGGGAGTTACCAAAATTCTTAAGTGAGCTTAAATTCCAGAGGTTTGAAAATGACTTTGCAAAGCAAGTACTCACAATTTTTACAAATAATTTAAAGATTGTCACATTTAATGGAAAAGAACACTTCTCATATGAAGCTGTAGGTAAGCAAATTATCAAGGAGGAAGAGAATTTGAAAATTAATTTTTTCCTTTTAATTGAACACACAATAATAGAATGCATAAACAGCCATCTTGAATTATATACAAATCACAAAGCCACTTTCAATTTCTCATATGACCGTTACAAATTATTGGAAATGTCAGAAGAAACATTTAAATGCCATTGCATAAATTTACATTTACAATTAAATACAGGCTTACAAGAAGCTGATATATATGTAGAGTTAAATCTTTTTTTTTTTTTAAGTTTTATTTTTTTAGTAATCGCTATACCAGGGGTATCTGGCTGCTTCAGTCAGAAGACCCTGCAAATCTAAATCTCAGGGTTGTAGGTTCAAGCCCCATGTTGGGTGAAGAGATTACTTAAAATGTAAATTAAAAACTTAAAAAAAAAAAAACCACTGTACTCAATGTGAGGTTCATACCCTCATACCCATCAACCTTGAGATCAAGAGGCACATGCACTTCTGACAGAACCAGCCATGTGCACCTTAAATCTTTTTAGAAAAAATTATTTCATGTGAATCATTAGCTCTAGGTGAATTAAAATATACATTTCACGGGTGCCTGGCTGACTCGGTCACTGGAGCATGTGGATTTGATCTTGAGGTTGTGAGTTCAAGCCCCTCACTGGGCATAGAGCCTACTAAAAATATATATATATACATATATAAATATATTTATAAATAATATATAACCTATGTTATATATTTTCAACATAAGTAATCAGAAAATCACCCCAATGTTGTCAAAGTCTATGAAATACTCTTAATAGCTCCAGTAACAGTTGCATCAGCAGAAAGATCCTTCTTGAAATTTAAAATTATCAAAAATTGGGGACTCCTGGATGGCTTAGCGTTTAGCACCTGCCTTCTGCCCAGGGCGTGATCCTGGAGTCCCGGAATCAAGTCCCACATCAGGCTCCCTGCATGGAGCCTGCTTTTCCCTCTGCCTGTGTCTCTGCCTCTCTCTCTGTCTCTCATGAATATATAAAATCTTTTTTTTTAAAGTAAATAAATAAAAACTAAAATTATCAAAAATTATTTGCAATCTGGCATTTGCCAAGACCAATTGATGTTACTTTCAATTATAATGATTAAAAATAAAGTTGCTAAAAGTATAAATTCTGATGACCTAACAAATGAATTTGCAGGCAAGCAAGCCAGGAAAATCTTATGATTAATCAAGATATCACATTAATAAAGTATTCATTTAAAATTATGACACCAAAAATACATTTTTGTAATGGGCAAATTTATGTTGTTATTCATGTATCATTGCCTCCATTTTTTTTTTAAGATTTTATTTATTTATTCCTGAGAGACACAGAGAGAGAGGCAGAGACACAGGCAGAGGAAAAAGCAGGCTCCATGCAGGGAGCCCGACGTGGGACTCGATCCCCGGACTCCAGGATCGCACCCTGGACTGAAGGCAGGCGCTAAACCACTGAGCCACCCAGGCTGCCCGCCTCCGTATGTTTTATAAATAATAAAATACTTTTAAAGGATAAAGTCTTATATTTTAGTATGACACTTGTTTCCTTCTTTTTTATTGGTTCCCTGCTTTTTATGTATTTTTGTATTTTTTTAAGTCTGTTTTTTTTTTTTTTAAGATTTTATTTATTCATGAGAGAGGCAGAGACATGGGCAGGTGGAGAAGCAGGCTCTGATGCGAGGAGCCTGATACGGGACTCGATCCCAGGACCCAGGGATCGTGACCTGAGCCAAAAGTAGATGCTCAGGGGATCCCTGGGTGGCGCAGCGGTTTGGCGCCTGCCTTTGGCCCAGGGCGCGATCCTGGAGACCCGGGATCGAGTCCCACGTCGGGCTCCCGGTGCATGGGGCCTGCTTCTCCCTCTGCCTATGTCTCTGCCTCTCTCTCTGTGTGTGTGACTATCATAAATAAATAATAATTAAAAAAATTATAAAAAAAAGTATATGCTCAACCACTGAGCCACCCAGGTGCCCCTATTTTTTTTTTTTTTAAGATTTTATTTATTAGAGAGAGAGAGAGAGCATGAGCGGGGGAGGAGAGGGAAGGGAGAAGCAGGCTCCCCCCTGAACCTTCTAAGTAGGGCTGAACTAACAAACTATGAACTTTTGAGTAAATGTTTAATCTCTGTAAGCCTCAGAAAGGAATTCCTTAAGGAGAAATCCTTAATAAAAAAGCTAATACCACCTGCCTCACCAGGTTAATGGAAAGAATAAATGAAAGGATATTTGGCCCCCGCGGCCCCGCCCCTCGGTCGGCGGCGGGCTCGGGGCTGGGGCCGGGGCTGGGGCTCGGGCTGGGGCCGGGGCTGGGGCGCGGACGGCGGCGGCCGGCGGCCGGCGGCCGGGGCTCGATGTTTGCACGAGGGTTAAAGAGAAAAAGCGCCGAGGACGGGAGGACGCGGAGGACGCGGAGGACGCGGAAGGAGGCCTGGCGGGCACCCAGGCCACGCCTTCCTGCAGCCTGCAGCGCCGCCAGTCGCTCCCGGACATGCCCCTGGTCAAGCTCCAGTTGTGCCACATGCTGGTCGAGCCCAACCTCTGTCGCTCGGTCCTCATGGCCAACACGGTCCGGCAGGTCCAAGAAGAGGTGACCCAGGCCGGGCCCTGGCGGGTGGTGGCACCCCGTGCGGCCGGGCGGGCGCCGCGGGACCGCCGCGTGTCCGCTGAGGTCCTGTGCGGCTCGGGGCGGGAGCAGGAGGGGGAGCGCCCTGCCCCTGACCTGGGAGACGGCCGCACGCCAGGCCTGGCCCCGGGGTGGCCGCGGTCCCATCTGCACAGGCCCTGCGGAGCCCGCAGAGCAGCCTCCGGGAAGTGGACAGCTCTCGGGAGAACCCAGGAGGCTTTCAGAAGTCACTAGATCAGATCTTTGGAGCGCTGGAGAGTAAGACCCCTGGCTCTGTGGGCAGCTCCGACTACCACCCCACCTGGGCGCGGTGCTCCCGGGGATGCGGGGCAGCGGGCTCCAGGCCTTCACCTCGGCGGCCACCCCGCCCCGCGGCTCCAGCTGCAGGTCGGATCTGGGCGAGCTGGACCACGCGGTGGGGATCCTGGTGGAGGCCGGAGAGGGCCCCTGTGCCCCGATGGGACACTTCACGGATGGGATGGGTTCGTAAGGCGTCCACAGTGCTTGGCCCGGGGGTGCTCGCTGCCGTGCATCTGCGAGCCCAGCGCCTGGTTTGTCTGTGATGAGGAGAACCTTCCAGAACAACATCTAGTCGCCCTCTCCCCGCTTTCTTCCTCAAGGGGCTGCGCGGTTTTCCATTGGGCTGGTCACCCAGGCCGGCCGCTGGTGTCCTGCTGCAGCTCCGTGACCAGCCTGGTTTAACTTTAGATAGGTGAATTTTTTTTTAAATTAAGTTTTATATGTTTTGGGCAATATTTTGTCTTAAGATATATTTTTTTAACTTTTTATACTTTTATCTTTCTAGATTTTTTCAGCTGTTTTCTTCAAAGTATATTTTTTTCTATGAACATTTTCTGCTGCTACATTAGAAACTTATAACCTAAACAGTTGCAGTCGGTGTATTTCTTTTTATAAGGTCTAAATAAGGACTTTCTTACACGAGGCTTCACTACATTCTGTGTAGCGTGTTTTCTCTTTATGTTGGGGTGAGCCTTCTCCTCGTCCTGCTGCAGTCAGAGCACCTTGCGCTGCCCACCTCTTATTCCTGAGTGTCATTACCACATCTGCCGTGCCAGCCACGTCTCCAGTGTGGACCTCGGAGGGTTTTATTTATGCCTATTTGTGTGTCAGTGTTGGAGGCGAGGCTCTCCGGCCCCCGGGGGCCTCAGGCGGTGCCTTCAGGGGCTCTGACTCCCGACTCCCGGGCCCCCTCCTGTACGTGCCCTGCCACCGTGGAGGCCCCTGACTGGCGTGGACATTGATCAAGGGAAGCTCATTAAAATGCGGTGAGGAGGCGGGGGGGTGGGGGGGGCTCTCCCGCTGTCCCACTGGACATCAAGGATCGTAAGTCACAGGCCCAGCAGGAGAAGCTTCGGCCGGAGAGTTGGTTCCAGGCCCCACGGGAAGAAACCCACGAGAAACGGCCAGAGATGAGTCCCTGTCACCCTGGACTCCCACTTCTCGCCTGTGGACTCCTGTTCAAAACAGCCCTTCCAACTCCCTCCCTTCTCCATAAATAACGTTCCTCTCATTTGTTGGCCTTGCCTCTGGTTCTGCCATAGTGGGTTGCAATTCTCTTATTCCTGAATAAGCCCATTCTGCTGGTAAAACGGTCAACGCTCGCCTGGCCGCTGGACCCACGTTTACTGGGCTGGCGTGCACAGGCTGCCGGGTGCCCAGGGTGTGGGAAGGGCGCTGTCTGGGGACCGCGGGCCTGCAGAGTGCCACGCTTGCTCTGGGACGCTGGTGCTGGGACAGAACTTCGAGGTTAAGTCTAGAATTAAATTTGGACACTCACTACATGTGACCTCCCAATCCCCGGGGCCGTTGGTGGGGTTGGTGGGGCAGTGCCACCTAAGTGGGCTCTGGGGTACCTGCACGCTGACCCCATGACGCTGTCCTGGACGCTAGGAACACTCAGACCTTTATTTGTTTCACTGGTTTACATGTAAGACCGCACTCTCTCCCCACCCCTGCCCCACTCCTGCTTCTGCCTTTCCTTCCTTACCCAGCCCTTGGCCAAAAAGACCTGTTTCTTTCCAACATGTGACCTTTCCTTAACATCAGCCATGTATGCGTCTCTATTAAAAATTATCCATCGGGATCCCTGGGTGGCGCAGCGGTTTGGCGCTTGCCTTTGGCCCAGGGCACGATCCTGGACACCCGGGATCGAATCCCACGTCAGGCTCCCGGTGCATGGAACCTGCTTCTCCCTCTGCCTGTGTCTCTGCCTCTCTCTCTCTCACTGTGTGACTATCATAAATAAATAAAAAATTAAAAAAAAAAATTATCCATCAAACCAAAAAATAAAAAAAGAAAGGATATTTATATGAAGCTGGATGTTAAAATGTAAGTAGTCATAGACCTAAAGATCATTATCTCAATTTTATTCTATGTAAAACCTTATATTGAGTGTTTACTATGTGCTGTGTACCCTTCTAAGGGCTTTATGTCTATTAAAGCTTGAAATTAATTAACGCAAGGCATAATAAGATGCCCAACAACTAATTACTTACTGTGAAAACTCTACATTAATTATCTCATTAACTCTTCAAAGCAACTCTAGCAATTTACTACTAATACAGTCTCCATTTTGCAGATCAGAAAGCTGAGGTTAAATAACTTGTAGAGGATCACTTACCCAGGAAGTAGCAGAGCTGGGATTTGAATACAACTACAATGCTAGTCATTTTGTGTGCAAATTATGTGACCTGGGAATCCTGAAAGCTTTTTTCTGTATTTTGTGCTCAATTCTGTAATATTCCTGTTAACAAATAATTTATTTGGAAGTATTGGAAATATAAGCCAAACTTACTTATTGGATGATATCATAATACAAACGTAAATATCATTCTACATTTTTATGCACAGCTAGCTATAAGTTAAAGTATGTTAGCTTGTCAGCTTCATTATTTCTGGTCAAAGACCACGTTTTTCCCAGTTTCTCTAATGGGAAAGCTTACCTAGGACAAAGTTAGTAACAGAAATTCCTGGGCCCCAGTCAGGACTCAATGATACATGAATTCATGAGTTTTGCCCTTTAAAATAATGTAGTTTATTTTTATAAATTTAGGTGTTTTGTTTCTAAATGCTATAAGAGAAAAGGTTTTTGAGATTTTTAAGCCCTTTTCTGTGATTAATGCATTGTGGATGTGGGTGGATTTTATGCTCAATAAATGAGAAGCCAAACTACACTTAATAAACTTGTAACTCTCTAGTTCAACATTTTTAAGTGTTAGAGGCATTTTCATGTACCATACAAAATTTTTATCAAAAGAATACAACTAAAGCTCATGGGAAGTTGTAGAGCGTAGCAATTAATGGGGAGGGTTCTGGAGAAAGAGTGTCTGGATTTGGTTCTGTAGTTCAATAGCTGTATGACTTTGGCTAACTGAACCACTTTCTTCTTCTTTTTTTTTTTTTTTAAGTTAACTCTATGCCCAATGCAGGGCTTGAACTCACTACCCCAAGATTGATAGTGGCGTGCTCTATTGACTGAGCCAACCAGTGCCCCCTCCCCACCCCACTTTTTTTAAAAATTAAACTTAGTTTTGTTTATTATTATTTATTTATTTAAGATTTTATTTATTCATGAGAGAGAGAGAGAGGCAGAGACACAGGCAGAGGGAGAAGCAGGCTCCATGCGGGGAGCCAGACATGGGACTCGATCCCAGGTCTCTAGGATCAGGCCCTGGGTTGAAGGCGGCGCTAAACCGCTGAGCCACCCGGGCTGCCCTATTTATTACTTATTTATAAAGAACAGACATTTATCATCTCAGTTCTGGAGGCTAGAAGTCTCGAATCAAAACATCAGTAGGGTTGGTTTCTCCTTAGGCTGTGAAGAAGAATCTGTTCCATGCCTCTTTCCTAACTTTTGATAATTTGCTGGCAATCTTAGGCATTCTTTGGTTTGTAGAAGCACCACTCCAATCTCTGGCTTGGTCTTTACATGGTGTTCTCCTTGTATGTCTCTATCCACGTATCCCTCTCTTTTTTTTTTTCACTTAAGTATAGGTAATATGCAATATTATATTAGTTTTAGGTATACAACATAGTGATTCAACATTTATATACATTACAAAATGATCACCACAATAAGTCTAGTTATGATCTATCACTATATATAGTTCTTAGAATATTATCCACTATTTTCCTTATACTGCACTTTACATCCCTGTGACTTATTTCATAACTGGAAGTTGGTATTTCTTAATCCCTTTCACCTATTTCACCCATTTTTCTTGCCCCTTTGACAGCCATGAGTTTGTTCTCTGTATGAATCTATTTGTTTTGTTTTGTTTTTTTAGATTCCACAATACAAGTGAAATCATACAGTATTTCTCTTTCTCTGACTTATTTCACTTAGCATAATACCCTCTAGGTCCATTCATGTTGTCACAAATGGCAAATTTTCATTTGTTTTTGTATTTGGTAGGAAGTTTTAAAAATTTAACTCCAGTATAATTAACATCAATGTTATATTAGTTTCAGGTGTACAATATAGTGATTATACATTACTCAGAGCTCATCACAGTAAGTGTATTCTTAATTCCCATCACCTATTTCACCCATCCCCTCATCTCCTCCCCTGCAACCACCAGTTTGTTCTTTATAGTTAAGAATCTGGTTTTGTTTTGTTTTTTGTCTATCTCTTTTTTTCCTTGTATATTTGTTTTGTTTCTTAAATTCCACATATAAGTGAACTTGTATGATATTTGTTTCTCTAACCAACTATTTCACTTAGCAAGATCCATCCATGCTGTTGCAAATTGCAATTATTTTGTTCTTTTTTTTATAGCTGAGTAATGTTCCATTGTGTATATATATACCACATCTTCTTTATCCGTTCATCTATTGGTGGACAATTAGGTTGCTTCCGTATATTACCTATTGTAAATAAGCTGCAATTAACATAGGGGTGTTTGTATAACCTTTTACTACTTGTAAAGTGGAGATAATGGCAATATCTACTTCTTAAAACCTAAGTGAAATAAAGCATGTAGTGTTTAACATGACTCCAGGTTGTATAAATTAAGCAGCCAATAAATATTAGCGTTATTCATATATATTAGGCATATTAAATTTGCCAGGAAAAAAAGAAAAGTTACACTAGACAAAGAATAGAGGCTGAATATGCAAAAATAAATAACAGTTATAGCTCAATTTAAAGAACAATACACTTTTTTTTTAGTTAGCTCTACACCCCCTTTTTAAAAAGATTTTTTTTTTTTTTTTTTTGGAGAGAGAGAGCACACAAGTGTGAAGGACAGAGGGAGGAAGAAAATCCCATGCAGACTCCACACTCAACAAAGAGCCTGATGGTTTGATCCCAAAACCCTGAGATAGAGACTTCAGCTGAAACCAAGAGTTGGATGCTCAACAGACTTTGCAACCCAGGTGCCCCTACACCCTTTTAAAAAAAAATCCTCTCTCCAACCAATGTTGGCTCAAACTCAGGACCCTGAGACCAAGAGTCATGTGTTTTTCCAAGTGAGTGAGCCAGGCACCCCAATGTCCTTTTTTTTTTTTTTTACCTATTTGAGAGAGAGCATGTGCGTGAGTATATGAGCAGGAGGGAGGGGCAGAGGGAGAAAGAGAAGCAGACCTCCCACTGAGCAGGAAGCCCAACACAGGGCTCAATCCCAGGACCCCAAGATCCTGACTCGAGCCAAAGGCAGATGCTTAGCCAACTAAGCTACCCAGGTGCCCCCCCACCACTTTTTTTAAAGATTTATTTATTTGTGAAAGAGAGGGGTGTGGGTGGGCAGAGGGAAAGGGAGAGAGAGAATCTCCAGGAGATTCCCCACTGAGTGCAGAGCCTGATGCAGGGCAAGATCTCACAATCTGAGCCAAAACCAAGAGTCAGATGCTGAACCAACAGAGCTACCCTGGCACCCCTTTAAAATGTGTATAAATTGGGGCACTTGGCTGACTCAGTCAAAAGAGCATGCAACTGTTGATCTTGGGGTCATGAGTTTGAGCCCCACATGGGGTATAGAGATTAATTAAGTAAATAAAACTTAAAATTGTGTATAAATTGATTAAAGTCAAACTGAGAGCTGCTGTTTAAAAGGGAATTCTGGTAAATTCTTCTTTAACATGATGGATTTTCTAATATGTATTATGTAGCTATTCATATTTAGACTTTCTCCCCACCTCCCTTAACAGTTGGGAAATACTTGTTTTGTATCTCATAAGCATATCAAATAAAGGCTCAAATTCTAACCTTTTCTCAAAAATAAAATGTGACAATAATAAGTGATTCAAGGAATTGATGATTTGGATCTCTATACTCGTTCATTTTTATAACAAACTGCTTATGGAAACCTCACAATATCATTTAAGAGTCTCAATTTCAACAAGTAAGACATGGGGCACCTGGGTGGCTCAGTCAGTTAAGCATCTGCCTTCAGCTCAGGTCATGATCACAAGGTCCTGGGATCCGGCCGCACATTGGGGCTCCCCAGGCTTAGTGGAGAGCCTGCTGCTCCCTCTCCCCACCCTCCACTTGTGCTCTATCTTCCTCCCTCTCTCTCTATCTGTCTCTCAAATAAAGTCCTTAAAAAAAAAAAAAGACCTAACAAAATGTCATAATAGGTACTCAGAGAATAGTTGTTGAATGAATGAATGATTGAATTTAGTTAATTCATTCATGAGTACATAAAAATAATAGCTAAACCTAAAAGTGTTCTGGGAAAAAATAAGACTACCAGAAAAGGTTGTAAGTATAAGTAACTATATCATTCTTCAACTACTTGACTTTTTGGACTAGCAGTTGAGGTTAGGAACTCTCTATTTTGCCTCTCTGTATCAACATAATATTGCAGCTCTTTTATCATATTGTGGAATGGTTATAAACCAGCACAAAGCTCAAGGTTGTGTCATCTGATAGGCCCACTGCACAACTGTACCCAGTGTGTTACTTAGCAACATTTCCCTGCTCCCCTCTCTCATTTTCTGTTGGGAAGCCTGCTCAGGGGAGGTGGAATTGGCAGGGGTGAAGGAAAAATCCAGTGATTGATACTTTATGTCCAGCCACTATGAATGGCTTTGGGTTTTGAGTGGTAATTTTTGTTTTTTCTAGGTTTTTTTTTTCTTTAAGTATTAGATGCTTTATAATAGACAGTTTACTCCAGGGACGCCTAAGTGGCTCAGTGGTTGAGCACCTGCCTTCGGCTCAGGTCATGATCCCGGGGTCCTGGGATCAAGTCCTGCATCAGGCTCCCCAATGGAGCCTGCTTCTCCCTCTGCCTGTGTCTCTGCCTCTTTCTGTGTATCTGTCATGAATAAATAAATAATTTTTTTAAAGTTTACTCCACAATGGAACATGCAGAACAGAAACATGTTTGACTGGAATAGGGTTCTATAGCACTAGCGATGCCACACCTTAATTGCTAAAGACACCGCTGTGGAGAAACAGTTGACACTCCCCTTCTCACACGTAGGGTTACAGTTAAGCAATACGCTACTTCACACCAGAGACTGAATTTAAACGGGCTATAACTAACTTTTATGTGGGTCAGCAAGGTACATGAAAAGGAAAATAAACGAGTACAAAGGAGAAGGGAATCACTTCTTTCCATATAATTCCTTGGTGGAAGTATAATGTGAATGGATATAATAAATGCTCCTTCAGTGTAATTATAATTCTAAGTGGCTGAAGTATATACATTAAACCAGCCTATTTGAACAAAACTGAGCTATAATTATAACTGTAATACTTTGTTCACATAATTGCTTTCTTTCTTTTTTTAAAAAAGATTTTATTTATTTATTCATGAGAGACACAGAGAGAGGCAGAGACACAGGCAGAGGGAGAAGCAGGCTCTCCATTCAGGGAGCCCGACGTGGGACTCGATTCCAGGACCCCAAGGTCACGCCCTGTGCCGAAGGCGACGCTAAACCACTGAGCCACCCAGGCTGCCCTCATAATTGCTGTCTTTAAAAAAATTAAGCTTTAAAATACTCATTGGTGGGGATCCCCGGATGGCTCAGCGGTTTAGTGCCTGCCTTCCGCCCAGGCGGAAGTCCCGGGATTGAGTCCCATATTGGTCTCCCTACAGGGAGCCTGCTTCTCCCTCTGCCTGTGTCTCTGCCTCTCTCTGTGTGTGTCTCTCATGAATAAATAAATAAATCTCTAAAAAAAATACTCATTGGAAAATTAATAAAAGTAATAATTAGATCAAGTGAAGTGATTACTTCCTTAAATATTGTTTTTCTTAGGAATATTCTTAGGGAGTGGCACCTGGGTGGCTCAGTCCATTGAGTGCCAGACTCTTGGTTTCAGCTCAGGTCATGATCTCAGGATCCTGGGATTGAGCCCCACAGCAGGCTCTATGCTCAGTGCAGAGTCTGCTTATCCTTCTCCCTCCTCCTCTGTTCCCTCATTCTCATCCACTCTCTCCCTCCTCTCTCAATTAAATAATTAAAACATTTTTCAAAAAAGGAATATTCTTAGGGAAAAGTAAGCTTTTAAGCAACAAAAAGGTTATATTCAAATTTTTTAAAGATTTTATTTATTTATTCGTGAGAGAGAGAGAGAGAGAGAGTGAGGCAGAGACAGGCAGAGGGAGAAGCAGGCTCCATGCAGGGAGACCAATATGGGACTCAATCCCGGGACTCCAGGATCACACCCTGAGCCAAAGGCAGGCGCTAAACCGCTGAGCCACCCAGAGATCCCCAAGGTTATATTCCTTTTAAGGCTAAGTGCAAGTAATCCTAGATATAATATAGGTTATAGAATTATCAAAAGGAATGGAAAACTTTCACATTTCTTTTAGATATGAAACTAAATAAAAAGTACTATGACTTCGCTGCTCAAAGTAGATAAAAATTAACTTGTCATATATAGTTAAATTTATAAGATATTCTAATGTTTAATTACCCAAGGGTAGAAACAACTTATTTTCTTTCATCTATGATGATAATGTTTTTCATTTTTGGTCCATCTTACTTTCATAAGGATTTAATGATTATAAACATTGACTTATGAATAACTGTATGGTTTTTATTATCTCAGAATTTGAAAGCCATTTAAAGAGGAATCTGCTTTAAAAGTGCATACTTTAGGGATCCCTGGGTGGTGCAGCGGTTTGGCGCTTGCCTTTGGCCCAGGGCGCGATCCTGGAGACCCGGGATCGAATCCCACGTCGGGCTCCCGGTGTGTGGAGCCTGCTTCTCCCTCTGCCTATGTCTCTGCCTCTCTCTCTCTCTCTCTCTGTGTGACTATCATAAAAAAATAAAAAAAATTAAAAAAAAATTTTAAAAAGTGCATACTTTAAAAATAATATAAATTAAAATAAAAAAATAAAAGTGCATACTTTAAAAAAAAAATGCATGGGATCCCTGGGTGGCTCAGCAGTTTAGTGCCTGCCTTCGGCCCAGGGTGTGATCCTAGAGTCCCGGGATCCAGTCCCACATCGGGCTCCCTGCATGGAGCCTGCTTCTCCCTCTGCCTGTGTCTCTGCCTCTCTCTCTCTCTCTCTCTCTCTCTCTCTCTCTCTCTCTCTCATGAATGAATAAATAAAATCTTTAAAAAAATGCATACTTTGTGACATGACAAGATACTAGAATACCCATAATTATCTGACGTTCACCAATACAAAAATTATTTACTCTTCTTAACAGTGTGAGCTCCCCTACTTCAATTTTTTGTAATTCTTATATTCTATGGAATGAATTTTGCTAGCTAAATTTATACTGAGGTATATAAATTTCTAGTGTCATGCATTTAATGTATGGTCCTTTGAAGGGTCCTTATCTTATTCTTTCACATAGTGCTAAGTACACAGGAGACACAACAAAATTTTCCTAAGTTGAAAACTACAATTGGGGGGATCCCTGGGTGGCTCAGTGGTTTAACTCCTGCCTTCGGCCCAGACCGTGATCCTGGAGACCTGGGATGGAGTCCCACATCAGGCTTCCTGCATGGAGCCTGCTTCTCCCTCTGCCTGTGTCTCTGCCTCTCTCTCTCTCTGTGTCTCTCATGAATAAATAAATAAAATCGTTTTTTTTTATAAAAGCTTTTTTTTTTATTTTTTTTAATTTATTTATTTATGATAGTCACAGAGAGAGAGAGGCAGAGACACAGGCAGAGGGAGAAGCAGGCTCCATGCACCGGGAGCCCCATATGGGATTCGATCCCGGGTCTCCAGGACCGCGCCCTGAGCCAAAGGCAAGCGCCAAACCGCTGCGCCACCCAGGGATCCCAAATAAATAAAATCTTAAAAAAAAACTACAATTGTGGATTTTGGTTTTCTTTTTTTAAAAGATTTATTTATTTAGTTGAGATGGAGAGAATGAGAGCACAAGCAGGAGGGGCAGAGGGAAAGAGAATTTCAGGCAGACTCTGCTCTGAGCACATACTGACCTGAGGCTCCATCCCAAGACCCTGAGATCATGATGTGAGCCGAAACCAAAAGTCAGATGCTTAGCTGACTGAGCCACCCAGGTGCCCCTACAATTGTGGATTTTGAATAAGTAATACCAAACTGGTTCTGCAAAAAAATGTGAAGATAAGGTATGTTTATGAATATCTACCTGGGGAGGTTATCTCCACATTCTCTGAGTATATGGCTAAAAATTCTCTATTTTGACAATTTCTCAGCAGAGACTTTCTCAAATAGAGATCTCAACATTGTATTTGTTAAAGTTTCAACAAGGGACCAAGAAAAAAACTCCACAAAAAAAATGTAACCTTACATATTTTAAAAACAAGAAAATAACTAAAGGGAACTATCTTGAGGTGCCTGACTGGCTCAGTTGGTAGATAAATATAGGAAAATATTTTTAAAAAGAAAAAAAGAAAATATTTTACCATCATGTGGAACAGTGTTTTCAACATCTGGTAGTGAGGACCCAGGAGTACTGTTGTCCAGCAAAGCATCATCAGTCCCATTAATTACGTCAGTGTACAAAGGAGAGCTGTGTTTTGTGTATAGACTTTAATTTACTGGATTAAAGTTACACTTTTATTTTTTAAAGATTTTATTTATAGAAATATGTAAATTTATATATATTTCTATAAATATTTGTTTATTTAGAGTCTGCTTGAGATTCACTCCCTCTGTCTCTCCCCCCCTTGCACATGTGTGAGTGTGCTCCCTCTCTCTCATAAATAGATAAATCTTGGGCAGCCCGGGTGGCTCAGCAGTTTAGCGCCGCCTTCAGCCCAGGACAAGATCCTGGAGACCCCGGATCCAGTCCCACGTCCGGCTCCCTGCATGGAGCCCGCTTCTCCCTCTGCCTGTGTCTCTGCCTCGCTCTCTCTCTCTCTCTGTCTCTCACGAATAAGTAAATAAAATCTTAAAAAAAAAAATCTTTTTAAAAATCTTAAAAAAAAATGTCCCAGAGGAGAAATCTCATGGTTCCCAACACAAATATAGAAATGGTCAACTTGTCAGACTTTCTCCATCTTTCTCTAGACCTGTATGATTTCTGCTTCTTTTGCCACATCCAGGTTATGGCATATCTCTGAAGACCAGATTTCTCCATTTTATTTGCATGCATACAGGAAAAAAATGGCTTCCACTCCTGAGCCTACCTGACTTACAGTTCTACTTTCCTGCACAAAGTTACTGACTCAATGTCTTGGTCTCTCGGTTCAAATAATCAAGCAAAAGAACCTGACTGGGTTAGGTCTTCTCCCCGTGTCTTTTTTTTTTTTTTTTTTTATCTATTCATGAGAGAGAGGCAGAGACACAGGCAGAGGGAGAAGCAGGCTCCATGCAGGGAGCCCGACGTGGGACTCGATCCCAGGACCCCAGGATCCCAGGATCCCAGGATCACACCCTGGGCTGAAGGCAGGCGTTAAACTGCTGAGCCACCCAGGGATCCCCTCCCCTTGTCTAATCAGCCACAGCTCAGGAGTCAAGGTCTAATGGAATTAGGGCTGCCCCTTCCGGGGACTGTGGGTTGGGCAGATTATCTGAGAAGGGGATGTGGGTGGGGATGAAACAATCAGTATCTCAAGTTACCAGATACCAGATAGGTTGAAGCTGGACTTTCTCAGTTTTTTTTAAGTCTCTTTCAACTTGGGAGTTCAGGCTATGGATGGCAGAAATGTCAAATCATATCAGCATATTCTTCTTATTACAAAACAAGGTAGGCTTTTGGTATGTGGTAGATATAGTTTAGTCTATTAAAAATGGGAAGGGGGCACCTGGGTGGCTCAGTGGTTGGAGCATCAGCCTTTGGCTCAGGGTGTGATCCCCACAGGGAGCCTGCTTTTCCCTCTACCTATGTCTCTGCCTCTCTCTGTGTGTCTCTTATGAATGAATAAATAAAATCTTAAAAAAATAAAATCAAGTACATAAAATAATAAAAATGGGAAGGGGGACTGCCTGGCTGACCCACAGCTCAGTTGGCAGAGCATGCAACTCCTGATTTCTGAGTTGTGAGTTCAAGCCCCGTGTTGGATGTGAAGATTACTTAAAAACAAGATCTTTTTTGTTTCTCTATGGATATTTTAAAAATCTTTATTTAAAGTGTTCTGAAATTTTACAAATATATGCCTTTGTGTGGGTCTTTTTTTTTTTTTTTCATTCGTTTTGTGGAGCACCAGGTGAGCGCTTTCTTTTTTTTTTTTTTTTTTTAATTTAAATTCATTTTGTCCAGGAGAGAACTTTAAACCAAAGAACTCACTGTTTTGAATCTTTTTATTATATTGAACATTATTTATTTGAGTATTACCCCCCTCTCTTCTTTCTTTCTTATTATTTGGATAGGGGGATTCTTGGACAACTCATTGTCCTATGTTTCATCTCTAGCTTGTCCTACTTTCTTAGAGATTTCTTAACTTTTTTTTTAAGTCGACTCCACACTGGGCTTGAACTCACAACCCTGAGATCAAGACCTGAGCTGAGATCAAGAGTCAGATACTTAACCCACTGAGGCGCCCAGGAGACCTATAGATTTCTTCAAATTTATCTCCCACCTTTTTTTTCTTTTTTTGTCAGCTATCCTATTTTTAATTTTCAAGTACTCTCTTATGGGGTTTTTTTGAACATTCCTTATTTATGTAGGATTCTGTTTTTGTGCGTTTTGTTTTGTTTTGGTGGATAGAATAATTTCTCCTATCCTCATGATGTATAATTATGGCCTTTGTTCTTGGAAGTTTACTTCTACTGTCTACATTATTTCTGTTTTCTCTGGTTTCCTTTCTTTCCTATTTACTTTGATCTCTCTCTAAATATTGAAAGCTTTCTTCAAATATCTAATACTTGACTAAGTATTTAAACACTACAAAACAGATTGTAAGCTCATGGCTTCTGAACTTGCGGGCATCACCATAGAAAGACGAAGTTGAGGGTGTGGGGTTTTTTTTTGTTGTTGTTTTGTTTTTTTGAGAGAAAGTTACATGTGCTAGGTGCGGGGGAGAAGACAAAGAGAATCTTAAGCAGGCTCCATGCCCAGTGCTGGATTCCATGACCCTGAGATCATAACCTGAGTTAAAATCAAGAATCGGACACTCAAGCAACTGAGCCACCCAGGCGGCCCAAGGATTTTTTCCTCTTGGAATGAGCCTCAAATGGGAGTTTGTAGAGTTCTTTGACTTAGAGGTATTTAGCTTCTGGGAATACAAGTCTCCAAACTCTGAGAAATTTTGATTTGCTTTCTGAAATTAGACATTTGACCTGAGAGAGGGAGAGAATAGGGCTAATTTTCCCTTAGAACTCAAAATTAAAAATTCAAAAGAACTTATTTCCCATAGTACTTGACTTAAAAATTTGCCATAAGCAATGGATACAAGAACTGAATTTCTGTAAATATTTTCCCTCAGTGAATCTGTGCTTTTTTTTTTTTTTTTTTTTTTTTTTAGATTTATTTATTCATGAAGGACACAGGAAGAGGGAGAAGCAGGCTTCTTGTGGGGAGCCTGATGTGGGACTCGATTCAGGGTCTCCAGGATCATGACCTGAGTCGAAGGCAGATGCTCAACCGCTGAGCCACCCAGGGGTCCCGAATCTGAGCTCTTTTTTTCCAGTAATTTCTACACCCAATGTGGGGCTCAAATTTACAACTCACAATCAAGAGTTACATGTTCTACCATTGGAGCCAGCCAGGCACCCCAGGGCTTTTTTATTTCAATCTGACATATATATTTTTTAAGATAGAAGGCTGCTGGGGGCGCCTGGGTGGCTCAGTTGGTTAAGTGTCTTGTCTTTGGCTCAGGTCATGATCTTAGAGTCCTGGGATGAGCCCCACACTGGACTCCCTGCTCAGCAAGGAGTCTGCTTCTCCCTCTTCCTCTCCCTCTGCCACTCTCTTATGTTTCCCCTCCTCTCAAATAAATTTTTAAAATCTAAAAGAAAACACAAAACTTCGTGCTTACCAATGGCATAGAAGGACTAGGGAAGAGGGGGTGGGCAGAGGTTGGAGCTTTAAGCCACAGATACAAAAAGCTGTTAGAAGCTACAGTCCAGAGATAATACTTCTGCGAACTCTGGAACCAGTACCAGCTCTGCTCTGAACCCTGCATGTCACAAACATACCCTCAAAAAGCATTTGTTAAATAATATATGAGTTTACCTCTGTCACTTGAAATTCGGGGCACATTGTTGGCATACTGTGACTCATGAACTTAAATATCCACTCCTGGAGAGAACACCAATTAGACACCAGGAAAATACTTTTCTGTACATCTTGTCCTATGTTCACAGTGGCAACTGAATACAAATGCCATAAAGGTTTAGGGACACCTGGGTGGCTCAGCGGCACAGGTTGTGATCCTGGAGACCCAGGATCAAGTCCCACCTCAGGCTCCCTGCATGGAGCCTGCTTCTCCCTCTACCTGTGTCTCTACCTCTCTCTGTGTGTCTCTCATGAATAAATAAATAAATACTTAAAAAAAAAATTCAGAATTGCGAGACTGATGCGAGACTCGAGCCCAGGACCCTGGGATCACACCCTGAGCCAAAGGCAGACTCTCAACTGCTGAACCACCCAGGCATCCTGATACTGAACACTTTTATATTATTCTTAAATTTATGTAGGGACACCTGGGTGGCTCAGTCAGTAGAGCATCCAACTCTGGATCTTAGGTGTTGATCTCAGGGTTGTGAGTTCAAGCTCTGTGTTGGGTGTGGAGCCTACTTAAAAAAGGGAAAAAATTATGTATAGGTAGGTATAGGCATAATATACATGAGGTGTGATATAAACTCTTTACATTAGTAGCAAAGTGAACATGCCACACAATTGTGAAGTTTAATTTTCATAAAAATAATGTTTCATAAATTGGTAAAAATAAAATTAAACTTACCTTTATAATGATAATTTTAGGAATTATTATCATTCATATATGTATTATCTTTCATTTTATCATAATTATACATTTTGAAAAAATAGCTCTTTGAAGTATCTGAAAATAATTTTATTTTGTAAAAAAAGATGTGATTTGTGATATTTTTACATTTATATTTTATACACATTCAAAACACTTTTTTTATTTTTATTTTTTTTAATTTTTTATTTATTTATGATAGTCACACAGAATGAGAGAGAGGCAGAGACATAGGCAGAGGGAGAAGCAGGCTCCCTCCATGCACCGGGAGCCTGACGTGGGATTCGATCCTGGGACCCAGGATCACACCCTGGGCCAAAGGCAGACGCTCAACCACTGGGCCACCCAGGTGCCCAACACTTAATTTTTTAATCCTTTAGATGACAGACAGAAGTTGGGATCATGACAGAAAGAAAATACAAAAGTGTTGCTCAAAACAGTAACAATAAGTCTCCAGAAAAAGTTTGAAAACCTTTGAAGAGGCTATCTGCTTAAATATTTAAAACTAAAAAGGTTTATGAACCACATGAAACTTGCAAACAGCACATTACAAATTCTTTACTTACTGAATTTTTAATTATTGATGAAAACAAGTAAGAAAATCATGTTAGCATATTTTGCCAGGACAGTGGCCAGTACATTCTTTATAATTGGCTTTGTCCATTTCCATTAAGGTCATTGTCAATCTTTTCTTATTTTTAACTTTATATCTGTGGCTAAATAGTCCATTCAGCCTAGGAAACACCATCACTAAATTTGTTCTATTCTGCAATTCTTATTCTCTCTTATTAGTTTCACTTTCTTATCTTACTGTCCTTCCCCTATGTCTGATAGATTGAAATACAGCACAAAACATTAAGGGGAATCATTCTAAAATAAAACTACATTTTCACTTTTGGTATGTCTTCTTTTATTCACATTAGTCACACCAAAGAAGTCAAACAGCTTTTGGGACAGATTATATCTGGGCACTTTTGTATCACAGTTTAATGTAAAACACATAAGGTATTGCAGTGATGTTCCTTTCCTCAGTACCTTGGTTTTGTATTTTGTGGTGATAATGCCATGTCTTATCTTGTACGCTGTTCTTCAGTTTCCAAACCACTGTTATCACTTATAATCCCAAGGAAGCCCTGTAACAGCCTTGGGTGGTGGAAGTCCCATTTATATTAGAGAAAACCATGTTTTCAACACCATGAGCGTGACAGATTTGTGACAGTGGTGTACTGGTAAATGTTTAACAACTGACTCTTAGAGGGTATGGAGAGCCCCAACTGTACAGTTTACCAATTTCCTTGAAGTAAATGCTCCTACTGTGGCCAATTCAATCTACCTATGTCAATTGGCTCCTAAAAGTTCTAAGAACTTAACAAATGGCTCTTGCAAACCGGAAGAAACCAGCTCTAGCACATCACCTAGTTACTTGAAATTCAATTCAAGTTTATGAAAATGTACATCTGCACCTTGTTTTGAGATTGGGATATCAAAATAGAGGATATGGATTGCCAATTTAGTTGGCATATTAAACCAACAATGAAGGTATTTAATGGTAAATTATGTGGTCTTAATTATAAATGTTTCTAGAGGGGCACCTGGGTGGCACAGTCAGTTGGGCCTGAGACTCTTGGTTTCTGCTCATGTCATCATCTCAGGGTTGCGAGAACATGCCCTGCATTGGGCTCCGCGCTCAGCGCAGAATTGGCTTGGGTTTCTCGCTCCCTCTCCCCCACCCCCACCCCTTCTTCCTCAAATAAATAAATAAATCTTTAAAAAAAAATTAATAAGGGCAGCCCGGGTGGCTCGGTAGTATGGCACCTGCCTTTGGTCCAGGGCATGATCCTGGAAACCCAGGATCGAGTCCCGCGTCTGGCTCCCTGCATGGAGCCTGCTTCTCCCTCTGCCTGTGTCCCTCATGAATAATTAAATAAAATCTTTAAAAAAATAAATAAAAATAAAAAAATTAATAAATGCTTCTGGAGTTCCCCAAAGGTGGTAAATGTGATGGTAGGTAGGTTCTAAACTGGCCCTCGGTGATCCCCAAGTCACAGAATTTATACCCTGAATCTACTCCCCTTCAGGAGGGGTAAAACTGCTGACTTTATTCTAGTTTTCTTAACCAGTAGAATATGACAGTGGTGTAAACCCGAAGGGATGCCACTCCATAATTATATTAGATTGTAATTTCTGGCTTACTAGCAAACTCTGTTTCTGGGTTTTATGAATCAAGACACTATGTTGTGAACTGACCTATGGCAAGGAACTGAGGCCATCAGTCCAATGGCTTATAGGAACTGAATTCTTCCAACAAACACAAGAACATGAAACAGCTCCTTTCCTAGACAAACCACCAGATGGGACCACAGCACAGGCCAGTATCTTGGCCTTGTGAGAGACCCTGATACAGAGGACTCAGCTAAGCCATGTGCAAACTCCTGACCCACACAAATAGTGAGAATGATAAATGTGTACTGTTCTAAGCAACTAAGTTTGGGTAATTTATCATGCACCAAGAGATAACTAATACAGTCAGTGTGTGCTGGAGTACTCTCCTAGAGAATGTTATATGTGGAATTATAGCTAGTACTGGAAATTGAGTAAGATTTTTATAGTGTGAAGAATTGCCAGGGTGGGGGGGGGGGGACTTTGAGGGAATGTTGGGAGATAAGGTTAATTTGAAAGAGCAGGATCTATTAAGAGGGCACTTAAAAATTCATGTTTTCAACTAATCCTGATTGAATACATTATGCCAAATACTTTTTTGGGGCAATGCTATATAGTTTTAAGCAAAAACAAAATTTTACATAGCTTAAAATTTGAGGGAGACCGGACAATCAGCAAATGAGTAAATATAGGAACAATAAGGATTATGCAGGGAATTAAAAGCAGAATGGTGTGTTGGGGAGTGTCTACTTGGCTACTATAGATTAGAAAGTAAGGAAAAGTGTGCCAGGTCTAGAGAATGGTCCCCACATCCATTCTCTCCCTGCTTCCTCTTAAGTAACAGGATTGGCCAAGTTTTGACCAGGCAACTAGCTACCCAAGTAGGAACCATACTACCCAGCCTTCTTTGCAGCTAGGTGTGAACATGTGACTAAGTGAGCAGAACTGATACTGTAATTTCCAGGTCTTATTTTCATAAGAAAATTATTATTATTATTATTATTATTATTATTATTATTACACTTTCTTTCTTTCCTCTTTTTCCAGGCTGGAATGTAGAGAGATGTGGATGAGCTTTAATCATGTGAATGAAGATTGCAACCTGTGGTAAGAACTGGCTAGAAGGAACCAGGGCTCCTGAATGATCTCCCAAAGCAGAGCTACCCACTCACTCACCCTTGACCACCTCCCTGCCTCTGGATGTTATGTGAGAGAAATAAACTTTAAACCTTTTTTTTTTCGAATATTACATTTGGTTCTCTTTGTTATCTTAGCCTACACCCTACTACTACAGGTGACTTCTCAGAGGTGGGGACATTTAAGCTAAGAGCTTAGTGAAAAGAATGAAAAAGCTATACAAGATGGAGAGAGAGCATGTGAGACAAATTGAAAGGACCTAAAAGGGATGCCTGGGGGGCTCAGTGGTTGAACTTCTGCCTTCGGCTCTGGGTGTGATCCTGGAGACCAGGTATCCTGGAGACCTGGGATCAAGTCCCAAGTCGGGCTCCCTGCATGGAGCCTGCTTCTCCCTCTGCCTGTGTCTCTGCCTCTGTCGCTCATGAATAAATAAATAAAACCTTAAGAAAAGAAAAGAAAAGAAAGAAAAGAAAAGAAAAGAAAAGAAAAGAAAAGAAAAGAAAAGGACCTAAAACGAAAAAGGCCAGTATGGCTAGGGGGTAGGGAGTAAATGAACAGTAGAGATGGGCTTGGAAAAGAATTACTTGAAGACCAGATCATATAGGAGTTTGAAGACTAAGGTAAGGAATTTTGATTTTAAATATAAGGGGAAACCACTGGAGGATTTATAAATATTAAGAGAAGTGTCATAATTGGATTTATATTTTAAAAAAATTACTCAGGCTTGCTCTGTGTTAAATCATCTGAGGGGGCCAAAGATATGTTTTGGACACATTAAGTTCAGCAAAATACTTAAATGAGATTAACTGAACAACTTAGTACAAGGGACTTGAGCCTCAAGATGGTAATGATGCTTAAGAAAAATGAAAAATTTCACAAAGGACCAATTCAATTGGTAGACACTCAATTATCCTCTATCAAATTAACAAAGACTTACCTTGCCAAGATTCTTGGCACTTTTATATAAACTTAAATTGCATTGGGAAAAAGCATAATAGTGATAGAAAAGCAACTAATTATAAGCAATTATAAGCCAAATTATGTTTACACCACAATTAGTGTTTGAGGTGGTTTAGTGGAGAGATTCTTCATTTCAATAAGCAACCATCAAATAATTGAATAGCTTGTAAAACACATAAATACTTCTTTTATCTTTATTCCAAGTATAACCACCACATTCTCTTTGAATCATTATTATCATAAAATAAGCAACATTCATCTTTTGTCCCAATTCCCAGTTTGAGTTGGATGCTTTTAAAAACATGGTAAGAGTAGTCTATATACCTACTGCACCACACATAGCTTCTTTCATAGCTTCTTTCAACAGGTTTCATGGAGAAATGTGAACAAATTCACGTTCTTGTAAGACAATTCCTACCCTGGAGGGAATCTAGAGTGCAAACTCAAACCACATCTTTTTCATTAGGTTTTTCACGCTTAAAACATTATCTCATTTCACTTTCCGTTAAAAGAAGTCTTTCTCTAAGGACAATAGGGGGAAAAGTCTTTTGTGTTATGGCCATGGTAATTTTTAGGACAGGCTGGGTTGTTTTTTTTGTTTTTTGTTTTTTCTCCCATATTCCCGAGTAAAAGTCATGACTTGGTCACAATTTTGCCACCTCGGGTTAAACCCTTAGGACTTGCCAACCATTTTACAGTTTATGTTGATTACTGAAGTATTAAGTGTATGGTTGCTTCTTTCTTTCGATGCATACTTCTTTAAATCACTGCTAGTGATAGGTCAGATGCCTGTTCCATGAATTTCCATGTAAATTTTTCTGAAGCACGTGGGATGATATCACTGTACATGGGGAGGGGGAGGGGGTGGTGCTTTCAACTAGTTCATCAGTTTGCGAACACTGAAAGAAAGAAAAATGTCAAACAATCTCAGGCCATATTTAATAAGCCGGTTTCTAGAAAGAGTCTTGCAAAATAATTTCCCACCGACCGACCCAAGGGAGCACGGGATCGCCAGGGCTGCACAGCAGCTGCGGCGCCGCTCGGCCAGCTCCGGGCTGGGCGAGCCACATGGTCGGAGGTGGGGAGAGCCCGAGCCCTCCCGGGCTGGCCGCCACGTTGCTTTTTCCCCTTTTTTTTTTTTTTTTTTTTTTTAAACAGGGAGACAACGCTGCTGGGCTATTGTGTAAACGGGCCGGGAGCGGCGTTCTCGAAGCACATCGGCTAAGGCACGAGCAGCAGCGGAATTCAGCCGCCTCCAAACGCGACCCCTGGCAGCACGCGCGCCACGGGCGAACGTGGAGTCGCAAATGCGTGGCTCCCTCCGCCGCGGGGGGAGCGCGCTCCAGGGAGCGGCCGGGGGGCTCAGCAGCCGCGGGGGGCTGCACGGGAGCAGGAGCACCCCGCCATCCCATCCCATCCCAGCAGCGGCCGCGGCCACCGCCCCCGCCGAGCCCCGCCGGCCCCGCCGGCCCTCCCGGAGGACCCACCCATGTTCCCTGCAAACCGGTTGTTTAAGGCAGCGCGGCGCAGCCTCCCCTCACCCCCCTTCGCCCTCTCCCCACCCATTCCGCAGCGACCCCAGGCTCCTAATCCCCAACCGGACCCCACAGCGCCGTCTCCCGCCCAGGGGCCGGCGCGAGCCCGAACCGCAGCGCGGCGGGCAGCTCCCCGCGCTCGGGGGCAGGCGGGCCGCCAGCCAGCCGCAACTCCGTAGCTGCTGATTGACAGGCGGCGGCGGCAATGAGCCTCGGGGGCGGGACGTTGCGTCACTTCCTGGCCTTTCGGGGGAGACGGGGTATATAAAGGCGGCGCTCACGCAGCGCCCTCGCTTCCACAGTATGGCCGGCGACATTAGCTAGCGCTCGCTCTACTCTCTCTAACGGGGAAACAGCGGACTACAAGAAAACTGAACTGTATCTGCCTCTATTTCCAACAGACTCACGTTCAACTTTCGCTCACACACACACACATACACACAAAAAAGAAAAAGCCGGGAAAATTTTATTAATCCTTTTTTTTAAAAAAAAAGTTAATATAAAATTATAGCAAAAAAAAAAAAAAAGGAACCTGAACTTTAGTAACAGCTGGAACAATCCGCAGCGGCGGCGGCGGCGGGAGAAGAAATTTAATTTTAGTTGATTTTCTGTGGTTGTTGGTTGTTCGCTAGTCTCACGGTGATGGAAGCTGCACATTTTTTCGAAGGGACCGAGAAGCTGCTGGAGGTGTGGTTCTCCAGGCAGCAGCCCGACGCCAACCAAGGATCTGGAGACCTTCGCACCATCCCCAGGTGGGTGCGCGGGGGCTGTCGCGGCCTCGGAGGCGGGCAGGTGGGGGCGCGCAGGTCCGCGGGCGGGGCCGGGCGGGGTGGCCGTGCGGGGGCCCGGGTAGTGGGGGGGGGCGGCCGCGTCCACCCGGGGCCCGGGGCCGGGGCCGGGGCCGGGGCGGCTCCTCCCGCCGCGGTTGCTGGGCCCGGCGCGGCCCGGGGGGAGGGGAGGGGAGGGGAGGGAGGGGGGAGCCAGGCCGGCGCGCCGCGTGCTCAGGTAACGTCCCCCGCGCGGCGTGCAGGGCGGCCCGGGGCCCCGGCAGGTGTGGCGCCCGGGCCGGCTCCGTTGGGGCGTGCCCGCGGAGGGCGGCGCGGAGGGGGCGCGGGCGCGGGCGCGGGCCCGGGCCGGGTGTTCCCCGCGCGCTGCGGGTCTGGCGCGCAGGCCTCCCGCCCGCGGTCGGCGCCGGCAGCATGTGGCGCCCGGGAGGCGCTGCGCAGGGCCGGGCCCCACCGCCGCCCCGTAACGTGCGCTGCACCAAACCCTTTCCGGGGCGGCCTCGGCCGTGTAACCTGTTAGGGCATCGGCGCGCGCGGGCAGGGCCCGTCCGCGGCGGGACCGATTCCTTCGATGCCCGAGCCCGCGGGGGGACCGCGGAGAGGCCGCGCGGAGGTGGTCCCCGGGCCGGGCCTGCCCGCGGCGCTCGGCCCGCTGCCGCCCCTCGCCTCTCGGCGCACGAGTGCGGAGGAGCCGGCGCGGCCGCCTCGTCGGGGCGGCGGCCAATGGGCGCCCGGGCCCGCCCGAGAGCCGGGCCGCGGGGCGGCGGCCAATGGGCGGCTCAGGAATGCGGGCTGCGCTCGCCGCCGTCCCCGACAAAAAGCAGCCGCGGCCGGAGCGGGGCAGCCCGGCGGGCACGTGCCGCGGGACCCCTGCGGGCGGCGGGCGGCGGGCGGCGCGGGGAGCCCCCCGGGGAGCCCTTCCTCGCGCTCCTCCAGCGCACAAAGGGGGGCTCCCCGGTGGCGGTGCTGCGGCGGGGCCGAGCCGGCGGGCGCTGCCGAGCGGGCCTCGGGCGGACGGCGGGGGCTCTGCTCTGCCCCGCTCCGGCGCGTTTTGTCGTCTTCGTGGGCACACATCGTCAGTGAAGGAAGGACGGTTGTTGCTCCCAAGTTCTTAGGGCACAAATGCCACGATTGAAGCCTGAGCCGTTGCGGATGTAAGGGGAGGGGAGAAAGGCTGCTGAAAGGGTCGCCCGCCCGCCCGCCCGCCCGCCTGCCTTTCGGCGTCCGAGCACCACTTACCACTTTTCCTTTGTACTTTCGGCCCCTGAAATCACTGTGGCTCTTAAAGCGATGACAAAAGTGGGACCTTTGAGGGCTGAATATTCCGATTTGTTCGCGATTTAGTGCCAGAACGTTTTATAGACACTAAGCGCCCGTTGAATCACTGTTTTGAGGGTTTATATCACATTTCAGTTTTTGTGCCTGGAGCAGGTAAGAACTGAAAACTCTTGTTCATTTAACTGAAGCCCGTTGGCCGCCTCTGTAGGAGCCACTTCTCTCCGATGTGTCAAGGAGGCTCGGTTAGGTTATATACTAGAAGATAAAAATACGTGAAAAATTGTCAACGCTTTAGGTAAATCCCCTAAAACCAATGGCCTGGCCACAGGGACCCTTTGCTTCGGGTTTCTTGAGGAGTTGGGCGTTGTGGGCCCCAGAGGAGGATTATAACCTAGAAGAGTGATCATAATGAAATGGTTTAAGTGCATTGCCTTGGAATGTCCAAATTTGAATTCAGACGGCCTTTAATAACTGCTGCTTGATACCTCCTCGTTGCTAAAATGAAGACCATGGTGCGCCTACCTTCTTTGGGTTGTGAGGATGAAGTGTGTTTATTTTCTCCCTTCCCCTTTCTAAAGCTAACGGGGCTGGGGAAGAAATTGTCAGGTTGTAGTCTAAAAGGCTACACGGTAAAGGGTGTCCTACAGTTTAATGTATTTTTATTTAGATAGGGGAGATAGTGTCACTGGGGAGTTTTAGTTTGTATTGCTACAGTATATTTTTCCGTAATCTATCTTTAGTGGCTTTATTTTTTAATGATAAAAATGTAAGCCTCCATATCCCCACTCAGTAATTCCATTAAAATGCAAATAAAGGCAGAATTGGAAGAAGACATTAACCGACTGAATTAAAAAATACCTAAGGACATGGAAAGGATTAACAGTGAGAAGGCACAAATATCCTACAGGGTCTTACTATAGATGCTAGATATTAAAGAGATCATAGATGTTCTAGGAAAATGCCCTCTTGCGCTGTTTTCCAGTTACTATTGTACCCTCTCCTCCCAACTTCTACACCTGGTTTTGAACTTTAAATAATGTGGAATCGTCACATGAGGCCTCTTGGTCAGCCTTACGTTTGACGTTTTGTGTAGGGTTTAACGTCCGTGTATACCAGTTTTCTCACCGTATTGTTAGTGGGTATTTGAGTAGATTCCACTTTGCTAATACAAACATATTGCTGTGAACAGATGGCATTTAGTGAACAATAAGTATGCTTTTCTGTTACACACACACCTCGGAGAAGAGTTAAGCCCTAAGGTGTGCGTGTATCCAGCATGAGGGTGCTAGCTGCTCCGTATCTTCATCCAACACTGGGTATTATCTTTTTAATTTTAGCTCTTGTGGGTGTAAAATAGTATGTACATCTCCTCAGACTAATGGGAGTTGAGCATCCTTTCCTATCCGTACTTGCCATTTGTGAAATGCTGCCTATTCTTTTGGAATGCCTTCTGTTTGTAGGAGACCTGTATTGGGGATGTGTTACAGATCTCTTGTACCCTCCATAGCATCCCCTTTCACTCTATTCGTGATCCCTTACAGAAGTGCGTAGGGTTTTTGTTCTTGTTTTTAAGATTTTTAGAATATATTTGAGTACCCACGAGTGGTGGGGAGGGGCAGAGGGAGAGAGACAAGCAGACTCCCCACTGAGCCGGGAGCCCAACAAGGAGGTGGGGGCGCGGGTGCTCCATTTTAGGGCTCTGGGATCATGACCTGAGCTGAAGGCAGACACTTAAGCAACCCAGGTGCCCCAGAAGCACACAGTTTTTTAGTGTATTCCAATTTATCGATATTTTCCATTTTAATGCTTAGCAGGTTTTTAATTTTTTTAATAACCTATATATGCAACATGGGGTTGAATTTAAGAGTTGAGGAGTTTCATACTCTACCCATTGAGTCAGCCAGCTGCCTCTGATTAGCAGTTTTTGCATCCTATTGACGATACCTCTGCTTATTTGAGATTAATGAAGATGTTCTTTTTTTCCTCCTAAATTTCGTTTTGCTTTTCATGTTTAGATCAGCATTCCATCTGGAATTTTATTTTTATTTTATTTTATTTTTTTTATTTATGATAGTCACACAGTGAGAGAGAGAGAGAGAGGCAGAGACATAGGCAGAGGGAGAAGCAGGTTCCATGCACCGGGAGCCCGACGTGGGATTCGATCCCGGGTCTCCAGGATCGCGCCCTGGGCCAAAGGCAGGCGCCAAACCGCTGCGCCACCCAGGGATCCCTGGAATTTTATTTTTAATACAGTATGAGGGAATTCAGTGCACTTGAAGCAAAATTGGCTCCTCTTTCCAAGCTTTAACTCCAAGTCAATCTAGAACTTGTCTGTTAAACATTTCCCACTCTCCGGTAGGCTGTTTGGTAGTATCTTAAGTGTAATCTTAATCAAATTACAGAACACAGTATCTTTTTCTAACTTCTCAAGAGGGACAATGGGTACATTATATAGTTTTTGTTTTTTGAGAGAGCTTGGGGGAGGGGCAGAGGGAGATTTTTTTTTTTTTCCTAAGATTTTCTTTATTGGGAAGAAAGGGAGAGGGACCAGCGGACTCCTGCCAGGTGCACAGCCCAACACGGGGCTCAGTTCCCCAGAACCCCAAGACCACGGCCTTGTCTGAAGTCAGATACTTAACTGACTGAGCCACCAGGTGCCCCAGGGAAAGAGGGAATCTTAAGCAGGCTCCATGCCCAATGGGGGCTTGATCTCAACCCTGAGATTGGGACCTGAGCTGAAATTGAGTCATTCACTTACCCGACCAAGCCACCCAGGCACCCGTTTTTGTTCTTGGGTTGTGAGATAGAGCCCCATCAGGCTCCACACCAGACCTGGAGCCTGCTTTAGATTCTCTCTGTCCCTCTCTAAAAAAGTAAAAATAAGTAAATGGAGAGTGGAAAATCTTCACTGACTCCGGTTGAAGAATACTGGTTAACAGTATATTGAAGAAAAGCACCAGTCCAGTATATCCATATGAATAAAGGAGTTGGTGACATTCTAAAACTGACTTAATCCACACATTGCTTGAAGTTAACGTAAAAGGAAGGGGGGGGTGTGGTAAACTGCAGGTTCTCTAGCAGTTTTTTCAGATTTCAAAAGGATGTGAATAGAAATCTGATCATATATTAAAATGTCTTAGGGTTGCTGGACCAAACAAAAGCCTTTTATGTTATAGGAAATGGCAGTTATGGGGAGGAAGTCTGTTAGAAAATAAAAATTTTTGCTGGGAAGAAAGATTATTGCTTTTGAATTCATAACCCTGAGCTTTTATTCTTAGTAATGAGGTGGGTTCAGATGGGAAATTGTAGTGGAGGTGAAGAGAGTAAATATTAACTATAGGATGGTTAGAGGTGTATTATTTGCACAGTTAACATGAAACTAAAAACTAGAATCTATACTGTTGACATTGGAAAAAGCCCTAAGGAGTAGTGGGATCAGTAATTTTACATTGAAGAAATTGACAGCCCATTGCCAAGAAACCTTTTAGTGTAAATGTTTTGAAGTAGAAAAGCTTCTTATTGAATTAAGTTTCTTGTTACATTCTTCACAAAAGTTTTGAAAGACTTTGAACTGTTGTCCCCAAACCACCCTTTCTTTGTACGCGTTGAAAGTAATAATCAACTGAATGTAGCAGTAATTATACTAATAGTGATTTAAATTTTAAAGCTTGAGAGAGAGAATTTAATACTGTAATTAAAATTAGCACTGTGTATTTTCAGTTGATTTCTTTGAACAAAAGGGGAAGGCTTTTATTTTTCTGGATATCTGAACTAACTGCCCCTAACTCAAGGGAAGGGTATACTCAGAATTTAACTTCTGGTCAATCTCAGCTTTGATAGAGAATAATCTATTTTAGGATGATGTTGGCCCAAAGACTAATAACCTTGGGTAAGGTATAGAGGCCTGAATGTAATGTGGTAAGGGGAGAGTCACTAAAATTAGGCTGTTCCCTAAGGTCGCAGCTCAGGGAAACTTCACATAGTTGTGTGAATTTTTGGATGAATTACTTGGTAACCCTGAAACCAGTTTTTATTCACAAGGAGGCCTTTTAAATGCAAATTTTTAGGCGCCATCTGCAGCGTATCTGACCTACTGGATCTGAGGTTAGGATCCAACTCTGGGTGATGAGAGTGATACTCTGCTTAATGGGTTTCTTCCACCTGCCAGCAACATTCTGTTCCCTCAGACGTTTACTTTATAAGATTGTGATTTAAAAACATCTTAGTTTGCCATTTTTAAGTGGGCAGTGTTGTAAGTATATTCACATTGTTGTGCAACAGTTCTCTAGAACTTTTTCATCTTGCAAAACAAACTAAAGCCATTAATTTCCCCTCTCCTCTTCCCCATCCTTGGTAACCATCTTCTTTTAGGATTTTGACTACTTTAGATACTTCATAGGAGTGTGAGTGCTTCATAAATGGAGTCATACGGTATTTGTCCTTCCATGATTGGCTTATTTCACATAGCATAAGGTCCTCAAGATTTATCCATGTTTTATGTACATAACCACATTTTATTTATCTGTTAATCCTTTGATGGGCATTGAGGTTGCTTCCATCTCCTGTCGGTTGTGAACAACAGTGTGGGTGTGCACATACCTCTGCCAGACATTGTTTTGAATTTTTTAGATCTGTACCCAGAAGTGGGATTACTAGATCAGTCAGATAGTAGTTCTATCTTTAAGGTTTTGAAGAACATCCATACTGTTTTTCTGTAATGGCTGCACCACTTAGTTATTTTCAAGATTTTTAAGTAATCTCTGTATCCAACGTGAGGCTCAAACTCACAATCCCATGTCGAGAGCTGCACACTTCACCGACTAAGCCAGCCAAGCACGCACCATTAGGTTTTTACTCTTAGGGAAGTTCCTTATATATCCTGGAAGTTTACCTTTTATCACCTATATGATTTGCAAGTATTTTCTCCTGTATTGTCTTTTCACTCTGTTGAGTACTTTCCTATGAAGTTGTTTGATATTGTCTCATTTGTCTACTTTGGCCTTTGCCGCCTGTGCTTTTTGTGTCATATCCAAGAAAGCATTGCCAGATCCGGTGTCCGGTGAGGCTTTCCCCTATGTTTTCTAGGACTTTTGTAGTTTTAGGTCTTGGTTTTGGTTTTTAATCTATCAATTTTTGTAGATGGTGTAAGGTAAGGATCCAACCTCATTCTTTTGTGTGGACATTCGGTTTTCCCAGCACCCGTTGGATGGTTTTTTCTCCCAATTTGTAGTCCTGGCACTTTTGTTGTTGAAGGTCATTTGACCTGTGGCATTTACTTTTTACATACTACATTTAAAAATGTAGTCAGTTGTCCCTTTTGGGTTTTGTTTGATCAGATAACCTTCAGAAGTCTGTCGTTTTAGTGCAATCTTTGCCCTTGTAAATGCCCCCAACTTGTGTTTTTATTAAAACACAGATTCTTTAAGAGAATTTCAAATATAGTAAAATATATCATTAATGCTTTGCAATTCCCGTGTGGTGATCTAAGTTTATTCGATCCATGTACTGTTAATAGTAAACAGTATATCCTATTTTGGGGGGTACTTACTGTGACCTGGGTGTGGCTAGGATCCAATAAACCTTTATTTACAAAACAAGGCTTATTTTCCTGGGAGAAATGTGATAAAATAATTGCCTAAAATTCTCAGCTGTTTTTGGTGTCGGGTTTTTCACCTTTCTCTTTATATACATGTATAGCATTGTATTGACTTTTTCTGTTTTCTTTTACATCGTGCCCTTGGTTTCTTTTTTTGAGCCTGTTAGCTCTCAAGATTGTCTTTTTGGTTGTTTACTCAGCTATGTTTTAAGGTGTTTTGAAGCAACAGCATTCTCACATGCCATGACTTTGAAAAAATGCTAGAGGGCTTTTATTAGGTGAGGAAGAGTTTGGTTGCAAAATTTCTTAATTAATGGTGAATGAGTGTAAGAGCATTTTGGTTTCCCTCAAGATGGAATAAGCACACTCTACAACTGTCTCTTGTATTTACTAAAAACCTTGGACAGAGTGCATGGAACAGTGAGGACTTTGAAAATTAAATGTTAGCAGGTGAATTGAGGAAGGAAACCATAATTCAAAATACCACTGAAACAACTGTGATTTCTTCTGTTCTGTTCTTTTCTTTTCATTATCTCTTGGGGTGGTCTGAAAAGCTGCCAGAAACTGGTAACTGCACACTAGGTACAGACAAAAAGAGTTCCAAGAGAGGTCCTCTATTTCTGGTCTACAGAGAAGGAAGGGGGCTGGGCCTTTCTGGCGCCTTCGGGTCAGAGAGAGTAGGGAAAATCCTTTTTTAAATTTTTTTTATTGCTTTGCTTTTTGTGTATATGTTCTACCGATAACACTGGCAGTCCTGTGTCCACACTTGTGGCCAGACAGATGCCTAAAACTCCAGGTGCAGGAGGGACCCCTTTTTGACCAGAGTGAAGAACAACATCAAGGATATCTCTATTCCTCTTTTCCCTTTTGTCGTTTACCTGTTTGGCCCCAGAGGGACAGATAGTCCTAGGCAGCCTGCTGCAGGTGAACAAACTAAAACCTTGGCTTCCAAAAAAAAAAAAAAATAAAACCTTGGCTTCCTACCCAGAGGACCAAGAATTGGGCCCCCCATCCTGAATCTTGTCAACAAGATTATGGGGAGGAGAGAGCGGTGAAGACAGTGATCCCATAAAGATTTATATAAACCCCACTCAACTGCTCCTGTATACACCTCTGATCTTATACAGTATGTCAGAGGTCTTGAAAACTGATAGATCACCTCCCCAGTCCCAGTCTGGTCACTGGGTGACACGAAAGCAGGGCAGATCTGAGTACCATGACAAGGGCTTTTGTAACTAAAATGTGAAACCATAACATAACCCAGAGAAACTGAATAAAAACTTGAAAACTGAGCTTAACCGTTTCAGTTGC
This sequence comes from Nyctereutes procyonoides, assembly GCF_905146905.1. NCBI lineage: Eukaryota > Metazoa > Chordata > Mammalia > Carnivora > Canidae > Nyctereutes > Nyctereutes procyonoides. Next base: position 67,516,221 of record NW_026575051.1, read on the forward strand.
CTGCTAAAACAATTTTTAAAATCAGCATGCTCCATAGGATTGAAACAAGATTTAAAATTATGTAGCATTTAACAAAACTAAAAAACAAAAATAAAAAAATAAAAATAAAATAAAATTATGTAACATGATCAAAATGCTCAGGATGCAGTTGTAAATTGCTCAACTTAAGAATGACCAGGAAAGAAAAAAAAAAAAAGAAAAAAAAAAAGAATGACCAGGAAAATTCTCAGCATCCCTCAAAGGAAAAAGACTATAGCCTCAAGGGGATGCAAATCAAGCTTTAGAAACAGCTGTCATAAACATTCTATAAGGAGAGTGAGTACGCTTAAAAGGAAAAGACAAAGTCTTAGAGAAATAGAAAATGGAACTTTAAAATGCAACAGGAAAATAACTACTGGAATAAGAAGTTTCCTGGGTGAGTGCTCGCTTCTGCAGCACATAAACTAAAGTTGGAATGAAACAGAGATTAGCATGGCCCCTGCGCAAGGAGGATGACATGCAAATTCGTGAAGCGTTCCATATTTTTCCTGTTTAGGATCTCATGAATAAATAAAATCTTGGGGAAAAGTTTCCAGGGTGGGCTCTAGTAGAATGGAAATAGAAGAGTGAATGAACATGAAGATAGATCAGTAGGAATCACCGATTCTGAACAACACAGAAAAAAGATTGGGGGCAGCAAGTGCTCCACAGGTCTCGGGTTCTGTTCAAACCAAAAAAGTTAAACATGTTTGCATCAGCAGATCCCTCCAGACAGTGTGTTTCAGGGAAAAAAAAACTGAGAAAACAATCACATGTAGGTTCATTATAATAAATGGATTCTTATAACTAAGTTATTTGGCAGTGAAAGGAGTAAGCTCCATTTATGTAGATTAAAATGAGATGGCATTTCAAGTGGAATATATAATCTTGTTAACAAGATAATTCTGTTAAAGGAGTTTATCTTTTCAAGAACTTGCCTTCGAAATACTTGAACTATTACAGTGACAAACAATAAAGGAGCATGTAACAATTTTAGATTTAAAAAGTTTAAGGCTGGGACGCCTGGGTGGCTCAGCAGTTGAACATCAGCCTTTGGCTCAGGTTGTGATCCTGGGGTCCCGAGATCGAGTACCACATCGGGCTCTCCCCTCACGGAGCCTGCTTCTCCCTCTGCTTGTGTCTCTGCCTAAGATTTTTAAAAAAAACTTTCATATTTGATCTGGTCTGGTGGGAATATAGTGAGGTGACCTGAGCTAGAAGAAGGGTGCTTAGGGCAGGGGTTGTGGGTAGGGTGAAGTCCATTACACCAGTATGCAGAACAAGGTTTACATGTGTGTCTCAGCATAATTACAACGCTCTCTTTTTCACTCTCATGTGGCTTGATATGGTTAAGTTTACATTATAAGAAAGTGGGTTGTTTATAGAAAGTGGGTTGGTAGAAAAGCCCCCATGTGACCATACAGAAAATGGGGGTAGAGCTGGTTACCTTTATTTATTTCAACTGTTCTTCTGATTCATTATCTTTATATTATAAAATCTGAGTCAGGGGATCTCTGGGTGGCTCGGCCGTTTGGTGCCTGCCTTCAGTCCAGGGCATGATACTGAAATCCCAGGATCGAGTCCCATATCAGGCTCCCTGCATGGGGCCTGCTTCTCCCTCTGCCTGTGTCTCTTCCTCTGTGTGTGTGTGTGTCTCTCATGAATAAATACAAAATCTTTAAAAAATAAAATAAAATAAAATAAAATCTGAGTCAGATGAGAAAGGGGATGCCAGGAGATCTGAAGATTGGGTAATAATAGTTTATTCTCTGGGAGTAACAAAGGATCTCTCTGAAATGAGGACTAAGTACTGTTGAGAGGGGTAAAGTGACTATACTGAAAATAAGGAATTAAAACTTAGAATGAGAGATCATTAGCCCTTTACCCTCTTTTGCCTACCAGAATTCTTCATGCTCACCAGGCAAGAGAATGGAATATTTGGATGATCTGACCTGCCTAGGAAAGAACTTTAAAAGAAATACTAATAGGGAGTTTCCCAGTGAAACCCCCACATGCCCTGTATGGAGGCTGACAGTAAACAAGCCCCATCCATGTGTATATAGACTTTTTGACTAGCTAAGTCTTAGTACCCTACCTAATCTTGGCCAAGAATCACTCAAAAGAAATGTTGAAACAGTTGGGGGAACATCTGAGGATAAGTTAATGCATAGAAAACCAAAGCAAATGAAAAAGCAGACAGCTTTTAAATCCAGAGAAAAACAAAGTTACACAAGAAAGAAAACATTATGGAACATGATTCAAGTCGTAATATACTGTTGTTAACACTGCTGTATGATACATGAAAGTTAAGAGAATAAACCCTAAGAGTTCTCGTGGTGGAAAGATTATTTTTTTCTGCCTTCTCTTTTTATTGTATATATGAGACGATGGATCCTAACTAAACCTTTTGTGGTAATCATTTCACAAATGAGTAAGTCAAACCCTTAGGCTGTACACCTTAAACTTACATGCAGCAGTGTATGTCAATTATCTCCGTGAAATGGACTGAGGGAGTCTGCATGAATAGTGACTGTAACTGGAAAGGTAGCGTGTCCAGTGAGTGGAAGAGAATATTTATTGGCAAGAGTGCTGAATTCTAGTGGGAAGTCCTTAGGTAAGATCTGATTTTTTTTTTTCAAGGTAAGATCTGAATTAAGTAAGCTCTAAAGAGAGACCTGTGTGCTGCAGAATTTTACTTAATGCTTATAGTGGGTATTATTATTTACCTGTATATTCGGTGCTTGAATTTTTACCATTGAGTAGGTACATTATGTATGCATTATATAACTTAATCAGTTATATGAAGTAGGTTTTATTGCCCACCAGATATAAAGAAACCAAGCACAGAGATATTTTAATTGTAAGAAATGTCAACAACAAATTGTACCATTTGAAAAATTTGAAACAAACTGAAAAGATGTGGCCCAGTCTAATGTGTATTTTTCTTTTTCTTTATGTAAACAGTCATCGGCACCTTTTTAAAAGAAAGCTAATTGTTAGCACTTAAACATTGCTTGGCCAAAGCACCTGGGTGGCTCAGTCATTTGAGTGTCTGACTCTTGATTTTGGCTCAGGTCATGATCTCAGAGTTGTGAGATGGAGCCCTGTGTCAGGCTCCACTGTCAGCAGAGAGTCTGCTTGAGATCCCCCCACCTCTGAAAAATAAAAATAAACTTAAAAAAATCCTTGGTTAAAGTTACAGGCAGATAGGCTGTATAATCATTAGCAAGCCTAACAATTGAGTTTTTTTCAGGTAAGTCTCAGTACTGTTCAATTTAACTAATTTACCCAACTTAGGAATTACTGCCTTCTGTGACTGGTCATATAATTGCCTTTTGGGCCAGTAAACATTTTTTTTAGAAAATGATGAAACAGGCACAAAATGCTAACAGGATTGACTAGCACTATGCTTGTGGGTGGTTTGGTTTTGTTTTTTAAGTAATCTCTATACCCAATATGTGGCTCAAATTCATAGCCCCCCGAGATCAAGAGTTAGATGCTCTCCCAACTGAGCCAGCCAGGTGCCCCTGTGCTTGATTTTTAATACAAAAGACTAAAACATAAATGGTTTTGTGCTGGCTGTGCTGTTGAGGATTTCTTCTACAGAGTCTTAACAGGATAAGAAAACTAACCATAATGTGCTATTTTCTTGGGTATACAGGAATGACCTGTCAAACATTAAGAGCCTTAAAAATATTTCAAGCCTTTAATTTGGTAATTATAAGCTTGTCATGTGGAATTGTTTTATAAATATTTCAGTTTATAGTGGACACACTAAAGAGGGAAGCACTTCTTAGGTCTCAATCAGATAAAATTAAAACTAATTTCTTTTGTTATGCCCATTTGACTTCCATTTTAGTCTATTGCCTTATACTACAGACTTTTCACTTTGTTGGAATGGGCATATTTTTGATCCTGTTAAAGAGTTGTATAATGTTGCCCAAAATCTTGATGTTGAATTGGCAACAAAAACCATGTTTCAAGTTTCTGATGATTCTAGACTCCACTAGGTATGATTAGCTGCTAATTTTTTTTAATTTTTTTTAATTTTTATTTCTTTATGATAGTCACAGAGAGAGAGAGAGAGAGAGAGAGAGAGGCAGAGACACAGGCAGAGGGAGAAGCAGGCTCCATGCACTGGGAGCCCGATGTGGGATTCGATCCCAGGTCTCCAGGATCGTGCCCTGGGCCAAAGGCAGGCGCCAAACCCGCTGCGCCACCCAGGGATCCCAATTAGCTGCTAATTTGATGGAAAATAGTATCTAAACAGTATGAGAGCTCTAGCTTTATACTAACAGGCCTTTAGATCTTTTTGCCAATCAGTGAAGGAAATAATGCTTTTTAAATTGTAATTCCTCCAGTTAAGATTGAAAATCTAAGACTTTGATAGGCAAAAGAAAAAATCTCATTTTTACTTAATCTCTTCACTTGCTTGTGGGTGAAAGGTAAAGATTTTCCTTGGTTTAAGGGCCTTTTAAACTTCCTCTGCAAGTCTTATTCATTTTGTCTTTTTTTCTGAGTAAATTGTAAATGGCTTTTAATTTCCAGTTTTCAAGTTTGCTCTTTGTTATTCTGGATATGTCAGTATAGATAGGTTTTTGAAATAAAAACGTTACTCAGAAGCTGGAACAAGAATGTGACAACAAATATACATGGTTTAAATTGTGTTAGAACACTCAAGTTTAAGAGCTTTGTAATTTCTACTCAAGTAGGCAAGTACTATTATGACTTAATCATCCCTTTTTTGTTAAATAATAGATCTGAGTGGGACATACTTCTGAAGGATGTGCAATGTTCAATCATAAGTGTGACAAAAACTGACAAGCAGGAAGCTTATGTACTCAGGTGAGTTCTGCGAAAACAAATGTTAGCTACCTAGTTTCAGTCTGAATCCTACTTTACATGGAATAGCGAATTGTTCCTCTGGATCTTAGTAGTGTAATCATTTTTACTTTATTTTGAAAAATAATAGTATAAAATAAAATGTTTATTCTAGATATCCCTATGTGGTATGTTTTGAAGTCTCTCCTAATACTAATAATAGCTCTTCAAGATGATTGCTATCTTTACCTCCTTAGTTAGTTAGCAGGAAGTAGCTGTAAAAGAGAGTAGTAGAATAGCATTATACCTTTATTCTCAGCCCCAGATAGGTCTTTTTTAGTATATGCCTCTCAATATCAGAACTTCAAAGTGAAAATTGGCTTCTCTGTATAAATACAATTGTTATATATGAAAGAAAGCCATTCAGCATGCTTATTAGGTACAGAGCTAATTTATTCAACAAAAGCAATTATACATATTATAATGAACTTTGTGGCTACTGGATTGAACAAAGTGCCTGGTTTTTTACTAAGCTTGTGTTGGACATATACAGATGTTTATCAAATGCTTAGTGTGTGCCAGGCCTTGGGAATATAATGAATAAAAACAAATTCCTTTCCTAAAAGAGCTTATTACCTAATTGGATGTTTGCAGAAATATATGTCCGAGTGGGTGGTACAGCTGAAGTAAAGTATGATTTTTAGTGAATATCCTAAGATAGGTGAAGTGAGGAGGAAGGCTTAGAAATAGGAGGAGTTTTGTGTAATGAGCTAATATGCTTTATACCTAATTCAAGGCCTTTCTGTGGGTTCTGGAAGCTTTAAAATGATTTCTGTATAATAGGAATACAGTAGTGTGTCCTTTTTGCTTCGCATCCTTGATCTTGACAGTGAAAGTTAATAGATTTTACCTTGTAAATAATCTAGTAATAGATTTAATTGCATCTCAGTAATACATTAAACATCCTTATAACACTGTGACTTTTTCCAAATGCAGTGAGAGTAGCATGTTTGTCTCCAAGAGACGTTTCATTTTGAAGACATGTGGTACCACCCTCTTGCTGAAAGCACTGGTTCCCCTGTTGAAACTTGCTAGGGATTACAGTGGGTTTGACTCAATTCAAGTAAGTAATCAGACATTTTATCTTTTTTTCCCCCCAGGCAAATGTTAGGGCTCTGTAATAAGCATTTGCCTAGTAAATAAATTTTCTATACTTAACTGCTTAGTTGTGCATAATGACTGACTCTTGAAACTAAATGCATACATGCTCTCAAATATTGTTGCTTCGGATCTGAAACTACTGTCCAGAAATAATGTACCTTGTCTCTACAGTTATGACCTATCATGAGTAGGTTGAGCTTTTTTTTTTTTTTAAGTTTCCAGAAACTCAAGAGATGTATGTGGTCTACGTTCTTCATGGTTTCTTGAGATTCTCCACAGCTTAAAGTGTAACCCTTTCTCACGGATGTTGGTCTGAAACCTTGCTCTAACAAAGTGGCCATTTTTTATTTATTGGCCAGCAAGAGACCACTTACCTTTTAAACATATTAAATGGGAAATATGTTAAATTTCATTGGGGAAAAAACAGATTTGATTTTGATACGTATATGCAGAAAATAGTTGACTAGGAAAGGTAATAGAATTCTATGTTAATGTGAAGTTATCTTTTTCAGAGCTTCTTTTATTCTCGTAAGAATTTCATGAAGCCTTCTCACCAAGGGTACCCACACCGGAATTTCCAGGAAGAAATAGAATTTCTTAATGCAATTTTCCCAAGTAAGTTTAAATAGAATTGAAACCCATTTCCTTATGTCCTTTCAGAGATCTTTTTATATATGTGAAAGCATATGTATCCAAATATGGTATGGTGCATTATATAGTTAAGAGTATCAGTAAAAGTTGATTACAAATTTAGAGTGTGCGTGCACATCAAGTCAATGTTGTTGAAAAGATGGAAAAAGAAAATGAATTGATCACTTGCCAGAGGAAGACATCTTTGTCTTACCAGTTGCTCTAATTTATATCTTACTTAGTGATTATGAAGACTTTGTTCCCTTTGTCCAGAAAAATGCATAGTGCCTTCATACATCCATGCTAAGATGCTGATCTGTGTTAAGAAACTCTGGCCTGGGCAGCCCCAGTGGCTCAGCGGTTTAGTGCTACCTTCAGCCCAAAGCGTGATCCTGGAGACCCAGACCCAGATCGCACATCAGGCTCCCTGCATGGAGCCTGCTTCTCCCTCTGCCTGTGTCTCTGCCTCTCTCTCTCTGTGTCTCTCATAAGTAAATAAATAAAATACTTAAAAAAGAAGAAAGAAAAAAAAATTCTGGCCTGGCATTCTATTTAGGAATTGAGCTGGCTTAAAAATGATCAGCACAGTGAGATCATAGTGTCACTTCAAACAAACTGGCAAGATTTTCTTCCATTTACTAAGCTTTTATTTATAGACCTTCCTTTTTGAGCTTCAAGGTCAGGGAACTTAAAGGTTATCTAATCTAACACCGTTATACCCTAGATGTGGCTGAAAACCTAGGGTGATTTTACTAACTTGGCACAAAAGCACTCCCAGGCATGATTTAAGATTCCCACCCCTCCTCCATCACAGGCATGATTGAAAAGAGAGTCCAATTTCTATCCTTATCTACTAATATGAAATTATACAAGGCTGTATCAGTGCTGAGTATAATGTAGTGTAAATATCTCCCAGTTAATTTACTATGTTGAGTGGGTCTTTGGGACAACAATATGGAAAAGAACATTACATAAAATGGCATGTATTAAATTGGGAATGTAGACAAATGGGTGGTCAAATTCTATTTCCTTAGTGGAGTTTTAGGGAAGAGTGAACCATAGTTTTCTCAGCACTCAGACTCACTCACTGTAGCTGAAGTATATCTCTAGATGACAGTAAAATATTTTTAGTAAAATATTTTTTAAGGGATGACAGGGGGCATCCTGCCTACTTGTGAACTCACTTCCCTTCACTGATGACATGTCTAATAGGAGGCAAGCGCTATCACCCTAACCATTGGAACAGTGGGGGCCAAAGCTATCTATTAAATGGAGCTGTTAAAGTTATTTTATGTTCTCCCTCAACAGATGGAGCAGCATATTGTATGGGACGTATGAATTCTGACTGTTGGTATGTTGGACATAGTTTTATCATTCTGTGTGTGTTTCCTTTTGGTTTTGTTTTGTTTTTGGTCGTTACAGGATTTATTTTAAATTGCCATTTGTCATTTTTAGAAACTACTTTTTATTTTTGTATAGGTACTTGTATACTTTGGATTTCCCAGAGACTCGGGTAATCAGTCAGCCAGATCAAACCCTGGAAATTCTGATGAGTGAGCTTGACCCAGCAGTTATGGACCAGTTCTACATGAAAGATGGTGTTACTGCAAAGGATGTCACTCGTGTAAGCATTTTCAAGAATAGTTCTAGATTTGGGATGCCTGGGTGGCTCAGCGGTTAAGCATATAGCCTGCTTCTCCCTCTGCCTGTGTCTCTGCCTCTCTTCTCTGTGTCTCTTATGAGTAAATAAATAAAATCTTTTAAAAAAGGAGGGGGGGATCCCTGGGTGGCGCAGCGGTTTGACGCCTGCCTTTGGCCCAGGGCGCGATCCTGGAGACCCGGGATCGAATCCCACATCGGGCTCCCGGTGCATGGAGCCTGCTTCTCCCTCTGCCTGTGTCTCTGCCTCTCTCTCTCTCTCTCTTTCTCTCTCTCTCTGTGACTATCATAAATAAATTTTTTTAAAAAATTAAAAAAAAAAAGAATAGTTCTAGATTTTTCCTGGGCACTAAGTATTTTAACTCCTTCTCAGTTTATTTTTCAAATTTGTATGTAATCAGTCTTTCCTTTCCCAGGAGAGTGGAATTCGTGACCTGATACCAGGTTCTGTCATTGATGCCACACTGTTCAATCCTTGTGGGTATTCGATGAATGGAATGAAATCGGATGTGAGTGATATTTTCCTTAATAATTATTAAATGTTTAAGTGTACCTTTCCATTATTAACCTAAAACTATTTCTTTAAGGGAACTTATTGGACTATTCACATCACTCCAGAACCAGAATTTTCTTATGTTAGCTTTGAAACAAACTTAAGTCAGACCTCCTATGATGACCTGATCAGGAAAGTTGTTGAAGTCTTCAAGCCAGGAAAATTTGTGACCACCCTGTTTGTAAATCAGGTAAATTGTCTTATTCTCAATAAAGTCTTACATAGGAAATGAGAATAGTGAATCGTGTCATAATACGTATTCTAAGGTGGCATATGTCAGATATCTAGAAGTATTGCTGTTGAGGTTATGAGTAGAAGAGATGCTTTCTATCTTTGTTTAGACTTGGTCCTTGATTTATATCTAGCCCAATTGATGATTTTTTTTTTTTCCTGTTTAGATGGGCAGATGGGAGGGGAACAACATAGGATGTCCTACTCATCCACCCATGAGACAGCTAAAATATTCAAATGCCATGTTTGTTCAGACAGTGGTCTTAAATATTCATTGACTGTTTGAAAATAACTTCTTCAGATTATAAGTACTAATGCTTAATTTAAATTTCTCCCCAGAGTTCTAAATGTCGCACAGTGCTTTCTTCACCCCAGAAGATTGAAGGCTTTAAACGTCTGGATTGCCAGAGCGCTATGTTCAATGATTACAATTTTGTTTTTACCAGTTTTGCTAAGAAGCAGCAACAACAGCAGAGTTGATTAATAAAAATGAAGAAAAAACGCAAAAAGAGAACACACATAGAAGGAGGTGGTGGCTGCTTTTTAGATATTGATATCGGGGGCCATGCTTTCCATAACCACCACCTTGTAGCTGCAGAAAGCCCTAGATGTAATGATAGTGTAATCATTTTGAATTGTATGCATTATTATATCAAGGAGTTAGATATCTTGCATGAATGCTCTCTTCTGTGTTTAGGTATTCTATGCCACTCTTGCTGTGAAATTGAAGTGCATGTAGAAAAAACCTTTTACTATATGAAACTTTACAACACTTGTGAAAACAATTCAATTTGGTTTATGCACAGTGTAGTATTTCTCCAGGTATCATCCAAAATTCCCCACAGACAAGGCTTTCGTCCTCATTAGGTGTTGGCCTCAGCCTAATCATCTGGGACTGTTCTATTAAATTGCTGCCAGGATTTTACATCCAGTTACCTCCACTTTCTAGAACATATTCTCTACTAATATTACTGAAACCAGTTTCTACTTCATACAGATGTTTTTTGCAACAGCAATTAAAGTTTATCTTCCACAAGTCAAGTCCTCTTAAGAAAATGATTGTAGTTATCCATTTTGTGTATTACTATTTTAACATTATTGCTTCCTGTACTTGTACTTCCTTTATTTGATTTTGTTCCTCACCATGGTGTCTTGCCTCCCAACCCCCCCTCAATAAAGCAATACACTGTTAACACTGTGGGTTTATACTAATCTTATACCCGGGAGGGGGAAGGGAGAGTGGACCCTGGGCTTAATTTTCTCTTAAGGTCAAGGGAGTTTGGCCTCCTTTCATATTGACATGGGCTCTTTTGGGAGATAGTGACAAAAATAAACCTGTTGTTGATTAGGAAGGAAGACCCTTAAAAATCTACATTAGGGTATACTGGGAGAACTGTTCCAGAGGCTACGCCATTGTGTGTTCCCACAAAATGAGATTAGCTTCTCATGAGTACCATGCCTTTTGTAATTTGCTAAATAGTAGTAGAAGAAAAAGATTTTTTTTTCTTAGAAAATAATTTTTATCACTAAGTTTGTTAGCAAGGAAATTAAGATAAAGGTTATATTTACAGGATTTAATAAGTCAGTTCAGATGATTCACATTTTACTTTAGCAGCTGTCTCCAACCATTTTCATTCACAACTTAACAAACTGGTTGAAAATGGAGTCTGTCTTTGCCATCTTGTGGCTTAAAGTTCTTTGACTTTGTGACGCATTATGATAGTGTTCTGACTTTAACCCTTTCTCTTCCTGGTGTTCCTTTCACCATGAATTCATAGCATCAAGTGAAACTTCCCAGAATGAGAACTGTTCAGGTTATTCTGACATACACAGTGAAGCAGAATGCTATCAAGAAGACACAAATTCCAAACTGGTCAGTGGGAAATGACTAGAAATACAGGCTTTGAGGAGTTGGCATCTTTTAGCTGTATTTGCAAATACTGAGATTTAAGCAGCTGAGAAAACAGCAAAGTTGACTAAATTTTTTATATTCTTGTCCTCACAAAGTTTTTTTGATTCTTTCTGGATTGATGCAGTGATGTTTTTGTTCCTTCCGTATTTATTAATGAAACACTTTTTTAGTGTTTCTAAACATAAAATCTACTTGGTTTGAAATCAAGTGGTTGGAACACAAATTTTGACTTTTATTTTAAGCATGTTGATTTGAGGTTTCATTTAAGAAACTTTCAGTCAAATGGATCAGTTTGATTCTGTAATTAGCACACGGTACCTAATGTTTCGGTACTGTTTTGAGGACCAATGCTCAAAGTGGATTTTGTTCTTGAACAGTGTCCCAGTAGATTTGATGACATTTGTTGGCTTGAGGTCTGATTTTTTCTAACAGATTTAAGATTTCTATCTAATGTTGAAAAACTGCACAAATTTGTATGGAATAAAGCCTAGAAAAATTAAAGCTAGATTAAATATAGTAATCGAAATTAATCCTAGTGTGTATGATAGAGGAGGGAAAATTTTGGTGCCATAATTTCTCTCTTCATGGTGTTGGACTTAAATGAAATGTATTTCTGTATCACAATTTAAGCTTCAATAAAAGTTTGCTTTAATCCATTGTCTAGTGACATTCAGGAAGTTTTCTGTTGATGTATTTTTTATTTAAACAGTATGCATGACCCAAATACTAGACATCTACAATTTTTGTGATTTTAGGAAATTGATACTTGATAGTTATTTTCTAACATTTGGAAGAGTAATGATGAAGACTAAGCTCTTTAAGCTCCTGGGTGAATGAGTAATTTATACTCATTTATTTATTTTTTTTTAGACTCAGATTTAAACATTTTGTTTAGTGGCTTCATAAGTGAAGCTTAAAAGAAATAACTGGGATATATATCAAAGAGTAGGAAAGGTAAGTATTGAGAATAAGAGTGCATTTGTGAGGGATCCCTGGGTGGCGCAGCGGTTTGGCACCTGCCTTTGGCCCAGGGCACGATCCTGGAGACCCGGGATCGAATCCCACGTCGGGCTGCCGGTGCATGGAGCCTGCTTCTCCCTCTGCCTGTCTCTGCCTCTCTCTCTCTCTCTGTGACTATCATAAATAAATTTTTAAAAAAAGTGCATTTGTGAGTTCGGAGTTAAAAGTTTGAAGGTGAAATGTTCTAGCCCTTATTATGGAATAGGCTCTTAATGATGGGATGGGGAGGAGCAAGTTGTAAACATCCTATATTTCATTCACGTATTTGGCTAACTAGAACAAAGTTACAAGCCTGATCATTTTTGCCATGTTAGGTACATATCTTTTTTTTTTTTTTTTTTGTAAGATTTTACTTATTTATTCATGAGAGACACAGGCGGAGGGAGAAGCAGGCTCCCTGCAGGGACCCTCCTGCGGGACTTGATCCCGGGACTCCAGGATCACACCCTGGCCTGAATGCAGGCGCTAAAGCGCTGAGCCACCCAGAGATCCCCAAGGCACATATCTTAGGATCACTTACTTGGCAAAATTTCAGTTCTTCAGCCTCTTGTGTCTACAATATTCTGAAAATCAGAATCTTATAAAAATGTTTATTCAGATCTCAGAAAAGGCATTTTAGAGAATATTTTCTGAGAAGTAACTGAGAAAAGGGTGGATCCTAGAAAACTATAATATGATATAGTATTACACCTTCAACACCAGGTTCTTTTACAGCAACAGGTAAGTGATCCGAGTGGATTCAGACATATAAGTCGCAAATGTAGTATTACACTGTGAAGGGTAAAGGACCTTATTTTCATTGTCCTGGCCAGGTAACTGTCACCAATTCCTGACTCCCCACCTTCAAATTTGATGTTTTCATCCCCCCTTTTAGTCCTGTTAAAATGGAAACTGTTCCTTTGGAATCCACCCCTTATACCGTGAGAGACTGTAACAGCTGTCTGCAAGGATTAGCTAGGACTCCAGAAAATAGGTGAGATTTGTAATTAACCATTTTATTTGGAGAATCTTCAAATATACAAACAATATAGTACTTTGAGTCTTCATATCCTACCTTAAATAGTCCTGAATTCTGCTCTGGTTCATCCATCCACATCTTTTTAAGTAAGATTTAAAGTTGAAATATGCAAATCTTAACCACAGTTCTAGAAAATGGATACACTTTTTAGCTCTCAGCCTTATCAAGACAAAAGTTTCATTTAACCCTAATAAGGCAACTCCCGCAATTTACTCCCACCCTCAAGCTAACTACTTTTTGTTTTTTCACTATAGCCTAAAGCCCCATAGGGGACGCTGGTCTCAGACGTTACATTAATTGAATCCAGGTATACATGAAGTGCTTTTCACTTGATAAAAGGTTTTCAGAGGTTGAACCATGTATTTTTGCCAAGTAGGATCCATTGTGTATGAATGTACTATAATTTTATCCATCCTGTTAAACATTTTATTGGTTTCCAGTTTTTGGAAAACGTGAATAAAGCTGCTATGAACAGTGCATACAGGTGTTTTTGTGGCTTCTGGATGTGTAGTACAATCTTAATCTGTTTCTCTGAGTACTGAATATGTTCTTATATCTTTACTCACCATTAGTATATTCTTTGAAAGTGTTCTGTACGTTTAAGTTAGGTTGGCTCTTTATTTTGGATACAAGTTCCTTGTCTAGTGTCTTGCAAATGTTCTAGTCTGATTTGCCTCTTCATTTTCCTGATAGCAACTTGATGAGTAGAAGTTCTTAATCTCAAGTCTTGATTTATCAACTTTCTAAATGGTTCTTTTTCTGTCAATAAATCTACCTAGCCTCACATTGTGGTGAAGCTTCTTAATTTTGGGCTTTTACATCCATCATCTGTCTCAGATTTCTGTGTGTGTGGTGTGAGGTATGAACTGAAGTTTTTTTTTTACCCATGTGAACGTGCAATTACTCTGGCACTGTTTGTGCTTTTATTATTGAATTACTTTGGACACCTTTTATTTTATTTGACTAGTTCTTGACTGTGCTTGGACTATTCCACGGTTACCTGTATTTCTGTGTAAATATCACCCAAGGTGTGGGGCTTAAACCCAACGCCCCAAGATAATAAGTCTCATCTTCTACCAGCCGAGCCAGCCAGGCGCCGTTCAATTTCTATTTTTAAGGAGCCTGGGGCGCCTACAGTGGCACAGTCAATTGAGCATCTGACTCTTGGTTTTGGCTCTGGTTGTGATCTTGGAGCAGTGGAATCAAGATCAAGCCTGTGTCAGGCTCTATGTTAAGTGTGGTGTCTGGGTTTCTGTCTCTCTGCCCCTCCTCCCCTGAAACAAATCTCTTTTAAAGTAGCATAATAAAAAGAATAGATAAAGTAGCATAATAAGCCTGATTGGATTATTAGGGTTGGATAGGGTCCACTTAAAATTTATCTTTTCTCTAGAAAGGTTTTGTACGATCTGTAGGACTTTGATGAATTCAAATATTTTAGGTTCCTTGATGCTAATGCCATTTGAATTGTCTTTCCAGTTGCTATTTTATAGGTAATTTAAATTCTTTTGATAGCACCTTGCTAAATTCTTAATGCAGTGGTCGGGACCTCTAATACCTATAGAATATAGGTAGTAAGGGCAGACGGTGGCTTAGGTGAAGAAAAGACCACCAGGGAGCAAAATTCAGAGAGGTACTGACTGGGGTGCAAGTGGGCATCTGAGAATACATTTCGCTCACTAGGGGTTTTGCTTGCCTGAGTTTATAATGTTCCTCTATTAAAGTCCTCTACGTAGTCTCATATTTATAGTTTGCTCATTTTCTCAGGAATGGATGATGAATTTTATCAGACCTCCCCCTCCCCCTTTTGGCATCCCTGAATTGGTCCTACGGTTTGTCTTTATCTGTTAAGATAGTATTGCTGTCTTCGGGGGAGTTTAGTAATGGAACTTTGAAGCAGGCTCCCAAACACTGGGGGCAGAAATGTCTTGTTTAAAGTAACTGCCCAAGGTTTTACTTTTTTTTTTTTTTAAGTAGGCTCCACACCCACGTAGGGCTTGAGCTCAACCAGGAGATCAAGAGTCACATGTTCTACTGACTGAGCCAGCGAAGCACCCCCTCTGACTCATTTTCTTAATCACTGTGTGGTTGTGGCCTCAACCTTTTTCCTTATCACACTCCCCCCTAAAACTTGGGAATTCAGTTATTTCACGGTTATTTACAACTCAATTCCCCACCCCTCATTTGCCTTTTTAGCCTTCATCTTTACAATTTTTAGCAGTAAAGGGTTGAGGTGAACCCTGGAAGTTAGAGAAGTCTTCATTAACCCCTTGATGTCCTTGACCCTGGTTCTCTGGCATCTCCTACTCAACTATTTGCCCAGCCCTGATCATTTCAGGGAATCCCTGCAAAATGAGGTTGAAGTAATGAAATCTTAACACTGGCAAGGCTTTCTGGAAATAAAAACTAATTCGATTGTGGTAACCCGAAAAGTAGTTCTAGAGAGAATTGTCTGGCAATCCTTATTTTTAAGATTTTGTTTGACAGCAAGAGTGCGAGTGTGCTGCACATACCAGTGAGCAGAGGGAGGAGCCGAGTCTGCTGAGCAGGGAGCCTGATTTTTCCGGCCCCAGTCCCAGGACTCCGGGATCGTGACCTGAGCCGAAGGCAGATACTTCATGCCTGAGATAACCAGGCACCCCTCACAATCCATTATCAATCTTGAAAAAAATTTCCAAAATGTATGCAATCTTTTTAAAAATATGCATATAGGGGATCCCTGGGTGGCGCAGCGGTTTGGCGCCTGCCTTTGGCCCAGGGCGCAATCCTGGAGACCCGGGATCGAATCCCGCGTCGGGCTTCCGGTGCATGGAGCCTGCTTCTCCCTCTGCCTGTGTCTCTGCCTCTCTCTCTCTCTCTCTCTGTGACTATCATAAATAAATAAAAATTTTAAAAAAATATGCATATAGTCCTATACAAAATTCAATGTAGAAACAACCTGGGTGTCAAAAGTCAGAGTGCTGGTTAGTTTATTTGGTCAATAAGCAACGACATTAAATTTTTCAGGTGTGCCTAGGTGGCTCAGTAAAGCATCTGTCTCGGGTTCATCCCAGGTGGTGAGACGGGGGGGGGGGGGGGGGGGTGGGGGCGTTGCTCAGCATGGAGTCGGCTTGGGAGCCTCTCCTGCCCTCCCACCTGCTCGTTCTCTCTAAACCTTTCTGTTCACTGTACAGGTAAAACTGAGCGTTCAGCCAAAAATTCATCAGAGTATGAATTATAAGCTGGCCAAAGTGCTAGAATTTCCCCCTAACTCTTCAGGGGTCTCCTTCCCACAGAGGAAGTAAGTGCATAAATTGAGCGATAGAGGCAGGTGCAAAAGCACAGAGGAACACCTGCCTCCGTCCTGAGGTTGGGAAAGGTTTAGTACAAGTCCTCTTGTTCCCAGTTGTGGAAATCCCTAAAAAGCAAGGACATAGCATTTCTAAGATCTTTTTTCTAGAGATTGCAAGAATCTATGTGGAGGAGCCGAATGGATGGAGGAGGGCAAGTGCTTCCGCTGGGTGGAGGATGCTGTGCTGTTAGATCTAGATTCCTGCTCCCCATCCCTGTTTCCCAGGACGGACGCATGTATTCCCTCCCCCGGAGTATTGCTGACAGCCCACATCTGAGCCCCTCTCCGAGACCTTATTTCCATCCAAAGACTTAACGCCAATGAGGAAAATACTTGAAGAAACAAGGTGGGTGGGGGAAGTTTAAGATTTCAAAATGGATTGCAGGACATTAGGCTGGATGTCTGGAGACCAGTTGTCCTCTGCCGGAAGAGGTAAATGTGGGCGCGCCTGGGGGGGCTCTTAGGCTCAGGGCGTGACCTTGGGGTCCCGGGCTCGAGGGAGCCTGCCTCTCTCTGGGTCTCATGAATAAATCTATAAGTAGCAAGAAGTGTGACCGCTAATGTGAAGTCACAGCAACTGAAAATGATAAGAGACCTGGAGTTTTCTGGCTTGGTCCTACTGACCAGGAGAAGGAAGAGGATTGAGCTAAAAGAATAGGTTTGCTTTGGGGTATGTTGAGTTTAATGAGCCAAGAGGTGGATAAGAGAACCCAAAATGTGCTATGCTGGGATTGCGAGACTATGGGCACTTCCATAAAGAATGTCTAACTTATTCTCCAAATTAATTAAAATATAGATTTTAAAATAATCGTATAACAGGCTAAACAAACCTGGGCGCCTGGATGAGCCTGGTTAGAGAACACGCTGAAATCCATGGATTTCAAAACATGTATATTGGCGTGGTGTTTGAGTAGCTAATGTGAATATCTAACAGCAAAAAAGCGATCCTGCTGATGGGCACCAATTTCCCTGAGCCTCCTACCAAAATCTGCCCTGTGCAGGTGCTGCAGCGCTGGGAAGGCCTGGAGTCCGTACACTGCGTCTCAGCCCCGACGCAGGGGCAGGGACGGGATGGAGGCCAAGGTTCAGAGACTGAGGCCAAATAACGATAAACATGGATTTTCAAATAAGATACGACTTTTTTTTTTTAAGTTTGACTTGCCAACCAACATGTAACACCCAATGCTCATCCCATCAAGTAAAACATGGTATCAAAATACACATAATCCGACACTTCCTGGAAGAACAAAAAGTTCTTACAGCCGAAAAGTAGATCATCTCCTTTGAAATCCTCCTCCTCGCTGTTCCTGCCCCGGAGCCTGGGCTCCTGCAGGCTCCTGCAGGCTCCTCCGGGCTCCTCCGGGCGGCTGAACGTCCAGCAGTTGCCTCACAACCTTTCCTTCCACCTGCTGCTCAGTCAAGGGTCCGGCTTCACCAGCGGAGCCAGTCGGGTGTCGGTTATCGTTGTTGGTTCTCCCCGGGAAGGCTGCATTGGGGCGCCCGGGGGGCTCAGCCAGTGAGGCCACCAACTTGATTTCTACCCGAGTCGTCTGGGGGCCGTGAGATCGAGCCCCGACCGGTGCTGCACAGTCGGCCTGAACCTCTGCCCCTCCCCCCTTCTGCACACACTCGCTCTATAATTTTTTAAAAAGCACCCCCTTGGGACCCCTGGGGGGCTCAGCAGCGGAGCATCTGCCTCTGGCTCAGGCGGTGACCCCGGGGTCACGCCCTGGGTCAAAAGCGGACGCCCAACCGCTGAGCCCCCCAGGGGCCCCCTCTTGGTGGTATTTCTAAATCTAAATTTATTTCTAAATAAATTTAGCGATGTGGTAAAGCCTGAGGGTGCTGCTGTGCTGTCGGCCTCATCCTTTCCCCTTGGCTGCCCTGGGGCGACTGGACAGTTGTCACTCAGTCCAGAGCTCAGGTCAGCGTCCCCACCCGTGGCTCCCCCTGAAATCTGCCCACAAATCCTTCCCGAGGTGTGGGACTTAGGAAGAGGGAATGAAGAAGAGAAGACCCCTGCTCGGAATCTTCTAATACTTCCCCATCTCACTCCATTTAAAGTGGAAGTCATTAGGATGGTTCACGGGACTTTGTAAGATCTAGGTGTCCCCTTCCCCTCTCTGTTCTGAGTTTCTTAAATGCTTCTTCTTTCTTGGGGGAGGGGCAGAGGAGAGAAGGTCCAGCAGACTCCTCACTGCACGGGGAGCCGGACACGGGGCTGCATCTCATGGTCCTGAGATCAGACGGGAGCCGACACCAGGAGTCAGGCGCTCAGTCCCCTGCACCACGCAGGTGCCCAACCCCCTGCTTCCTCCTCCCTGGCCTCTGCCTTCCCCTTGCTCACCTCCCTTCCAGGAACACCGACTCTGCTTTTTCTGGAACATACCAGGCACAATTCTGTCTGAGAACCTTGGCGCCCACTATGCCTGCAATGCTCTTCCTATAGATGCCTACACAGGCCACTCCCTCACCAGCCAAAGTCATTGTTTAAATATCTCAATAACGGGCGCCTGCCAGCTCCGGTCATGGTCCTGGGGGCCTGGGATGGAGCCCCGCGTCGGGCTGCCTGCTTCTCCCTCTCCCTCTGCCGCCCCCGCCCCCCGCTTGGGCTCACTCTCTCTGCCAAATAAATAATTAAAAAAATAAATATCTCAATAACACCAATCAGGAACCAATGTATTTTTTTATTCCATTTTTGTTTTAAGTAATCTCTTATCCCTTGGGCTCAAATATGATCCCAAAGTCAAGAGTTGAATGCTCTACCGACTGAGCCAGGTGCCCCTGAACATCCTATTTTATTTTTAATATGAGGCTTTTTTTTTTTTAAGGATTTTATCTATTTTGAGAGAGCGAGCGAGCCAGGGGGAGGGGCAGAGGGAGAAGCCGACTCCCGCTGAGCAGGGAGCCTGAGGCAGGACTCGATCCCAGGACCCAGGGTCCCGCCCTGAGCCAAAGGCAGATACTTAACTGACTGAACCACCCAGGGGCCCCTCGTACATTCTATTTAAATTGCAACCTGAGGGATCCCTGGGTGGCGCAGCGGTTTAGCGCCTGCCTTTGGCCCTGGGTGCGACACTCTCTCTCTCTCTCTCTCTGTGACTATAATAAATGAATGAATGAATGAATGAATGAATGAATGAATGAATAAATAAATATAAAATAAAATAAAATAAAATAAAATAAAATAAAATAAAATAAAATAAAATAAAAATTGCAACCTGAGGGTAGCCCGGGTGGCTCAGTGGTTTAGCGCTGCCTTCAGCCCAGGGCGTGATTCTGGAGACTGAGGATTGAGTCCCACATGGGGCTCCCTGCATGGAGCCTGCTTCTCCCTCTGCCTGTGTCTCTGCCTCTCTCTCTTTCATGAGTAAATAAATAAATAAAATTAAAAATAAATTAAAAATAAAATAAAATAAATTGCAACCTGATCCAAAAGCAACCTTAATGTTCCTTAATCATTTTTTTAAGAACTTATTTCTAAGGGGCGTCTGGGTGGCTCTGTTGATCCGGTGTCTGCCATTGGCTCAGGTCGTTTTCCCGGGTCCTGAGATTAAGACCCAGAGTCCAGCTTCTTGCTCAGCAGGGGAACCTGCTTCTCCCTCTCCCCCCTCCTGCTCTCTCCCTATTTCTGTCACCATCTCTCTTGCTCTCAACATATTAAAAAAAAAAAAAAAGGATTTTATTTTTAAGTAATCTCTACACTCAACATGGGGCTCAAACTTAGAACCCAAAGATCTGGAGTCTCAGGGCACCTTGGGTGGCTCAGTTGGTTAAGCATCTGACTCTTGATTCTGGCCCAGGCCATGATCTTGGGGTCATGAGATAGAGCCCCCTGTCAAGCCCGCTGCTCAGCGGGGACCCCGCTTCTCCCTCTGCCTGCGGCTCCCCCAGCTTGTGGGCTCACACTCTCTCTCTGTCAAATAAGTAAATAAAATCTTTAAAAAAAAAAAAAAAAAAGTCACATGCTCTACCCTCGGAGCCAGTCAGGCACCTCTGTTCTTAATCTTTATTCATTTCTTTATCATTTTTATTGTCCAGCTGCTTCCACTAGAATGTAAGCTTTGAGGGCAGAGATAATGCTACCTTATTTGGGATCCCTGGGTGGCTCAGTGGTTTAGTGCCTGCCTTTGGCCCAGGGCGTGATCCTGGAGTCCCGGGATCGAGTCCTACATCGGGCTTCCTACAAGGAGCCTGCTTCTCTCTCTGCCTGTGTCTCCGCCTCCCTCTCTCTCTCTCTCTCTCTCTCTCTCTCTGTGCGTGTACACACTCTCATGAATAAATAAATAAGATCTTTAAAATAAAAAAAAATACTGCTTTATTTATTTCCCAAGCGTGGAGGCCAGCTTCCAAGGTGGCCTGACCGTCCCCACGTTGCTGGAGCTGACTTAGGCGACTTAGGTAGCCAACGGGACCCTAGGCAAGTTCTCAAGTGGGCCTTCCAAAGAGAGGTTTTGAGTGGCATCTTGGAAAGAAATCCTCTAGCCCCATAAAGCCGTTGAATGACTGTGGTCGGGCCAACATCTTTTCTGCAACCTCATGACACCCTAACCCAGAACCAGTTGAGGTGCTGCCAAATTTCAGTTTATTGAAACTGTGAGACAAAGTTTACTGTTTTAAGCTGCTAAATGTTGGGTTGATTAGTTACCTTGTAAGAGACAGCTAATGTACCAAGGATCCAGAACCATATGCCTGGCATATCATAGCCATTCATTTATTTATTTATTTTAGGTTTTATTTATTTATTAATGAGAGAGAGAAGCAGAGACACAGCCAGAGGGAGAAGCAGGCTCCATGCAGGGAACCCCACAAGGGACTCGATCCTGGAACCCCAGGATCACACCCTGGGCCTAAGGCAGACTCAATCCCTGAGCCACCGAGGGTCCCATATAGTAGCCATATAACAAGTATTAGAGGAAGGAACAAAACTGCCAAAAATAACCTGACTTTCATCAATAGTAGGATTATTGTCACTTAACAGAGAGCAATGCAATTTTACTGTTAATTTTAAAGTCTGAAGTGGGGATCCCTGAGTGGCGCAGCGGTTTAGAGCCTGCCTGTGGCCCAGGGCGTGATCCTGGAGACCCGGGATCAAATCCCACGTTGGGCTCCTGGTGGTGCATGGAGCCTGCATCTGTCTCTCTGTGTCTCTCTCTCTCTCTACTATCATAAATAAATAAAAATTTTAAAAAAAAGTCTGAAGTGTTGGAGAGAATGTGTATACACTGCTAGTGGGTACAAACACTTTTAGAAAGTCTGTCAGTTACTTAAAAAGTTAGGAATCCACCTACCCTATGAATCAGCTGTTCCATTCCTCTGTATTTCAACAAGAGAGCTCAGGTTCCTAGAAAGACTTTACACGGGGTGCCCGGCTGGCTCAGTCCATGCGACTCTTGACCTAGGGAGCCGTGAATTCAAGCCCCATGTAGAGCTTACTTTAAAAAAATAAAAGGGGGGCTGCCTGGGTGGCTCAGCGGTTGGAGCTCAGGGGGTGACCCCAGGGTCCTGGGATTGAGTCCCGCGTTGGGCTCCCCACATGGAGCCTGCTTCTCCCTCTGCCTGTGTCTCTGCCTCTGTTTCTGGGTCTCTTGTGAATAAATAAATAAAATACTAGAGGGACGCCTGGGTGGCTCAGTGGTTTAGTGCCTGCCTTTGGCCCAGGGCATGATCCTGGGGTCCCAGGATCAAGTCCCACATCGGGCTCCCTGCGTGGAGCCTGCTCCTCCCTCTGCCTATGTCTCTGCCTCTCTCTCTCTGTGTCTCTCATGAATAAATAAAATCTTTAAAAAAAAAAAATAAAAATAAAATAAAATACTAGAAAGAAAAAGGAGAAGAAAAGAAAGAAAGAAAGAAAGAAAGAAAGAAAGAAAGAAAGAAAGAGAAAATTCTTGTACGTGAATGTTTTAACAGCCTAATAGTCAAAAATCTGGAAACAATCCAATGTAAACCAACAGGTAAATGAATAAATAAATTGTGGCCTATTCATACAACGGGATACTACTGAGCAATAACACGGAATTGCTGATTTGAGGAGTGGTTGGGAGGTTGGTGCGGTTACAGGAGGGTAACACGAGAACGTTGCTGTGATAAAACTGTATCTTGAAGGTGGTGATGGAAACATGAAGCCACATGTGATAAAATTGTATAGAAGTACAAACATTCAAAAGACACTAAGACATTGTATCACGCCTATAACCTGGCTGTAATGTCATACCGCAGTTTTTTTTGTGTGTGTGTTTTTTCTACTTGTTGTTGTTTTAATATTTTATTTATTTATTCATGAGAGACACACAGAGAGAGGCAGAGACACAGGCAGAGGGAGAAGCAGGCTCTATGCAGGGAGCCCGATGTGGGACTTGATCCCGGGACCCCAGGATCACGCCCTGGGTGAAGGCAGATGCTCAACTGCTGAGCCACCCAGGCGTCCCTTGTTGTTTTTTAAGTAAGTTTTCGGCCCTACGCGGGGCTTGAACTCCCGGATCAAGACTCGTGTGCTTTACCCCCGGAGCCAGCCAAGCTCCTCAATTATACTACAGTCGTGTAAGAGGTTCCCACTGGGGGAAACTGTAAAGGGTACACAGTACCTCCGTATTCTTTCTTACGACCACATGTGGGCCTATAATCTCAATTTTTAACATCAACAAATCGGTTCCTATAACATGGATGCATCTCCAAATAATCATGCTGAGTGTAAGGAGCAGGGGAAAAGTACATACTGTATTATTCCATTCATATAAAATTCTAGAAAATGCAAACTAGATGGAAAGCAGATCAACGGGGACGCCTGAGGGGCTCAGAGGTTGAGCGGCTGCTTTCGGGCCAGGGCGTGACCCCGGGGTCCCGGGATCGAGTCCCACGTCGGGCTCCCTACGTGACACCTGCTTCTCCCTCTGCCTGGGTCTCTGCCTCTCTCTGTGGGTCTCTCATGGATAAATAAAACCTTTAAAAAAAGGAAAGGAATTCTTAGAAGCGGTGCCTATTATGTTCCTTACCTTGACGTGGGGACAGCTGTCCCCACACCACGGTCTGTCAGGTTGAACAGTGCATGTGCAATCTATCGGAGGCCAGCTGTGCCGCAGCCGGGCCGTGAAAGCCGTGCAAGTCACGGCGTCTGCCACAAAGCTGAATTTTCCAATCACGATTTCACCAGGCTGACCTCCTGTGAAAGATGAAGGGCTTCGTGGCCCAGTCTGATGAAGGCTGAGACGATCATTCCGATTTAAAGTCCAGGGGAAGCGTCCGTCAGAGTCAGCCAGTTCTCCGAGAGAGCACAGCCCCCAGCCTCCGGGCGGAGGCTGGCCACCAGCTGAACCTGTTTCCACAGCGTCTACTGCAGGAAGTGAAACTGCCTTCGGCATTTTTGGAAGCTTATCTGGAGAACTTTGATAGCTGAGGAGCTCTTCCCCACTAGCCAAAGGCCAGAACCCTCCAGGGCCCTTCCTGCCAAAGACACCGACTCGGGGCTGGGGCTGCGGGTGCCCCGAGCTTGCATGGACATGCACGCACACGCACACGCACGCGCACGCGCACACGCACGCACGCGCACGCGCACGCGCACATACTTTTTCTTAGAACGTAAAAGTCGCAACTTGGAGGGAGGCCTGGATGGCTCAGTGGGTTGAGTGTTGGACTCTTGATGTCAGCTCCGGTCGTGATCTGAGGTGAGAGAGGGAAGGCCCGAGTCCTCGCTGGGGTTGGGGCAAGCGGCCTCGGCAGCAGCTCGCAGACCCCGGATGCTGACGCTGACGGGTAAGGAGAGCGGAGACAAGGGCCAAGCCGGCGCCGGCCCTCAGGGCTGGGTGGGGAGGGTGCCCCGCTCCCAGAGCCTCCTGGGACCGCCGAGTCACCAGACCCCGAAGAAGGAGCCACAGGATGGGATCCCGAGTCCTGGCTCACTGGCCACGTCCATAGATAACGCCGAAGGGACTGACGTCCCCTGAGTAGGCTTCCGGTAAAGGCCCGGCCCCAAGGCCTCAGGGCCACCCCGACGGGCCCGTCGCGCTCCTCAGAGCTTCCTCTGTGTCTTCACTTCATAAACTGCTCGCCCTGCGCCCGCTCCCCTGTGTCCTGTGTCCCCGAGGCTCCGTGTTCACCCCCGCGACACGAGGACCAAGCTGTCCCCCGGACACTGGGTACAGGCCACTTCGAGGCCTGCTTGAGGTCTAAGATCCCTTCTCCCCTTCCCTCGCCCCTTCCCGAGCTCTTTAAATACATACACAGGGGGACCCCCGCGAGGCTCAGCCGTGAGCGCCCGCCTGCAGCCTGCAGCCTGCAGCCTGGGCCGTGATCCTGGAGGCCCGGGATCGAGGCCCACATGAGGCCCACATCAGGCTCCGCTTGAGGAGCCTGCTCCTCCCTCTGCCTGTGTCTCCGCCTCTCTCTGTGCCTCTCATGAATAAATAAATAAAATCTTTAAAAATAAATAAATAAATAAATAAATACATAAATAAATAAATAAATAAAATCTTGAAAGAAGAAGTTACAGCTTGGAGAACGCACACTAGTGTATAAAACATATTAAATACGTGCAAAAAAACTAAAAATAAATAAAAATAAAAAAATATATGCGATTTGTAAGGTGTGGGGGAGGGGCGGAGTGGGTGGAGGGGAGTGGGAGACACAAGCTTCCAGGTCTGGAATGAGGGAGTCTGGGGATAAAAGGCACAGCCCGGGGAATAGTCGCGGATGCTGTCCTCGTGCTGCACGGTGACGGGGAGCTACCCTGGTGAGCGCAGCGCAACGTATACAGGTGCTGAATCACGATGTCCTACACCCGAAACTGACACCTTATGGGTCAACTATACCCCCCGAAAAAAAATTGTAAAAAAGAGAAACTGTGCGATTTTCTTTCTCTATAAAACCTACGTCCTTAGGGCTGTGCTATTTTTAAAACTCAATTTCAAATATTTATTTATTTCTAAATTTTATTTTTATTTATTTTTTTAAGGTTTATTTATTTATTTATTCATGATAGACATAGAGAGAGAGAGAGAGGCAGAGACACAGGAGGAGGGAGAAGCAGGCTCTATGCCGGGAGCCCCACGTGGGACTCGATCCCGGGACCCCAGGATCGCACCCTGGGCCAAAGGCAGGCGCTAAACCGCTGAGCCACCCAGGGATCCCCTATTTATTTATTTTTTTAAGTAGGCGTCACACCCAATATGGGGCTTGAACTCAAGACCCTGAGGTTGTGAGTTGTGTGCTCTACCGACTGAGTCAGGCAGGTGGCCCGAAAACTGAGTTTTTAATTAATACTTGTGTATATCATCGGGGAGCCTGGGTCCAAAGTCAGTTAAGCATCTGACTCTTGGTTTCACCTCAGGTCATGATCTCAGGGTTGTGAGATTGAGCCCCGTGTGGAGCTCTGTGCTTAGCGAGGAGTTGGCTTCCATTTCTCTCTCTCTCTCCCTCTGCTCCTCCCCCACCACCTTTGAGATTTCTCTTTCTCTCTCTCTCAATAAATGAATCTTAAAAAAAAAAAACTTTAGTTATAATCAATAACTGAATTTACTAAAAATGCAAATGGTAGAGTGTAGAGTGACATCATTGTCCTACTTCTATTCCCTACCTACCAATTCCCTCCCCAGAAACATCCAGTTTTGTCAGTTTCTTGTACAAACTGCCAAAAAGTCTATGCACACACAGGCAAACACACACATACATACTTACACATATGTCCTAGTACACAGCACACAGTCTTATTACATCAGTTTTTAAAAAGTCATTTTTAAATAGATAACACAAAATACGTTAAAATTCAATAGGCCTAATACTGAAGTTCTTCTCTACAGGCCCCTGCTTCCATCTTGTTCCCCTCCTGAACAACTAGTGTTACCAGTTTGTTGTCTTTCCTTCTAGACATGGTCTATGCATATATAACCGGGTTTTGTGTGTTTTTTTTTTTAATATTTATAAAAATATTTATTTATTTGAGAGAGGGAGAGAGCATACATGAGTGGTGGGGACGGGCAGAGGCAGAGGGAGAAGCAGGCTCCCCCCTGAGCAGGGAGCCCATAGTGGGGCTCCATCCCAGGACCCTGAGATCATGACCTGAGCTCAAGTCAGATGCTCAACCAACTGAGCCACCCGGGGGCCCCTACAGAACTGGTTTATCACTAGTAACACAATCTCGCTCTGTAAGTGCTGGGACTTTGCCTATTTGGCTCACCGTGTCTTTCCCAGCACAGTCCCTGGCACATAGGAAGTGCTCAATAAATATTTTTGGAGTGAAATCTTATCAACACAAACGTCATCCTTCCCTCTCTAATCCCTCTCTTCTCCAGTGGTCAAGCCTACCTAGCGAGTCTAATGGATTCTCACATGGAGGGGCTCCTAGCTGGCTCAGTCGCTAGGGCACTCGACTCTCAGTCTCACTGGATTGTGAGTTCATGCCCCATGTTGGGTGTGGAACCTACTTAAAAAAGAAAAAAATGAGGGGTGCTTGGAAGACTGACTCATTCTGTAGAGCGCCTGACTTTGGCTCAGGTCCTGAGCTCTCAGAGCCCTGGGGTCCAGCCCCTGTGGGGCTCTGCCCTCCACAGGGAGTCTGCTTGTCCCTCTCCCTCTGCCACTCCCCTGCTTGTGCTTGCACGTGTATCCTCCCTCTTTCTCTCTCTCAAATAAATAAAATAAAATCTTAAAAAAAATTAATTCTTCACTGGGTATTTTTTTCAGTTTCATCCCTTCCTTGCCTTTCTGTGGTCACAGTGCAAGCTCACTATTATGATTCATATTCCTGCAGCCTCCTAAGGAATCTCCTCATTATCTGTTGTGGGGGTAAACAGCTCTGTGGAAAGAGAAGGCCATGTCACATCAGGTGTAGGAACACCAGCTTCTGGGACGCCTGGGGGGCTCAGCGGTTGAGCACAGGGCATGACCCCCGGGGTCCTGGGATCGAGTCCCGCCCCCGGTTCCCTGCAGGGAGCCTGCTTCTCCCTCTCCCGGTGTCTCTACCTCTGTCTCTGTGTTCCTCAGGAATAAATAAAATCTTAAGAAAACAAAACAAAACAACAACAACAAAAAAAACAAGGAACACCAGTTTCTGAGTTGAACTGCCCATGTTCATATTCCAGGTCAGCTACTCACAAGCGGTGGGACCTTGGGGATATATGCTTCTTCAACAGATCATTGCCTCCCTTTCCCTGTCTGTACAATAGAGGTAGCAGCGCCTCCTTCGTAGGGTGGCTGTGAGATGAAATGGGCTAATATGTGAAGCACTTACGCATATGCGTCCGACCTACAGTAAGTGTTCCCTAAATGTTAGTGAGCTAATAGTACTACGGCACGATTCGTCTTCCTCAAGCACTGTTTTGAATACAGGTAAGTTATACACGTATAATGCTTGTGATGTTCTCAGAAACTGAACTTTAAGGCCCTCTTTCAGGTGACCTTTTCCCCCTTACTCAGCCAGCTCTGTGAGCTGCTGAGTGTGAGCTCCATTCCAGGGCAGCTCCATATACCACACCAGGGTCATACGCACTCACCCCCGAGCCTCACTTAGCACCATCCCTCCCTCTGGGTACCTATGTTCATCTTGCCTTTTCTTCCTGCTTTTCCTTCGTCTCCTCTGCCTGCCCCTCTCTCCTTCTTTGAAGACTTCTGCCTCTGAATATAGAGACTGAGATACAGTGTATATGTATGATACAGTACATTTAAAAAAATTATTTACTTATTTATTTGAGAGAGAGAGAGAGAGAGCACAAGGAGGAGGAGAGGCAGAGGGAGAGGAAGAAGCAGACTCCCCACTGAGCGGGGAGCCTGATGCAGGACTCGATCCCAGGACCCTGACATCATGACCTGAGGCAAAATCGGACAGTTAACTGACCGAGCCACCCAGGGGCCCTAAGATATAGTGCATTTATATTCCTATATTATACATTCTTAGAAATTTTCCATTGTATGCATCCAGATGATCCCATTAGATTACAGTCAACTCCAATGTCTACAATGTTTATTCTTTTGTTACCTTTGTGCAATATGTTCACAATTAGCTCATGGACAAACATTTTATTTTTTCTTTCTTTTTTTAAACATTTATGGGATGCCTGGGTGGCTCAGCAGTTGGGCATCTGCCTTTGGCCCAGGGCATGATCCTGGGATCCAAGATCGAGTCCCACATGGGGCTCCCTGCATGGGGCCTGCTTCTCCCTCTGCCTATGTCTCTGCTTCTCTCTCTGTGTGTCGCTCATGAATAAATAAATAATTTTTTTTAAAAAGATTTTATTTACCGGGGGATCCCTGGGTGGCTCAGAGGTTTAGCACCTGCCTTTCGGCCCAGGGCATGATCCTGGAGTCCCAGGATCGAGTCCCGCATCAGGCTCCCTGTATGGAGCCTGCTTCTCCCTCTGCCTGTGTCTCTGCCCACCCCCCACCCCCGTCTCTCTGTCTCTCATGAATGAATGAATGAATGAATGAATAAATAAATAAATAAATAAATAAATAAATAAATAATCTTAAAAAAAAAAAAGCCTAATGTGATGTAGACCCAATATGCTAAGCCACCTGAGTGGTACAAAAAATAAGTCATCATCAAGGGCTTTCACAACCAGTAAATGCTTCACAGAAAAAGATGCACCTGATCTAACCCCTGAAGAAAAGATCAAATGTTTAACAAACACTCGTCAAAGCAAATATTTTAGGTGGTAGGTACTATGTGAATAGCATGTTTAATGTGAAGTTCATTTAAAATTCACTTAAATTTCATTTAAAACCATTTAAAACTCAGTTTCAATATTATTTGGTAGGTAGGTAGATCACTCAAATGACATTTACTGGGGCAAATGGGTGGCTCAGGGGTTGAGCATCTGCCTTTGGCTCAGGGCGTGACCCTGGGATCCTGGGATCGAGTCCCACGTCGGGCCCCTGCATGGAGCCTGCTACTCCCTCTGCCTGTGTCTCTGCCTCTCTATATATATCTCTCATTAATAAATAAATAAAATATTTTGAAAAAAAATAAGTTATCAGGGGCTTTTGAAAAGCCACTGATGATGTTCATTTGTGTTCCCAACCTACCAGAGTGACTTCCGCATAGAAAATGATGTGAGGAATCATTATAGGAGTTCTGTAGCATTGAAGCAAGCACCCTCCTCCTTAAAAATAACAAATGATTAAAAAAAAAAAAACACCCTACATGTATAACACACGAGAAAATAAATACAGACTGAAAAACAGCATGGAGAGAATCTAGGTAAGAAGTTAAGTGGGGCGCCTGGGTGGCTCAGTCAGTTAAGCATCCAGCTCTTGATTTTGGCTCAGGTCATGATCTCAGGGTCGTGAGATTGAGCCCCATGTTGGGCTCCCTGGGGTGGTGTGGAGCCTGCTTATGATTCTCTCTCTCCCTCTCCTTCTGCCCCTCCCCCGGCCCCCCCCCCCCAAAAAGAAAGTTAAGACAATACTTAGTGGTATTCCTTGCTTATAGTGAAGATGTCATTTCATTTTATTATTTTAAAAATATAATGTTTATTTTCTTTTTAAGTAAGCTTTACACCCAGTATGGGGCTTAAACGCACAACCCTGAGATCAAGAGTCACATGCTCTGCAGAGTGAGCCAGACAGGTGCCCCCAAAGATATCATTTTAAACCAAAAATGATGTGAAACAAAGTTAAAAGGAAGATCCGATGACAAATTACTTAATCACGTTTTTTTATTTTTTATTTTTTAATTTATTTTTAAAGATTTTATTTATCCATGAGAGACACACAGAGAGAGGCAGAGACACAGGCAGAGGGAGAAGCAGGCTCCTGCGGGGAGCCTGACGTGGGACTCGATCATGCCGTGAGCTGAAGGCAGATGCTCAACCGCTGAGCCACCCCAGCGCCCCATCATATTTTTTTTTTTAAAGTAAACTGGAAAAGTTTTGTTTAATGTTGGATGCTCTTATCCTTGACTAGTTGCTATCCTGCATTACTCAAAATCTGAAAAGAAGGGGATCCCTGGGTGGCTCAGCGGTTGAGCATCTGCCTTGGTGCCTGCCTTTGGCCCAGGGCACGATTCTGGAGCCCCGGGATCGAGTCCCACATCAGGCTCCTGGCATGGAGCCTGCTTCTCCCTCTGCCTGTATCTCTGCACCCCCCCCCCAAGTCTATCGTGAATAAATAAATAAAAATCTTTGGAAAAAAATCTGAAAAGAAACATGATCTTTGTGGAAATATCACAGCCTCATAAACCATGGTGCAGTCTAATCAAATGGCATCATCAACTTTTTAATTTATTTCCACATTTGTCAATACATAAAAGAGTATCATATTCCAGGGGTGCTTGATAAATATTCACTGACACCACCTTTCTACATCAGACGATAAGGTTAGTTGGGATTATTTTTACTAGTAGTCTTGACTGTCAGCAAAACAAAAGCAAAGTGCATTTTATTTGTGCTCACATTATAAAACACTTTTATTCAGATCTTAATTAACAAAATCCACTGGCACCAGAAAGATGGCAGTGCCCTCACACAGGGTAAGAAGCTGGTTTCACACCAAGGAACACAAAATGAGGGGTGCCTGGGCGGCTCAGTTGGTCAGGCATCTGCCTCGGGCTCAGGTGATGATCCCAGGGTCCTGCCATCGAGTCCTGCATCAGGCTCCTTGCTCAGTGGGGAGTCTGCTTCTCTCTCTCTCTCTCCCTGCTGCTCCCCTTGCTTGTGCGCATGCTCCCTCTCTCTCTCAAATGAATAAATAAAATCTTAAAAAAAAAAGAACACAGAATGATGAGGTTATAATAGGTTTAGTTATCTTTCACAAATCTGTCCTCCTTAAATATGAAAAGTAAGTGGGTTTCAAAGGTCTGTGCTTAAAGCCAGGAATAAGGTTCTATTTGCTGAAAAAAGGTTGCTATGAAACTCTCTTGCTCATAGAGATGAGCCTGCCTTCCAGGAGACCAGTTTGCTCTCTGGTTATTTATGCTGAGCTCTATTGTGAAGATAACTAACTTCCTGCACAAGGGTGCTTTGTTCACAAAGGATAGCACTGGAAATGCCCTCCTGTCCCCTTTTGCTACTCAGAGTTTCTGTGGCATTTTTTTCAATAAAAGGACACCCGTATTGACCACTGTATCCTTAAAAGAATCTCACAAAACCTACGGTTATTGATGCCGGGGGCATGGGGATTCCCATGGCGATGTGGATAGAATGTGTATTCAAGGTGACAATGAAGGAACACCTGGGTGACTCAGGGATTGAGTGTCTGCCTTGGGCTCAGGTCATGATCCCAGGGTCCTGGAATCGAGTCCCGCATTGGGCTCCTGCATGGAGCTTGCTTCTCCCTCTGCCTGTGTCTCTGCCTCTCTCTCTCTGACTCTCATGAATAAATAAATAAAATCTATATATAAAAAAACCAACGTGACAAGTTGAAAAGATTTCCTTAGTACTGAAGTATCCATCCAGCGTTAACATCGTTTGGAAGACAATGCCACAGAAGCAAGAAAGAGAAACATCTTGAAGATCTATCAGTTTCACTGAACTGAATTCAGTTTCTATTCAGTTTCACTGAATCCTTCAGTTTCACTCCAACTTCAACAAAAGCAGAAATGGCCAACCCAATAATGAAAGGGCAGAAAATAGCACCTAATTCTTAGAGAGTTCAGAACTGTTCATTTTGGATTTCTGATTTGATCCTTCGATCCTTCATCTGTAAGCAAACACAATTTTATTTTAAATCCTCTTCTCACCCTGAAAAAAAATGCTTTGGTGCATAAGGGGAAAATAAGAGAGAGAGATGAGGGAGGGACGGGGGAGAGAGAGAATTCTTTGAGCCCAGCATCTCAAAAATGAGCAAAATGTGAATATGTTTTATGCTTCCATCCACTGAGGCACCCACGGACGCTGGTAAGTACCTCCTGAGTGAAGACTATATTAATTGTTCTTATGGCTAGATTTTTATCTACCATTGTTCAAGTCAGAATATGTACAATTTGAAAATGATGCTATCAACAATGATTATTATCTGTCTGAGTGGGTGTTGCTGAAAAGACCGATACTGGCTGACTCTACAGTTACTGGGTGTGGTTTTTTTTTTTTTTTTCTGCTTAAGAATTAAGGTTAGAAGGGCATCATGTCTGCAACGTACTCTTAAGTGGCTCAGAAAGAAAAAACTGTATATAGAAATATATAAAATGTTATAAAGAGAAGGCTATCTTTGCAACTTTTCTGTGTAATTGAAATTATACCAGAAAATCTTTAACTAGGGGTGCCTGGAGGCTCAGTTTGTTCAGTGTCTGACTTGGTTTGGGCCCAGGTCATGATCTCAGAGTCAGGAGATCAAGCCTCACGTGGGGCTCCACGCTGAGCCTGGAGTCTGCTCAATATTCTCCCTCTGCCCCTCCCTCTGCTTCCACTCTCTCTCTCTGTGTGTCTCTAAAATAAATAAAGAAAATCTTTAAAAAAAAATTTAGGTAGAGTTAAGGTTCATAGCAGTTAAATATACTTTTACTTTTTTTGCACATGCCTTTCTTTTCTTTCTCTTTCTCTCTTTCTTTCCTTTCTTTTCTTTTTCCTTTCCTTTCCTTTCCTTTCCTTTCCTTTCCTTTCTTTTCCTTTCTTTTCTTTTCTTTTCTTTCTCTTTTCTTTCACCTGAGGGGCCCTGGGCATCTCAGTCAGTTGAGTGTCTGCCTTCAGCTTGGATCATGATCTCAGGGTCCTGGGATTGAGCACCACATTGGGCTACTGCTCAACAGGGAGCCTGCTTCTCCCTCTCCCTCTGCCTGCCACTCTTCCAACTTGTGCTCTCTCTCTCTCTTTCTCTCTGTGTCAAATAAAAAAATAAAGATCTTTTTTTTTTCAAATATATTTTTTTTTATTTACTTATGATAGTCACAGAGAGAGAGAGAGAGAGAGGCAGAGACACAGACAGAGGGTGAAGCAGGCTCCATACACCGGGAGCCCGATGTGGGATTCGATCCTGGGTCTCCAGGATCGCGCCCCGGGCCAAAGACAGGCGCCAAACCACTGTGCCACGCAGGGATCCCAAAAATAAAGATCTTTTAAGAAAATTTGGGCACCTGAGTTCCACAGTCAACTGAGCATGGGACTCTTGGTTTTGCCTCAGGTCATGATCTTGGGGTCATGGGCTCATGCTCCACCTCTGGCTCTGCACTCAGTGCTGTCTGCTTAGGTTTCTCTCTCCCTCTCCCTCTGCCCCTCCCCACTGCACACTCTATCTCCCTCTCTAAAATAGATAAATAAACCTTTTAAAAAATCAATTGAGGACACCTGAGTGGCTCAGTCAGTTAAGCATCTACCTTCAGCTCAGGTCATGATCCCAGGTCCTGGGATCCAGCCCCACATCAGGCTCTCTGTTCAGTGAGGAATCTACTTCTCCCTCTCCCTCTGTGCTCTCTCTCTCTCTCAAATAAATAAATAAATAAAATCTTTAAAAAAGTTTTTTAAATAAAAAAATCAATTAAAAGTATGATTCCAAATTATTATGAAAAATATGTATCTAGGGCAGCCCAGGTGGCTCAGCGGTTTAGCGCCGCCTTCAGCCCAGGGCCTGACCTTGGGGACCTGGGATTGAGTCCCATGTCGGGCTCCCTGTGAGGAGCCTGCTTCTCCCTCTGCCTATGTCTCTGCCTCTCTCTCTGTGTATCTCATGAGTAAATAAATAAATAAACATTTAAAAAAATATGTATCTAAAGAAACTTTGAAAAAAAATTTTTAAAAAAAGAAACTGAAAATCCTATATCTTATGTTGAACATCAAATCTTCAGGTTATATTTTCATTAGATGAAACATTAGAAAAATACCTTTTTATGTTTTTATTCAGTAGCTACATTGTCAGAAATAATTAATACCAAAAAAAGTAAAATACCAATTAATGGCATTTAAATTTTTGACTTCCCAGCAAAGATTTCAGTAGTTCCTCAATCTCGGTCCTTTGTTAACAGCAAAATTAACTACATTCCAGGCTTTATTCCCGATCCAGCCACTTACAAGCTCTTTGACCTTAATTAAGCAAGTTCCTCAACCCCTCTGGATCTAGCTTCTTCATAAACATTTAAAGTTATGTTAAGTTGTCTTACAGTTCCTTGCAGTACTAATATTCTAATGTAAGTTCCTTTTTACAAATAGGGAAATAGAAATTCTAATCTTAGCTAGCTTTCCAGAAGTCACATGAGAAAAAGAAAGCCTAATTTTAAAAGAGTCAATTAATTATATCCAGCCTGGATACAGATACACCAACAGGGAGCCCATTGTGGAAGTGTCCTAAGCTTCCCAGGCACACCTGCTGTCAAGGATCCGTCCTCAAGGCATCAGTTGCCAAAGCTCATCTCACTCTATAAAGGGAGGGGACTGGCGAATTATAAACTCTCCGGTCTGGTCTTGGGAATATTTTCCATCTATCAGAGGTGAGCAATCTGAAGACAAGAGGAAGAAGGAAAAAGAGCCTCGGAGTCAACGTGATCTCCAAACAGACTTAGGACAGGAGATGATCTGGCCATGCGATTGTTGCTACAACAGTCTGTGTTTTGCAGCCCTTTGTAGCTACACAAACACTTTCTGGTAAGTGAGAAAACATGCTAGACTTATTTGAATCCCTGCCCTTTTTATGTGACTTTAATTATGGGGAAACTGCACAAAAGACGGAATACTGATCTCTTGCTCATCAGCATGTGGTTAAAGATCTAAACTTTCTTTGTGCAGGTTTATGCTGTAATAAGGCAATATTCTGGCTTGAAATGTCTACTTTTCGGGCGCCTGGGGGCTCAGTGGTTGAGTGTCTACCCTCGGCTCAGGTCATGATCCCAGGGACCGGATCCAGTCCCATATCGCCTGCTTCTCCCTCTGCCTGTGTCTCTGCCTTTCTCTCATGAATAGATAAATAAAAAAAGATTTTATTTATTTATTCATGAGAGACACACAGAGAGAGAGGCAGAGACATAGACAGAGGGGGAAGCAGGTTCCATACAGGAAGCCTGATGTGGGACTCAATCCCGGGTCTCCAGGATCACACCCCGGGCTGCAGGCAGTGCTAAACCACTGCGCCACCGGGGCTGCCCAATAAATAAAATGAAAGAAAGAAAGGAAAGAAAGAAAGAAAGAAAGAAAGAAAGAAAGAAAGAAAGAAAGAAAGAAAGAAAGAAAGAAAGAAAGAAAGGAAGGAATACTGACTTAGGAAAAGAAAATTCTTCTAAGAGAAAATATTTTGCTTTGCAATTTATTCACCCACTCAAGAAGCGTTTATTTTTTTTCCCAAGAAGCATTAAGTACCCACTGTAAACTCAGAATTAGATTACAGTTGACCTTTGAACAAAACAGAGGTTAGGGTGCCTGTCTCCACCCTTTACAGTAAAAAAAATCTGCATATAACTTTTGGCTGCTTGAAAACTTAACCACTAATAGCCTACTGTTGACAGGAAGCCTTATTAATAACATAAACAATGGATTAAGATGCATCCTGTATATGTATTATATCCTATATATAATACATGCGTTGTGTATATGCTATATATATAATACATATGTTATAGGTGTTATATACTATATTCTTACATTAAGTAAGCTACAGAAAAAGAAAATATTATTAAGAAAATCATAAAGCAGAGAAAATACAATACTGTATTGAAAAACCCACAGGCGTATTAGTAGAGCCAGGTAGTTCATTCAGTGTTGTTAAAGGGTCAACCATAATTCTAAAATCTGTGTATGGGGCGGATGCCTGGCTGGCTTAGATGGTTGAGCATGCAACTCTTGATCTGGGAGTGGTGAGTTGGAGTTGCACACTGAGTGGAGAGTTTACTAAATAAATAAAATCTGTGTGTGTGTGTGTGTGTGTGTGTGAGAGAGAGAGAGAGAGCGAGAGAGAGAGACTACTCCCAGTCATGAAAGAACTTGTTCTCTTACTTGTAAAGGTTAAAAAAATATACATTAATTCTCGTTAATAATTAACAAACATCTTCTGAATGCTTAATATGTGTCAGTCACTGGGTCAACTCATTTCTATAGAGAAGAAATAATATAAGTGGTGAATGAGTAAGAGTAAAAAATGTGTGATTTTGGTCAAACATGCATAAGAAGGAGTACACAGTCTAGAGATAGGTCACTCAGTTGAATCATTTACATTGTAACCCTCAAAGTGGTCAAATTAAATGACTTTAAATTTATTTTTTTTAAAGATTTTATTTGTTTATTTATGAAAGACACATGCAGAGAGAGGCAGAGACATAGGCAGAGGGAGAAGCAGGCTCCCTGCAGGGAGCCCGGTGTGGGATTTGATCCCAGGACCCCGGGATCACAACCTGAGCTGAAGGCAGATGCTCAACCACTGAGCCACCCAGGTGTCCCCTTAGAATGACTCTTAAATTCTAGTTAAGCATTTCCTTTGAATCAAACTAGTTTCATATTATTTAATTCATTCATCTGTCCATTTATTCAGTATCTTTAAGGAACCCACAGTACCATACAAAGAAGCCAAGAAAAAAATTAAAATCACGTTGGGTAAAAAAATACACATAGATGAGCAAAGACAAAGCAGAATGTGAACAATATGATTCAAAGTTGCGTTGAGGGATGCCTGGGTGGCTCAGCGTCTGCCTTAGGCCCAGGGCGTGATCCTGGAATCCCGGGATGGAGTCCCACGTCAGGCTCCCTGCTTGGGGCCTGCTTCTCCCTCTGCCTCTCTCTGTGTCTCTCATGAATAAATAAATAAAATCTTAAAAAAATAAAAAAAATAAAGTGTTGAAAAAAAATAAAGTTGCATTGAAAGATTAAACTGAAGCCTATTAAAATTTTTAAGAGCTTATTTGAGCAAATATTGATTTTTTTAAAAAACATTTATTTATTTAAATAACCTCTAAACCCAATGTGAGACTTGAACTCATGACCCTAAGATCAAGAGTCATAAGGTCCTCTCACTGAGCCAGCCAGGCGTCCCCGAGCAAAAATCTATTTGAATCAGCACCAAACCATAAATGGTTACAAATGCTCCGCAAGAGCTGGGGAGAGACTTAGGAAAGGTAGAAGCAAAGCAAAAAAACCTCATTGATTGGCTATAGCTTAAAGCCCCATTGGCTCTTTGTGCTTCCTTGTCCTTAGGGTCCAACTTTGTAAACTTGAGGCATTTACAGGCTAAGATTTTGGTTTGCTTTTTGTGGGTTCATTACAGTTATCTCGATCTAACGGGCTCCTTATTTAATTTAATTTAACAGTTGCATCCAGAAACTCATAGGAAAAGTGGAAGGAGGGCCTAGCAAACATTAAGTGCTCAGTAAATGTGGGCTTAATGAATGAATGTAATATTAGAGTAAGCAGTCAGGACAGGATCCTCTGAGGGAAGTAATGGGCCTGGACTGAGGAGCAAAGGTCAGCCTGATGGAGCAAACGACAGTAGCAAAGGCCCTGTGGCAAAAAGAAAAAAAAAAAGGCAGGATGTAGAGTTTCAACAGATTGGTTTGGTTGGAACAAAAGGGTTGGTTGATAGGCGGAAAGGAAGAGTGTAAGGTTTGATAAGGTAGGGTACGTTCTGCTACAAACCAAGCTGTCATAACAAATTAAAACATTTGTAACACCCTAAGTATAACAGTTTTGTTCTTAGAACTCTGACTTCCTCTCTTGAAATGTATTGACGGTAAAACATTAATTCTACAAAACCAAGCTACTTAAATAAGTACTATTTTGTGAACAGTCTGAAGGGAAATGCCATCAAGATAAGGCAAGGGGCACCTGGGTGACTCAGTCGGTTGAGCATCTATCCTCAGTACCTGTGTCCATTAAGCATCCGACTCCTGATTGCAGGTCAGGTCATGATCTCAGGGTCGCGAGGTTGAGCCCCGTGTCAGGCTCCATGTCAGGCTCCAGGCTCAGTGCACAACTTTTATTTTTTTTAATTTTTAATTATTTATTCATGAGAGACAGAGAGAGAGAGAGAGGCAGAGACACAGGCAGAGGGAGAAGCAGGCTCCATGCAGGGAGCACCATGTGGGACTGGATCCCAGGTCTCCAGGATCACACCCTGGGCTGCAGGCAGCGCTAAACCGCTGCGCCGCCACCGGGGCTGCCCTCAGTGCACGACTTGCTTAAGATCCTCTCTCTTGAAAAAAAAGAAAGAAAAAAAAGGAAAAAAAAAAGATCTTCTCTCTCCCTCTGTTCTTCTCTCCCCACAAACTATCCCCCATCCCACCTCAAGAAAAAAAAATATATGATAAAGCAAAATATAATGGTATAGGCAATGTCATGGATGGAAAAAAATTTAGAGATTATCTATTTTAATCCAACCCCTGTTTTACCAGGTGAGAGAGGTCAAGGATCCAGGATCCAGGACCAAGAGTGGGGTCCTATCTAAAGCACTGAGTATGCCAGGCTAGGCCTCATTTGCCAACAGTTGCTGGAATCTTTACTAATTATAACTCTACCTGAATTGCATGATTATTGTTATTTGAAGATCAATATGAAAAAGGTGAAATATAAAATTATTATTATTTAAAGATTTATTTATTCATTCATTCATGATAGACACAGACACGCAGAGAGAGAGGCAGACACACAGGCAGAGGGAGAAGCAGGCTCCCTGCAGGGAGCCTGATGTGGGACTCGATCCCGGGACTCCAGGATTGCACCCTGGGCCAAAGGCAGGTGCCAAACCACTGAGCCACCCAGGGATCCCCTGAAATATAAAATTAAAGAAAAGATAAAGACACCAGACATGGAAAAATACTGAAATCCTAGGGTGGGAAGTTTAGATGTGGTTCAGGGCAATACCTGAGAGAAATGAAAGGACAGGTCAAAAGACATTCCAACTAACAGCAGTTTTTTAGAGTGACTGCTTGAATAAGGAGCTAAAAATAATAAGAAGAATAGTAGGAGCACCAGACTAGCTCAGTCAGAAGAGCGTGCAACTCTTGATCTCAGAGTCCTGAATTCCAGCACCTGTCAGGTACAGAGATTACTTAAATAAATAAAAATTAAGGAAAAAAAAAGAATATAAGAATAGTAAAACAAAAACGCTTCCAAGTATGAACCTGAGCAGCATCAGATTTGATGGTGAACTTTGGAAGTTATTCAGCTTTTCAGGTAGACAGGTAACAGTATTAAAATTGATTTCATCATTAAAGAGTACACTTATTATGATAAGTACCGGGTGATATATGGAATTGTTGAATTACTATGTCATATACCTGAAACTAACAGAACACTGTATGTTAACTGTACTGAAATTAAAATGAAAAACTTAAATAAAATGTTTAATAACAATAAATTTCTTCAAAAATGTAATTCTTTGAAAAGTATTTCTCTGAAAGATGAAAAGTTCTGGACAGTGGTTGCCCAACAGTGTGAACATACTTAACTACTGAAGTGTATACTTCAAAAAAATAGTTAAGATGGGGGACGCCTGGGTGGCTCAGTTGATTGAGCATCTTCAGGTCAAGATCCCAGGGTCCGGGGATGGAGCCCCCCCATCAAGGCTTGCTGCTCACTGAGGAGCCTGCTTCTCCCCCTCCCTCTGCTGGTCCCCCTGCTTGTGTTCTCTCTCTCTCAAATGATTATTCATTTAATTATAAATAAAATAATATTATATATTATATAAATAAAGTAATATTCATTATTATATGAATATTCATTCAATCATTCATTATAAATAAAATCTTAAACAAAAATAGTTAAGATGGTAAATCTTATTTTTAAAGGATTAAAAAGAAGTGCACACACATATATATATTTTTCAATGAATTCTTTTCATCAGTTTAAACTTTTGCTCCATCTGCTCTGGAGCTCTAGCCACTTTTCATGTTTTAGGAGTGCAGATCCACTCAGGTCACCTCAAGCAATGGGAAGTCTCGCTATTTTAAGGATTCACGTGACTATAAAGGAGATAAGAATATCGTAGGAACCTAAGAATAGCAGTATGATTGGGCTTCAATTGGGAAGGAAAATGAACAGGGGACTGGCCCAGCGCCATGGCCATCCAGAGCCTGGGGTGCCTGGTCACTCTTGGCTGCAGCAGGAATGTAGTCTCCCCAACCATAGGGTGTCACCATCCGTCCCTATGACGACCGGCTGACTACCTCACTTAGTTATAGTTTCTGTTACTCATGATTCCGGCTTACTCATCCTCTTTCTATAACCGACTTTCAGCTTCTCTCCCCACAATCAACAGGCTGATTCTCTCTGTATATCTCAGTTCGAATTCTTGAAAGGACAAAACAACAAAACAAAACAGGAAACCTGACTGGCCTGGCTCAGAGCTCAGCTTCGGGGGGCGTCGGAACCCCCCGGAGAGCCTGTTAGGCCACTGGGCGTCGGGTGTCACTCCCAGCGTTTCTGATTTAGTGGCCTGGGGCAGGGCCTGAGAATGTGCATTTGGAACAGAACCCCGGGTAATACATGGCTCTGGGCACCACTCTTGAGAACCACGGGCCCGGGTAATCCCCCCTTTCTCTGTTTGGACAGAGCAGCTGGGGCTCTACCTCATGTCACCGACGCCATCCTTCCCGATGGATTCTCAGGCTCATAAATGAAGATTTTTTAAAAACTTCCTTCTCTTATTGGCCTCCTCATTGAGGCAGTCTCCTGGGTCCTCTGCTCTTCACCTGGAATGTCTCTGACCTCTTGTCCCTCCCTTGGTCACCGCCCCAACCCAGGGTCTCATCCCCTGGGACCTGAATACCCACAGAAAAGCTCCCTGTTCCAGGCCCCCCAACCCCACAGGCCAGAT
The DNA here is from genome assembly GCF_905146905.1 of Nyctereutes procyonoides. Taxonomy (NCBI): domain Eukaryota; kingdom Metazoa; phylum Chordata; class Mammalia; order Carnivora; family Canidae; genus Nyctereutes; species Nyctereutes procyonoides. The sequence goes on from NW_026575051.1 coordinate 67,557,214, forward strand.
GACCTCCCCCCCAGAGCCGTCATTGGCTCCCTCTGCCCGTCTCGATAACCTAAACAGTGTGACACCTTTAAACTTTGTACTCTTAAGTCAGTAACAGTTAGATGCTTGTTTTCCCACACTGCCACTTCCTTTCCCTCAGGACCTCGTACCCTTTCCCTACACCGGTATTTCTCAAACCTTTCCGAAGGGTGGAGGGTATCCTTAGGGATCGGACCCCTTAGCAGCTTTTGAATCTTCCTCTCCCCACTGGGGAGAGATTTCTTAGTAGACTCCTGTTATCTTTCAAAGGTCAGGTAGAGGGCAGCCCCGGTGGCGCAGCGGTTTGGCGCTGCCTGCGGCTCAGGGCCTGATCCAGGAGACCCGGGATCCAGTCCCGCGTAGGGCTCCCTGCGTGGAGACTGTTTCTCCCTCTGCCTCTTGCTCGCTCTGTGTCTCTCATGAGTAAATAAAATCTTAAAAAAAAAAAAGGTAGATTTTCCAACCTCTTCCATTTATTTTTATTTTCTTTTTCCAACTATTTTTGTTTTCACATTAAAGGGAGCTTTTAGTTATTTGTCAGTGAGCCAAACGGATGCTTTGGGCACATCTTCGGTTTGTGGGGAGCTTCACATAGGGTTCCTGTGTCCCGGTTTGAGAAGGACCCCTGTAGACGCCACCTGCACTGTCTGCTCTCATTCCTGTTTCACTTGGGCACTGCCTATAACACACCCCAAGAGTTCCCAAAAGTGCCACGCTGCTACCAAATTAAGTATAAACTGCTTTCTTCTGAATTCAAAGCCCTCCAAACATGATCCTTCAAACCTTATTTCTGATACTAAGTTACTTTTTTTTTCAAATTGAAATATTTTAGTATGTTCTCAATATTTCATTAAATCTGATTGTTGCCAAGTGGCTTACTTCCCTAGACATCCAGGCAGTGGTTCCTCAGACCAGAAGAACCCCATCATTTGAGAATTTGTTAGAAATACATATATTCTGTTCTGTTCTACATCAGACTGGCTGAATCAGGAATTCTGGGATTCTGGGTGTGGGGCTGGCAATCTGGATTTTAACAGGCCCAACAGGTGATTCTGATGCAGCTGGGGACCACTGGTCTAGCATTTAGCTTACAGATCTAAAACAGATTATGATATAGATTAAGAATACAAGAAGAACTTAGTGGAATATGAACTATTATTTAACTGTAATTTTTTTTTCAGATTTTATTCTGAAGTATACATGGGGTCTGAACTCACAACCTCTAGATCAAGAGATGCTCCACCAACACAGCTAGCCAGGCACTTCTACTAATTAATTAATTAATTTAAGGATTTTATTTATTTGAGAGGGAGAGAGTGAGCCCAAGCTGGGGGAGCGGCAGAGGGAGAGGGAGAAGGAGAAGCAGACTCCCCGCTGAGTGGGGAACCCAAAGCAGGGCTCTATCCCACAGCCCTGGGATCCTGACCTGAGCTGAAGGCAGGTGCTTAACCGACTGAGCCACCCAGGCGCTGCCACCTAGAATTCTGCTACTAAATGTATTTTTCTTTCAAGATTTTATTTATTCATGAGAGACAGAGAGAGAGAGAGAGAGAGAGAGAGAGAGAGGCAGAGACACAGGCAGAGGGAGAAGCAGGCTCCATGCAGGGAGCCCGACGTGAGACTCGAACCCGGGTCTCCGAGATCACGCCCTGGGCTGAAGGCAGGCGGTAAACCACTGAGCCACCCGGGCTGCCCTAAATGTATTTTTCATACAGGCTCTTCTCAATTTAGAAACCATGTTCTAGAGGAAGAAGAACCAATTAAGTCGTTTTTAATTCATTTGTCTCCTCCTAGTGGCAGGCTTTTAAATATTGAGCAGGACACCCTATTTAAGTTTCTTAAAAATTCTATTTCTGATTTTCCCAAGATTCCTCTTATTAACTACAATTAAAGACAATTGACTCTCTCCACCAAATTCCATAGATTTTTCTCTATTCGCTCTGTGGCTCAGAAAATCATGTAATTTGTCTCCAACATAGCTCTTTTTAAACAGACTTGTAAATTTTCCCTCATTTTGTTACTTCTTAGCAGTAGAACTTCACTACTTAGAACACTTTGAGATGCATTTTCTTCCTTTATGAGACTGAAGGACTCCAGGTCATTATCTTTTATTCCTCTCACTATCACCCTCTTTCTTGCAATGCCCCAGGAACCACACAAGATCTTGGGACAAGCCACTGCCACCAAGTATCTTTGCAGTTAGCTCTTTGAGCCATTAAACTCTCTAGGGTGTGAACTAATTTTTTTTTTTTTGACTCTTAAAACCAACAAGACAAGGTTTGATTTTTTTTTCCAAAGGATTTCATTGATATGGCAGGCTAATTTATGGAGATACTAATACCCCACATTTTCCCCCTTAGGCTTTCCAAGCAGGTAGCCGGGCCCTTAGTATTCCACTGCCTTGGAGGTCTAAAGAATGGAAAGCTGAGCTACCTGGAGGCTGTGCCTTTTCCTGTCCATTGTTAGAGTCTGAGCTCAGTGAAAGAAATTGTGTCTGATGTCTGGGGCGGGGGGGGGGGGGGGGGCGGTGCCTTTATCTCAAACTGGAGGCTTGGAAGGAGCGCGTGAACTGGTATGTCCTCCATCCCCTTGCAGTGCCCTGGACAGGCGCCTAGCTAGGATCTGCGTAGCAAGGTGAGACCTTTAAACACCCAAGTTCCCACACACAGCAGGGATTATTCCCATGCTCTGGGAAACAGAATCCCTGCACTTCAAGGATCTGTGTGGCTTCAACCATGGGAATCTCAGTGGAAACCAATATGGGCTGGAGACAGGAAAGTTCTCTCCAAATACTATGTATGACCTGGGAGTGTAAAGGGGAGAAAACTCACAGAGATTAAATTTTCCTGCCATTCTGTTAAATATTAACAGTTAAATATTTTGAACATCACTCTAGATAATAATTACCTCTTGAGACTGTCATAAGGCTTAAAGTGGGTTCAGTCAAAACAAGCTAATGACACTTGACCCTTACCAACTCCTCCCTGCCACCACCCCCCCCCCCAGCATGGATCCTTAAGGCATCTTTTTGGATCCAGGGCCAAATAATTATATTTCTGCTATACAATTGCCATAGTATTTGGTTCTCATCTGGCCTTCAAATATTTTTTTAAATATTTTATTTTTTAAGATTTTATTTGAGAGAGAGAGAGAGAGAGCATGAGCAGGGGGAAAGGGAGAAGCAGGCTCCCTGCTAAGTCAGAAGCCTGACGTGGGGCTCTATCCCAGGACCCTGGAATCATGACCTGAGCCAAAGGAAGATGTTTAACCAACTGAAACACCCAGGGTCCCCTCAAAGATTTTTTTTAAATCACCAAGCAATTTCTCTTACCTTTTCAGTTTAAAACTAGCAGCTTCTAGGGATCCCTGGGTGGCGCAGCGGTTTAGCGCCTGCCTTTGGCCCAGGGCGCGATCCTGGAGACCCGGGATCGAATCCCATGTTGGGCTCCCGGTGCATGGAGCCTGCTTCTCCCTCTGCCTGTGTCTCTGCCTTGCCTCTCTCTATCTCTGTGTGTGACTATCATAAAATAAATAAAAATTTAAAAAAAAGAAATTAAAAAAACTAGCAGCTTCTATTGTTTTAAATAATAGCTACAGGGACACCTGGGTGGCTGGTGGTGGAGTGTCCGTCTGCAGCTTAAGGCGTGATCCTGGAGTCCTGGGATCGAGTTCCATGTTGGGCTCCCTCCATGGAGCCTTCTTCTCCCTTTGCCTGTGTCTCTGCCTCTCTCTGTGTCTCTCATGAATAAATAAACTCTTAACAAAAATAAATAACAGCTATATTAAGATATAATAAACATACCATAAAACTATTTTTAAAGTATACAACTCAGTGGTTTTTAGTATATTCACAGAGTTGTGCAGCCATCACCACTAATTCTGGAATATTTTCATCACTTCTGGAAGAAACCACACAACCAGTTGGTCATCCCCATCCCCCCAGGCCCTGGTAACCACTAACTGACCTTTTCTTTCTATAGGCTCGCCTAACTGGAAATCTCATATAAATGGAATCATTCAATATGTGGCTTTTGTGTCTGCCTTCTTGGTGTAATACGTTCAAATTCATCCATATTGAAGCACGTATCTGTACTTCATTATTTTCATCAGCAAATAAGATTCCATACATAGATCTGCCACATTTGGTTTATTGCTTCTATTTTTTTTTGTTTTTCTTTTTTTTTAATTTTTATTTATTTTATGATAGTCACACAGAGAGAGAGAGAGAGAAAGAGGCAGAGACATAGGCAGAGACATAGGCAGAGGGAGAAGCAGGCTCCATGCACCGGGAGCCCGATGTGGGATTCGATCCCGGGTCTCCAGGATCACGCCCTGGGCCAAAGGCAGGTGCCAAACCGCTGCGCCACCCAGGGATCCCTATTTTTTTTTTTTTTAAAGCCATCTCTGCACCGAGTTGGGGCCCAGGCTCACTCCCCTGAGATCAAGAGTTGGATGCGATGCTCTAGCTTTACCAACTAAGCCATCCAGGCGCCCCATTGCTTCTATTTTTAAATAAGGATGAATTAGTCTTTTTAAGCTAGCATCTGGGACTTATTATCTTTTTTAAGATTGAGAAGAGAATGTTTAAAAACATTATTATTTTTTTAGACTTAAAAAATTATTTGACAGAGACAGAGGGCAAAAGCAGGGGGAGCTGCAGGCAGAGGAAAGGGAAAAGCAGCCTTCTCGCTGAGCAGGGAGTCTTACATGGGGCTCAACCAGGACCCTAGGATCATGACCCAAGCCAAAGGCAGACGCTTAACTGAGTCACCCAGGCACCCTGAGAACAGAATGTTTATTTACTTTTTTCTTTTTGAAGTAAGCTCTATGCCTAACATAGGGGTTAAACTACATGACCCCAAGATCAAGAGTCAACATATTTTACTGACTGAGCCAGCTAGGTATAGCTGAGAATAGAACGTATTAAGAATGGGCTCCAGGGGCACCTGGCTGGGTCAGTCGGTGTCTCTGGAGGATGTGACTCTTGATCTTGGGATTGTAAATTTGAGCCCTATGTTGGATGTAGAGATTACTGAAAAAAAAATCTTAAAAATAGAAAAATGGACTCTAATTAGAAACCATTGAAATTCCTCCCAATCACCAAAAGGCTTCTTTTTCCCCTTTTTCAAAGCTGATGTTGATGAGTTATTCTGCCCAAATAAGTACCTGTTTTCTGTCTAAGATGTTTCCACTTTTAAGCTAATTTTCAGGGCAGCCTGGGTGCCTCAGCGGTTTAGTGTTGCCTTTAGCCCAGGGCGTGATCTGAGACCTGGGATCCAGTCCCAGTCTCCCTGCATGGAGCCTGCTGCTTCTCCCTCTGCCTGTGTCTCTGCCTCTCTCTCTGTCTCTCATGAATAAATAAATAAAATCTTAAAAAAAAAAAAAAAAGCTAATTTTCAAAGGGCATAAGCTCTAAGCCATGAAGGCAATACTATGTCTCCTTTCCTCCTAAGGGAATGGTTTTCTAGTTTGTATGCTATGTTTTAATATTAAAATTACTTTGCAGATTGTGTATACACGTTTTTGTAAATATAGTGGAGTATCTCTGAAAGGATCGGTAAGAAACTGGTAAAATTTGTTGTCTATGGGAAGGGGATGAAGGGGAACAGGGATGGAAACTTACTTCTTACTCTATATCCTTTTTTACTCTACATCCTTTTCTAAATTGTTCAAAATAAAAAAAAATTAGGTCATAAATAGTACGATAATAACCTTGACTAGAAGTATGAGGTTTATCTGAAGAGGACTTCTTGGATTATTACATTGACCATAAAACACACATATTCTTGGGGCACCTGTGTGGCTTAGCAGGTTAAGTGTCTGCCTTTGTTTGGGTCATGATCTCCGGGTCCTAGGATGGACCCCGAGTCAGACTCCCTGATTACCCAGGAGCCTGCTTCGTCTCCCTCTCCCTTTGCCTGCTGCTCCCCCTGCTTGTGCTGTCAAATAAATAAATAAAATCTTTAAAAAAACACACACGCACGCATATTCTCATTCCTCAAGCCTTTATGACTGCTGTTCCCTCAACTTGGATTGTCCTTCTCTTTATCTTCTCCTTTACCCCAATAAAATCTGACAAGTTGTGTAGGTTTTGTTTACGAAGAAAGCACTTATAGATACAACACAATCTGATCTTCAAATGGAAAATATACAGTAAATATAAATATCTTAATCTTCATCTAATAAATAAAGACACCGAAGCTTAGAAAGCGTAGCAGCTTGTCCCAGATCATAATTATGACACTTCAGAGCTAGAATTTAAATCTACAATTTCCAGCAGGTTAAGTGCTCTACCTTTTCTTTCTTTCTTTCTTTCTTTCTTTCTTTCTTTCTTTCTTTCTTTCTTTCTTTCTTTCTTTTTAGCAATGGACTCCTATTTCTCTAATGGGGCAACTGTGTAAAAATGCACAAAGATGTTTACTAAAATGTTGTGTAATATATACTTTTTAAATATTTTAAGTAATCTCTACACCCAAGGTGGGGCTGGAACTTAAAACCCTGAATTCAAGAGTCGAATGCTCTACCAACTGAGCCAGCCAGGCCATGCAAGTGTTGGGAAATAATATTACACAATAAATACTACACGGTTGCTAAAAACTATGATGCAGATCTGCATTTACCATGGAGAACTTGGAAAAACATCCATGATACTGTATATAGTGAGAAAAGCAAGCTAAAAACAGAGGTATAAATATAACACTTAAAGTTAAGTGTAGACGGACACCTCGACGGCTCAGGGAGCGGTTGGGCGGCTGCCTTCGGCCCAGGGCGTGACCCTGGAGTCCTGGGGTCGAGTCCACATAGGGGTCCCCGCAGGGAGCCTGCTTCTCCCTCTGCCTGTGTCTCTCTTGAATAAACTAATAAATAAAAATCTTAAAAAATAATGATAAAAGTATGTATATGGCAGCCCGGGTGGCTCCGCGGTTGAGTGTCTGCCTTTGGCCCAGGGCATGACCCCGGGGTCCCGGGATTGAGTCCCACCCACATCAGGCTCCCTGCAGGGAGCCTGCTTCTCCCTCTGCCTATGTCTCTGCCTCTCTCTCTCTCTGTCTCTCACGAATAAATAAATAAAATACAGTATGTGTAGAAAGAAGCTGGAAGGATACGTGCAAAGTGTTTTTTAAGAGTCAATACTGCAGTGTTCGCTCTGGCAGCACGCACACTAGAAGTCAATACTCTATACAATTTTGTATATCACTACTAAGAGATAAAACCCACGTTAAATGCTTACTGTGTGCCAGATAGCGGGCGAAATCTATTTTACACGTATCACGTCATTTCATCCCCGGCACTAACCAACCCGCCTGAGACCTCGCTGCTAACAATGCAGCTGAACTGGCCCCGGATCCGACCCCAAAGCTCGTGCGCTTTGGAGCTAGATCATCCGTCTCGCGTACAGAGGTCACGGACTTCACGATCGGGGCACCCCTGGAGTGTAAGCAGATTCCGTTCGAGGCTCCCCTCCCCCGGGATTACAGCCCCTAGGGCGGCACTGGTGGGTCTCTTTCTCCCCCTCCTGGTCCCCAGCTGGCAGGCCTCCGCTCTCCGCCCTCCTTACATCCTCTACCCTTGAAGGGGCCCTTGACTCGGGTCAAGGAGAACTTGGATTGAGGAGCGGCGCTCACGGGGTAGTGAGGAGTTCTTGGGCAGCCCGCGGCGGGGGCTCGGCGGTTTAGCGCCGCCTCCGACCCAGGGCGTGACCCCAGGGTCCCGGGTTCGAGTCCCGCGTTGGGCTCCCCGCACGGAGCCTGCTCTTCTCCCTCTGCCTGGGTCTCTGCTTCTTTCTCGTGAGTAAATATACGCAATTTTTTATTTATTTTTATTTTTTATATGCAAATTTTTAATTTAAAAAAATTTTTTTTTCTTCCCCAGCAATGTTGAGTCAGGGCCAAGGCGAGGCCTCTTCGCCTTCCTCTCAACCGGCGGCCTCCTTGCTTGCACCTTCTTCTAATTCTTTTTTTTTTTTTTTAAGATTTTATTTGTTTAATCACGAGAGACAGAGAGAGACAGAGACCCAGGCGGAGGGAGGAGCAGGCTCCGTTCGGGAGCCTGACGCGGGACTCGATCGCGGGACCCCGGGGTCACGCCCTGGGCCGAAGGCGCCGCTCAGCCGCTGAGCCCCGCGGCCGCCCGCTCGCACCTTCCTGGTCCTCCGTCCCTCCACAGCCCTCTCCCCCACCCCGGGCCGGTGGCCCCGACGGTGTCCTCGCGCACAGGCCTGCCCGGCCCGGCCGCCACCACAGCCACAGTCGTCCCGCTCCCGGCACGGGCCGAGGAGGAGGCCCCGGCGCCGCCATCTCGCGTCCTGGCAGCAGCCGTCCGCGGGGCCGCAGCAGCCTCCGGCCCGGGTCGGCTGCTGCCCGCACCCAAGATGGCGGCCGCGGAGGGGCGTGGCCGGGGCCGCGGAGGTTCCGGGAAGGCGCGGGACAATGGCGGCGGTGGAGGAGCGGATCCCGGAGGACGCGGACGAGGACGAGGAGGAAGCCGTGAGTGGCGCGGCGGCGGCCCGCGCGGCGGGGGCGGCGTGTGGGGCAGGGAGTCGGGGTGCGGCTGGCGGGACTGGGGGCCCCGGACCGCCGCCGGCCTCGGCCCTGGCTGCCCGCGGTGCTGCGATGGGGGAAGGAGAGGCAGTTACCTCAGGTGAGAAAGGTCGCCGGCCGCCTGTCGGTGCGAGCGCGGCCCGGGGTTCCCGAGTCGGGGTCGCCGCCCAGGGGGTGCGGGGCGTCGGCGCTGACTGCGCGTGCGCGCCCCCGGGCGGCGCGGTGACCCCGCTTTGTCCCCCCAGGAGCAGTTGGTTCTGGTGGAGCTGTCCGGAATTATTGATTCAGACTTTCTATCAAAATGTGAAAATAAATGCAAGATTTTGGTGAGTCTTCTAGAATTGCGGGGCGGGGGGGGGGCTTTCTGCACACTTTCTTTTTCTTTCTTTTCTTTCTTGATTTTATTTAATTATGAGAGACACACACAGAGAGAGAGAGAGAGGCTCCGTGCAGAGAGCCCGACGCGGGACCCTAGGATCATGACCCAAACAAAGGCAGACACTTAACCTACTAAGCCACACAGGTGCCCCAAGAATATGTGTGTTTTATGGTCAATGTAATAATCCAAGAAGTCCTCTTCAGATAAACCTCATACTTCTAGTCAAGGTTATCGTACTATTTATGACCTAATTTTTTTTATTTTGAACAATTTACAAAAGGATGTAGAGTAAAAAAGGATATAGAGTAAGAAGTAAGTTTCCATCCCTGTTCCCCTTCATCCCCTTCCCATAGACAACGAATTTTACCAGTTTCTTACCGATCCTTTCAGAGATACTCCATGTATTTACAAAAACGTGTATACACAATCTGCAAAGTAATTTTAATATTAAAACATAGCATACAAACTAGAAAACCATTCCCTTAGGAGGAAAGGAGACATAGTATTGCCTTCATGGCTTAGAGCTTATGCCCTTTGAAAATTAGTTTTTTTTTAATTTTTTTAGATTTTATTTATTTATTCATCAGAGAGAGAGAGAGAGAGGCAGAGACACAGGCAGAGGGAGAACCAGGCTCCATGCACCGGCAGCCCGATGTGGGACTCGATCCTGGGACCCCAGGGTTACGCCCTGAGCCAAAGACAGATGCTCAACCGCTGAGGCACCCCGGGGGTCCCACTTGAAGAGAATGTTGATGGAAATACAGCTGGCTACTTGGATATGAATTAAGTATCCTTCAGGTTGTAGCCACTGTGATCAGAGCATTTTTAGCTTCTGTCGCCCTTGCAAGGACAAGCTCCAGAGGTTTCCCAGTTTTGGAGATCCCTCTCCTTGGAAGCAAAGTTACATATTGAAGACTCAATTTTGTTTTAATTGAGATCTAATTGACATATAACATTGTTTTGGGATGCCTGGGTGGCTCAGTGGTTGAGCACCTGCCTTTGGCTCAGGGCGTGATCCTGGAGTCACAGGATGGAGTCCCACAATGGACTCCCTGCAAAGGAGCCTGCTTCTCTCTTTGTATGTCTCTGACTCTCTCTTTCTGTGTCTCTCATGAATAAAAAAATGAAACAAAACAAAACAAAAACATTGTTTCAAGTGTACAACATCAGGATTTAATAGTTGTATGTACTGAGGGAACAGTCATTGCATTAAGTCTAGTTAAACATCCATCACTACACATGTTAAAATTGTTTTTTCAGGCAGCCTCCGTGGCGCAGCTGTTTGGCGCCGCCTGCAGCCCGGGGTGTGATCCTGGAGACCTGGGATCCCACATTGGGCTCCCTGTGTGCAGCCTGCTTCTCCCTCTGCCTGTGTCTCTACCTCTCTGTGTGTCTTTCCTGAATAAATGAATAAAATCTTAAGAAAAAAATTAAAATTTTTTTCTTGTAATTTTTTTTTTTTTTAAGTAAGGTCTGTGCCCAACGTGGGGCTGAACTCACAACTCTGAAATCAAGAGTCGCATGCTCTACAAACAGCTAGCCGGGCCCTCTGTTGTAATAACTTCTAAGATTTACCCTTAGCGACTTTTTTTTTGTTGTTGCACAGATAATCCCCCCCCCCCTTTTATAAGATTTTGTTTATTTGTGAGAAAAGAGGTAGAGTCACAGGCAGAGGGAGAAGCAGGCTTCCTGCAGGGAGCCAGGTGTGGGACTAGGGACTCGATCCTGGAACTCCTGGAACTCCCGCCCTGAGAGGAGGCTCAGCTGCTGAGCCACCCACGCATCCCTCTCTTAGCAACTTTTAAATGTACTCTGTGGTATTAAGTAAAGTGTTGAGGTATGCCACATCCCCAGGACTTAGTCAAAAGATACAAACTTTCAGTTATAAAATAAGTACCTTCACCCATTTCACTCAACCCTCTAAGGTTTCTTGGTTTTTTAGAGACGGAAAGGGGGAGAGGGGCAAAGGCAGGGAGAGAGGAAATATCCTAAGCAGGCTCTATGCCGGCACAGAACCCAATGTGGGGCTGGATTTCACGACCCTGAGATCATTTAGCCAACTGAGCCACTGAGGTGCCCCTGCAAGGCTTTTTGTAATGATTAGTATTATTTTTTTAAGATTTTATTTATTTATTCATGAGAGAGAGAGAGAGAGAGGCAGAGGCACAGGCAGAAGGAGAAGGAGGCTCCATGCAGGGAGCCCGACGTGGGACTCCATCCCGGGACCCCAGGATCATGTCCTGAGCTGAAGGCAGACATGCTTAACTGCTAAGCCACCTAGGTGTCTTTAATGATGATTTTTTAAATTATCCTGTATTCTGTTGTAGGGAGTTGACACCGAGAGGCCCATTCTGCAAGTGGACAACTATGTCTTTGCTGGAGAGTATGAAGGTAGGAGGATGTCAGATAGATGAAACTCCTTTTTTTAATATGCTTTATCAGAGAAAGTTAACTCGTAATTCTCAACAAGTTGCCTTTAACCCTCTGCAGACACTCTTGGGACCTGTGTTATATTTGAAGAAAATGTTGAACATGGTAAGTGCTTAGACTGCTGACTCAAATCTTTTTTCTTTTTTTTCCCTCAAATCTTTTTTTCTATGAAATATGCAAACTTACTTTTGTACAGTGAATATTAAAAGTAAGCATCTCATGTGCCCATTGTCTAGCTATATCAAATCCTATCATTTTGCCAAATAGTTAAAAAACGTTGCAGATCCATTTGAAGCCTCATGTATACCCCCTCTAAACATACTCCCTTTCTCTGTCTTGATAATCACTCCCCTGAATTTGATGTTTTTCTTTCCTATACCTGATTTTGTATTACAAGTATATGTATCCACAATGAACAGCACCTCTTTGTGTATTTTCAAAGTTGATATAAACTATAGCATATTATATGTATCATTGTGTATTTTTTTTTATAGATTTTATTTATTCATAGACACAGAGAGGGGCAGAGACACAGACAGAGGGAGAAGCAGGCTCCACGCAGGGAGCCCGATGTGGGACTCGATCCCTGGTCTCCAGGATCACACCCCAGGCTGCAGGTGGCGCCAAACCACTGCGTCACCGGGGGCTGCCCTCATTGTGTATTTTTTTTTTCAGTTAGAGATAGATTTTGAGATTTTATGCATGTTAGTATGTAGAATTCTGTTTTCCCTGTTGCTTAGTATTCTTTTGTGACAATACCACAAAATTTAATCTCCAGTTATTGATATGTTGATTGCCTCATTTTTACCAGTAATTATTAATAACTACAAAAATTTATTGAATGCCTTCTATATGTAAGGCTTTGTTCCAAATGCTACATGTATTAACTCATTTAATCCTCATCACAAGTCTGTGGGATAGATACCATTGTTGTCTTCATTTTATGTTTGAAGAAACTGAAGCACAGAGAGGTAAATAACATTCCCAAGGTCATACATGAAGTAAGAGACAGAGTCAGGATTTGAACCCAGGCAGTCTAGTCCAGAGCCTGTGACTATGCTTATGCTTTTAATTTTTTAATTTTTTATTTTTTTTTATTGGAGTTCAGTTTGCCAACATATAGCATAACACCTAGTGCTCATCCCGTCAGGTGCCCCCGCTCAGTGTGTGACTATGCTTATTAACACACTGCAAAAATGTTGCCATGAGTATTTTTGTGTCTCTTTGTGCATGTGTGCAAAAATGTCTCTAAGATATAAACTTAGAAATGGAATTACTAGATTACTGAGTATTAGGTTTGACCATATGAAGTGACAGATTTGAACTGAATATGACCAGTTCCCTGTGGCTCAAACTAATAGGTAGTGCACTGATCCTTTCTCGTGTCGTATCAGTGACACATAGTAGCCTGTGGGAATTTTCAGTGTGCTTCACACCTGTAGCTCAAAGCCTTGTCCTCTTTCCTGCCTGTACCCATGGTTTCCTATAAAGCTGTAACCCCAGGCAGCAGGGTTGGCAGGTTTTTTTTCTCTGCCTTCTTTTGTGATTGAGAATGTCCTGACTCCAGTCTCAGGTAGTAAGTCTGACTTTGGTGCTTCGTTTTGAGTGGTAGAATTTGAGATCTCATTACCTTGTAAGGCCAAATTCCTGGTCCCACTTCTTTACTTCAGGCTGGAGCCTAGCGGGTTGGTAGATTTAATTTCACTCACACCTTTGTGTTTTGGTCCTCTGGTGAGGTTTGTTGTTTTGGGGTCCAGCTGTGCATTCAGTTGTTATGCATTTTTTTTTAAAGATTTTATTTATTTATTCATGACACACACACACACAGAGAGGTGGAGGGAGAAGCAGGCTCCACACAGGGAGCCCGATGTGGGACTCGATCCCGGGTCTCAAGGATCACGCCCTGGGCTGAAGGCGGTGCTAAACCGCTGAGCCACTTGGGCTGCCTAGTTGTTATGTATTTTATCTGTCATTTCTCTGTGTTGGGAGCAGGGGGTTGAGTTAAATCTTGAACTTACTACACTATCTTGATAGTAAGTAATTTAGTGTAACTCCATGAACTGGAACTCTTGAAGCTTAACATGATGATTTGATGGCATCAACAGTAAAACAATTCCTTTCAATTTATATTCTAGGTGATGCAGAAGGCAGTAGTAAAACGGTACTAAAATATAAATGCCATACAATGAAGAAGCTCAGCATGACAAGAACTCTTCTGACAGAAAAGAAAGAAGGAGAAGAAAGTGTAGGTTAGTTCACTTAGTTCTCTGAAAATAGGTGATTTACTCTTGGCTTTGACAATGACACATTGCTGCCAGGACATTCCTTCTACTTTGTAGTGACAACTATGTAATATGAAAATTGAGAGTGCTCCATGAAAAGTACCAGATATAGATTTAAAATTCATTTGAACTGTAGGGGTGCCTGGGTAGCTCAGTTGGATTAGCACCTGACTCTTGATCTCAGTTCAGGTCTTTATCTCATGGTTGTGAGTTCAAGCCCCATATAGGGCTCCACTCTGGGCATGGAGCCTACTTAAAAAAAAAAAAAGATAAAAGTCATTTGAACTCTAGTGTAGCAGAGGGCACTGGAGACATGTAGGAAATCTCTTACTTGCTTTGCATTAGAAATGTTTGTGAGTTTGTCAAGAAACTTGATAGATTTCCAAGCCCTAGAGAATTCAGTAGCTACCACTCCTTTACCCCCTTAATTAAAACTTTTTTTTTAAGATTTTATTTATTCACGAGAGACACAGAGAGAAGCAGAGACATAGGCAGAGGGAGAAGCAGGCTCCATGCAGGGAGCCCAATGCAGGCACTTGATCCTGGGACTTTGGGATGACGCCCTGAGCCCAAGGCAGATGCTCAACCACTGAGCCCCCAGGCGTCCCAATTAAAACTTTTTGTAAGTGGAGATGATAGGATTGGATTTTCAAGTGTAACCCCAGAGAATCTCCTGAAAATTTGTGGCAGTAGTGGCAATCTTCTTGGGGAAGAAGTCTTCTTCTTGGGGAAGTCTTGGGGAAGACTAGAAGAAGCTGGCTTCATATGTGAGGGTGGGACTCTAGGACCACAGTTGTTGGATCTGATGAGTTCCACTCTTAATTTGCATCCACTGAGCCCTCTCCAGTTGCTGGTTATCCCAAAGTAGAGACTTTAGACTATGCTTCTTGCACCCATAGCAGGCACATTTTTGTGGAGATAAATAATCACTTGCTAGTTTAAAAAGCTCATTGCTCATAGTGAAATAAGAGAAAGACAAATGTATGATTTCACTTTTATGTGGAATATACAAAACAAAACAAATAAACAAAAAGCAGAAACAGATCTATAAATACAGACAGCAAACTGATGGTTGCCAGAGAGGAGGGAGTGGTGAGATGGGCAAAATGGTTGAAAGAAAGTGGGAGATAACTGGCTTCCAGTTATGCATGAGTGAGTTATGGGAATTGTACAGCTTAGGAAGTACAGTCTCTGGTATTGTAATAGTGTTGTGTAGTGACAGATGGTTGTTAAGTTGCGATAAGCATAGCATAATGTATAGACTTTTCAAATCACTACTTTGTACATCTGAAACTAATGTCACATTGTGTATCAACTATACTTCAATTTTTTTTTTAAGATTTTATTTATTCGAGAAAGAGAGACAGAGGATAAGCAGGGGAGGGGCAAAGAGATGGGGAGAGAGGAAGCAAAGTCCCCACTGAGTGGGGAGCCAGACATGGGGCTCTGTCCCAGGACCCAGAGATCACGACCTGAGCCAAAGTCAGACACCTAACCGAGTGAGCCACCCAGGTGCCCCTCAGCTATACTTCAATTTTTAGAAAGTCACATAATTTGAAAAAAAAACCCTCATTGCTCAAAGACATATTTCAAACTCTAGTTGACATGACTGATTCTAGTGATGAGTATTTATGGTTTGATTTATTGTATTTTAAGGAATAAACATGTGAAGGTATATTAATCATGTAGAAGTTAATTATACCAATTACACATAAGTGCATAAAAAAATCTTTGTTCTTAACATGTATATCCCAAAACTTATCTCCTTTTTAGCACTCTGCAATAACAGGAGAAAAGAGGTACTTGAAGTTCTAGAATGAACTTGAAAGGTAGCTACATATCAGGTAGCTTAGTTATTATTTAGATATTCTTTTTTGAAGAAGGAAGTTGTAGAATTTACTGTCCAGTAGTCTTTAATAATCTAATAGGTCTTTGGGAAGATTTGGGTATTGTGTTTAATTACATAAATTCATTAGCCATCTGTTCAAGGATATATTGCTGCATAAAAAATTACCTCTAAACTTTTTAATTAATTAATTAATTTTTATTTATTTTTCCATGAGAGACACAGAGAGAGGCAGAGACACAGGCAGAGGGAGAAGCAGGCTCCCTGCAGGGAGCCTGATGTGGGACTCGATCCTGGGACCTTGGGGTCACACCCTGAGCTGAAGGCAGATGCTCAACTGCTGAGCCTCCCAGGTGCCCCTAAATTTAAATGGTTTAAAAAAATAACAAAAATATTTTACCAGGACTCACGAATTTGGGATCAGCTTAGCCAGGCAGTTCTGGCTCGATTTCTGTCTTAAGGTTGCAGTCAATACGTTGGCTGGGCTGCGGTGATCTGGAAATACAGAGGACGGCTCCCTCACATGCTTGGTAGGCTATGTCAGCTTTCAGCGGGAGGCCTCCGTTTGTTGCGTCCCCACAGTACTGTGAGAGCACCCCCGGACATGGTAGCCAGCTTCTCCCAGGTCAAGTGATTGGGACAAGGTAGAAGCCATGGTATCTTCTATGAGCCAGCCTAGAAGTCACAGTCTGGCATTTCTGCCATGTGCTGTTCGTTGTGGGAGGAGATGACATAGGGGCACGAATACCAGGAAAGTGAAGTTCTGTGGGGGCCGTGTTGGCGGTTGTTAACGGAACATGGCAGTATGCTGCCGGCAGAAAAAACTAGCAAGAGATGTGGTCCTCACCTTCTGGGAATTTGCACTCTAAAGTAAATCACATTGAAACACATGTATGAATGTGACTCAACACCCATTTCATTCCATTTATTTTAAGTATCTGGTATGTGACACATATTATGCTAAATAGCAAAATAAGCTGCAGGATGGCGTCAAGGTTTTGAATCCGGCGACTAGGTAAATGATGCTGTTGCAGGGGGGGAAAATGAAAGAATAGTTGATGCCGACTGGAGAGAAAAGGACCAGTCAACTTTTGATAGAAGGAGATTTTATGGAAATAACATTTGAGAAGACATGGCATCAGCTATAAGGAGGTTTCAGCAGTCACAGAAGAGTTTACGGTGGGGAACAGGGTGGCAAGATAAATTGCTGTATATTAGAGCTATCTAATGGAATTCTTTTAAGATTCTATTTTTTTTTTAAGTTTTTTTTTTTTTTAATTCATTCATGAGAGACAGAGGGGGTGGGGCAGAGACACAGGCAGAGGGAGAAGCAGGCTCCATGCAGGGAGCCTAATGTGGGACTCGATCCAGGACTCCAGGATCACACCCTGATCCCAAGGCAGGCGCTAAACCACCAAGCCACCCAGGGATCCCCTATCTAGTGGAATTTTGAACATGACAATGAATAGTTCAGGCTTGCTATACAAATTAATGAGGATCCATTGAAAATATTTGACTGAAAGGTTCATATGGATGAAAGAAGAAATGACTAGCATTATTATTTTTAAGATTTTATTTACTTATTTTAGTGTGCTCACGGGTAGAAGGGGAAGGATAAGGAGAGGGAGAGAATCTTTTTTTTTTTTTAAGATTTTATTTGTTTATGTGATACAGAGCACAAGCAGGGCAAATGGCAGGGAGAAGGAGAAGCAGGCTTCCTGCTGAACAGACAGCCTGATATGGAGCTCGATCCCAGGACCCTGGGATCATGACCTGAGCTGAAGGCAGATGCTTAACCAACTGAGCCACCCAGGTGCCCCGAGGGAGAGAATCTCAAACAGACTTTACACTGAGTGCAGAGCCTGAATACAGGGCTCAATCCTACAACCCTGAGGTCATGACCTGAGCTGAAACCAAGAGTTGGAGGGAGGGAGAGTGTCGGGAAGCAGACTGCCCACTGAGTGCCATTCTTGTTTGTGAAAGTTCTTTGTTAGACTAGGGCTGTAAGTATGAAAAGGATAACAATGTTTTTCAAGTTTCTTTCTTTTTGTTGGGAGGTGTTTTATTTCATAGTTGGATGTTCTTTTTTTTTTTTAAATTTTTATTTATTTATGATAGGCACACAGTGAGAGAGAGGCAGAGACACAGGCAGAGGGAGAAGCAGGCTCCATGCACCAGGAGCCCGATGTGGGATTCGATCCCGGGGCTCCAGGATCGCGCCCTGGGCCAAAGGCAGGCGCTAAACCGCTGAGCCACCCAGGGATCCCATAGTTGGATGTTCTAACTTAAAATGACATGTGGGTGTTGAGTTGAAAGGTGATGGGGGGAAAAGAAAGATGATAGGGTAGTATCATCTATTATGCAAACTGAGGAGAAAATTATAGGGAAGTGACAGACTTTTCTATAAGGCATAAGGTGCAGTAAGAGCTCAGATTATCTCTGAGTTGGGAACTGGACTCTGGAAAAGGAATTTGGAATAGTAATTGAAGTTGATTACTTTTAGTGATTTTTTTTTTTTTTTATGGTCTGAATTCTTTGGAGGGGGACCTGGGTGGTTCAGTCAGTTAAGCATCTGCCTTTATTTTTTTTCAAGATATTTATTCATGAGAGACACAGAGAGAGAGAGGCAGAAAACACAGGCAGAGCGAGAAGCAGCCTCCATGCAGGGAGCCCAATGCAGGACTCGATCCTGGGACAGCGGGATCACGACCTGAGCCAAAGGCAGATGCTCAACCGCTGAGCCACCCAGGCGTCCCAGGCATCTGCCTTTAGGTCAGGTCATGATCCCTGGGGTCCTGGAATTGAGCCGAGTCGGGCTCCCTGTTCAGCAGGGAGTCTGCTTCTCCCTCTTCCTCAGCCCCTCCCCCATCCTGTGCTTGGTGTCTCTCTTTAATGAATAAATAAAATCTTAAATTTAATTGAAGTATAATTGAGAATACAGTATTATATTAGTTTCAGGTGTACAACATAGTGATTTAATAATTATATGCATTACAAAATGCTCACCATAAGTGTAGGTAACCATCAGTTACCATATAGTTACTACAATATTATTGACTAGATTTCACTTGTAGTGATTTTGTGTTTCTGTTTCTTGTTTTTCACTTAAAGTAATTTTGATGTTGCATACAGTATAGACATTCCAGGGTCTCCATGTAAGATGGAAATAATGTGATCGTTTTTCAGTAGTTATGGCACCATGTTCATTGGTTTATGTTGGGGTTTTATTATGACATGTATTCATAGGATGAAAATTTAAAGAGAGGTGTGCCTGAGTGGCTCAGTTGATTGAGTGTCTGACTCTTGATCTCAACTCAGGTCTTGATCTCAATGTCGTGAGTTCAAGCCCTGAATTGGGTTCCACACTAAGCATGGACCCTACTTAAAAAAAAAATTAAAATAAAGGGAAATATAGGTAAAGTAACTGAAATTCCTTTTTCATACTTCTTTCTTGGTTTGTCCTCCTATCCCTCACCATCCCTCGTTAGGTGGTGTGGAATGGCTGCAAATCAAGGACAATGATTTCTCCTATAGACCCAACATGATATGTAGCTTTCTGCATGAAAATGAAGATGACGATATTGGAGCTCCAGCCTCAGATAAATCTTTGGAGTTGGAAGAGGAAGAGATTCAAATGAAAGATAATTCAAGCTTGGGTTATGAACAGGGGAAATCACTGAACTTGGAAGTAGACAATTCTGGTCCTCTTCTTGATGATATCCCTTCCTCTGAGACAGACAGTTATGTTTTTATGGAAACTCAAGATACTACCTTAGAAATCTCTCCTAGATGAAATGTTTCTCATTATAACTAGTCATGAACTTTTTGTTTGGATTTTTGATATAAAAGAATTGTGTAGCTTTCAGTTGTTCACTATTTTACTAGTTTTATTGGCTATACGTGCATTTCTGATTATAACACAGTTTAATATACCAGAGTCATTAAGGACAAGATCCAAATTGAATTTTTAAAAATCTGCTATAAATGACTATAGGGACCCTTCTCTGATAAGCCCTTTAAATTGAAAGTTTTATTAAGGTAAGTATATAAGTTTTTTTATTGCAACCGTCACAAATTACTACAAACTTAGCAGTTTAAAATGACACAAGTATATTAACAGTTTTGTAAGTCAGCTGTCTCACATGGCCTGGGCTAAAATCAAGGTATTGGCAGGACTTCATTCTTTTCTGGAGGTTAGGGGTGGGGAGACTGTTTCCCTGTTTAGTTGTTGGCAGATTTTAATTCTTTGCCATTGAAGGATCAGTGTCCCATTTTCTTACTGTCATCTGAAGGCCATTTCCAGCTTCTAGAGGCTGCCTACATTCCTTGGTCTATGGTCCTTTTCTAAGCCAGTAAATCTCTTGATTCTTCCATTATCGTTATCTCTGACCCATCTTGCTCATTACCTGACCTAGTATTTGTTCTTTCTTTGTTTTGTTAATAATCCCAGAATTATTCAAGTTAGCAATGTGCCCATATATGTGTACATATGTATATATGTGGCCATATGACTAAGTTCTGGCCAGTGACGTGGGAATTTTAAGTGTTGAGTGGTGGATGGTTCTAGAAAGCTTCCTTAAACCTTAAGGCATAAAGGGAGATGAGTCAGTTCATCTTCTCTTTTTTCCTGCTGGAACATGGATGTGGTAGCTAGAGTTTCAGCAGGCTTTCTGGACGGTAAAGAAACCTTGGAAATAGAAGCCGTGAGTGACAGAGCAACAAGATATAAGATTGGATCCTCATATGATGCTGCCCTGGTTTGCCAAGAATAAAGAAGGTTAATAATAAAACCCTTTCTTTTTCTCCCTTGTAAAAGGACTTCAAGTTTACCTTTTAGCCATGTTTCTCTAGAAATCTACTAGAGAAGGTAATAAGAGAATGTCAACTGTGATGTCAGGCAGTATTGTGATTAAAAATGACCCCTTATTGGGGTGCCTGGGTGGCTTAGTTGGTTAAGCATCCAATTCTTGATCTCAACTCAGGTATTGATCTCAGGGTTGTGAGTTCAAGCCCTGAGTTGGGCTCCACGCTGTGCATGGAGCCTACTTAAAAAAAAAAAAAGACCCCCTTATTGGTAAACTGTATGGACCAGGAAGACTACGGCAGCTCTAAATGCCCTTTGGAAAATGTGGACTTTGGACCTACTTAAGCACTGTGTATTTTGTTTGTATTTTTTTAAGTAGGCTCCATGCCCAACATGGTGCTTGAAATCACAACCCTGAGATCAAGAGTTGCATGCTCTACTGATTGAGCCAGCCAGATGTGTCAAATATTGTGTTTCTTATTACTAAGAATCCTGAAAGCTACACTCATGGCTGTTTCAAGAGATGTTGCTTCTTGGAAAGCCTGAAGTTTCTAAGCCAGCGTAGCATCTGCACCCACCCTAATGATCTCCTTTCCTTATATCTGCACTGACACTTGGTGCCAGAGTAAAGCCTCCTGTTGAAACAAGCCTTGTGCTGCTGTGTTGTTTCCTATAAAGTTAAGTTAATCTGGTGCTGGATTCAGTCCCATTAGGCCAATTGGGTCTTGTGAGTGTGAATGTCCTTCCAAACCTGTGACTGCTGCTGCTGTTCAGGCAGAGAAGGCACTGCAAGCAACCACCTACCCCTGGCCTTTATGTGAGAAAAATAACTTGTCTCCTGTGTAAGTCATTAATCCTATTTAATACATTACACATTTTGAAAAATAGAGAAAAGTATAAGGAAGTAGAATGGAAGATTCTTGAGATTTGTAATCTTGCTAAAGAAACTGATCTAGGGACGCCTGGGTGGCTCTGGTTGGGCATCTGACCTCGGCTCAGGGCATGACCCCAGGGTCCTGGGATTGAGTCCTGCATCAGGCTCCCTGCATGGAGCTTGCTTCTCCCTCTGCCTGTGTCTCTGCCTCTGCCTCTCTCTTGGTCTCTCATGAGTAAATAAATAAAATCTTTTTTTTTTTTTTTAAAGAAACTGATCTAAACTGATGTAGTTCTTTCTACCTGAAATTGAAGAGAATAATAGAGTCTTATATTCTGAAGAGAACGTAATGTGTTTTAGTTCCCTACCTGTAAATGAGAATAAATGTTTGGAATTTAGTAAAATAATCTTTTCCAACCATGAAGTATTTTGTAAGACTGGAACTTCACCAATGAATTTCTTCACCATTGATCTGTCTTACTGACTTACTAGAATTACTTAACAAACTAATCTTGGAACTACAGTCTCTGTGTAGCTGTTATAATACTGCTTCTGGCACTGAATGCAGTGGTTGGCTTTTGCTCACAAATAATGGTAGGATTATATTGCTAAGGTGCTCCATGTGGAATTATTCCTTAAGGCCAATATGGAAATGTTTGGAGATCCAGGTATTTGTTTATTATGTACTATATAGTTGGTCATAACAAATGCATTGACAGATGTGGCCAGCTGAGTCAAATTATTGATGGTATCATGTGGTTAGCTATTCAGCAGCAGCTGATAATTTTTTAGAATCTACTGTTTTCATTTCGTTTTGTGCCCATATGAAACTGCCCAAACTTCCTAATGTGTCTGGCATGTATTATCTTCCATAAATGTCATTGATTCTAATATGGATTTGCTGTCTCTCTTTTACGACTTCCACCATTATTCCCTTATAGAATAAGGGAATCCTGTTTATAAAATTATCTAGAAGTACACATTATTGACTCAATACAGAGTGAACATACACCTTTGTTAGTGACAATAGGTAGTTTCTAGATACTGGTATATTTTTTTCTTTTAAAATGTTTCTCTTTTTGGGGGGCAAGGGGGACAACTGATACTTTGGTCTGGGTTTAATGTAGCCATACTTGCATATCATGAATAAAGATGTCAAGATAGCAAAGATCCTAGTTTTCTCAAATCCAAATAAGAGTTCTTTCACTGTCGTGATGTCTTCACAAACTGTTATTTTCTTTTTTTAAAGATTTATTTATTTAGTATTTATGATAGACATAGGGAGAGAGAGAGAGAGGCAGAGACACAGGAGGAGGGAAAAGCAGGCTCCATGCCGGGAGCCCCACGCGGGACTCGATCCTGGGACTCCAGGATTGCGCCCGGGGCCAAAGGCAGGCACCAAACTGCTGAGCCACCCATGGTTCCCCACAAACTGTTATTTTCTAATCATATTTCATGCTTCTATTTGGTGATTATATTAGTTTCCTACTGCCGCTGTAACAAATTATCACAAATTTAGTGGCTTAAAACACCATTAAATTTATTAGAGTTCTGGAGGTCAAATTCTAAATAGATTAAACCTTATGGGGATAAAATCAAGATGTTGGTAGGGCTGCATTCCTTGTGGAGACTCCAGGGGAGAATCCCTTGTCTTTTCCAACTACTAGAGACTGCCTACTTTTCCTTGGCTTGAGGGCCCTTCCTCCATATTCAAAACTAAGAGTATAACATCTTCAAATCTCTCTCACCTGCTTCTGTCATCATATCTCTGATTCTTATACTCCTATGTCCCTCTTAAAAGGTCCCCCGTAACTAGGTTGGGCTCATACAAAAAATCCAGAGTAACCATCCTATCTAAAGATCCTGAACTTAATCACATCTGCAAAATACCCTTTATATATAACATTCATAAGTTCTAGGCATTTTAGGGAGACATTATTTTGTCTGCCACACTGTCATTCCCATTTTGGTGCATAAATTGTTCCACCCCAGGAAACAAGTGAGGTGGCCTCACAATTTCCTTAGATACTTAGATACTGCCTGGAGAGAATTTCCAGGTTACAGTATAAGGAGGAGGAGTCCAGATGAAATTCAGAAGTCTTTCTGAGTTGAGATAGAACTGGAAACCCAAGACCAAGAGAGCTGGAGCTTGCATAGCAGAATATCAGGGGAATACAGAGAGAAAGCTTCAAGAGAGCTTCAAGAAAGCTACAGAGAACCCTCCTGGAGTCTTCAGTAGACTACTTGATAACATGTATGCCAGAAAGCCCCTGGAGGCAGGGAAAAGAGCCATCTGAACAATCCCTGGAGCTTGCAGTTCTCAGCCGGTGTAGAAAACCTCATATTTCGTGGAGCATGGACACAGTACTCAGAAGGGTTTTTGCTTCAGAGCATAATTAGCCTAAATGAGGCTTTTGTGTCACCTAACAAAATTAAAAACAAGAACTGAAAGGATCAAACTGTTTTCCAAGTAACTGCATCTCAGACAACACTGAAGAATTATTTTAATGGTTTTTATTTATTTCTTTGAGAGAGGGTGAGCAAGCATGAGCAGGGGCTGAGGGAGAGGGAGAAGCAGACTCCCCAGTGAGCAGGGAGCCCAATACGGAGCTCAATCCCAGGACTCTGAGATCATGACCTGAGCTGAAGGCAGACACCCAACTGAGCCACCCAGGTGCCCCTGAAGAATATATTTTAAAAAGATTTTATGTATTTATTTATTAGAGAGCTCAAGAGTGAAGGAGTAGGGCAGAGGGGGAGAAAGAGGGACAAGCAGACTCCAAGCTAAGTGTGGAGCCCAATGTGGGGCTTGATCCCACAACCCTGAGATCATGACCTGAGCCAAAACTGAGAGTTGGACACCCAACTGACTGAGCCACCCAGGCACCCCAACACTGAAAATGTTTTTAATATAGCCAACACTCAACAAAGTAAAACACAGTATCTGGCATTCAATAAAATGTTATCAGACACATTTCTGGTTTCTGGTCTGGCACTGAGAAGCTGGAAGTCACCACTCCATCTTAACAGTAAAATAAAAACCTGAACTTTTAAGCGATAATGACTAAGAATTTCCCCAAATTAATATCAAGCATCAAACCACAGATTCAGGATGCTCAGAGAACACCAAGTAGGATAAATGCCAAAAAATCCCTAAGTCTAGGGATATTTTCATTTCTAGAAAATCAACAATAAATTTAAAATCTGAAAGAAACCAGAGAGGGAAAAATACCTTACCTATAGTGGAGCAAAGAAGAATTACATGTGACTTCTCAATAACTATGCAAGCAAGAAGACATTTGGAATGAAATATTTTAAATGTTGAAAGAAAAAACCCACCAAGCTAGAATTTAGTACTCTGCAAAATTATTCTTTAAATGTGAGAGAGACTTTCAAAAAGTACATAAAGACAAAAATTGAGGGAATTTATTGCCAGTAGACCTTCCTTGCAAGAAATGTTAGAAGTTATTTAGAGGGAAGTAGAATGATAGGAGTCAGAAGCTTGGATTTGCATACAGAAAGTATGATCATCAGAGAAGGAATAAGTGAAGGTAAAATCAAAACTTATTTTTGGGATGTCTGGGTGGCTCAGTGGTTGAGCGCCGCCTCCCTTTGGCCAGGATCAAGTCCCACATCAGGCTCCCTGCAGGGAGACTGCTTCTGCCTCTCTCTTCTGTGTGTCTCTCATGAATAAATAAAATCTTAGAAGAAAAAAAAATTTTTTTATTCTTGATCACCAGATAAATTTGTTGAAATACTAATAACAATATATTTGATTAACTATGCTTTTGTATATATGGATTGCTATAGAAAGAATGTGTTCTCCCAAAATTCATGTGTTAAAATCCTAACTCCGAGGGTGATGGTATTACAAGGTGGGGCCTTTCGGAAGTAATTAAGTCATGAGGGTGAAGCCTTCTTGAATAGTATTAGTGCCCTTGTAAAAAGAGACTCTTGAGAGCTCCTTTGTTCCTTGTTCCATGTGACAACACAGTGAAAAGATGGCTGTGTATGAATCAGGAAATAGGCCCTCATAAGACACCAAACCTGCTGTTGCTTTGATCTTAGACTTGCTAGCTTCCAGAACTGTGGAAAATACATTTCTGTTGTCTATAAGCCACGCAGTATAGGAAATTCCTTTTTAACTCCTCAGATGGACTAAGACATGTGTGCTTATGTATAAGTAAAATGGATGACACAAATGATAAAAGGGACAGGAAGGAGGAATTAAGAGTATTTTTGTATTGTAAGGTACTTGTACACTCCATGAAGTAGTAAATTGTTATCTGAAAGTGGATGTGGAGGGGCACCTGGATGGGTCAGTGCTTAAGTGTCTGTCTTTGGCTCAGGTCATGGTTCTGGGGTCTTGGGATTGAGACCCGCATCAGGCTTCCTGCTGGGAGCCTGCTTCTCCCTTGCCTATGTCTCTGCTTCTCTGTGTCTCTCATGAATAAATAAAATCTTAAAAAAAAGTGGACATAGATTAATTGTAAATATATTGCAAACTCCAGGGCAACCACTAAAAAGTGTTTTTATTTATTTATGAGAAAGATTGAGTAAGATTGGGGGGAGCAGAGGGAGAGAGAATCTTAAGCAGGCTCCATGCCAAGCACAGCCCAACTTGGGGCTTGATCTCACGACCCCGAGATCATGGCATGAGCCAAAATCAAGAATTGGATGCTTAACCAATGAGCTACCCAGGCACTTCTAAGAAGTTTATAAAGAAGTTTAGGGGCTCCAGGCTGGCTCAGTAGGTAGAGCATATGACTCTTGATCTTGGATTTTGAGTTTGAGCCCCATGTTAGGTGCAGAGATTACTTAAAATCTTAAAAAAAAAAAAAAGGGCAGCCCCGGTGGCGCAGCGGTTTAGTGCCGCCTGCAGCCCGGGGCGTGATCCTAGAGACCCTGGATCGAGTCCCACGTCAGGCTCTCTGCATGGAGCCTGCTTCTCCCTCTGCCTGTGTCTCTGCCTCTCATTCTCTCTCTGTGTCTCTATGAATAAATAAATAAAATCTTTTAAAAAAAAGTTTAACCAAATATACTAAGAAAGGAGAGAAAATGGAATCATATAAAATGCCATTTAAACCCACAAAATACAGATGCACCTGGCTGGCTAGTCAGTATAGCATGCAACTCTTGATCTTGGGATTGTGAGTGGGAACTCCAGGTTGGTTGCAGAGATTATTTAAAAATAAAACCTTGGGGTTCCTGAGTGGCTCAGTGGGTTGAGTGTCTGATTCTTGATTTCCTCTCAGGTCATGATCTCAGGGTTGCAGGATTCAGCCCTAAATTGGGATCCATGCTCAGTGAGAAGTCTGCTTGTCTTTTCCTCTACTCCTCCCCCACCAGTTTCTCTACTTCTCCCTCTGTCAGTGTCTGTGCTTCTCTCTCTCTCTCTGTGTGTGTCTCTCATAAATAAATAAATAAATAAATAAATAAATAAATAAATAAATAAATAAATAAATAAATCAAATCTCGATCCTGGGTCTCCAGGATCATGCCTTGGGCTGAAAGCGGTGCTAAACCGCTGAGCTACCTGGGCTGCCCAATAAATAAAATCTTAAAAAAAAAAAAAATCTTTTTAAAAACTCACAAAGACCGGGGCACCTGGGTGGGTCAGTGGTTGAGCATCTGTCCTTACCTCAGGTTGTGATGAGGTCCTGGGATTGAGTCTCACATCAGGCTTCCCACAAGGAGCGTGCTTCTCCCTCTGCCTATGTCTCTGCCTCTCTCTCTGTGTCTCTCGTAAATAAATAAAATATTTTTTAATAAAGTTTTTATTTATTTATTCGTGAGAGACACACAGAGAGAGACAGAGGCAGAGACACAGGCAGAGACACAGGCAGAGGGAGAAGCAGGCTCCATGCAGGGAGCCCAACATGGGACTCGATCCCGGGTCTCCAGGATCACCCCCAGGGCTGAAGGCAGTGCCAAACCACTGAGCCACCTAGGCTGCCCTAAATAAATAAAATCTTAAAAAAAAAAAAAAACCCACAAAAGACAAAAGTAATGTAAGACAAAAATAACAACAAAGAGCAACAAACTGAAAACAGTAATATATATGATAGATAGATATGAATCCAGCTATGTCAACAATAATTTTGACTGTCAGTGCTCTTAATGCACCAATTAAGACAGATTGTCAGAGTGCATCAAGAGATAAGACCCAACTAAATGTTGTCTATATGAGGGACACTTGGGTGACTCTGAGCATCTGCCTTTGGCTCAGGTCCTAATCATTGTAACACTAATCCAAACAAGGTAGGAGTAGCTATATTAATTCAGACAGAGCTAACTTCAGACCAGGGAAAGTTATCAGGGATAAAGAGAGGCATTACATATTGATAAGGTGGTCAATTCTCCAAGAAGACATAATGATCATTAACATGTATGTGTCCAACAATAGAGCATGAAAATACATGAGGCAAAACTGATAGAACTGCAAGGAGATATAGATGAATCCACTAATAGTTGAAGACTTTTGCAACTCTATCAGAAATGGACAGATCCAGTAGGCAGAAAATGATGGAAGGACATGGTTGAACTCGGGCAGCCTGGGTGGCTCAGTGGTTTATTAGCACCTGCCTTCGGCCCAGGGCATGATCCTGGAGACCCGGGATTGAGTCCCACGTTGGGCTCTCTGCATGAAGCCTGCTTCTCCCTCTGCCTGTGTCTCTGCCTCTCTCTCTCTGTGTGTCTCTCATGAATAAATAAATAAAATGTTGTGGTTGTTGTTGTTTTTTTTTTTTTTAAAGTACATGGTTGAACTCAAAAACTCAGTCAACTGGACATAAGGGACATCTATAGACTACTTTATATAACAATAGAATATACATTCTTCTCAAGCTCACATGTAACATTCATCAAGATAGATCACATTTGGGGGCAAAAAACATCAAGTTTAAGAGTAGAAATCATACAATGTCCGCTCTCAAACCACAATGAAACAACTAGAAATCAATAACAGCTGGAAAATACTGTAATACTCAGAAATTAAGCGACATACTTCAAGTAACACAGGGCAAGAAGAACTCTCAGAAATTTAGAAATGTTTTGAACTAAATGAAAACAAAACTTCTTAAAAGTTGTGAGACACAGTGAAAGCAGTGCTTAGAAGGAAATGTATAGCATGGAATGTATATATTAAAAAAGAAGAAAGACCTAAAATCAATCATCTAAACTTCCATGTTAGGGAATTAGAAAAAAAAAAGAGCTAATTAAATCCAAAGTAGGCAGAAGAAAGAAATAATAAAAATTAGAAGTAAATGAAATTGAAAACAGGAAATCAGTTGAGAAAGTCAATTAAAACAAAGGCTGATTCTTTGAAAAGATCAATTAAATTGATAAGACTCAAGTCTGGCTAAAAAATGAGACAGATTATTAATATCAGAAATGAAAGAGGGGAACTTCCTCAACTTGATAAAGACTGTCTACAAGACTGCTATCATATTAATGGTGAGAAACTTGAAGCTTTCCTGTTAAGATCAGGAACAAGGTAAGAATGTCCCCTCTCACCACTGCTTTTTAACATTGCACTGGAAGTCCTAGATTACCTAGGGTAATGCAAACAAGGAGAGGGAACTAGAAGCATACAGATTGGGAAGGAAGAAATAAAATTGTTCCAGATGATATGATCATCTATGTAGAAAATGTGAGAGCAACTATCAAAAAAGCTTAAAAACAAAAACTCGTGGAACTAATTAGCAATGGTAGCAGAGATGCAGGATAGAAGTTAATACACAAAAGGCAATTGCATTCCTATATACCAGCAATGAACACATGAAATTTGAAATTTAAAACACAATATTATTTATATTAACACCGCCCAAATGAAAAAAACTAGGTATTAATCAAAATACATACAAGACCCATATGGGGAAAATAACATTCTGATAAATCAAAAAAGAACTAAATGGAAAGATATTCCATATTCATGGATAGGAAGACACAATATCGTCTGGATGTTAGTTCTTCCCAGCTTGCTCTTTAGATTCAGTGCAATCCCAAAATCCTAACAAGTTATTTTGTGGGTATTGGCAAAGTGATTCTAAAGTTTATATGGAGAAGCTTCTGGTGGCAGGGTCTGTGAAAGGGGTGCAGGTGCCATGCCTGGATGTGAAGGTGGCAAGAAAATGCCCCTGAAGTGGCCCAAGAAGCAGGCCAAGCAGATGGATGAGAAAGATAAGGCATTCAAGAAACAGAGGAGCAGGAGAAACTCCAATGGGCTAAAAGTGAAGGCTGTGGGGATGGGCCCTGGGGTCACAGGGGAATTAAGATATCTGACCAAAAAAAAAAAAAAGTAATCTGACAAAAAGTAAGCTGTTCCTTATGCTTGAGGCAATGGTGATTCGTAATTCCATTCTTGTTAAACATCTGGATTCCCTGTCATGTATCTGTTGCCACCTATAGCTAGAATGAACTGTTAGATCCTGTTGTACATTTAAGAATAAACTTCGGTAAAAAAAATAGTAATAAATCACTCCTTAAACAAAATAAAGTTTATATGGAGAGGCAAAAGACCCACAATAGCCAACACAATATTGAAAAACAAAGGATGATAGACAGTACCCAACTTCCAAGACTTGGTATAAAGTTACAGTAATTGAGACAGTGAGAATTGGCAAAAGAATAGACAATACTGAATAGACTGAATACAGGGCCCAGAAATATACCTACATACATGTAGGCCACTCATTTTATTTTTATTTTTATTTATTTTTATTTTATTTTTAAAAGATTTTATTTATTTGACAGAGAAAGATGTAGCTTACGGTATTAAGTAAATGATCCTATTTCTTCATACAAAAAGCATGTTACTGTGACTTCTTAATTTTATTTTTTAAAGATTTTATTTATTCATGAGAGAGAGAGAGAGACAGGCAGAGGGAGAAACAGGCTCCAGTCAGGGGGTCTAATGTGGGACTCAATCCCAGGACTCTGGGATCATGCCCCAGGCCAAAGGCAGATGCTCAACCACTGAGCCACCCAGGCATCCCGACATCTTTTTTTTTTTTTTTTTTTTTGTCCTGACATCTTAATTTTAGATCTGCATAACTAATTTCAGACTTCAGACTTCTAGAACTCTAACATTTACAGAGATTTAGAAAGATTTGCAGTAACTAATATATTCCTATATAAAATTATTTTTATATTTTTTCAGCAAAAGAAAATTGTAATATTCATACAATTCCTAGTGAATAAAGACCATGCCTAAAGCAAAAAAAGAAGAAAAAAAGAGAAAGAAAGAAAATAAAGGTGTAAATCTTTATCATCTTGGTTTAGGAAATGGCTTCTTAGATATGACAAAGAGTACAAAGCAACGAAAGAAAATAATGGATAAATTGGACTTCAGCAAAATTGAAAACTTTTGTTCAAAGGACACTCTAGAAAATGAAGATACTCAATGGGAGAAAATATCTGCAAATTGTGTATCAGATAAGGGTCTCAGGTCTAGAATATATAAAGAATTTATGTACACTCCACAACAAAGACAACACAGTTTTTAAAATGAGCAAATAATCTAAATAGACATTTTTCTAAAGGAGATAAACCTATAAATGTCCAATCAGCCCATGAAAAGATTTCAACATCATTTGCCCTCAGGGAAATGCAAATGAAAACCACAATGATACCACTTCACACCCAGGTATGGCTTAATAAAAAAAGATGGACAATAGCAATATTTGCTAAAGAGTAGGAAAACTGGAACTTGTGGTTGATAGAATAGTGCTCCCCTCAAAAGATGTCCTTACTCAGGGATCTGAGTTACCTTACTTGACCAAAGGGAACTTTGCTTTATAAGTAAAGGATCTTGAGATAAGCAATGATGTGGATTATCCAGGTGGGCCACATGTAATTACAAGGCTTTTATAAGAGGGATTCAGGAGTGTCAGAGTCAGGGACGCTGGGTGGCTCAGTGGCTGAGCGTCTCCCTTCGGCTCAGGGTGTGATCCTGGGGTCCCGGGATCGAGTCCCACATCGGGCTCCCACAGGGAGCCTGCTTCTCCCTCTGCCTGTGTGTGTGTGTGTGTCTCATGAATAAAAAAATCTTTAAAAAATAAAAACTACAATTGTGCCGTCACTCTGCACATAATTGGTAATGCTAAGAATGGGTAGGATTCATAACCTAAGGGATTAGAACCTGTAAATCTCTGTTACACGGGTGAGAACACTATCAGTCAAAATCAAATTTTTCTTGCCCAATTTAATGCACGATGAACTCTAGCCATGAAAATATGATCATAGTATTCTGATCTAATGTCATTGAGATTACGTACAGAAAATTCAGGAAATATGGTACATACAGCATTTCAAGTGTTTTACTTCCATGTAAACTTAAAAGAACATACATTTCCCACAAGGAAGGGTTAGTCTAGGTCATTGGTGTATATTTACAAAACATTTCATCACCACAAATGCTAAAAGTTTCAAGATGGGGCATTGGAAGTGTTTTGCTTCCATGAGAAAAAAGGTAATATGATAGAAAGCTGTAGCTTATGATATTAAGTACACAATCCTTATTTCTTCATACAAAAAACGCATGACTGTGACATATTAGTATTAGATCTGCAAAACTAATTTCAGACTTCAAACTTGTAGGACTCTAATATAAATGTGTTATTTTTACACCAGAAGGTGGGGGTAATAGAAAATAGAATCCAGGGGGTCCCTGGATGATGGCCCAGCGGTTTAGCGCAGGGCGTGACCCTGGGGTCCTGGGATCGAGTCCCACATCTGGCTCCCTGCATGGAGCCTGCTTCTCCCTTGACCTGTGTGTCTCATGAATAAATAAAATAAAATAAAAAATAGAAATAGAAATACCAATACAAAGAAAGAAAGAAAGAAAGAAAGAAAGAAAGAAAGAAAGAAAGAAAGAAAGAAAGAAAGAAAAATACCAATACCAAACCCTGTTCCACTGCTAGGCGGGAATGTAAGATGTTGCAGGCAGAGAACAGTTTGGCAGTTCCTCAAAGTGTCAGACCCAGGGTTACCCTGTGATCCAGCAATTCTACTCCTAGAGAACTGAGATCTCTACACAAAGACTTGTACGTGAATGTTCAAACCAGATTCATAATGGTCAAAAAAAGTGGAAAATAGTCTATTCATAATAGTCAAAAAAGTTCAATAGACTATTGAAAATAGACTATTCATAATAGTCAAAAAAAAAGTTCAAATTCATAATAATCCAAAAAAAAAGGTGGGAAAAACCCCAAACATCCATAAATCTCTTGAAGGAATAAACAAACGTTCGTAGAATGGGGGATGAGGCTCGGCGGCGTTACTCTCTGCACGTCCTTTGCGAGCCCAACTCGGCCTCGCTGAGCTTCCAGTGCGGCCACCAGCGCGCGCTGCGCCTCGACGTCGGCATTCCGAGGGACTCCCCGCAGGAGAACAGCGGGTCCCCGGACACCTCATTCCGCGTAGACGTCTACACACGGGCGCCTGCTGGAAGCGGCTGCGGGCGGCGTCCCCGCGAGCGCCCACTTCCGGCGAGGAGCCCAGACCGAAGTCTGTAACCAAGGGAACGGGGCGGCCCCCGGAAGTGGCGTGCCGCGCAAGTTCCGGTTCCGCCCGTTCCGGGGCGCTGGCCTATCAGGCGTGGCCGCGCGGCGCACGCGCGCCCCTCCCCTCCCGCCGGGTCCGCGTGGCCGTAGCCATGGACGCTCTGGACCGAGTCGTGTGAGTGCGCTGGGGGCCCTCTCGGGGGTCGTTGGGGAGCGGGACTCCCGCGGGGGGAAGGAGGGCGGAAGCCTCCGCTCCGCCGGGCTGCCCCTCGCTCCTCCCGCTCTTTGGCAGTTGGGCCTGCGGCGGGCCGATGGGTGCCCTCGCCGGGGGCCCGAGAGCGCGGAGGCCCCGGGCGGCAGCCCCGGCGGTAGCGCCCGGATGGTGGCCGCTTCCCTCCCGGCCGGCTGGAGACGCCCTGGCTTCCCGAGCGCTGTGAGGACGTGAGCGGCCGCGCGAGTGGCGTCCTGCCCGAGGCCTCGGGAGCCGACCGGCGGAGGGGACGCTCCGGGTCCGGCGCGGGCGTCAGGTGACTTTGGGCCCGAGGTCCCCCGCCCCAGCCCTGGCGGACGTGGAGCCCTGATCGTGCTTCGTGGAGCCGCGAGAATTCCTGGCGGGCAGTAGAGCCTTCGCTGCGCCGCACGCAGGACAGGGCGCGAGCTTGTTCTTTCTCGGGTCGGTGTTTGTTTTCCGCGCGTTCAGAAAATATGTATCGATCTATCTCCTACATCGTCCCGCTGCTGCGTCTTGGGAGACGCCTGGGTTGAGACCCCATCAAAACGACAGATTCTTCTTTTGGTCATTAACTCAGAGGTTTTTGCGCATCTTTTCTGTGTCTGATTGGGGGACAAGCAGCTGATCAAATACATGTGATTTGCATTAGCCGCTGGCCAGGGACAAGTGACAGCTCACACGGACTATAGAGCATAGAGCCCTTTTTTCTTTTTAGTATGGACATACTAAACATTTCGTGATTTAACACACCTGTGTCTTCATCAAACAGTAGATGATTGGAAGCTTTATATTGCTTGACGCTTTATCTGGAGGAGAATCTTTTTTTTTTTTTTTTAAGGTTTTATTTATTTACTCATGAGTGACACAGAGCCAGAGACACAGGCAGAGGGAGAAGCAGGCTCCATGCAGGGAGCCCCATGTGGGACTCCTGGGTCACGCCCTGGGCCTAAGGCGGGCGCTAAACCACTGAGCCACCCAAGGGATCCCCCTCTGGGTGGTAAATTAAGTATGTGTATATTCTGTTTTTCTTTTCCTGCCCAAAGTGTCCACAGGACTGAAAGGTTGGAGGGTCATAGTTCCCTAAGAGAGGAGGAACTCTTTCAGTAGATGGGAGAGAACTGTTGGAAAAGCAAGATACACGGTGGAAGCAGAAGTGAAGCCCTTTTTCTGAAAACAGAAATGTATAAAAACATTCTATTCCTGCTGTCCCGTCATAAAAATCAGGATAATGAATTTGTTGTCCCTTCATATTTTGCAGAGTGATTTGTCTAGATGAGTTTTCATATCTAGCTCATTTTGAAGATCGGCCTACTTGTGAATAGTGTGACCTTGGCCAAATTACCTCCCTGGCCTCAGTTGCCTCATCTGTGAAATGAAAATAAGTTTACCTGTGTCATGGGATCTTGGTGAAGATAAGCACTAAGAGTGGCTCTATAAAATGATGAGTCATCATTATCCCCCCCTTTGGTGGCAATAATATTTGACTTTTTTGCCTGTGATGTTGGAGTGGGATATTGTATACTTCCTGGTAAGGATTGTGGTCTTAAAACGGGACGGAAGATAGGCAGTTAGTAGCCTCTCTGTGTTTAGTGACTGCTCACAGATCGCTCTTTGGTGTGCAAGACTGCAGAAAAAATAATGCAGTAAAAATAGCCACAGTATTCATTAAATCTTTAAAAACATTTTTTTCTTTTTTTTTTTTTTAAGATTTATTTATTTTTTCATAGAGAGAGAGAGAGAGAGGCAGAGACAGGCAGAGACACAGGCAGAGGGAGAAGCAGGCTCCCTGCAGGGAGCTGGAGGTGGATCATGCCCTGGGCCCAAGGCAGGTGCTAAACAGCTGAGCCACCTGGGCTGCCCACATTTTTCTTTTTTAAGTTTAGAAAAAAGCAGTAATAAGAATTGCTGGGGATATAAAAAAAGGAAAGCCTTTTTTAAAAAACCAAAAGCTAATAAAATTAACACTTAATAGTAACAACTAAAAACCCTCTACTAATATCTCCCTGAAAAGTGAGATTTTGTTTAATGGTAGAATCCTAACTGATAAATGTTATGTAATATTTGTTGATTTTTAAGAATTTGCACCTTAGCCAAGTTGTGGTTTTGTACCATGAGGATAATGTTTTAAGTTATTTTTTTTTGTTTTAAGTTATTATAAATTGTGATTTTTCTGAACAGAAAGCCCAAAACGAAAAGAGCAAAGAGATTCCTTGAGAAGAGAGAACCGAAACTCAGTGAAAATATTAAAAATGCAATGTTGATTAAAGGGGGAAATGCGAATTCAGTGGTGACACAAGTACTTAGAGATGTGGTATGTATATGTATACACTTATTTTTTTAATTTTCAAAAAAGATTTTATTTATTCATGAGAGACACACAGAGAGAGAGAGAGAGGCAGAGACACAGGCAGAGGGAGAAGCAGGCTCCATGCAGGGAGCCCAACGTGGGACTTGATCCCGGAACTCCAGGATCATGCCCTGGGCTGAAGGCAGGCACTAAACCGCTGAGCCACCCCGACTTCCCATGATCAGCCCTTTTAATCAGTTTGACCAGAGAAAACTGAGAGCAAACGTAGGAAACTGATTCAGCCATTGCTGTTATTGAGATCATGAGTATCTGGAGTGTGGTAGTGCCAGTGAAAATGAGAGATGATCGGAGAGACTGGATGTTGAGGGTAGAAGAGTGTGGCCATGGTGTCTGGATTGAATTCTTGAGTGGCAATCCCAATTCGAGAGTATACCAGGTGGAGCAGGTTTAGAGAGAGAAGTGATAATGTTCAGTTCAGGTCCTATAATTATAAGTGATGAAGATAAAAGTTTTATGTTTTTTTCTACCTCCATAGCCTGATTTTTAGCCCAGTTTGTGGAACATGGTAGATGCTCAACAAATGTTTAATCAGTGATCAAAAGGCACAGTCTATGGAGTCACCTAGTTGGTGGTTGAATATTTAGGCCTTGAATACAACAGGTTCTTTGAGTGAAATTAAGTAATTGAATAGATTTTTATACTTGACTAAACTCAAAAAGCTTGTTAAACACTATAGTTTGGATATATGAATGTCTAATACATGCTCATCCTTTGTGTCCGTGTCATTGTGTTGGTAGGATTCTGGCCCTGTATTTAAGTAAGCCTTGGGAACAGAACAATATTACAGGTTATTGCAGTAGTTAACATTCATATTGATGATTCTTGAGTTGTCACTGTGGTAACGTGCATGACACCAAAGCAGGGAACCACTTGGTCAAGAATTATCAAAACTTGTAGTACTGAAGGGACACCTGGCTGACTTGGAAGAGCATTGACTCTTGATCCTGGTGTTGTGAGTTTGAGTCCCACGTTGGCTGTAGAGATGACTAAAACAAATAAACTTAAGAAGTTTTAGTACTTAAAAAGAGCTTTTACTGCTGAATTTCCCTGGTTCATCAATTCTGATTGTTGATGAATGATCATTTTTCTTTTCATTATTTCCCTTATTTACCCCTTTCCCTAATGCAAGGGGATGCCTTAAGTCTTTTTTTATTCCTTACGGTAGAGCAGAACTGACCCTAAAGATAATAAGTGATTATTCATGAATGAGTGGAAAGAAGTAAGAAAAAAATGAAGGTTCAGTGACAGGAATTTTTTAAAGGGCTGTGTTTTAAACTTCAACTAGCGTTCTGATTGTTATTTCTGGGACTCTTTCTCTGGTCTCCAGACGTTACTTCAACTCTTTCAGCCTTTCCTGATAGGATTTATTTTTTATATTTTCTTTCTACCATCAAAGAGTTTGCCTGGAAAGAACGGAATGGGAATTTAAAGAAATGAAAGGAATTATTTGAGTTGTATAGATTTTTGAAAGGACGTAGAAACTTTGAGAAACTCCAGTCTAAGAGGATATTAAGCTTATGTTGCAGGGTTATATAAATGATTAAAAGGGAGCCAAGCAGAAGACATTAGAATAGGACCCTGGGACCAGGTGATCCTGTGTAATGCCTGATACAATGCAATTTTACTTTTACTTCTGCTTTTCTGAATGTAATTTGTTTTGAAAGCTATAAATTATGTCTTACAGTATGCACTGAAAAAACCGTATGGTGTTCTGTATAAAAAGTAAGTACTGACTTATTTTAAGTTATATTGTTCTATTATAAAAGTAACAGTTACCTATGGGAGATTCAGAAAACTATTTTGTTTAAAAAATATGATAGTTCCTTATATATAACTACGAGTATTTTAAAATTTTATTTTGTTCCAGTTTGTGTTTTTATTGTATTAAATATGATTACATAGTTAGAATCTTAATACATATATATTATTTTGAAATGATTATGGCCTTCCAGAAAAGTGGACAGAAATTAGTAGAGTTCTCATGACCTTCACGCACTTAATGTTTCATCTTGTGTAACCATAGTTATCAAAAGAAATTAACATTGGTATAATAATTTACTTGATTTGGTTTGCACCAGTTTTTCCAGTAATATCCTTTTTCTCTTCCAGGATCCTACACTGCACTTAATTGTCATGTCTCCTTGCTCTCCCATTTGTGACAGTTCCTTAGTCTTTCCTTTTTTGATGACTTTGACAGTTTTGATGAATGCTTGTTAATTATTTTGTAAAATATCCCTCAATTTGATTTGTCTTAAATTTCTCATGAATAGATTGAGCCTTATGCATTTTTGTCAAGAATACCAGAAAAGTGATGTGCTTTTCTCAGTAAATCATACCAGGGAGCACAGGATATCTTATGCTGGTAGCATTAACCTTGGTTAAAGTGGTGTCTGCTTGGTTTCTCCACTATACATTAACTATTTTTCCTCTTATAATTAATAAATGTTTGGTGGAAATATTTTGAGACCATGCAAAGACTATGCAAATAATCCTTTCTCTCCACACATTTTTTCTTATTAATTTTAGCATCCATCAATGGATCTTGTCTACAGAGGTGATTGCTCCTGGTGTTCTGATAGTGGTTTTCTATCTTCCTCGTTATATATTTATTAGTTGGAATTTTATGAAGAAAATCTCTCCCTTCTCCTTGTTGAATTACTCATTTATTAGTGTGGATTTACAGATATTTATTCTTTGGAGTTATAGTCCAGCGTTATTATTTTGTTGCTCAAATTCTACATTTGGCCATTGGGATCTCTTTCAGTTCGGCTCCTGTCCTCTTTCAATATGCTCCTTGTATTTGAGTACTTCCTTTCTGGTGCCACAAGATGCTCCAAGCTCATCTTTACTTTTTCTTTGTGGCAACCCTGAAATCAACCCCTTCTCTATGGAGACCTGTTTCTGTATATTGGAAATTGATAATTTAGAAATGAAGATCTGGGCATTAAGTATACTCTGTTGCTATGGGAGTGTCATTGTCCCTAGATGCCTATGCATACACACATCTAAATTTATATTTATCTATATTTGAAAAACTCTGAGTTCATACTGATACTTCCTGAAGAATCATGAGTTCATACTAATACTTCAGTTCCATTCCAATGCCACAGACTTCATTCCAGCCTTTCTTCTTTCCTTGTAACTTTTTTCTTCTGACAGTAAGAAACTTGGCTTTCTTTATTGGTAGTCCATATATATTTATTTATTTGTATCATTCTAGTACATACATAGTTTCAGAATTTCTAGCCCTATAAGAAACAAATTAACAAAAAAAAAAAGAAACAACAAATTAACTGGAGGATAAAATGTGTAAATAGTTCTTTTTAAGTTTAGAGTATCCAGTACAAATACTGTTTTCCAATGTAACATAAGTTAGGTTTTTTCCGCCTTTTTAATGTGTCTGTGTTGTTCCTTTAAAATACTATTAGGGTCATTTATTATAGTTTGAATTCTGTTTTGGGTTTTTCTCCACATCCTGGTTGTTGTTTTTTAAGATTTTATTTATTTATTCATGAGAGACACAGAGGCAGAGACATAGGCAGAGGGAGAAGCAGGCTTCATGCAGGGAGCTCGATGTGGGACTCAATCCCAGGACTCTGAGGTGTCCCTCCTGGTTGTTGTTTTAATTTATGTATGTAAAATTTACTCTGTGGTATACAGTTTTATCGGTTTTGAAAAATGCATTGAACTGTGTCAGCCACTACAGTTCATGATACAGAAACAGTTCCATCATCCTGAAAAATTTTTTTTTAATTTTTATTTATTTATGATAGTCACAGAGAGAGAGAGAGAGAGGCAGAGACATAGGCAGAGGGAGAAGCAGGCTCCATGCACCGGGAGCCCGATGTGGGATTCGATCCCGGGTCTCCAGGATCGCGCCCTGGGCCAAAGGCAGGCGCTAAACCACGGCGCCACCCAGGGATCCCCATCCTGAAAATTTTTTAGTGCAGTGTGCTCTTGTTGTTCTCCTCCTCCCCCTTAACCAGTGAACTGTTTTTCATCCTTACAGTTTTTCCTTTTTCAGAATGTTACATAAATGGAATCATATAGCCTCTGGAGTCTATCTTCTTTCATTAACAAAATGCCCCCAAATTACCTGTGTTGTTGCCATATATTAAATTTTATATTAAGCCTTTTTTATTTATATTGTAAATATTTTCCTATTGATAATTGATCCTTTAGGTATTATTTTCATTGCCAGTATAATGTCTATTAAGTGGTTACACTAAAATTTACTTGTAACTTACCTTAATTTGAGGGAATTTGGGTTTTTCTTTTTTGCTGTTCTTATAATAATGCTTAAATGACCGTTTTTACAGGAATGAGTTTTCCTTTTGAATTAGTTCCTATATGAGATTCTTAGACATAAGATTACTGGGTACAACTTCATGCCCAGTAGAGCATATTAATTATATTACTTTTTGAAAAGATTGTCCTTTGGGCAGAGTGCAATATACAAGTTCCATGGGCCATTACCTCCTTCGGGTTTATATTTTTTATTTATTTATTCATTCATTCATTCATTCATTTATTTATTATTTATTTATTTATGATAGTCATACAGATAGAGAGAGAGAGGCAGAGACATAGGCAGAGGGAGAAGCAGGCTCCATGCACTGGGAGCCTGACGTGGGATTCGATCCCAGGTCTCCAGGATCGCGCCCTGGGCCAAAGGCAGGCGCCAAACCACCGCGCCACCCAGGGATCCCCGGGTTTATATTTTTAAGCTAAGAAGTAAAAATCATACTTTGTTTAATCTGCATTTTCCATGTTTCCAACAGGTTATATTTGCTAATTTGTGAATTATAGTTTGCTATTAATCATAAATGCTGCAATAATTTTTCTTTGTTTGCCTTGCATCATTAAAAATAATAATTTTCTTCTGACTATGAGAGTAATACACATTTCTCTTAATTAGATTAATGTAATAATCACCCATAGCACTATGTACATTCTGACATATTTTTTTCCTGTACATTTTCTTTTCTTTTTTTCATTTGAGTATAGTTGACACACAATGTTACATTATTTTCAAGTGTAAAACCTAGTGATTTGACAAATGTGTACATTATGCTCTATACTCACTACAAGTGTAGCTATCTTCTGTCACTGTTATAATGTTTATGCTGTGTCTTTTATTTCCATGACTTTTTAAAAAAATATTTTGTTTATTCATGAGAGACAGAGAGAGGCAAAGACACAGGCAGAAGGGGAAGCAGGCTCCATGCAGGGAGCCCAATACGGGACTCGATCCCGGGACTCCATTATCACACCTGGGCCAAAGGCAGGTGCTAAACCGCTGAGCCACCCAGGGATCCCCCTATGACTTTTTTTTTTTTTTTAATATTTTATTTATTTATGAGAGATACACAGGGAGAGGCAGAGACAGGACAGGGAGAGGGAGATGCGGGCTCCCTGCTGGGAGCCCGATGCAGGACTCAATCCCAGGACTCTCTGGGATCCTGCCCTGAGCCAAAGGCAGACGCTTAACCACTGAGCCACTCAGGTGTTTCTATTTCCATGACTTATTGATTCCATAACTGGAAGCTGGTATCTCCCACTCCCCTTCATCCCTTTTCACATCTGTACAGATATTTCATGTCTTTACGTTTATTCTTTTTTAAAGACTTATTTATGTTTACATGTGTGCGTTCATGTGAACAAGAGAGAGATGGAGGGAGAGGGGGAAAGAGAATCCTTAAAGCAGATTTCCCTCTGAGCATAGAGCCCGGGGTGGGGCTTGACCCTGGACCCTGAGATAATGACCTGAGCTGAAATCAAGAGTCGGCTGCTCATCTAACTGAGTCACCCAGGAGTCCCATTTTATTCTTTAAACAAAATTGAGATCATGTTATATATAGATTTTGCTTCATAAAAATTATGAACTTTTTTTAATAAAAGATTTTATTTATTTATTCATGAGAGACACACAGAGAGAGAGAGAGAGAGGCAGAGACACAGGCAGAGGGAGAAGCAGGCTCCCTGCAGGGCTCCCCATCCCAGGACTCCAGGATCACGCCCTGAGCCAAAGGCAGACACTCAGCCGCTGAGCCACTCAGCATCCCTGAACTATTTTATAGAAGCTTTGTTTACATGATTGGAAATCAAAAATTCTAAGTGAAAATATAAATACTCTTCTCAGAACAACTACGTCTCAGTTTATCATGTATTTTACCAGAATTTCTTTATGCATATTTAAGCAAAGAAAAAAAATATATTTGTATTTCTTTCCTGTTTACTTGAAAAATAGCGCGTTTTATTCACTGCTTCTTCAGTTCTCCTACTAGGGTTCTTGGTCCAATGCACCATTTATTTCTCTCTTCTGGATTTCTGTGATAGCTTCTTATTAACTCTTTCCAGTCTTGCCATACTACAGTGCATTCTCACACTGTGGACAGAACAGTCCTTTAAGTAGAAAATTTGAGTCTGATCTTTTTTTTTTTTTTAAAGGTGAATTTATTTTATTTAAAGATTTTATTTATTTATTCATAGACACAGAGAGAGAGGCAGAGACACAGACAGAGGGAGAAGCAGGCTCCATGCAGGGAGCCCAATGTGGAACTCGATCCTGGGTCTCCAGGATCACACCCCAGGCTGCAAGCGGCACCAAACCGCTGCACCACCGGGGCTGCCCGAGTCTGATCTTTTTATCACTCCTGCCTGAAACTCTTTAGTGCTTCCTGTAGTGCTTCCTGTTACTCAATATTTACATTCATTACCTTGACCAACAAGGCCCTATATCATCTGGGCCTTGTCTACATCTTTGATCTCACGCCCCACCATTTTCCCTTTGGACACCAAGCTTCAGTGATACTCTCCTTCTTTCCATTTCTTGAATAGTCTAAGCTTGTTTCCATCTCAGGATATTTGCTTATTCTGTTCATTCTTCTTAGAATGTGCTTAGCCTCAAAACTTTTCAACAGCATATTCTTCATCTATCGAGTCTCAGCTCAAATAGTCATTTTCTACTCTTCATAACAGACTACCCTATTTTATTTTTGTCACTACAGTTACTACTTTTTGCAATTTTAATTTTTCCACTAGAATGTAGGCTCCAGGGATCCCTGGGTGGCGCAGCGGTTTGGCGCCTGCCTTTGGCCCGGGGCGCGATCCTGGAGACCCGGGATCGAGTCCACGTCCCTGCATGGAGCCTGCTTCTCCCTCTGCCTGTGTCTCTGCCTCTCTGTCTCTCTCTGTGTGACTATCATGAATAAATAAATAAAATCTTAAAAAAAAATAAAAGTTTAAAAAAAAAAAAAGAATGTAGGCTCCATGAAAGCAAGAATCTTGTTTGTTTTCTAGGATCCTTAGCTCTTATAACAGTGCCTGGTACGTGATAGGTACTAAATACATGTTTGAATGAATGAATATCCCTCCAGTTTCATTTTTGATCATCTGAACATAAAATTATCTTAATATATTACTTAATTGTTATGGGTGAATAGCTTATTAAGATTACTGAAATTAAGGTAACCTTTTAAAAATATTCTTAGGAAAAACATTACAAGACCATTTGAGGATCAGACATCATTGGTGAGTACAACAATCTTTTTGCTTGTTTTTTATTTTAGGGCACATGGAGGGAGGGTAGGACCAGAGGGAAAGGGAAATACAATCTCAAGCACACTCTAAGATGAAGGCAGACCCCAATGCAGGGCTTGATCCCATGACCCTGAGGTCACAACCTAAGCTGAAACCAGGAGTCATTCACTTAACTGTGCCATCCAGGCACCTCAAGAATCTTTCTGATTTAAGAGAGCGTATAAATGATTACTCAAACTAATTACTACTCGTTTGGTATTCCTAATTTGTGATGTTTTGAATTAGAAATCATCCTATATGAGGTAATTTTAATACAAAGTGGAGGAGAAATAAGATATTATTTTGAAATAAGACTTATACTTTCAAAAATATGACTATGATCTTACATTTCACTATGACTAGTATTACTGTTCACTGCTTGGAAATATATTCACAATTTTTAAAAATTGAATTTTATGTGTATAATTAGATTATCAAAAGGAAGCTTGATACAGGTCTTTTTATAAAGCAGGTTTTATTTTTCAAAATCTGACTTCTTTCTTTGGGTATTTTTAGAACAAGGAATGCTGCTTGAACTGTTGCTAACAGTTGTCAGTTGCTTTACTAATTGAATTCCTTTTTGAGTGTATTGGCAACCAAACTAAATGAAAAAAGCTAGTGAATGGAATTAGATAAAAGATAGTGAATGATGGACTTTGGGCATGTGATTTTTTTGCTTCCTTTTAAAGAAAATCTTAAGGGAATAAGTAGGTTAAAATAAATTGAGCTTAAAAAAGTCAGAATGGGAGATGCCTGGCTGGCACAGTCAGTAGAGCATGTGACTCTATTTTATTTTATTTTATTTTATTTTTTATTTTATTTTGAGATACAGAGAGAGAGGCAGAGACAGAGGGAGAAGCAGGCCCTCTGCAGGGAGCCTGATGAGGGACTCCCATCCTGAACCAGAGATCACGCCCTGAGCCAAGGGCAGATGCTCAACCACTAAGCCACCCAGGCGTCCCGAGCATGAGACTCTTGATCTCTGGGTTATGAGTTCAAACCCCACATTGAGCCTAGAGCTTACTTTTAAAAAAAGGAAAGTAAAAGATACTGAAAAAAAAATCGGAATGGAATTATGTTCTCCTAAGGGGAACACCATTACTTATTTGTTTTTCCTTTTAGTGAATTTCTTTTATTTCTTTATTTAAATACTTACTTTAGAGAACGCGTGGGCAGGTACGCACATGTGGGGGAGGAGTGGAGGAAAAGAATCCTCAAGGAGACTCCCTGCTGAGCATACAGAGCCCACCACAGGGCTCCAGCCCTGGATCCTGAGATCATAACCTGAGCTGAAATCAAGATTCAGATGCTCAAACGACTGAGCCACCCAGGCACCCCTGGTTAGTGAATTTAGAAGAAAGAACTTTTGAATAGAATCTTAGTAATTAATTAGAAGGCAAAATTGGACATCTTAATTCTAATGTAGCAACTAACTAATTAAAAATTATAACATTTTAAGAAAAATCAATATTTAGTTTTTGAAAAAAAAATTTTTTTAAATTTTATTTATTTGAGAGAGCACAAGCAGGGAAAGGGGCAGAGGGATAAGCAGACTCCCCACCAAGCAGGGAGCCTAATTTAGGGCCTGACCCCAGGCCCATGACTTGAGCCGAGCCAAAGGCAGATGCTCAACTGACAGAGCAACCCAGGTACCCCAATATTGAGGGGTTGTTTTAAAGATTTTTATTTATTCATTCATGACAGAGGAACAGAGACATAGGCAGAGGGAGAAGCAGGCTCCATG
Source organism: Nyctereutes procyonoides (assembly GCF_905146905.1). Taxonomy (NCBI): domain Eukaryota; kingdom Metazoa; phylum Chordata; class Mammalia; order Carnivora; family Canidae; genus Nyctereutes; species Nyctereutes procyonoides. Next base: position 67,601,816 of record NW_026575051.1, read on the forward strand.
TAGGGAGCCCGATGTGGGACTCGATCCTGGGACTACAGGATTATGCCCTGAGCCAAAGGCAGATGCTCAACCACTGAGCCACCCAGGCGTTCCAATATTCATTTTTTTACAAAATTACTTTCATTGTAGTTTTGAGTTTTCAGTCATTTGTTGAAGAGATTATGAAATTGAAAGTAAGGGCTCTAACCCAAAATTCTGTCTCTCATATACTGCTTATCAAGGGCTTGTTTTGTCTAGGCACCATGATGCTTTTAGTTGAGTGATCACTTTGTAGCAGTGATGTGATGTAGAATTTGTAGCATTCTGCACTTCCTTTTCTTTCTTGTTTTTCTTTTTAAAAGATATTTATTTATTCATGAGAGACACACACACACAGAGGGGGGGGGGGGCGGGCAAAGACATAGGCAGAGAGAGAAGCAGGGAGCCTGATGCGGGACTTGATCCCCAGACCTGGGATCTCACCGTGAGCCAAAGGCAGACGCTCAACCACTGAGCCACCCAGGCATCCCCGTACTTTTTTCTGTTTTTTTTTTTTTGTTTTGTTTTGTTTTGTTTTTTTAAGATTTTATTTATTTATTCATGAGAGGCAGAGAGAGAGGCAGAGACACAGGCAGAGGGAGAAGCAGGCTCCATGCACGGAGCCTGATGCAGGACTTGATCCCTGGACCCTGGGATCATGCCCTGAGCTGAAGGCAGACACTCAACCATTGAGCTGAAGGCAGACACTCAACCATTGAGTACAGGAGTCCACCTGTACTTCTTTTTCAATCCAGTTTTGAGGGCAGCCTGGGTGGCTTAGCGGTTTAGTGCCGCCTTCAGCCCATGTCATGATCCCGGGGTCCTGGGATCGAGTCCCACGTCAGGCTCTCTGCATGGAGCCTGCTTCTCCCTCTGCCTGTGTCTTTGCCTGCCTCTCTCTCTGTGTGTGTGTGTGTCTCTCATGAATAAATAAATAAAATCTTAAAAAAAAATCTAGTTTTGATATTACAGCTTTTCTTACACTTGAAATTGTGTTTTCCTCTCTTTCATCTCCCACTTCCAGAGATAGCAGATATTTCACTGGACATAGAAAATCTCAGATTACTAGAACTCAGAATGGCTGTGGAAACAGTGGTCATGTTGGAAATGTGGTTGAATTCCTCCTCCTGACCATGTATCCCTCCAGTAGCACTTTTTTTTTTTCCAGTAGCACATTTCTTATACTACGATCTTGGAACTGCTTTAGAACAGAGTTGGCAAATTTGTGGGCCAAATCCCTGTTTCTGTGAGATATATAAACTAAGAATAATTTTTATATATATATTTTTAATTTTTATATTTTTAAAGGGTTTCTTTCTTTCTTTTTTGGGGGGGGTTTCTTTATTAAAAAAAGCATGTAAAAGGCTTAAATGTATTTACTACCTGGCCTTTTGCTGATAATTTGACAGTGTTTTCTCTAGTTTGAACAAAAACTGGACTTCTTAGGGAGAACAACAACAGATGAATACTATAGTTATGTGAGCGGTAGCTCATGGATAGCTTTGGGGTGTTAGTGATAGTAAGAGAATGTAAAAAACATTTTTTTAAGAAAGCATTTTCATTTATTTGGACACTTAAAATTTTTTTTTTTTTTAAGTGGGTTCCACACTGGGCAGAGTAGAGCCCAGTGTAGGGCTTGAGCTCCCGACCCTGAGATCAAGACCCAAGCTGAAGTCAGGAGTTGGACATCAACTGACTGAGCCACCCAGGCACCCCTAAGAATCCTTTTTTTTTTTTAATTTATTTTTTTATTTATGATAGTCACAGAGAGAGAGAGAGGCAGAGAGAGACATAGGCAGATGGAGAAGCAGGCCCCATGCACCGGGAGCCCAATGTGGGATTCGATCCTGGGTCTCCAGGATCGCGCCCTGAGCCAAAGGCAGGCGCCAAACCGCTGCGCCACCCAGGGATCCCCAGAATCCTTTTTTGGAATGCCTGCTTTGTACTAGACACAGGATAAGGTACTTGCACATATGACTTTCATGTGGCCCTTGCAGATTTTTGTAGGAAGGTCTTATTGTCTGCGATTGTGTAAATGATAAAACTAATTCCTAGGAAGGTTGACCAGATCTGACAGTAAATGGCAGAGCCAGAATTCTTGGACTTTCTGACTCTACATCCTCTATATCAGGTGGATAGGCAGGTTTGGTAGTTTTTTGCCCCGTTTGCTTCTGCTTAAACACTGGAATGAATGTAAACCAAACTAGGAGTCCACACCCCAGGGAGTCTTGTAACCTGTAAAGAAAACTTGAGGATTATGATCGTTTCATCTAGAGTTAGAGGTTTAGGGGCCCCTGTGTGGCTCAGTCGGTTAAGGTCTGCCTTCAGTTCAGGTCATGATCTCGGGGTCCTGGGATTGAGCCCCATACCGGTCTCTGTGCTCAGTGGGGAGTCTGCTTCTTCCTCCCTGCTCATGTTCCCCCCCACCTTGCTCTCACTTTCTCAAATAAATACATTTTTAAAATCTTTAAAAAAAAAAGTTTTAGGCTTTTTGAACCCTGAAGTGTCCCTATTCATGTGTATTTTAATGCATGGTAAGATGTACCATTGATGATAGCAGTAATGTCTAATGAATAAGGGCGTTTATTCAACAAATGAAATAGTGTGTTAATCCAAACTGCATAGTTGAAAATAGTCTCATTTATTTTATTAACCTAAACTTTCCAGCATATTTTTAGTCTTCAATTTATATATTTTTCTTAGGTACCTCAAATCAGAAAAATTGAAGTAAAAAGCTAGAAATAAAGTCCTTTTCTATTGTTTATTCCTATCTAGTTCATTAAGTATTCAGTACTGTTTTTATTTTTATTTTTTTTAAGATTATTTATTTATTTATTCATAGACACACAGAGAGAGAGAGTCAGAGACACAGGCAGAGGGAGAGAAGCAGGCTCCATGCAGAGAGCTTGACCTGTGACTCGATCCGGGGTCTCCAGGATCACGCCCTGGACTGTAGGTGGCGCTAAACCGCTGAGCCACCGGGGCTGTCCTCATTACTGTTTTTAAAGTTCAGAGGTACAGTTTTTAAAGTTCTTATATTAATGCATTAACTGGAGTTTCTTTGGTTTTTCAGGAATTCTTTTCAAAGAAGTCAGATTGTTCTTTATTTATGTTTGGCTCCCATAATAAGAAGCGGCCAAATAATCTAGTAATAGGTAAATGTCACTTACTTTATAAATACTGTTATTTACAGCTTGTGACTCAGAATAATTGATGGTATTGAGAGTTCAGGAGTAACAAGTGAGTGCTAAGCTAGTTTTTTTAACATTTCTTTGTGAAAATGTTCCCTTTTTTTCTCTTTTTTTTTTTCCTTCTTATGACTTTGAATAAAATTTTTTATCTACCAGACTGCAGGTAAAGAATAGGCATGTAAATACTACTTTACCTAAATTTGCAGAAATTTTCCTAATATAAAACATACGTACCTCTTAAATCAGTGTTAGAGAAAAAAACAAAGTAGTACACCTAGCCATATAAATTAACCCTTCCCTGGTAAGTATTGACACTTGGTCTGGCATAGTCACTGGTGTAAGCAAGTCCCTTTCCATCTGTGGGCCTTTATTTACTCATAAAATAAGGGAGTTTAGTTAAATGATTTTTAAGATTCTTTCAAGGCCAAGACTGCAACAATTTATTCTAGGTAGAATTGAAAGTTTAAGAAAGAGGGAACATATTTGGTGGGGCCTAAGAAGAAAAAAGGAGGCAGATTCTAACATTTTGAACATGCCAGTTTTAACATACCATTAAAGTTGGATGTTTGGGAAAAATAAATGCTTACAAGAAAATGTATTTTCCTTCTAGGTCGTATGTATGATTACCATGTGCTGGATATGATTGAATTAGGTATCGAGAAGTTTGTCTCTCTAAAAGATGTTAAGGTAAGATAGCATAAAAGTAAAAAGCATTTTGTAATATTGCTCTTGGGCAATAGTGACATCTTGTGGTGAAGAGTACTGTTACAGTTCTGTAACTTAAAACTATTTTTATTCTGTGCTCCGAGATTAAAAAAAAAAAAGCGAGTTTCATTTTATCTTTTAAAATAAGGTCCGTTGGGACTCCTGGGTGGCTTAGTGGTTGAGCATCTGCCTTCAGCTTGGGGCATGATCCTGGGGTTCTGGGATCAACTACCACATCGGGCTCCCCACAGGGAACCTGTTTCTTCCTCTGCCTGTGTCTCTGCCTCTCTGTGTGTCTCTCATGAATAAATAAATCTTAAAAAATATATGTATATTTAAAATATATCTATATCTATCTATCTATCTATCTACCTACCTATCTACCTACCTACCTATATATAGAGAGAGAATATAATACATATGGGGATCTCCTGACAGACTTCAGAGTAATTATTAACTCTTGTCTGGGCCCACAGTTTACATGCTATCCTCTCCCTCTGAATTGTCACAGCACCTATTTTATGGAATTTCAGAAATACCAGAGTTTTAAAAGTGAGCCCTGTTTGAAACCTAGGATACTTTAGCTGATCCTACAGTAGTTAGGCTGCTGGCCAGCAGAATGCTAGTTCAGTACTTAGGTTTTGCATCTTTGTGACTCCTTTGTTTGAATGGTATTATAAAATAGAAGGTAGTAAATAGTCTTAGAAAGGCAAGAAAACTGTCCTGATTTTGCTTCTGGGTCCAAACGGGGCTTCTGCTCTCTCAGAATTCTGCTTCTGGCTTCTGTTCCATCAAATCGTTACTTCATTTAGATTTAGGAGGTACCCTGTGTAAGGCTGAAATTACTTTCCCTATTATGTAGATTTGGGGATTAAGCCCCAGAGGAATTCTCTTGGTGACCTGGAGTCATACATGTAGTAAATGGTATAACCAGAGTGTTGAAAGAATACGTATTGAATTTTGTAATGGAAAGTTACATAATTGTTCTTATTTGTGGGTCTTTGAGGGTCATGGTATAGTTGGGAATTGTAAAATATATAATGACTCCTTTTCCTAGGCTCCCCTAAAAAGAGGACTGCCTTCCAAGTTTTCAGTGGGTTTGAGAAAGGCTCTTACCAGTTCCTTACTTAGCGACAGCAGCTTCTTCAGGTACAAGGTAGAACAGTGGCCTGAGATTAGATTTAGAGACAGAATGTTTGGGTTGAAGGTTTGTGCTTGCCATTTAGATGATTTTTTGTGACATGACAAATCAGTTACTTCCTTGACCTTCAATCGCAATCAAGTATTAAATAGGTATATAACAATACCAGGCGCAACTTGGTGGCTTAATCAGTTAAGTGTCCAACTCTTGATTTCTGCTCAGGTCATGATCTCAGGATCGTGAGATCAAGCCTCTTCAGGCTCCATGCTCAGTGGGGAATATGCTTGAGATCCTCTTCCTCTGCCCCTGCTCATACTCTCCCCCTCTCTCAAATAAATAAATAAATCTTTAAAAAAATTAAATAGATATAACAATATCAAATGAGATGATATATGTGAAAATGCTAATCAGTGAAGATGATACTTTGGAAGGTGTTTGGTAAAGTGTGTAAACTGATGCTTTATTATGGTGGGAGCTATCATTTTATTACAGTTTATCTTTAGGGCAATTCATGACTCCTTGGAGATGAGCACTGTATCCCCATTTCACCTTCACTGTTGCTAACTTGGTCACCAGTTAGTGGGGTGTGAGCACTGGCTGATTATGCATGCCAACTCCTCCACTCTTTGCATTTCACTTCCTAAGCAAATAAATACTTCCAATACTGTGTAGCTTCTATATCAGACCACAGAACTATTATTGTCAGATCTTATTCTTAACAAGAGCCATTTAAATTGAATACTAAGTGTTCACTCGTGAAGCATATCCATAACTGTAAAAGTCACTATGCTTACATTGGCAGTTTCTACACAGACTGTTATTTTAAGTTTATTTTTTTATTTTTATTTTTATTTTTTTATTATTTTTTTTTAAGTTTATTTTTTTAAATTCTTACATTCATTCTTATTTATTTATTTAAAGATTTTATTCATTTATTCATGAGAGACCGAGAGAGAGAGAGAGAGAGAGGCGGAGACACAGGCAGAGAAGCAGGCTCCATGCAGGAAGCCTGATGTGGGACTTGATCCCGGGTCTCCAGGATCAGGCCCTGGGCTGAAGGCAGGCACCAAACCTACTGAGCCACCCAGGGATCCCTGATTTTATTTATTTATTTGAGAGAGAGAGACAGGGATAGCAATAGAGATGGTGAGAGACAGCATGAGCAGGTAGGAGAGGGAGAAGCACTCCGCTATGAGCAGGGAGCCTGATATGGGGCTCCATCCCAGAACCCTGGGATCATGGCCTGAGCCGAAGGCAGATGCTTAACCGACTGCGCCACCCAGGTGCCCCTTTACTTATGTATTTATTTGAGAGAGAAAGAGAGAGCATGAGCAGGGGGAAGAGGGAGAGGGAGAAGCAAGCTCCCTGCTGAGCAGGGAGTGGGACACAGGACTCTATCCTAGAATCCTGGGGTCATAACCTGAGCGAGCCGAAGGCAGATGCTCAACCAACTGAGCTGCCCAAGTACCACGCCCCCCCCCCCCCGGACTACTAGTTAGACCTTCACTTGTACCTCTTATTCCATTATAGCCTTCCATTTTTAGTTTGTTTTGGAATTGCATGTTACAGTATCTCTTTTTCACATCTACCTCCTTATTTTCAAGACCTCTCCACCAGTATTTCTTTTTTCACTTGCCTGTTTTTATTGCCAGGCCAAACCTCATCCTCCTATTTACTCTCAAGCAACAGGTGATTCAATTCTACCAGGAAATTGAGTCATTCTAGGAATCTATGTTCTAAGATGTGGCCAAACTTCTAGGGATGGTTATTTTATGTAAAATTAGCCTTAATGAATGAGATGATTAAAATTTAAGGCTAGTTGGTTTTAATTTTATTTTACTTTATTTTATTTTATTTTATTATTTTTATTTATTTTATTTTATTTTATTTTATATTTTATTTTATGATATGATATGATATGATATGATATGATATGATATGATAGGCACACAGTGAGAAAGAGAGAGGCAGAGACATAGGCAGAGGGAGAAGCAGGCTCCATGCACCGGGAGCCCGAAGTGGGATTCGATCCCGGGTCTCCAGGATCGCGCCCTGGGCCAAAGGCAGGCGCTAAACCGCTGCGCCACCCAGGGATCCCCTGGTTTTATTTTAGATAGGATAAGATATATATTGCAGGTGCCTGGGGACATTTTATTTTGGAAGTATGTATATGACTTATTAGAATTATTTCCTTTTTTCTGTTAAAAAAAAAAGCTTAATTCAGGGGCAGTAGGGTGGCATAGTAGGTTAAGCATCTGACCCTTGATTTCATCTTAGACATGATCTCAGGGTTTTCAGATTGAGCCCCACATTGGGCTCCATGCTCAGCGCAGAGTCTGCTTAAGTTTCTCTCTCTCCTCTGCCCTTCACTGTGTATGCTTGCTTGTACTCGCCCTTTCTGTCTCTCAAATAATCTTTTTAAAAAACTTAATTCAGACTGTTAGTTCAAGAATGTCACATAATTACGATGTTTTTAGTTTACTATAGTCATAATACTAATATAGTATTTTGAATTTTTAGTGCCTTCCAGACTATTCAGATAAAGCTCATCTGTTGTAGTTTCTTCTAGTTCTGGGTTTTCACACTGTGAAAAATATTAGTGACCGAAATGTTAAATACTGTTTCATATAACTTGTTCAGTCATATTTTTTTGATGTGTATTCTGGGTCATAGAATGATGCTTATCACTACACATTGTGGTCAGGATGTTTGTTGTGTCACTCTCTCCTACCGTCTGTACACTTAACAGGCCCCATAGACCTGGGAGCAGGAGCAGCTGGGTCAGGTTGGCACAGACAGTAAGTGGAAGAATCAATGGGTCTGGTGGGTCCACTCAGGCCCCAGATCACACAGACAGATCTTAGGCACACGTCCTAAGTGTAGAGAGTTAAGGTTCAGAGTTTAAAGCAGAGAATGTCAAGAAAAGTCATGGTGAACAGGGAAGCAACAGGTGACATCTGGTCCTAGGGCAGAGGATGTTTGTTTCTTGTCTGTTTGTTTCTAGATTTGTACAGTCCTTAATTGGAACCAGAGTAGAGGTGCTTAGAATCAATGGAAAGTTCAGACTAACACCCATTCGCCTTCATAAACTCATCATTCAGTTAAATAATTTTTTCTATTAGATTTTTTCTTTTATTTTGGTGGCTTTTAAAGGTTTTTATTATTCATATCACATTCTTTGTATACAAAATCCCAAACTGGTGAAAATCTTTTATAGTAAGAGCTTCAACCATGTTGAGTAAGGATTGCCCCTACTAGCTATAGGTTGTATGAAATTCTGTTACTTCATGTGAATGTTTAGTTGGTTGTTTACATTAGCTTTCATTTAAAAATACTGTTTATGTGATTCAGTAGGAAAGGCAACAGTGGTAGTAAATAATTTAAAGAAATTAACTTTGGACTCTGGGATGTTGGCTATTAAAGGGCTATGTATGTTTTGCAGCAGTTTTAGCTTTTTATTTTATTCTTAGTATAGAATAATGTTAAAAAGTAGCCTGTGTCATTCTTTGACCACTTGTTCATTTGCAATGTGAGGGAATGAAACAGAAAATTATTTTAGCTTAAAAGTTGAAAATACAGTCTTAAGTCTTTAGCTTTTATTCACTGTTCATAAATATAGTTTTAGGATAGTCAAAATATGAGAATGAATCACTGTAAGTATTGACTACTTACAAAATAATTTTGATTTTTTGGGGAGAGTATTAAGTCGCTTTTTTTTTTTAAGTCGCTTATTGATTACACATGATAATGGACGATACACAAGCTTTAATCCTATCTATAATTTTATCTGATACCATAATTCGATTTAGATATATTGCATAGGATGTGTCAAAATCATAATAACCAAATAAACTCCAGGACTTTGCTTGGGCCACCTTTTGAACGGTGAACTCCAGGTCACAACGCATTAACTGTCAGTTCACCTACACTGAGGTTTGTGGAGACGGTGGCTTCTGTGCCCAAACAGATTGCAAATAAATTTAGGATGGAACCTGGTGTCACCCTGAAGGAATTCTAACTTTGCACTGGTGGGGTAGTTTACCAAGATGGTTTCAGAGCAGACTAACTTTACACGGCACATTTTTTAAAAAGACACATTTACTCAGTGTCATGATCAGACTTACCACATTTAGCAATCAACAGCATGAGTGCAAAAAAAAAAAAAAAAATCTACATTAAAACCCTTTGTTGCTGGGCAGCCCCGGTGGCACAACGGTTTAGCGCCGCCTCCAGCCCGGGGTCTGATCCTGGGGACCCTGGATCAGTCCCACGTCAGGCTCCCTGCATGGAGCCTGCTTCTTCCTCTGCCTGTGCGTCTCTCTCTCTCTCTCTCTCTCTTTCTCTCTCTCTCTCTCTCTCTCTCTCTCTGAATAAATAAATAAAATCTTAAAAAAAATACCTTTGTTGGAATGCTTTACATTTTCCACAGAACAGAAACTAACCTGTTACACAATTATTCACAAATACTGTCCTCGAGTTTTTTTTTGCCCATACACATGAGTAGTGTCTGAATATCTCTTTTTTTTTGTAGCAGCTACACCCTGCCACCACTATGCTTGGCCGAGTTCATAGATCTGTTGTAACCTGTAGCTTCCCTGTCGGTTCTTTGCCTCCTGCTAAGGTTTGTTTCCTGGCAGTAATTAAAACCTTCTGTCACTGCCTTAGCTGCTGCTGCTGCTGGAACCACCATAGCCACCCTGGTTTTGTGGTTTGGCAAAGTATTGGCCTCTACCACCATAGGGGCCAGAGCTTCTGCCTCTAGAATTTCCTCCTTTCATGGGTCTAACATTTGAAGATGGATTGTTGTAATCACCAGAATCATTATAGCTTCCACCATCTCCAGAGTTGTTCCCATCATTATCAAATCTGTTAGAGCCATCCCCCTGCCACCGTATCCACCACTACCTCGACTGCCACTGAAGCCACCTCACCCAGTGAAGTTCCCTCCACGACCAAACTTGTCATTCCCACCAAAACCACCTCCACAACCACGACCAAAGTTTCCAGAACCACTTCGACCTCTGGAGGAAGCACTAGCCATCTCTTGCTCAGTAGGGCTTTCTTACTTCACAGTTGTGGCCATTCACAGTATGGTGTTTTTGAATGTAATTTGTCTACAGAGTCATGGTCGTCAAATGTTACAAAAGCAAGACCTCTCTTTTTGCCACGGCCTCAGTCACGTCATGATCTCAGTCACTTCAATTTTCCCATACTGTTCAAAATAATCTCTTAGATGATGTTCTTCAGTGTCTTCTTTAATGCTACCATCAAAAAGCTTTTTCACAGTTAAGTGGGCTTTGAGAATCTTCTCTTGAGACGTCCCTCTTTGGTCCCGCAACTCCTCCATCCACTTGGTGTGGCCTTGCATTCATGGCTGCATCCACCTCCTCCACAATGGCATACATGACCAAAGCCTCTGGAGCACGTGATGTTTGGATCCCTCATTACGCACAGTCTGTAAGCGTTCCCCATTGCTCAAAATGGCTCCTCCGACTTTCATCAGTTCGTTTGTTTGTTTGTTTATTTATTTATAAAGATTTTTATTTATTCATTCATGAGAGACACAGAGAGAGAGAGGCAGAGACGCAGGCTCCATGCAGGGAGCCCGACATGGGATTTGATCCCGGGTCTCCAGGATCACGCCCTGGGCTGAAGGCGGCGCTAAACCGCTGAGCCCCCCGGGCTGCCCTCATCAGTTATTTTAAAGCTCAAACCTCTTACAGAGATTCTGAAGCTGCTCAGACTCTTTGGGAGATGCTGACTTAGACATGACAGCAATGGGAGGGGAGACTTTAACAAAGGTTACTTACTCAGTGGCGTCCACCGCCATAAAGAAAGTATTGACTACTTTAAAATCAGCTTATAAACAATTTAGAGTTGATAATTATATCATTTTTTTTTCATTTCCTAGAATAGTAAATGTCCCGAGGGAACAAAACCCATGTTAATATTTGCTGGTGATGATTTTGATGTAACAGAAGACTATAGAAGGCTGAAAAATCTTCTTATTGGTAAGCATTTTAGTACTTCTTAGCCCCAGGGTAGCTGAGGTAGGCAATCTAGGGCTGTCATTGGTAGCACTTTGCCACTTGACTGTAGATACACAGCTTTTTCTTTATTATGATCTCTTTCTTTTTTCCCCGTTTTCATTATTTGCTTTATTCCCCACTAGGAGCAGGGGAGAAGTTAAGGGATTCTTTACTACATAGACCATTATTATTTTTTGATGTTGTAGTAACTTCAGTATCAACCTATTTATAAAGTGTTTTATGCTTTATGAAATGCTTATACCCATATCCCATCATTATTGGCATCATTAAAGTAAATTTAGAAAATTGAAAAGTTAAATTTTAAGATAATTATACATCATCTGCTTTGAACTCAAAAGCCTCTATTAATTTTTTAATTTTTCTTAGTCTTATTTTTCTTAGTCTGGGCTTTTTACACTATAACTCTTTATAACTTAGTTTTGTTTTGCTTTTTCTAATCTCTCCTAATTTCCTCCCTCCTTTTTCCATTAAAAAAGTGGCTTATTGAAAATATATTAGGTACATTCCTTTTTTTTTTTTTTTTTTTTTCTGATTTCATTCTTATTTACCTAATTTCTTTGATTCTTGCAAGTTTCAGATCAAGTTTCTTCCCTGGAAACCTTCAGTGACTTCCCAGCTCTTTTTCTTTTTTTTTAAGATTTTATTTTTTATTTATTATGAGAGGAACAAAGAGAGAAGCAGAGACGTAGGGAGAGGGAGAAGCGAGCTCCCTGCAAGGAGCTCAAGGTGGGACTCAATCCCAGGACCCCAGGATTACGCCCTGAGCCGAAGACAGATGCTCAACCACTGAGCCACCCATACGTCCCGACTTCCCAGCTCCTTTTATCTCATTATCATTGTCATCCCTAAGTGCCAGGCGTGTACTAGGTACTTTATATGTAGCTTGATTTTCATAAGCTTTATTCTCATAATCTTGTAAGGTTGTCTTACAGATGACTTATTCTTAGTCAGCTACCGTTGTTCCCAATGATTTATGTATTGACTGTATCTTTTCCTATGTGTTCAGAAGTCACCTTAAAATCCAGCATATATTTATTGTCATTGTCTGGGATTGACATTAAGTTTACCTATTTTAAATCACTTTTTCTCCCCTTTATTGAAAAGCTGCCATTATTGTTCTCTGTAATTTCTTAAAGGTTGCTAATATTAATCCTACTTAAAATTTTGTGATCACATTTGCCAGCTCTTTTCTAACTCTGGAGAGTAATTTGGTTTGTCCCTAGGGATATAAACTCTTCTGATATGCTAACATTTTTTTCAAGTTTAAATAATTTATTCCATTTGAGCTTTTCTTGCACCATTCTTACAAGCTTTTCTGCAGTGTTTTGGTTGCACTTCTTTTGGCTTTTTATATATACTTTGCCCTAGACTACTTTTGGAAAGTTGATGGAGTATATGTTACAAATAAATTATTATTTTTTGGTGCACATTGTTTTTATTAACAGGAACAGGACCTATGGGCAGGAAAAACTACCTATTATAAATAAATTAAATTACAGACATGCTCTTTACGAATCTAAGCCAACTGGGATCCTTGGGTGTCTCAGGCAGTTAAGCAGCTGATTGAGGTGGTGATCTCAGGTTGTGATCCCAGAGTCCTGTGTTGGGCTCTGTGCTCAGTGGGGAGTCAGCTTGAGGATTCTCTCTCTCCCTCTGCCCTTTCCCCACACTTACATTCTCTTTCTCTCTAAAATAAATAAATCTAAAAAAAAAAAAAAAAAAAAAACCTGAGCCAACTGAAAAACATTTGTGGGCAGACACATTGCTTTCATTTTCCTTGTGATTATTTATGGTCTTATTGTTGAGATTGCAATTTTCAAAACTTTTCATTTCTCTTGTTAATAATGGCTATTTGGGGGACACTTGGCTGGCTCAGTTGGTAGAGTATCAGACTCTTGATCTTGGGGTTATGAGTTCAAGCCCTGCATTGGGTGTACAGATTACTTTAAAAAGTAATTAAAAAATTACCTTTTAAGAAGAAAAAAAAAAAGAAAACCTGAGTAGTGTTGTAACCTGTTAAAACCTTACTAAAGCTCTTGAGTTTAGTGATACTCCATTTTACAGGTGGGAAAATGGAAGCTTAGAGAGGTTAAGAGCTGTTAAGTAGGTGAGCCAAAATGAAAACCAAAGCCTGAGCTTCTCTGCCTCCACTGTCTTGCCTATGCTGAACAATTGACTCATTGCAGCCTTTGCTATAGATTTACTTGAATTTTTCATGAATTAAAAAAAAAATGCATGAAAGGCAGTGACCAATATTTCCTTCTTTGAATATTACACACCCCAAAATATCAAGGTGATTTTTAGTCAAGATTTCCTTTTTCTTGTACTCCATTGGTGCAGATTTTCTGCCTTTCTTCCCCCTACTTCTTCTGTATAATTGTTAACTGTTAGTACATACTTATTAAAAGAGAGGCTTTCATTTGCTTTTAAGTGGTTTTTATAAAAACTTATTTCGTGTTTCCACTAGATGGCAGGAATAACTCATATAATGCAATGGTGAAGGGAAGGGAGTGAAAACTGAAAAGGAATCTGGGGAAAGAAGAAAGGTAGAGGAATGAAGTGAGATTGTCAAGTCCCAAGGGAAGTTAGTTTTTAACATAAATAGGAAGTAAGACCAGCTGCAGAGTCCTTGGTGTATGTTTTGTTTTCATATGAAATAAAGTAGAACAGTAGGTAAAGAGAATTTTATTATCAAGGGCTTCCTTCCTTTTAGGAAGTTTTGGGGTTTTTTGTTTTTTTTTTTTTTTTTTTTTTGTTTTTGCAATTGGCCAGAAAGAAAAGTTAACTTATTAATAACTTCAGTGTTTTTATGCCTGGAACCCATGTTCATTCTGAATTTTGTTTTTGTTTTGCTTTCTTAAATATTCTCTGTAGATTTGTAGTGAATCTTAGTGGTCTTGCTTTTCTTTATAGGAAATCAGTAAAATATCTGTTTTTAGATTGCATCCTAATTTTTATGGTTATTATTTTTTTTTTAAGATTTTATTTATTCATGAGAGTCAAAGAAAGAGAGAGGCAGAGACATAGGCAGAGGGAGAAGCAGGCTCCCTGCAAGGAGCCCGATGAGCAACTTGATCCCAGGACCCCAGGATCACGACCTGAGCCAAAGGCAGATGTTCAACCACTGAGCCACCCAGGCGTCCCTGGTTACTTTTTGATAATACTATTTCTTATATACAAAGATGACAGTATATCAAGTAATAGGTTAGTTTTATTAAATGTTCCTTTAAAGTCTGCCTTAAAATTTAACTACCTAACTGGGTTGTTTTTTCTAATTGCCTTTCTCTATATCAGTGTTGATTTTAATTTTTTTAACCTTTCTCATTTCCTAATTCTTACTCTACTTGAAAAAAATATATTGAAAATAACTGCCATAGATTAGGTCAGGTAATCTGCAACTTTACAAAGGTAATCATATTAGTCTACTTGGGCTGCTATAAAAAATACCATATACCGGATGGTTTTTTTTTTTCTCAGAGTTCTGGTGGCGGAAGTCCAAGATCAGAATTTCTGATGAGACTCTTACTGGCTTCTTGCTAGTGTACTCGCCTGGTTTTTCCTTCATGTCTGCGTGGGAGGAAGGAAGGGAGAGAAAGGAGGGAGAGTGTCAGCTTTGTAGGTTCTCTTCTTAGGACACTATCCTATGGGACCAGAACCCAACCTTCTGACATGCCTCATTTAACCTTAATTTCTTCCTTAGAGGCAGTTACATTAGGAGTTAGGACTTTAGCTATGAATTTGGCAGGGATTGGAGGGTAGAGGGAGCAAAAATCAGTTTATTATGGTAATATTCCCTTGTAGATGAAGAAATTGAGATCAGTTAACTTATTTGTCTAAAGTAGAGAATCAGGATCTGATGTATTCTCTAACTTCAGATCTCTTGGTCTTTCCCATCAGTGTCTTAATGAAACTTCTGTGCCCTTTCTCAGTTTTACTCATGGACACACAGCCACACCTGAGATCTTATTTTTACTTGGAATTGATCCATTGAGAAAAGGTCCAAGCTGGGGCTTTCCTTCCAACCATTACCAATTTATCTTCTATTTAACCAGGTTTTTATCTTTATCTGTACTTAATAATATCTCTTTTTAATCTCAACCATCATTCCTGCCCATTTTAGGATCAGTCTTTTCAGCAATGTTCTGAGTTTCGATACCTTTTAATTCATTGCCCCTTTGATTTTTCAGATTCCTCCTATACTTTCATTGCTCCATTTCTGGAATCACCTGTTTCTCCAAGGAGCCCTGAACTTTTTTAAATTGAGAAATTATTTTAGAAATCACAGTCTGTGTGCTAGGGATTGTTTCATGACTGGTCTTGTTTGTACACTTTTTTAGTGAACAGAACTATGAAATCTGTTTTGTTTGTTAAGATAAAACATATTCCTCAGTTCATATTGAAATTTCTAACTCAAATTTAGGACAATAAGATCTTAACTTCATTGATTTCACGTATGTACCTTCTTTCATCCATGACAAAAAATCCAGGTTCTCAGTGATCCAATGTAATAATGTATTAATGTATTTATTTTATATTGTACTAACCATACAGTAGTCTCTCTTTTTTTTTTTTAAATTTTATTTATTTATGATAGTTACACACACACACAGAGAGAGAGAGAGAGAGAGAGAGAGAGAGAGAGAGAGGCAGAGGCAGAGACATAGGCAGAGGGAGAAGTAGGCTCCATGCACCGGGAGCCCGATGTGGGATTCAATCCCGGGTCTCCAGGATCGCGCCTTGGGCCAAAGGCAGGCACCAAACCGCTGCACCACCCAGGGATCCCTAAACACTCAACTCTTGATTTCAGTATCTGCTTAGGTCATGGTCTTGGGGTAATGAGATTGAGCCCTGTGTCAGGTTCCCCCCCTTTTTTTTTTTTTAAGATTTTATTTATTCATAGACTCAGAGAGAGAGGGGCAGAGACACAGGCAGAGGGAGAGGGAGAAGCAGGCTCCATGCAGGGAGCCCGATGGCGGGACTTGATCCCGGGTCTCCAGGATCACACCCCAGGCTACAGGTAGCACCAAACCGCTGCACCACCGGGGCTGCCCTGTGTCAGGTTCTATATTGAGTGTGGAGCATGCTTTGGATTTCTCTCTGTCCCTCCCCCTGCTCTGCTCTTGCTCTCTCTCCCCTAAAAAAAAAAAAAAAAAGAAAGAAAGAAAAAGGAATATATGGTCAAATCACTGTGGTTTTTGTTTTTTTTTAAGGTAGATTTATTTATTTATTTATTTATTTAGAAAGCTTAAAGGTGGGAAGAGGGAGGGGGAGAATCTCAAGCCGACTCCACGCTGAGGGTGCATCTCTACGAGGAGTTCAATCCCAGGACCCTGAGACCATGACTTGAATAGAAATCAAGAGTCGGACACTAAACCGACTGAGCCACGTAGGTGTCCCCAAATCACTGTGTTTTGAAGTCACTTGAAATAGTTCTTTTCTGTATAATCATGATCAGTACAAAGGTTCATTTTTTATTTTTAAGTATTACTTTACATTTTTTCATTTTAAATTATAAACAGCTTTTGAGGCATAATTTACATACAAGGAAGTCTACATATTTGAAGTTTTAAAATTTCATGGATTTTGACATGTATATACCTGTGAAAACACCATGGAAGTCAAGATACAGAACCAGTTACACCCAAAAATTAGCCTGTGCCTTTTGCAATCTATCCTGTTTCTGTATTCTAAGCAAACATTAATCTGCTTTCTGTCATTATGGATTATTTGCATTTTGTAGAGCTTTAGGTAAATAGGATCATACAGTATGTAGTTGTTTTGGTCTGGTTTCTTTCACTCAGTTTTGAGATTTGCTGTATCATTAGTTCATTTCTTTTTATTGCTGAGCAGTATTCTACTTAGAGCTATTCCTCAATTTGTTTATTTCTTCATCTGTCATTGGACATTTAGATTGATCGCAGCTTTTGATTAGATTAGAATTTTAGTCAGGGAACACCTGGGTGGCTCAGTGCTTGAGCATCTGCCTCTGTTCTGCTCAGGTCGTGGTCCCGGGGTCTTAGGATCGAGTCTCACATCAGGCTCCCCCACAGAGCCTGCTTCTCCCTCCGCCTGTGTCTCTGCCTCTCTCTTTATGTGTCTCTCATGAGTAAATAAATTAAATCTTAAAATTTTTTTTAATCAGTTGAGCTGCTGTGACCATTTGTGTACAAATTTTTGTGAGGGCATAATGCTCTGATTTCTTTTGGGTAAATCCCTAGCTAGGAATGGAATAGTTGGGGATCCCTGGGTGGCGCAGCAGTTTGGTGCCTGCCTTTGGCCCAGGGCGCGATCCTGGAGACCCGGGATCGAGTCCCATGTCGGGCTCCCAGTGCATGAAGCCTGCTTCTCCCTCTGCCTATGTCTCTGCCTCCCTCTCTCATTCTGTGTGACTATCATAAATAAATAAAAAATTAAAAAAAAAAAGATTAGATACTTTAAAAAAAAAAAGAATGGAATAGTTGGGTCATTTGAATAGTGTTTGTTTAACAGTTAAAGAAACTATTCTGTAATATGGCTGTACCATTTTACATTCCCACGAATAGTATATGAGAGCTCCAGGTGTTCCATGTCCTTGCCAATACTACATTATGCTGATAGTAGTGTGTTTCTAGAGTCAAATCTACAAAGTAAAGTAGTGCTATTATTGAAGTTGTAATTTGAATTTTCTGATGACTAATTATGTTAAACATCTTTTCATGTGCCTATTGGCCATTCGTATATCTTTGGTGAAGTGTCTTCAAATCTTTGCCTTATTTATTTATTTTTGGAGGTTACTTATCTTCTTGGGCACTAAGAGGGGTGTGGGGTGTGTGTGTAATAAAGTAGGGATATGAGTGTGTGAGAGAGAGAGATCCTTTGTCTCTTTGTCTGACATGTAATTTTTGAATGTTTCCGCCCAGTCTGTGGCTTGCTTTTTTCTTTTAATGATGTCTTCAAAGAGCAGATGTTTTTAATTTTTGTGAAGTCTTTTTTCCATTTTTTTTCTGTAATGGTATGTTCTTCCTATATTACGTTTAAGAATCCATTGCTTATCCCAAGATCACAAAGATTTTTTTCCAAGATTTTCTTCTTGAAGTCTTAAGAGTTTTAGATTTTACGTTTAATTATGATCCATTTTGAGTTAGTTTTTGTGTATGGTGTGAAGGAAGAGTCGATGTTCTTAAACCTTTTTGCCTTCTTTTCATTCTTTCTTTTTTTCCCTTTGTGTTCTTTTCATTTGTTTACTTCTTTCAGAGGTGGGGTGCAGGGAAAGAAGGAGAGTGTCTTAAGCAGACTGCACAGAGCTGATACCAGGAGTTTGACATTCAACCAACTATGGCACCCAGGCGCCCCTTCCTTTGCATTTTTAAACGCTTATGGAAAAAAACATATATGCCTGTAGCATTTGCATTACAAAAGCTGTTTCAAGGTAAACAGAAATGTACATATCTTACAGAAAGACTGACTTTATTAGTGTTACCAACACAGTAAGCAGGCTTTATTAACTTGGCCCCTGAAGGAGAGTCAGATTGTGACAAAATCATTGGAAACTTCTTCATTAATTATGTTGCAAATTTAGGTCAAAATACCTTGAGGGGCGCCTGTGAGGCTCAGTGGGTTCAGTGTTAAGCAACTGCCTTCAGCTCAGGGTATGATCCCAGGGTCCTGGGATTGAGCCCCATGTTGGGCTCCCTGCTGGACAGAGAGTCTGCTTCTCCTCCCTCTGCCTGCCACTCCTCCTGCTTGTACTCTTGTGCGTGTTCTCTCTCTCTCTCTCTCTCTCTCTCTCTCTCTGTCAAATAAATAAAGAAAATCTTTAAAAAAGAGAGAGAGAATACCTTGAAAAAGTACATACTTTGTTTATAAAAATTTCCCTGAGAGAGATTTTTGTTTGGGAGAGTAGAGAAGGGTGGTGTATATATGTGCATATACACTTGTGTCTATTTTATTCACGTTAGTGATTTTCTTTCAATTAACCACAAAAAAGAAAATGCAAACAACAAAGGATGTGTATGTCCATGCATAAGATGATTCCCTTCTGAGCTAATCAGAAGAGAGACAAAAAATGGCTGGGTGGCTACAAATTGGGACAATCTCTTTACCACATCACTTGCCTTGTAATTCTTCCTAAGTAATTAAGTTGAGTAAATTTTTTTTTTTTACATACAATCTTTTTTTTTTAAAGATTTTTTTTTTTAAATTCATTCATGAGAGACACAGAGAGACAGAGAGAGGCAGAGACACAGGCAGAGGGAGAAGCAGGCTCCATGCAAGGAGCCTGATGTGGGACTTGATCCTGGGACTCCAGGATCACGCTCTGGGCCGAAGGCAGGCGCCAAACCGCTGAGCCACCCAGGGATCCCCAAGTTGAGTAAATTTTTATGTGTAACTGTTTCTTAGCTAAATGTTTTTGTGTACTTCCATTTAGCCTCTTCGGGGTTCAGTCTACATAGCTGTATACTGAGAGGACCAAACTTGATTGCTGTTTTTCAGACTTCTTTCATTCCTATGCTACCTTCATAACACTAGCCAAGCCCATGTAGTGTTCATAGTGTTGTTCACTGGGGAGGTTTCTTTACCCTGACTCCTTTTTTTACAGGGAAACTTTATGGCTCTACCATGAATGGAAAATGGTATCTGATAAAATGATTAATACATAGTAAATTATATCTGCTGTGTATCACTTAAGATCATTTCATGTGCTATCAGTGGTAGGATGACCACACTGGGAATACAGTCTACTCATGGATCTCTGTGGTTCTTTTCTGGTTTTAACAATTTAGTTTATTATCTTTGATCATATAATTGAGATTTCTTGTTAGAATTTTCTCCCATGTTGGCCTCTACTAGAAAACAAAGGCAAATTTGATTTAATATTCAAAGTTTGAATAGCTGGGTTTTGTGTGTGTGTGTTTTAAGCTTTTATTTATTTGAGAGAGATCACACATGCAGGAGGAAGAGCAAAGGGAGAGAGAGACAAGCAGACTCTGTTGAGTGTGGAGACCTACTTGGGGCTCGCTCTCACAACCCTGAGATCATGACCTGAGCTGAAATCCAAGAGTCAGATGCTTAACTAACTAAGCCACCCAGATGCCCCTGAACACCTGTTTTAATAGAAACTTGCCATCTTTTTTTTTTTTTAACTATTTATTTACGAGAGAGAGATAGAGGGAGAGAGAGAATATGGGCGTGGAGGGGGGGACAAGAGGCAGAGGGAAAGGAAGAGAGACAATCTTAAGCAATGGAGGCCTGGATGGATCGTACAACCCTGAGATCATGACCTGAGCTGAAATCAGGAGTCGATGCTTAACTGACTAAGCCACCCAGGTGCCTCATAGAAATTTGCCATCTTGGGACGCCTGGGTGGCCCAGTGGTTGAGCATCTGCCTTTGGCTCAAGGTGTGATCCTGGAGACCCCGGATCGAGCCCCACATCAGGCTCCCTGCGTGTGGAGCCTGCTTCTTCTCCCTCTGCCTGTGTCTCTGCCTCTCTCTGTGTGTGTCTCATAAATAAATAAATAAAATCTTTTTTTTTTAATTTGCATCTAACCTACCTGACTCATAGATAAAAATTTTATGTTTTGACTTATATTTTTTAAAAAGTTAATATAAATACAGTGTACTCCTATGCTAAGCATTGGCTTAGGGTGAGAACTTCAGAAGTCAAAAATTCCATGGTTCAACGAACTAACCAGTAAAGTCATGAGCTTAAATGGTAGAGGGATGGGACTCCTATTCTTCAGGGATTAGTTTTTATGCCACCTTTTTATCTTTTTAGGTGAATATTGATACAATGTGGAGCATTTTACAGCGTGGCTTTCTGTAACTGGATTTACAAGCATGTTAAAGTTTTGTTTTTTTTTTTTAACACTCTCAAATTTGTTTTCAGATTTCTTCAGAGGCCCCACAGTATCAAATATCCGTCTGGCTGGTTTAGAGTATGTTCTGCACTTCACTGCACTGAATGGGAAAATTTACTTCCGAAGCTATAAGTAAGTCATTTCTTAGCATATTTTTGAATTCAGGGTTAGTACTTCAGTGTGACTTTTGTAGAGCTTAAACTTAAAATTGGTGTTGGGTCAAAAGTTTGTTTGGAGAGCGTGCAAACTAGCAGTGGCACAGCAGATCTATGCTGATCCTCAAATCTGTCATTCCCCTGCCCACTTCTGCCTCTGAAACCCTGCTTTTCCAGGACCCCAGAGCATCTGATGCTACACTCCTCTGATCTTAGAACCTGATTCAGTCTTGACCCTACTTCACGCAATATTTCCTTTCCTTTCCTTTCCTTTCCTTTCCTTTCCTTTCCTTTCCTTTCCTTTCCTTTCCTTTCCTTTCCTTTCCTTTCCTTTCCTTTCCTTTCCTTCCTTCTTTCTTCTCCTTTTCTTTCTCTCTCTTTCTTTCTTTTCTTTCGATCTTTTGTTTATTTGAGGGGGAGCTGAGGGGGAAGGGCAGAGGGAGGAGGAGAGAAAGTCCCAAGCACACACCCCATGGAGCCCAACACAAGGCTTGATCCCATGACCCATGAGATCATGACCTGAGCTGAAACCAGGAGTCGGATACTTTTAACCAATTGAGCGACCCAGATGCCCCTCTTTTACCTCACTGAATTTAAAGCACCTAGCCACAAGTCTTAGGCCAGCCAAAGCAAATCTCAAAACTCTGAACCTAAAAACTGGAATCTGAAAGGAATGAGAAGATTCAGTGGCTAGATGCATTTTACCCTCTTTCTCCAGCCTGGACCTAGCCCTACCTCTACCACAATATAAATATAAATCCTAACACTGATTTTATTTTCATTGAAAAGCTTAATGACATGCTACAATTGTGCCTTTTGAGGTAGGCATGGTGTGTGTGTGTATTTTTAATTTAAAATAAATTATTTGTAAATATTCACTGCTTATCAATAATTCCCATCTTTGTCTTAACTGTATTGAGTCAGAGATACTCTTTTTACCATGATTAGATTAGTATCATTTCTTTTTTCCTGTTTTGCTTTTGTTTAGATAAATAATAATAGTAGGCAAAATGCAATAAAATATCTACATGATTGCAATATCTAATTAGAGATTTTATAATCATTTTTATTTTTTTAAAGCAAGACCGATTTTGTAATCTTTTGAGCTTGTTGAGATTGAAAGCCTTAAGTCTGTTTAAGTTTCCAAAGTTAGCTTTGGTGCTATGAAGAATATATTACGTTATAAAGTTAGAGGATGGGACACCTGGGTGGCTCAGTGGTTGGGTGTCTGGCTTTGGCTCAGGGCATGATCCCAGATTCCCAGGATTGAGTCTCACGTCAGGCTCCCCGCATGGAGCCTGCATCTCCTCCCTCTGCCTATGTCTCTGCCTCTCTTTCTGTGTGTCTCATGAATAAATAAATAAAATCTTTAAAAAAATAATAATAAAGTTAGATGACTCCAATTTATAGATTAAGAAAGATGAAAAATCAATAACAAAAATTTTTTTGAAAACTTGTGTCAGGGGGATCCCTGGGGGCGGGGGGTGGCTCAGCAGTTTAGCACCTGCCTTTGGCCCAGGGTGTGATCCTGGGGTCCTGGGATCGAGTCCCATGTCAGGCTCCCTGCATGGAGCCTGCTTCTCCCTCTCCCTGTGTCTCTGCCTCTCTCTGTGTGTCTCTCATGAATAAATAAATGAAATCTTAAAAAAAAAAGTGTCAGCAGACCTTGGGGCTACAAAGGAGCTTAAAAATATAAAAATCAAAATCTTTGAATGAGAGATGAATTATTATTCATCAGTAATCTAAAACTCTTTCATTGTAAACAGTTTCAAAGAAGAGTATTCACTTGTATCAGAACTTCTATTTAGTGAGAAATATTAATTTGTGAAGAAAGAAATGCAGAGAAAACAAAATGGACAGAAAATTAGCAAATCAGACTTCAGAACATGGATAAATTAGCAGTGTAATTCCATATATCCACCCATCCACTTACTTTAAGAAGTATTGTTGGAATTGCCATTAGGTTAGCATAGCATGTCCCATAGTGAAAAAAATAAGTTTGAACTTTCAAGATGAGAGACCCTACTGTAAATTTAATCCCAGGTGTTTTATGTAGGCCCTGTAATACCTACTAGCTATTGATTTATAATAGAAAATGGACTGTGTGATTGAGAGCAAGCTGTTAGTTGCGGGGGCGGGGGGGGGGTAGGATCATTCAATGTAGATTAGGTTAGTCTGCAGGGGCTGTGCCACCCTTGGGAGAGGAAGAAAGCAGTGGTCTGAGGAATGAGCATCACCTCTGAGCAGTGAGCTGGCTCTGGGCCAGGCTTAGCCACATTACCTAAGCAGGTCACTTCATAACCTAGGCCTCCATTTTTCTTTTGCAAAAGGTGGTGAGACCATTTAGGTAATTCTGCAGTCCCTCTAAGATCAGTAGTAATTCCTTTATAAAAGGGAGAGGGTTGCGGTTAGAGGTGGGAGTATGCCAGAGAAGTGGTGTGACCTAGTGTGGCTCCTTAAGCACTCTTGCAGGGTATGCTTTCTTTGGTGTCCTGCCCTCTTTCTTTTACTTGGAATCAGCCCTTAAGTAATTAGTAAAAGGTAACAGTTAACATTGATACACATTATGAAGATTAATACACTTAATCTTAGAAAGTGGCTTTGAATTTTTTGGATGAAAAAGTATAAACATGAAATTATGTTAGTATAACTTTTGATCTGACCTTTTGGGAGGGAATGAATCATTGTACTGACCTCTTCCCATGTATCTATCATATGCTAATTAATTCTTCATTTGCAAGTGACCATTTATATTCCTTGGAGAATTTTATTCACTGTAAAGTGAAAGCCATGAATATAATATAGGAAATTTTTAGTAACTGCCACATTTGCCTTTACCATGGCATTCATTAGGTTCTATGGGGAGAAACATGCAAAACAAGGAAGTATTAGCATACCTTAAAAAGCAAATAGTGTCATAGGCAAGGAGTTTAAGTAATGAAAACAACATCAGCAGAAGAGAGGGTTATGGAAGGGAGAAAAATAGGGAAATTACAACTTGAACAAGATTGGTACTGGCAATCTTTCTCAAGAAATAGGCAGATAATGTTTTAAAAGATACAGAAATTACCCATCAACATCTCTAATAGCCTGAGCCCATGTGAGAAGGAAGGAGTTGGGTTGTCTTTGTGTCCCTGCGTCTTGTACCATACAGTCTTGCAGAATTGAATGTCAGTTTTGATTTAGAGCTTATAGGGAGACCAAAGGAAATGAAGCTTAAGGTTAGGATCTGAGATGGAGAGTAATAGGCATTTGATGTAACAGTTTTGGGTGTAGGTATTTGGCTGGAGACATGATGGCCTGGAAATGAAATGTCTATCTTTAAAAATAAAGTGCAGTGTGTATGATGGGATGGAGGTGAAAGAAAGGGTTTTAATTTAGTTTTTTAATGAGTCAGTGTCAGTCTTTTCTTTTTGCTTAGAGGGATCACAAAAATAATTTGTAAGTCTTTATTAATACATTTCCTCTGGGGCTCCTGGGTGGCTCAGTCGGTTAAGTGTCTGCCTTCTGCTCAGGTCATGATCCCACAGTCCTGGGATCGAACCCTATGTTGGGCTCCCTGCTTGGTGGGGAGTCTGCTTCTGCCTCTTCCTCTGCTGCTCCCCCTGCTTTGTTTGCTCTTTCTGTCAAATAAATAAAAACTTTAAAAAATATATTTTATTTATTTATTCATGAGAGACACACAGAGAAAGAGGCAGAGACATAGGCAGAGGGAGAAGCAGGCTCCATGCAGGGAGCCCGACGTGAGACTCGATCCCTGAACTCCAGGATCAGTCCCCGGGCTGAGGGTGGCACTAAACCGCTGAGCCAGCAGGGCTGCCTCTAAATAAAAACTCTAAAAAATACATTCCCTCTGAGAAGGAGTAAACAGATTGTTTTCTTAAAAGACTAATAATAATTTTGGATTCTGAAATAATAATTTTAGATTCTAGATTTCACTGTTAAAAGTTTAATAAAGAAGAAGAATTATAGGTCTATTACCAGAAACCTTACATAGAAAACTGAAAACTGAAGAAAGTTTTCTTGTAAACGTGCCCATTGAAGTAATTATTGGTAGGAGGATACTTGTATAGATAAAAGGTGCCTGGGTAATGTGAATGAATCCATCAGACATGCATGCCATGGGTTGTTCTAGATCTACAACTTTTCCATTTAGCTGAAAATTAGCATCTTAAGTGGTAGAAACATTTTTAGTTTGCCATTTTTATATATACAGGTTCCCTGATTTCTTAAGTCTACTGAACACAAGATGCTAATCAAGATACTAATCTTGTTATGAGTTCAGTTTTATAAATATCATTTATTTGGATGTATTGAAAATGTGGATGCAGAAGTACATGAATTACAACAGAGTCAAAGGGTTACTGCCACCATATGCTTTGAATCAGCTTTTAGGAAAGATGCCCTGATATCACCAACTTGAGCTTCTAAAAATATTTTCCCCCACAGTGGCCCTGAGATAGGCAAATTCCCCCATTATGCAGAGAGTGGCCTAAGAGCTCTTGTTTTGGCCTTTTCCCCTCAAGTCCTATATGAATATTCATGTTATCTTTTACTGTTTGTTGTTGTTAACACTTCTGCTTTTTATATATCCTAGGTTGATTTTTGTTTTGTTTTTGCCTTGTTCAGTTTGGTATAACTAACTGTCTGATACAGCATATTTATCATTAAGACTTTTTACAGCAAGTAGGTGCACCTCCCAGTGGGTGGACTGTCTGCATGTCATGCTTTGGGGCCCAAAGGGCTGTTAATGAGCTTCTGAACACTACTTCTGCTTCCTGGAGTTTGTTGTTCCTTGGTATTTCTTACTGTGCTTTTACTCTCTCTCATGTCATTTGTTGCCTCTCTCACATTGCACCTTTAGTGTGAAAAGTTTGATCTTTTATAAACATTGTTATTCATTAAATTCTTTTTTTTCCATCTTGAGATCTGGCCACTATAACAAATTGAGTCAGTTCAAATCATCAGGTCTTTGAGCTGTTCTTGTGGTATCACTCACAAAAGGAATTTGTTAGTTTCCCCTCCTCCCGACTGTGTCCCTCATCTATTTCCACATTCAGAGCTATTTGGACGTATGGAATCTAGAAAGTTGTGGTTTTGTTATATTAAGATTTTATTTTATTTTTTTAAAGATTTATTTATTTATTCATTCAGAGAGAGCAAAAAGAGAGGCAGAGACACAGGCAGAGGAAGAAGCAGGCTCCACGCTGGAAGCCATATGCAGGACTCGATCCTGGGTCCCCAGGATCACACCCCGGGCTGCAGGCGGCGCTAAACCGCTGCGCCACCGGAGCTGCCCATATTAAGATTTTAAAGTTCATTCCAATCAGTAGAGATCAGTAGGTGTCTGTACTATGGACAAAAGTAGATTCTGAATGGGAGTGTTAGAGAAATAAGAATTTGTTAATTATGTAAGCGTAATGTTTCAAAGGCCCAGTTTGAAATTGTTTTTATAATTACGTAAATCTATAAATTTTTATAATTACGTAAATCTATAAATAAGATGAAGAAATCAAATCAAAGGATTCCATTTCTGGGGTGCCTGGTTGGCTCAGTTGATTAAGCATCTGCCTTTGGCTCAGGTCATGATCTACATCCAGGTCCTGGAATCAAGCCTTGTGTCCTCATCTTCGGGCTCCCTGCTCAGCAGGGAGCCTGCTTCTTCCTCACCCCCTATCATGCTCTTTGTCTCTCAAGTAAATAAATAAAATCTTTAAAAAAAAAAATTTCATTTCTTAGAATTGTCCATCTCACTTTGTTTCTCAACAATATATATATTTTTTGACCTTTTTTTTTTTTGTACTTCATACAGGTTGTTGCTGAAGAAATCCGGTTGTAGAACACCAAGGATTGAATTGGAAGAGATGGGGCCCTCGTTGGATCTGGTTCTGAGGAGGACACGTCTGGCTTCAGATGATCTTTATAAATTATCTATGAAAATGCCAAAAGCCCTCAAGGTTTATAACTTGCATATTGTTGCCATATTTATTTGTAAATTCCACTCTTCTTTCCAAAAAGGGTTTGCAGGATAGTACAGTAAAGGACAGACAGAGATCAATAATGGAGATAAAATTAGACTCTCAGAACAAAGAAAAGGAGGAAGCAGCAAGTAAGACAACCATAAAGGATAATAAGAGAGTTGTAGAAACCACACGTTAGCTGTGGTTGAGAGCTTTCTGGTAGCAAGACTGTCAGTTTTCAGCAAGAAAGAGAATTGTTTGAGGCATGTGGAGATTGGGAATTTAGAGCACAGGCTGTGTAAACCATACTTGGATAAAATGTATTTTGACTTCTGAATGGTTCTTAAAAACAAGTAGAAATGGCATCTCTGGAATGCCAGTAAAGATTGAAATGATAGTCACAATTCCTTAAGCTAAACACAGGAAATTCTCTCAGTGCATGACAATGGTTAACATAGTCTATAGTGTTGTTGTCCAAAGTGTGGTCTGACAGTTTACCTGAGAATTCTTAGAAATGCTGAATCTCAGGTCCTACTCTAGACTTGCTGAATTATAACATGCATTTTAACAAGATCCTCAAGTCATCTGTATGTATTTGAGAAGAAAGGTCTCTAGGGTTATAGACTATATTCTTAAGGAGGTGCTCACTAGTGGGAATTGTTAGTAACATAGTTGTACACTAGATTTTTACAAGGCTATGATAGTAGATACTATTATGTATATTTATATACATATATATATTCTTATTTCACAGCCAAAGAAGAAGAAAAATGTCTCCCATGATACTTTTGGTACGACTTATGGAAGGATTCATATGCAGAAGCAAGACCTAAGCAAACTACAAACCAGGAAAATGAAGGGGTTGAAGAAGCGACCTGCAGAAAGGATAACAGAAGACCAGGAGAGAAAATCAAAGAGAATTAAAAAAAATTGATAGAATTAACCAGTGCCTATAATGTAAATTGTAGTCTGTTTTCTTAAGAGAATTATCAATCATCAGTCAGCTCTAAGTTTCTTACAAGATTTTATTGTATATTTTTATAACATGGTAATTTATCTCAACTATGTATTATATATATTATGAACAGTGTTATACTAGTATTAGGTTGAAGGTCAGCCTCTTACATGAGACATATCCAGGTGGGCCATTTTCTCTCTCTGTTGTGGTACTCCCTCTGCGCACCCCCCCCCCCCGCCCCCTGCAAAGTCTCATTGGGTTGGTAGGTGAGGAGGGATCTCTGGAACAACCATTGATATTTTAAAGAATTTCTGGGTTAACCTTTCTATAAAGGGAGGAAACCGAGGAAAGTGGAAGTGGCCCAAAGGAACTGAATACGCACTTAATATGAGTTACCTGGAAAGGTAACCCCATCTTCCAGCACATACCTCAACCTGACTTTGGTGTTTTACTCTTCTGTTATTTTGCCAGAGTTTCTTTTGAGATTTTTAACTTTGTGTCTTGAAACATTCCTTGAGCATGTCCACTACGTGACCATTGACATTACCGTACTATGGGGTATCTGAGGAGATACCGCCGCTGAGCCCCATCTCCCCTTCTGGGAGAGCAAAGCGGTTTTGGTAGGGCTGGAAGTGAGAAAGGGGAGCCTGGGGAAGGTGTGAGACCGAGCACTTCAGGGTGCTGAATAGCTCTAGGCAGCTAACGGTAGTGAGGACCCTGGTGTTTGTATACCAAGGAGGAGTGAGGTTTTCTTGAAGATGTGCCTTATGCCTCGGGAAATGGGAAGCAACTTTCTACTGCCTTTTCCTCTTTGCGTATTTGTTTTCCCTCACTTCAAATTTATCTTCCTGGTAAAGAAGCTCCTTTATACAAATACAAACCAACCATGTGGCAAAAACACAAACCTATAGAAACTAATTTGTTATAGGAGGTAGAAATGCTTTTTGTTTGTTTTTTAAGATTTTATTTATTTGAGACAGAGATAGCAAGACTGCAAGTGGGGAGGAGACAGAGAAACAGGATCCCCCCCTGAGCAGGGAGCCAGACTCGGGGCTTGATCCCAGGTCCCGAAGACAGATGCTTAACCAACTTCGCCACCCAGGCGCCCCAATGCTTTTGTTTTCAATTCCATGTCAAGGAGTTCCTTCATGCCTGTGTGTGTGCACATTTACAAGAGTTTGCTGACACTCAGCAAAAGCTAGAGCCTCGATTTTCTTTATCTTTTCCCTTCTCTGATAAACCCATTCCTGATCCCCTACTTTGAGCTGACACTTAAGGAAACAGTGATTCAGCAAAGCAGTGGGTTCTCGCTAGCCACCTACGTGAAGGACCCTGCCATCCTTGATGTCTTTCAGGAACACTTCTCCCAGCAGTTCACCTGGTAGAGATGGCCACATTTTTGGTACGTCGGACATTGTCTGGGGGGTGTTTAATGTTTGTTTTTAGGTAATCTATACACCCAGTGTGGGGCTCAAACTCAGCCCCCAAGATCTAGTCACATGCTTAGCTGACTGAGGCAGCCAGGCACCACTGAGAGTGTTTGTTTCAATCAACCCTCTTTAAGATCTGGTCATGCAGCTTTTGTTTCCTATGTAATTTTTATCTCAAGATGATAAAAGTAATAAGTATTTGGATGCATCCAATTCATTAAGAGAAGTGTTACTGAAATATAGTATTACTGAAATCTAGTTGGAAGACTTTTTTTTTTTTTTTTAATCTTTATTGGAGTTGAGCCATCTGGAACCCCTGATCCACCATTTATTTCGCTGTTTCTAGGGAAAATGCATTTTAATTTCCACTTGTCCTTGAACTTTAGGACACTACATACAGAAGTTGAAGAATATATATTCATTTCAGTAGAGGTGGTAAACAGCCTGTCTTGGTTTTTACTTAACTAAGTTATACTTAACCCTTTGGATTTTGGCAGGTTTTTTGGTTTTAAATTTTTTTTTTTTAATTTTTATTTATTTACGATAGTCACAGAGAGACACAGAGAGAGGCAGAGACACAGGCAGAGGGAGAAGCAGGCTCCATGCACCGGGAGCCCGACGTGGGATTCGATCCCGGGTCTCCAGGATCGCGCCCTGGGCCAAAGGCAGGCGCTAAACCTCTGCGCCACCCAGGGATCCCCTGGTTTTTTGGTTTTAAATACTAAATTTGTCTTGTTTTTTTCTAGGATGTTAATACTGATACCAAGCAATATACAATTTAATGGAATTTGGTTCCTTTTTATGACCTAAATGCTATTTGTTTTCTTGGTATTGAACATAATCCAGAGTTGTTAGTACTTAGGAAAGGGGAAAGAAGATACTACCCAAGTCAGTTTTCAGCTATCTGATCATCTAGCTTCTGAGCTCTCCTTCCTTTTGTTTATATTTTTAGCCATTTTGTGCCCCCCCCCCACACACACACACCCTTTCCCCCATGTGGGGCCAGGAAAGACACTTTACAATGGAAGAAGTTAAAACCACTGCTAGCATTTGACCAACAAAGGAAAGCTTATTTTTTAATTGAATTTCAGTTGTTGGCGCTTTGTCCATCATAAAAATTAAGAGCCTGCAATATACAGGGTCTTCATTCTGCCCTTAGAGCACTTTTAACAGTTGTTTAAAACAGCAAAGCCATAACTGTTTTCCCCATGATACGAATTTTTAACTGCCTTGGTTAAAGTGAAGCCATTTGCTTTTCCATCTCAAAGCCCTTTGGGAAAAAGTTTTAAAATAAGGGATAAATATATTTGAAATCTGTTCTTGTTCTGCTTCCTTTAAACAAGTTCCCCTCTTCCCTCTCCCAGCCCATTTCACCCCCACCTCCATCCTTCACTCTGAGCATCAGAAAATAGGTCCCAAACACAGGGAGAAAGGTCCAGCACTGCAGGGTCCTGCTGAGCAGGGCTGGGGCCCCTGTGAAAGAAGGCAGATGATGGGGAGATGCAAACCTAGCAGCTAGGGCTTTTACCAAGCACAGATCAAAGCACCTGAGCTTTAAATACTTTACTGGATTTGGATTGATTCTTCAAACTCAAAATCCGGTTTTTGAGAGCTCAGCAAGAAGCAGGATGGCAGGGACGCCCGGGGGGCTCAGCGGTTGAGCGGCTGCCTTTGGCTCAGGGCGTGACTCCAGGGTCCTAGGATGGAGTCCCACGTCGGGCTCCCTACATGGAGCCTGCTTCTCCCTCTGCCTGTGTCTCTGCCTCTCTCTCACTCTCTGTGTCTCTCATGAATGAATAAATCTTTTAAAACAAACAATGGCAGATGTTGGCTCTGAGGGCTCATCCTCCCACTCCGCTGGAGCCCAGGGCTTCAGAGGCCACCTCTGGATGCCAGATCAGGGTAAGGGACTTGCAGCCAGAGTTGGGGCTGTATTCGGGTAACCCCTCTGCCCCTTTCAAAACACCGCAAGTGAGCTCAGAGTTTCCTAAAGTACAAGCTATTTACTTGGTGCTTTGGATATAGACTTGGAAGATTCACACATCCGTCAACTTGAGAAGTTATTACCCCAATCCCTGTGCTCCAGAGTCAGCTGACCAAGGAGGTGGCAAGGTGACCCCACAGATGAGAGCCATCACTTTAGATGACAACCTGTCATCTGGTAGCTCGGGTTTGGGGCATTGAGGGAAAGAACGAGAATTCATCGCTGTCCCCGCTACGCCCCATTTCTCTCCACTTGGCTCATCATTAAATCTCACCCAGGTCACAAACGGTTTGAGTTTTACCGCCTGCACGTTCCTCCATATAGGGAGACCTTCGGGAAGGGTTAGATGGAATCTTGAAAAATCAAACAAAACTCAAATGGCCTGGGAGCTCCTCAAGAACAGAATCCTGGCTGTGGATAGGGGACGCCTGGGGGCTCCGTCGGTCCAGTGCCTGCCTTCGGCTCAGGTCCTGGGATCGAGCCCCAGGTCAGGCTCCTGCTCAGCAAGGAACTCGCTTCTCCCTCTCCCTGTCTCCTCTCCCACGATCTCCCTGTCTCTCAAAGAAACAGATCTTAAAAAAGACTTCGGCTGCGGGATATGTGGGAAGGGTGGACAGCAGGCAGGGCCGTGTGGGCGGAGGGGCAGTGGCTGGGTTTCAAAGAAACGAGTCCTCTGCCCATGCTCCCCGAGAGCTCAGCTGAGATTTAAAAGGACAAGGATCCAGTTAAAGACAACCACGCACCCTACCAAGGCGGTGGTGGTCTCTAAGTCGTGTTAGGGCGGTTGGGAAGCCCGTGTAGTGGCGGTGGCGGGACAGAGTGTGACTTCCACCTAAGAAGGCAGGTGGCACAGTGCTAGGTGGCAGTTCTGGGCCATTTCCCTGCGGAGGCTATGAGGGGAAGAGCCATCGTGCTTGGCTCCAGAGGAGTCCTCCTGCTGTCCGGGGGGCTGACGTGACTCGGGGTCTCCATCCCAGAACTATTTGTATTTTTACTTTTTTTTTTCAAGATTTATTTATTTATTCATGATAGAGGGAGAGAGAGGCAGAGACGCAGGCAGAGGGAGAAGCAGGCTCCATGCCAGGAGCCCGACGCAGGACTCGATCCCGGGTCTCCAGGATCGCGCCCTGGGCCAAAGGCAGGCGCTAAACCGCTGCGCCACCCGGGGATCCCCATGTATTTTTAGTTTTTAAAAATATTTGTTTATGAGACAGAGGCAGAGGGAGAGGAGGCTCCCTGCAGAGCGCCCGGTTCGGGACTCGATCCCAGGACCCTGGGGTCACAGCTTGAGCCAAAGGCAGACGCCCAACCACCACTGAGCCCCCCAGGGGCCCCCAGAAGTATTTTCAGAGAGCATTTTCACGTGTTCATCTTATTTGCTGTTGAAAATCTCCCCTCAGACGGGTAGTGCAGTCAGTCTTAGGTATGATCGCAGGCGAGGAAACCGGCTCAGAGAGGTTAAGGACCTTGTCCGACGTCACACAGCTGGAAGATCCCCGCCTTCTCCTTTCTGGCCCAGGGGCTTCTCCAGCGGAAATCTGAGTCTCGGCGTGCTCTTGTGAATCAACTGGAGAGACGCTACACCTGGAGCCCTGAGGCCAGCCGGCCGCCGCGGGCCGCTCCCCCGAAGGATGCTGGTGAATGAGCGGCTGTGGCACCTGCAGAGGGAGCCTTGGGCCGCGAGCCGCACGGCTCCGTCCTTGGCCTTCGTCCCCTAAACCGTCTTCTCTTCCACTCGAGGGAAGACAAAGCAGACACACGTATTGAATCTGTGGATGACAGAAGGCCGCGAGAATGTTCGGTGACACATGCGATAGAAAATGTCTTGGAGGCTGGGAAGGCGACTGAAGCCAAGGGAGAAAGTCAGTAAGATAAGTAAGAGGTTCAGTATCCAGAGGGGGGACATAAACAGGGTAGGGGCGCCCAGCTGGCTCGGCAGGTAGAGCCTGCGACTCTCCATCTTGGGGTTCTGCGTTCAAGCCCCATGTTGGGCATAGGGATTACTTAAATGTGAAAAGCAAACATAGGAAAAGGGAGATCCGGTCCTACAGTTGGGAAGCGACCCAGGGGACAAACCCATTGTCCGTCATCAGTGTGAGCCTTCCAGAAAGGTCCACAGAAACATAAGCTCAGATTCGCTGACACAGTATACGTGAGACCGGGAAGTCGGAACGCGGCGCGGCCCGACAGGAATACGTAGCAGAAAGGCAGAGGGAACGGAGCCCCGGGTCTCGAAATACCCCAAACCACATGCACGTGGTGATCCCAGTTCTGGGCGCTGCCTTAGAGGAGCCCGAGCTCCTGGAGCGTGCTCAGAAGACGGTGGGGACGGTGACGAAAATCTCCAGACCTCGCCAGATGGGGTAGAAATAATTTCTCAAGGGGGGAGAAAGGCATTCACTGAACAAAACTGGTTTTCTGTCGGCTGAATCGGAATATAATTTTTGTATAATAAAAGCACTTCCATTTAGGGGCGCCAGGGTGGTGCCGGGGGTTGAGCGTCTGATTTGCTTTCTGCTCGGGTCATGATCTCAGGGTCGTGAGATTGAGGCCCGTGTCGGGCTCTGTGCAGACTCTGCTCGAGGCTCTCGCCCTCTCCCTCTGCCCCTCCCCAACCTCTCTCTCTCTTTCTCTCTTTAAAATAAATAAATAAATCTTTTTTTTTTTTTTTAACAAAGAAAGTACATCCACTTAAAGTATATCATTTGGCGAGTTTGGGCATTTGCACATTATATCCATGACAGCACTGGCACGTTAAAGACGGGAACGTTTTCATTACCCCAAAAAGGTTCTTTGTGCTGCTTTGGAGTCCACTATCTCTAAGCCCCACGCCCAGGCAACCGCTCGTCTGCTTTGTCACTACAGACTAAGGAAGATTTTCTGGAATTTTTTTTAAGATTGTATTTATTTGAGAGAGAGAGAGAGAGTGAGCCCGAGCCAGAGCACACGGGCAGGGGCCGGGAGGAAGGAAGATGGGAGAGGCAGATTTCCCCGCTGACGGGGAGCCTGGCACGGGCCTCCAGCCCGGGACCCCGGGACCAGGGGTCATGACCTGGGCCAAAGGCAGATGCTGACCTGACTGAGCCACCCTCAATTTTCTGGAATGTTTCATGGTCAGTGGAATAGAAAAGGGCAAGTCTTGTGACTGGCTTCCTTAGCTCAGCACGAAGACTTGGCGGTTCATGGGTCTTGCAGGATCCGTGAGCAGCTCAGTGCTGGGTGCGAGCCCCCCGCGTGGACGCCCCACCTTCTGGCCTCCTAGTCACGTCTCTGGACACGGGGGCTGCCTCCAGCTTTTGGCCACTATGAGCAAAACTGCCCTGAACCTTTGTGTCACACGTTTCCGCGGACGGACGTTCTCACTTCTCCTGCGGGGAGACTCCCAGGCGTGGACTGGCTGGGCTGTCCCGGGCACGCGGCCCACCAGGCAGCCAGCGGGCAAGCGCCAGGCCCTGAAACACGCCAACCCGACAGTTTGGGTTTAGGCAGTGCTAGTGGCTCTGCCCCGCTAGAAGGACCAGGAACGAGCCCTCTGGAAGTGACGACGCGGTGGCCCGGAGCCCTGAGTGCCGAGCAGAAAGCAGCCTACGAGGGTCTGGGGCGCACAGCCGGGGAGGGGAGGCCCCGGAGCCGGGACACGGGTGAGCCGAGGCGGGAGGGGTCTCGGGTACCCGAAAAATAATCAGCAGGAAGAGGCATTTACACTGATTCCATGAGACGTCAGCGTCATAAATGTGACCGCTGAGCGCCAGTTAGATGGAGAAGGTTCTGGGTCACTTTAACCTGTTAATAGTGGGACGTGGAACATGACCAAGGTCCAAGTTCTTTTTTATTGTTGTTGAGATTTTTTTTTTCTTCTTTCTTTTTCCTTAAACCACACACGCACACGCACACGCACACTTCCTACTAGATGGAACCGAAGCTCGGCTGTGCCTTTGGTCCCTCACAGGGAGTTCTGGAGCAGACACGAATCCAGCTTCCAAACCCACCGCAGCGCTTTGCACTAATTTGCAAGGCAACTGGTAGAAAACAAAACAACCAACATTTCTCTTTCCTCCTCAGGCTGGGTTTAACCATAGGGACCCAGAAAACAGAGCAGCCCGGGTGGCTCAGCAGTTTAGCGCCGCCTTCAGCTGGGGTCGTGACCCCGGGGTCCCAGGTTCGAGTCCCGCGTCGGGCTCCCCGCGTGGAGCCTGCTTCTGCCTCTGCCTGTGTCTCTGCCTCTCTCTCTGTGTGTGTCTCATGAATAAATAAATACAATCTTTAAAAAAAAAAACCACAGTCAAGTATTCCTTGGAAGGCTGGGAAAGGAAGGACGTGTTATCTTGCTTCAGTCAAATGACGTCTTCTGTGGTTCTGGGTAGGAAGCAGGGCACGTGTTAGTAACAAACGGGGGGGGGGACCCCGGCGTTTACCTGCACCTGCCCAGCCGAAAGCAGTAACAGGGATTTCACGTGACACCGACTGAGGCTGTAACCCAGGTAGATGATGGAATCACACAGCTGCACAATGTGCAGGACGACTAAGCCACATAATGAATTATGACCGTCGTGCAAACTTAGGAACAAGGAAGGAACAGAAGGAGGAGGAAAAGGACGAAGAGGACGAGGAGGAGAGAGAGAAGAAGTTAAACGTCCCGTGGTCACGAAACTGCTGCTCTCATTCCTCCACGATCTCCTTCAGCCCTTGCCTAAAGGCTTCTGGAACCATCAGGTAAGAGGCCAGGCCTAATTTCCATATTATGGAACTTTGTGGCATTTTGATTCAATCAAAAGAGTGTTCTGAGAATATCCTTATAGAAGTTTTTGCTTCATTTATTGAAGGATATTGTGGGGACTGTCATTTACTACATTTTGAAGGATCCCCTTTAGGGCCCCTGGGGGGCCTCAGTGGTTGAGCGACTGCCCTCGGCTCAGGGTGTGATCCTGGAGACCCGGGATCGAGTCCCACGTCGGGCTCCCTGCATGGAGCCTGCTTCTCCCTCTGCCTGTGTCTCTGCCTCTCTCTCTCTCTGTGGCTCTCATGAATAAATAAATAAATGAAATATTTAAAAAAATAACAGATCCTCTTTAGAAACATCTGTAGGAGAAGCATCTTTGGTTTCAGTACCAGGAATAGTCGTAGCATTCCTCCATGGGAGTAGTTTGCTTTTTTTTTTTTCTTCAAGTGTCACTTAATTTTTTTAATAGTTTTATTGAGATATAACTCATATACCATATGGTTCACACATTTTTTTCTTCCAGATTTTTGTTTAAATTCTGGTTGGTTAACAGAGAGGGTAATATTGGTTTAGGGAGTAGAATTTAGCGATGCATCACTTCCAGACAGTGCCCAGCGCCCATGCCAACAAGTGCCTGCCTTGGTACCCATCACCCAGCTAGCCCATCCCCCCACCTTTCTCCATCCACCTTCACTTTGTTCTCTCTCATTAAGAGTCTCTTGGGGGTGCCCGGGTGGCTCAGTCAGTTGAACGTCCAGCTTTTGATTTCAGCTTGGCTCATGATCTCAGGATTGTGGGATAGAGCCCCACGTCAGGCTCCGTGCTCAGCGCAGAGTCTGCTTGTCCTTCTCCCTCTGCTCTCCCCACCGTCTCTCTCTCCCAAATAAATAAATAAGTAAATAAATAAATAAATAAATAAATAAATAAAATCTTAAAAAAATAATCCAACAAGTCTCTTATGGTTTGCCTCCCCCTCTCTCCTTCCATCTTTTCCCCTCCCACGTGTTCATCTGTTTTGTTTCCTAAATTCCACATAGGAGTCAAATGATATGGTATTTGCCTTTCTCTGACTGACTTATTTTGCTTAGCATTATGCACTCAAGCTCTGTCCCTGTTGCTGCAAATGGCTAGATTTCATTCTTTTTGGTGGCTGAGTTCCCATTGCATATACATGCAGTGGAATTTTATATATAATACATCTTTTTTTTTTTAATTTTTTTTTAATTTATTTATTTATGATAGTCAGAGAGAGAGAGAGAGAGGCAGAGGAAGAAGCAGGCTCCATGCACCGGGAGCCTGATATGGGATTCGATCCCGGGTCTCCAGGATCGCGCCCTGGGCCAAAGGCAGGCGCCAAACCGCTGCGCCACCCAGGGATCCCATAATACATCTTTTTTATCCATTCATCAGTTGATGGACACTTGGGCTCTTTCCATAGTTCGGTTATTGTTGATAATGCTGCTGCAGTCATTGGGGTGCATGTACCCCTTCGAATCCGTATTTTTGTGTCCTTTGGGGTAAATACCCAGTAGTGCGATTGCTAGGCTGTAGGGTAGCTTTATTTTTAACTTTTTGAGGAGCCTCCATACTGTTTTCCAGTGGCTGCCCCAGCCTGCATCCCCACCCACAGTGCATCCTCGCCAACATCTGTTGTTTCCCGTGTTGTTAATTTTAGCCATTCTCACAGGTGTGACGTGGTTGTCTCATTGTGGTTTTGATTTGTATTTCCCTGATGCCGAGTGATGTGGGGCATCTTTTTATGTGTCTAGGAACCATGTGGATGTGTTCTTCAGAACAATGTCTATTCGTGTCTTCTGTACATTTCTTAACTGGATTACTCGTTTTTGGGGGTGTTGAGTTTGAGAAGTACTCTATAGATTATAGATTTTGGATA
Source organism: Nyctereutes procyonoides (assembly GCF_905146905.1). Lineage (NCBI taxonomy): Eukaryota > Metazoa > Chordata > Mammalia > Carnivora > Canidae > Nyctereutes > Nyctereutes procyonoides. The sequence continues at coordinate 67,639,860 of NW_026575051.1, forward strand.
TAAGTTTTGTTGATTGTTTCCTTTGCTGGGCAGAACTTTTTATCTTGAGGAAGTCCCAATAGTTCATTTCTGCTTATGCTTCCCTAGCCTCCAGCGATATTTCTGGTAAGAAGTTACTACGGCTGAGGTCACAGAGGTCACTGCCTGTCCTCTAGGATTTTGATGGTTTTCTATCTCGTGTGTAGGTCCATCATCCATTTTGAGTTTAGTTTTGTGCGTACTGTGAGACAGTGGTCCCGTTTCATTCTTCTGCATGCTGCTCTCCAGTTTTCCCAGCACCATTTATTGAAGAGGCTGTCTTTTTTTTTCCCAGTGGGTATTTTTCCTGCTTTGTTGAAGATGAGTTGACCATAAAGCTGTGGGTCCATTTCTGGGTTCTCTATTCTGTTCCTTTGATCTCTGTTTTTGTGCCAATACCATACAGCTGCTAATATAACTTGACTTGATGACTACAGTTCTGTGATGTAACTTGAAGTCCAGAATTGTGATGCCTTTAGCTTTGCTTTTTTTTTTCAGTATTGGTTTGGCTATCTGGGGTCAGTTCACACATTTAAAGTGTTTCATTAAATGGCTTTTGGAATATTCAGAGTTGTGCAACTGTGACTACAATCAATTTTATGACATTTTCATTATCCCAAAAGAAACCACCTCCCTGAGCCATCATCCTCCAATTTCCCTTGCTTTTGCCAGCCCTAGACAACTACTTATCACTTTGCTCTCCGTGGAATTGCCTAATCTCGATATTTCATATAAACCGTGATACAATATGTGACCCTTTGTGACTGCCTCTTTCATTTAGCATAATGTTTTTGAGGTTCACCCACTCTGTTTCATTGATTTTAATCTGTTGATAAACATTTGGATTGTTTTTGCCATTCAGTTATTGTGAACAATGCGGCTATGAATATTCATGTACATGTATTTATTTGAATACCTGTTTTTGATTATTTGGGGTATATACCTAGGAGTGGGACAAATGAATGCTGATTATGTGGTTAATTCTGTGTTTAACTTTTGAGAGATCTCGGGCTATTTCCCCAGCAGCTGTACTATTCTATATTCCCACCAGCCTTGTACAAGGGTTCCAATTTCCCACATTCTAACCAACATTTATTATCCTTCCATTTTTGAAAAGCATTTATTTATTTATTTGAGGGGGAGAGGGGCAGAAGGAGAGGGAAAAAGAGAAACTCCAGTAGACTCCCCGCTGAGTGCAGAGCCCACTATAGGGCTTGATCCCACAACCCCAAGATCATGACCTGAACTGAAACCAAGAGCCAGATGCTTAACCGACTGAGTCACCCAGGTGCCCCCTGTTTTTATTATAGCCATTCTAACAGATAAGAAATGCTATTTCTCTGTGTATTTTTGGATGCTTTTTATTTCATCTGCCAAAAAAAGGGATACTTCTTTGTCAGTAAATAACAAGCTGTCATAATGCTGTTTTCAGGCAGATTTGCTTTTTGTTGGGATTTTGATTTGCATTTCCCTGATGGCCAGTAATGTTAAGCATCTTTTCATGCACTTATTGGTATTTTTATATTTTCCTTGGAGAAATGTCTACTCAGAGCCTTTCCTCATTTTTAAACTGAGTTGTCTTTTTTTTTTTACTGAATTGTAAAGTTTTTGAATATATTCTAGATGCTCAGGTCCCTTATTAGATATATGACTTGCAAATATTTTCTTGTATTCTGTGGGTTGTCTTTTCAGGCTCTTGATGATGTCCTTTGAAGTACTAAAACTTTAAATTTTGAGGAAGTCCAATTTATCCATTTTTTTCTTCTGTTATGCTTTGGTGTCATATTTAAGAAACCATTGCCTATTCCAATGTCACAAAGACCTACTCCTGTGTTTTTCTTTGAAGATTTTTAGAGTTTTAGCTCTTACATTTAGGTCTTTGATCCAGTTTAGTTGATTTTGTGTGGTGTGATATAGGGGGTCCAGCTTCATTCTTTTGTGTATGGATATCCAGTGTCCCAGCACCATTTGTTGAAAAGACTGTTCCTTTCCATTGAGTGGTTTTTCACCCTAGTAAAAAATGAGTAAAATTTGTAAATATGAGGGTTTATTTCTAGACTCTTGATTCTGCTCCATTGGCCTGTCTTTCCTTATGCAAGTACCACAATGTCTTGATTATTGTAGTAATGAGTTTTGAAATGGAGAAATGTGAGTCTTTAAACTTTATTCTTTTGGCCGTTCTGGGTCTTTTGAATTTCCATATGAATTTTTAGGAGCAGCTTGCCAGGGCAGCCCCGGTGGCGCAGCAGTTTGGTGCCGCAGCAGTTTAGTGCTGCCTGCAGCCTGGGGTGTGATCCTGGAGACCCGGGATCGAGTCCCATGTCGGGCTCCCTGCAGGAAGCCTGCTTCTCCCTCTGCCTGTGTCTCTGCCTCTCTCTCTCTGTGTCTATGAATAAATAAAATCTTTAAAAAAAATCCTTCTCAAAAACAAACAATTCAACAAAAAGTTTATTTAAAAAAAAAAAAGGAGCAGCTTGCCAATTTCTACAAAGAAGTCAGCTGTCATGTTGACAGGGATTGTGTTGAATCTGTAGATCACTTTGAAGATATTTCCATCTTAACAATTGTAAAGTTTCTGTTGTTTCTCCAAGATTTTACTTAAATTCCCAGTAATTAACACACAGTGTAATATTAGTTATTAGTTTCAGGCATAGAATTTAGTAATTCAACATTTCCATATTATACCCAGTGCTCATCACAAGTGCCGTCTGTAACCCCCGTCACTCATTTAACACACCACACCCTAGCCCCCTGTAACTGTCAGTTTGTTCTCTGAAGTAGAGTCTGTTTCTTGGTTTTCCTCTCTTTCTTTCCCCTCTATGTTCATTTGTTTTATTTGTTAAATTCCACATATGAGTAAAATCATATGGTATTTGTCTTTCTCTGACTGATTTATTTCGTTTAGTGTAATACTCTCTAGCTCCATTGATGTCTTTGTAAATGGCAAGATTCCAACAATTGTAATTTTTTTAATGATTTATTTATTTATTATTTATTTATTTATTTATTTAAGAGAGAAGGAGAGAGAGGGAGAGAGCACGAGTGGGGGGGAGGAGTAGAGGGAGAGGGACAAGCAGACTCCCTACTGAGCAGGGAGCCCAACATGGTGCTTGATCCCAGGACCTCAGGATCATGACCTGAGCTGAAGGCAGATGCTTAACGAACTGAGTCACTCAGGTGCCCCTAATTTTAAGTTTTTTTATTATTATTTATTTATTTATTTATTTATTTATTTATTTATTTATTTATGATAGTCACACAGAGAGAGAGAGAGAGAGAGAGAGAGGCAGAGACACAGGCAGAGGGAGAAGCAGGCTCCATGCACCGGGAGCCCGACATGGGATTCGATCCCGGGTCTCCAGGACCGCACCCTGGGCCAAAGGCAGGCGCCAAACCACTGCGCCACCCGGGATCCCCTAATTTTAAGTTTTTTAATCCATGAACCTATGATGTCTTTTCATTTATGTAGGTCTTTTTTTTTTAAAGATTTTATTTATTTATTTATTTATTTATTTACTTTAGAGAGAGAAGAGTACATGAGTGGGGGGAAGGGCAGAAGGAAAAGAGAGAATCTCAAGCAGACACCATGCTCAGGTGGATGGAGCCCAACACAGGACTTGATCCCATGACTCTGAGATCATGACCTGAGCCAAAATCAAGAGTTGGATACTCAACGAACTGAACCACCAGGTACCCCTATGTAGGTCTTTAATTTCTTTCAAAGATGTTGGTAGTCTTCAGTGTAGAAGTTTTGTACTTCTTTTGTTAAAGTTACTTCTAATTATTTTATTCTTTTGATGCTATTGTAAGTAGAATTCTTTTCTTTATTTCATTTTTGGTTGTTCATTGTAACTATTGTGTAGAAATACAATTTATATTTGTTTTTTTAAAGATTTTTATTTATTTATTTATTTATTTGAGAGAATGTGAGTGGGGGGAGGGGCAGACGGAGAGGGAGTGGAGGAGAAGCAGACTCCTGGGTGGTTGCAGAGCCCAATGCAGGGCTCAGTCTCATGACCTCATGACCTGAGCCAAATTCAAGAGTTGGATGCTTAACCAACTGGGCCACCCAACTGCCTCACGATTTGTATTAGTACATTGATACTGTATTCTGCAAACTAGCTGAACCTATTTATTAGTTCTAATAGTTTTTTAGTGGCTTCCTTAGGATTTCCATATGCAAGATTACATCGTCAGTTAATAGGGTAGTTTTACTTCTTCCTTTCTAATCTGGATGCCTTCTATTTCTTATTCTTGCCTAATTGCTATGATGTCCTGCACAACGTTGACTAGAAGTGGGGTCTGGTTCCTCATCTTGTTCCTCACTCAGTCTCACATTAAGTGTGATGTTAGCTGGGGGTTTTCTGTAGATGCCCTCTATATGGTTGAGTAAATTCCCTTCTGTTCCTAGTTTGTTGAGTGTTTTTATCATCACGGGGTCTCGAATTTTGTCAAGTGCTTTTCTGGGTCTGTTGAGAGGATCCCATGGGGTATGACCTTTATTCTATCAATGTGATGTAGTTTGAATGTTTTGTATGTTAAGCCTATCTTGCATTTGTGGAATAAAACCTACATGGTCATCATGTATAATCATACAAGACAGGGGCACCTGGGTAGCTCAGTGGTTGAGCGTCAGCCTTTGGCTCAGGTCGTGATCCCAGGGTCCTGGGATCAAGTCCCACATTGAACTCCCCACAGGGAGCCTGCTTCTCCCTCTGCCTGTGTCTCTGCCTCTCTCTCTGTGTCTTTCATGAATACATAAATAAATAATTTTTAAAAAATCATACAAAATAAATCTGAGCCTCTAAATTCTGCTTTTTAAACACGGAAGAATTAAAAAGTGAATATTTTTATTATAAACATAATTATTAGTATTATAAGCAAAATTCAGTATTAGGATCCATAAAATAGTTGGCATCTTTAGATATTAGATCATTCCATTTCCAAAAATATTATTTGCTCAAAACCTTCCAGGAACACAATGATCCTTTCAAATAAGGCTCACCTATGGTTATGAAATGAGAAAAATGGGAGAGTTAATATTTGGATTTCTTTTAGAGGTAAAACCCTGATCTAATTATTGACAGTTGGCCAACTCTGTCCATATTTTATTCATTTAGCAGAAACATGCAGATGTAATATTTTTGCTTCCCTTGAACCTGTTCAGAGGAACAGAATCCTTTGGGTTAGAAACTACAAACACTTTTCGAAATAAATTTTATTAATGGAACTCCAGTGATTTTTATTATGTCCTTATTTTTGGTTAGTTCGTCCCTCTGCTTTTGCACAAACTTAGAGTTTTGAAATAATATTGCATTGTTCCAACAATCTGGCAGGCATGGAGTTTTCAGACAAGGAGACATTTATGGCAGCCGAGGCAGGGCAATCACTGTTCTGAATCTTGAGGTTTCAAGTTAGATGTTGAGACTATAACAGACTCTTTTTACTCCCGGCTCAGTGTTAAAGACTTGGAGCAGATTCCAATTTCCACTATTAGTCTTCCCCCACCCCTTGCCTTGCCCCACTGGTACTCTTTTGTTGAACAGTTCAACCTTTGTGACACATAATGGTTAGAATAATCTCCTTCTACAAACTTTTATTATTATTATTATTATTATCGTTATTATTATTATTATTATATTTTATTTATTTATTTGAGAGAGACCTAGAGAGAGAGAGAGAGAGCAGAAGCAGAGAGGGAGAAGCAGACTCCCTCCATCCCACAGGGAGCCCAATGCAGGCTTGTTGCAGGGCTCAATCCCAGGACCCTAAGATCATGATCCAAGCCAAAGGTAGACACCTAACAGACTGAGCCACCCAGGCGCCCCTCTACAAAACTTTTAAAATAGCTTGAGTTTTGTTTTTTGTTGTTAGATTGTTGCAAAGGGAACACATAAGGGTTTGAACATATTTGGATGTCTTCATTTAATGAGCTACATAGAGTTTAGAGCAGAGTTAGAGGAGGATTTGCTATGGTTCATGAAATTCTGACCAAGCTGTTACTAGAATCATTAACAAGCCAACTGGAAGCTTGACTTCATTCCATGCCGAGGAGGTCAGTAAAAAGCATTAAATGGCTCGAAGGAAGCAGGAGAGTGTTGTCCTCCAAGTCCCAAAGGCATATTTGTAGGTGTTGATTATATCCAACTGCTACCCATATTCCATTCCTTTCTTACTCACACATAGTTAAAAACAAATTTAACCAACAGGAAATACCAGATAACATCCTGTTCTCTCTTTCAGAAATTATTTATTGAAGGTATAGGATGTGCTAGGCCATAGGGACCCATCTATGAACTAGACGTGTTCCTGCCCTGATGGAGTTAGAGACATTTTACTGGAAAAGGCAAAAAAAAAAAAAAAAAAAAAAAGACAAAAATAACCAAATAAAATTATTACAAATCATTGTAATCTTTCATAAGACCTATGAAAGAAACATACCATGGTCTGGGATAGAGAATATCAAGGAACCACCTTCATTGCGTGAGGCAGTCAAGGAGGCATCTCTGAGGAGGTGGTATGTTAGCTGAGATCTGTGGGGACGGGGAGTTAGTCATTTAAAATGCAGGGTGAGGGATCCCTGGGTGGCGCAGCAGTTTGGCGCCTGCCTTTGGCCCAGGGCGCGATCCTGGAGACCCGAGATCGAATCCCATGTCGGGCTCCCGGTGCATGGAGCCTGCTTCTCCCTCTGCCTGTGTCTCTGCCTCTCTCTCTCACTGTGTGCCTATCATAAATAAATAAAAATTTAAAATGCAGGGTGAAGAGAGCTCTAGAGAGAAGGAACAGTGCACGCGAAGGCCCAGAGCCTAGAACAAGCCTCACCTGTTCTAGTAATCAGAGAAGGCCAGCCTGCCTGGAAGGCAGTAAGCAAGAGAAAATGGCATCAGAGGGAGTCTAAGGTTAGTGGGAACGCCGGTGTGCTCAGCTCTGTTAAGCGACTGTATTAGTTTGCTAAAGCTACATGTAGGATACGTGTTTTGTTCCCCAGATCACGAAGCAATTAACTCAGTTCAGACCCTATTTACCTGGAGGCAGCATCAGATCTTATAGGTTAAGGGCTCAGTCCTATAAGATTGCCCCATCCCTTCACCCTCCAGATGCCAGTTGCCAAGTCCAAGTCATCACCTGTGCTTTTGACCAACTCGGCTGTAGATCAGAGGTTCGAATGATCCCCTCCTTAGGTTCGATTAGTTTAGACAGGCTAGAATGGCTTATAGTACTCGGAAACATTTTATTTTATTTTATTTTATTTATTATTTATTTATTTATAGAATATCTTTATTTTTTTTCCTTTTTTTTAAATTTTTATTTATTTATGATAGTCACACAGAGAGAGAGAGAGGCAGAAACACAGGCAGAGGGAGAAGCAGGCTCCATGCACCGGGAGCCCGACGTGGGATTCGATCCTGGGTCTCCAGGGTCGCGCCCTGGGCCAAAGGCAGGCGCCAAACCGCTGCGCCACCCAGGGATCCCTCAGAAACATTTTTACTGACTGGAACACTGATTTACTCTGAAAGAACATAACTCAGGAACAAAGCCAGATGGAAGGTATGAGGAAAGGCCACGGGGAGTCCCTGCTGTCTGGGTGTCCCTCTCTTCCCAAAGCTCCACGTGTCGTCAGCCCGGGAAGCTCTCCGAATGTGGTCCTTTTAAGGTTTTGTGTAGGGCTTCATTGCTTAGGCGTGATTGATCGAATCATTGGCCATTGGCATCATTCAACTTAACTACCTCTCTAAAGGCCTATCTCCAAATGCAGTCACATTCTGAAATTAAAACACAAGACAATAGGCCCCAAAATGGAATTGCTTGTGCTAAGCCTCCCGTCACCAAACCAAGACTTCACTTACAGTGAATGACAGTTTCATCTCTCTCAGAAATGGAAATTTACACCAACCGGAATTAATTGCCTGATTAGCACAAGTTAGGTGATTTGCCTGATGGGCCCCTGCCATTCCCTAAAGGAAAGTAAACTTGTAACAACCAACGGCCTTTACGCCTAGTATAACTTCCTCGTTCCTGCTCCCTAATGGCGATGAAAGTCATTTTTGTACAGCAACTCAGAGTTCCTTTCTATCTGCTAGATTGGATGCTGCCCAATTTGAGATGATTTTTGCTTAAATAAACTCTTGAAAATTTCAATATACTTCAGTTTATCTTTTAATAAGGGGGTGGGGGGAGTAGGGGGGCCCAATTCAGTCCATAACAGCACAACTTTAAGGATTTCAGATTCGCTTTTTAAGAGTAGTGAAAAACCATTGAAGAGTTTGAGGCAGGGGCTGTGCCAAAGGGAATGTAGCCGATGCTGTTAGGTATTAATTTTTTGCCAACAAAACCTTGGTTTTTGCTCAAGGCATTGATGTGTTCAGCCAAAAATGCAAACTGACTGGTTCTCCTGGCACAAGGGGTGGCCATGTGACGGTGTTGCAAGTGGCTGATGGATGTAATTTGGAGGTCTAAAGAGGGGAATCCAATGGTCTCAGGAAAGTTTATTGTTTTACTGATGAAAAAGTATGTCCCTTTGCCCTACACTCTTTCTTCTTTTTCCTATCTGGGAAAGGGATACAATGCCTGGAAATGCAGCAGCCGTCTTGCAACCATGAGGACGAAGGTTTTATGCCAAGGATATTGAGCAGGCACATGGAAGGAGCTTGGTGTTCAGATGACACCTTTGAGCAGCTATGTAAGCTCTGGTCAGTTCCCTCGCCCCCACTACTTTTTGCTACATGAGAACAATCCCCTGCTTGTTTAAAACACTGCGATGGGGGGATGCCTGGGTGGCTCAGCGGTTAAGCATCTGCCTTCAGCCCAGGGTGTGATCCTGGATATCCAGGATCGAGTCCCCCATTGGGCTCCCTCCATGGAGCCTGCTTCTCCCTAAGAAGAAAAACAAAACAAAACAAAAAAAACCCCACTGCGATGGGGATTCTTGTTACAGCTGAATGCACTCCTAACTGATACAGAGGACTGGACCAGAAGAAGGAATGCCATTGAGGAGGTCTTGGCCAGAGTCCAGACCAGAGATAACAAGGACCTGGATTAGGAGGGCCGACTTAGAGCAAAGTGGATGAATTCCAGATTCAAGGTGCATTGCCTGAGCAGCACCCCATGTGGACACTACAAATTTTCCCTTACTTATCCAGGGCTCTTGAGCCCAAACTTGCTTTATTTGGCCTTCTCTTAAAGTCTTGTAGCATGTGCAGCCTAAGTAAACCTTTTTGGTACACCTACTTTGTGCTAGCTCTTATAGTTTTGAGGGATTTTTCCCTGGCTACTGAAATGTATATTGATCTGTTCTTCCTGGGAAGTCAGTTGTTTTCAAACTTTATAACCCACAATAATAAATATATTTTCTAACACGGCCAGAACACAGGTAACTGGAAAAAAAATCATATATATGAGAGAGATATATACACATAAACATAAACATACAGATATATAACTGAAAAAGGAGCTTTACAAAGCAATAATCAAAATACGTGCCACACATTCTATTCTACTCTATTAAAAAAGATTCTGGGCAGTCCGGGTGGCTCAGCAGTTTAGCGCCGCCTTCAGCCCAGGATGTGATTCTGGAGACCCAGGATCGAGTCCCGCATTGGGCTCCCTGCATGGAGTCTGCTTCTCCCTCTGCCTGTGTCTCTCCCTGTCTCTCTCTTTCTCTCTGTGTGTCTCTCATGAATGAATAAATAATTTTTTTTTAAAAAAAAGAAGATTCTGGTCACATACACCACCCACTAAATTTGCTTTCATGAACAAGTGAGGAATCAAGAACACTTGATCTAAATTATCGTTTTGAGATTCTTTCTTTACCATCTCGTGATAGCTCTTGCATTGGTATTTGCTCTTCATGCCAATGTCTTGTCTTACCGCCTGAACCATGATGCTCTCCCCACCTCGATTTTGTATCTGTCCATAGCGCCTAGCACCGTGCTAGGATTGTGCACTCTTTGAGATCAAGAGTCATGTAACATGGAATTTGGGGGTCTCCTCAATACTATAGATGCAATGAACCACTCTTTCCATTTGCCTGGGGTTGGATAGTTCAGGAAAATAGGACAGTCTCGTTCCCAACAAATGCTTCAAGCTGCTGTCTACACTTCCCTTCAGTAATCGCCCTCCTTTTAGGACTCTGTATGATTCTTATGTCAAACCTTAGATTTCGAGTGCCTTTCTGGGTATTTAGTGCGTGGATTCGTTGATTAAAATGCTAGCAGGATAAAGCTAGGGCAGAAGGCTGTGCCTCTAACTGGAAGCTGTCAAGCAAATGAAGAGAAAAGGGCTGTGGCAAGGAGATGCGGGGACGTTGGTGGGCAACATTGTCGGGGTCTGGGGAGGTTCCTAGAGCACAGGTGCTCCCACAAGCTAGTGAATGTGGGACAGAAAACAACCTCATTTAGGGGATCCCTGGGTGGCTCAGCGGTTTAATGACTGCCTTCAGCCCAGGGCGTGAGCCTGGAGTCCCAGGATCGGGTCCCACGTCAGGCTCCCCGCATGGAGCCTGCTTCTCCCTCTGCCTGTGTCTCTGCCTCTCTCTCTCTGTGTCTCTCATGAATAGATAAATAAAGTCTTAAAAAAAAAAAAACAACCTCATTTCTTGAGCAAAGTTCACTCTTCCTGTCTCATTTTTCTGTCCTCATTCATTAACAGGACACATCTTGGTCTCCGTGGCTGCTGAGCACCGCAGCCTGTGGGCGGGGGATGGAAACCTCCGACTTGCCCTTCCTGGCTCTCCTGCATGAGCAGACTGGCCGGCACGTTACTGCTTCCAGGAAGGGCCCGGCACTCTTGAAGAGCCGCTATTTGTTGCCTGCTAAGAAATGGCACTTCCAGTAAGAAGAACAAGGCAGCTTTGATTTGGCAATCTGGAAAAGCCTCCAGGATGCACTGATAAGTGAAAAAAGCCAAGTGCCCACCGTGTGTATAATATGCCAGCCAACCTCGGACGGAGAGGGTGCAAGGAGATTTATTTGTAGGTGCCTGTGTGCACAAGTGTGGCTTATCTCTGGAAGACCACACAGCAGACTAGCATTATATTTGAGGAGAACTGAGTGGCTGGGACATAAGCATGGGGGAGACTTATTTTTCATGTGTATCCTTCCTGCATTTTGAAAATTTTAAAAAGATTTTACAGATTTTATTTATTTATTTGAGAGCGAGCAAGCAAGAGAGCGCATGGGTGGGGTGAGGGCAGAGGGAGAAGCAGACTCCCTGCTGAGCAGAGAGCCCGACGAAGGGCTATATCCCAGGACTCGATCTCAGGACCCTGGGATCATGACCTGAGCCGAAGGCAGACGCTCTAACCACTGAGCCACTCAGGCGCACCTGCATTTTGAATTTTTTTTTACCACCTACATATTTGAACCTATTCGAATGAATTATTTCCAATCGAAGCAATCTATGCAGCCCCTGAAAATGATATTTATGAACCACGTATGATAACATGTTTAAAACACCATTTTCAAAAAAAACCACAAAAACACCATTTTCAATGAACCCCTATGGGGATGTCTAAAATAAACAAAAGTAACAATAAGCAAAATCCAGGACACCTGGGTGGCTCAGTGGTTTAGCATCTGCCTTTGGCTCAGGTCATGATCCTGGAGTCCCAGGATCGAGTCCAATTCAGGCTCCATCCACGGAGCCTGCTTCTCCCTCTGCCTCTGCCTCTGTCTCTGCGTCTCTCATGAATAAATAAATAAAATCTTTTAAAAAAAATAACCAAAATCCCTGTGTATATAGAAAAAGATTGGAAGAAGGTCCACCATAAGTTTAATGGCAGTTTCTGAAACTATAGGCATTCTCTCTTTTTTCCCTTATTTCCAACTTTTCTTTTCTTGTATATTTTACTTCTTGATGGCCAAAACATAAACACATTTTCTAACTGTGAAAATAAGTTGCTTTTCCTCGCCAGGGTACAGCAACTGAGCTGGCCGAGGAGAGACGTGGCTGCATCAGGTGTTCCTGGCTGGACACACGTACTCCTTAAACCTCTGTCCGTGCACTGGGTGCTCTCCAGGAGAAGACACTCAGGGGACAGTGGACAACATGAGACAGTAGAGGTAAGGACTTCTGGCCCTAGCGCACTCAGTGGGTTTGAATTGTACACGTGGCTCCCCCTTGACAAACCTACCCCCCCACCCAGGGGTCTCCTAGCTCGCCAGCCTTGAGGTTTCCCAGCCTTTAGTCCCATTCCTCTTTTATTTGTTTTTATTTATTTAGTTCAATTTGTCATTTTTATTTATTTTTTTATTTACTTTTAATTTCCTAAAAAATATTTTATTTGAAAAAAAAAAGATTTTATTTGAGAGAAAGAGAGACAGAGATAGCAAGAGCGAGCACAAGCAGGGAGGAGAGGGAGAAGCAGGCTCCCAGCCCAGCTGGGAACCCCACGTGGGGCTCGATCCCAGGAAGGTAGGCACTTAACCGACTGAGCCACCCAGGCACCCTTTAGTTTGACTTTTTAAGCCAGCTCCATGCCCAACATGGGGCTTGAATGCATGACCCTGAGATCAAGAGTTGCTTGCTCTACCGACTGAGCCAGCCGGGCGCCCCATCCAATCTATCATTGCAAAACCAAAGTCTCACCGAGCAGCTCTCCTACTTACATTCTCCCAGCAGAGCTGCAGTCACATAAAATCCAAATTTCTCGTGTGGTAGAACAGGTTCTTCAGAGTTATGTTCCCAGCTTGCCTCTCTGGCCCCATCCCCTACCGCTTCCTAAATTATCCCAGCCTTCAGCTTCTTCATGTTCTTTGAACAAAACATATTCTCTACAACTCTGTACGTTGGTACATGGTGTTTCTAGTACTTAGGGACCTCCTGCTCGACCTCACAGAATTACCTGATCACCTCCTCCCCGAAGCCTTCCTAACTTCCCCAGGAGGAGGTTTCTGCAACTCCCTTCTCTGAGTGCTTTGTCTAGACCTTAGTCCTTAATCCGTGCCGCTGCATAAGAACAAGGATTGTGTATTATTCTTTTTCACATCCCCAGAGCCTTCCTCACACAACGCCCAGCACACAGCAGGTGTTCAACACCTTGCACGAAGGATGCCTGGGTGGCTCAGTGGTTGGGCGTCTGCCTTCAGCTCAGGGCGTGACCCCGGGGTCCTGGGATCGAGTCCTGCATCGGGTTCCCTGCAGGGAGCCTGCTTCTCCCTCTGCCTGTGTCTCTGCCTCTCTCTGTGTCTCTCATGAATACATAAATAAAATCTTAAAAACAAAACACAAGAAACCTTGAATGAATTAGCAAAACGTTTGCGTTTCCTCAGTATTGCCAGTATGTTATCCAGGCCCTCACCAGTTGTCAAATCCCCGGGTGAGACGGAGGCGCTCGTGTGGCCTAGACGAGCCATGAGCAAAGAAAAGTTTCCTGCACCCGTTCCCCGGCCTCTCCCTTCAGCCCTCTCCCCCGTCTTTTCATCAGCAGACCGGTCAGTGTGGGTGGCGGTGTGCAGGATAAAACACCTATGCCTTTGATTTGATTCTGTTCTTAATTTTCATGCTACGCAACTGTGTTCTTTGTCAAGTCTTAATAAATCATGTGAATTCCCCTTGGCATCAGACTCTCGCTGGTTGGGCGGGGAACCCTCTGCGCAAACAGAGGAAAGGGGGGTGTGAAAATTGTGCCGGGAGGGAGATGCCTACGGGGCCGGGAAGAGGGCTGCCCACCCCGGCCTCTGGCTTTGATCTGCAGGCCTCCAGCGCACCCAGGTCTGCGCTTTAACCAGCCGCCTCTTTGTTTCTGTGCCAGGGAGGCAGGCCAAGGGGGCCCGCTCAGGAGTAATAAAGGGTAACAACAACAAATTGCTGTCAGCTCGGGCGTCGGCGTCGGGTCGGTGTATCACAGGGAGGGGGCTGGGGCCTCACGGAGCAGGGAGCTGGGGGAGAGGCAGGAGCAACCTCGGCCCCGGATCTGGAGACAGGAGGGGGGGGAATCCCTGGGTCCCTGGAGCCACGGCCCCTGCTGAGCCGAGGAGGCCCAGGCCTCCGGAGGGGCCCCCTCCGAAGGGATCAGCACCCCAGGGCCCCAAAGGGCGCTGCCTCTAATCAGTCCCTGGGCCCTCAGCGCCGCCACCGCCTCCTGGTCACAGGCACCCACTGTCTGAGTCTCCCGCTCATTCTGTCCCACCCTCCGTGGCCACCGCAGGGACCGGGTTGAAACAGGCCGAGGCGCAGCTGTGGAGCCCCACTAGAGCCCCCTCTCCGCTGGGCCCGGGCGTGCGCACCGGGTGGCAGAGGGGAAAACCAGGGGGATATTAGCTTTTCTTGACCCAAGATGACCCTGGAGCCGACGGACCCCCGGACGGTGTCCTAAGGACAGGGCCCGGCTCGCCCAGCATGGGCCGGGCCACCGCGGCCTTCTCTTTCATCGCTAGACGTCCCGCGAGTCACCCCGCAGTCACCCCGTCTTTCCTCACCAGGGGCCTGCTCCTCACCCCGCAGTGTGGCCCCTTCGCCTCTCTCCCGGGAAGACACCAAGGCTCCCGAATCTTCTCCGAGGGTGTCCTCTTGTCCTCTTGTAGCGCCTGTGACAGAACAAAGAGGGCAGGGGGCCTGGTCTCTCGGGCGCTGGCCGTGACACCTTGGTCACCTTCGCCCCTCGGAGCGCGGCCCCTACCCTCTCCTGCGTGTCGCCCGGTGGTCGCCAGGCCCGCTGAGCCCCGCGTGGGGTGCCCAGCCTCGCCGCCCTGAGGGGCTCGCTCGTGGCAGTGGGGGTGCTCAGCTGCTCTCCCGCCTCCCAAACCGCCACCTTCTTCCTGCTGATCGATGTCCTGGGGTTTCGAGGACTAATGTCACCATCCGAGGGCTTTAAAACAACACGGATGTACTGCCTCCTACTTCTGGCGGCTGGAAGTCCAGAGTCGAGGTGCCGGCCGGGGGGCTCCCTTCCAGAGGCTCTCCAGGAGGAGGTGCCCGTGGGGCGCCCGGGGCTTCTGGGGTGCCAGCCCGCCCGGCCATTCCTCGCTTTGTAGGTGCAGCACGCCAGGCTCTGTCTCTGTGTGCACTGGTATTTTTTAATCCTTTTTTTAAAAAAGATTTTATCTATTTGACAGAGAGAGAGAGCATGAGTGGGGAGGGGAGGGAGAAGCAGGCTCCCCCTCCAGTGCAGTGCAGGGAGCCCACGCAGGACTCGGTCCCAGGACCCCGGGTCACGACCTGAGCCCAAGGCAGACGCTCAGCCGCTGAGCCCCCAGGCGCCCGCGGGGGGCTGTCTCCCCAGGGCCTTGTCCTCTGCTGCCGGTGGCCCTTTGTCATCTCCCGAGGCCCACAGTCCCGGGACTCAGGGCCCCTTGTGCACGGTGATCTCACCCTCCGGGATTCCGTCTGCCAAGAGCCCACTTGCAAGTAAGGTCACATTGCGGGGCCACCGCTCACCCCGGGGCACAATTTTTCCAGCGGTTTGACCTCGTACCGGCCACACGCGGTCCTCTCTCCCCCCGGGGACCCCAGGGCACCCCGCTCGGTGCCAGCCCGTCTGTTCCAGCGGCCTGCGATGCCCGGGGCCCAGCACGGTCCCGCCGCCCAGCCTCCCCCTGCCCCCCCCCCCCCCCCCGCGTCCCTCGGTCTCAGGGTCCCTCCCGCCTGCTCGTGGGGAAGCCTGAGCCCCGGAGCTTCAGGCACCTGAGCCACGGCCGGGGCCGCCTCCCGGGGCGCCGCAGGGGGGCCCGCGCCCTCTGCACCCTGCACCCTGCACCCGCCCCCGGGGGCGCCGCTCCTCCGCCACGCCCTGCTCCGGGGCTGACACCGCAGCCCTCGGGCCGAGCCCCGCGCCCTCCCCCCCCTCCGCGCTGCCCCAGGCCCGGGCCCAGGGTGGCCGCCGCTTCCGCCCTCCTCCCCGAGCCCCCAAAGCCGTTCGCCGCGTCCTGCTGCTGGCGTCTGGCTCGGGCGCCCGTGCCCTGGGCCCAGGGAGCGCTCGCTCCCCCTGCGCGCGCGTGTGCGTGTGTCCGTGTGTATGTGCGTGTCTGTGTGTCCGTGTGCGTCTGTGTCTGTGTGCACGTCTGTGTCTGCCTGTGTCTGTGTCTGCGTGTGCGCGACTGTGCGTGTGTCTGTGTGTGTGTGCACGTGTGTTGCGTGTGTCTGCCTGTGTCTGTGTGTGTGTGCGTGTGTGTCTGTGTCTGTCTGTGTGTCTGTGTGTGTGTGCGTGTGTGTCTGTGTGTCCGTGTCTGCCTGTGTGTCTGTGTGTCTGTGTGTGTGTCGTGTGTGTCTGTGTCTGTCTGTGTGTCTGTGTGTGTGCGTGTGTGTCTGTGTGTCCGTGTCTGCCTGTGTGTCTGTGTCTGTGTGTGTGTCTGTGTGTCCGTGTCTGCCTGTGTGTCTGTGTGTCTGTGTGTGTGCGTGTGTCTGTGTGTCGTGTGTGTCTGTGTGTCCGTGTGTGTCTGTGTGTCCGTGTCTGCTGTGTCTGTCTGTGTGTCTGTGTCTGTGTGTGTGCGTGTGTGTCTGTGTGTCCGTGTCTGTCTGTGTCTGTCTGTGTGTCTGTGTGTGTGCGTGTGTGTCTGTGTGTGCGTGTGTGTCTGTGTGTCCGTGTGTGTCTGTGTCTGTCTGTGTGTCTGTGTCTGTGTGTGTGCGTGTGTGTCCGTGTGTCTGTGTGTCCGTGTCTGCTGTGTCTGTGTGTGTGTCTGTGTGTGTGCGTGTGTGTCTGTGTGTCCGTGTGTGTCTGTGTGTCCGTGTGTGTCTGTGTCTGTCTGTCTGTGTCTGTGTGTGTGCGTGTGTGTCTGTGTGTCTGTGTGTCCGTGTGTGTCTGTGTCGTCTGTGTGTCTGTGTGTGTGCGTGTGTGTCTGTGTGTCCGTGTGTGTCTGTGTGTCGTGTGTGTCTGTGTCTGTCTGTGTGTCTGTGTCTGTGTGTGTGTGTCTGTGTCCGTGTGTCCGTGTGTCGTGTCTGCCTGTGTCTGTCTGTGTGTCTGTGTGTGTGTGCGTGTGTGTCTGTGTGTCCGTGTGTGTCTGTGTGTCCGTGTGTGTCTGTGTCTGTGTGTGTGCGTCTGTGTCGTGTGTCCGTGTGTCCGTGTCTGCCTGTGTCTGTCTGTGTGTCTGTGTGTGTGCGTGTGTGTCTGTGTGTCTGTGTCTGCCTGTGTGTCTGTGTCTGTGTGTCTGTGTGTGTGCGTGTGTGTCTGTGTGTCCTGTGTGTCTGTGTGTCCGTGTGTGTCTGTGTCTGTCTGTGTGTCTGTGTGTGTGCGTGTGTGTCTGTGTGTCTGTGTGTCCGTGTGTGTCTGTGTCTGTCTGTGTGTCTGTGTGTGTGTCGTGTGTGTCTGTGTGTCCGTGTGTGTCTGTGTCTGTCTGTGTGTCTGTGTGTGTGTGCGTCTGTGTCCGTGTGTCCGTGTGTCCGTGTGTGCCTGTGTCTGTCTGTGTGTCTGTGTGTGTGCGTGTGTGTCTGTGTGTCCGTGTGTGTCTGTGTGTCTGTGCGCGTGCGTGCGTGCTGTGTGCGGCTGGCTGGCTGGGGCGGGCCTCCTGGGCCCGGGAGGCACAAACAAGAGGACCTCCCCGGGCGGCCGCCCCCGCGCCGCCCCCTGCCCGCGTCTGCTGCCCGGGCTCCCCCCGCGTGCAAGCTGGGCCGGAAGCTGCGTCCCCTGGCGGGGGCCCCGGACCTCCTCTCTGGCGCCCACCTGCAGAGCGCAGGCGGCCCGAGCCCTTCTCCACACGCGGGTGCCGCCTGTTCTCCGGGCCCTGCTCGCCCCCCGGCGTCACGGCGAACCACACCGAGCGGCGAGATAGGTGCCCCGCGTGCTCCCAGGAGCCCAGGGAGGCGGGCGCGGTTGCTCCCGTTTTACCGGTGAGACAGTCGCACGCACCGAGGTCCCGCGCCGTGCAGGGAGCCGCGGCCTTGGTAGTGGCCGAGCGCCCCAGGGCCCGGCCTGGTCGAGGCCCGAACCGCAGCCTGTAGCGGCTGCCCCGGCCTGCCCCTGCCCCCGAAGGTCCCCCGGGCTCCATGCTGGTCCCACGCCCAGCGTTTCGGGGTGCGCTGAGCAGGTGCCCCTCTTCCCCCGTGGCCCGTCCCCACGCCCTGTCCCACGAGCCCCTGGAGAAACACGCGAGGGCTGCAGGGGGCCAGGGCGCTGGCCGGAGCCCTTAGGAGCTTCTGTGCTGCCCAAGGACGGGGTCGGGCGGGTTCTCCCCATTTTCCTACCTCTGGGCACCTACCGACGTGCGGAGGGAGAACATCAACTTTTACTCCCGAGCCAACTCTAGGAGCAGGAGTCTTTGCCCCAGGACGAGAGATCTCGCAGAAGCGACCCGCACCTTGGCCTTCTCCCAACACGTTTCGGGGATGTCATCTCCACCAGACGCAGTGGAGACCTTGAGGTCCCCTGTCAAAGACTAGCATCAGATGTTTGACACCAAGCAAGTCTTCGTGAAGACTTGATGGGATAATTTGGATAAAACCTGGCACGGTGGGTCTTTATTAAAAGGGAAGCGTTTAGTAGTAAAGCAACGAAAGGTCCCAGCATAGCTAGTCCCCTAAAATGGCATCCAAAGAAATGACACAAAGGGACAGTCATTCCTGTGCCACTTCGGATGGCCGATTTCCCTTGAGGTTCTCGTCACCCAGTGTGGTAGGGAGAAAATCATGCCAGCACCTGCCACTTCACTTTTCTGTTGTACTCAGATAAAGCTCTGCTGCTCCCCCCCAAGGCCCTCGTTCACCGACCTGTGTCTTAGATTCCTTCCTTCCTTCCTTCCTTCCTTCCTTCCTTCCTTCCTTCCTTCCTTCCTTCCTCCCTCCCTCCCTCCCTCCCTCCCTCCCTCCCTCCCTCTCTCTCTCTCTCTCTCTCTCTCTCTTTCTTTCTTTCTTTCTTTCTTTTTCTTTCTTTTCTGGGTGTCTTAGATCTCATCCCCTACCCTCTCCCTCTCTGGTCTCCGGCTGGGTCGGGAGGTGGGGTGGGGGCAGCCCCCAACCTTTTGCCTGGAAGCTCTGCGTGTGCTCCAGGGCTGAGCTGAAGCGTCATCTCCTTCCCTGGCCACCCTGCAGGGGTGTTGGTTTGCTTTGGGTTTTTTTAAAACACGATATCCTTAACACTGTTTGACAAGTAGAGGTTTAATAAATAGTTGTTGAACAAGGGCGTGAAGGAACTGGACCGTTGCCACTTTGGGAGGTTATTTTTTATTTTTCTTTATTTTTAAAATTCCCAGTATCATTAGCATACGGCGTTGTATCAGTTTCAGGTGTAGGATCTAGAGACTCAACACTACAGTACTCAAGCGCTCGCCTTGAGAGGTGTGCTCGTAATCCCCTTCATCTGTTTTCCCCCATCTCCCCACCTGCTTCCCCTCCGGTCACCCTCAGTTTGTTCTCTATCGTTAAAAGGGTCTTTTTTGGTCTCTTTCTGTTGTTGTCGTTCATTTGTTTTGTTCCTTGAATTCCACATTTGAGTAAAATCACGTATTTGTCTTTGTCTGATTTATTTATTTATTTATTTATTTATTTATTCATTCATTCATTCATTCACTTAGCATTATACCCCTTAGATCCATCCATCTGTGTTGTTGCAAATCACAAGATTTCACTCTTTTTTTGATGGCTGAGTAATATTTCATTATCTATCTATCATCTATCTATCTATACCACATTTTCTATCCCTATTCAATCTATCCATGGACACTTGGGTTGCCTTGTTAGTGGCCGAGAGCCCCAGGCCCCACAATTTGCCTACTGTAAATAATGCAGCAATAAACATAGTTGTGCATATATCCCTCCAAATTAGTGTTTTCTATTCTTTGGGTGACCCAACCATTCAAATGATAATAGAGGGAAAGCAGAGAGGATGAGGTAAACTGGGAAAGACCAGGCTCATGAGACAGTGGAAGATCCTTCTCTTCAGTCCAGGGAGGGTTTTGGGGGTGGGGCTGAGCTCCTGGTTTCATTGATCTGCTCTATTGTTTTTGTTTTTTAATTTCTATTTATTTCTGCTCTTATCTTTATTATTTTCTTCTTTCTGCTGGTTTTGGGTTTTGTTTGTCCTTTTCTAACTCCTTTAGGTGTAAGTTTAAGTTATTTATTGGAGAGATTCTTTACTTCTTGAGGTAGGCCTGTATTGTCATAAATTTCCCTCTTAGAACTGCATTTGGTGGGATCCCTGGGTGGCGCAGCGGTTTGGCGCCTGCCTTTGGCCCAGGGTGTGATCCTAGAGACCCGGGATCGAGTCCCACGTCGGGCTCCCGGTGCATGGAGCCTGCTTCTCCCTTGGATTCCCTTCTCTTTTTTTGTGCGTTTGTTACTGGTTTTTGATTTGTGGTTACCACTGGGTTTATTTCTATAATCCTAAGCATATACCAGTATATATTAAATGAGTGGTTGCTTAAGTTTGAATAGATTCTATAAGCACTAAATTTTTACCCACCCCTCATGTTTTAGGTATATGGTAGCATTTTTTACATCTTTTAAATTCATGAATCCCTCCCTTAACTGATTTTTATAGATATACTTAATTTTACCGCTTTTGTGCTTTCTATCTTTCTTACTTCTGCTCATAGTCTTTCTGTTCCACTCAGGGAATCCCTTTAACATTTTTTGTAGAGCTGGTTTAGTGGTGATGAGTACCTTTAACTTTTGTTTGCCTGGGAAACTCTTTATCTCTTTTCTATTCTGAATGATAAACTTTCTGGATAAAGTATTCTTGTTTGGTTGCAGGTTTTTTTCTTTTAGTACTTTGATATACCATTCCACGTTCTTCTGGCCTGCAGTTTCTACTGAAAAATAAGCTGATGGCCTTATTGGGTTTCTCTTGTATGTAACTTTTATTTTTTTTTGTTTGGTGCTTTAAAAATTCTCTATCACTCCTTTTTTGCCATTTTAGTTACTATGTGTCTTGATGTGGAACTCCTTGAGTTGATTTTACTGGGGTCTCTCTGTGCATCCTGTACCTGGATATCAGTTTTCTTCCTCAGATTCAGGAAGTTTTTAGCTATAATTTCTTCAAATACATTTTCTGTCCCCTTTCCTTTCTCTTCCTTTTCTGGGATCTCTATAATGTGAATGTTATTACTCTTGATGATGTCATTGAGTTTTCTTAATCTATTTTCATTTTTTTATTATTTTTTTAATGTTTTATTTTATTTTTAAAGATTTTCTTTATTTATTCATGAGAGAGACACAGAAAAAGAGGCAGAGACATAGGCAGAGGGAGAAGCAGGCTCCATGCAGGAAGCCCAATGTGGGACTCAATCCTGGGACCCCGGGATCAAGACCTGAGCCAAAGGCAGACACTCAACCACTGAGCCACCCAGGCATCCCCTCTCTCCTGTTCTTGATTGTTTTCCATTAATGTGTCTTCCAGGTTGCTCATCCTTTCTTCTGCTTCCTCTAATCTACAATTTATTCACTCTAGTATATTTTAAATTTCAGTTATTAAGTGCTTTATCTCTGATCGGTTCTTTTTTTATAGTTTTCTATCTCTGTTCAAGGTCTTGTTAAGGTCCTCAGTCCTTTTCTGGAGTCCTGTGAGCATTTTTATGACCACTACTTTAAATTCTCTATCAGGTATATTACTTATCTCCTTTTCACGTAGCTCTCTTCCTGTGATTTTGTCCCATTCTTTCTTTTGGGACATATTCCTCTATTTCCTCATTTTGTCTAATTTTGTGTCTGTTTCCATGTGTTAGGAAAGTCAGCTATGTCTCCTACTCTTGAAAGTAGTGGCCTTGTTATGGGTTGAATTATTTTCCCCCTCAAGATGTTGAAATCCTAAACTCCTGGTACCTGGGAATGTGATGATCAAGTCAAAATGAAGTCATTAGGATGGGCCCTAATCCAACATGACTGTGTCCTTGATAAAAGGGGAAATATGGAAACAGAGACAGATATGTACAAAGAGAAGATCATGTAAAGACATAGGAAGAAAAAAAAAAGACATAGGAAGAACACCATCTATAAGCCAGGGGATACCTGAAGCCATCAGAAGCTAAGGAAGAAGGTTAGAGCAGATTCTCCTATATAGCCCTTAAAAGGAACCAATCTTGCCAATGCCTTGATTTCAGACTCTGAGCCTCCAGAATTGTGCGACAATAAATTTCTCTTAACCCAATTAAAAGAAAGAAAGAAAGAAAGAAAGAAAGAAAGAAGAAAGAAAGAAAGAAAGAAAGAAAGAAAGAAAGAAAGAAAGAAAAAGAAAGTGGCCTTATGAAAAAGGGGTCCTACAGTGTCCTGCAGTACAACGTCTCTTGTTCACCAGAACCCGGTGCTTTAGAAGGGTCTCCTATGTGTATTGTGTTCACCCTACTATTATGGCTGAGCTGCATTTGCCTTCAGTTTAGTCATCTGCAATGTCTTTCTTTGCCTGTTGTGGCCAGGATTTGTTCTCTGTGTTGTCAGTGGGCCAGTCTGGAGCTGCCTTGTGCCTTGAGTTGGGTTATATTAGGCTTTGGTCAGAGCTGTGGTAGCACTGAACTATAGAGCACTCTCCCTGAGTCATTCCACAAGAAGGTTTAGTTGGTTGCCAGGGTCTGCAGTCAGACCAGTTGTCTGTCCCCAGCCCCCAGTAGGACCACAGTCAAACTGGTTTGTGTGGTTATTTTCCTCTTTTCCTAGGGCAGGAATCAATTTGGGGTGATGCTGACCTCTGTGGGGGCTGTTTGCACACTACCATGCTTGTGGGGCAGCTTGGATGGACCCCTACCAGGTGTGTTGTGGAGGGGGCAAGTCCATAGGAGAATGCAGGGTAAGAAGTGCAGTGTTAGCAAAATTTGCACTGGTCTGCCGTCAGAGGAGGCTGGCTGGAGAGGGTTGGTCCTGGAAGAGTGTGGGGGGTGGGACGCACTGTTAGCAGGCTAGGTGGAGAGTGTTGGTGCTGCGCTGTGCTGATTCCCACAGGTGTTCTTGTGTCTAAACTGAGTGTGAGAGGGAAATGATGCCTGACAACTCCTTTGTTCTTGGAGAAGTCTCCTGAAGATCCCTCCCCCTTTAGCACAGGCCCCAAGATTAGAGAACAAATCTCCTCCCATACACCCCAGGTGTCTTTCAAACTGCTGCTTCTGTGCTATATCTCAGCAGAGCTCTTTGTTGTGCTAGCTCTTTAAGGGTAAGGGCTCAGCTTCCGATTGCCCTCTGGCTCTTCTAGAGCCAGGGCTGCTGCTTTTTCAATTTCCAAGTATTAAGCCCCACTGATTGTAAGAATTCACAAAGTTGGGCCCCTCAGGTTTTTAGAACCAAATGTTATGGCAATTTGTCTTCCCAATATGGGTCCCTCATGCCTGGGATGTGATCTGCTCCTCTCCCCTCTCTGTGGCCGGTAGGTCTTTCCCTCCTGTGGACAGTCCCATGGGTCCGTTTGGCTCCTGACTGCATCTCCACCCTTCCTACCCTTTGCAATATGGCCCTCTCTCTCTGTTTGGCTGTGTAGAGCATATTCTGCTTGTCTATGAGTCATTTTATTGGTTATTTACATTGATGTGGGTGTTATTGGGATGTATCCATGAGATGAGGTGAGCCTAGGATCCTCCTACTCTGCCACCTTCCCTGGAAGTTGACCACTGCCACTTTAGGTGGGAAAGGTGCCCATTGTTTTCTTGGGGTCTTAACTGTCCTCAGGGCTGTTTTCATGGTGATGCCCTGAAAATTTTTAAAATCTTGCGGTAATCTGGAAGTATGTAAAAAAAAAAAAATAGAAAAAAAGCTTTCTGTTTGTGTGACTAATAAATAATTGCTTAAACTCTTTTAGCAATCCTTGGACACAGGCCACTTTCTGATTCTGTCTGTTGACCTCACCTTGAGCACTAACTGTACACAGCTTAGCTATGGTTTCCACCGTTTTTTTCTAGGATCCTTGACTTGTTGCTTTCTGGGTTTCTAAATCTAACAAGGAAAACCTAATTTCACAGCTTTTATTCCAATGAAAATTATTCTTTTTTAAAAAGATTTTATTATTTATTCATGAGACACACACACACAGAGAGACAGAGAGACTGAGAGAGAGACTGAGAGAGGCAGAGACATAGTCAGAGAGAGAAGCAAGGCTCCATGCAGGAAGCCTGATGTGGGACTTGATCCCAGGGCCCTGAGCCAAAGGCAAATGCTCAACCACTGAGTCATCCAGGTATCCCCAATTAAAATTATTCTTAAGTAGTAAGACAAGTGACAAGAATTTGTGTTATAATTCAATTGCCAAATTAATGGCAAGGGTCCTAGCCAAGGAAAAAAGATAGGAGTTTTAGGGACTTCTGGGTACCTGAGGTTTGCCTCTGAGCATAATTAGGAAGTGTTACTCTATAGGAGAGAAAGAAATGGGTAGAAACCAGAAAGCTTTTCCAAAAGGAAAAAGAGTTAAGGAGGAAAGTGAATGCTTGCCAATCCCAAATAAAAAATGGCATAGACCAGAGATATGAGGACTTCTATATTCATTCACCCCTTCATTCTCTCCTGCATTTATTCATCCATTCAATGAATGTTTGGTACATTGTTCAAGCACTGAACTAAGTCTCAGATGATGCAAGAATGAATGAGTCCAAGTTCTTGACTTTGAATAGGCCACACGATTCACACTACATGACCAAATGATATGGTATGTGTGACAGTGGCTTGTAAATGGCACAACACTATAATGTGTTGGTTATCTTATCAATGCTTAATACAGTGACTGACAAGGAGCAGATGCTCAAAAATGGCTGTTGAGCGAATGAAGAGGGCAAGGGACTGAAACAGTGAGCTGCGATATGTGAGAACTGGAGACTGTTGTGGTTGTAAACTAAAAGGGGGATTGCATGATTCAGTAAAACACCAAACAGGGCTCCTTGATTATCCCAGAGACTGGGAACTCTGTGTTCTAATCCTTCCTCTTCTCATAACTAAGTGACCTTGGGTGACTTAATCTTTCTGGGGTTGAGTCAAGGAGTACAGCAAAATACCAGACTACCACCTTTGATGGGATTTATGTGTGAATTGGACTCCATGCTGAGGTCTGTTAAAGAAAGTAGCTAGAGTTAGAATAATACATTACTGATTCTCAGTTGTAAATAACTCAAAATCCCCTGGAAGAAAACAGATAAAACTGTTGAACAAACATTTCGTTTTCTGTGTAGGAATGTGGTCATCTCAAATGGGAACCACTGGTTAAATTATAACCTTACGCTGGTGCTTACGTTAGCTTCTGTCTTTCACCCGTTGACCTTCAGGAAGCTGCAATGAGGATTTAGTAGCTAATTTGGACACTAATTAGCTAGTTGAGTTTTGAGACTTACTAGTTTTGAGAGAATTATAACCGTGCCATATTAACTCCCTCAATTTTTCTTATCAGTAGGTGACCATTGGCAGATATAAATATAATAAATAGAAAGCTTTCAGAGGCTGTTTGACCATCAAAGCCCATATCATTCTTAATTTGTGCCAGGTTAGGGCAGAACTCCCACAGTGAAATGTGGCCAGAAACCACAGTGCAGAGGAGTTTAGCAGTTCTCCAGTTCCAGAATGAGTCAAAGAGGAGTCAAAATTTAATCTTACAATCTCATAAAGACTTTATGACTACAATTATTATTTGAAGCTATCAGATAGTACAGACATGCACTAACTACTATTGTGGAAATTAAATAGTACTTCTAAGTTTTCCAACAGAGAGATCATTTGGGCAGTAAATTTATCATAAGGATTTGTTTTCCATTAAAATATTTTGATGTATTTCATTATATGATAAATAAATGTTTACTACTGAAAAGTTAGAAAATGTGGATAAACAAAACAGGGGAGAAAAACCTTCAAAATCCTATCCTGCAGGGAAAAACACACACATACTTTTAAAAATAAAAGAATGGGATTATACTTTTTGTAACTGGAAAAATACTCAGAACCTGAGATCAGAAGTTTACATTCATATCCCTGTACCAGAAGAAGGAGCACCTGAAAAGGAGTGGAGGTGGAGGCTGACCTTTTTTTTTTTTTTTTTGATAAATTGTAAATACATGGGGCCCCTGGGTGGCTCAATGGGTTAAGCATCTGACTCTTGTCTTTTGGCTCAGGTCATGATCTCAGGGTCATGAGACTGAGCCCTCTGTCAGGTTCTGTGCTGGGTGCGGAACCTGCTTAAGATTCCCTCTCTCCCTCTACCCCCTCCCCCTCTTTAAAAAATTATAATACAAAGGAAAATGAAAACTTTGAAAAGAAAAACAACCCTGATCTTAAGACATGTTTATTTTATTTTTTAAGACATGTTTAATATGGTACTTCATATTATATTTGAATGGTATTAATTGAGGTCAGAGAACTTGAGTTCCTGTTTCCTGTGCTTACTCCTCATAAGTGTTTTTTGAATTGTTTGCTGAGTGATAATGTCAAGTGATCCACTTAATCTATTAAATATTCTTTATTGAAATCAAGAACCAGTTTGCTTGGGACGCCTGGGTGGCCCAGTGTTTTAGCGCTGCCTTCGGCCCAGGGTGTGATCCTGGAGTCTTGGGATCAAGTCCCATGTCAGGCTCCCTGCAGGGAGCCTGCTTCTCCCTCTGCCTGTGTCTCTGTCTCTGTCTCTCTCTCTGTGTCTCTCATGAATAAATAAATAAAATCTAAAAAAAAAAAAAAAAGAACCAGCTTGCTAGAAATCATCCTAGCACAGTGCTTTGCAGTACTCAGTGTACTAATGAATGTTTGTTGAATAAGTGAATATATGTGTGTGAATAATAGTTTCAATTATTATTTGAGAGGACAAGCCTAGGATGCTGAACTCACAGAGAATTCATAGGTCTTAACAAACTTCAGAGCATTGTTTTCTTAAGATACTTTATTGGCACAAAGTACAGCTGACTATTCCAGAGACTGACACGCTTCATAAAGTGCCCTTGAGTTTGTCTAGAAGCCCAGACCATTTGGTCATTAAGAGAAAAATTTGTTCCATAGCAACAATGAATGAACTGACAGCTTTTAGGAAAGATTGATGCCCTTTTTCACAAGGAAGAAAAAAATAAGCCAAGAGTACTATTTGACAATTCCCCATCAGTGGATGATAGAGTTTATTTCATAGGCAAGGGGAATTCTAGAGAAGAGGGAGTGATTCGCTTAGTGTCATAGCTAATGTCAGAGGTAGGACTAGAACCTGGGACCCCTGAATCCTGATTCCTTGCATTTCCTACCATCATGCTCCCTAATAGCATATGTCCTACAAATGCTGGGTCAGTGACCTTATTTTTAATACTTTGATATAATATTTCTAACTATTAAATGCAAATGCTTCTAATCCTTATGGCAGACAGACCTCCCAAAAGTCCACATCTTGATTCTAAGAACCTGTGAATATGTTACCTTGACATGGTAAAAAGGATTTTTCAAATGTGATTACATTAAATATTTTGAGATGGGGAGATTATCCCAGATTACCTGGATGGGTCAAAAGTAATCACAAGAGTCCTTACAAGATGAGTCGGGAATGTCAGAGTCAGAAAAGGAGGTATGATCACAGAAGCCAAAGATTAGAGTGATATTGCCATGAGCCAAGGAATTCAGGCAGCCTGTGGCAGTTGGAAGAGGCAAAGAATAGATTTTCTCCTGGAGCCTCAAGAAGGAACCAGCCCTGAAGATACCTTAATTTTAGGTGAGTTAAAATTCATTTCAGACTTCTGACCTGTGAGAGAATCAATTTGTCTAAGGCACAAGTGTTTTAAGCCACTAAATTTGAGGTAATTTGTTGTAGTAGTAGAAACAATACAATCTTCATCTCAAAATAGTTGCATTAGGGACGCCTGGGTGGCTTAGCGGTTGAGCGTCTGCCTTTAGTTCAGGGCATGATCCCAGTTTGGGAATCGAGTCCTGTGTTGGGCTCCCTGCAGGGAGCCTGCTTCTCCCTCTGCCTGTGTCTCTGCCTCTCTGTGTCTCTCATGAATAGATAAATAAAGTCTTAAAAAACAAAATAGTTGTATTATTTTTATCACACTCTTGAAGGGCTAGAGGTAGTAGAAGAAGAAATCTTGTTGGCTCTGTAGGTGGTCAAATGTTTTCACTTTGGTATTGCATAAAGTAATGTTTTGAGTTGATTGTATTCATCTGTTTCTGTCTCTCCCCCTTATTAAGTTTCCTGGTTACAGATCCCATTCATATTTTTCTGCTCCTATTTAAACAAACTTATTGGGCAGCCCTGGTGGCTCAGCAGTGTAGCGCCGCCTTCAGCCTAGGGCATGATCCTGGAGACCCGGGATCGAGTCCCATGTTGGGCTCCCTGCATGGAGCCTGCTTCTCTCTCTGCCTGTGTCTCTGCCTCTCTCTTTCTCTCTCTCTCTCTGTGTCTCTCATGAATAAATAAAATCTTAAAAAAAAAAAAACCAAACTTATTAGGTCACTCATTGAGTCAGGGAGAATCAAAATTAAAGCTTCTATAGGTGCCTTTTATTCCAGATCTCTTACAAGTATCTTATTCTTTCTCTCCATCCCAGTTTTTTCTTTTGTCTTTCCTTTTTCTCAAGATCTCCTTTTCCTCCTACGTCTTCTTTTCTGTCCCTCTGTTCCATTTAATTTCAGTTATAGTGCTTACTCATTCACCTTCTTTCTCTCTCTTTCTCTGGGGCTCTGACACTGTCATATTCTTTTTTTTTTTTTTTTTTAAGTAGGCTGCATGCCCAGTGTAGGACTCGGACTCACAGCCCTGAGCTTGAGAGTTACATGCTGTACCGACTGAGCCAGCCAGGCTCCCCAAATTATTTTTGTTTTATTTTATTTTTATTATTTTTTGGAGAGGGAATGGGGAGGGGCAGAAGGAGAGGGAGAGAAAGAATCATAAGGCGTGGAGCCTGACGTGGGGCTGGATATCACAACCCTGAGATCACAACTGGAGCCAAAATCAAGAGTTGGACACTTAACCTACTGAGCCAGGCAGGTGCCCCTGTTTTATTTTTTTAAGTAAGCTCTATGCCCAACGTGGGACTCACACTCACAACCCTGAGATCAAGAGTTGCATGCTCTACCAACTGAGCCAGCCAGGTACTCCTGCCCCCAACCCTGTTATATTCTTGAGTTTTGACCTGATCTTGCTCAAAATAGTCCAGAACACTCAGTACTTTACCCATGCTCTCCAGAATCTCTCCATCAGAGGCTGAAAACCAATCAGAGGAGATAGGACAAGTTATTTGAGTTTAAAGAAGTTCCAAAGATCATCAAGTCCAACTACCCATTTATGTTTGGATTCCTACCTCCTCCCTGATATACTTGACAAATAACTTCCTTCTTTCCATAGTTTTTTAAAATTTTTTAGAAGATTTTGTTTATTTATTCATGAGACACAACACACACACTGAGAGAGGCAGAGACACAGGCAAAGGGAGAAGCAGGCTCTCCACAAGGAGCCCAGGGTGGGACTCCATCCCAGGACCCCAGGATCATGCCCTGAGCCAAAGGCAGACGCTCAACTGCTGAGCCACCAGGTGTCCCAATTTTTTTTTTAAGTATTTATATGGCAGGCAAATGTTCAGACTTTGCTTGAACATTCTCAGACTGTTGAGCTCACTCCTCTATGAGGCAGTCCATTCTGCCTTTGGATAGCTCTGTCATGCAAGAAGTTCCTCCTTCTGTTGAACCAGAATCTTTTTCCCTCTAACTCTGACCCATGGGTTTAATTCTATTCCTTAAGTCACCGAATAATACTAATTCTTTCTCCATATGACAGTCCTTTGATACTTGAAGATAATCTTCACATTTACAGTGTGTTTTCATCTTCTCCAGACTAAATCTGATCTTTTGAATTATTTGTCAAATGATGTTTTTTAGCTTCGTGGTTATCTTTTTCTGATTTGTCTTTTTTCTCTTTGTGCTTCATTTGAATAGGAATGCCCAGGACTGATTGAATGTATCTGAGTGGAGGCGTTCTCTTTATTACCTTGCTCATTAGATCAGTGCTGTCCAACAGAACTTTCTGTAATGATGGAAATATTCCATTTCTGTGCTGTCCAGTATAAGGGTCTAAATAGTCCCATAGAGTTATTGGGCATTTGAACTGTGACTAAAGAGAATGAGAGACTGAATTTGGAATTTTATCTAGCTTTATTTTAAGCTTAGATAGCTTTTTTTTTTTTTTTAATGATAGTCACAGAGAGAGAGAGAGAGAGGGAGGCAGAGACATAGGCAGAAGGAGAGGGAGAAGCAGGCTCCATGCACCGGGAGCCCGACGTGGGACTCGATCCCAGGTCTCCAGGATCGTGCCCTGGGCCAAAGGCAGGCACCAAACTGCTGCGCCACCCAGGGATCCCCTAGATAGCTCTTAAAATAGAAAGAATTTTGTCTCTATACATGAAGGCAAGAGAAGTCTTAGGAAGTTCTGAGGGAAGGCCAGGATGAGGATCAGAAGGCCTAGAGTCTTGTCACTCTCAGGCACTGACGTATGTATATTCACGGAGCAGTCAAAACACAGCCATTTCCTCTTTCCCAGCATAAGTTTTTTCACTTAGAATATGAGAGCATTGGATTGGATTGGAGTGTTTCTCAAACTTCAAATCCAAATTCATTAGTAGGCTGCAAATATCAATTTAGGATTTTCGCCAGCAACTCATGAAAATCAATAAAGGACAACCTCATTTAAAATGGAGCAGGAGAAGCTCCTGCGCCTTACCATTCCTCCTCAGCCCCTTGCAGGTCCAAGAGGAAGGAGCCCATAGTCGACTGCCCCAGCAGGAAGAGGAAGCTTTTTCCCCTTGCCTGGAAACAGCCCAGCCAATGAGAGACTGTCACAACTCAGCCAATGAAAAGCCAGTTTACCCCGATGGCCTCTTTGTTCATAGCAACTCTCCCCTTTCCCCCTTTCCTCTTTAAAAGAGTGTTGCTCTTCTTTGTTTTCTAGACTTGCCTACTGTTTTGCCATTCCTCCTGACTACCAAATTGCAATTCTCTGCTCTCCCTGAGTAAAGCCGTTTGCTGGTAAAATAACTGGA
Source organism: Nyctereutes procyonoides (assembly GCF_905146905.1). Classification (NCBI taxonomy): domain Eukaryota; kingdom Metazoa; phylum Chordata; class Mammalia; order Carnivora; family Canidae; genus Nyctereutes; species Nyctereutes procyonoides. The sequence continues at coordinate 67,670,690 of NW_026575051.1, forward strand.
TGTTCAGTTTTAAGATTAGCCAGTTTTTTTTAAATGAAATAAAATAGATTAGAATGTCATTTGTAAGATAAATATTGTTTTGTTAAGCTTTTGTTCCGATGTCTGTATGTGCACATTGGGTTATGACATCAGATGTGTTTCTAACTGTGGATTAAAATATAGTAAACATTGTTTTAAAAACATGGGAATTCATGATTCCTGAGGTTCCTTCTGCTTGGTGTTTTAGGTTTCCCTGTGTCTGCAAAAGGTATTCCTTAGGGCTTTACCTCCATGGTGGTTTGGGAGAGTAAGTTTCCACGATGCTTACCCCACACCCTAAACCCAAGCAAGCAGTCTCTGTTTAGAGACCATGCCACGAACAGATCCTCAGAAGCTGAGGAGAGGCGTGTTGTTAAACATTATTTGTGATTCCATGACAACTTGAGGATTTTTATATACGTGGACAATACTTCTTGCACGTTGCAGCCTCTTTGGTTTCACTATGATGCTTAGAAGAGATTCTTACTTTAAGCAGGAAGTTGAGCAAAATCATAGAATCCCTTCTTTAGAGGTAATACTGTATGATTCCAGGAATTCAAAGTTTCAATAAATAATTGTAACTGAGGACATTCTTCCAGCAACAATAATGACATCAGCCTCTCCACAGTGCCACAGTGAGGCACAGGGCACAGAGGTTATCATCCCACTCCATCTCAGCTGTCCTGGGACCTTAGGTTGGCAGCTCTGGAGAGGCCGAGCCTGAATTTGAGTTCAAATCTCTTCCTCCAAAACTCTCTTGAATTCCACTGTACCACATGGACAGGGATTATTTTTTTTTTAATTTTATTTATTTATGATAGGCACACAGTGAGAGAGAGAGAGAGGCAGAGACATAGGCAGAGGGAGAAGCAGACTCCATGCACCGGGAGCCCGACATGGGATTCGATCCCGGGTCTCGGATCGCGCCCTGGGCCAAAGGCAGGCGCTAAACTGCTGCACCACCCAGGGATCCCATGGACAGGGATTATTGTTATCAAATCTAAATTATCAAATACATTTTTTTCTTCTCATGACAATAAATTTAATTGTGCTAAGTACACTTCGACAAACATTAGCAGGGTCTGTGCTAAAGGTAGGATGCTGAACTCAAGAGATTTTTGTTGAGCAGCCATACTTTGGGGACACTAGGTATAGATGGACAAGGCAGGGAGAGCCACAGGCCATAGGGCACACTCCTAAAATTTAGGATAGGGTTGGACAGTGTTATCCTCTGCAATGAAGCTGATTTAGCATCTAAAGTGCACACATTCTCATTCCAGAATATTTACAAAGATAATGCTACTAAAGAATGGGTTTCCATTCCTCAAAATCTATCTAGATCGCACTTTCTAAGAGGAAGAAGAAAGAGAAAGAAGAAAGAAAGAAAGAAAGAAAAAGAAAGAAAGGAGGGCTCCCTTCAAATATCTTAAATGATACTAAAATATGCTTGAGGTGAAATATGCTTGATACTAAAATATGGCTTAGGTAATGCCATAATGCTGGAAGGATGGAGGGTGCGGGGTAGGTGGATTGGGGTTAGATGCTGAGGAATTGTGTTTGGGTCTCCTGCACTGACCTGCAGATAGGCTCTTGAAAGAAAGTGACTGGAACGAGGTCAGACACACAGTAAAGTGAAAGAAGTTCATTTTCTGATTCCAAATGTTCTTGCCATAATATCCTGTGTCCTCTATAGTGAAATTAGGGGGGCATCAGGGTAGCATAGGTTTAAACACACTTTCTCTGAGAATTATTTAACCTTCTTCACTTGGCTTAGGAAACCCTAATAGCATCTTGATGGTAATAGGTTTTGTGATGCATATTCTTCCCTCTGGGAAAACAAGGCACTGTACAACCCATAAGAATATTCAAGTTGGCCTGAAAGTATATGAAATTACATTTTAAAACTATATCCCAGGTTCTTAATTAGTTTTATTATGGATTTACTTTGATTGAGTCACTCTCCAGAAGATAAATGACCCTGGTGAGGGGAAATAATTGAATTCTGGAACATAAAGAGCTGAAGACCAGACTCTGGACCCACACTGCACCCAGTAGGGTGCTGAGGGTGCTGGTGATCAGACTTAGCCTGAGCAGTGTCCAGCAAGCCCCAGGTCAGTCTCTGCCATGTCCTACAGAACACCACAGCACCGAGTTTGAGAAGGCCAAAGGAACGGTCAACAGTATAAACACCGGTGCACAATATTTTGCTTTTAAAGGTACTTTGTTTAAGAACCAAGTATTTGAAGACAAGTCGTTTTGTTAAAAATTGTTGCATTAGAAAAAAAGAAAATGTTGAAGTTATTTTCAACTAGAAATGTAAACTGTGTAAATATATACACATCATTCAAACTTACCCATTTAGATTGTAGAATTAGGATCTAACACATGCTGTGAAGTGATAAAAGTTTTTTATTAGGCTCGTATTATCTTAATCTAGTGGAGCTTGCTTTACTGTCAAAGTTAGACCAAAGTAAAAACAGCCATTTCATTCTAATTGAAGCACTATATTTAAATTTCTCCAGGTTTCTCAAAAACGTAATAGAGCGGTGGGATCAGATAACTATATAAAAATGTAATTGCCTTTTAGCCTATTAGCAATAACCAGTTCGAAGTTCTCATGGAAAAAATTCATTCACAAGAACAGGAACACAACATACAAATGAAATGTCTGGGACTAACCCTAGCAAGAAATACATGGGACCTATATGGAAAAATATCCATAAATGTCAATAAGAAAGATATAAATTTCCCTCTTGGAAAATGTGGACAATAACTAGAGATGATTTATTAAAAAGGATATAGAAGTGGTTAATAAATTTGATCTTTCTCACTTATAACTGCAGATCTGAAAAATAAACTAACACTGAGATTTCATTTTAATCCTAACTTGGCAGGATTTAAAAGTAATCGTATTATTCAATACTTCCTGAGATACATTAATCTGGGTATTCCCTCTCTTTTTTATAAAAAGATTTTAAGTAACCTCTACACCCAGTGTGGGGATCGAGTTCACAGCCCTGAGATCAAGCATGCAATTCTTGATCAAGCATGCTCCATCAACTGAGCCAGCCAGGCACCCCTAACATGGTCATTCTAAATGGTGGGAGTATACATTGATAAAGTTGCTTTAAAATTTAGCAATGCATTGAGAGCCTTAAAGTATTCATGGTTTTGTTTTATTTTTTGTTTTTGTTTTTGTTTTTGTCAGTAATCCCACATCTAGAACTCTATCCTATAAAATTATCAGAGACGTAGACAAAGGTTTGTGTGCCAGGATGTTTATTGCAATATTATTTATCATAGTGAAAACCTGAAATAACTGATATATGCAGTGATAGGAAATGACTAAGTAAATTATGGTCCATCTCTATAGTAGAACACTTTATAGACACCAAACATCGTATTATTGAGGAATATTTTTTAAAGATTTATTTACTTATTTTGGAGAGAGAGAGAAAGAGAGCGAGCGAGCAAGCACAAGCAGGAGTGGGAGAAAGAATCTCAAGCAGACTCCATGCTAAGCTGGGAGCCCAACTTGGGATTCCATCTCACAACCCCAAGATCACAACCTGAGCTGAAACCAAGAGTCAGACACTCAACCAACTAGGCCACCCAGGTGACCGAAGAATATTTAATAACATAGGAAATTATTTGTGATATGAGGGTTAAATGGAGAAAATGCAAGATATAAAATTGTGCTTTTATGATGTATTTTAGTTTACTAGGACTTCCATAATAAAATATCACAATCTCAGGTGCCCAAACAATGCAAAACTTTCTCACAGCTCTGGAAGCTAGAAGTCCAGGATCGAGATGTCAGCAAGTTTGGTTTCTTCTGAGGCCATTCTTTTTGGCTCACAATGGTTCCCTCCTCCTCTGTCTTCACATGGCCCTTTCCTGGTGTCTCTCATTATATGTCTTTTTTTTTTTAAATTTTATTTATTTATTCATGATAGTCACACACAGAGAGAGAGGCAGAGACATAGGCAGAGGGAGAAGCAGGCTCCATATAGGGAGCCTGACGTGGGATTTGATCCCGGGTCTCCAGGATCGGGCCCTGGGCCAAAGGCAGGCACTAAACCGCTGCGCCACCCAGGGGTCCCTCATTGTATGTCTTAATATCTTAGAAAAACACCAGTTAGGGACACCTGGCTGTCCCAGTCGCTTAAACATCTAACACTTGGGTCTCAGGGTTGTGAGATGGAGCCCCACAGTGGGCTCTGCCCTCAGTGGGTAGTCTGCTTGCGTTTGTCTCTCTCCCTGTCCCTCTGTCCCTCCCATTTGAGTGCTCTAAAGTAAATAAATAAATCCTTTAAAAAAACAACAACAAAGAGGAGCACCTGGGTGGCTCAGCTGATTAAGCAACTGCCTTTGGCTCAGGTCATGATCTCAGGGTCCTGGGGTTAAGCTCTGAGTTGAGCTCCCCGTTCAGGGGGGAAGCTGCTTCTTCCTCTCCGTCTTCCTCTTCTCCTCCCCTCCCATCCTGCTCATGCTCTCTCTCTCTCTCTCAAATAAATAAATAAAATCTTAAAAATAAAAATTCTACCTTAAATAGAGAAGAGCCTTTTCTTCTTTTATATATAAAAAAAAGAAGAAAACACCAGTTAAGTTATATTAGGGCCTACTCTAATGAACTCATTCTAACTTAATTTCCTTTTTATAGATCCTATCTCCAAATACAGTCATATTCTAAGGTTTTGGGGTTTAGAGTTTCTTTTTTTTTTTTTTTTTTTTTTTGGGTTTAGAGTTTCAACATACGAATTTTGAGGGGCACAATTTAGTCCACAATGCTGTGATTCTGATTTTACTTAAAAATGCACAGAAAATAAACTAGAAGGACATATAGTAGATCTGAGGCTTTGTGAGCAATGCTGAAAAATTTTAAGATGTGGTAATAGCTCTGCTGACGTACAAATCTGAGTCACATGTAGTAAGATCCCCTATTTAGTAAGTGACTCTGGGTGCCCATTGGGCATCATCACCTCATAACAGGCTTTTTTATGTTTCTTTTTTTTTTTTGCTTTTTTATGTTTCACTCATTTTGGATACAGTAATTTTCTTTTTTTTTTTTAAGATTTTTTATTTATTCATGAGAGACACACAGAGAGAGGCAGAGACACAGGCAGAGGAAGAAGCAGGCTCCACGCAGGGAATCTGACGTGGGACTTGATCCTGGGTCTCCAGGATCACACCCTGGGCTGAAGGCGGCGCTAAACAGCTGGGCCACTGGGGCTGCCCAGTAATTTTCATTAAGGGTTAAGAGTCATTTAAATTTTTTTGGTTATACCAAACCTATATTTTATGGAGGAAATAGGCTACAAAGGAATTTACAAAACTATCTCCTGTAAGTACACAAATTATAAAAAAATTAAAAGTTTAAGAGAGGTTATTTGAGTGGTACAATAATAAATTATCTTGATTTCCTTTTTTTTTTATGGCATTTGCTATAATGAGCATGTATTACTTTTATAATTAGGAAACAAACCCATGTGGTTTAAAAAATGTTGAAAAATTTCCACCTGAAAATATGGGACCAGACTTGATATTCTCAATTTCATGCTTTGTGAATCTTTAAAATTTTTTTTGGAATTCTATTCAATTTGGCTCGACAAATATTTGTTGTGCACCTATGTTGTGCTTGGTGCTGTGTAGGTCAAAGCTTCATGAGCTGATTTGACTTGTCTGAAAATTCTTAGACTAGTGAAGGAGACTGAAAACCACTGAATTTGCTAAAGGCTTCCCAGACGTGACTTCCATTTTGGAGTCAAGCCTTGAATGTTGAGTGAGATGTCACCATTCAGAAAAGGGGGAATGAAGTCATGTCAAAAGCAGGTCTGCAGGGTGTCAGGCACAGAGGTGTTTATACCTGTTCTTTTAACAAGGAGCTGGTCTTAAGCCTAAAGAACAGAGTTTGGGCAGAGATAGGGAAGAGGATGAATTGGTGGAGGCAGAGATTTTGGTAGCAAGACTAGTTAGGAGGTCACTTTGGTGGCCATGTGAAATGATGAGGAATCATTAGGGAACCAGCAGCTGGATGGAGTGGAGGAGGCCAGTCAGCAGACGTTCTGGGGCTGGAATTGGCAGGATTGTATTTGGGGGAACAAGGTGTACGGGAGGGAGAATTCTTTCTCTACCCTTCCAGTTCTTCCAGCTGGAGTAAGAATTCAATTGACAGGAGACAGATTAACAGGAGCAAAAAGGCAAAGGTTTATTCTGTGCACATGGAGGCCCGGTAATGAAAGTGAGACCTAAAGAAATGACCAATTTTTATATATTTTCGACAAAGAGACAATAAATTTGTGAGGAATCTATGGGATAAGGAAAACGGGTGTTTGGGATTTTTAATTAGAAAGGAATTCTAAGTGGAATTTGAGTTGAAGTAGTACATTAGTAAAAAGTAACGTTTTCTTTCCTTTTTTTTTTAAAGATTTTATTTATTTATTTATGAGAGACACAGAGAGGCAGAGGGAGAAGCAGGCTCCATGCAGGGAACCCGACGTGGGACTTGATCCCAGGACCCCAAGATCACACCCTGGGTCGAAGGCAGCGCTAAACTGCTTGAGTAACCCGGGCTACCTAAAAAGTTTTCTTTTACGGCTTCTCAACTTTAAAGTCCCTACCTCTGGAGATAAGGATTTCTTCTTTTCTTTTCTTTTCTTTTCTTTTCTTTTCTTTTCTTTTCTTTTCTTTTCTTTTCTTTTCTTTCTTTTCTTTTCTTTTCTTTTCTTCTTTTCTTTTTTTTTTACTTCTTAGTATAGGGAGGGTATTTTTCATATGGGAGATTTATTTCCTGCTTTCAGGGAGACAGGAGAGTCTGAGTGTGCTTGTGCCATTGTTTTCTGAGTAGCTTCAATTCAAAATAATCAATATGTCCTGAGGGTACATTTGCCCTGCGGCCTGCCCTGGGCCCCTACCTAGGTAGAGGTATATAAAGGAGGAGTCTTGATTTAATTAGCCTGTATTTGGCAAGATAAGGGGGATTCTAGGGGAGGAGCAGATTGAGAGGATTTTTGAAAGATATGAGGAAGTGGAGGTCAGGGAGTTAATTCAGTATCATTTATAGAGTTCAGTTTTAAGCATCAAAGTCCTCCTTTGTCATTTATTCAAGTCAGTGTTGGAGAATCTCTGTGCACGTGTTTTTAATCAAAGCATTCACAAAAAAGATTTCTAGGTCACATATGTGTATATGTGTGTTTAAATTTAATGATAGCAGTTACTAACTTCCTACCCAATACTCTCTACTTCCTACCAATCACCACCGTAGTACTATTCCTATGTATGATTTGGAGAATAGAGACACGGAAAGATTATGTGTTAGAATTTGTCCGTAACCACTAGGGCAGGCCAAAGCTACTGTTAGCCACTAGATTTAAAACAGTAATTAAAATGACATCATAGCAGGTATTACGTACTGGATTATATACTGTATCCCTGGAAATCTGCGACTACATGATTTAGTACTTTAGTATTTAAATATTTTTATTTTTTTTTTATTTATGATAGTCACAGAGAGAGAGAGAGAGAGGCAGAGGGAGAGAGAAGCAGGCCCCATGCACCAGGAGCCCGATGTGGGATTTGATCCTGGGTCTCCAGGATCGTGCGCTGGGCCAAAGGCAAGTGCTAAACCACTGCGCCACCCAGGGATCCCAGTACTTTAGTATTTAGTATATTCAATTCAACTCAGATGTTTAAGGAACTTTTATGCTGAACTGGACTAGATGGAGAACATTTCTTGGAGAGTGAAAGTGTTAATACTTAGCTAAAAAATGAGACCCCCCCCCCAAACAGGAAAGAATAACATTTCTGAAAAGAGTGAGGAGTCAAGTAAGGATATATTAATAGTTAGTTTATAAATAATAAGTTCAACATAAACTACAGATGAAAAGGCCTACCCGTGAAGTTACTGCTGGCATTTAGAGTTAAAGAACAATTATAGTGTTTCACATTTTATAAATCCTTTTATCTCAAGATCACAAAGTGCTTAATAAATAGAAACTCATTAAGGAACATACCATTATCGGGAGGTAGTTATATAGAAACAGTTCCATATTTTCAGATGGAGAAGGTGAAGCAAGAGGTCAATCCAATAACGAGATGGAAGTTAGTGGCAGGTGTCCACATGGAAATAGAATGTAGTTTCTCTTCCCACCCAAGTGTTTGCTTCAGTCAGCAGCTTATTTGCATTTAGAAGTAAAAACTTTCTTATAAAAAACATTCAGACAAGAAAATCTGATTCAAGTTTCCCCCTTTGATATAGAAAAACAACACGCCAAGCACAAACTTGCCAGATTTAATAGTAAGATTTCAGCCCAGAAAACTCCTTCCAATTGAGGGTCCAGATTATCTTTATCAAAGAGCATGGAGGGACGCCCGGGTGGCTCAGCAGTTGAGCGTCTGCCTTCGGCTCAGGGTGTGATCCCGGGGTCCTGGGATCGAGTCCCCATCGTGCTCCCTGAAGGGAGCCTCCTTCTCCCTCTGCCTGTGTCAGGCATGATGCTCAACCGCTGAGCCACCCAGGCGTCCCTCAGATTAATTTTTTAATTGAAATATAATTGACATACAATATTCTATTGGTTTCAGGTGTGCTTTATAGTGATAGAATATTATTCAACATTAGGAATGACCTCCACCCTAGGTCTTGTTACCATCTGTCACCATACAGCTATTATAATATTATTGACTATATTCCCTATGCTGTACATTACATCCTTATGGGTATAACTGTAAGTTTGCACCTCTTTATCCCCCTTTCACCTATTTCACCCATTCTCCAACTCCCAACCACTCCCCACTCTGGTAATTAATAGTATGATTCTCCTGTCTATGAGTGTTTCTGTTTTGTCTGTTTGTTGTTTTTTAGGTTCCACAGATAAATGAAATAATACAGTATTTTCTTCCTCTGTATGACTTATTTCACTTAGCATAATACTCTCTAGGTCCATCTATGTGGTTGCAGATTGCAAGATTCATTCTTTTTCATGGTTGAGTAATATTCCATCATATACTTTATGTATATAATATTCCTTTATATACTATACACACACACACGCACACACATATGGCATCTTAGTAATCCGTTCATCTACTGATGGACGCTTAGGTTGCTTCCATATCTTGGCTATTGTAAATAATGCTGCATTACACGGGGATGCATATATATACATCTATCTCTTTGAATATTTTTGTTTTCTTTGATAAATACTTAGAAGTGGAATCGCTAGATTATATGGTGGTTCTATTTTTACTTTTTTTGAGGAACCTCCGTATCATTTTCCACAGTGGCTGTAACAATTTACATTTCCACCAACAGTGCACCAGGGTTCCCTTTTCTCAACATCCTTGCCAACACCTGTTGTTTCCTGTGTTGTTGATTTTAGCCATTTTGACGGGTGTGAGATGATATCTCATTGCGGTTTTGACTTGCATTTCCTTGATTAGTGATTTTGACCAGGTTTTCGTGTGTCTGTTGGCCATCTGCATATCTTCATTGGAAAAATGTATATTCAAGACCTCTGCCCATTTTTAAGTTGGGTCGTTTGGGGTTTTTTTTTATATTAACTTGTATAAATTCTTTATATATTTTGTATATTAGCCCCTTCATGGATATATGACTGCAAATATCTTGTCTCACTCAGCAGGTTTGCTTTTCATTCTGTTGATGATTTATTTTGCTGTGCAAAAGGTTTTTATTTGATGTAAGTTTGTTTGTTTATATCAGCTTTTGTTGCCTTGCCTAAAGAGACTAGTCCAAAAAAATAGCTAAAACTAATGTCAACGAGCTTACTGCCTATATTTTCTTCTAAGAGTTTAATGATTTTAGGTCTTATATTTGAATCTTAAATCCATTCTGAACTTATTTTTGTATATGGTGTAAGATAGTGGTCCAGTTTTATTCTTTTGTATGTAACCGTTCAGTTTTCCTAACACCATTTATTAAAGATATTGTCTTTTCCCTACTGAATATTTTAGATTCATAGAAAAATTGCAAGGATAATACAGAGTTCCCATACCTCTTCACCCAGTTTCTCCTATTATTAACATCTTAATTTCTATTCCACATTTGTTACAATTAATGAGCCCATATTAATAATTTGTTTTATTTTATTCAGATATCCTTAGTTTTACCTACTAACCTTTTTCTGTTCTGGGAGCCTGTCTAGGATGCCCCATTTCATTTAGTTGTCACGCTGCCTTCATTTTCTCTTGGATTTGACAGTTTCTGAGACATTCCTTGTTTTTGATGACCTCAACAGTATTAAGAGTACTGGTCTGGCATTTTGTAGAATGTCCCTCAATTGGTATTTATCTAAATTTTTAAAAAATATTTTATTTATTTATTTGAGAGAGAGGATGTGTGAGCAAGAGCAGTGGGAGGGGCATAGGGAGAGGGAGAAGCAGACTTCCTGCTGAGCTCAGAGTCTGACAGGGGCCCTGGTGGAGCTCCATCCCAGGACCCCAAGATCATGACCTGAGCCCAAGTCAGACTCTTAATCAACTAAGCCACCTAGGAGTCCCTAATTTTTTTTTTTTTTTTAAGAGAGAATGAGCTTGCGCCTGCGTGAACAGGGGTAGGGGCAGAGAGAGAATCTTAAGCAGGCTGCACACCCAGCACAGAACCTGATCAGGGGCTCAATATCACAACCTTGAGATCCTAATCTGATCTGAAATCAAGAGTCTGAGGCTTAACCTACTGAGCCACCCAGGTGCCCCTAATTCTTTTTTTTTAATGATTAGACTGGGATTATAGGTTTTGAAAGGAAGACTTAATATACTTAAACATTTACTTATATCACTATTGACTCATGGATATTTATTTTATATTTTGTGTTATAAGCCATACCTTTTTTAAATGATGTGTTTTCTTTGCTAAATAAAATGTTGTGGATAATAACTTTCAAAGTCGCTGGAGGTAAACAACATAACTTCTAGAGATGATGTAGAATGTATTTAATCAACCAGCCACTGATGCATATCTTTGCTTCCCCTTTTCCCTTATTTTCAACAATGCTGGATTAACATCCTTGTGCACTTGTATGACTAGTCTTGGTCTATGACTTTTTTTTTTTAAGATTTATTTATTTATTTATTCATGAGAGATACAGAGAGAGAGGCAGAGACACAGGTAGAGGGAGAAGCAGGCTCTCTGCAGGGAGCCCCATGTGGGACATCATCGGGGGAACTCTGGGATCATGACCTGAGCTGAAGGCAGACAGACACCCAACCGCTGAGCCACCCAGGCGTCCCTTGGTCTGTGATTCCTACCCCTCCCTCAGACACATTATATCTGAGCTATGTCCCCTGTTCTCCAAGCACGCCCTGCTTTTCACAGCTTAGGTGATTTTCTCTACCTAGAACACTCTTCCTCTATCCTTGCCCACTCAAGTTCCCTGTTTGATTCAGGGCTGAGCTCCGCGGTGACTTGCGACAGCTCTTCTGTAGTGTTTTGAAGAGAATTGGATGGCTCCATCCCACTTCTCTTTGTTGTGTGTGTATAACATTCATCCTCTGAGCCTCCTATCCTATCCTATCCCAGGATTTTCTCCCACTAGTTTATTAAGGGGTAGAGGAAGAAATACGACCAATCACACTCATCTATGTGCCCCACCGTAGCGGTGGGCACATCAAATAGCTAGTATATTTTGACTTTGAGGTGAAGAATCTAACTGAACAATTAAGAAGTGTGCTCAAGATTGCACGGCTGTTCTTCCTCCCTTTCACATGCATCGCTGCTCCATGCTTCAGGGAGGCAGACTTCACGTGCCGGGTTTTGTCTAAAGTGCAAACACCTGTGCTGTCGTGCAAAAGTACTTTTCCAGCTGTGTTGCCAAAAATGTCCCTTGAAAGCTTAGGTATTACATAGGTCCGCCCCTTGCCACATGGGCGTCTTCAATGCGCCAAGTATTTATAGGAAATCGTGTATGCAAGCAGGAGGAATGAAAGGAGTCGTCTTCTTTCTTTTAAGTAAGCAGGTGGCATTGCGAGCCTGCATATATTATAATTAGTGGTAAGAGGTGAATGCCGAAGAGCAAAACAAAAAAACAAAGAGGCAGCTGTCCCTGAGCTGAGGCTGCGGGGGGCCGCGTCCTGCGGCGTGGGGGCGCAGCCAGGCCGCACCGCGAGGGCCCGCGCCCCTTCCGCGAGTCCCGGGAGGCCCGGGGACCCCACCTCGGTGCCCCCACCTCGGTGCCCCCGCGGGGAGCTGGACGCGGCCCTGCCGCAGGCGCGCGCTCGGCCGCCCCCCGCGGGCACCTGGGGCCCGGCTGCTCCCCGCGGCTGGCCCCGCCCCCGCCGCCCCGAAGCCCAATCAGGGGAGAGTCTGGGGCGCGTCCCGCTCCGGCCACGCCCCCGGGCCCGGGCTGGGGGCGTCCTTAAGAGGCGGCCGGCGGGCCGAGCCGCAGTGGCGGGTGCGGGGCTGCGGACCGAGGCCTGGGTCGCGAGCTCCGAGGTGCCCGCCGCCGCCGCCGCCGCCCGCGCCCCGGCCTCCCCGGCCTCCCCGGCCTCCCCGGGAACTCGCCGCCGCCGCGCTCCCCTGGCGCCCGGGGGCCCGCCCGGGGCCATGGTGCCCTTCCCCGAGGAGCCCGCCGCCGCGCGGGGCACGAGCGAGGCGCAGCCGCCGGGCCCCGCCACCCCGGGGGGCGCCGCTCCGCTGCCCTGCCCGGGGCCCGCGGACCGCCCCGAGGCGGCGGGGGAGAGGGTGGAGGTGGAGCTGGCGGGGCCGGCGGGCGCGGAGCCCCCGCAGCCTCCCGAGGGCGGCTGGGGCTGGCTGGTGATGCTGGCCGCCATGTGGTGCAACGGGTCGGTGTTCGGCATCCAGAACGCCTGCGGGGTGCTCTTCGTGGCCATGCTCAAGACCTTCGTGACCAAGGACGACGACAAGATGGTCTTCAAGACAGGTGAGCGGGAGCCCGCCGCGCCCGCCGGGAGTCGGGGAGGGCGGGCGCGGGGCCTCGGCGCGCATCCCGGGGGCGGGGCGGGGCGGGGCTGTGCCCTCGGAGGGTCCCGGGGGGCGGGGGGGTGCTGTGCCCCTCGGAGGGTCCCCGGGGGTGGGGCGGGGGGCGGGGGCTGTGCCCCTCGGAGGGTCCCGGGGGGGCGGGGGGGGTGCTGTGCCCCTCGGAGGGTCCCGGGGGGCGGGGGCTGTGCTCCTCGGAGGGTCCCCGCGTGCAGGGGGCGGGGGGCGGGGGGCGCGGGCTGTGCCCTTGGAGGGTCCCCGCGTGCAGGGTGCGGGCTGTGCCCTCGGAGGATCGCGAGGGGCGGGGGCAGGTTGTGCCCCTCGGAGGGTCCCCGCGGGGTCCCGGTGCAGAGGAGCTTGCCGCCCGGGGCCCCGCTGTGCCGGGTCCCCCCCCGCTGTGCCCGGTTCCCCCCCCCGCTGTGCTAGGTCTCCCCGTCTCCCCCCCGCTGTGCCGGGTCCCCCCCCGCTGTGCCCGGTCCCCCCCCGCTGTGCTAGGTCTCCCCCTCTCCCCCCCCGCTGTGCCCGGTCCCCCCCCAGCTGTGCCGGGTCCCCCCCGCTGTGCCCGGTCCCCCCCCCGCTGTGCTAGGTCTCCCCCTCTCCCCCCCGCTGTGCCCGGTCCCCCCCCAGCTGTGCCGGGTCCCCCCCGCTGTGCCCGGTCCCCCCCCCGCTGTGCTAGGTCTCCCCCTCTCCCCCCCGCTGTGCCCGGTCCCCCCCCAGCTGTGCCGGGTCCCCCCCGCTGTGCCCGGTCCCCCCCCCGCTGTGCTAGGTCTCCCCGTCTCCCCCCCGCTGTGCCGGGTCCCCCCCCGCTGTGCCCGGTCCCCCCCCGCTGTGCTAGGTCTCCCCCTCTCCCCCCCGCTGTGCCCGGTCCCCCCCCAGCTGTGCCGGGTCCCCCCCGCTGTGCCCGGTCCCCCCCCCCGCTGTGCTAGGTCTCCCCGTCTCCCCCCCGCTGTGCCGGGTCCCCCCCCCGCTGTGCCCGGTCCCCCCCCCGCTGTGCTAGGTCTCCCCCTCTCCCCCCCCGCTGTGCCCGGTCCCCCCCCAGCTGTGCCGGGTCCCCCCCGCTGTGCCCGGTCCCCCCCCCCGCTGTGCTAGGTCTCCCCCTCTCCCCCCCGCTGTGCCCGGTCCCCCCCCAGCTGTGCCGGGTCCCCCCAGCTGTGCCCGGTCCCCCCCCCCCCGCTGTGCCGGGTCTTCCCCCCCCCCCCCCCCCGCTGTGCCCGATGCCCGCGGAGCCCGCCGTGGGCCGGGCGAGTGCTGGGCGAGTGCGGGCGCAAGCCGCGGCCCCGAGCCGCCCAGACTTCCGAGGAGGGCTTAGGGTCCGCCGTCTACACTCTCCTCCTAATTTTTGCAGACGAACGCGACCTTCCGGACCCCGCGGCCTCGGGCTGTGCCTTTTGCGGGCTCCGACGTGGCCGCGGCGGTTGGGGCTGGCGAGGGGCGCGGGCGCGGAGGGGACTGGGGCTGGCCACAGGGCACATTCGCTCCAAGGTCGCGGGGAGCTCCCAAGGGAACCTGCGAGAGCCTCGGGCTCGTGTTTGTTTGCTGTTGCTTTGGGGGGCAGCACCGTGTGCTAAGTATAGAAACCTAGGAGGCAGCCAGGTGGGGGACGGGGAGGAGGAAGGTGAGGGGTTGCCCTTTCCTGTTGTGTTCTTTGTCACGTTTGACGATATACTAGCCTGGATGAAAAAGTGCAGATTCAACCTTTTTTTTTTTTTTTTTTCCTCCTGTAGAGAGTTCTTGTGTGATTGATCTCTTGACTGGTAGGCAAAAAACAAGCCCAAGACCTTTGGTGTAACTCTTCTACATACCTTATTTCACTTCCACCTGCGAGGCAGGTGTTACCAACCCCATTTGGGTGAGCAAACTGAATCTTGGTAAAATAGTGTCTTGGTGAGTAGCAAAATGGACATAGAACACACATCCTCGGACTTAAGGGGCTAAGTGATTTCCATTACTAAATAAGGCTCCTCCCTGCCATTTGGGAAACTTTATATGATTAATAGTCTTTTTTTTTTTTTTAACCTTAATTTCCTATTTTTAGAAGGACTATTCCTTAGGTCTTTAGTGCGCATACAAGGAATGTGCAAGACTGTTCTAACAAATTCTAATTCTTCTGCCTCTAAGGCAGAGGTCGGGTTGGGAGTTTTAAAGCCTTGTATAAATAGTATTACATGATCCTTCTGCAGCTTGCTTTTCTTCTACCCCATGTTGTTTGCAGTTTATCCACATAATACCTCATTTTGAGCTTGGTAGCCTAAATTCTTTACATTTTTACTCAGGTTTTCCATTGTGTGAATGTATTAAGCTTTACTAATGCATTCTCCCTTTAATAACCATTTAGATTACTTCCAGACTTAATATATAAACAGTGCTGCAGTGAATGTTCTTGTACATTGTCTCTTTGCACATGTGATAATATACCATATTTAACCTGGAATTTCTGTTCCTTAAATAGCTCTTGAGCCACTGTTACACAGGTCACAGTGTTGAACGTGTAACGTCCTGTATTTATTTGTAGTGGAAGACAACTCTTGTAAACTTTGGATCGTAAAGCAGGATTGATATGCATATATGATATTGTTCAAAAATCGTTTTTTTAATCTGAGCATCAGGTGTCTGGTAGTAAAAAGCTCAAAGAGGCAAAACTGACAGCATGTCAAGACTGGTTCCTTCAGCATTTAGCCTATTCTTGCCTGGGATTACAAATTTTTAATGCAGTTAAAACAACAAGATAACTGTGTTTTGTTTACCCCTGTTTTTGCAAACTCCGGTGAGTAGGTCGTTTGTTATCTGTGGGTTTTTTCTTCTTTCATTTTATGAGAGAGAGAGAGAGAGAGAGTGTGTGTGTGTGTGAATGAGCATCTCCTGGGGAAAGACCATAGTTTTGCCAGGGATGGGAGTTTTACAGTGTTGAAGCCTCTGCCTACCTTCCTTCCATCCCCAGAGTTCCTGTTGGCTGCAATGTCCCAGCCACCTGAGGGTGAAGGAGGGGACAGAGACCTGCCCTCTTGAACTTTTTTGAAGCTCTGTATTTTCACTTTTGGTGAATATCCTTCTCCATTTACTCAGTTAAATCCTTCCACAACTTTCAGTCGTGTTTGCATATGCGCGGGGGTATGTTGTATAAATAGTTATATGGGTCCGCCAGTTAAATACTGAAGATCTTTGTGCTTGTCTGCATGACTGCTGTGTTAAGGTTGTGGCCTTGCACGAAGGTGCCCACCTCAGGGTAAGTGGTGACTGGAAACCCGCCTGTGCTCTGGGTGCCTGCTTATGCGGGAATAACAGCAGCTAGATGGAACAGTGACCTTTACTTGGATGCTATGCTATGCAGAGCTGATAGCTGATAAATTTTAAGATCTAAGGAAGAAAAAAAAAAGATGTAACCTCATCTGTGGGGGAAAAAAAATGTAACAGGATTGTCTTTAAGCCAGTTAATACTGAGACTCACACCCCCCACCCCCAGCACGTGCGTGCGCGCGCGCGCGCGCACACACACACACACACACACACACACACACACGGGTGTTTCATAAAGTCCATCCTCACAACAGGCACTGAAGTATTCGAGAATACCTGAAGGTTTCTTGTTCAGGCTTTTTCCTTTTGATATTCAGTTGCTGAGTCATCTGTGATTAAACATATGCAAGCTTCAAGTACAATGCCAAAAAATATCTGAATTGTTTATGGCTTTTATCTTTCAAAGTTTTGGTCCATTTTCTATTACCTTATGTATGACTGATAATCCCAGCACTAAGGAGCACTTAATTTTGTTTTCATGCTTTCATTGGCGGCTTTCTAGTGATGAGCCCAAGATACGTAGGCAAATAGTGGTGGAATGTGAATCTAGGTTTCTAACTGATGGCTCACTTTTCTCCAGAACTATGTACCAGGCCCAGTGCAAAGCACTGCACTATTTAATCCTTACTGCAGCCCCATGATATGGGCTTAATTTAATATCTTTCTTTTCATATGTGGAAACTCAGTCTTATAGAGTAAGCAGTGGAGCCAGGACTCAATCACCAGGTTTATCTGACTCCAGAAACTGGGTTTAATGATTGATCGTTTGCATTGGCTGGATAACATTCCGCTAATCTGGCGTTCTTTATGTTGTTGATTAATTCAAGCATTGCAGTTGATTGAGTACTATACCAGGAATTCTAGGGTTAGAAAATGTTTTTCTTCTAAGTCTGAAAGATTAGGGTCTCTGTTTCTTGACCTTACTTTGCTGTCAGTAAACAATTGCCAATTGTTAATGTCTCATTGAAATAGATTTTTGTTAAAAAAAAAAAAGAAATAGATTTTTGTAGAGGGACTGCCATGGGGAAACAAACAAGATAATTTCATATGGCATTCAGCAGAAGTCTGGGGTTTCTTTTGAAGAACCATGTTCCTTCAGACTGATCCATGGTAGGATGATGTTTTCAGATAGAACTGAAAAGGAGCCTTTCTCTCAGGCTTTCTTCTCTTCAGGGCTATCTTTTTTTTTTTTTTTTTTTTTTTGATTTATGATAGTCACACACACACAGAGAGAGAGGCAGAGACATAGGCAGAGGAAGAAGCAGGCTCCATGCACCGGGAGCCTGATGTGGGATTCGATCCCAGGTCTCCAGGATCGCGCCCTGGGCCAAAGGCAGGCGCCAAACCGCTGCGCCACCCAGGGATCCCTCTTCAGGGCTATCTTAACTCTTCCTATGCAATTGATGATCTACCCAAAATTTCTCAGGAAAGGCTCTAAAGAAATTCATTCACACTAAGATACAGGTTAGCTTATACATTTTTTGAAAGAAGATTTTATTTATTCATGAGAGAGACACAGAGAGAGGGGCAGGGACATAGGCAGAGAGAGAGAAGCCAGATTCCTGGCTCCTCCGCCACCCGGAGCCTGATGACGGTTTTGATCCCAGGACCCTGGGATCTCTACTTGAGCCAAAGGCAGATGCTCAACCACTGAGTCACCAAGGTGCCCCTACTTTATACATCTTAATTTTACTTCTTATTCATTCTACAAATGTTTACCAAGGTTTTCTGACACTCTCTGTGCTGGACACTGGAGATGGTAATTGAGAGAAGAAACAAGGTCAGCAGTTCCCAAGGATTTTTTGAAATTCTGTGGGATACAGATGAGTAAACAGAATATTTTCCTGAGGCATTGGCAATATATCAGGACTCAAATCTTATTTTTAAAAGCTGAAATTCTAAGGGAATTCCTGTGAATGGTGGGGGCTGGGAAAGGCAGTTTGATGGCCTCTTTCTTTATGATAATAAATTTTACTTTGTGCATTCAAGACTTTGGAAAGGGGAAGCAAGCTGAACTATGTTAGGCAATAGAATGAATGAAAAATGTTGAGTGCATCAGAGCCCTACTATGTTATCCTAGTTGCCAACTGACATAATACTCAGAGATGTACCTCACACATACTGCTGCATGAGCGTGAGCAAGCTGCACTTGAGGTTTTCTGTTAAACTTTTACCTGTTAACATGTGTACAGGTAAACTAGATGCTTTTAGGAAACCTAAAACAGTTACTACAATGAACTGAAACCTTATTTTCCCTTAGAAATCACAACTGTGTTGGATATTGGAAAAACCCATTTTTATTTATCTTTATTTTGAAAGATTTTATTTATGCATAAGAGACACACAGAGAGAGGCAGAGACATAGGCAGCGGGAGAAGTGGGCTCCCTGCGAGGAGCCTGATATGGGACTTGATCCCCGGACCCCAAGATCATGCCCCAGGCCAAAGGCAGATGCTCAACCACTGAGCCACCCATGTGCCCCTGGAAAGTCTATTTTTAGTTCTTTCATGGAACTGATAAAGAATCAAGCGTTCTTGTATCCTCAGATAGGGTGCTATGGACTGCGTGTCCATAGCACATTCCGGGATCTTACTAGGGTATTGGTCTAGTTACTTACTTGTTTTCTTCCTGGAGAAAGAAATATTTTAATGGTATTTGACTTTTAAACTATATTTAAAACAAGTATATTTTCAGAATCAATATTTAGGGTAATGATCCTTTTTGGATCATTTTGGAGATACTATGTCTTTGTGGTCTAGAGACTTGGTCAAGTACACCCTTGCTTCTTTCAGTAATTCCCAAAACGTGTTCTTTAATAGCCTTTCTTTAAAGTGGAGGTCTGTGGTTAAATAAGTTTGGGAAACACTGCACATTATCCTCCTTTCGTGGATATTTAAAGTACAAATCAAAGTATTAAACATTTAGTAGTTTTCAAGAAAAGTAGATTATCAGAAAGGTCCCAAAAGGGTGGCTCTCTGGCTACAATCGTTAATGCAGCTCTGCTTCCCTGTATGAGGTAGATTGCTAGATTGCTCTTTAGACAGTTATAATCACAAAGTAGAATTTTCAATAGCATTCAGGGAACCATGCATCCTGTAACATCTCTCAGTATAGTGTTACTGGCACCTCTGAAATTTCAAGTCAGTTCATGCTCTTGAAGGTTTTTTTAAAAAAATGTTCTCACATTTACAGTTATGCTATTATCTACACACTGCAGTTTTTTGCTACACCTAAACTTATAGGAGGTTGATTATAGTTCAGAATGGAACTGCTGTGCCTGCCCTTAATGCTAAGAGGGTTTGTTTGTTTTTGGTGCAGAAAGCTGCCGGGACAACTAATAATGTCTATATCCTGGGAAGGTTTATAGTAATTGTGCTTTGTTGAGCTGATTACGGTGAAGGGATGATCTGGTTCATGGTCCAGTACATCTTTTACTGTAAGAAAAATACCTGTTATTTACACTGGAAGAGAGGTTGGAAAACTGAGAACTCACTGTATGGCTGTTATGCTCGAATCTCCTTCATTCCTCCTCCGTCTTAAAACATTCCACCTTATATTCCATGTAAATTCATCAAGACTGCCTGTTCCAATAATTAGATCACAAAAATGGTTCCAGGATTTTGGAATAATAAATGAGTATGGGGGCACCTGGGTGGCTCAGTTGGTTAAGTGTCTGTTTGCGGCTCAGATCAGGATCCCAGGCTCCTAGGATCCGAGCCCCGTGTCTGCTCAGCGGGGAGCCTGCTTCTCCCTCTCCCTCTGCCACTTCCCCGCTTGTGCTCTATCAAAGAAATAAATAAAATCTTAAAAAAAAAATGAGTGTGATGTGAGCATTTTGTACTCCATTTCCAGAACATTTCTGAATTTAGAGCAATATGGAACAGTGTGAATAGTATATAATAAATTCTGATCAAATACAATAATGAGTATTCCTGTGGTGTTTTGTCATTGAATTTTTACCAATAAAATTAGCTGCTCAAAGAATGAAATCAATAAAAAATAAAAGCATATCAGAATTACTTCAGGAGGTTTTTTTTTTTTAAGATTTATTTATTTATTCATGAGAGACACAGAGAGAGAGGCAGAGGCACAGGCAGAGAAAGAAACAGGCTCCTTGCAGGGAGCCCGATGGGGGACTCGATCCCAGATCCCGGGATGATGGGATCATGACTTGAGCCGAAGGCAGGCACCCAGCCACTGAACCACCCAGGTGTCCCTTCAAGGAGGGGTTTTGATGTATCTTTTAGAATAAATTGTACCCTGTACTCTTGTGATTTGTTTTTTTTGTTTTTTGTATGGATTTTTGTTTATCCGTATTGCAAATCCTCGAGGCTTCATCCCAGGCCATGTACTTGGCTTCACTTTTCCTACCTTCCTTGAGTGTCTCACACGCCCTGTGGCTTTAGCCACTATATTGGCATTTGGGGTTGTTATTTCCAAGTTGCTTCTCTATGTTCATGAATCACATTTATTATATCTGGACAGTTCCATTTGGATACACAGGTGTGTCATACCCAAAATTAATGCATTTTTTAGCCACTCCAATCTTCTACCACCAGAAACAACAGCTCACTTGCAAATAAACACATCCTTCCTTCTGAATTCTCTCAGGGCCTGACACCTCCGGTTGCTTGAGTCAGAAACCTGGAATTCATCTTAATTTCTTATTTCTCCCTTTTCCCATCTTGTTAAACTAGACCAAATCCTTTTACATTTACCTCCTTAATGCCTCATAAATCCTTTAGTGCTGTCTTGTTTCATGCCTTCATTAATTTTGGCCTCAGTTATTGTCATAATGCTTTAACCAATCTCCCTGCCTTCAGTTACACACTTGAGTGATTTCTCTAAAACATAGGACCTTATCATTTTTCTGTTTAAAAGACATCAGTGATACTCATTAAAACGTCAGACTCCATACAGCAAAGGCCTTCAAGTTTTGGCCCTTGCCTGACCCATTGGCCTTGCCTCTCACCTCTCTCCCTTCTTGCTCTTTGTGTTCTGGCCACGCTGAAAGCCTTGAACTTTTCCAAACTTCTGTTATCTTTTGCCTCTGTGCCTTTATGTGTGCCACTCCTCTCTAGTATGGTTGTTAATCCTTGTAAGATTCTGATGAAATGGCTGTTTTATTCCTTTTGTCCTAATCAGGAACAAAACAACGATTCTATACAACCATTGTTACATTTTTGATGCACTTGGAATGTTTGGGGGGTAGCATGAATTCAAATAAGTTATTAAGTTTAAAGTGGAAGAAGGAGGGAGTGCCTGGCTGGCTCTGTCTGTAGAGCATGTGACTCCATCTCCCAGTGATGAGTTTGAGTCCCATGTTGGGGTTAGAGATTACTTAAAAACCAAACCAAACCAAAAAAACCTTGAAAGTGGAAGACAGAGAATCTAATTACATCCTATTCTAATCTACCATTCTGTGAATGGCATCTTAAAGATAACCTATCTTTGTCTAAGTGATAATTTGTATAGTCCTTTATCATAATTAAGAGCTTTCGCATACATTCGTACATATTCATACATTGTTTTTTAGAGTAGCCTTGCAATGTGCTATAACTATAGTTTAGGGTTGGGGAACATGATGCCAGTATTTACATCTATTATGTTGAATTTAAGAACATCTTTTCAGCTCAGTAAAAATTTGTTCTTATGTTAAAGTTGTCCTGAAATGTGGGGCCCTGTCTTTTTTCTCCCTTGGAACTATTTTCTATTTACCTATATATTTTCTAGAACCTTAATAGTATCTTCTCCCTAAGTTAGCAGAAATCCTGGGAAGTTGCTTTTGGAATAGAATTCTTTTTTATTTCTTTTTTATTTTTTTAAAAGATTTTATTTATTTATTTATGAGAGACACACACACAGAGAGAGAGAGAGAGAGAGAGAGAGAGAGAGAGAGAGGCAGAGACACAGGCAGAGGGAGAAGCAGGCTCCATGCAGGGAGCCTGATGTGGGACTCGACCCCGGGACTCCAGGATCACGCCCTGGGCCGACCAAAGGCAGGTGCTAGACCGCTGAGCCACCCAGGGATCCCCATGGAATAGAATTCAATTTAGAATTCTATTTACAATTTACTACAATCCAGTTAGAGATCTGATCTCATATTCAAATTAAACAAACAAACCTTAACAAAAACAAACTCCCAAACAGTACGTGAACAGTTGGCTTACCACAGCTCTGAGCACCAGCCTAGCCTGGTGCCACCAATGAACTGTGGTGTTTTTATTGGCAGTGATTCAGAATGAGCGGCTCCAGCACTCTTGGGGAGTTGTGCAAACCCCCACACAAGAGCCAGTCCCTCTGAGACTGGGGTGATGGAGGAATGCAGTGCTTTCAGATGTACATGTACCAAATGTGCATGATCAAACTTTCTTTGCTAAGGTATCATCAGAAACAACTCCCTACCTTGTTTACAGGAGCTAGAGCTAAAAGAATTGAGGAAATGACATGCCTTATTTCCAAGTTGAAAGTCTTTTTTTCGTTTCACTAATTTTTAGTTATGGGGATACATATGAAATACAGATGTGAAATAATACACATGGACCAAAGCAGTGTTTCTGCTTAAATTAAGTCCAGAAAGGTGTATAGGTCTGAGAAGGCAGCCCAGTTTTCCTCCACTGGGAGGAGCAGATCAGAAGTTCCAGAGAGGCATATTTAGTTAGTTTTTTTTTTTTTTTTTAAGACTTTATTTATTTGAGAGAGAGAGCAAGAGGGTGAGGAAGCTTGAACAGGGGAGAGGGGCAGAGGGAGAAGGAGATGCAGGCTCATGCGGGGTTTGATCTTAGGATCCTGGGATCATGACCTGACCTAGAGGCAGATGCTTAACCAACAGAGCCACCCAGGTGCCCCAAGGCATATTTGGTTTAAAAAAGCAGAGTCAAAGGTTGTTATTTTGTATTTAAAAAACAAGAGTCCTAATTATTTCCATAATGCAACTAAAAATAAAATGACAAAATCTTAGCGGGTGGATAAATACAGAAGCATGGCTTTAACTTCTGGATGTTAGAGTTTCTCACTTGAAAGGTAAACTACCCTTGGAGGTGTGCATCAGAGTTTGCAAGGATTATGAGACCTCTGTATTTATCAAGAGAGAACAAAGTCGGTCAGAAACATTGCTCCCCCATAAGGAAGAGAGTCGGTGACTAGAGCTTATGCATTTGTCTGTGGTTCAGCTATTAATTTATTTTTTTTGCTAAATAGCTTTTTTTTTTTTTAGACTGAATCTGAAACCAATTCTGAGATGTGCTTTTTTAAAAGCAAAAAAACACTACTCATTAAATGGAGAGAGATTTCTTGACTCTTCTGAGTAGATTGGTATTCATGCCAACTCGAGTGGGTTAGTCTGGTGACTTTGTAATAGTAAAAACCTTTTCATCTTGCTTAATTATCCTTTTTATTAGTTTTGACTTCATGTTCCAGTTTTCAAATGGCAGCCTCTCAAAGGATTCACATTTGTCAATAGTTGTTTAAACAACAACATTCCACAAAGTTAATTGATGTTTTAGTGCAAATGGGAGCAGAGTGTTGCTATTGTTATTCTATACTAATGTAACATTCAAATTTTGGCAGCAAATTCAATACTAATGTAACACTCAACCCCAACTCCCTAGTTATCCTTGAGTGCCAGGTTTTTGGATTTCTTACTTTCTGTTGGTTTATCTGTGGCTTCTAAGTTTTTCCTGTTCAACAAATGTTACCTTTATAATAATAAACATAGTAATATTAAACATAATTCATCACTAGCATTAGAAATATTAACTTTCATGACTATAATAGTAAACTTGCCCTAAGAATAAGTTGTTTTATAGGAATCAATGATAGATAGGTGGGGTTTTAGTTGTACGTGTTAGGTTTTGTCTCCTGCAACTCAGAGAAAAACGTTAATTATGGAATAGACTAGAAACGGAGAGCCAGGGAATACCAAACTTTAACTCTTTTACTTTAAATTTATTACAGATACATAATAAAATGTTCTTGCCTATGTATAGATGTCATTAGTACAGAGCCACAATCTCTTATCTGACACTCTTGGGGTCACATATGTTTGAGGTTCAGATTTTTTGGATTTTAAAAAGTAAATGACCTACATCTCTATTTTTTAACACCTCACAGGGGAGTCTGAGCCAGCACCCTGTAAATACACTGATATTTCGGCAGCGAAGTCTATGGGTATTCAGAGCAAGTAGACAAATTAAGACCATAAATATTTTCATCTCAGTTCAGATTATATTTTGCTTTCAAGTAAGTGCTAATACCATCTTACAAAAAACTTAGGGTTGGAATTTCAGAATTGCTGATATGGAGTTGTAGATTTATATGTAAATATTTACTTTTGTTTTCAATTTCTCAATGAACATTCTTTTTAAGGTACATT
Source organism: Nyctereutes procyonoides (assembly GCF_905146905.1). Taxonomy (NCBI): domain Eukaryota; kingdom Metazoa; phylum Chordata; class Mammalia; order Carnivora; family Canidae; genus Nyctereutes; species Nyctereutes procyonoides. Next base: position 67,695,325 of record NW_026575051.1, read on the forward strand.
TTTCTGTGTCACCTATTACACCTACTTCAGGTTTTCAGTAAGTGTGGTTTTCTGCTGTAGTGGTCTATCCTAGGTTACTAACCAGGCCTCCTTTGCTGGATGTTTTTTTTTTTTTTTTTAATTTTTTTAAATTTTTATTTATTTATGATAGTCCACACACAGAGAGAGAGAGAGAGAGAGAGAGAGAGAGAGAGAGAGAGGCAGAGACACAGGCAGAGGGAGAAGCAGGCTCCATGCACCGGGAGCCCGATGTGGGATTTGATCCCGGGTCTCCAGGATCGCGCCCTGGGCCAAAGGCAGGCGCCAAACCGCTGCGCCACCCAGGGATCCCTGGATGTTTCAATTGCAGTCAGTATTATGCAATACAAGAATCCTATCTATATACATCTATGAACAAATTGTTGTTTCTTTTTTTTTTTTCTCCCTTGGATTGCTTCCTTGGGGTATATGTCCAAAAGTGAGATTACTAGTTCAAAGAGTATGTATGAACAATTTTATAACACTTGTTACACTTTGCCAGATTGTCTTTGGAGCACATCAGCCAATTTACTGCCAGCAATATATATATTGGCTTCCTGAAAACCCTATAAATGTTAAGTTTTATTTTTATTAATATTTGCTAATTTGATAATTGCCAATGCTATTTTTAAGAATTAATTTTCAGTTATATTACATTGCTTTCAGGGCTGTGTGTTTTCCCAGTTTTAGAGCCCTTTAGAAATGCAAGATGGTCTGGCAATCATATATGATATCTGGAAATACAAGGGGACACATACCAGTAAATATGTTAGAGTAAATTTGTTACCACAGATGGGAATACAAGAAGGCCTGAGATTATTCTTGTTTTTAGATTCTCACCTGACACAACTGGCACACCCTTGTTCCCCTGCCTCTGCTCTCAGCACAGGTGTTGATCAAGACCTTCTTTTGGGGTTAAAAGTAGAGATGGAAATTAACCATCTGGAGACTTGGCTGGAAGGACTTCCTAACTCTTCAGGATGACACCTCGTCCTTCAGAGGATCAGTCTGCCAGAGCAGCCCTTCTCATTCTATGTGCCGTTATCTTGCCCCTGCCTCCTCCCGACCTAGCCAATGTAATTGAAATAGCTTTAATAATTTATTGGGGTATATGTGTACTTAAAATTTTTTTGCTTTTCCTTATTTCAAAAAAAGATAGAAATCATTTATTGAGCACAAACTATGTGGTAGGGGTCATGCAAGAAATGAATAAATTTGACTTATTACATACACATGAGAGGTTATGAGAGGGGCCAAAAATGCTATGTAAATAATTCTAAGGCAAAATGCTATACATGTTAAATGCAGTATAAATAAGATAGAGGATTTTAGAGGAAGACAGAATGACTTCTGAGCCAATCAGGCAAGGCTTCATGGAGATAGCTTTCGAGTTCAGCTTTAACATATTGGTAGACTCTTCAGCAGATTTAGCAGAAAAGGTATTTCAGTATGAGGCCTAGGCAAGGGCTACAAGGCAGCCTAATAATGGATGTTTTACTGTGCTTTTTCTCTATATTTTATCTTGTTTCATCTATCCAGTAATTCTATAACTGCTATTATGATTGTCATTTTTTTTTAAAGAGTTTATTTATTTATTCACGAGAGAGACAGAGAGAGGCAGAGACACAGGCAGAGGGAGAAGCAGACTCCACGCAGGGAATCTGACATGGGACTTGATCCCGGGTCTCCAGGATCACACCCTGGGCTGAAGCTGAGGGTGAGCCACCTGGGATGAGCCACCTGGGCTGCCCCATGATTGTCATGTTTTAAATAGGCAGCTGTGTCTAGTGAGCTAGTGGGGAGCTGGATTTGAACTTAAGTCTCTTGGATCAAGAACCAGGCTCTTGATATACCTGAGTACACACTGGACTTACTAAGTGAATGCAAGGTGTTTGGCTTGCCTAGAGCCAAGGATATGTGTGTAAGGAAAGTCATAGCAGATAAGACTGGAAAAGAATGGTGGAGCTGGGGAATGGAAGTTTTGAACGCTGAGTTAAGAAGTTTGGATGTGATTTAATAGGCACTGGGGAGATATTGAAGGTGCCTGAAGTAGTGCCTTAAAAAATGTGACTGGGTTGCAGAGGGAAAGAAGAGGAACTCCAATTACGGAGTAGAGAGCTGGGTGAGATTTGAGTCACAGTCAAATGGGAAGGGACAGATGTGAGACATTTTAAAGGATAGATCGAAGGAATTTTAGCAAATGGTGGGTGTAAATGGTGACATGGTGGTGACATGGAAGCAGAGAAGATGTCTGCATCTGGAGTCTGCATCTTAAAACTTTTTTTAACTGGGAGCCCCGCATTTTCATTCTGTACTGGCGCTACAAATTGTGTAGACAGTTCTGGATGGTGCCACTGTCAGGACCAGGGGCACGAGGAAGAGGAATTGACAGGGAAAGACCGACTCATATGTTAGACATTTGAGTGCAAATGCCAGCAGGACATCAGGGGATGATGGGAAGCAGATAACTGGAAATGTAGACCTGGAGCCTCAGAGGGAAGCTGAAGCCAAAGGTAGAGCTTTGGAAACAGCGGGTGTCTCTGAGAGGAATATGATGTAATAAGAGAAACCCAGAAAATCTGTCTCAAGCAGACCTGGGGGCTGCTCCTAGGTAGTTTAGTTGGTGTCCATTGAACTCATCTTATTTATAAGTAACAAAACTTCATTCCTTTAAAAAGTCTTTCTAACATTTAGAGTTCCCTCTTTTAGATCTGCAACTTCCCAAAAGTCAGAATTGTATTATCATTGTCTAAGTATTTCCAAAGTGCAGTCCTAAGACTTAGTTATTTTTTTTTTCCTGTAATTTAGCAGTCTCTGAGGCTATTGGCATTTACTCTCTCTCATCCATGATGTAATTCAGTCTGTGAGTCTTATTTTCAAGAGGCTCTAGACTGAGAGCCTATGAGAATAGCTTAGAATAATTTTAATTAATTTATGTATTTCAGATTTAAATGTAATGTATTGACAGTGGTGGAAAACCCGTCCAACAGGCAGATGTTATCCTGTAGATCTGTCTTCGCAGAGTTCAGTAACTGAGTCAGCTTCCTCGTTTACAATTCATGGTGAAAACAGCTAACTCTTTTCACTGTAGGCTCCCTTTTTAAGAAATTGTCTAGGAAAACTAGGAAACTGGTATAAATGAATTCAAGTTCTCTGACCAGGAGTCGGGTGGACTATCGCACAGTTAAGAAACAGGACTGACTTTGCCAAGTCCCTCGCACTAGATGGCTGAGGCTTGGCAGGGGGAGGAGGCGTCCTCGTGTCCTGCTGGCCCGGGTGGCGCTGGGCCCTAACCGGCTGTCCGGCTACCCCCAGGTGCATTTTGCCTTAGTTGTGTGTCCCGAGCATGGCAGCAAGGTAACAGGATGTCAACGTGCTTTTGGGTGCACGCGGTTATGCCCAACAGTGCTGTTATTGAGCAGCTGGGCCCAGTGTCTGTGTGTGGGCGTGTGTTGACTCACGTGCTGTGCTGTGATCAGTCGGAACTCAGGGCCCGATTGCGCCCTTGTGATTGGAGCCCCGCCGAAGGTTTCGGAAGGACAGTGACCTTGGTGGAGGAACCTGTCAACGCAGGGGGCGGATGAAAGGGAGTTGAGTTGTGTAAGGAGAGGGAATCTGTCTTGTTTGGGAAGACACACTTACCTTTCCAGTAACTGGTTTGTTTTTAATACCACTTGACTTCATCGCAAGGTCTGTATTAAAACAGATGTCAGGGGTTCAGGCGGTATTTTGACCAGGCTTGGCTCCTGTTGCGCTCGCTGGGATGAACTGCACATACTGGTTTGCTGACCAGCACATTTGATATCTAATGGTTATGGAGAGAGGAGGAAAAGGGAAGTTCAACTAAAGCATTCTTTCCTCCGAGTGTGATAAACAGAAGCCATGTGGTCTTTTAAATCCCATGGCAACATACCAGGCAGAAAAAAGACTTGCCAGTAGCAAAGGTCAGGAATCACAGAAGAGCAATGTAGGTTTTCTGTATTGACTTCAGAACACACTTTTCTGTAACTAAGCATTCATTTGCTATATGCATGCTGTTTTAGGTTTGTATATGTGGTAGTTTTCTTTGTGACTTTGATTAGGAAACGTAATGAGTCACTTAAATCAAAAGGTAGACTGTTATCCTTTTTTTTGGGAAAAAATCTAGTAAAAGTGATGCTTAATCCAATTAATCTGTCTTCTTCCTCTAATTCATTATGATAACTTCAGGTGTCTGGTGGCAACTGAGAATGGGTTATGGAAAATGTCAAGGCAATGTAATCCCCATTTTTATGGTCACTTAAGAGGATAAATTAATCATTGGTCACTAATCTTTGGATAATTACTCTATTTAGCTGGAAATATCCTTAGTTTTTTGGAAAGCAAGTCAGTGAGTTAGTAGAACTGTCAAAATTGATCAGCTTTTCTAAGTCTAATAATAAGTGAATGGAAACTAGTTGCCTGCAGCCCTTTCTGTCCTGTATTGTAGCATGATCATTCTAAAACTCTGGACACTGTAAATGGGACAACAGGAAAATATATTAATAAACTGCCTTGTGGTTTTCAAGTGGACATTCAAAGCCTGTTAGTTGAGGATTAACGTAGTTGCCATTAACAGATAAAGGCTTATGATCCATGTATGTGGTTTTGGTTACTAGAATTAGGCAAGTTAATTACATTACAACATTGGCTTGAATATAGGTTGTTTGGAAATGGGTCTTTTGGGGATGGCAATTCCATTTACTTGTGCATTAAATAAATATTTTGAAGAAGTTAAGTTGTGTAAGTACTGTATCAGATGCTGGTGATGGGGGGATAGGAATAAAGAAAGTTATTCATTTCACTCCCAAAGGAATAAAAAAAAAAAAGAGAGAGAGAGAGAAAGTCCTAGCCTTGTGTTTTCAGCATGGGTACAGTGTCTCAAATGCACACTAATACTCACTTTTTGGAATTTGAGGTCCTCATTCATGGGGTTCCCAAAGAATCTTTATATTTAAGAGTAGATGAAGTTGTTATGTGGGTGCAGTCAGAAACGTATTACTTATTTCTCACAATCAAAGTAATGTCATTTAATTTTTTAATTTTATTTTTTTAATGAAAGTAATGACATTTTAATAATAAAATTCACCTGCATATGCTACAAATTGTTGCTTTTATAAAGCTTCTGGAAACAAAACAGAATTCTGCTAAGTATTGTTTCCAATCACTAGGGAAGGATTTGTGTCATTATGAGAAACATAAGACTGTATGTGGGACTGTGACTGACTTTAGAACCAAAATATAAATTAGGACTTTAGAAAACAATTGAAGGTGCAGAAATCTTAACTAGTATACATTTTAGAAGTCTCAATTTAATTTTTTTTTTAATTTTCTAAAGATTTTTAAAAGATGTTTATTTATTTGAGAGAGAGAACAGAGGGAGAGGGAGAAGCAGGCTTACCATGCAGGGAGCCCAATGTGGCTTGATCCAAGGACTCTGGGATCATGACTGGAGCTGAAGGCAGTTGCTTAGCCAACTGAGCCACCCAGGTGCCCCTCAATTTTTAAAAAGATTTATTTATTTTAGAGCATGAGAGCAGAGGGGAGGGGCAGAGGGAGAGAGACACACACACACACACACACACACACTCTCCCTGCTGAGCATGGAGCCAAGCTCTGAGCCCCAGATGAGGCTCAGTCTCATGACCCTGAGATCAGAACCAGAGCCGAAATCAAGAGTCGTTTAACTGAGCAACCCAGGCTCCCTGGCTCAATTAATCTTGAAAATCCAACTTTATTGAGGGATAATTTCATATAAAATTCATTAATTTTAAGGCTATGATTTGATGAGTTCTGACAAATGCCTAACAGTCTTGCAAATACCATGACAATCACGATAGAGCCTTTCCATCACCCCCAATGTATCCTCTTGTGTCTCCTTGTAGTCAGTCTTCCCCTTTCCCCTGGTCCCTAGCAACCACTGATCTGTTTTCTGTTGCTATGGTTTTGCTTGCTCTAAAATTTTGTAAATAGAACCATACAGTATTTTTGTATATCATATGGTATATAGTCTCTAGTGCTCAGTCAGCATGATGGTTTTGAAGATTCACCCATGTTGTTGCATATATTAGTAGTTCATTTCTTTTTATTGCTGAGTAGTATTCTGTTGTATGCTTATCCTGCAGTTTATCCGTTCACATCTTGATGGACATTTGGGTTGTTTCGAGTTTTTGCCTGTTATGATTAGTGCTGCTTTGAACATTTGTGTGTAGTTACCTATGTTCTCATGTCTCCTGTGCACCTTATTTTCATTTAAATTTTATTCTGTATGCTTATCTGTATTTTTAAATTTCACAAGAGGATGATATTATGTATTTTCTTTTTTAATTAAAAGAAATTGTTGTCTAAGTGAAACAGTGGGTGGAGGGCTCTAAAAAGACAGATTTTTTCACTTGGGTAATTGGGTGAATGGTGGTATTCCCAATCAAGTGGCTGAAATTTCCTTTTGAGGGGCAGAGGGAGTGAGAGATGCAGACTCCTCACTGAGAGCGGAGCCCAACTAGGACTTCATCCTATGATCCTGAGATCATGACCTGAGCCAAAATCAAGAGTTGGATGTTTAACTGACTGAGCTACCCAGGTGCCCCTGAAATGTCCTACTTTTAAAAAAGACTGAAGATGATCCATTGAAAGGAGTCTGAGGGAAATCCCCTAGCTCACACTCATTGGTGTGGGTGGAGGTGAGTGGAGGTTGATTAGTATTGAGGAGTAGAGATAGGAGTGCACCCCAAGAAGCGAGAAAGTTGACAAGAGGAGAAATAGGGTGGTAGCTAGGGGAGGATTCACCTCAGGGGAGGATGATCATTTACTTTATAAAAGGTGGGAGTAGCTTGAGGAGAGAGAGTAGAGAAGAAGATGAAGTGACCAAGCAGCTAATTAAAAGAATAATGTTCATGAGCAAGTGAGCTATGGAATCCAAGCGCTGCGGGTGGTGATGGTGATGGCGGGTTGCCAGAGGGGCCACCTCTTCTAGATCTGGAGAGAAGAAAGTAAAAACTAGGAGCAAGTGGAGGCAGGATTGTTGAGGAAGGAAGCCAAGGGGGCTTTTGTTTTCTCTGAGAAGTTACTTGTTAAGTGTCATGTATTGGGGTAGAGGAGCAGATCTGAAGAGAGTGACAGAGGTTTGGGAGCTGAGTAGTGAGAAGGAAGAGGAGTGATAACAGCTTTGAAAATTCAACCAAGATTGGAAAACCTGATTTTTGTGGTGAAACCAGTTTTTAAGATTGTGGCTCCCCCCCCCCCCGCCCCCCAACCGTGCTCTGAAGCCTGATAAGTGACCAGGGAAAGTGAACAGAACAATTGATGTAAAGTTGGAAAAGAATCAAAGCAAAGTAATTTTACATTTTTATCTGTTTTCAGCCATATGCTGTGTGGCTTCCTCTTCTCTCTACCTTTTATACTCCTCAGGTTTTTGGTAAAGTTGATTAAACAGGTAACACCCAAATGTAGTTTTTTACATTTTTAAAATATATGTAACAAAATTTACCATTTTAACCACTATTTTTTTTTTAAAGATTTTATTTATTCATGAGAGAGACAGAGAGAGAGGCAGAGAACACAGGCAGAGGAGAAGCAGGCTCCCTGCAAGGAGCCCCATGCGGGACTCCATCCTGGATCCTGGGATCACACCTTGAGCCAAAGGCAGACGCTCAACCACTGAGCCACCCAAGGATCCCAGTTTTAACCACTATTAAGTGTACAATTGAGTCGCATTAAGTATATTCACAACGTTGTGTACCCATCACTACAATTTTAAATTGAGGCATGAGTTCTCTCGTTCCCTTCCATTCTACTACTCCTAATCTATAAATTCAACATAGTCCTTTACTGGATACAGTATTTGCATTTTTGAGACTGAGATTTTGATGACAGTAGATACAGAGCTTAACTTTTGGCAGGCTCTGTGGGAGGCACAGATCGTGGCATTAGTTTTCTCAATATTTAGTTGTAGTTATTTGTTACTGTCTGTCTTCCTTACTAGGCCCGTAGGTCCCTGAGCGTAGAGGCTCTCTGTGTCTCGTTTATATGTCCTGCCTGGCATAGTGCTTGACACGTAGTAGGCGTTCAGTGGAGTTTTTGAACACATGAAAGTCCTTCACTGAAATAATTTATTTTAGTTTAATAAGTTCTTTCTGAATGCTTCATATAAAGTAGGCAAAATTTGTATTCACACATTAATACAGATTATAGGGCATGCCACATTCCAGTGTCTAGTTAATTAGTAGAAATCAAAAAGGGCTTATATTTGCAATTTCACCTTGGAAGGTATTAGAGAAGATTGTGCATTAAACAAATGGTTGTACAGAATTGGCAGCAATAATCCCAAAGCTTGAAGGCGGTAGGTTAATTAGGATAACTTGACGGAAAGCGAGTTAATCAAATTTGAGAGTTGAAGGAATGTTCCAATAATTTATGTTCACACACACTTCAAATATATCAGCAGGTAACAGGAATTGTAGTTGCAGATTACTCCCAAAACAGCAGAATGCCAGTGGATTTTATGGCTTTTGGTAATGTTTTGGAGAAAGAAAACCTATTAAATTGTTTGGGGCTGTTTGGTACTATTACCCTGTACGAAATAAAAAACACTAGAGCTTAAAATAGTACCTTTATTAAAGATACAGAGTTAATATCTTAATAACTTAGGAATTGTATTTTTCTTTTAGAATTATATTTATTAATAGATTCACTAATATTTTTATTAAGAAATATGCACAAATATGGGCATTTCTGTTAACTGGTATTACTTAAGTATCATTTTTCCCCCAACTAGCTTATGTTTAAATGGATACAAAGGGGTAAAATACACTTATAAGAATTAATTAGCAATATAATAACACCCCTTTAGGAATAATCACACTATGTCCTCTGATTCTGATTTCTGTGTGTGTAGAAAAACCCATCGAGGCCCTTTAAAAAAAAAAAAAATCTGGGATCCCTGGGTGGCGCAGTGGTTTGGCGCCTGCCTTTGGCCCAGGGCGCGATCCTGGAGACCCGGGATCGAATCCCACGTCAGGCTCCCGGTGCATGGAGCCTGCTTCTCCCTCTGCCTGTGTCTTTGCCTCTCTCTCTCTCTCTCTCTCTCTCTCTCTCTCTGTGACTATCATAAATAAATAAAAAAAAATTAAAAAAAAATCTGCCTTCAGTAAGGTATTTTTTTGGATCATGTGGAAGGAATAAAGAAAAGCTATTAGGACCTCTTGTTCTATCATTTTCTTACCCTTTTTCACTCTCAATAAGCTGAAGCTGGAGTTTGGTTTTAAGAGCAGTAATGGAAATTTTCTTATGTACCATCAGCAAAATCCAATCCTGAGTGATTACTAAGGCTTTTCCGTGAGAGAGAGAGAGAGAGAGAGAGAGAGAGAGAGAGAGAGAGAGTAGACAGAAGACATAGGTTAGGGACGGACCTCCTCCACTAAGGTAACAGCAAGGGGGGGTGCGTGGGCAGGGAGGAGCGGGATCCCAGGGGACAGAGCCCGGGCTCCGGCTTGGCCATGTGAATGCCGCTCTGTCCCTGCTCTGTCCCTGCTCTGTCCCTGCTCTGTCCCTCCACCGCGAGGTCTGCAGCGGCTCTGGGGTAACAGTAACACAGATTGCCAGGAAACAAATTTCCTTGTCATCGTTTTTATTCCTGAGTCATCATGTTTAGTTACTCAGATCTAGATGTCTGGTGTTGCCAGTTACTTGCCAGTTACTCAGAAATCAAGCAAGCAGCTTCTTCTGTTGGTCTTTCCTTCCTTTTCTTTTTCTTTTTTTTGTTTTCCCCCCTTATTTCTATCTTGTCTTTTACTCCTTTGCTTTAGTCAAGCAGGCACGTTTAAATACAGAGGTTACCATTTCCACTAGCGAGCATAGGACTCCCTCCTTACCTCATTGACTTCTAATCCTGTGGTGTGTAATGGTGAATTGAGACATTGAAAGGTGTCCCGTTCATGGAATAACCTTGGTAAATCTCAAGAACATAGTACTGAGTGACAGGGGCCCCTGGGTGGCTCAGCCGTTGAGCGTCTGCCTTCAGCCTGCTTCTCCCTCTGCCTATGTTCCTGCCTCTCTCTGTCTCTCATGAATAAATAAATAAAATTTTTAAAAAGATATGGAGTTGTAGAATGTTTAGTATGATACCATTTACATTTAAAAACATGTAAAACAGTACCATATTTCATAGAATCTAAAACACTATTGATGCTAAGATGCACCACTATTTTACATACACTGAATTTATTGATTATAAGATGCACCCTAAAATTGTAGATGTTTTAATATGAAAAAAATGGATCTTAGGGACGCCTGGGTGGCTCAGCAGTTAAGTGTCTGCCTTCCAGCTCAGGGCCTGATCCTGGAGTCCCGGGATCGAGTCCCACATCGGGCTCCCTGCATGGAGCCTGCTTCTCCCTCTGCCTGTGTCTCTGCCTCTCTCTCTCTCTGTGTCTCTCATGAATAAATAGATGGAATCTTTTTAAAAAGAAAGAAAAAAATGGATCTTAGAATTGAAGAAATAAGGTAGATATATTTTTTTGAGATGTACTTTATGTAATAAAAATATTAAAACATGCATACAAATGATATATAGCCAATTCAGGATGTAGTTTATCTCTGGAAGGGAGGGAGGAAAGGTAGAGAGCAGGGCCACACGGGCTTCAACCCTATAATTTATTTTTCAAAATCTAAAACAAATATTGCAAAAGTTAAGACTAGACAAAGCTGGTTGGTGAATTCCTATAATTTTCTGTATGCTGTTTCATAATGAAAATTATATACTTAAAAGCTACATAAAAAGCAAGTTGCAAAAGTCTATATATAGTAGATCCTATTTTATCTTCTAGCAGTATTTGATTTTGTGTTCTTTCAGCTTTTTTCCTAGGTCTGTCCTACCACAGCAGGTTTTGTTGTTGCTGCTGCTGTTGTGGGAAGGCTGGGGGGCTTTCTACATTTCCATTTTCGTGTGTGAATTAAGAGACGCATCATGTATTGTCCTAGTAATGATATAAAGGGCAAGGTTTTTAATGATAAACGTGTCAACAGAATGAATAGGATTGGTTGGCATTTCTTGATGTTAGTAAGTAGTAAGAAAATGTTTCCATTTTTTTTGTTTCTTTGAAGCCATCTTTCTGGTTGTTCCCTTATCTTTCTTTCTTAGTCATAAGGTGTCTAGAGAAGTCAGAATAAGAATGGTACAAGATGAACAAAAGTCAGTACTGTCAGTTGGTGGAGCATACGACTCTTGATCTCGAAATTGTGAGTTCCAGCCCCCATGTTGGGCGTAGAGCTTACTTTAAAAAAAAAAAAAAGAAAAAGTACTATCGTGCCTAGAAATCTGATAAAGAGACTTTTAAAATAGACTGATGAAGCTTACGAACTCTTTTTTTTTTTTTCCTTATCCTTTTACTAAAACCTAAAAAGTGTTTCAGTTTTACCCTGCTACCTCCAGATGAAAGGACTGGAGGAGGATGTTTGCTTATTATGCCCCAAGCAGTGAGGAATCTGGGGGCTGAAAGGGATGTTGTTTTTCCATGCTATTTTAGGGGTCCTTAACCTCCTATATGCATTAAAACAATATTTTTCATATCCCATAATATTATCCTAGTATCCCGCTTAGATGTTTAATAGTCCTTACCGTTTGATTAAAATAAAATTTGGCAAGATCTATAAAAAAGTGCCAAATATAGTCATTCTCTTTGACCCAAAATCTCCTTCCCTAAGATCTTCTAATGACTCGTGAGAAAGAAAAAGCTATATGCATGAAGATCTCCACTATACTATTACTATAAAAAAGTGAAGCTTTGGATTCAATTTAAATGTCCCTACATATAGAAATAGCTCATTAAATGATGACAATCTGTTTTATGGATCATATTGCAGCTATAAATGATCATGATTGCTATGTAGCAACATAAGAAATGTTTGGTGAAAAGAGCAGATGTACCATGCTATGACTCCAGAAATGCATGTGAGCATGAACAAAGATGAAGGGAATGTGGAAAAACAAAACCAAAAAATAGTTGTATTAAAATGGTAGAATTTTGAGTATATCTCTCCCCTCACCATTTGTTAAAAGAAATGTGCTTATTTTTTGGGGGTGGGGGGAGAGCCAGATCCTTTAAGGAAAAATTTGAATTTCTCTTTAAGAAAACGGCAGATGGTATGTTGGAGGATACCAGAAAACTAAAAGTGTAACGGCCCTTTTGAAGATGAAACTAAAACATTTGAAACCAGGTTTGCTTTTGCACTGGGCATGTTGATTATTTAATTTTGCCTTTTCAAAGTAAGTTGGCTTAGTGCAATTGTGTGGAAATCAAAATATTGAAGAGGATTGGTAAAAAGAAGTGGGAGGATCAAAGCCAGTGTGACTGGCTTATTCTTTTGCACTACCAAATAAACCAGATTTTGGGACTGTGTCTGCTTTAGTCAATATTTGGTTATTTGCTTTGAAGCTATTTGTTTGCAATAATGCCATTAACATCCTCACGAGAGCCACAGTCAGACTCTGAGGGGTAGAATCATTTATATAGAAACCGAACCTTTTGCATGACAACCATTTCTTTTCCCTGTACTTGTTCTTGATTTTTATATAGCCATGGATTTATAGCTACCAAAAAAAGCCCCGTAGTTAACTCACAGTAAAATCATCTTGCCATCATAGGTAGACTGGGGCTGGTGATGGCTGAAGAGGGAATAGAAAGAGAGTAATAGACTGAAAAAGTTTTAGACCTCCAGGGCCTTGCTAACCAATTAATCCCGCTTCTTCAACTTCACAGGTAAGTAAATAAGTACCAGAGAGGCAGCAATGAACCTGTCTTAGGATTTCAAATCTAATGCCCCTTCTGTTGTTCTGCAAGGAGAGGAGGAGGGAAAGGGAGAGCAGAGCCAAATTATTGACATTTTAGAGGCCACTTTTTCAAAAAGAACATTGAACTTGATGTCATTATTGTCTTAATGTTTTTACAAAAACTGGCACCCCCAAACAAAAATAGGTAAAAGACATGAACAGACAATTCACCAAAAAGGAAATGTAATAAACATGAAAAAATATGCAATACAATTGAAGTGTAGATAATAAATGCATATTGCTATCTCAACGTAAAAAATTTACATACAAACTTTATTTATTAAGACCATTGGCAAAAAAAAATTGGCTTTACAGGGCTTTTTGTTAGCAATCTACTCTAATTTTAGGAAATGTAATTATAATGGAAAACTGCAATGCAAATGGTAAAAGATGAAGGCAGCCTGGTCAAGAAATTTTATGAAACTTATGGTAGCTTGAAACCTCTTATTTACTCATTCATTCAATCCTATCTGGCATCCATAGATGCATTATCTCAGGTGTTTTTTTTTTTTCTTTTAAAGTTTTTATTTATTTATTCATGAGAGACACAGAGAGACAGAGACACAGGCAGAGGGAGAAGCAGGCTCCCTGCCTGCTCCCAGGACCCCGGGATCACAACCCTAGCTGAAGGCAGCCGCTCAACCACAGAGCCACCCAGGTGTGTCCCGTCTCAGGTGTTTGTAGACAGTGCACCACTGGGAAGGAAGCTGTGAAAGGCTCAGAGCAGTTGACACTAGGTATTGGCACCTGATTGTCCTTTCCTCCGGCACTCTACACGAATAGAGAAACTGGTTCAGATCTGACTAAAGGAATGCCCTCCTCCCCATTCAGCAGATTACTGCAGGGCCCCAGGAAGACAGAGCCAAGGAAAGAGAATCATCAGAATAGGAAAGGGACCAAAGTATAGTTATTGGTGGGTGTTATGCTGATGACGAATTGGACTGTCCTGTAACTCTGAAGCCAAGTATGGTTCTGTGAAGCCAAGTAAGGGGACCAAGTGGGTTATTCTGTCCTTGGTAACCGTGTGCCACATCTCTGAACAGACCTTATCATCTGGCCTAAACCAGCGCAGGAGTTCTGATAAGAGGATTGAACTTAATATTTTAATATTACTGACACAAAAATAGCTCCCCTCAAATCCACTTGGAAGTAAGCAGGGTAAAAATAATAAATATTCAGTGTTATTTTTTAACAAAATTATATATTTTAGAGGTGCGCCCAGTCAGACCATATAGGAATGCCTCATTCTCTTCTGTATCAAGAATGGGCAAATGTTCTTTGTAAAGGGCCACATGGTAAATATGTCAGTGTAGGTCAGTCTCTTTCACAACTCAGCTATGCTGTTGTATAGCTCAGCTATGCTGTTGTAGCAGAAAAGCAGCCATACACAACATGTAAATGAGTGGGTATGACTGTGTTTCAATAAAACTTTATTGGACACTGACATATGAATTTTATGTAATAATTTGTTATGACATATTCTTCTTTTGATTTTTTCCCCCCAACCATTTGAATATGTTAAAACCATTTTTAGCTTTTGGACTGTATAAAAACAGACAGGAGGCCAGATTTGGTCTGCAGGCAATGGTTTGTTTATTGCTGCTCTATAGCAGCGCTGCCAATAGAAATATAACACAAGCCATATATGTAAATATCTTCTAGTATCCATATTTTAAAGAGTAGACAAACAGGTAAAATTAATACTGTATTTTAATATATCTCAGTGCTATTATTTTAAGATGTAATCAATGTAAAAGATTATTAGTGAGATATTTTACATTCTTTTTTTCCATATTAAATCTTTCAAATTCTTTGTGTGTTTTACATTTACAGCACATTCCAGTTTGGATGCTTGATACTGATCTTGTATTTAGATTTCTTAAAATGTTCAGTTGGGAAAGATGAATTCACACACATAATTTGTTCCAAGCATACTTAAAAGTTTTCTGGGAACTGAATTGAATATTAGGTGGAAAGTTCGCAATAGCTACTTCTATTGTGCAGCTCTGCAATGTTCCATTGTATAGATGTCCCGTAATAAACTGGTTCCCATTGATGGAGTATAGGTGGTTTCCAATTCTTCTGCTTTTACGATGTTATAACAAACATTTTTATCCATATAATTTATTAACATATTAACATATATACATTTGTAGATACATTCTTGAAGTGAAAGTTCTGGGTCAAAGTGTTATGTGTATTTTTTCACTTAAAAAGTTTTTATTAAAGTTGCGAAAATAAGAATAGTATAAAAATATCTAAACCCTTTATCATCTCCTAACATCTTATTCCATTTGCATTACCATTTGTGCATACTTGTATATTCTCTTTCTGATGTGTGTATGTATATACAGACCCCTACATAAATGTGGGAAATTTTTTTTCCAAACCATTTAAGTTGAAAAAA
The DNA here is from genome assembly GCF_905146905.1 of Nyctereutes procyonoides. NCBI lineage: Eukaryota > Metazoa > Chordata > Mammalia > Carnivora > Canidae > Nyctereutes > Nyctereutes procyonoides. The sequence goes on from NW_026575051.1 coordinate 67,710,594, forward strand.
AAATATATTGTGGCCTTTTCCTTCTAAATGCTTAAGTGTGTATTTCCTCAAGATATTCTCTTACAGGGGCAGCCCTGGTGGCCCAGCGGTTTAGCACCGCCTTCAGCCCAGGGTGTGATCCTAGAGATCCGGGATCGAGTCCCACATCGGGCTCCCTGCATGGAGCCTGCTTCTCCCTCTGCCTGTGTCTCTGCCTCTCTCTCTCTCTCTCTCTCTCTGTGTGTAATAAAATCTTTAAAAAATATTCTCTTAATGAAATTGATAACTTATTATAGTTATGTAAATTGAACACAGATACATTTCTTTAATATATAATCCATATTCCAATTTTGCCATTTGACCAATTATGTCCTTTTTGATCTATACTTCTGACTTTAATAAAAAATTACCATGCTGTCTTTATATTGCCACTTTACGTTTCCTAAAGTAGTGCATGAGAATGCGATGTACTCTGAACTTCAACACAATTACGTTAGCCTTTAAAATAATCTTTTTAAATCTAAATTCAATTTGCCAACATATAGTATAACACCCAGTGCTCATCCCATTAGCACTTTTTGACAGTCTGTTAGGGAAAGAATGATATTTCCTTATACCTTGCATTTTTCTTATGGTTGAGGATCTTCTCTTGTGTATAAAGTATTACTTATTTGTATTTCCTTTTTGTGAACTGTTATATCCTCCATTTTTCTACTGGGATATTGGCTTTCTTTTATAGGTTAGTAGAAATTCCTAATTTATTGACTGTCTCAGCCATTTGTCAGTGATATGAGTTGCAAGTACTTTTGGCAGTTTGTCATTTGTTTTTTGCTTTTGCTTATGGCATTTGTTGCTGTTTGCTTCTATTTGGGGCATCTTGAAGACATGATGTACTGGTGGGATGAACTGTGAATATTTTGTATTTAGAGTTTAAAATTAAATCCACAAGTGTGGCTTAGGATATCAGAAGAGCAGTAAGAAGGGAAGAAGCAGGGTTTCACCTCTTAGTATAAGGGGTAAATAAACCAAATAAAATAGGACACATTGATTTTGGACTTAAATAATTGCTGCTACCTCTTGGTGCCATGGCTGTTAAGTATGGCTCTCAAAACCCCACAAAAACTCCACAAAAACCAGTTATGATGACTGTATTTAATTTTGTCTAGAACTTGATGATATCCAGGCCCTACCTAAGACTTGGAATTTTGGAAACTAAATAACATTGCAGAGGAGCATTATAACCTTACTGGTTTGGAGACTATGGTACTGGCAGGATTTTTGGTCCTTACTTTTATCAATTTGGATGTTTCTTTCAAATATTTTATGTCTCTAATGCATCATTTTTATGATAAAGGAATTTTTTAAAGCTGGTTAGGTATAATTTTTAAATGTGAAATGGACTTAAACCATTAAGTAGTATTAATGGGGACATCCATCATAGATATTAATTTAAAATATTTAGAAATATGAAAAATGTGGTCATAACTATAACGCCTGCATCTATTTCCAGAAAAGCTGATTTGCACATGTCTTCATATTGCAGCATCACATTGGTATTCAGACAAACATACTGACATTGTTCTTCCAACATCCCTAACTTGGGTCATGAAGCATTTTTTCCATTTCCCCTTTTTCTGTGTGTAACGCTTTTCAGATCCTTAGATAAATAATCAAGGCATTTTCCTCTAAGTCTACTTATAGATCACAGGCCTATACTCAGTATGAAAAGTGCTCATCAGTAGCGTTTAAAAATAAGCATAAACACCCAAATATGGGCCCCTAAATCAGAGGTTGAAGTTGACTAATGTTTTCCTGCATGTCACTGTTTAAGAGACTTAACTAAGTTTATGAACTAGCGTAGGGCCAGATAACTCTTGGTAGCCTTTGCTTTTTCAAAAAGCTCTTCTATAGTTTCTACACAATATAAATTTCACATTTTTAAATGGAAGTAAAGTAAAATGCCAATTGGAATCTGTTATTGTGTGCATGGTATTGTGAACTGGTAATTAGTTTATAGACTGGCGCCCATCCATGGATCACTTTAAGCATTGGATTTAATGACTTATACTGTGCACCAACAGGTAGCATAGATTATTTGACAGCCTTTTGACAGAGAGGGTGACATCATGTTATAGTACTGATTTTTAGTATTTGAACAAGAGATTAGAGTTGTCCCAGTCACTACGGAGTAATGTGGGTTTTTTTTTTTTTTTTAAGAATTATTTGATCGTATCTTTGTTTTTAAAAAGATTTTTAAAAATTTATTTATTCATGAGAGACACAGAGAGAGAGAGAGAGTCAGAAACACAGGCAGAGGGAGAAGCAGGCTCCATGCAGGGAGCCCAATGTGGGACTCAATCCTGGGACCTCAGGATCATGCCCTGAGCCAAAGGCAGACACTCAACTGCTGAGCCACCCAGGCATCCCTTGTTTGACAGTATCTTAAGGTATCAGAGTTATTTTTACTCTTTAGCACTTTGGTGTAAACCAAACTACTCTGAAATAAAGCTTATTTTGTGGGGAATACTTTTTAAAATGTATGTGGATATAAGGCAAGTAGGAATTTTATTTCCCTTATGAAAGAATATAAAGTGTTCTGTCAAATATTTTTGTTCATCTATTTTTTTCATTCATACATTCAAAGTGTATTTGGAATGTTTATTGCCAAGTGATTTTGGAATATACAAATACAACCAGCTCCTTAAAACCCTGGTTTAAATGAGCCATAGGTCAAAACATGACATGTAAAATATACCACACATGCTTCCCTCCCGTGTTGAAGGATTTGAGGCAGCATGGTTACCCCATGGGCCTAGATTAGCTTAGTTTTTTGGCACCAGCACACCACTATGTTTGGAAGACAGAGTTTTTAGAAAAATTCTGTGTTACTCTTCTACTTTCATTTCAAGTGTAATTTCAAGAGGCTATGTAGAAAGCTACAATCTCACCTCCTTTACCTTTGATTTTCATGTTCCAATAGAGAACCAGGCGAGTCAAGCTTCCTGGGCATACAGCCTATGCAGTCATGCAGGATTCTATGCCTGCTTGGTTTAATGCTTTGCTATCAGCATCTTGAGATCCTTAATTTTATGTTTGATCTTTTTTTTTGTAAATAGAGTCTGATGGGACAGTGGAGCCTGTGCTGGGAGCCTCGGCTCATGTACAGGTCTGCCTTTCTACCTCTCCAGGCCCTGTTCTGCTTCGCCTTCCCAGCCACTGCCCCGTCTGCCTGCACCCTTCACCTGATGTGGTAACTGGGTCATGTTAGGGAGGAGGAGGCCCATGTTCTGTTACCCTGCAGCTTCTGCTGGGGCCTGGGCACAGGCTTAGAGAGGGGTGGGGTCAGTTACAGTGTTTTGGGGAGTGGTGATAGACAACCTGCCCCAGGCTGGCAGCACAGCGGCACACCTGGTGGGCTAGTCTCTAGCTTACCCCCGATCTAGGGATCTAGTATGTCCAGGTGTGGAGCTTTAAAAATCTGTGGCTTCCCTTGTCATAGATTCTGGTGGCTGGCCAATGGGCGGGGACAGTGGCTGGCTTTATTTGCCCTCAGTCTGGTAGGTAGTCTGAAGGGAAAGCCCAGCAGCCATCAGGCCTGAGCATCTACTTTCAGCCCCCATCCCCAGTCCCTTAAAGGTCTGAACTTTTCCCATGAATATTCTTGTGCCCAAAGCAGTACTCCATTGAGTCAGCTACGTGCTTGGGGCACCCTCTTCTCCTCCTTCGAACCTTCTTGAGTCTAGCTTGAATTTGTCTCTTCTGGCTGGCTTGAGGGTACCCTCTGGGAACAAGCTATGAAATATAAATTGTGTAATGTTAGTGATTCCGCATATGAATTTAGTGCTCTTTTTTTAAAAAATATTTTATTTATTCATGAGAGACACAGAGAAAAAGAGAGAGGCAGAGACACGGGCAGAGGGAGAAGCAGGCTGCATGCAGGGAGCCCGACGCGGGACTCGATCTCGGGTCTCCAGGATCACGCCCTGGGCTGAAGGTGACGCTAAACCGCCAAGCCACCCGGGCTGCCACAGTTTAATGCTCTTATATTTGCATTTGAGGGTAACATTGCATACCATAAAGATAATGGCAAAACTCATGCTAATAATTACACATTTTAATTTTTCTTCACTGTGACTCTGGACAGTATCAGTGGCCTCTCCTAATATGTTTCAGAGAGAAAGATAAGCTATTTTCAAGTTGGGTTATACAAACATACTTGAAATCTGATGTGTGATAAACTGGACCAGTGAGGCTTTTTGGTCAGAAGAGTCAGTCTTACTCAGTTTACTATATTTGTACTGTATCCAGTATATTCTGATAGAACACATCTTTACTATAATCATATGGTTTTTATGTGTACATGTAATGCCAGGATGATTTCCTCTTCAAACTGAGTTTCTTTCCTTTCCCTGTGCTTGTCAGCTTCCTGGTTTCTGACTCTGGGAGCTCATGGGTTCTTCTGACTACGGCTTGCATTTATTTTTGCCTGTGAGTCGCCTGGCCTTGAAGATGTGGCCCTCCACTCGTTCATTCCCCTCGTTGACAGCCTCCTGTGCCTTGCTCTTGTGTGTTCTGAATGTGGACCCGACCCTGTCCTTAGGCTTTAGTCTGCTTCTTAGCGTTCCCTAGAAACTCAGCCTGGCTCCATGGACAAGGAGATGCTTTGGGATTTTAAACATGGAACCCAGTATGCTCTCAGAAAGGAGCTCAGATTCTGGCAGGACTGGGTCACTGATTTTCCAGGCAGGAGAACCTTTAATTCTTGGACTGCCCACCAGCGAGGACTCCCTTCTCCACCATGGGCTGGCTGGGGAGGAGCGCTGGCCTTCTCTCTCACTGCGCTCTTTAAAACGTCCAGGGCACCACTGGGATCCTGGAGGTGCAGGTTTTCTGTGCAGACTTAGTACCTGGTTTAGGTAAGGGCTCTTGTTACCCAGTTTTTATCAAGTTCTTATCACACTCAGCACAGCTCCTGCTTCCTGCTTCCCCAGAGAGAGCTGGTGGGTTCTGTTTTAGGCTGTTCTGCATGGCTGGAGTTCACCCTTGGTTGCCGGCTGTCACCCATCTCCTGGGAGAGGGGTGCCGAGTGTAATCACTAGATCCTGCTGCTGGTATTTTATTTACTGCCAGTTCATCATTACTGATTTGGAAAATAAACATTGCCTCACCTGTTCATGGCATAATATTTTTGCACTTGCTTTTCACTCACATGTTGCATATTAACTTTCCTTCTGAAAAGATCAGCATGATCTTGGAGCCTGGTGTGATTTGGATCTTATTACTCTCCATGCATGTTTTTATCATCAGGTGCTTCTTTGGACTCTAGCCCATACCTCCCATTTGTCATCATCTTGTCAGGCTGCTCTCTGCCTGGTTCCGTAGTAAGTTTGCTTTTGGAGTTTTCTTTCTTTCAGATTTTATTTATTCATGAGAGACACAGAGAGAGGGGCAGAGACACAGGCAGAGGGAGAAGCAGGCTCCATGCAGGGAGACTGATGTGGGACTCGATCCCAGGACCCTGGGGTCATGCCCCGGGCCAAAGGCAGATGCTCAACCGCTGAGCCACCCAGGCGTCCCTGGAGTTTTATTTCTTCATCCTACCTTCTCTTACCTTCCCTATCAAATATAATTCTGTCACAAGCAACCTGGCAAGCCTGGTGTGAGGGCCACAGCCCAGGATGTTTTGATGCTTGCAGGGAAGTCTCTTCAGATTACTAGAGCGTAAGAGAATCCTTTCCCTTTCAGCCTCTCATTGCTAACTGGATCAATTATTTATTTACTTGTGTAATTCATGTCCACACTCAGGTATGTGTCAGTGTAGCTCTGAGACGGTGGAGAAGGATCTGTGTCTGATATCAGCCTCCTTCCTCGGAGCCTAATTTAGTGACTGAAATCAGGGAGACCTGTTGGCTAAGATGCGCTGCTCCCACAGTTATCTGGTTCACTATTTGAGCCCTAGAACCAGGAGGTAATCTTTGTCTGATTCTGTTGTGTTATGATAGACTAATAACTAATACAACTTCCTGAATATTCCAGGGTAGGTCGAAGGGGCCAATGGTAGTCTGAATTGGAGCCCCTCATCAGAGATAGTTTTTCAAGGGTACTAGATCTGAGTCTTTGTCCTCCCTCATACTAACTTCTGTGACCCTTAGCTCAAGGGGTCATTTCTCACCTAGAAGCCCTCCTGATGGAGGCACTGATGTTCCTCAGTAAAAACAAAACAAAACAGTTTGCATTACATTATCATTAGGGAGACACTGGCTTAAATCCCACCCTTTCTCTTTTTTTTCCCCTTTCAAATCTCCAGGAAGTCCCAGAGTTAGGGGTCAGGACTGGATCAGAAGAAACAGGAAAGTAGGACAGCCAGAGGTGGGAAAGGGCCACGGGCTCCAGTACCTCTCTACTCCAGGGCATGTTGAGAGGCTGCAGGAAGAACAAACAAAGCACTCTGAGGTCCTCAGAGAAAATTGCCCGAAATCCAAGATAATTTCATTCTAAGATATAAGATGGAGAGGTTCTTGATGAGCAGTGGGCTTTTTAGTTGCCACAAAGTAAGTAAACCTTGAGTGATGGGATTGACCTTAGAAATACAAAGGACAAAAAAAAAAAAGAAAGAAAGAAAGAAAGAAATACAAAGGACCCTATGCTTTCCACTCTTCTTCAGTTAGGGCCTTTTATCTGTTTATTCTGAACCTAATTATTTGGGGTTGGCCATGGGCTGAGAGATGGACTTGTATACTTAGTTTGAAAAAAATATTAAGTTTTTAATTTTCCCCAAAAAGGTGCTTTTCCTCCACTGAATCCCTAAAATTTTATTCTGGTTCAGGTTATTGAGTAGAAATGAGAGAGTATAATAATTTTTATTTATTTTTTATTTTTTAAATTTATTATTATTATTTTTAAAGATTTTATTTGGGATCCCTGGGTGGCGCAGCGGTTTGGCGCCTGCCTTTGGCTCAGGGCGCGATCCTGGAGACCCGGGATCGAATCCCATATCGGGCTCCCGGTGCATGGAGCCTGCTTTTCCCTCTGCCTGTGTCTCTGCCTCTCTCTCTCTCTCTCTCTCTCTCTCTCTCTGTGACTATCATAAATAAATAAGTTAATTTAAAAAAAAGATTTTATTTATTCATGAAAGATACACACAGAGAGAGGCATAGACACAGGCAGAGGGAGAAGCAGGCTCCATGCAGGGAGCCCGATGTGGGACTTGATCCCAGGACTCCAGGATCATGTCCTGAGCCGAAGGCAGAGGCTCAACCGCTGAGCCACACAGGTGTCCTGAGAGTATAATGATTTTTAGTGTGATCTTTAGTTTGATGTAAAAATAAATCTCTGAAAACTTGAAGTAAAAAATGTCCTTTATTAGACTTTCTATAGGAAAAATAAATGTTTATAAACTCTGCTTATCAACTATTTGTTTTTCCTATCTCTGCAATTTTATCCATTAATGACTGTCAGAGTTCAAGTTCAGTTCATTGCACAGTATCTCGAAATTTTCCTCACTGTTAATTAGTAAGACTTTGAATCATAAGTACTGATGGCTAAGTGGCACATTCATTAAAGATAGTCATACTTTAACCTTAGTACTTTTATACTAGGAAGAGGAAGAAATACAGTCAGAAAAATATTTTGTTAAAGTATTTTTAATTTTATTAATGAAACTAATTTTAACCATGACTTTCATTTTTGTTTCTAAATTCCTCAGCTAGACCTAAATAGGTCATGAAATCTGCAGACTTATTTTAGCTGAAAGACCTTTTTGCTTCTATAATTAACCACTCTAAAGATCACACCAGCATTAAAAACAGTGTTCTTAAATGATAGATAATTTATTAGATTATTTCCAGGGCTAGTGGGAGTAGTTTGGGGTGAATCTTTGTAGAAATGGTATTATGCTTTGATACATATATCTGGGCATGGAGTGGTTATCACTTACCTCGCATGAAACCTCTGGAAAACAGGGACACATTTACAGTAAGATGTTATGATTAAGACTTATTGAAAAACCACCTGACTTGATGAGTTCTCCAAAAACTACTCTCTCTGTGTCTCATCAAACTGTCCTTGAAATCCCTTTGCCTCTGTTAAGTTTTCCTGGACAGTCTGAATAAGGAAATGTAATTTCTTGGATATTTCTATGGTTAAGTGTTTCCTACAACTCTCTTTATTCTGAATATAAGTAAAACTTTATATGTATACTGTATATTTGCTGTTAGAATTGCAGTCAATTGCTATATAACAAAGATAAAATCTGTTCACACTTTCTGATGTATTTTCACATAAATAACACCCTTAATCCTGACTTGACCAACATGTAGGATGGTGGTATTATTCTCGTCATTCTCACTGTATAGATGAGGAACTAAGGCTCAGATTGACTAGATCAAACAGGTACCTGAAACCTAGATCTTTGGACTCCAAACGCCATGTTCCTTCTACTGCTCTGTACTGAATAGTGTTGTAGTGATTTACACTATGAAATCTTAGTGAAGACAGACACGGCAATTAGTAGCTTGAATCAATAGTGGCTTTGTTCAGACTCAGGCATGTGTGTATTTTATGGTAGATGTTTCTATGTGTGCAGTATATGTCATAAATGTCAGAATTATAATCAGTAGTGCCTTAGTTTATTTCTTTTAAAAGGATTTATTTTATTTTATTATTTTTAAAGATTTTATTTATTCATAAGAGACACAGAGAGAGGGGCAGAGACACAGGCAGAGGGAGAAGCAGGCTCCATGCAGGGAGCCTGATGTAGGACTCGATCCCTGGACCCCAGGATCACGCCCTAAGCCGAAGGCAGACGCCCAACTGCTGAGCCACCCAGGCGTCCCAAAAAGATTTATATATTTTAGAGAGAGTGTGTGTGCCAAGGTGAGGAGAGGGAGACGGAGATGAAAGGAGAGAATCTCCAGCCGACTCCCCGCTGAACCCAGAGCCCCTCCAGGGCTTGATCTCACAACCCTGAGACCATGACCTGAGCTGAAATCAGGAGTCAGAGCCTAACTGAGTAAGCCACCCAGGCACCCCAATAGTGCCTTATTTTTGGATTTATAGTTGAGAACCACTTACTATTTTAGTGAGAATTATGTTAAGGTCCTAGAATAAGAGATGTTAAGATTTCGAAGACTGTTCAAAGCAGTGTTCCAAATTGGGTTTTATCTCTCTCTCTTTTTTTTTTTTTCCATATGGAGCCAATGTGCTGCTGTTTGGTTATAAAGATAAGACTGACTTCGCCAAGAGTATTTTCTTGGTATTTATATGTCTTCTTTTTGATGCCAATATTTTGGTCAGCTTCTTCCCATTCTTTATATTTATGCAGTTGCAGCTGAAGGATAGGTGGGCATAACACGTATTGACTTATATTGAAATATATATCTAGGAGTGTCAGATTTACGCTACTACTGCTGGCTGTGCCAGAGATGAAGTGTGAGATTAAAGAATTTTATTGCTTACTTATTTTTTTTTTTGACCTAGTTAGATTCATGTTAGGAAGTCTGTGACTATTTTAGGATACTGTACTACATTGCATAGCACTTTATACTTTTTAATGTTTTTTTTTTATACATTTACTCTTCACAATAAACCTGTTAAGTGAGATGACATGATTATTGTCGTATTACAAATGAAGAAATATGACTTAAAGAAAGTATAGCACCATGGTTAAGAATACAAGCTTTTGGGGCAGCCCGGGTGGCTCAGTGGTTTAGTGCCACCTTCGGCCCAGGGCCTGATCCTGGAGACCTGGGATCGAGTCCCACGTCTCGGGCTCCCAGCATGGAGTCTGCTTCTCCCTCTGCTTGTGTCTCTGCCTCTCTCTCTCTCTCTCTCTCTCTCTCTCTCTGTGTGTGTGTCTCTCATGAATAAATAAATAAAAATCTTTAAAAAAATACAAGCTTTTATTTTTTTATGTATTCTTTTATGAATCAGACCAGAAGCCTGGCTCTGCCAATTCCTACTTGAGTAACCTTGCAGCAAGTTCCTCTCTCTAAGCCTGGGTATTCTAATCTGTAAAATAGGGGATCTTGTAAGCTTACTGAGGAGTTTAAATGAGATTATGGGTAGACACGGTTCATAATAAATATTAGGTACCATTATCCTCTTAAGAGGTGATTACTTATTTATTTAACTCAACAAAAACTGAGAGCCCCTTTTCTGTGCCAGTCACTGGGCTAGGCATCAGGTACATGATAGGGAACTAGACACATAGGTCCTTACTCTAATAGCATTTATTACATTTTAGTGGTAGAAAGGATTAATGAGTCAATAAGAATTTCATGGAGTGACAAGAACTTTGAGGAAGGTAAAATGGGACAGTGCTTAAAAGGGGCATTCTTAGTTGGGAAGTCCTGTTGGAGACAGTGGCACTTGATCTGAGGCTCAAGTGGCCATGGTAATGTGAAGCTCTGGGGAGACAGCCTTCCAGGAGGAGGAAAACAGAAGTGCAAAGGCTGAGGGGCAGGGTAAGGGCTGCACAGAGCAGAAAGACATTGTCCAGTGTGGAGAGGTGTGGGGAGGACTGTATAGGGTTTGTAAGCCACGGAAAAGAGCATGGGTTTCTCGGTGTTGGGTTTTTGAGCAGGAGGAAGGGGGGAGGATATGTTCAGTTTTGGGCAAGCACTAGGGAGGTATTGGGAAAGAAAGGTATAGATGAACCCTTTCTGTCTTCCTGTAGTTTAGAGCCTTCTGTGTCCTAAAACCAGCACTGAGCAGATAGCAGTTAGAGCACCGTGCAGTGTTCCTGCTGCTGTACTCCTAATCTGATCATAGATGCTATTTATCATGTATTCTCACAGCAGTCATCTTTCAGTTGACATTATGATTTTTGTTATCTATCAATGAATCTGCTTCTCTAACAGTCTGAAGGGCATTGAGGGTGGAGATAGAGTGGGGGGGAAATGGTAAAAAGGCAATTTCTGAACACTGGATCTGAAGTAGAGATTAGGAGGTAGCGGGGTGAAGGATAAAGCAAGAGCTTGTTGTGCAGGGAGATGAAGGATGCTGTTTAAACTGTGGCTTCTTGAGGTGGCGTGGGTGCATCTGGGCAGGCTGGGCCATGTTTCTCCCAGGCTCATCATGAATCTAGGCAGTGCAGCCCAGATACAGCTGCCTTGGTTCTACATCCTGAGACTGTTGGCAGTTTTTCCATCTTCTTTGAGGCCAAAAGGGGCAGCAATACTGTGTTTTCTTTTTAGGACAAAGTTCTTGTCCCTTGGGCATTTATTTCTTTGACTCACTCCATAGTGTCACCATGATAATTGATTCATTAACATAATCCTATATAATTATAATGGTGGCTAACATTTATTGAGTCCTTACTATGAGTTAGTTTCAAGCTGTTTTACCAACATTATTCTGTTAATCCTTAAACCTTCTGAGGTAGGTGCTGCTAACCCTGCACTTTTACTGATAAGGAAAATGAGGCACAGAGAGGTTGAGTAATCTGTGTGCGGTCCCAGAGCAGGTCACTGAAGCTCAGTGCTCAACGCTAAGCTTAATTGTAGAGTAAACATGATATTCTTAGTTGCTTCTTCACATTCTTTCATATTTAAGTTATTTATTGACTATTTAGTGGTCTGATAAGAAGGGGTGACCCTCTTTTACTGGAGAATCTAGCCTGCTTGATGAAGATGATACCAGTTGGTTTTAAGAAATATGGAAGTTAATTCCATTGAACCATACTGTTACACCTTTCTATTTTGAAGAATTCACCTGCATACCACATGAAGTGACGTGCATTTAGGAAGGCTGTATATTGAGGAGAGAACTAATACCTCAAAAGAGGATGTGTTGTCCCCTTATAGAAGAGGTCTTACCAGTGGCATATTGTGATTATTATCTCTTTAGTGGTTTATCCTTTTTGAGAGAGAGCACACACACTCAAGTGTGTGTGGGGGGGTTGGGTGGTTGGAGGGGCAGTGGGAGAGGGAGAGCATCTTAAGCATGGGCTTGATCTCACAACTCTGAGATCACAACCTGAGCTGAAATCAAGAGTTGGTTGCTTAATTGACTGAGCCACCCAGGCGCCCCAACTTTAGTGGTTTTTAATTGTACAAACAATATAATAAAAAATAATTGATAAATCAAGAAAAATGTTTACCATAGCAAACTGCTTTTATCTCTTCAGAGGCACTTGAAGTTCTTATTTATATATAACTTGTACATAGTTGTAGAGCATTAATTTTTCACTTAACATTATGTTATAATGGGTTTTTAAGTTAGGCAATAAGTCTTTCCAGTGAAAACGAAAAGACTGGAATATGAAAGCCTCCAAGGCATTCATGATCAATTGGGGGCAATGCCTACCAAACAGCCACGTCAGTTTTGGAGCTGGCCTTGGAAGGAGCAGCTGTGTGTTTGGACCTTGGAAAGTCTTCATCTTTCCATCCAGTCTGTCAGGCTTCCAAGAAAGCCAGGGGAGAAATGGAAAAACACAGTGATTTGGAGCCCGTGTGAAACTAACATCTGGTTCAGCTCAGGGTTGGGAGAGGAAAAACAGGCCTTACCTGACATGGGACTTGAAATGATGGCAAAGCTTTAGTGGCTAGGGAATGCATTATAGTTTGTCAAAATCACCAGTATTTTCCTCTTTTTAGTGGCTTTAATAGTTACTTATTGGTTACAAATTTAGTTTTATGAGAGTGGAAGCACAGAGTACTTGACAAATACTATTTTAGCGATAAAGCTGTTATTCTATATTTAAATTCAGTTTAATTCAAAGTGGTTTTTAACTTTCAAATTCATATGACTGTAGACCAGCCACATGCATTCAGAGGCGTCCATGGTCAAATTCTAAGCACCATAAAGGATGGAATCCCATATTTAGGATCTTTCTTGATAGCTCTCCTAGCAAATTGGCCTTTGCTCTTATGTCTCTGGATGAGACAAGAGGTGACTTGAGTGAAAGGCAACAAGACAAAGTAGAAATCCTGTTAAACCTGTTTGGAGAAGGCCTAGGATAATTGATAGAGATACTTGTTTCCTTTTTCTTCTTTATAAAGTAAGTAAAATTCAAAGTAATTACTATTATGATTTTTTAGGCTTTTGCACACTTGATTTGATCTTATTGAAGTCCTCTTACACAGCATATCCCTGGGACATTTCCAAAATGAGAAGATTCCAAAGTCAGGTTTTGTTTTGTTTTGTTTTGTTTGTTTTTATTTTTATTTTTATTTTATTTTATTTTTTTTTCAAAGTCAGGTTTTATTGTTAAATTCAGGCCATTACAATTTAAGGATACCAATAGTTGAGTTATAAACTGGAATATTTACTTACAGGACATGTTATATCAGAATATATAGTTTGCTTTGGAACATTTCTTTGTGTATTGTCTAAGCTGTCCCCCCTACTCTTGTCGTAACAAAAATTTGAGGCAGGTGTTGACCCTGGAGCATGTATATAGGTCAGGGAGGATGCCACAACGGTGGAGTCAGCACAGTTTGATTTCTGGGGGAGCAGGTCTTCCTGTTAAATTCACATAAAGGCTTTCTTCTCTACTACGGAAACTTATTTATGTGATGGTCTTCAGGGAACCTGTTCACTGGCATCTGGCCGTTTCCCTTGTGTTTACATTTAAACAGTGACTAGAAAAAAGGCATCTTTTCATGAGCTGTTCTTGTCTTGGTCGCCTCTACCTTTTTTTTTTTTTTTTTTGGATGCTCTAGTTGAATGATCACTGTTGTACTTTGAGCACCAGACATCCTGTTGTGTGCGAGAGAGATGCCTTGTGGCTTGGTAGACATTACATGCCCTCAGGAAGGCTGCAGCCTCAGCAGGCAGAAAGGCCACTCACGTTTTGCTGTTGCTGTTTATCAGACACCTCTGCTTCTGCACACACTCCCCACTCTCCTCCCTGGGCCCCAGTGTAGCCATCATCCACGCTCTCACCTGCCCAGCTCTGCTCTAACGGAATCCACTAGGATACTAGAGTACCTTTTCCTAGAAGAAGAATCTGGTTTTTAATAGGCAGTCATGTGCTGTATTTAAGAGCACGATCCAAACTGTGTTTAAATCCTGGCCGGGTTACTTACCGCCTGTGTAATCTCAAGTAAGTTACTTGATCTCTGTGTGCCTTGGTTTCCTTAGGTAAAAAGGGTGTACTTAGAATGCTCTCCTCATAGGGTTGTTACAAAGATTAAATTAATGTTTATAAAACACTTAGGACTGTGTCTAGCATATGGTAAACATTAAATATATAGTAAAGACTTTTCCCCCTAATTATAAAAGAAATACACTAACATAGAAAACTTGGAGAATTTTGTATTCCTTAGTAAGAGTTGGAATGAATAAATAAATGGGCTCGTCGGGATGGCAGGAGTGTATTTCAGGCGGGGAGGTGTGTGATGTCAAGGAGCTGAGAGTAGAATCTGATCTTTGAACTCACTCTAGACTGGTTTGTCTGACTCATCACGATGGCTTGCTTGTTTCTCCAATTTCTAGATCTTTTTTCCGGCTTTGATAAATTAACATATTTGGTATATTTGATGAATGAATCTTCAGCAAGCTGGCCTTGAGCTATTGTTTTACTAACTAGCTCTGTGGCCTTTTTGAGAATTACTTAATCTTTGCAAGCCTCAGTTTTCCTACCAGTGAAATGGAGTCAGTACTCCCACTCCGACAGAATTACTACAAGGGTTAAATAACACATATGAATGGAAAGCCCTTCGCCCTACGTCTGGCCTACCAGAGTGCCACTTGGATGTTTCTTTTCTCTTCATTCCTTCCCAGTTCCTCTGACCATATTGGAGGTAATGTATGTAGAAGATCCCTAGTGGCCTGAGGGAGTGAGGATCCTGGAGAGTTGCAGGGCTTGACTCAGATCCTCCAAAAGCTGAATTCATATATGAACAAAGTGAGCAAAATGACTCTACTTCACCCATACTTTATGCCAAGTTATCTATTTGAGAGAGCACAGTGCAGGGAGGGACAGAGGCAGAGGGAGAGGGTCTCGCAGACTCCCCTGAGCCGGGAGTCTGACACGGGGCGATCCCAGGACCTTGAGATCATGACCTGAGCCCAAGTCAGATGCTTAACCTGCTGAGGCATCCAGGCGCTCTGGACTTGATCTATTTTTGAAATTTAGTAAGACTTATTAAAGAGTTTTATAAAATCAAAATTGTTCTAACATTTAGGGTGTATTAATTCCCAATATACACAATCTGTCAGGTTCCACTCATTTTAGATCCAATAACATACGTATGTATCTAAGAGTGATAATGAAGTGTTTAATGCTGCAAAAATGTTTTTCTCCATGTTTAATGATTGTGAATTTCATGCTAATTAGTGAGTACCGTCAGAACCATGAATTGGAGCAGGAAGAAAAGCAAGAAAATGAACACCTCACTCTACTGGGAAGTGAAACTTCATTGTGCAAGAAGCAATGGCAATCATGTTCTCTTAGAAGAAGGATTTTATAAGTTAATTTGCTTTTTTTCTTACCCAGTGTACTTTTGCAGTGGCACAGCTGCAACTGCATGGTGTTTAGATGAGATCCCCTTTTGTTTTGTGGACATAGGACAACAGATATGGAGATGTTCTTCTCTGAGGCCTGAACAAGAGCATGTGTTCAGAGTTACAAGTCTCACTGTGTCAGTACTGAGCGTCCGTGTGGTCTTTAATGAGATTTGTGTGAGCGTGTGCATCTGTGATCTGCAGGGGTCTAGGGCTGGGGTCCCTCTGTGGGGCCCTAAGGGACTGCTTCTGATCATAGCCTACCTTTCTTTAGGCCTTCCATGATCCTGAGTCTACTTTTTCACTGTTAATACTTTAAGTAGATGCTTATGTAAATTTGATTTTAAGATTAAACAGAATGGCAGAGAGAGTTTTGACTTGGCTAAGACTAATCAATCTTTCCTCTTCTGCTATGGCAAGATCAAGATTTCTAAATGTAGTAGAACAGAGCGAAGGATGAGTCGTTTTGGTATCCTTTGAAGTATCTTTTTTTTTTCTCATTCATCAATTCAACCTGTCTTTATAAATTCTTCATATAAAAGATGATCTGGGTCCAAAATCCAGTCAGGGAGGAATGTGAGTGAGAGCCGTGGCTTGCAACCCGGGCATATATGCAGTTTGTGGTTAATCTTGGCAGTTTAACTTCTCTCATAATTTCCTGCCATTCAATAGTAAATAACTCCCTGAGAGAATTACTTGTGGCTAGGAATGTTCTTATCAGAGCATCTTTGTTTAGTTGGTACTTAGGGCAGGGCAAGGAGGCATTTGATTTACTGAGACAGAAATGCATCTGTTAGGTACAAACTTACTTGTGTGGGTTGATGCTTTCTTAGAATATCAAGACTTGTTTGTACATGACAGTTTTAGGAGGAAGTGCTTCCGTGTGTCTCCAAAAGGTTTGCTGTAGCCCTTTACAAAAGCTGGGTTCTTGGTGGGTAGTGTGTAGAGGCTAAGAACATGGCCTCCGGACTATCTGGGTTCCCTCCCTCCGCTCTGTAGCTTGTCTGGGGCAAGTAGTTTATTATCTCAGTTTCCTCCTTTATACAAGGACAGCAAGAGTATTTTCATCAGGATTGTTGTAAGGATTAAATGGGTTTTGCATATAAACAGGTACACAGGTCCTGGCACATTGTAAGCATAAATAAATGCTACTTTAGCACAAACTCTGTAGGAAATGTATACAAAGTTCTGTGCTACCGAAGGGGTGATGGTTTGAGATTAACTGGAAATTTTACCTTGGAGTTTGTCGTAGACCTACCTAAATTACTTGTATTCAGATAAACCCCCTCAAAAGGAGTAAACAGGTCTGTCTTCCCACTTGAAGGGAACCAAGGGTATTGTAGCGGTCTGGAATGACCTTTGCTACTCAGTTCTGTGAGGTCCAATATTCCTTTTTTACCTTTTAAAACAACACATGTTGCTTAATACTATTAAGCATTAAATAGCAAGGCGTAAAGCATTATGATTTCAAATTCTCCCAAATCAGGGGTGGGGAGCAGAGGGAGGGGCGGAGGGAGAAGCAGTCTCCCCATTGAGCAGGGAGCAGGGTGGATGTGGGGCTCCATCCCAGCCAGGACATGCAAGGATCATGACCTGAGCCAAAGGGAGACACTTACCTGACTGAGCTAGCATAAGACTGTTTCTCTTGTTACCCCTGCAGCCCCCAATCAGGACAAGCTGTGTTTTGACTGGGGTTAGGGAACCTACCCTTTTCTTTGATATCTGAACCATAGGTTCCATCTCTTCCTAGGAATTTGGATCAGATTTGTCAAATCTTGAGCCAGGCCATATCACCACTATGAGCCCCTTCTTCCCAGTGGTATCTTCTCAGCTGGAGCTGTCTGCTGGGTAGTTTTATTAAGTCGTTCCATCATAATGGGGTCATATGATTTTTAAAAGCAGAGTAGACATATACTCTGATTAATTCTAACAAAGTTTGGTATCAATTTTCTAAAATTAATTTTTAGGATTACCAGTTGTATATGTATTTTAGTATAAAAGACTCCTATAAGTCTTCTAATAAAAAGTAGCATTGCCTTATCCCACTGCCCCTCATCCTGGTTACCCTGTTCCAAAGGCACTGCTTTCAACTTGTTTAACAGTTTCTTATGGTTATTTTCATATTTCTAGAAAAAAAATTCTACAAAATACGGCTAAATTTTGAATTTTCCACCTTATTTACAGACTTCTATGGAGGATGAAGATATGACTCTTTTATACTACCCCTTTTCTCATCCTTTTAATATTACGATTTTTGGTTAAATCATTTCGAAGTCAGTATAGACTAGTGCTAAGAATGAGGACTTTGGGCTTGAATTGCAACCTTTCCACCCACTAGATTTGTGTGATTTTTAGCAAGTTTTTATACCTCAATGTCTCAATTTTCTCAGGAGGAACCTTCCTCATGGAATTGTTGTGGATTTTAATATATGTGAAGCATGTAGAGTGTCCGGCACCTGGTGAGTTTTAAGTAAATTCCGGCTGCCATCATCCTCAGTATCATTATGATCTGTGGCCACCTAATATAACCCTCTGCATTTAAAGGACAGGGCTGGTGTGGTGGTTCCAGGTCAGCTGTAAATCTCCTGGGAGCCTATACCATGGATGATCAGAGAATTTGGTCCTCTTGAGGACAGACCGCCACTAAACATTGCGGCCCAGAAGGGGCTGACTGGGCACGTTCCATTCCTCCCACCGAAGGCACCAAGCAGATAGTCCTCTTCCCCAGGAGTGGGTGCCGAGAGGGTGGAGACAGGCCTTGCCTCTGCTGGGAAGTCCCTGAATGGAAACAAAAGGCAAGGGAACGAGGAAGGTTCCTTGTGGCAAGTCTCTACTGGTGTATTATTAGAACAGATGTTTTGTCCTGTGGGTGCATATTTGTGATTTCCACAACATAAGTGCTTACTCACTGTATTGCTTTTTGAAATTTATAACATCCAAACATGCAAGCTTGAAGTACGCTCTCAGGAAAATATATGAACATGTTAAACGTCTTTGTTCCTTTTTACCAATTTTGTCCATGAGATGACCTCTGGGTGACTATCTAAAACCAACAACAATGGGTAGTAGTTTGAGGCTTACATGTACCCCCCCCCAACGATAATTTGTTCAAAATCTCAAGTTGAGGGCACCTGGGTGGCTCACTTGGTTGAGCGTCTGCCTTCGGCTCAGGTCATGATCCCAGCATCCTAGAATGGAGTCCGATGGTGGGGAGTCTGCTTTTCCTTCTCTCTCTCTTCCCCCCATCTCCCTTTCTCTCAAATAAATAAATAAAATCTTTAAAAAAACCAATCTAGATATTGAGAAATGTGTCCCACGTGTGGAGAGTTTTGAAAGAGAAATTTAGTTGAGTACTACTGCTTTAATATAAAGCAATTATTTCAGTTATTCCTGAGGAAAAATTGTGGAAGAAGAAACTTGCCTTACATTCAGGCACATTGAGTAGTTGGTGGCATTTCCCCTTTTCCTACTCCCCAAATCCATTCATTTCCCCCGTTCTTAGACTCTGCCTCTGCCTCCCCTTCACTTTGTCGCCTGGCCAGGTCTCTTAAGAGTCAACCTGATTGTTACTCCCTTCATTTTTTTAAAAGATTCAAAATTTTATTTTTTTATAACTAATCAGTCTAAGTTCTGTTGATTCCGCCAGTCACATCTCCAGCCTGTCCCTTTGAATTCTCTGCTACTTCTGAGTTAGGACCATTGTCATCTGCCACTTGTGGCAGCCTGCATCTGCCGCTCCCAGTCTCCCCCATGAGTATCTGCTCTCTAAAGCATTCACAGAGTGTAGTTTCTACATCTGATCGTGTAATTCCCAGGTTAAAACGTTTTTTAAAAAGATTTTATGTATTTATTTGAGAGAAAGAGAGAGAAGCAGACTCCCTGATGAGCAGAGAACCCGACGAAGGGCTTGATCCCAGGACCCTAAGATCTGGACCCGAACCGAAGGTAGATGCTTAACTGAGCCACCCGGGCGCCCTCCAGGTTAAAGCTTAACGATGAGTTCTTAACATCTAACATATGAGGTCTGTATTTCTTAGAACAACAGATACAGCCATACTGTGATTCTAGGTGTACGTTTAGGCAACCACAGTATTACATCTATTAATATAGATGTTAATTTTCTACGTGCTGTTCTCTCTACATGGAATATTCCTGCCTCTTTTCCTCCATCCTTGCCTGACTAAGGCCTGTTCATCCTTTAAGATAGTTTGGGTGTTACCCTGAGGAAAGAGTGTCTGACAGCTCCTTCCCTCCTGGGGTGGGTACCCCTTCTAAGTGGTCCCAATACGTTGTTCATACCTTGGTCAGCTATCATGCTCTGACCTTGTCTGTCTGTCTCTCCTGATTATGAGCTTCCTGAGATTAGGGACTTGAGATCCCCAGTGCCCAGAGAAGTCTGTGACTCAATACATGAGTATTTATTGCATGAATAAAGCTGTATATCCCCTCTCCATTCATATCTGTCCATTTAATTTTCTGGATTCTATGTAAAATACTATATATATATTTTTCATTATTTGATATTGTTGCTTTCGATCTTCTCTTGATCCTGATTATAGGTCCTGATCTTGCCAACCAGTGTATCAACCATTCTCCGTAGCTTTTTATCACCCAGTGGAGGGGCAGCTCCATGAAGATAGGGATTTGTGACTTTTTTGTTTATTGCTCTGTCTCCTGGGCATCTAGAACAGCAACAGTGTATGTGTTACAGGCATTTGATAAATATTGAATGAATGGATGTGTCACATATAAATCTGATTAATGGAACTTACGTTTCTTTTCATGTCTTGGCCCTTACCTTGACTATGCTCTTTTCAACATTTTATTAGAGATAACTTAAAAAAAAATCCTTCAGTGTTACATAGGGCTTAGTTCTGTGGATCTTGCAGCAGACCAGACCATACTGAGAAATTAAAGAAAAGTCCAAATGAATCAGGACTCTTTCATTGTGGGAGAAGTAAAGTAGTATAGAAACTGATAGTATGCTGTAAGTAGTTTTAGTTGTACATAAAGGAACTCTTTCTCTGGCTTCTCAGACGTCATGCTGCAGTAAGGGAGGTATGTATTATCTTGCTGTGGACACAGGAGGTAGATGTAGCCTTCTTTGAGAAAAGTAGAGTGGTCTAACATTATATATCCAGCAGTAACGAGCCTCTCAAAGATTGAATGCTGCCATTTATTCATTTGATAACTTTTTGATTACCTACTATAATATGGAGAATGGAAGAAGAAAGCATATGTAATCTATGGTGGTGGCATTTAAGAAATTGAGACTTGGAGGGACACCTGAGTGGCTCAGTGGATGAGTGTCTGCCTTTGGCTCAGGCCGTGATACTGGGATCGAGTCCTGCATCAGGCTGTCGGTGGGGAGTCTGCTTCTCCCTCTGCCTGTGTCTATGCCTCTCTCTCTGTGTCTCTCATGAATAAATAAATAAAACCTTTAAGAAAAAAAAAAAAGAAATTGAGACTTGGAATGACGAGAGAGAGAGAGAGAGAGAGTGTGTGTGTGTGTGTGTGCGTGCGTGTCTGCGTCTTTACATTGTCCTTTACATTGTCTTTACACAATGACCAGGGGAGAGAACCTTGGGTCCATAACAGTGAGTGGCACCAACCTTAAGTGCCGTAATTCAAAAATAAAAAGCGCAGAAGAGGGGGAGAACACTGAAAGGCCAGTTGGATAAGCTTGGTTCTAACCTATGCTTCATAAAAGCATTTTTACAGGTCTTTATCACCCTGTTGAAGGGTTACTAACTTGTTCTAGCTTTAAAATGTTCCCTAGCTTAGGTACAATGACAAGAGCTTACAAGAGCAGTATGTTTGTTTCCAAGGGGTGAAGGAATGGGCGGAGCAAAGCTTTAGACCGGACAGTATGGAGTGTGAATCTAGAGACTTCCACTCAAATAGATGAGCACCCTTTGGCACATCACTTCATCTCTGAGCTTTGGCTATTTAGGCACTGTAATATTGGGATATTGTCTATATTTGGGGGTTGCTTCAAAAATGGAATCAAGTAGTGTATATAAAGTGCCCCACGTATTGTCTGCTACGTGGTAGGTGTTCACTAAATGTTAGTTTTCCTTTCTCCCTACAAAGACGAGATGCTTGTCCTGAGTATATTTTTAGTGTTCCTACTGACAGTTATTAGATATGATTTTAATTCTTGGTATGGCCACCATCTGTGTAATTCTTGCAATTAAGAAAAGAGATAGGGATCCCTGGGTGGCGCAGCGGTTTGGCGCCTGCCTTTGGCCCAGGGCGCGATCCTGGAGACCTGGGATCAAATCCCACGTCGGGCTCCCGGTGCATGGAGCCTGCTTCTCCCTCTGCCTGTGTCTCTGCCTCTCTCTCTCTCTCTCTCTCTCTGTGACTATCATAAATAAATAAAAATTTATTAAAAAAAAAAAGAAAAGAGATAAAAGTTCACCATGGTGGAGAAGAGGTACATAGAAGTGAGTATAGAGAAAAATGGGTGTTTGAAGGGGATCTAAATAGAAAAGCATTTTTCTTGAAGGCCTAGAATTTAAAATTACGTCATTGTGTCTTATAAGAAAATGACGTTCAGGGAAAGAACAGTTGTTTGTTTTCTTTTTGTTTTGGAGAATATTTGTCAATCTCTTCTACAAGAATGTAGTAAAAAATTTACCTCTTAGTCAAGCTGTCCACTGTCCACTGTCTGTAGGCCATTAATCCTGTCATTACTGCAAAGTTTACAATACTATAGTAATAATAGGATTATATGTGTATTAATTTTTGCTACCTCATTCCACAAAGGATTTGAGGTGGTTTTCAGAGGCATGGAATACTACACAAATAAAAATGGTAAGATAGGAGCAGAAAATAAGAACTCAGGAGCCATTAAAAATATATGGTATGTGGTTAAGACCAGGGAAAATAGTACCTAAATAATTCGTAAACCATTAAGGGCCTGTATTGTTATAATATAATAACAAAAATGACTCTAGGTTTCCCGGCAACCAGAATGAGAAGGGAGACATGATGGAGGTGGTTAAAGAGGAGAAAATTTACTTATTACTCAAGCAAGTGAAGTGTTTCCTAACCCTTAGCCTCTTGTAGGAAGCACTGAGGAATGAATGAAAGAATGTTGGCATTACCCTTGTGGTAGATGTAATAATAGATTTCATCAGGTGGATTTTCTAGGTGTCTTGATGACACCTGAGGCTATGACATCAAGAGACAACTCTGAAAGCAGTGCTCTCAGTGGCCCGTGAGATCTGAGTTCACAGGTTCCAGGTCTGGCGTAATCTTAGGGTAATGTGGAGAGTCCACTGCACAGTTTCCCCATCTTTAAATGTCATTGCTTTCAGCAGGGCTTGTGATAAGCACTGCCCAGGAGTTCAGCACTTGTGCTGTAGGTATTTTAAATTACACTGGATTAATCTCCTTTAGAGACCAAACCAGCAGACTGCCAGGTTGGCATCCTCTCATGGAGATTGAGAAGCCTCAGCCGACTCACAGTTAGCTGTATGACTAGCACACTGCCTTATGGATGTGGGCTGGAGGATATTGTCTTCTGCTCTGAACAATGGCAAGGTTAGAAAATGTTCGTTGCTCTTAGTGTGAGTTTCAGTAAATTGGAGTGAGAAGCTTTGGATTAAGGCTGGAATTGTGAATCTAAAGAGTGGAAAAAAAAAATTCCACAAACTCAGAACCATCTGTACACTACTTTGAATTTCTGAGAGCTGTGAATTAAAGATAACCCTGGAGACCCAGCAGTTGATATGAATATGGTGTGTTGTGAATATTTTAACCTTGGACTTTGTTACTTTTCATATTTTTGAAGTAGTTAATACACGATTCCAGAAATCTGTCTCTGTAGTTGTTAGAGCCATGTTAGTTCACTCCCCCTCCTCCCAAGCGAGGTGAATGGTTGCAGGTGAGCATCAGTGTTGATAACCTCCCCACTCTTGAGTCCCAAGGTTTGAGCCATTGTCTGCAGCCATGAGCAGCCTTGTCCATTATACCTCAGTGGTCTGTATGGGTGTTATTATTTTTTGTATATGCCAAAACCTGGAAATACTGGGATAAACATTCAGATGAACTTAGTGTTTCTTTGAAGTCCTTTATTTACAGAATCTTGATATTACCAAACAGAAGAAATATGGTTATTTGGAGAAGTAATTTCCTCTTAAAGCATAAGTTCATTTCTCCTTTTACTTGTGTAACTTTCTGTGGTGAAAAATATGAGATTTTTCACTGTGAGAGTGGAAGGTTATGGACAAGCAATGGAGAAGGCTAGAATGATTTATATGATAATGGATTAGGGTTGTAGAAATCTATGTGAATTTGTTTAGTTTAATGTAGATCTGGATGGTTATGTATAGGAGGTGTTTCTAGAAATGTGTATGTACATGTATTGATGCATTACCTAGCTCTCTGAACTGAGAGGGCCTAGAAGCAATGACGCTTGTATAGCAACAAATGGCCAACAAAATAAATAAGGTAGTATTGGATTATAAGAGTATAAAATAGATACCCATTAGTCTGTACCGATATAAATAAATCATTGATTTATATGAAATAAATCATATAAGTAAATGTGAGAGAATAGACAAATCTCCTTGCAGAAGAATCCCAAATAATTTATGTAGGTGGATACTTTGCCTTCAGAGAGGTACAGTGTAATTCTCTATTCCTTAAGTGTAGGTTGTACTTGGTGACTTCCAAGAAAGCAGTATGAAAAAGGGCGAAAGGTAAACTTCACAGTGGAGAGACCTGACAAACACTATCATCCAGGTGATCAAGGTTAATATCAAACGTGATAAGTCATGTTGTGATACTATGTATTCCTGATATGATGTGATGAAATAGCACTTCTGTGGTCTTCTTCCCAAACACTCATTAACTGCAATCTAACCATGAGAAAAATATCAGACAAATCCCAATTGAGAGACAGTCTACAAAATACTTGATCAGTACTCCTTGATACTGTCAAGGACTTCAAAAACAAAAGTCAGGCAAACTCACAGCTAGGAGGAGTCTGAGGAGACATGATGGCTAAATGTAATGTGGCAACCCAGAACAGAAAAAGGACATTAGGTGAAAACTAATGAAATATAAATAAAGTATGGGCTTTGTATAGACTGAATAACGTATCAGTATTGGCTCATTAATTGTGACAAATCTACCATACTAAGGAAAGATGATAACAGTAGGGGAGACTGGATGTGGAGTATATATGGGCCCTCTCTGTATTGTTTTCACAATCTTTAAAATAAATCTGACACTATTCTAAAAAATAGTGAAAGGGAATAAAGGGGAAAGGAGGGATCCCTGGGTGGCGCAGCGGTTTGGCGCCTACCTTTGGCCCAGGGTGCGATCCTGGAGACCCGGGATCAAATCCCACGTCGGGCTCCCTGCATGGAGCTTGCTTCTCCCTCTGCCTGTGTCTCTGCCTCTCTCTCTCTCTCTCTCTCTGTGTGACTATCATGAATAAATAAATAAAATCTTAAAAAAAAATAAAGGGGAAAGGAGAAAAATGAGTGGGAAATATCAGAAAGGGAGACAGAACATGAGAGACTCCTAACTCTGGGAAACGAACTAGGGGTGGTGGAAGGGGAGGTGGATGGGGGGTGGGGGTGACTGGGTGGCAGGCACTGAGGGGGGCACTGGATGGGATGAGCACTGGGTGTTATTCTATATGTTGGCAAATTGAACACCAATAAAAAATAAATTTATAAAAAAATAAAAAATAAAAAAGAAAAGTCAAGGGCGCCTGCGTAGCTCAGTCGGTTGAGCATCTGACTCTTGGTCATGATCTCAGGGTTCTGCTTCCTTCCTTCTTCCTCTCCCTCTGCCCTTCCCCCCCACTCATGCTTGCTCACTTGCTCTCTCTATATAAAATAATCTTAAAAAAATAAAAAGTAGAGAAATCTCAAGTTTTTATCTTACTGTTGAGATAAGACTTGGGTATTTTTAATTTGAGAATAGAGTTTCCAAGAGTTGTAGATACAAGTTAGCTAAGAAGTCAGTATCAGTGAAACCATAGAGTATAACCTCAAACTACAACCTGTAATTTTAGGGCAGATCTAAGCCACAGCAAGTGTTAGAACTATGTTCCTAACTGCCAGCACCTGTGAACTTACAGGGGGGGGGAAAGAAGTCTCATTTGTAAGCACCATGAAATGGCTATACAGAAATGATGTCTCCATCACTTCTGGATAATAGCTCTTTTATTGTTATTTGGTGTTTTTTAATTCAGTGTTTTAAATATTTACTTAAATATATATTTGATGTTTTAAAAGAACTATTAATACAATGTGAAAAGAAGCTTTAATTCCAGAGCAGTGGAATATATGGGATTGAAGATTTCAGTTTTACCAGAGTAGTCGGTTATTTTTACAATGAGCTTTATAAATGAAAGAGTTTGAAGTTGTTTTCCTCGTGTTAGCCCCCTTAAAAAAAAAAACAACACACTTACTTGAGAAGGGGGGGGGAGTTCGGGTGCGCACATGAGTGGGAGGGGCAGATGGAGAGGGAGAGAGAATCTTCAGCAGACTCCACATTGAGTCAGTCTGTCACTGGCCTCGATCTCATGACCGTGAGATCATGACCTGAGCCGAAACCAAGAGTTGGATGCTCAACCAACTGCACCACCCAGGCAACCCCGTTTGTTAGCCCCTTTTTATAAAGTTATTCTATCTCCTCCAGTATTCTAGAGGAGTACCTGTGAGGAACCTTTTGAGGATCTGAAAACTAACTTTATGTATTTTTTTATTCAATATTTCAAAAAAAAAAGGTAGAGGATAATACAAGAAATACATGTTCTATATAACTACTACTCGATTGTAGTCACCTGTTTATCCCTTCATTTATGATCCTCATCTGTGCTTTCCCAGAAATAATCACTGTGCTGTGATGTTTTACCCTGTTTATTCTCATCATGTTTTGTACTATTACTACATGTGTGTGAATCTGTATCCCTTTGGATATTAATACCAGCATTTCTTTATTCTAATGCTAATGGATATTTAGGTTGTTTTTACTATTACAAACAACTTTTCAGTGGACATTCTTATTTATGTCTTCTGGTGCACATGTATAAAATTTCTCTGGAGTACATGACTGGCAGTGTAATTGCTAGAATGTGGAATATGCATATCCTTGACTTTCCTAGATGCTGCCAAATTGCTATTCACAGTGGCTATTTCAATTAATGTCGGAGTGCATAGGAATTCCCACTTTCCCATAACCTCATTAAAACTTGGTATAGTCGTTCTTATTAATTGTTGCCAAATTATATTCTGTTATTTTTCTTTTAATTTGCATTTTTCTGATTAATGAGCATTTTTGTAAATGTCAACTGGCTGTTGGGTTTTCTTTTCTGTATATTTCCTGTGAACTCTTTTGCCTATTTTTCTGTTGAGTTGTCTTTTTCCCTACTGATTTGTAGCCCGTCTTTGTAAATGCAAGATGATAATAATTTACTACATATGTATATGGCTGCAGTGACTCCCATTCTGCAGTCACCCCTATGACTTGTCTCCTTTTGCTTTAGTTCTAGTGCCTTTTTTTTTGCATAGGAATTGTAAATTTTATCTGTATTTTTCTTTGTGCTTATGTCTGGAAATACTTTTCTACCATGAGTTCAAGATAATCTTTGCGGTGAGGAGGATGCCTGGGCAGCTCAGTTCGTTGGGAGCCTGCCTTAGGCTCAGGTCATGATCCTGGAGTCTTCAGGGTTGGGCTTCCTGCTCTGCCCCTCCCCCTACTTATTCTCTCCTGCTCTCTCTTGCTCACTCTCTCAAATAAGTAAATAAAATATTATAAAAAAGATACTCTTTTTTTTTCTTTTTTTTTTAATTTATTTTTTTTTTTTTAATTTACTTATGATAGTCACAGAGAGAGAGAAAGAGAGAGAGGCAGAGACCTAGGCAGAGGGAGAAGCAGGCTCCATGCACCGGGAGCCCAATGTGGGATTCGATCCCGGGTCTCCAGGATCGCGCCCCGGGCCAAAGACAGGCGCCAAACCGCTGCGCCACCCAGGGATTCCCTCTTTTCTTTTTTTTAAGGTTTGTAATTTTCATATTTAGATTGTAATCTGAAATAAAAAGTTTTCTCCATGTATTGAATTTTGTATTTCAGGGACTATTTTTTCATATCCAGGAGTTCTAATTGATACTCTTTTTTTAAAAATGCATTTGCCTGTGTTTTATTTTTGCTTGTTTCATGGTTTTTTAAAGTGAAAATATCTTTTATTTCTTTGAAAGTTCTAAACATTCATTTTGGAGTGGTAGTCACATGGTCTACAGAATTAATTTCATCTGGAGTGACTATATTGCTAATTGGTGGTTTGTGGGCTGTCTTTGTTAGCATGGGACTTGGCTTCAATTTTTTGGAATTTGAGTTTACAGAATCATTCTGAGTGGGAGGTATAATGTTTTGTTTGATTCTCTCTTTCCTCACCCTCCCTCCGTCATGGGTCTTCTGTCTCGCTCCCTGAACTCCCAGTTTAGACAACGTCTTTTAAACTTCTTGTTCCACTGTAACACTAAAAATCTCACAGACCAGCCAGAGAGTCAGTGGTGACCTTGTTTCAGGCCTAGTCATGAGGCTGAGGCTGTATCCTCCTTCCCCTAGAGGTTTGTAGGATTCTAAATCTTTAATCTGAACAGAAATCACTAAATTCCCATCCAGCTCACACTTGCCTCCAGTCTCCTTTTCTCAAGGTGTGGGGCGTTCCAGCTCTGGCCTTAGTGAGCTTGGCTTATTTCTGTGTTAAAGGGAGTACTTTTAGTCCTTTTAACAATGGCCAATGCCTGCTTCCAGACCTGGATTCCAGAAGGCAGGCCCAACTTAGTCCATTCCTTTTTGCAGGTAGTCTGTAGCCCATAACTAGGTCTTTTTTGTATCATTAAATGTGTGTATGTGTGTGTGTTTTCTAATTGTATCATTACTTTGTGTTTGGAACAGAGGATGATGCATGGAACTATGAATTCACTGTGCCATCTTGACTGAGGTCTGGATTTTGTCTTACTTTAACTAGATTGTGGGCTTCTCCAGGAAAGGATAACTTTTTACAAACAACTTCAAACATGGTGCCTGGCTGTGGGTGCCTGGTGGGTGTTTTTTTTATGAAGGGCTCTAGGGCATGTCTTCTTACTCCAACCTGGATTTTTTAATCCCACCAAAGTTGTATACTTGGCAAGTTGCCTAGGATCCCTAATCTCATTTTACCCGTCTTTAAAATGAAGATAATACCTCACAGGATTGCCTGAGGAGCTAATGACAATTCTTGTAGGTCCTTTCCATGGATTAGCAGACATTCCAGAAATGTTCTCTTTTCCATTTGTCCTCACCCCTCCCATTGGTGATTAACACTTTTCCTGGCAGAGCAAACAATTCTCTGCATTTGTTGTTGGATATAGTATGCTATAAATGTCAGGCTGAAATGGTTTATAGCATCCTCAGACTTTTATAGTTCAATGATTTTTTTTTGGCCTTATTTCTGTTACTGAGACAGATGTGCTAAATTACAACTGTGATTGTGGATTGTCTAGTTCTGTTAGTTTTGTTTTATGTGTTTGTTTTTTATGACATCTTTTTGTTGTTGTTGAAATCTTCCATATAGGTTCATTTCTTAATCAGCATTATTGAGGTATAATTGATATGTAATAAACTGCATGTTTAAAAGATGTAATTTAATGTATTTTGTCATGTGTATGCACCAGTGAAACCACTACTAAAGTCAAGCTAATAACCATCACCCTGAAAGGTTTTTTTTGTGGCCCTTGGTATAATCCCTCTTCCAGCTCCTTCCCTCCTCCAGGTAAACACTGATATGCTTCCTCTCACTATAGATTAATTTGTATTTCTTAGAATTTTGTATAAATGGAAGCATACTTTATGTACTCTTTGGATCTTCTTTCTCTAAGTGTGATTATTTTGGTGTTCATCCATGTTGTCTTTATCAGGAGTTCACTCGTGTTTACGTTGCTGGGTCGTATTCCATTATACGAATACACCTTAATTTGTTTATATAGACACTTCTTTGTGGACACTTAGATTCCTCCTAGTTTTTGACTATTAGAAATGAGCTATAAATACTGTATACAAGTTTTTGTATGGATATATACTTGGTTCTCTTAGGTATATACCTAGGAGCAGAATGGCTGGGTCATATGGTAGGGAATAGTGTAACTTAAAAATTACTGAGGCACCTGAGTGCCTTAGTCTGTTAAAGCATCTGCCTTTGGCTCAGGTCATGATCCCAAGGTCCTGAGATTGAGCCCAGTGTCGGGCTCCCTGCTCAGTGGAGAGCCTGTTGCTTCTCCCTTTGCCCCTCCCCCCATTAGTTCTCTCAAATACATAAATAAATAAATAAATAATAAATAATAAATAAAAATAATAAAAAAATAAATAAACTGATTTCCAAAGTGGTTGAACAATTTAATATTCCCAGTAGCAGCAATTGACGGTTTCAGTTGTTGGTTTCAGTTGCTTTATGTCCTCCTCAGCACTTGTATGATTAGTCCTTTTCATTTTAGCCATTCTAATAGGTATGTGTGGTTTTTCATTGTTTTTTAAATTTACATTTCCCTTTTCATCCTCTTAACAGTGTCTTTCAAAGAAAAGTTCTTAGTTTTGATGAGGTTTATTTTATGAATTGTTTTAAATATTGTATTTAAGAAATCTTTGCCTAACCCAAGGTCACAAAGATTTCTTCCAATGTTTTCTTCTATAAGTTTGATAGTTTTCAGTTTCACATTTAAATTTTACCTATTTTGAGGCAATTTTTACATATGGTGTGAAATAAAGTTCAAATTTTATTGCTTCCTGTATTTCTGAAGCTTTGTTATTGAGTGTAAATTTATCATTGTTATATCTTCCTGATGCATTGACACTTTTATCATTATAAAATATTCCTCTTTGTTTCTAATAATACTTTTTTTAAAAAATATTTTATTTATTTATTCATGAGAGACAGAGAGAGAGAGGCAGAGACACAGGCAGAGGAAGAAGCAGGCTCCATACAGGAAGCTTGACATGGGACTCAATTCCAGGTCTCTAGGATCATGCTCTGGGCTGAAGGCGGCACTAAATTGCTGGGCCACCTTGGCTGCCCTTATAATACTTCTTAGTCTGTTTTGTCTAGGGTTCATAGGGTTATTTACATGGCATATTTTTTCCTGTTTTTATTTTCTATTTATTTGTGTATTTGTATTTAAAAGCATCTCTTTAAAGAGGATATAATTCCTGTTTTTTTAAAAAAGATTTTTGTTTATCTATTCATGAGAGACACACACATGGAGAGGCAGAGACACAGGCAGAGAGAGAGAAGCAGGCTCCATCCAGGGAGCCCAACGTGGGACTCGATACCAGGACTCCAGGACCACTCCCTGGACTGAAGGCAGGCGCTAAACCGCTGGGCCACCCAGGCGTCCCTATAATTCTTGTTTTTAAATCTAGTCAGATAATTTTTGCCATTTGACTAGAGTTTGTCTACTTTTATTTAATGTAATTACTGATATGGTCATATTTAGGTCTGACATTTTGCTGTTTGTTTTTTACTTGTTTCTGTTTTTTGTTCTTCTATTCCTTCTCTTTTGCCTTCTTTGCATTAATCAAAGAATTTCAGTAATCAATTTTAACTTCTCTGTTGGCTGTTTGGCTATATCTCTTTGCATTATTTTTTAATGCTTTCTCTGGGTAATATGCATCTTTAAGTTACCCAAATGCATTTTAAATTAATACAGAATTGCTTCCAGTGAAATATAGGAAGCTCACAACAATATATAACATTTATCTCCGTTTTTAGTGCTATAATCATATATATAGTGTTATAATTTGCCTTAATAATCACATAAGTTTCTATAATGAAATTATGTGGAAAAAGCATATGTATGGATATTTCACTTTCCTTTGCACCCAAGTTTGCCAGCTGGTATCATTTCCCTTCAGCCTAAACACTTTCTTTAATATTTCTTGTAGTGTAGGGCCCCCCAATGACAAATTCTGTTTTTATTATCAAAAAATGTTATTTTGCCTTCATTTTTGAAGGATAGTTTAGCTGTATATAGAATCCATGGTTGACAGTTTTTTGTCTTTAGCACATTGAATATGACAGTTCCAGTGTCTTCTGTCCTCCATTATTTTTTAGGAGTGGCCAACTGATAATGGTATCGTTTCCCTTTGGATATAATAGTTCATTTTTTTCTTTTGCTGCTTTCGAAATTTTCTTTTTATCTTTGGCATTGTGAAGTTTATGATTAGGATTGGTTTGCTTAAGAGGTTCTTTGAGCTTCTTAGATCTGTAAGTTAATGTTTTTCACAAAATTTGTGATTTGGGAGGTCTCTTAATCATTCATATATACTTTCCCTCCTTTTTCTTTTTCCCTTCTAGGACTTCAGTTGTACATGTGTTGGGCCTTTTGATTTTTGTCTCACAGATCTCTAAGATTCTGTTCATTTTTATTATTATTTTTCTCTCTCTTCTTGATATTGGGTATTTCCTGTCTTCAGATTTATATGTTTTTTATTTTTTGTTATTAGTATGCTAGTGAGCCTATAATGCATTCTTTAGTTATGGTGCCTTTCAACTCTGGAGCTTCCTTTTTTTTTTTTTTTTTTTTTTTTTGTAGTTTCCATTTTACTGTTGAGATTTCCTATCTGCATGCTAAATAAGACAATAGGTATTCAATTATTTGAAAATGCTATCCTTTAATACTTCTAACATATTTATAATAAAAATTCTGGAATCTTTGCTAAATGCAACATCTAGCCCATTCAAGGTCAATTAATGTTACTTATTTCTTTGTCTAATAACCTTAGGCTGAAACATGGATATTGTAGATAATATTTTGAAGCAATTCTGATTCTATTGTGTTCTTCCAAGAATTACTGAGTTTTTGTTCCTGGTAGGCAGTCAGCTTGCCTGGATTCAAACTGTAAACTCTGTCACTTTGTGCTATGCAGCCCCTGGTAATTTTTGCTCATTTCTTACAGCTTTCAGCTGCTACTTTCTTTAGTCTGGCCTCTAACTGGTCTATCCAGTACCTGTATAGTTTCATGATTCTCAAAAAAGCCCACAGACTTACAATTTTTCTTTCAGTTTCAGCTTTTCAAGGGTGAACTCTCCTTCACCTTCTGTTTTAGATATTTTCCAGTGTGATAAATACTTTTTTTCAATACATGTTATAATTATTCTCTTTAGGATGTTTGCTTGACCACTGTACTCTGATACTATTAACAGAAATGGATAGTAAATAAATCTTTAAGGGCCTATTTTTTTTTTAATTTTTTTAATTATTTATTTATTTATGATAGTCACACACAGAGAGAGAGAGGCAGAGACAAGGCAGAGACACAGGCAGAGGGAGAAGCAGGCTCCATGCACCGGGAGCCCGACGTGGGATTCGATCCCGGGTCTCCAGGATTGCGCCCTGGGCCAAAGGCAGGCGCCAAACCACTGCGCCACCCAGGGATCCCAGGGCCTATTTTTTAAAAAAACATTTATTTATTTATTCATGAGAGACACAGAGAGGCAGAGGGAGAAGCAGGCTCCATGCAGGAAGCCTGATGCAGGTCTCGATCTTGGGACTCCAGGACCACACCCTGAGCCAAAGGCAGATACACTTAACAACTGATCCACCCAGGGATCTCTAAGGATCTATTTATTTTAGAAACCACGCACCTGCGAGTGGGGTCGGAGGCAGAGGAAGAGAGAGAGTTTGGAGCCGACTCTTCACTGAGCACAGAGAATGACAGAGGGTTTGATCTTACAACCCTAAGATCATGACCTGAGCCAAAATCAAGAGTCAGATACTCAACCAACTGAGCCAACTAAGTGCCCCAAATGCAAATAATTTAAAAGCCACTCCTTAGTGGAACTATAACTACCAAATAAAATTTAGGGTGGCAATGAAATGGGCAAGTACAGTCTACTTGTTCTTAAATTTTTATGTAGTTACCAGACAGCTCAAGGCTCCAAGAGTTGTTGGAACTTTGTTAAATAGTATTTTACATTTTATTTTTAAAAAAGATTTATTTATTTATTCATGAGATACAGAGGAGAGAGAGAGAGAGAGAGAGGCAGAGACATAGGCAGAGGGAGAAGCAGGCTCCCTGCAAGGAGCCTGATGTAGGACTCGATCCCAGGATCCCAGGATCATGCTCTGAGCCGAAGGCAGACGCTCAACTGCTTAACTACCCAGGCATCCCAATATTTTACATTTTAATCTCAGTTTTGTATTGTTTTTTTTTTTTTAAGATTTATTTATTCATGAGAGAGACACAGAGAGGCAGAGACATAGGTAGAGGGAGAAGCAGGTTCCCTGTGGGGAGCCCGATGTGGGACTCAATCCCATGACCCTGGGATCCTGACCTCAGTCAAAAGCAGACTGAGCCACTGAGGCGTCCCCGTATAGTATGGTTTCATTTTATTTGAAAGTATTAGACCAATGTTGAGATATTACAGAGCAAAGCTGTCATAATTATAACACCTTTATTTAACTTAATATGCAAGAAATTCTTCTTTTTTTATTTTTAAAGATTTTATTTATTTGAGAGGGCATGAGCATGAGAGAGAGGAGGGGCAGAGGGATAGGTGAAGCAAGGGGGTTTGATCCCAGGACCATGAGATCATGATCTGAGCTGAGGACAGATGCTTAGCGAATCGAGCCACCCAGGTACCCCTGCAGGAAAATCTTATGTATTAAACCTAACCACTTCCTTTGAGTAATTTGCATTCTCCTTTGGCCATATACCAAGAGCTAAGATTCATTCTCGGTAAGGGGTAAGAAACAAAGGATCTGAATGGGAAAATTGGAAAGCTTCCTGGTATTTTTTTTTCAAGATTTTATTTATTTATTCATGATAGACAGAGAGAGAGAGAGAGAGAGACAGAGAGAGACAGAGACACAGGCAGAGGGAGAAGCAGGCTTCATGCTGGGAGCCTGATGTGGGACTCTATCCCAGATCTCCAGGATCACACCTCTGGCCGAAGGTGGTGCTAAATCTCTGGGCCACTGGGGCTGCCTGCTTCCTGGTATTTTTTAAAAAGATTCCCCACATGGCCTTTCTCTGATGTCCCTATAATATCACACACACATAAAATTAAGAGTATGCAAACACATTCTAAAGACATTTTTATACATTTTTTTGACATCTATCTCTCTTTTTTTTTTAAGATTTTATTTATTCATGAGAGAGAGAGAGAGAGAGAGAGAGAGGGGCAGAGACACAGGCAGAGGGAGAAGCAGGCTCCATGCACCAGGAGCCCGACGTGGGATTCGATCCCGGGTCTCCAGGACCATGCCCTGGGCCAAAGGCAGGCTCTAAACTGCTGAGCCACCCAGGGATCCCCCAGACATCTATATCTCTTAAGGCATTTATCACATTCTATGTAGTGTTCTTATTGGATCTTTTTTTTTTGCATATGTGTTGCTAGGCTGAAGTTATTGGAAGGTA
Source organism: Nyctereutes procyonoides (assembly GCF_905146905.1). Classification (NCBI taxonomy): domain Eukaryota; kingdom Metazoa; phylum Chordata; class Mammalia; order Carnivora; family Canidae; genus Nyctereutes; species Nyctereutes procyonoides. Next base: position 67,745,448 of record NW_026575051.1, read on the forward strand.
GAGAAGTCTCTTAGTTGTTTTAGTATTCTCAACAGCCTGGGATAGTGCCTAGAATTTGTAATAGGCACTTTTAATAGCAAGGGAGAGAATATTGCTATTCCATAATTTATTTATTTTTTTTTTTAGATTTTTAAAATTTATTCATGAGAGACACACACACAGAGAGGCAGAGACTCAGGCAGAGGGAGAAGCAGGCTCCGTGCAGGGAACCTGATGCGAGACTTGATCCCGGGACTTCAGGATCATGCCCTGGTGCTAAACTGCTGAGCTACCCAGGGATCCTGCTAATCCATAATTTAAATAGCACTTCTTCTATTGAAAAAGATTTGTTTTCTCAACAATATTAGGAAACCCTGTGTGGGTGTTTGGTTTAATTACATCAAGGGACTAGGGCTAGTTTGCATGTTTTAAATAAAAATTTTACCATACTGGGTATAGTAACTATGTATTTCAGTTTCTCAATTGTTAAATGAACTTAATAAGAGCACCTACTGGGACACCTGGGTGGCTCAGCGATTGAGTGTCTGCCTTCCAGCTCCGGGTGTGATCCTGGAGTCCCAGGATAGAGTCCCGCATCGGGCTCCCTGCATAGAGCCTGCTTCTCCCTCTGTCTATGTCTCTGCCCACCCCCCTTTCTCTCTGTCTCTGTCTCTCATGAATAAATAAATAAAATCTTAAAAAAAAAAAAAAGAGTACCTACCTACAGAGTTTTGGGGATTAAGTAATATAATCATCTCTGAGTATATAAATGATATCAAAATATTGAGTTTTTAGTAATAATACAATCAGACTTGGCAGGGGTGAAAGGCAGTAGCAGTCTTTTATTTTTATGTTGTGTGTCATAACCCATAAGATTTTGCATTCTCTGGGTTGCCATGTTAAAACTTTATAAAAGCTAGAAATTTTATGAGTTAACAATGGCAACTAGTTATTCATTCAAGAATTAATTTCTCCTTGAATTTTTTTTTTATGATTTTATTTATTTATTCATGAGAGACAGAGAGTCAGAGATACAGGCGGAGGGAGAAGCAGGCTCCTTGCAGGGAGGATGATGTGGGACTCCATCCTGGACCCCAGGATCATGCCCTGAGCCAAAGGCAGATGCTCAACCACTGAGCCACCCAGGCGTCCCTCTCCTTGAATTTGATCAAAAGATCAACCTAACTTCATCTTTTGCTGATTATTATTGTAACAGAATGGGCTGTTGGGATTTTAGCCAAGGCACTAAGGTGTGAAATTCAAAAGTGATGTATTTCATGTTCAAGAACCAGTTAAAGGCTCTAAAACCCATAAGAAGGACACTTATGGGTCAAGGAAGAACATTTTGTGAGGATTCTTTCAGAATTGTGCTATGGCCTCTTCTTACGACATGGGAGAAGTAGGAGTGCATACTTTCACACTTGATATCTAGTGAGAGGAACTTTAGAGGGACCATTCAGAGATTTAAAGAGTTCTCTTCGGTTAGGGGGCACAGAGGAGAGGGGTCTGAATCCCCTGAGAAATCCAACAAGGAGAGAAGTATAGCTGGCTAACCACTCCCGTAGGCAAAGCTATCCAAGAGTTGGTTGTGTTGGAATTTGTCTACACTCCCACATTTGTCAGGACAAAGCAATCTGAATGTTTCCTATACGTCAGAGTCAGGCCTAGTGGAGGAGAGGGGGGCAGTCTGGAGCTGTTTTGATTAAGGACAATGAAGCTCCAACAGTTGGTCTTTTTAAGTGACAGCAAGACCGCCAGGAGGAAAATGAATTATCATTGTCAGTGGAGCTACAGTCACAAGATCTCTGAGGTGAGACTGAAGAATCCACAAAAATGCATCTGAGAAAAAGAAGTCTGCTTCAGACACAATCAGACATCTTTTGGCGGGACCACTTAAGTTGGAATCTCTTGGCCTGCCTTGTCCCAGCTTCACTCTTTCCCATGCCTATTTTAGAGAGTATGGCAGCTGGGGAGTGGGGGAAGAGGTCGTAAAAAAGAGACAAAGCCGGGGTTGGGAAAAAAGATTTGATGACCATGTGAAGATTGGTCTGTTACTAAAAGTGACCATAGGCCTTCCTGCTTTTAGTGTTGGCTGGAAGAATTATATGGGCCTGCTGAAGTGGTCACCCAGCTGCAAGGGAACATTTTTCCCCTGCATGAATTTTACGAGGATAGTTGAGACAAAAATAAAGTTGTATTTGATTATATCCTGCAGTTAGTGCTTGTTCAATGGGCATAAGAATTTAAACTTTTTCATATTTGGTATAGCAGATCAAAATTTAAACAGTAATACATAAAGACTTGTTTTTTTAAGGCATAAAATCTTGTTTTATTCTTAAAAGTACTTTGACTTATGTGAACATTACATGCACTATATATAAATGTACGCTCTTGGATTTCTTAACGTGATATTCTATTTCATGTTGGTGTTTCACTTTGTTATAAAGTGCCTTTATCAAAAAATAGATATTATTCTTCTATTTTGGGGGATCCCTGGGTGACTCAGCGGTTTGGCGCCTGCCTTTGGCCCAGGGCACCATCCTGGAGTCCTGGGATCGAGTCCCATGTCCGGCTCCCGGCATGGGGCCTGCTTCTCCCTCTGCCTGTGTCTCGCCTCTCTCTCTCTCTCTCTGTCTATCATGAATAAATAAAAAATAAAGAAAAATCTATTTTGCCTAGATTATTTGTTTCATAAAGAAATATGACAGGTGACTAAACTTTTTTAATGAAAATAAATTATTATAAATCCGTGATGTTTTTTATATAAGATAGTAGACTAAAAAGTTACTTTTCCCTGCTTCTCCTTAGGTAGACCCATCCTGAACAGCTCTGCACATCTGGGACTGGAGTTGTATTACTAATCTGGCCAATCTCCTCTTTGTACTCTCCACTTCTTAATCCCCCACCACCAACACCTAAGTCAAGATTGCATTGTTTGAGATAATGGAAACAACCCAAATGTTTACCTGTAGGTGAATGGATAGAGAATGTGTGTGTGTGTGTGTGTGTGTGTGTGTGTGTGTGTGTGTCTGTCCAAACACACACACACACACACACACACACACAGATACAACATACACACATGCATTCCTAAATTATCTCATTTTTTAAATGACTTCCTTTCTGTAGACTAGAAGTTGCTTAAAACCATAGGTAACAGCTTAGCATTAATAGTGTTTGGGTCATAAGAGAACGATTTGATTAATAATACAAGCTTTTCAAGAATTCAGTTAAACACAAATAATTGGGGATGCCGGGGTGGCTCAGGGGTTGAGCATCTGCCTTTGGCTCCAGGCGTGATCCTGGAGTGCTGGGATTAAGTCCCCCATTGGGCTCCCCGCAGGGAGCCTGCTTCTGCCTCTGCCTAAGTCTCTGCCTCTCTCTCTCTGTGTCTCTCATGAATAAATAAAATCTTTAAAACACACACACACACAAATAATTGTTGTGCTAATTATAATTAGTATCAGCCAGTCCTTTGAGCTGTGATTCAGGTTTGTTTCTAATTTATTCCAACTTCCTCCCATCCCAAAAAGTAATAGCTTTTTTTGCACTGCTATTGTTCTAAATATGTATTATGTCCTATGGGATAAGTAGAAATGCAGTTTGCCATGTCATAATGTTCCTTTTGTGCCTCTTTTACAGCATGGGTAAGTTCTCTGTCCATGGGGATGATTTTCTTTTGCTGCCCAATAGCCAGTGTCTTCACAGACATGTTTGGATGTCGGAAGACAGCTGTTGTGGGTGCTGCTGTTGGATTCATTGGACTCATGTCCAGTTCTTTTGTAAGGTAAGGACTTGATTGTTCCTGCTGCTTTTCAAGAACTGTTAGATACTATAAAGTTGTGCTTTCAGAAACTTTACTGTTTACAAGGAAAAATCTTCCTTTCCATTGCAAAAGCTTTTAAGCAGTGTGACTTACTTACCACAGTGTTAGCCATAGTCCAAGCTTCATAATTTGAATGCTTTTACTTGTAGCTCTCTCATATTTTTTTATTAAATTTCATTTTTTGACCCACCGATCAAGAGCTACCAAGCTTTCAGAGGAGTGGGGGGAAATGTGGTGTAAGTTCCAGGTGTTGAACCCACCTTCCTGTGATCCCAGTCCTGGTTTCTTAGGAAAGCCTTCTCTGGCAACTCCAGGTCACATCAGTATTCCTTCTTGGAATTCTCTTTATACACATAATTGGTATTTACTGATTTGCACTGCACTTCTTCAGTTGTCACACTTCAACGGTTTTAACTAGCTGTTACTGCGGTGAAAATTTAGAAGTAAAAGAAGCTCAGTAGCAGTGAAATGCCATTGTTTGTGCTTATGTGCTTTACTCTGTAGGAGAAATATGAAGCTAACATCACCCAGCATTCATTCATTTAGACAATGGTCTGGAATCTCTCACTCTCTCTTTTTTTAAGATTTTATTTATTTATTCATGAAATACACACACACAAACAGAGGCAAAGACATAGGCAGAGGGAGAAAGCATATTTATTTATTTTTAAAATATTTTAAAAATACTTTTAAAATTTTTAAAAATATTTTATTTATTTATTCATAAGAGACAGAGAGAGAGAGGCAGAGACACAGGCACAGGGAGAAGCAGGCTCCATGCAGGGAGCCCAACATGGGACTCAATCCTGGGACTCCAGGATCAGACCCTGGGCTGAAGGCTGCGCTAAACCGCTGAGCCACCCGGGCTGCCCAGTACTATTTTTAATGTATGCTTTGAAAATGGCAGAGAAATGTATAATAGATCTAGATTTTTTCCCTTTAAAATTGTTAAATAAAAATAAATAACACCTTAAGAAGTAAGTTGCAGTTATCTGGAAAACTACTTATGTACAACAACTGAGGCTGAATGAATAAAGTATTATTTATATTTTGTTCTATATTATTTGAGGTAGATGTCTTGTTTCACTAAGCAGATTATGAGCAGGGCATTTTCACATTTTTAATATTTTTTCCCATCAAGTACCTGGAACATATAGCTGCTCAATATATGTTATGGAATAGAGTGGAGATTCAGTTAAGGGTGATCAGAGTGAGGTAAAATTAATTGGGAAAGCTTAGAAGTGACTCTTGAGCCTCATTTTGAGATTGTGCGAACTGTGGATTACTAGAGGGGGCAGGACATGTTAGAGAATTGCCAGCATGCCTTGATTTTATCAGATTCTAGAGTTCCTTATGATTACTTTAGCATATTGCTAAACTAGTATTATTGTTCAAAATTTAATTATTAACCAACTTTATCTGTGTTAGTTTCTAATAAATAATTTGCCTTTACCTACTGATCTATATAGCCTTTTGAATTGACTTTTCAAAAGAAAAAAACCAGTTTTATTCCTTACCTTGTTTCAAAGAACGTAATAATATGATCCTTTATATTTATAAAAGATGTGTAATTACATTATTTTTGGTTAAACTATAAAATTATTAATCCTTTATTATTCTTTAGGGGTATACATGGCCTTAAAACTTACAAGGTGGGATCACAAATAACACACTTCACTTAGTCTTTCTGCAATCAGAATATGATTTCTTGTTATCTCGTGCAACACTGAGAGCCACGCAATACAGGGCGAAGGTTGGTCTACAGCCCTTAGGCCAGCAAAAATGAGATACAACTGCTCTTTGCAAATGTTTCTGATATAACCTTGGGGAGAAAACATCAAATGCAGCTTTTCCTTTGAATAGGTTGCTTAGTAAGTGCCTAGGAAATCTCAATAAAATGAGTTTTCATAGTAAAATGATAATTTTTCAAAACTCTTATTGAGACCAGGCTTTTCGGTTGTTAGTGTAATCACTGTCAATTTTACTGAGGCCCTTCCTGGCACTGTGCTTTCTGAGTTGTGGAGAGCACAGCAGTTCTTCCCAAGTGCTGCTTGGTTCACCTGAAATGCATAGAAAGAGGAAGAGGAACAAGATCATAGTTGGCCTTAGTGGTCATTTTTCACATACTCAAGGCGTCTTGTTATCCATTCTGATTGAATTAAAATATTTTTAGTGTTGTATTCTTGATTTATGAAGTCTTTCACCTCTTTTTGGTGAGTCTTTGCATAGACGGCGTCAGTGAACTAAAATCCACTTTTACTATGAGGTTGCTATTCTGCTAAGCACTTGATAAAAATAATGAAAGCTACTTTCCATCTTTTTCATCTTTCCACAGCTCCATCGAGCCTCTGTACCTGACCTATGGCATCATATTTGCCTGTGGCTGCTCCTTTGCATACCAGCCTTCGCTGGTCATTTTGGGACATTATTTTAAGAAGCGCCTTGGACTGGTGAATGGCATTGTCACTGCCGGCAGCAGCATCTTCACAATTTTGCTGCCTTTCCTTTTAAGGTTCCTGACTGACAATGTGAGCTTCTTCTACACACTGAGGGTCCTCTGCATCTTCATGTTTGTTCTGTTTCTGGCTAGCTTTACTTACCGACCTCTTGCTCCAAATGCCAAAGATAAAGAGAGTGGAACAAAAGGAAGCAACAGATTCTCCCTCTTTTCCAGGAGGAAGTTTAGTCCTCCAAAAAAGTTTTTCAATTTTGCCATCTTCAAGGTGACAGCTTATGCAGTTTGGGCAGTTGGAATACCACTTGCACTTTTTGGATATTTTGTGCCTTATGTTCACTTGGTGAGTATGCTCCTTTGGCTTTGCTAGTAACAGATATTGTTATTTCATATAAGAAAAGTTCTTAGAAGAGCAAGATAGGTCACGTTGAAGTTGGCCTTAGACATCATCCTGGTTGTAATTCAGGGACTCTTGAAATTCAAGTTCCCTTAAACAAGGGCAACACAACCATCAGATCATTAAATAAGAGGGTATGTTTCATGGTGTGCTTTGGTATTTTAAAAATTGCCAAACCTAAATAGACAAACCCTTAAAAAAAAAAAAGGCTAGAATACTAGAACAAATATCATCAATACAAAAACTTAATAGCTCACGTATCTTTCAAATAGCTTACAAATCATAATCAGGGACAGAGACAGTGCAGTGATTTTTGTCAACATCAATAAACTCTTTTTTGACAAAAGGGTACAGAAATTAGGTAAATTGTAAAAGCCAGTGACCTTGACACAAAGAAGCATTACATATATTTGTGGGATACTTCGGGAAAATGGGAATCCTTTTCAGAGGATTGTTTAAGAAATGTTAGCAAGTTCTAAATGAGGGGAGAATAGGAATTTCACAGGAAATTAAGAATTCAAGTGCTCAAGCAATTTATATTGTTTACTTCTATCTCAAAGGCAAATTTAAGCCTCTTGATACTGAAACAAAAATTAGCAGTATCTGAATATTTGCCCCTGGCAGGATTTCTTCTAAAGTTCTTCCTTTTTTCTTACTGTTGGGGCTAAAAAATGTATTTACAGTTCAACATACTTGATAGATCATAAACAAAAATGATGCTAGGACATACTTTTGTATGTTTCTATGTGTATGACCTTGGATCTTTTCTAGCTTTTAGTCTACTTTTGGACATTCATACAATTTTTCTTTAAAGTTTTGGTGGAAGTTGGTAACAACTCAAGGAATTTGGGGCTCAAAGAATCAGCTAGTAAACTATGTGATCAACTTTTTGTGGGTTCCAATGCTTGATTTGGAAAGGAATTAAGTCAAGGAAACAGAAAGAAATGGTAAGCAGTCCTGGACCTAAGAATAATTTTGATTTCTCAATTCCTCTTATTCTCGTTTTGCTACAAGTGTTAATGAAGCAACTGAGATGACCAATGGGAGACAGGGAGAAGGACTAGTTTTTAGTACTCTTGAGTCAACTTGGTATTTTGCAGAGACCAAGCTACTAGGTAAAATAACCTAGTATGTGACCCCTGTCAGATATGTAGTGGCTACGTCTTGACCTGATAGTCCATTTTTACACTTTTAGGAAGGCGTGTCGAAACCATCTGAAGCTGTTTTTTGTTGGAATATAGATGCATTGTGGAAGGATCTACTTTACCAACTACCCCTTTCATTGCTTCTATGGTTAAAACATTTGTGGTGTCCTTCTCAAAGATGAGTAGACTTTTAAAAAATGTTTTCTTTGGTGCTACTAAGTGAGCACACACAGAGAAATCAGTATCTGTTTTGTTAATACCAGACATTTACCGAAGGATAAGTGGTGGGTGACTATCTAGTTATTTCTGGTAATATAATTTGTAAAATAATTTGACATATATTATTTCATCACACACACACACACACACACACACACACACACAAAACCTGTGAAGTAGGCATAATAAACAATATTAGCCCACATTGTATGTAGAGGCTGGAAAACAGATCCATCATTAGCAGAGATGTTAAGTGAAATGAGTATGCCTTAAGGAAATTTAATAACTATGTTACTGATCTTCTTAAATCAAATTTCATGATGAGTGATGAGTTAGACAGGATTATAAATATTAATGTCATCAGGAAGCTGTAAATCAGATAGCACACAGAACATTAAAGTCTGTTAATTCTGATAACAAACCACGTCTTTTTTTCTGCTTTCCCTCCTTCTAGGCATGTTTTCTTACAAAACGTATTAATATTTCTCATTTGTGATTTTTTTTTCCTTTGTCAAACTGTTACAGCACTAAAAGCCATATTGGAGAGGAAACACCACACAGTTAAATGCCTTGTGGGCTATTTAGGTCTCATGTTAGATGTGTGCACTGAGTTTGTCACCGTGTTGTAAATTAAGGTTTGGATTGTAGATACTTGCTTAACCCAGGCTTCCCCTTAGAGGAGGAAAAGATGCCTCACATCTTTCCAAACGTACATAGATGATATCCAACTCATGTTAAACCCTTTACTGGGTGTCGGAAGGATACATGTGTTACGTTTAAGAACCTGTCAAAGGAGCGTAAAATCTAGTAAATGTAAGAATAAAAGCTGTTATAGTTTATAACTTTTACATACATTATCTTATTTAATCTTCACAGCAATGGAGTACCTGTGATATAGCATCTTCATTTCACTGATGAAAAGACTGAGCAACTGAGAAATTTAAAAACTTGCCCAGGGTCACAGAAATAGTGACTGGTAATTATTGGTGTGGCACTTTTCTTCCAGAGACAGTGTTATTTATATATTGGGTGAAGGTAAAAGATCTGTGGTAAGACAGATCTGGGTTTTGTCCCCGACTAGCTGCGTGACCTTGAGTAACGTCCGTGAGAATCAGTTTCTTCATCTATCAAATAGAGATAAACCCAATTCTGTAGAGTTGTTTTAAGGATTAGAGGAAATGTATGTAAAGCATCTATCCAGTTCTGGTATAAAAAATGGGAGTTATTTTAATTTAAAGACCATGTGATTGCCGATTGAGTAGTTTTTAAGTGAGGGCTATAGAAGAGTCAAAGGAAAAAGATGATATCCATTTGGAAAAGTGGTTAGTAAAAGCTTTGCAGGATTGGAGTTGGGCCTTGAGCATGAGACTTGGTGTTAAATTCAGATTCTTAATCAACTTATATAGGTCTTCCTTGAAGATTCAGAAGTACAATGAATTAGTTAAGTTAAAAATTCTGAGATTTTAGAATTTAGAATATACATGATTTGAGAGAGAATATGTATGGTTTGTGTCAGTCTTGCTTTTGCAGTGGGTTGGAGGTTTTATCTTTTAGTAGTTGACTTTTAAGATGAAGAATCCTATTGCTTCCCCAAAGCTGTCAAGTGATCTCACTTTTAGGCCTGCCCACTTATAATCACCATTGTGAGGCTACAAATCTTATAGATCAATTTAGATGAGGCCTAACTTTAAGATTTTAAAAATTTGAGGGAGTGAGTGTGTGTGCCCGTGCGAACATGAGCAGTGGAGGGGTGGGCAGAGGGAGAGGGACAAGCTCCCCACTGAGCAGGAAGCTCGACTCAAGACTCAAGCCCAGGCCCCTGGGATCAGTCCCCCCTGGAGGGGGCCCAAGGGCAGGTGGGGGGGTAAAACAGTTTTTAATGGGTGTTTTAAACTAAAAAATAAACCCAATGGGCCTAATTTAGCCTTATTTAGTATAAAGATATTGTTATGAGGGTTTGTTTGTTTTTGTTATGGCCCTCGGTGTGCCTGGAGGGGGGGAGAGTTAGTTTTGATGTTTTTGGGGGTGTTTTTTTTTTGCTTTTTTTGTGGTGGCTGAGCCTTCCAAGAGCAAGATAAACCCACTCTCCGTAAAGTTTTTCTTTTTAAAAACCACTCTCCCTCACCCCTTAATATCTTTTGCCGGTTTTCTTTTTTCCCACCCCTGGGGGGACCCTTATTGTGGTCCTAGGGGCTTGTCCATGATAAATTCATTTGGAAGTTATTCCAATTGGTTAGTAGTTTGAAAGGTTGATTTCAAAACATTTATGATATAAAGACCAGTCACTCTAAATGTTGTTTCATGTAGATCTGCTTCTAATAAGTTTTATCATACTTTTTTTATTTTTTATTTTTAAAAAAAAGATTTTTATTTATTTTATTTATTAGGAGACACACAGAAGGCAAGAAACAGGCAGAGGGGAAAGAAGCAGGCTCCCCGGGAAGAGCCTGATGTGGGATTCAATCCCAGGACCCCAGGATCATGACCTGAACCAAAAGCATACGCTCAACCACTGAGCCCCTCAGGTGTTCCCCTCCACCAGACATTTAGAACTAACTGCCTAAAAAAAAAAAAAAAAAAAAAATTAACTGCCTACTTAATATCTCCACTTGCAGGACTGCTAGGTGTTTCTGGCTTAATACATCCAATCCTGAAATCCTGGTCTTATCCTTTCACAACCCTGCTTTGCCCCCAGCCCTTCCCATCTTAGAAGATGACAATTTCATCCCTGTAATTGATCAGGCCCAAACCTTGGAATCATCCTTGGCTCTTCTTTCTTCTATGCCACACTCCTGATCCAGTCTGGAAATTCTGGTGGTTCTTCTAGGATCTGACCACCTTTCATCATCCTCACTACCGTTCCATTGACCAGGCCACCATCGTCCCTAGCCTGAATCCCTGCCCTTGTCACGTAACTGGGCTCCCTGCTAAGTTCCCTGCCCACTGCAACCTGTTCTCTACACAGAAGCCACCAGTGTCCTTTCAACACATGAGTAAGTCTGCTCAAAATCCTTTACTGGCTCTCCATTTCTTTGAGAGTAAGAACTCCTGTCCTTATAGTGGACTACAAGGTACTCCCTTGATCTGGCCCCTCTTTTCTCTCTGATCTCACCTTATGGCTTTGCCTCCCTTGCTCACTCTGCTCCTGCCACACTGTTCTTTTTGTTTTTAAAAGATTTTATTTTGAAGTAATCTCTACACCCAATGTGGGGCTTGTACCCACAACCCCAAGATCAAGAGTTTCACACTCCTCTGACTGAGCCAGCCGGGTACCCCTCTATTCACCTTTTAATGAGGAATAGTTTGACCACCTGGTTCAAACTCCCTTTTCCCCCCCTCCCCCCTCCACAGCATTCCCAAAACCCCTCATGCTGCTCTTTTTCTTTTTCCATTGCACCTAATACCTTCTAACATATTACATAATTTATTATTATTATTATTTGCTGTCTATATGTATATCTCTGCTAGAATATAAGCCTCATGAGGCTAAGGATCTTTATGTTTTGTTCAGTGAGCGATCCCACAATGCCTAGTGCACGGTGGGTCCTCAAATATTTGTCTAATAACTAAACATATTATGGGTAAGTCTAAAGCTACACTATGTAAACAATATTCATTTTCTTTCCATTTCAGTCTTTAAAGTTGTCTCTGATGCCATAATGATTTTTTACATTTTCACATTTTATAGGATATAATGGTATTCCTACTCATTAAAGTTAAAAACTCAAACTTGGCAAACCTCCAGAGTAATTAACAGTAATGCCATCTGTTAATGGAGAAAAGAATTGATGTGTTTTGCTTTGACCCACACCCTTAAATGTTTATGTTGAAATTGTCAATTGATAAAGAGAAGAGATTTCTGCATCTCTGTCACTATTTTAAGTATACGGAAGGAGGAAATAGGAATACTTGGTGGCCATCCCTATTAATGAGGAAAGCTAGACAGTTGGTGTCTGCCCTACTGGGTAGCAACAGAAAAATCTCAAAAAGCCCTGGATGGTGTGTGTAAGAGCAGGGTTGGATTCAGGAGCCATGGCCTGACCAAAATCTGGTTTGCTAGGCACAGGGCCACATCAGTCAGATGACTGATAAATCCCTAGGAATGACAATGATAATGTAACTTTTCTCAGTGACGTGAAGTGCTCTGTCCTCAGTACAAAGGTGATGCTTTAGTTTTTATTACTTCCACATCTCTTCCGTTCCTACTCACCTTGAAAAGCAGCTATTGAGTACCTGTGTTCTTTGACTCTAGAACATAGGGTAGTTGGGTCAAATTTTAGTTTTTAAGCTTTAGACCCACATAGTTTTCTATCAAAGAGAAGATAACTGTTGTATGTTGTAATCTGTAATATATGTTGTTTATTAGCCTATTTCGAAAATTTGGTGATAAGCTAGGGATGTGTCAGTTTTGTGTCGGGAAGTGATTGTTCTCAAAAGAAACTTTGATCTGTTAGAAGGACCCATTTATCTAATGCTGTGATTAAAGACCCAACCATTTGCCTGCTGACAGGGCAATTAAGTAGACACCAAGTCCAGTTGTAATTGGAAACGAACAAGTTGTATTTTTAAAGTAGATATGAAAATTTGAGACAAACATGCCAATATGTGAGGCATTTTATAGCTTTGATTAATGCCATATGCTGTCATGAGTCAATACAGGAATGTCACCGTTAGACCTCACTGGTCAGAGCCCCTGTGATCATATTGTGAAAGCAGGAATCCGCTCCAAGCCAGAGCTCAGGGTGCTGAGCCATGCAAACAGGAACAGCATACATGCTTTCATTCCATTTGTGGCTTCCTAGGAGGGAGATTCAGGTAACATTTGTCCGGAATCTACAACCTGTCGAGCATCTTCACAAAATCTCATGTAGCCATCACAAGAATGAGTGTGTCAAGTATAATAAATAACTAGAAACTTCGGGCTAAGGAAATGACTCAGCTGCTAAATTATACTTGTTCAAGACCACTCACTGAGTTACGCTCAGAGCTGGGATTTGAACACAGATGTTGGACTCATGTTCTTTTTATGAAAGAGTCTGCTGTTCCTTCATCAAGTCTCCTCACAGTTGAAGTGCTGCTTGTTATCAGGCAAAGTCTTCTTTGCTTTGCAAGTTTCCCTTCCATTCTCAGCATGAAGAAGAGAGGTGGTGCTGGATCCACCCCAGCACTCGGAGCCCGTGGAGAGGACGGTGGAGGAAATGGGCTTCTGCCCTAATGTAATGTGTGAATCAGAGGGTGTCACGTAACCACATTTCCAGCCCCTTCATCTCCTCTTCTGATCTCTAGCACATTGCGAATGTGAGAAAACTGAGTTGCTTTTCACAAACATATTCTGTGACAAGCAGAACATGGCATACACGGTCTTAGGTTTTGATTTCTACAATAAACATCAAGCATAGCAGAAGAAAAAAATGGACATATATAAAAATTTATAGCAAGATCTGTCATATATTTGGTTAACATAAGCACTATTATAGGAAGACAGGAAAAAAATAGCTTACATTTTAGAGTTACATATAAACTCTGAGGTCACCGATAGATCGTTAGTGTCCTGAGAAGGCCCCAAAGAGTCCTTGTGCTGGAAAGCTGTACCTTCTGTCTTGTTTTTTTCGTTTTTCATTTTAAGAATCTCAGGTTTTATTGGCTAAAACACACTTTTTGAATAATTTCAAAATTTAACTGTTATGTGGATGTTTGCTTATCCCTCAAATGCTTGGATTAGTATCAAAGTTTGTTGAAGATTGAAGAACCTAAATTAGGTAAGGGTCCTATTGTGATTTTTAGGTCAATCAGAAAAAAAGTCAGTATGATAGAAGATGAATACAAACAGAAATCTGAATTTGAAGAATCTTCCCTCTGTGAGGCTATATTTGGACATTGGCTTTACCCCATATTTATCAGAGGGTTGTGATGGGTGGAGAGTGATCTGATCCATTGAGAGTACGTTTCCGCTCATTTAACCTTAACCTCTGAGTTCCAGAGCATCTCTTTGGAGAAACCCTTGCAGACACTAACTCCAAGGATCACAGAGCATAAGAGGAAACAGGCCTTAGTTACATAATTGTCCTGCAGGGAAGAGTCTTTAGCGCCCGGAAAGTCGGAGGGCTGCACATGTCTTGTGTATCGGCCCCCAGACTGCCCGTGCCGCTGTCCGTTTTCCCCTCTGCTTTTCCTTTCTGTCCCCATTATCTCTGCTGAGCTCTTGACCTTCCCCTACCCATCACCCGTTGTAATCAGGACGTGTATACTCCCTTGTAACAAATTGGAGAAAAGCTCGTTTAATGGGAGGTGGTGCCGACCATTTGGCGATGAAGCTGCAAACATGGACAGCCGGTGTGCAGATGTGCAGTCCAGCTGTGTGTGCAGCCGTGTCAAATTGAGCAGATTCATTCTTGGACGGGCACGGCAGGAGCAACTGCAGCAGCCAGAGCTCCGGAGCGTGGTTTAAGACTCTGCATGTCCGGTCCTTATGGCCACTCAGGGCTTGGCTTTCAACTGCAAGTTTCTTTTAAACAGATGTAACCTTTATCGACTTCCCACATCTGTACTATCAGTTTACAGGAAGCTCCACAAACGTGATTTTTCCCTGGAGCCTCAGGGCCACACTGCGGGATAGGCATGAGGCTGGGCTTCTACCTGGTGTAGCCTGGGCTTGAGCCCAGCTCCTCTATAAGAGTGTGGCTTTTTTTTTTCTTTAAGGGTTTAATTATTTGACAGCACAAGCAGAGAGTATGACAAGGAGAGGGAGAAGCAGACTCCCTGCTGAGCAGGGAGCCCTATGTGGGGCTTGATCCCAGGGCCCTGGGATCATGACCCTAGCTGAAGGCAGATGCTTAACCGACTGAGCCACCCGGGGTGCCCCAAGACTGTGGCTTTTAATTTTTTTTTTAAATTTTTTTTTTTTAATTTATTCACGATAGTCACAGAGAGAGAGAGGGGCAGAGACACAGGCAGAGAGGGAGAAGCAGGCTCCATGCACCGGGACCCCGACGTGGGATTCGATCCTGGGTCTCCAGGATTGCGCCCTGGGCCAAAGGCAGGCGCCAAACCGCTGCGCCACCCAGGGATCCCTAAATAAATTATTTACATACCTGCAAAGATATATAACAGTAATTTAGGAGTTGAAAGGGATTGTACGGGTGATTTTTTTTTTTAAGATTTTACTTATTTAAAAAAAAAAGATTTTATTTATTCATGAGAGAGAGAGAGAGGCAGAGACACAGGGAGAGAGAGAAGCAGGCTCCATGCAGGGAGCCTGATGTGGGACTTGATCCCAGGACCTCAGGGTCTCGCCCTGGGCTGAAGGCGGCACTAAACCGCTGAGCCACCCGGGCTGCCCTGTATGGGTGATTTAATTGCACTTTTTTTTTTTTTTTATTAGACTAGTAAAGGAAGTAAGGCACAGAAAGTGTAAGTTGCTTGCCAAACATCACATGGTAAAAAAAACAGCACAACATCCAAGAATTTCCATGGAAAATAAATGGAAGCTTATCATAGCCTAAAATGTAAGTGTGTACATAGTAGAAACAGAATTTTTAGAGAGACGAAATAGTTTTCCTATGTAACATAAGCCTAGCCAACTCAGGACTCACTTCCTAGTCAGAGGTTGCCTTTCCTTTTTTTTTTTTTTTTTTTAATTTTTATTTATTTATGATGGTCAAACAGAGAGAGAGAGAGACAGAGGCAGAGACACGGGCAGAGGGAGAAGCAGGCTCCATGCACTGGGAGCCCGACGTGGGATTCGATCCCGGGTCTCCAGGATCGCGCCCTGGGCCAAAGGCAGGCGCTAAACCGCTGCGCCACCCAGGGATCCCAGAGGTTGCCTTTCCATTGTGACACACCGCAGTTCCTCAGAGTTGCCAGTAGCAGCTATGCTGGCATTGTTGTCTATCTTTTGTGGACATATTTGGAACTCGGGGTCAAGGATGTCCCTGAGAACGCAGGCCTTGCAGTTAGTCTCCTTGTAAACCAGAGGTTACTGCCCGCTGTGCCAGACCCGAGCTGACCTCTCCTGCTGCACGTATCACGGATCACGGTAAGGGCCTAACGGGATGAAAGGTGTGGGGCCCACTCACATCCCCAGCCGTGGGGAGCACGGTTGCTGTGCTTTGGAAATATTTTAAAATTCATTTATGATAGAATTGTCTAATGTGAAGACTTTCCTCATCAGTCTTACTTGCTCTAAAATCAGATTAAGCCTAATATGGAGTTAACATTTAAATTTTGTTTTTAATCTAGAGGCTAACCCTGGAGACTAAATACTAGGGTCTAGGGGATCCCTGGGTGGCGCAGCGGTTTGGCGCCTGCCTTTGGCCCAGGGCGCGATCCTGGAGACCCGGGATCGAATCCCACGTCGGGCTCCTGGTGCATGGAGCCTGCTTCTCTCTCTGCCTGTGTCTCTGCCTCTCTCTCTTTCTCTGTGTGACTATCATAAATAAATAAAAAATTAAAAATAAATACTAGGGTCTAGCAGTTATATTTTCTCCCTTCTTTCTCTTCTTGGTTTTGGTTTATTCTAATTATGTTGATTGTTCCTTTGACATTTGTTAGCTAATGCCGACTGTGTTGGTACTTTGCAGAATAAGGAGTAATTACATGGTTTTTTCACCAAATTTTCTAATTTAAGTGCAGCTGACCCTTGAACAATGCAGGGTTTAAGGGACCCTGGACCCCCTCGTACTCAGAAATCTGCAGATACTTTTTTACTAAGAGAGTACTGTTAACAGGAAGCCTTACTGATAATCGTTAAAAAATATTTTGTATGTTATCTGTTTCATATACTGTAATCTTACAATAAAATAAGCTAGAGAAAGTAAAATGTTAAGATTATGAGTGGGGCCTGGCTGGCTTAGTTGATAGAGCATGTGACTATTGATCTTGGGGTTATAAGTTTGAGCCCCATGTTGGGTGCAGAGATTGCTTAATAAATGGAAGTTTTTTTTTAAAAAAGGATTTATTTATTTATTTGTTTGTTTGTTTGTTTGTTTATGATAGACATAGAGAGGCAGAGACCCAGGAGGAGGGAGAAGCAGGCTCTATGCTGGGAGCCCGACACGGGACCTGATCCCGGGACTCCAGGATTGTGCCCTGGGCCAAAGGCAGGCGCTAAACCGCTGAGCCACCCAGGGATCCCCAATAAATGGAAGTTTAAAAAAATTATAAGAAAATACATTTACAGTACTATACTGTATTTATTTTAAAAATTCTGGGTATTAAGTGGACCTACACAGTTTAAAACCCATGTTGTTCAAGGGTCAAGTGTAATTTTTATTTAATTCTTCTATTTCTCATTTAAAAACAGGCTTATAAATTTCATTGATGCAAGGATATTTCTTTATATAGTGGATTAATTTAAACATCAGAACTTATCCATTGAGATTTACTGTGTGCACACTGTGTATGTGTATAACACTTAACATTTCTTGCAGGGTTTTTTGTTGTTAGGTGGTCTGGAAATGTCTCATTCATTTCATTCATTTTATTTTCCCAGAGAACTTCCAAAAATGATATGAAAATAACTCGTTTCACAATAATTTTTTTTTAAATCTCTTTGTGGGGCTTGAACTCACAACCCCAAGATCAGGAGTCACATACTTTACCAACTGAGCCAGCCCAGACACTCTCCACACATATGTTTTTAAAATTATCAGTGTCCGGGTTAGAATTCAGTGATTCATGAGTTGCATATAACAATGCTCATTACATCTCCTTAATGCTCATCACCCCATGACCCCATTCCCCCCTCCACTTCCCCTCCAGCAACCCTTAGTTTGTTTCATACATTTTTTTTATTCAGTTCTCACAGCGACCTTTTATGAGGAAAGCAGCACTGATACTGAATGGATTAAGAACGTTGACAATTGGAGAGATTTTATTTTGCTCAAGGTTGCACAGTTAGTGCCAGGGGTGTTGCTAGAATTAGAATGGGCTATTCCATTATTCTGACTTTTTTTTTCCCCTGCATACGTGTGACGTCCTCTAATTAGAACTCAGTTGAACAGATTCAAGCATTCGTTCATTTGACACATATCCACTGAGCACTTGGGTGCCATTAGCATCGGAGGTATGGGGATGCGGTGGTGAGAACAGATATGATCTGTGTTCTCACAGAGCTTGATAAACAAGGTCGTTTTCAATAGTGATATTTTCTTTGAAGAAAATGAAATGAGGGACTCCTGGGGGGACTCAGTGGTTGAGCGACTGCCCTCGGCTCAGGGTGTGATCCTGGAGTCCCGGGATCGAGTCCCACGTCGGGCTCCCTGCATGGAGCCTGCTTCTCCCTCTGCCCCGGTCTCTGCCTCTCTCTCTGTGTGTGTCTCATGAATAAATAAATAAAATCTTAAGAAAAGAAAATGCAATGGAAGGTGAGTGATGGTGGGGGGTCACTTCAATTTGGGAAGTCTGGTACAGCCCCTTTGAGGCGGTGACAGTGCATTCTACTGGTGGATTAGGTTTGTGGAAGGATTAGATATGTGGAAGATACAAAAATAAGACCAGTTCCTATTGCCCTTGGGAAGCCTATATAGGCTATATAGTTCCTATCTTTAAGGCCAGCCAATAGTTGATGAATTTTTTTTATCCAACTTATTTTTATCTGGTGTATTGGAATCTGCATGTTGAAAATTTAAAATTCTTGCATAGGGCCCAAGCATTGCTTTTTTTTTTTTCCAGATAATTTACTCACTACTTATATCTTCTAAGAATACACAGCTTTTTCTCAGTTCTCATGTGGTTATTGTGTTAATGATTAGACATCTTCTCTCCTTCATCTTATCCCCACTTTTTTCAGATTTTTTCCAGTGGCATCTGTGCTTTTCTTGCTTTTCTAACCTTGCATTTATTTTCCTGCAGATCTCAACATCTGCTGCAATTTGACTACTCAGGTTAGTGAAAATTTGCCCATTTATCAGTTTTGTGCCTAAGGCAGTATTCACCAGTATTCTCCTACTTAAGATGAATAAGGATCTTTACTTCTGGCCACTTATAATTCATTAATGGTGGAAGTTAAATATCTACAGAACAGTCATCAAAACAAACTAGTTGAGGTTTTTAGTTTTTCTAGGTTTTTTTTTTTTTCCTCTTTCAAAGTATAATATACTAATATAGGAACTTGATAGGACAGGGCAATAATTAATACGTAAGAAACCTAGAAAACTGATCATTTACAAATGAGTAAACTAAAACAGAGCTGCTGCTTTTAGTAAGGCAGAGTAAGTTGTCATGAATTCCAAATTATATTTAGTTAGACAAAAGTAAGTATTTGTAGATAATTCAGTAGTTTTTAGAAGCGGTACACAGTTTATTCAGTCATGAAAATTATCCCTAGAATATAGGCCCCAAACTGCTGAGAGATTTCGAATTTATAGAGGAGAAAGAAATCCAAAGACACCTTTTTAACTTCAGTAGAAACCAGCAATAGCATATTTTTGTCAGGCCCTAATAGTGTATAATATATTCAATGTAAGTATGGGAAAGGCTGGTGAAAACTGGAATTTTCTACAAAATACATTGAGTTTTGGGTGGGAGTTGTCCTGACACCTCAGGAAATGGTAAAGAATAGATGGGTAAAGTAGACTGGAGACATCACAAGGGCGGGGACTGAACCCCCTCTTCATTACTTCTCCCCCAGCACCTAGCCTATGCATGCATAGCACTCAAAATACTTTTTGACCAGTTTTACCCTGAGCTTGTAGATTGGTTGACTTGCTGAAGTATGTGTTCTACTAATTTCTCTTGTGACTGTTCTCATTCTAACAGCGCTTTATGTTCTTTAAGTTCTTTCGTTCTTTTGATCTTTTGATCTTCAGTATAATAAACCCTGAAGGTGAGGAATTTCTTTTGTTTTTTTTTAAATTTTCTTCTATAGGGAAGGACATTAGTTGATTTAGAGACTTTCTCTCGTCTCACACCTTCAGTGTGAGGGTGTAGTTTAAATAATAGAAATGAAAGTACCCTTGTCTGTTTTCAATGTGGAGTTATTTAAATACATGGAAATCCAGTGGTAAGAGGTACATAGTGTTGAAGCATGAGTGTTGAGGCTGAGATGGCACCTGCTGTGCCTTGTACCTTCTCCTAGCTGCTTCCAGAAGATTGGGATGACAGCCCCACAAGTAGGCTAACAGATGTTCATGCCTCTCTTGACCCTTGCACACATTTGTGGAGTTTAAAATATCACCATATATTGATTATTGGATTTACTAAACATTTTAATAGCCTCAACATAAATCAGGTGTGCCTGTGCCTATTTAATTGTATCTCTATTTACCGAACACATGGTTTATATGTTTCTAACTCCTCAGGAGCTGCCCCAGGGACTTTTTTTACAGTTTCTTGCCACATGTCTCTTTGCTCTTGCTCTTCAGCTTGGGGTCAGGATTACTCAGTCCTAGTGTCCCTGTCCCACTCTTTCTTGTGAGGTGCTCTCTAAGCTCTGTGTCACGTTGCCCTTTAGGGCAACCCTATCACGTGTCTAGAGCAATGTATCAGACCCAGGACCTCCTTTTAACTGCTGAAATAAAATGCCTAGATCATAAAAGCTACCCATAACTTAAAGAAAATAATGCCCATCTTTAACATAAGAAATAAAAAGTAATTTTTAATAAAAATTTTAATAACAATTTTTAATAAAATCATGTATATTTTTAAAGTTGATGTGGAGTGCTCCAATCGGATAGGGGGCCACCAAATGTGGGGGTCTCGACTGGGTGGGGGCCACTGGTGCAGGTGTGAAAGAGTTCACCCAAGGTAGAACAAAGGAGATAGAATTTTATTGGAAACACTGCAAGGAAGCAGCAGGTAGGACAGCAAAGGAGACACTGTGGTGAGATGGTGGTGAGGGGCCAAACTGTGGCAGAGTGATGGAGTATGGGGACTTGGGAATTTCTCCTTTTTTCGTCATCTTAGGACCTGTGCCTGGTTGTCATTGGTCAGTTCAGGCCTCTGGCTGTTTCAAGGTTGCTCACTTAAGGAGCCTGTTTACTTCAGCTCCTAACCCTGCAGACCCTTTTGTCTTGCTCAAGTTTCCAGTGCTCAAGCCTGTTGCCTCAAAGTGGCCTCTGCGTTCCCCTCTAACAGATCAACAGTGCCAAATCTTTGGCATTTGGGCGGAGGTCTCATCATCAGTAGCTTCTTTTTGCTGAATGAGGGGCATGGAGATGTCCGTAGCTGTGGGTCAGTATTGGTTAGTTGGGAACTTATGTATAGGAATTACGAAGGGCGGAGGCAGCTGAGTCCAAGGTAAACTGCAGGTGTGACTCTCCCTGCAGATGAGTAGAGAGGATCATCTGCCAGCCTGAAGTTATGGCAGTGACGGAAACTATTGTTGGAAAATCCATTCCATTTTTCAACTATTCAAGTAATCGTATGCCCATGGGGTCCCGCTAATATCCCTACAGAATGACAAGCAGGAAGACTGTCTATACATGAGCTGTTGTGGCAGTTTCTCTGAATTTTACCTCAAGTTGTCCAGCTTAGGCAAACAACAAACAATTAAAGACCGTTAGTCAGGGGCGCCTGTGTGGCTCAGTCAGTTAAGTCTCTGACTCCGCGCAGGTCATGACCTCAGGGTTGTGATCCAGCCCCATGTCGGGCTCCATGCTGGGTGTGGAGCCTGCTTAAAATTCTCTCTCCTCCTCCTCTTCCCCCCCCCCCATTAAAAAAGTTAATCAAAACTAGAATCTAACATCCATAAGAATGTGTTCTTGAAACATAATTTTTCTCTGAATTCACCATTATTTCCAGATAGCCAAGTCAAGACTAATTCTTGTATTCGTTTGAAGTTTTATATAAATAATCTCTACACCAATCTGGGGTTTGAACTCAGGACTTCAAGATCAAGAGTCTTCTCCACAACTGAGCCAGCCGGGCACCTCAACACTAATGTGTTTGTAAAACAAGTCCAGTTTTAACACATTTAGCCTAATTATTTACATAAACTCAGCAAGAATAGTGATTGATCATATAGATTCTTTAAAATCTGCTTTGCTGGAACTTTTTATAGGGAATCTCTAGATTGAACTTTTAATAGCCAAACCAAATTCATTCATTCAGATATGTCTTCAATATCTATAGATTTGGGTGAATTCCTCTTCTTGATATCCCTAAAACATCCTAAGTTTCCCACATTCCTCTTCTTGATATCCCTAAAACATCCTAAGTTTCCCACACCTGCCAAGAAGTGACATTCTTGACTCATCTGGTAAGGCTGCTGGGAACTTGTAAGCAAAGTATCAGGACATTTCCAAGGGGCTTTATTAGCTCCGTAAAGTCAGCCTTATTTCTTAAAGCTGTTTGGGCGTATCAGAATCTACGCATGTCTCTCTCAAATGTGACATTCCCGTCAAAGCCTTGGTAAAATAACCGATGTTTCCATTGGTGTCCTGTTACAAGGAGAACAGATTCTTCTTGAACTTAGGCAAATAACTATAAATGCCGTGAAAGAAAGAATACTCAGAGGTTTTGAATTTCATAGTATTCAGGTAGGGAGAAAAGTTAAATGTTTCAACGTATTCGCAAAGGATAGATATTTTAAGAGGAAATTTCCTTAATCTGGAAGAGCAAACATTAGAGAACCAGCAGTGTTTTAAACAGGAGTCACAAAAACTATAATCATCTTCCTCAGTTCACTTAGTTCCATGTTATTCTTGTTCAATTCAAATGCAGTGGTTTTTAGGTCTGGACATTCTTACCCATTTTAGTTTTGTAATTTTAAAGACCTCAAAAACCTGTATTTGTCAAAAAGTCCTTTTTGTGAATCTCCTTGAAGACAAAACTCATTTTGCGAGAGCATCAGAACAACTATAAATGACAAAAAAAAAAAACCCTCAGAAATGGACATGGTTAAAGATTTCATATAAGAGTTCATTATAATGCAGCAGACAAGGAAATCTGGTTATTTCTGTGACACCTAGAATTTTAATAATTAGAATGTCAAGCAATGACCTTATGCCAAAACATATTAAAGCTTTAGGAATTTGATATAATTGCTAAAATAGTTATAGCATTTGCCCAAACAACGTAACCTAAGGCTAAGTCATTATTTAACAGTTCTTCTGGAGCAACTTAATGTACCAAATAAACAAGCTCAATTACTCAAAAAGATTTCATTTAGAATTTGAATCTTGGGAATTTTGTTTAAAAAAAAAAAACTCAAGAAGTTATAAAGCACATGCCTAAGTAGGATTACAGATCATCACAAAACTTAAAACATTTATCTATTTATTTTTTAAAGATTTTATTTATTCATGAGAGACACAGAAAGCCAGAGAGAGAAGCAGGATCCATGCAGGGAGGGACTTGATGTGGGACTTGATCCTGGGACTCCAGTATCATGCCCTGGGCTGGGGGCAGATGCTCAACCGCTGAGCCACCCAGTGATCCCAAAACTTAATTATTTATTTAACCAAGGTGGCAATAAGATTCTAAAGCAAATGGGGTTTTATAGTTATTAGCAAAACTTAGCTCCTTTAATATTGAGAAGTTTTAGTTCTCTGAAGTAATGAAAGACCTGATAAAGACAAAATAGAAACTTTGGTTTTCTGGGCAGATAAAAAGAAAAAAAAAAAGCCCTCTGTTCCATTTTCGTATCAAGAGCAGACTAACAATCCAAGAAAACTTTGTCATTTTAATAGAGTAAAGCAGAATTTTAATCTCACACCAGTGTACTTTTTAAAATCTATTCATTTCAATAACAGTCTGTCCTGACCACACATAAAATTTTTTTAATTTTTACTATTCTTAAAGATTTTATTTGAGAGAGAGAAAGAGGAAGAAGGGGAACAGAGAGGGAGAGGGAGAAGCATACTCCCTGTACTCCCTGCCGAGTAGGGAACCTGATGCTGTGCTTGCTCCCAAAACTCCAGGATCATGACCTGAGCTAAAGGCAGACACTTAACCAACTGAGCCACCCAGGTGCCCCTAAAATTATTAAAAAAAAAAAAAGAAAAAGTGTGTGCACGCAGGGATGGTGGGGAGAGAAGGGCAGAGGGAGAATGGGAGAGAGAGAATCTCAAGCAGACTCCCCACTAAGTGGGGAACTGGACATGGGCTTAAACTTACGACCCTGAAACCATGACCTGAGTTGAATTCAAAAATTGGATGCTTAACTGACTGAGGCACCTAGGTGCCCCCAAAATTCTTTACTGAAGCTTTCCCTTCTCAGACCTTCTACGACTTTTGCATTCAGATTTTTATCCCAGACTTTTTCTCTCCAAACAACCAATCTCATTATAGGACAAATTTTTTTTTTTCCTTCAACAAAAATTTATTCTCATTCCTTATATTTTCCTCACATATCTCCTAATTTTCTACGTACAGAGTTGTTTTCCTTATTTCCATCAATCCTAATTACATTTAGCAGGATTTAAAAATAGAAACTTGTCTCCAGTGAAAACTAAGTAGTAACTAACTTGGTAACTTGTGAATTGCTACACCAGAATTCTTTAGATCTGATATTTATGAATACATTTCATAATTTTAAAAAACATAACTTTTCCATAGGACATTCTTTCAATAAGGCACAAAGCATGTTTTCCAACAGACTCAAGTTATCTTTAGTTTTTCTGCAGTAAGAAGCCAAAAGCATAAGCCTATATTTAGTATTTAGTAATCAGTTCTTCAGTATTTTATCTTTTTTGGAAACAACTTTGCTGTCCAGTGAATTCAATTCAATTCATCATCCAAGCCAAACTGTAAGATTTCAAGTTCCCAAAGACTTTGAAAGTTATACACAGGGTCAGGTGGGCCATGAAACTGAGCAAGACACATTCTGCAGTTTTTGTGGAAGTCAGGATTTTGGGGACAGTGCCATGAAGGCTTGTATATTTGAGACCTCTGACCATTTGGAAGAATTCCAGCAAAAAAGGGCAAGCTGGAAAACAGTATTATAAGAAAGAGTTCTGTGGAGGGGTCTTACCTTTTGGTCTGGGAATTTGTACTGAGGCCAGGAAACCCTACATAAATAGATGAGGCCTTTTTCCTCAGGCGTTGGGGGTCAAATTTGCTCCAGTTTTTAAGAATACAGCCCAAGAGGGAGTCCAAAGGAACTCAAAGAGGGGGTTTGTCCCCGAGTGGGAAGGACTGGCTGCTGATTTCCAAGAGGTATCCCACCAAAGGGAACGAAACTCTGACTCCTGGTTGTAATTTCAGTCAGGGCGTCCCTCTGACCTGAAAAAAGATGGGACCTTATGCAGAGAGACTGAGTCTACTGGGGCATCCCACCCAGAAGAAGGTCACAGCAAATGGGGGTGTCCCCTGCAACAGTGAAAGCCTGACACCTGATTGCCAAACTGGGGTGGAAAAAGAAGGGAGAGGACTCACCACCCAGATGTGTGGGAATGTGTTTTGCCTATAGATCAAGATGGTGGCTGGACCTACCAAAACAAAGGAAAAGGGGGAGCAAGGTAGCTGAGTGTCAGGAAAGGGTCCTGAGTCCATAATGTACGCAGATTCGCCCTGGAGGAGCTGTAGGTGAAGTGGGAGAGGAGAGGAAAGGGGTCCTTAGCCCTCATGGGCATGGGCAGTGCAGCCTCTTTGCCCTCAGACCTTTGGACCACACCAGAGAGCCGTCCTGTTCAGGGACCTTTGGTTGTCTGAGGAGTACTAGAGTTAGACTGCCAAAGAGCTGGAAAGAAAAAGAAGAGGGAGGGAAGGATCCCTCACCCTTTTGGGCAGGGGTGGCCTGGTGGTTCCCTGTGGGCTTCAGATCCTCACCAAGGAGTAACTTTGGCCAGAGGTCATCGGATCTCCAAGGAGTGCTGGAGTTGGTTCCCTGAGGGAAAGTCCTAAGAAATTTCCAGAGCCAACAGAGGGTCCCCATATGGGCCACCAAATGTGGGGCGTCCCAGTGGTGCAGGTGTGAAAGAATTCACCCAAGGCAGGACAGGAAGGATAGGAGTTGACTGAATATGCTGCAAGGGAGCCGCGGGCAGGACAGCAAGGGAGGGACTGTCTTGGATGAGGTGGTGGTGGTGAGGGGCCACAGTTAGAAGGCAGAGTGATGGAGTTCGGGGACTTAGGAAATTGTCCCTTGTATGGTCATCTTAAGGACCTGTGCCTGATTGTCATTGGCCGGTTCGGGCCTCTGGTTGTTTCAGGGTTGGTTGCTTTATGAGCCTGTTCACATCATTTAAAACAGATGCAAACCTGGAAACACACAGTACCTCAAAAGAGCATCACAAACAGGAATCTGCACCTGCAGAGCTGCTGTGCCACGAAGTGCTCTTCGAAGTGTTAGTTACTCGGGCAGGCAGTGGACTGCGGCTGAGCCGTCTAAGGCATCTTACCAGAGGGGAGACTGTCTAGCTCCTTTGCAGACCAGACACTGGTTTTCTTTCTTTCTTTTTTTTTTTAATTGGAGGAAGTGAGCAAGGAGAGAGAGGATCCCAAGCAGGCTGCACACCCAGCGTAGAGCCTGACCCCGATACAGGGCTTGATCCCACAACTCAGAGATCATGACCTGAGCTGAAATTGAGCAGATGCCTAACCGACTGAGCCACCCAGGTGGCCCCAGACAGACACGGTCTTAATTCACAGTGCATTGTGTTCATCCAAATTAGGGACCAAGGGTCTGAGAGGGCTGAATCTGGGCCAACAGTGAGACCCCAGAAGGAAACTGCTTCGAATCAAATTTGGATTTAGGTGGAATAAATAAAATATAAATCAACAGATTGAACATCTTTCATTGTTCAGGAAGGACTAGAACAGTTCTTGTTAATTTGTGAAACATCTGGCATAGAAATTGTCAGCGTCGCTAAATTTCACGTTACCCCAAAACCCTAGTGATTTATGTTCTATTTTGCATTGAAGTCCATCTTCTAAAATTCAGGATTAGGGTATCCCGGGTGGCTCAGTGGTTTAGCGCTGCCTTCAGTCCAGGGTGTGATCCTGGGGTCCCAGGATCGAGTCCCACATCAGGCTCCCTGAATGGAGCCTGCTTCACCCTCTGCCTGTGTCTCTGCCTCTCTCTGTATCTCTCCTGAATAAATAAATAAAATCTTTAAAAAATAAATAAATAAAATGCAGGATTATTTGAACTGGCATCCAAATCCAAATTGCTTTTGATTGATAATTCCTTCAGAATATTTTGCCAAATCTAGATCTGATCTAGTTAATGCTATGTCAGGGGTGGATTTTTTTTTTTAATGTTTTTTGTTTTGCTTTTTTCTTTAAGGAAAAAAAATTTTTAAAGGGAAAGTAAATACTTTAAAGAAATTTTAGAGTTAGAAAATGTTTTCAAAAAAATGTTTTCAAAGTTAGATCAAGATTTTTTTTTTTTTTTTGAGCCATCAGCTATCTTTCTTCCTTCTGGAAACTCTTATGTTTCTGCTTCTTGGTGGCTGTGAAGTAATCTTCGCTCTGGAAACTCTTGATCTGTTTTCTCAGTCCTGACCTTTACGTGGATTAACAGTGCAGCGTGTGATTGCTAACACCGTGGAAGCCCATCTTCGGGAAATGGAAAGACTGGCCGTTTAAGAAAACCAGCAGAGCCAGCTCCCGGTGCCTCCTGAAGTCCTGTGAGGCCAAAGGTCTGCTCGCTCCCTGGTCAGCCGCTCAGGGGGCAGCGGTACCTGCCCCCCCCCCCATCACGACTCAAACATCTTGTTGGTAAATAGACACGAGGCCACCTGCAGACGGTGCTTCTCAAAAACGGTGGGAGGCAAAGGATTTTATGTTTTCATTTCAAGCAAATCTTAGTGCTGTTGTAGGCTCAGGCACAGGTGACCAAACTGCCGAGCTGAAACGACATCTGAGGCTGACCTGATGATTCAGGAATGGCTTTGAACAGCCGTAAGGTCCTGTTTCAATATTGTACGACGTAAAGGGCTTAATCTGATGTTTGCAAATCTGCGAGTTTAGTTTCCCCTCCGATCACCTCAGTGGGGTTGCTGGCGAGGCTAAGTGAGTGAATGCGCCACTTGCCTTAATTTACTTCCTTAGCAAAAACAGAGAAAACCTAGTTGTTTAAAAAAGGCAAGAAAAAAAAAAAGCGCAAACGCTCATTCCATTCAGATGTCTATTCATCTTACTTTGAAGTCCAAGGTTAGTGCAAATTTTTGATTTGCAGCAAATCCTAAGATTATCCATTAACTACTCTAGCAGGCTTCCTACTCCCTTTGGAAGTTTTAAAGGGGCCGGGCTCTTTTCTCGGAGTTTATCTTTAAAGAAGTGTACTTTCAGCACAGCCGTCTTCCAGAGCGATGGGATAGCTTTCCAAATGTTGAAGGGGTGTGTTAGAGACCAGTCTTGGCTGCGTGCAGGTGAGGCAGCGGGGTGAAGAGCAAGTACCAGTGCCCGGGACTCTGCGTCCCTCTTGGCAAGTAGGGCGCTGCTTTTGTCGTAAGGAAGGTTTACGTTGCACTCGGTAACAGAGCAGGCTTTATTAGAAAGAGTTCTTCATTACAGAATCACTGTAAACGCCGCGCGGCCTCCACCACCCTGTCTGGGGATGTCGCGTGCAACGTAAAGGATCCAGGCCCCTGACCTGGCCACAAGAGTCTAGGCTCCTGAGGGGCAAAATGAGGGCCTGTTGTCCAGTTTGAGGATGTGGGTCTGAAGAGGGGAGGCAGCAGATCAGGGAATCGGAATCCTCCCAGGCCGGGACAGACCATGGCTGCGTTCCTGGAATTTCTGTGTCACAGGGCACAGTAACTGCGCCGCCGTGGAGGACAGGTACTGTCGACTCCCCGCGTCAGTGTGCCCGGCAGCGCGCCGCTGGAGCTCTTTCCGTCTTGCTTTCCCGGCCTCCCTACATTACTGCCTTTTGGGTTTTGCTTTTGTTGTTTTGTTTGTTTGTTTGTTTGTTTGTTTGTTAGCCCTCAGAACTTGAGTCAGCAGCTGTTATTGCAGATCCGCATCAGAAATCATTATCTTGAAGTGTCCCGTAGTCGTTCTTCTTTATCCCCCAAAGATACATAGTTTAACCTCTCTGTACAAAAGTTTGGTCATCAAAAACAAAAAACAAAACAAAAATTGGATCATCATCTTTACGTAATAAGTTATGTGAATGGTACACAGAAGACCCTGAGCAAAAACCACCCACCCCTTAAAGAGTTGGAGGCAGGGGCAGCTGAGGTTGAGGACCTTCACGGCATCGGCCACGTCACACACTTGTAGAACATACTGCAGGTAGTTATCGACCTTTCTGACCAGTGACCTCCTTGCTTTGCTGCCTTGTGCCACCACCGGGTTTCCAGGGTTTCTGCAAATGAAGTGATTCAGGGGTCCCTTCTCTTGGGTACTCCTCTACTGTGCAGCTATTTGTTAAGGAGAAGCTGGAAATTCTGCTGCACTTGCATCAGCTTTATGGGAGCTGGTTTTGTATCTGGGCCCTCACTTGGTTTCCTTCACGGCTGACTAAGAGCCCGAGGACTCAGCCTGGGGTCTCCGTGGAGGGACAGCACGTCTGAGGTCTCCCTGTGGCTCTGTGGCTCCTCCGCAGGGCAGAGGTGCAGAGGGGAGAGAAGCCAGCTCGGCAGCTGACGTTCTTAGGCTCCCATCCCAGCCTCTCCAAAAGGAACCTGCTTCTGGGCTCTAGAGAGGGAAGAGGAAGCTCTCCCTTGGAGTCGGCTGGTCAGAAACAGGTCATCCGTAGATACGGGTTGAATCACCATTTACTTGAAGTGGAGGATGGTTGGGAGGAAGGGCAGACTGTGAACTACTTTACCTTTTCTTCTTTTTTTCTTTCACCCGTGATGTGGAATGAGCAGATATTTAGGGATATGAATTCTTGGTTACTTTGGATAACAAAACAATAAATAGGATTTCACACAATCCAAAAGTGGCTTCTTTGGTTAACAAAAGTTGCTTGAATGATGAAAAATGTTTCCGGAGCAGATGGCAATCAAACTGTCAGCAAGGTTCTGGTAATCTCGGAGAGGTGTGCAGCCCTGGAATGAGCACGGGTTTCAGAACATAAATAATAGACTGACTCCTGCCCGGAAGGTTCTTCTACATCCAAAGTCCACCTGAAACAACTGCTCTACAGAGTGATGTTGTTTCTTACGCAGAGAGTGGCCTCTTGTTATAAACTCTGTATTGGTTTAAAAAGTTAGATTAGGGGAGCCCTGGGTGGCTCGGTCAGTTGAGGGTCCACCTCATGACCTCAGGGTCATGGGATCAAGCCCCATCTTGGGCTCTGCTCAGCAAGGAGTCTGCTTGAGATTCTCCTTTTGCCCTTAACCCCCTGTGTGAGCTAGTATGTGGGCACACACTCTCTAAGATAAACAAATCTTTAAAAAAAAAAAAACACTCATAAAAGATTAAGAGGCAGCTTATCGGTTGAGCGTCCAGCTCTTGATTTTGGCTCAGGTCATGATCTGAGGGTGGTGGGATGGAGCCCCATATCGGGCTCTGTGCTGGGTGTGGAGCCTGCTTGGGCTTCTCTCTATCTCTCCCCCTGCCCCTGCCCCTGCTCACCGTCTCTCTCAAAAAAAAAATTAAAGAGTTTTAGATTAAATATGGAAACATCTGTCCATCATTCTCATGTCTTTATCCAATAACTCTATTAGAAATATCAACTTTGCCTAATATTTATGCTTTCTGCTAAAGTGCATGCCAGTCTCCAGAGGATGAGACATGGGCAGATAATCATAAAATAGTCTGCAGCAATCCTGGGATCCCTAGGCTGCAAGTGGAACGCCCCAGATCTTCTAGGTCTGGTACCTCAATGAGGAAGGAGGACCCAGAGATCCAGCCTCGCTAGATTCTGTTCTCCGACCCCCCAATCTCCTTACTTACTGACCAGAGAAACCTTTTCAGCTTGTGGATTTTGGTGAGGGTGAGAAGGAGGTATTAGAAGCTGAAGTTCTTGTTTTATTTTAACAGCAACAAATTTTAATGAAATAACCCCCTAATAGTTGGAGAACTATTTCCATTTAAGCATAATTTGAATTTACCAAACTTCACCACTTTCAAAAGACCCAAAACATTTCACCTTATTCCTTTTAAGGATTATAAAGTAGAGCAAGGGGAAAAAATAAACTGCTAATAAAGGATAATAGCAGTTTGGCAGGCAGCTGTTCTTAGTTTCATCAAAAGAATGACTGGTAAATTTAGTTTTTTTTTTTAATACTAAAGAATGTCTTTTAAAAAGTTATATTAGATCCTTTGGGTACTTATTGAAGTAGATTAGTACATTAAATCTGGATTCAAATTCCAGAATAAAGCTGATGACTACACATAATTATGTCCCACCTGCCTTAAATCATGTTATTCATTTTCTTCAGAATTGAGCTGGAATCCATCTTTCCACTTTGTCTAAATTTCACTTACTGGGGAGTGATCAGAGTCTGGGAGGAATAAGCCAGGTTGAGGTTACCTTTATCAACAGCTGTCTTATCTTTGCAGCCACAAGTGGATTTCGTGGACGAGCACCGTTCACTAGAAATATAAGGCAACCACATTATGTAATTTATAGTTTTCTCGTTTCTATATTTAAAAAAATATTTTTAAAAACATGAAATTAGTTTCACAGTACGTTTTATTTAACATAAGCAAAATATTTCAACATGGAATCAGTTTAAAATCATTGAGATATTTTGCATGCTTTCTTTTCACCAAGTCTTCTAATTTGCTGTGTGTTTTCTACCTAGCCCATCTCAGTTTGAGTTAGCTACATTGTAAGTGCTCAGTAGTCCCCAGGTGACTAGTGGCTACCATGTGGGACGGCACAGTGTTAACATGGTGTGTGTAAGGAGATAGCTGGAGGTGAGGCTTTTACCTGTCAAACCAGGAGTTAGAGCTTCACCCCCAAACACTATGGGAGCCATCAAAGGATGTTAGGCAGAGAAGTGTTTTTAATTTTAATTCTTGGCAGTCTCCGAGAATATAAATTAGAGATTCAGGAGTTGGGGCCTCAAGCAAGAAGCATGCTAGCTAGGAGGCTGCTGTTTGTCTAAGTGAGGAGTGATAGGAACCTGAACTAAAACATGAGAAACACAGACCAAAGGAAGTATGTCTGAGGGAGGTAGGGGGTAAAATCATCAGAATTTGGGGGTGACTCCTGGGTCTTAGGAGATGGAGTAATCTGGGACGGTTGTCAGGCTTCTCCTTTGCGTCGTTGGGCCAGCAGTCGATGTGTTACCTGAATGGAGGGAGGGCAGGTTGGCACAGGGGAGAGGGGTTCAGCATGGCCCATGCTGCCTTTGAGGCGTCTCTGGCAGGTGGATAGGTCTCGTTTGATGTGTAAGAGTTCACACAAGAGACTGTAGCCTTGGAAGCTAGAAAGACTGGGTAGGAACATTCGGTACTTAAAGTGCCAAGGAAAACGTTAGGCAGTAACAAGATGGGGACGTAAGACTGAGGTAATCAAGGACAGCTTTATAGAAAAGGTGGGATCTGAGCAGAGTTCAATTAAAGAATGGGTAGGATTCAGAAAGTCAAAGATAACAGAAGAGGCAACAGAGTTGTAGAGAGGGAAGAAAGTATGAGTCCATGAGACGTGTTTAAGCGACACCGAATAAACCTGTCCTGCTGGGCCAGATGGGATTAGGGCTGAGATCAAAGCGGGTCTAATGCAGTTTGCAGACATGTTTTGTTTGGCTTGCGTGGGGTTGGATCATGCAGCGTTCTAAATATTAGGTAGGTGCCAACATTTCCACACAAAAAATTTCTGACGTTCCTTTAAAATGAAAGGGGGCTGGGAGACAGACTTGGCAACGTGGTGGTCCTACACGGTGAAAATCAACTTAAATACGTGCTCCCGCTCTCCAACGAGACTGTTTCCCTCCTTAATGTTACTTGCCGGAGTCCTGTAGGTATTTGCATTTTCTGCTTTTGAGTCGAGGATCAGTAGGTAATAAAGGCACAAGGATAGACTGGTGACAGATTATGAAGGGCTTCTGATACCAAACTAGAGAATATAAACGTAGGCGGTAGGCAGCTGATGACTAAGGGATTGATGAGATTAAACTCCTATTTAGAAGGATTGTTCTGGACCAGCGTGGAAATACAGAAGTTAGGGAGAAGGGTTAGCAGTTTTGAAAAGGAAAAGACAGATGTGGTGGTGTTGGCGCATCCAAGTGGGCATAAAAATGCGAAATGGAAGTCTCTTAAGGGGATGTCATTCATCCCCAAGGCTACTAGGACCACCTGGGAACCATTGGGCCATTGAACTTGCAGGGTAATTTGCTTTGCAGGCTTCTGGAATTCTGGCCAAAGTTTGGCGTAGGGAACAGTAAGTGATTGTCTCAAACAGCTGTTTGGATTTGTTCAAACGTCTCTGTGACCTCAGAGCAAACAGTGGGAGTACAGACATGCTTTCTCTCCTCCTTGTGAGCACAGATGATCATTGAGAGAATGGAAGTGCTAGCACAGGGGTGACCCTTAGGGGCCGTGGAGCAAAGCTTACAGCAGTGGGCGCTGAGCTGCGTGTTTTGTCGCCCAGTATAACACCTGCCTGGTCACGCTGCCTTTCAAAACGTTGTCAGGTGGCCGTTTTACAGTCACTATTCTAGGTACACTGTAAATTAAGAGGAAAGGTCCTTTAAAAAAATAGGCTAAAATTAATATCTGATCATTACTAACTGTGTCAGGCACTGTTAGGCACTGTTCTAGGTTCTTCACGCAGATCCCTTAATCTTCACAGCCACCCCTTGAGGTACTGTTACTATCTCCATTCTACAGACAAGGAAACTGAGGACCTAGAGGTTAAGAACTTACTCAAGGTCACCAGGGGCTGATAAGGGATAGAACCTAGACTTGAACCCAAGCAGTCTCTCGGAGAGGCTTCTCTCTTGCCTGCCGTGTTAACCGCCTCAGTGTCTGTCTGTCCTGATGCCACACGACAGGCAAATTCGCAGGGAGGGAACCTGACGCTCTTACCCTGGAAGCCCCGGGGCGACTTATTTCAGGGGTGTCAGTTGGGTTTAGGTTCTAGAAGATGTGAAACTGCCTTTAATGAGAGCAGAGAATGGGGTCCTTAGAGGACCTTGAGAGAGCGGGGTTGTAGGAGGGTGCTCCTCCTCTGGCGGATGGCTCCGTGTTACCTTAGGAAATGTGTCATCGGTGACCCTTTTTTGAAAAAAGACCTCCCATGAGGATCCTTGTTTTCTTTTATGCGAGCTAAATCAGGTTAGCCTTGGCTTCATACGTTCTGATGAAAAATTATCACAGAAGAAACTTTATAAATATTTGGATTTGGAAGGAGGTGAGAGTCCATCACATGGTAGAGACACAAAAGCATTTTGTGTCAAAATTTGTCAGTTTTCCCCACCGTATTTAGTGTTGCTTCTTTCTCTTCGGTCCACAGATGAAACACGTGAATGAAAGATTTCAAGATGGAAAAAATAAAGAAGTGATTCTCATGTGCATTGGCATCACTTCAGGAGTCGGACGGCTGCTCTTTGGCCGGATTGCAGATTATGTGCCTGGTGTGAAGAAGGTCTACCTTCAGGTACTTTCTTTTTTTTTTTTTTTAAAATTTTTATTTATTTATGATAGTCACAGAGAGAGAAAGAGAGAGAGGCAGAGACACAGGCAGAGGGAGAAGCAGGCTCCATGCACCGGGAGCCCGATGTGGGATTCGATCCCGGGTCTCCAGGATTGTGCCCTGGGCCAAAGGCAGGCGCCAAACCGCTGCACCACCCAGGGATCCCCTTCAGGTACTTTCTTAGGCCACTTTTCCTCCCAGCAAAATTATCTTTCTCACCTCATGTCTTGTTATAGGTATTTACTTGCTTAAATTCTTCTGTAAAAATGACAAATATTTTCTAGACCCTAACTTCTACCAACAGTCTTTCAAGGGCAAAATTGGTTGAGTTTTGGGTTTTCAACATGGGAGATTGGCGCTCAAACAGCAACCTTATGTGTTTTGTCATGGAACTCCACCAAATCAGAATGTTTTTCGCCCATTGCTTTTTCTGAGAAGAATGTTTTATTTTTGGCACAGCTCTCACGGTCATGTGCCTTTTGCAATATCTTGTGAAATTCAGGAGTGTGTGTTTCTTTTGAACTTCTTTATTGCCGATTGCCTCCTGGGATTGAGGGGTGCGCGCTACACTAACGGTAATTCCAGATCGTACCGACACGCGTTCGACAAGTACCTAAATGACTCCTTCGTGCCACACACTGTGCTAAATGCTGCGGATGAAGCGTGAGCCATGGTCTGTGTCCTCAGTTAGTTGCTAATGGTCTCATGGTGCTGCAGCGCGGCGGAATAATGACTATAATAGATGGGTGCCATAGAAACATCTGGATCACTAGTGAGGGTCAGAGCAGGCCTCCAGGGCTGCTGGGGGGCTAAGAGGTGAGTGGTAGACAGGTAGATAAGGAAGGCAGAGAAGTGTGTCCCAAGCCGAGGAAACCACATGGGCAGAGAGGTGGAGGTGTGACACAGTATGTTGTGTCTGGGAAACTGAGTAAAAGGAGATGAAGGGGAATAAAGGGAGAGCAGAAAATCGACCATCTGGAGGACAAGCAGGGGCCAGGTCAGTAAGAGGATGAACGCTATCCTGAAATCTACCAGGAGCCCTCGGAGGGTCCGAACCAAGCAACGGGGGACAGGAGTTGAATTTTATTAAGCTCAATCCAGTGACTGCCAAGGGTGGGATGAGGTGGAGGACGGGCACAAAGGCTACATCCCGTACAGCCCCATCTCCAGAACAGGCTGCGCCACAGAGGCAGAAGGCAGGTCGGTGGTTGCCTGGGTCTTGGGGGGCAGGGGGGTGTCACCGGGGGCGGGGGGATAGTTTTGGGGGATGATGTAAATGTTGTACAGTTAGGCAGGAGTGACGGTTGTACGACTTTGTTAACCAAAGCCCACTAATTATGTACTTTAAAATGGGTGAATTTTATGGTAGTTGAGTTTATAACTCAGTAAAGGTTTTTTTTTTTTTTTTTTTTTTTTTTTAAGTGGAGGCCAAGGGACTTGCTGGAGCCTAGTGAAGTAGTCCAGACAGGAGGGGTTCAGGCGGGAACACTGGGATCAAACAGTAAAATAGGGACACTGGGAATGAGAGTCTGATGGAGCCACCTAGGCTGCGTCTCAGATTTGTGGCTCCGTCAACAGTGGACGGTTGTGCTGTTTCATAAAGATCGGTAGTTCGTAAATGGGAGTGAGACGCTGGGTTCATCTTTGCCATTTTAAATTTGTGGTGCTTGTGGGAGAGCCGAGACTGGAGCCCCTGAGAGAGTCTGCGAGACCTGTGGGACTTCGGCCTTCGTGTGGCAGGAGTAGCAGGGGATGAACGGGGTGGCCAGGCGGTGGGAAGGAAGCAGGGCACAGGGTGCGTCCAGGGACAGGAGTGGTCAGCCGTGTGAGCAGCTGGCGAGAGGGCAAGCACGTTACAGACTTAAAGGTTTTCATTGGATTTAGCCACAGTTTCAGTGGAGTGGCTGGTGCTGAAGATTGATCTCAATCCCTGGGTAAGCGGCGGTGTAGACGAGTTAGGCCAAAAGCTTAGCTGTGGAAGGAAGGTGAAGGGGAGCCCGGGGAGGGGGCGTTTGGGATTGGGGAATCGTGTCTGCTCACTATACGGATGGGAGGCAGTATTTGAACTGGGCCTCGGAGGAGAGGTGGGATTTGGGCACGGGAAAATGATGAGGAGACGTTTATACAGATAAAGCAACTTCCATTAATTGATGTGAAATAACAACAGCCACCACTTACTGACAGGGCCCCATGTGCCAACAGTGAGCCTCGTGCCCGCGTGCAGTGTTATTGCTCAGCCCAGCCCTCGAGGACCTCTCGTGGTTCCTTCCACACCGTAGGGAGGTGCCCCACGGTGGGCGTCTGCGTGAGGTCCCGGCAGACAGCTGGAGGAAGGAGTGGAAGGCAGTGCAGATAGCTGGGAGAGTAGCTACATCTGAAAGCATCTGCTGTACGATCATCCCCCTCTTGCTGAGACCGAACTGTGGACATTCTTGTGGAACCTTCGGTCTTGTTCTCGAGGGCCAAGAGAACCCTCTAATGGACACTTGTTGCATTACAGACCTTCAGCTTCCTTTCATGCTTTCCAAAGATTGTGTCCTCTGTGCTCCACCTAGACCCTGGCGGGGTGAGGCCAACAAGACACACGTGGTCTCTGAGTTCCTGGAGCCATCTGGGGGCAGGGAAGATGAAGAGCTCAAGAGGGGAGGGAGAGTGACGTGGGGAGAGGTTGGAAAGCTAGGCAGGGCCAGATTATACGGCCTTCAAAGCCAAGAGGAAGAGATGTTACTTTAAGTGTAGCAGGTCTTTGTTGGAGAATGACGTGGTCTGATTTCATGTTGAAAAAAAAAAAAGGGATGCCTGAGTGGCTCAGCAGTCTAGCGCCTGCCTTTTGCTCAGGGCGTGATCCTGAATTCCCAGGTTCGAGTCCCACATCAGGCTCCCTGCATGGAGCCTGCTTCTTCCTTTGCCTGTGTCTCTGCCTTTCTCTCTGTGTGTCTCTCATGAATAAATAAATAAAAATCATTTAAAAAAAAAAGATTTATTTATTTATTTATTTGAGGGAGGGCAGAGGGAGGGAATCTCAAGCAGACCCCTTAGTGAGCGTGGAGCCTGACACAGGGCTCGATCTCACAACCCTGAGATCATGACCTGAGCCGAGATCCAGAGTCAGATGCTTAACTGACTGAGCCACCCGGGCGCCCTCGATTTCACATTTTAAGGTCACTGTGGTTGTATGTGGAGGAGAGATTGCTGGGACGGGAGCAGTCATCCGTTCTCCACAGTAGCATATGCTGAGTCCCAGGTGAGAGGACTGCATCTCAGAGAGGCCCGTGGAGGAGAAAGGTGGCCTTCGGTGTGTCCTGCGGCTGCGGGGCCACCAGTGGGCCCCTCCTGGGAATGCAGTGGCACAGGAGCCAACACGGGCCTAACCCATGTGGCTACTGGACTCGCCCCTTTCTGTCACTCCCCTCCTCTGTCTCTCCTTTTTCCTGGCTTCCCTGCCCAACTCCTAGCCATCCCGTGTGGTTTTTGATTCTTGGCTGTTCTCTGCTGCAGCCAACTCCAGCTCTGCCTGTTTGCTTGTTCCTCTTTCCCTCACTGGCCGTCTGCCTTCTGGCCTCACCTCTAGAGGTGGAATGCCCCCACTGCCTACCTTCCTTACCTTCCTGTCACCGCTGGTGCAGACGTACCCGCTCCCCACTCTGGTCTGCGAGAGCCCGACCCCGGGGGGCTGCGACAGTTCTCTCCCCTTCCTGCCTCCCAGCAGCCGGGCACAGAATATACTTCACAACCTCCCACATGGTCTAATTTCTGGCCACAGTGACCTTGGGTTTGGGAGGCTACGGAGCAGAAGAGCACAGGCTCTGGAGTGAGAGAGGAGTTCACCCCAGATCTCGTCACCAGCTGTCTCCAGAACCGGCAGAGGGCTGCGGGAAGGATTCATGACGACGACTTACATAAAGCGTCGGCCCACAGCGGACGATTAATAAACCCTTCCTTTTATTATGTTTTAATATTGTCAAATACGGAAGCAGATCCTGATTCGGAACAGGTCTCATGAAAGGAGACCTTAGTTATCCTGAACTAGAAATCTTTGCTTTTAATTTTTTTTTTTTTTTTTTTTTTGAGTAATCTGGACACCCAACGGGAGGCTCAGACTCACAGCCCTGAGGTCAAGAGTTGGTGTTCCACTGAGTGAGCCAGCCAGGTGCCCCGGAGACCTTTGCTTATGGATAGATTCTTCAGCCCTGTTGAGGAGTCTCACACTTGGGATGCCTTGGGGGCTCAGTGGTTTAGCACCTGCCTTTGGCTCAGGCCGTGATCCTGGAGTTCAGGGATCAAGTCCCGCATCCCTGCATGGAGCCTGCTTCTAACTCTGCCTGTGTCTCTGCCTCTCTCTGTGTGTCTCTCATGAATAAATAAATAAAATCTTTAAAAGAAAGAGTCTCACACTTTTGCTTCTGAATTTAAACTCTATCAAGGTCCTGGTTTCCAGGTATTTTCGGTCTATTTTATTTTATTATTTATTTTTTAAGATTTTATTAATGATAGAGAGAGAGAGAGAGAGAGAGAGGCAGAGACACAAGCAGGTAGAGGGAGAAGCAGGCTCCCTGCAGGGAGCCCAACGTGGGACTTGATCCCGGGTCTCCAGGATGATGCCCTGGGCCGAAGGCAGGCGCTGAACTGCTGAGCCGCCCAGGGATCCCCAGCCTGACCATTTTAAATTCTGAGCAAAGAGATGACTAAACTGCATTTTATGGAATAATAATGGTTAAAGGCTTTCTGCTCTGGGTTCCTGGCCGGAGTCTCTGAAAGCCTGGAAACTTTATATTGAATAAATTAGTAGGAGCAACACTGACTGTGTGTGTCTGCCTCTGAAAATGCCTTCTGCTTATTCAGGTGCAGCTCATTTTTCTTCTTGAGCTATACTTAGATTCCTGAGCAAAACTTAAACTGATGTTTCTCCAAGAATATTCTCCTTGTGATAGAAATGGGGAAGGATAATAGCAAAAAAAGCAAACAATTTTTTTTTGTCCTTATATAAACTAACTCAAGCAAGGACCTTCTGTAATAGAACCTATAATATTGCGACAGAAGATTTTCCTTGGATGGTTTTAAGAAACCAAAAGCAAGAAATACTGTCAATGCCTTATTAAATCTCAGTGCCAGAGACTAGAAGAGAATTATGGACCTTTAAATACCTCATGTAAACCTAACCAGAGCTGCTGTGTTTGAGGAGGGGGAAAAAGCTCGTAGTAATACTAAATTTGTCAAACTGGAGTGCAGTATTTACAAATCAGTAGTTGATGGATAGAGCAATACTTATTTGGGGACCTGATAAAGTATGGAAACTCCCATATGAACAGTTCGCTAGCTTTTTTCTGAGAGATGCTAAAGGGTAAGTGTGTAAATGCCTATGAACTTAATTCTTAAAGAAAAACCAAGAAATTTTACTTTTAAATACATTTTTTATAAATTTATTTTTTATTGGTGTTCAACTTGCCAACATATAGGATAACACCCAGTGCTCATCCCATCAAGTGCCCCCCTCAGTGCCCATCACCCAGTCACCCCCACCCCCCGCCCACCTCCCTTTCTACCACCCCTCGTTCGTTTCCCAGAGTTAGGAGTCTCTCATGTTCTGTCTCCCTTTCTGATATTTCCCACTCATTTTTTCTCCTTTCCCCTTTATTCCTTTTTAAATAACAATTTCTATTTAAGCTATTAAAACTTAACAATTTTGAGTAACAACTAATGATTATTGTCAACTAATTGAAAAAAGAGAGAATATAGTTGCTATAGTTTGAACTGAGGAGAACTCGTAGTCAGGTAAAGTATTAAGGAATTATATGCTCATGGGGGAGAATGACTGGCTTGTTACCAGAAATTGCTGACAGATTAAGTACTGTGACTGTAACAGCTATGAAGGCAGGTGCAGAGGGGTCGTTTGGGCGGACTTAGATAACATGAGCCCTGTTGCTGTCACTCAGGCGAGTTTCCCATAAGGGTGCACGGTTCTTTTTTTCTTTTGGATAAAGCAAAGTGTAATTTCCCCTTGATGTACACAGCAGTTGCATTCCTGGCATATTCCGATGTTTTAAAATTCTACAAAAATATTTTGTCTTTGTGTAAATCAGAGTTAGATTCTAGGTTCAAATAAGTAGAAATAGGTTATTCACCTATATAAATGCCATTCCAGATTCTTTTTTTTTTTTTTTTTGTCTTTCCAGATTCTTAAAAAAAAAAAAAAAAAAAGGTTTTGCAAGGGAAAAAAGAAAAACAAATGAGAAAGCAAGGCACAGGCAAAACAATAGTCTTTTCAGCCCTAGAGAGTAGAACTAGGACTGAGAAAGACAGTTTGCCCATGTGAGGGGAAGGCACATCTTTTAGGATATTTAAAATGAATAGTAATGGAAAATAATAATAAAGTTATACGCTTAAATATATAATAATAAATTTGAGACTTTTTTTATTTTAGAGAGGTGGGGAGAGGCAGAGGGAAAGAGAATCTTAAGCAGGCTCCATGCCCAGTGCAGAGGTGACATGGGGCTCGATCTCATGACCCTGAGGTCATGACTTGAGCTGAAATCAAGAATCTGATGCTTAACCGACTGAGCCACCTAGACACCCCTAAATTTGAAACACTTGGGATCCCTGGGTGGTGCAGCGGTTTAGCGCCTGCCTTTGGCCCAGGGCGCGATCCTGGAGACCCGGGATCGAATCCCACGTCGGGCTCCCGGTGCATGGAGCCTGCTTCTCCCTCTGCCTGTGTCTCTGCCTCTCTGTGTGTGTGTGTGTGTGACTATCAGAAATAAATAAAAATTAAAAAAAAATTTTTGAAACACTTTTTTTTTTTTTTTTTTTTTTACAAAATGAAATGAACCAAAGGACAAAAATTGGAAGGGGCCAAAAATGTATAGAAAAATCAGGATAACTACCATGAGTAAAGCTCCTGGGTCTCATGTTACATAAATTTGAGAAAAACATTCATTTATTGAGCACAGTTGACTTTGTCCAAATAGCATGCTAGGCTTTCAATAAATCACTCTGGTTCTCATATCTTGGAAGAGACTCTTACTGAACAAAACAGTAAAAGAATAGGAAACCTATTCAAAGAACAAAATATTCTTGAAAGTTAACCTTGTGCAGTCACAGTGGCATGGTTGGGAATGTTTGGTCTGTGGCTTTACCAATTAAATCTGTCAAATGTGGCCCCACTTGGTGTCCTGAAGTTTTATTCTAGATTCTCTGGGGTTTGTGATAATAGGTAAGTTTCTAAGAGTCAAATGATTTTCCAGGTTTATCTCCCTTTATGTTTGTAGGTAGAGTTAGAAATGTCTGTATAATTAAGACTATTCAAGTGTGGTTAGTTTATCAGTGACAACACTCTTGAAATCTTTCCCTGCTTATGAATTTCAAACCACGTTCTACATTGTGATTTATTTTAGGTCTTTTTGTGTAGATGGGAAACATCAGGAAGCCTTTTCACTTGCTCAAGGTCACAGAGAACTGGAAGGAACCTGGTCTTGTTCCTCTGAACCTTAGTTCTCCAGCCTGCCAAGCTGCAGTCCACTAATTACCCACGCGAAGAGATTATGCATGTGTTTTCAGTGAAGTTGAGTTGGAGAAAACGTTTAAGTAGAAAATAAAAACGGGCACCTGGCTCAGTTGGTTAGGTTAAGCGTCTGGCTTCCACTCAAGTCGTGACCGGGCTTCTGGGTCCCTGCTCCGTGGGGAGCCTGCTTCTCCCTCTGCACCACCCTCCCACCCCCGGCACCACCCCCTGCTCTCTTTCTCGTTCTGTCTCTCAAATGAATAAGTAAAATGTTTAAAAAAGAAAAACAGGGATCCCTGGGTGGCGCAGCGGTTTGGCGCCTGCCTTTGGCCCAGGGCACGATCCTGGAGACCCGGGATCGAATCCCACGTCAGGCTCGCAGTGCATGGAGCCTGTTTCTCCCTCTGCCTATGTCTCTGCCTCTCTCTCTCTCTCTGTCTGTGACTATCATAAATAAATAAAAATTTAAAAAAAAATAAAAAAAATGCTTTTAAAAAAAATAAAAGAAAAAGAAAAACATTAGGAGAATGGGAGATTGTGTTCTTTAGAAAATATGAGGTGCCAGACTTAGCAAATAACTCAAGCGTTTTAAACTAATAACCATACCATAAAGTCATATTTCAATAATGAAGGAGAAAAATTTACTCGACTGTATGGTATGATGGTGTCAAAAGAGATCGACCTGGAGTTTGAAACTTTTTTTTTTAAGATTCTATTTATTTGAGAGAGAGAGAGAGAGAGAGAGAGCGCGCGAGCATGAGCAGGGATGGGGGAGAGGGAGAAGCAGACTCCTCACTGAGCGGGGAGCCTGATGTGGGACTCGATCCCAGGACCCTGGGATCATGACCTGAGCTGAAGGCAGACGCTAACTGACTGAGCCACCCAGGTGCCCCTGAAACTTTTTTGTGGAGTCACCAGACCACTTGTGTTAAAGGCAGCTGGAGAGCTTGGCAAAACTGCGCTTCCTGTGTCCCTACACAGTCTGTGGCGTCAGGCGCTCCTCAGGTGATCCTGCTGCGGACGAGGTTGTGAGGGGGTGTCCTGAGGCGAGCCACCAAGTTTGGTGTGCCAAAGGTGTGCCTTGTGGGTCCTGGGAAAGACAGAACCGAAGATGGTGATGCAGCTGGCTGCTGCTTACATGGTCTCTCCCTTCCCCAGGCCCCTTGTCCTTGGGGGATACCCTCTGGGACCGTGCCATCTGCTACTGCTTGTGCAGACCACGGTTCTCGGGGCGGGGGGCACATTTAGGCACATT
This sequence comes from Nyctereutes procyonoides, assembly GCF_905146905.1. Lineage (NCBI taxonomy): Eukaryota > Metazoa > Chordata > Mammalia > Carnivora > Canidae > Nyctereutes > Nyctereutes procyonoides. The sequence goes on from NW_026575051.1 coordinate 67,788,647, forward strand.
ACTAAACGTCTCCTGGCATCACTCTCTGCATCTGTAACATGGGTATAACCTTAGTGCCCACCTCACAGAGTTGTTGGGAGATCATTAGCTAAAGTGCTTAGGACAGTGCCTGGCATGTAGTAAACACTAAAGAAAGGATAGCTGCTATTATACACATGTTTTTAAAAAGACTGATGCTTTTTTATTTTTATTTTATTTTTAAAAATTTTTTAAAGATTTTATTTATTTATTCATGAGAGACACACACAGAGAGAGAGAGGCAGAGACACAGGCAGAGGGAGAAGCAGGCTCCACGCAGGGAGCCCAATGCGGGACTCGATCCCGGGTCTCCAGGATCACACCTTGGGCTAGAGGCAGTGCTAAACCGCTGAGCCACCCGGGCTGCCCCTGATGCTTTTTAAAAACATTTCTTCTGCTGACTAGTGACCTGTCCAGTTTTATTTAGTTCTTTGCCTAAAAGAATTATTGAATTGTCTGCTCCTTTTTTTGTATCCACCATACTCTGGATATACAATTATGGCAACATCTAGAACACTTGATGGGTACTCGTTTTACATGTTCATCTCCCCACCACCCACGGGTAGGACCCAGGTCTTCTGCACATACCACAGCACAGAGCACAGGAGCTGCCAGATGGCAAAATCAAGTGTTGGGTCCTACTAACTGAGGTTACATGAAAGTGTCCTGTGGCTCAAAATATGCCTCAGCCTTAACTCTGGGGGTTTAAATAGGGTACGATTGTGCTATGTCACCAGAAGACAGTGTCTGAAAGTATCACTTGATGATCATATTGATTTATACTATCAAGTAAAATTGGATTACATAATTAGTTCTTAGGATGTTCTAGTAGGATATGTTTATGTTTTCATTTGCATATTATACATATTTCCTATGATAGTCAAAACTTAATTGGAATTTGAGTAATCAAAACTCAGTACATACTTATGTAATGCATATCAAATCATAGTTATTTTAATCTCTCACTTGGTCTGAATATCCAGAGTATGTCTGGATGTCTGGAATATTGGCAGGCAATATATTCTTAATTATTTAAATATCTAAAGCTTCTGTCATTATCAAACTGGAAGCTCTGTGATGTGAGGTACTGATCTTTTTTTTTTTTTTTTTTTAAGATTTTATTTATTTTGAGAGAGAAAGCGGGAGAGTGAACCTGAGTCGGGTAGGGGCAGAGGGAGGGGGAGAACCGGGCCTCCCTCTGAGCAGGGAGCCCACTGCGGGACCCAGTCCTAGGCCTCTGGGATCAGGACCTGAGCCCAAGGCAGATGCTTAACTGACTGAGACGCCCAGATGCCCTGAAGTACGAATCTTGCTGGCGTATTTTCCTTTTATGAAGGACTAACACCAATAGGGTATATGCAATTTCAAAGTCGGATGTTTGATGAATGAATTTGAGCTGATTTTCAAAGAACAAATATTTATTGAGTACTGACCAGGTGCAAGATTCTTAAACCTTAGAATATCTAGACCAAAGATGATTTTTTTGTACAGATTCTGACCTCAAAGAACTTACAGGCTAGAAGGGAAAGTAAGTATATAAAAATATTTATTTTATTCTCTCCTGTTACGGAAATTTTGAGAAAGTGCTAGAACTTAGGGGAGATGATTATGGGAGTTGATATATATAAAGTCAAGGTGAACTGGGCCAGGGAGGCAACTAACCGGTGTCAGCTACAAGTCCCAAGCAGGTTGCTCAGTAATTATAACATTCACCTTTCCTGAGAGCAGAGTTGACATTGTGGTGTCTTGTCCTAGGTACTCTCCTTTCTCTTCATTGGTCTGATGTCCATGATGATTCCCCTGTGTAGGGTCTTTGGGGCCCTCATTGCTGTCTGTCTCATCATGGGTCTCTTCGATGGATGCTTCATTTCCATTATGGCCCCCATTGCCTTTGAATTAGTTGGTGCCCAGGATGTTTCTCAAGCAATTGGATTTCTACTTGGATTCATGTCTATACCCATGACAGTCGGACCACCTATTGCAGGTAAATGTAATGATTCTCCAGTAATTATATGTAAAATATATTATGATTTATTGGTTACTGGTCTTTTGCTTTTGCGTGTGCCTTATTGGTAACATTTTTGATGAGACCAGCCTTGGATGACACGTTGAAAAAGTTTGATGAGGAATCCCTCTTATCCTTACTGATACATGACACACTCTATAAAATGTATAATTGTAATCTTCTGGGCTTTAAGCTTTCACAATTCCTATATCTCATTTAGTACGTGTTTTGAAGAAATAGAATCATGGTTGCTTTTAAAAAAGAGTTGAAGATTCTGAAAGATTTCTATTTTTTTTCTTAAAGATTTTATTTATTTATTCATGAGAGACACACAGGCATAGACACAGGCAGAGGGAGAAGCAGGCTCCATGCAGGGAGGCCAACATGGGACTCGATCCTGGGACTCCGGGATCATGCCCCGAGCCAAAGGCAGATGCTCGACCGCTAAGCCTCCCAGGGGTCCCTGAATGATTTCTAAATATGCTTTGTGTCAGAAATCATATCCTCCCTAGAAATAACTAATGGAAAATAACACTAAGTGGAAACAATTCAAATGTCCATGAGTCGATGAATGGATAAACAGAATGTGGTGTAGCTATACAAGGGGATATTACACAGCCATAAAAAGGAAAGGTACATTGGCATGTACCAATACATGCCACCCCATAGGTGAGTCTTGAGAACATTATGCTAAGTAAAAGAAGCTGGATACAAAAGGCCACATACCATGTGGTTTTATTTATATGAAATATCCAGAATAGGTAAATCCACAGAGACAGAGTGCAGATTGGGGGCTTCCGGGGGCTGGAGGGAAGAGTAATGAATTAGGGAGTAACCGCTTCATGGGTAGGGTGCTTCCTTCTGGCGTGATACAAACATTTTGGGACTAAATAGAGGTGGTGGTTGGACAACACTGTGAATGTGGTAAATGCCATGGAAATGGTTAATTTTATGTTATAGGAATTTCACCTTTAGAATCTTCTGAGTAGTATAAAGATGCCTCGTGTTCAATAAGACTTGGGTGCCAATGTGAATTATTAGGTTATGATTCGATAAAATTCAAATGTATTGTCATCTGTGTCTGGCATGTGAGAGGCTCAGTGACAGTACACTCTCATGTCTAGGACCACACATATCAATCAGCACCTTTGCCAACTGGGGACCTAGTCATGAATCAAGCGGGCAGTCACTAAAGGTCACAGTCTCCCTACAGGAGAACCTTCCCTCCAGCCCTCCTCCTGCTCCCCATCTCCCTCCAGCCCTCCCCCTGCCCCCATCTCCCTCCAGCCCTCCCAGGCCCCCATCTCCCTCCAGCCCTCCCCCTTCCCCCCAATCTCCCTCCAGACCTCCCCCTGCCCCCCATCTCCCTATAGGAGAACCCTGTCCCCCAAGTAAAACACTATTTACACTATTTTTATACCTTGGAAGACTAGATTTTTAGGGTTTCCAAGTCTACAACAGATTATAAGCAGCACTTTGGTAGGAATGGTGTTTCCGATGAGAAATAACTGATAACAGATCAATAACAAAGGCGATAATCAGAAACTTCCAAAGTAGGCAGAACAATACACAGCAACTGGGAGCAGAGAGCTCTGGACTCACCGGGAGGCTGAGGGGTCATAGTATTACAGCCAAATATGATAACCAGTGTTCGTAAGGAGGAAAGGTTTACTCATATACAGAATATTCTGATTCAGAAGACAGGAAGATTGGATCTTTGGATGTGTTGTATGTTTTAGGCTTCTCTCTAGAATAAACATACATGTCTTTAATGTGTCGGTACTTAACTGGACAAATTCTCAGCTGTTTATTTTGAAAAGTTAAATACTCAATATGTTCCTTGGACATTTCAGATAACTTGAACTTTTATAGCAAAAGTTAGAAAAGTTTAAAAACACTAAGATAACTCTTAAATCTGGGTTTTTATGGGGCACCTGGCTGGCTCAGTTGGTAGAACATGTGACTCTTGATCTCAGGGATGGGGTTGAGCCCCACGGTGGGTGTAGAGATTACTTAAGAAATAAAACAAAAAAAAAAGAAAAAAGAAAAAAAAGAAAACTTTTGAAAAATCTGAATTTTAGGGACACCTGGGTAGCTCAGTGGTTTAGTGCCTACCTTTGGCCCAGGGCGTGATCCTGGAGTCCCGGGATCAAGTCTTACATCAGGCTTCCTGCATGGAGCCTGCTTCTGACTCTGCCTGTGTCTCTCTGCCTCTCTGTGTGTCTCTCATGAATAAATAAATAAATCTTTAATTTAAAAAATCTGAATTTTGGGCAGCCCGGGTGGCTCAGCGGTTTAGCGCTGCCTTCAGCCCAGGGCGTGATCCTGGAGACCTGGGATCGAGTCCCACGTCGGGCTCCCTGCATGGAGCCTGCTTCTCCCTCTGCCTGTGTCTCTGCCTCTTTCTCTCTCTCTGTCTCTCATGAATAAATAACTAAAATTTAAAAAATAAATAAATAAATCTGAATTTTGTTAGAGAAATTAGAAATAAGTATTCTTAATAACAGTTTTTTGAGGCAGAGCTCAAGGATCTATCAGAATGCCAACATCTTACTCCCATCTACTGACAAATATATTTAACAATCTAACTTTTTCATCTTACCTCTCAGATCTATAGTTTTTTTTTCATGATTTTGAATTACAATTTGAAGTAGTTTCATGTTATTTCATAAACAAATAGGCCCAAGAAAGGTTTGAAATGTAGACATTGTGGGGTATGTGTGTATGAGAGAAGTTTCAGGTCGGTGGTTTACCCACCTTCCCCTGAAATAGGGCCATTATACCATGAGTCTGAACACCCCAGAGGCCTCTGAATGGTTTTGAAAGAGCCAAAGCTGGGTAGCCCTGATGGCCCAGCGGTTTGGTACCGCCTTCAGCCCGGGGCGTGATCCTGGAGACCTGGGATCGTGATCCTGGAGACCTGGGATCGAGTCCCACGTCGGGCTCCCTGCAGGGAGCCTGCTTCTCCCTCTGTCTGTGTCTCTGCCTCTCTCTCTCTCTCTGTGTGTCTCTCTCATGAATCAATAAATAAAATCTTTAAAAAAAAAAAAAAAAGGAAAGAAAGAGCCAAAGCTTGGTTGCAAATATTTTTTTCCATGTAACATCTCGGTACACAAACCCACAGGCCTATAGTCTGTGACAAGGCTAAAGAGCTACGTTTTCTTCCTGTCTCGTATCAGGAAAGGCTTATACTTCAGACCTGTTTTGTAAGGAATGTGTGACTGATCTGGGACCCCGGAGAGCCACACTCGTTCTCTCGGTGACAGTTTTTTTCCCTTCCCAGGGTTACTTCGTGACAAGCTGGGCTCCTATGATGTGGCATTTTACCTCGCTGGAGTCCCTCCCCTGATTGGGGGCGCTGTCCTTTGTCTTATCCCCTGGATCCACGGGAAGAAGCAGAGAGAGCTTGATAAAACCACTGGAGGAGAAAAGATGGAGAAAATGTTGGAGAACCAGAACTCTCTGCTGTCAAGCTCATCTGGAATCTTTAAGAAGGAATCTGACTCTGTTATTTAATGTCTTATATACCTCCACCGGACTGGACTTGCTTTCGGAAATTTAAGCAAGTTTTCCTTTTATATGAATTGCAAATTTCTTATTTTTTTAATTACATCCTAAGAATAGCACAATAATTGGGAACTAGGACCCTTATTACTACAAGAACCATTTTCTGCCACTGAATAGCTGGCTGGCTGATATTTCCGTGAGTGTGGGGGCAGAGACGCTGGTGTATGAAAACTTACGTCAGAAAGTCAAATGTTGTGAGAATTGAAGCGATCTCAGTAAAAAGCAACTTTGGAAACTGTGAATGCTAATAAGCTTGTACAAATATTTTAAAATACCTCAAGCTATAATGAAAGGGTTGCAATTTGGTTAGGACTGGAAATACTGTTTGTTGTCTCCTATGAGGTTTTAAATCCTGGTGTCTCTAATTTCTTCTGTTTGAAAACTTTTTACAAAATCTAAGCCTGCATTCTAGACCATGTCAGATCTGCCTAAGCCTCAAGTCTCTGTTAAAGTTGCTTGCCTGCTGTTAAATAAGACATGAGATTAAGTTATTCTGACTTGCTCCAGTGTCAGGGGAACTGCTTGGAGCAGATGGTAACGCTGTGTTCAGATTCAGTGACGTGGAAAGGCCACTGTGCAGGAGGGCAGAGCAACTCAGAAGTCAGACGTTTCTTCCACTTAACGTTTGTTCTCTTTCGTTTTGTAGTGTGTTTTACTCAAGTAGCCAGAAACCTCCCAGATTTCTGAACTTTTGTTTAAAGTGTAACAATAAATAGAATGAATGAAAGATTCTGGCAATTTTAACGTAGAATTTTTCTGACTTTGGGATTTGTTAGCAGTAGGACTTGACATTTCAACAGAGGCTTAGGGAGCATGGTATCAAGTTGCGGTTTCAGGTACAAGGGGGGGGTATCTTTCTATTCGTGCAGAAAATATTTCTGACAGAAACAACTGCTCAAATTGGTTTAATAGGTCTTGAAAGGTTAAAAGCCCTTATAAAGAGAAACAACTTCTGTATTTCCAAAGCTTTCTGGCAAAAATTTGTGCTCCTTGGTATTTATCCAAGCATGCTCTCCGTGAATATTCCCAGTATTTTTTCCATTTATATGAAGACACTTGTATGTAAGCTATTCAAGTTTCAAAGACCTAAAATTAAAACCGAAGTTATACCATGACCTAAACTCATCTATAAAAAATAGGAACACTTTCCTCATCCTGAAATTATACTTTAGTACATGTTTCTTATTTGTCTTTGAAAGTTAGTAATATGCGAAGTATATTTAAATCTTAAGTATAAATGTGTACTGGAGCTTCCTCAAATGTAGCTTGTTCACCTGGGAAGAATGCGGTCTCTTTCTAAAACACCTCCAGGATCCATCTGTTTCGAACTTCTCTGGAAGGACAAACTTACCTCTTATCTCCCTTCTTTTCCTTTCAGCTTCTGTCCTTTCTTCATCTTTAGCTGAGGATATAGAAACCGGAAGAGCATATGGATTTGCAGTTGTTGATGGGGACACATGGAGGGAACTGAGGCGGTTAATTTAATTAAACAGAAAACCCAAAACTTCAAAGTAGGAATGCTTAAATATGGAATTTATTTTTAATTGGATTTAAAACGACTTTTGATTGTGAAGACATTCAGCAGTTTACTATGACATACACATGGTTGCACCTTTCAGTACTTCTATATTTTCATATTTAGGAAACTTGGGCAATTTGTTTTCTTGGAAGGTTCTATTGCTTAAAAAAACAGCTATATTTTGACAATACTGCCCTTTCATATTCATATTTTTACTTTGAACTTTTAGAAAGTGACTTAGAGGAGCACCTGGGTGGCTCAGTCAGTTAAGTGACCAACTGTCGATTTCAGCTCAGGTCCTGATCTCAGGGTCACGAGTTCAAGCCCCACATCAGGCTCCACGCTGGGCATGGAGCCTGCTTGAGTTTCTCTCCCTCTCCCTCTGTCCGACCTTCTCCATCCCAACCCCATAGGCACATGCTTTCTAAAAAAAAAAAAAAAAAAAAAAAAAAAAAAAAAAGAAAAGAAAGCAAAAACCCCCACAACTTAGAAATGATATTGTGTTCTTCATTTATTCATACCCAGTTATATAAAACATTATTTCCTATTATCAGTGCTGTTGAGAGCAGCAAAAACTTACAACTAAGACCAATCAACCCTGCCATTATAAGTTGTTTTTTTTTTTTTTTTTTTTAGAGTTTCATCACAGACTCCTAAGACTTGTCCTCACCCCTGCCAATTTTACAGAAAGAATTCTAAACAAGAATATTTATTCTGTAAAGACCTCCAAAATGTTTTCCCTTTCAAATTTTGGCTGATTTTAGACAGGAAAAAAAAAGTAATAATCTGAAACTCAAAGACTTGATCTTACTTGATTAGGTTCCATAATAAAAGAGCAAAATGGGGCACCTGGTGGCTCAATTGGTTAAGCCCAGACTCTTAATCTCAACTCAGGTGTTGATCTCAGGGTCCTGAGATTGAGCCCCATGTTGGGCTCTATGCTGGGCGTGGACCCTACTTTTTTTTTTTTAAAGGCAAAGTAGCTGAAGTATTTATAGTAAAAGATTTCAGAATATTGTGTTTGTGTACAATATTACATGCAAGCAGTTTCCAGTCTGATGCAACGAATTAAGCAGGTTCTATGACACTGAAAAAGCTCCACTATCATAGCCTGTTATGGAGCGTGAGTTCTGAGCTGTCAAAATAAAAATTTAAAAAGCATAAAAAAGATGCTAATTTCTATAAAATGTATATTTCATAACATGTTTGGTACAGAAAGTCCTAAAGGTCAAGTTTTTAAAGTTCTACAAACTTAGAAAATGAAAAATACAAATATTCATAAGGAGTCGTGTTTTAGACCAAGAAACATTACCTTAATCTTTCAAAGTAAATCCTTTTTCTGAATCCTGATTTCTGAACAGAGTGTTATTGCAATAAAGTGACCTGGTGGGCCTAAATTTTTTTGTTCAATCTAGACATTTTATTGAGAGGGAAAGAGCAGAGTCAGAACCCTGCTTTCTATCTCATCATCCTAATTCTGGTAACACTCAGCAAATTCTCTAATTCAAAAGCTTCTAGCATTTGAGGCCAACAAGGTAAGAAAGGGAGCAATTATTACTCTTTACGGAGACTGAATTAGATACCATTGTAACAGATACCCATGGATATTCCAGAAACATTTTAAATTTTATTGCAGTAGATACTGTTGGGAATCCATCCATTTCAGTAATAATAAACCACCCAGATTGATACTTTATTCAAAATTTATAAGTTTTTTTGATCACAGGTGCAAACCTTAGTCTCCAGTCCTACTAAGAGATTGTAATGTCCACTTAAGATTGCATAGTGCTTGCATGAAGCTTCAAAGGCTCTTCATAATCAGAAACAGGACTTCATCTGTACGTCCCGAGCCCCAGAATCTGTTTCCACCTGTGTGCAGAAGCTCCCGTGGGCTCTGCCCAAGTATGGAGAAAACCTTAGCTCTGTCAGCTTCAGCTTTCTCCACGTTTACGCTTAGCTGTAAACTCAGGTTTGTTTTTAACTTCTGGTAATTCTAATCCTTTTAGCTGCACTGAAGAATATTTTAATTTGTACTTTTGTTATTTATAAACCGCAGAGGACTTGCATTGGCAGTGATCAGGGGCGTGGGTGCACCGAGGGGTCCTCCTTCCCACCCTTTCTTGCTTGTCTGCTTGCTCTTCCTGTTCTCTTTCTCCTTATCATTCTTTTTCTCTTTACTTCCTCCTATCCTTCAAAAACCTGAGGAGTCCATTAACCTTGCCTAGTTCCGCTGGCTGCCTGGCTGCCCTAATAACTGGTCCCTGTGGCTTCAGAGGATGGAATCCCATCCAGTTCACGTAACCTGGTGAATGGCTTGCTTTCAGCCTTCAACGTAGAGTTCTGTTGGTCCACGTTGAAAAAATTAGTTACGTGATAAAAATCTGGGGAGGAAGTAATATGCTTCATACAATTGGCATCTTTTGTGCTAACATGTAAGAGTTTATTTAAACATTTAAGGTCGCACTTTCAGAGAAGAGAAGCTGTCAAGTTCTTAATATGTGTATTTTAAGAGGGCATATTTTTTTACTTTGATTTTCATATTCCATTCAAGTTTTGCTAAATGTTGATCCTGAGAGCACATTGTGGAGGATGCTTTGGAAAATAGTGGGCCCCTCAGCTGCGGTTCCTAATGAATCTGCCTTAGGCCCTGTTAAACGCTTTATAGTAAATGGTGTTAAGAGTGAATTCCCAGAGTCTAGAGATACAAGTGGAAAGGACACGTTCATTAGCTCCAGTTTCAAATTATGTAAACAATTTAAGTTTTAAACTCCTTAGGAAACTTCTAACACTGAAAACTTCATTGTCGCTGGCATAAACACGGAGGAGCAATTTTTGCATTAGAATGAAAATTGTTGCTTTTTTTCAAATGTGTGAAAAGGAGAAGGAAGTGAAATGTTCTTGTTTTACATTTACATTCTTTAATTTGAAAGACAAGTGTTGTCTTGGCTGGTAGAAAAATGTATCATCATCATAGTTTAACTCTTAAAAACAAAGTTTTTGCCTTGTTACTAAAAGAGAAGAACAGGTTTGCCATTTGTAATGGTGATGTGGAAATGTGGAGTAAGAACACAGGAGAGAGGGAAGGCTTGACAATCATTAATTCTGCTCATATTACACTCACTGATTTTTGGTGATACTTAGGTATAAAGGAGACAAAAAGACCATTTCGAGCTGAGTTTGAGAATGGTTTGTGGGGCAAAGAATAACCAGGTGGGGAGCAACAGGAGACCGCTCATGGGCTCATTATAATTTCAGTCATAGCCCTTTGTATCGGTTTATTTGTGGGCAGACACTAATGCTTTGTTTTATAAACACCCTATGGAGTGATAGGTTACAACCCCAAAAATAAAGGGCCAAATGGCCATAGCAAATGGGAAACCCGCATACAACTTAACCACAATTACTGAACTTACATAAATGTGGACTTAATCAGATGACTCCTTCTGAGACAGTAAAGACCCACAAAACGATTCATTGCCACGTCTTTGAATCACTCAAAGAAACCTTGAAACTTAAGATCTAGTTTTCTTAGCTTGTCCTTTTTAAAATGGTCATATTTTAAATAATAAACATTAATCATCTTGACCTCTATACATTCAAGGAAATTTCCCATGGTACTGTTTTCTTGACATACATAGGAGGCTACCTCATTTATGAAACAGAAGATTTCAATTTCTTTTCAGTGTGTTAGAAAGACATTGGGAATGAAGTAAAACCTCTCTAAATAACTTGATCCCGACAGTCCACCTACCTCAGCTTTCAGTGTCCCACTAAAAGCCCAGCTTAATCAATTCTTGCTTAATCAGAAGGGAGCTAGTGGTGACTGAGATTAAAAGGCAAGGGAGTGCAAGTGGTAAAGGGGCCACAGTATCAGTAAAATTTCTTAAGGGCTTTGTTCTAATAAGTGGACATAAGAGGAACAAAAAAGGAATATCTTCTAATGTGGCCTGTGGATAATCTGAAATAGGAAAACTCAAGAAATTTATAATATATAGTAATGAAAACTTAGGAAAATGCTTCACTGGTGGCTTTTTATACTATACTGGCAGCTTGATGACGAAGTTTTGTTTTCATTTGTGTTTTCTTTGGCAGGAAAACGGATAATCACTGACAACAGACTATGCGCTTGTGCCTTAACCTTACCGCTTACATGTTAAACTCCTGCAGGAGGCACCCCTTTCCTAGTGGAACAGGGCCCGTGGCAATGATCTTTCCTCTCACTGGAGTTTTAAAAAATGCTGTCGTTGAGTGTGGCAATGGTGTAGGAGTTAACCCACAAGTTCCCAATCTATCAAAGATGTTTCTAGCCTTTCAGTGTGAGTGCTGTAGAGTATTTTGGAGTTGAATGTCACTAACCATGTGTGTGTGGTGGGAACTATCAGTATAAAATAACTATTGGAAATCTGATTAAATCTGTGATACTATTCTGGAGCCTCTGACGTATGACTTTTATTCTTTAACAAATAATACTTTTTAGTATCTGTCCATTATTAGAAGAGCCAATTTGTTAAATATTTTAAATATTTTTCTCTTATGATCTTCCCTAACTGTAGTCTCATAATTTAGTCTCTACTGGAATAGTATTTCAGGGACTGAGGGTTTCTTGAGTGCTATTTTTTGACCCCATTGCAATGAGCAGACTTTATAGTTGGTGCCTTTTTTTCGTACCAAAGAAAAATTAGATCAAAATTGGTGCTAAATTTCACGTTCCTTTTAAAATGATTTTTTTCTTTTTAAATTTATATATATCACAACAGGAAATGTATAGATCCAGCAGTATTATGCATGTTGTATTCTGTATATACATTTAAGGACAAAAACCTCACCTATAAAAAGCAATGGAATTCCCAAATCTGCTTAGAGGTATATAGTTTTTGTTAACACGTAAGACTTTAAAGTATAAACCTGATAAGAAAATGATCACTAAATGAAAACTTAGTAATGAATATACCCCCTAAGGTAGTAACTTTAAGGAAAAAGTCCCATACAATGTTATATCTCAAAAAATAAAAATAAAAAGTCCCTTGTCAATGTTTCTAGCACAAAGTTAGCTATTTAAAGTATTCTGTAACTCTGAGGGTGTACAGAAAAAGTTTTATGTATATTTTATTGTATATATATTTACATATGTACAAAATAGCTTTCTAATGAACTTTAGGTATTTTAAGCTATTTTTTCAGGCTAAAAGTAGAGGGGAGTCATCAGTCTTAAAACTTGGATAATGAGCTACATTAAAAAAAAATATTCTCACTGGAAGTATCATTGTTCACCTTTCAGATTTAGCATAAAACCTTAAGTCAGTAAGGGCTACATCTAGGTTAACGTCCGCGATCTCAGACCTACGATTTTTTAAAGGGTTCTCAGCATCATGGTTGTAGCCGACTGACACCCAACTAAAATTCCACATGGACCTCTGAGTCTTCGTGTCTTATAAGTAGGATTCTGGTGAAGTGAGGACAACAGGTTTTTATTTAATCCTGCTGATTTTTATAGACTGTCTTACTCTATGAGGATTTTACAAATATAAATCAGGAAAATGATACACTGTAGGAAATGAGGAAAACCATACATTTAGAATCTACTAGAGTATACTGGATTCTCTGAAATAATAACTCCTTCTGCTCACATGAGTTCTATGTGGAAAGGAGAATGGGGGCTTGTTAATCAGAAGTTACTGCACAGTGAGATTAAATATCCCTTTACTAACTTTTTTTTTTTTTTTCCCTTTACTAACTTTTGATGTGACTTAATTTAGGTGGTTTGAGAGCTGGAAGATTGCAAAGGCACTGTTCAGTGCTTGGTAACTTTTTATTTTCTCAATTTGTTCTCCTATCAGTTTATTTTAGCCTGAAAATTATAGCTACAGCACAGAACCCTGCAGTATTAAGAGAGAGCTTGGATTTTTTAAGTATATCCTCATATAATATGACATTTTTCACGTCAACTTATTTTCATGTTTATCTGAAAAGTAAATTCTAAATTATTTGCATATTTTCCAAGTTAGAAAAACATGCTATATCGTAGACATCAAAACCAAGTTATTCCAAGTGCACGCTGTAGACTGCAGTGAGGCTCTGCTTCTCTGCCTACACAGGATGCCATTTTTGGCACAATAGTTGTTTAAATATAGATCACTGTGTGAAATGATTATGCTGGATTTGATCAGTATGCAGTATTTTAGTACTTGCCTTTAAAAAATGATTTTTTCTTTTTAAAGAGTATAATTTATGATTGATTTTTTATAATGTGCAATTTCATATAGGTAACCAAAACCTTTTTAATGGGAAGAGCTTTGTAATCATTTAGAGAACAAAATCATTTTACTGTAGAACAATGTGATATCCTCAGTAAATACAATAAAAAAATTTTAGCAAATTTCTGTGAGGCTTTGTGATTATGGAATTCCCTGGGGAGATGAGGGAAGGAAAAGTTACTGAAGGAAACCAGCTGTGTGGAATAAAAGAAAAATAAGCTGTGTGCTTTTTAAGCTGCATGCATGTATTTATTCCAAGTGTGTTTGGGTGTCATTACCATTCTCTCTCCTGGGCAAGTGATGGGGATAGAAATGATCCCAAAGCACTGGAGAGTCCAAAAAGGATTTCTGACACTTTTTTTGTAGGTCGACTTACATTCCTATGTTACTTAGGCTGATTCAACTTACTACATTCAGCCATTACTTACTTGGAACCTCTGACTCACTGACAGTTTCAGGGGATGATCAAGAAACAGGATGGAATTTTGGTGGATACGCAGTGAGAAAAACTGACTCTGCAGTCAGAAGATTATGATTGGATGTGCCCTAACTACAAAGCAAATCATTATTTACATTTGATGGTGCTAAAGAGATTTTCTACATTAAACTCAAGAATGTGGGATTGTGATATATCATTTACTCCAATAATTATGATTTTATTTTTAAAAAATATTCTATTTGTTAGAGTGAGCATGAATGGGGAGGGAGGGATTAGGGGTGGGCACAGAGAGAAGCAGACTCCTGCTGAACAAGGTTGCCAGACACGGCTCCATCCCAGGACCCTGGGATCATGACCTGAGCTGGAGGCAGATGCTTAGCCGGCTGAGCCACCCAGGCGCCCCAACTCTGATAGTTATTTACATGCCTGCACATAGGTGCCAGAATGTGCAGGCCACTGGAGGGCTTTTAAGAGAACCAGGAGAGAATGGATATGACAAACTGTACTGATCCAAAGCAGGACAAAATTCACTCTCCTGGAAAAATAATTTTTATAGAAAAAAAAATTCTAATATATACAGGAAACATTTTTCTAGAGCTATTGCTCAAATCAAATAATTACAGTATCTGACTTAAGACAGCAAGTTCTCAAATCTCCTACTAATGAATCTAAACAAATTCTTTTTTAAAATCCTTGAGTCACAAGTGTCTTCTTGAACTCTTCCAGGGACAGGAAGCTCCCTATCCCTACCCCAAATAGTGGTCTCCTCCATAGTTGGACCCTTTGCTTCCCACACTCGCCCCATTCAGCTTAACCACCTGTCCTTGTCGCAGGCATCTGTGGACCTCCCTGGTCACTCTTGCACTTGTCAGTTGCTCCAGCAAATGGCTTGTGGTCCAACGTTCAATACTCATGGGGAGCAACTTTATTTCCACTCACACTCAGTAACAACACTTGGAACTTTGTCGTTTCTGGAAATGGCTTCATCTTTGAAATTTTCAATATCATCCCTCTCTCGTCATGACTTAGGATCACCTCATTCCCTGTTTCTCACTTCCGTTTGGCCTGCTCTTCAACTCTGAGCTCTCCTTCCTGCTACTCCCTCCCTCCCGATCCCCCCTCACTCTCAACCTACCAGATCTGTTCCTCTTCGATCTGTCCCCCACCCTTAGTCCTGGGATCTAAAAAATGAATCCAAACAGCTCTCAGAAAATTCAGCTCACTAGTTGCCCCTACATCTCCTACCCCTCAAATTAAACACTTCTCACTTCCTCAACTGTCTTTTCTCTCCTAGCAGTTTTTCCCTCAACTGGATCATCTTCATTAGCATATGTAAGTGCTATTAGTTCTCCCACCTTGGGAGGAGAAAAGACCTCTTTTAAACCCCTGTGCCTCCTGCAGCTCATTACTTCCCATCCATTTAGAAAAGACCAAAAAAACCAAACTTTTTACTACTCACTCTCTTCAATTTTTAGCTCCTATTCTCCTTTGATTTCTCTCCTAGCTCTGGACACTGGGAATACAGCACAGCTTAGTTTTGGAACCCCTTCTCTACCCTACCGACATACCCCCACCCCCCGCCAGGCTCATGACTTGAGTTGCCACCTACACCAGCAATGGAGCACGTACCTCTCCAGACCCTTAGATCCAACTGCTCACCTAACACCTCTAAGCGCATGACTAAAAAGAATCTCCCAATTTAGCATATCCCAAACTGGGCTCCTGATATTCCCTCCAAAATTTGCTTCTTTGGCAGCTCTCCTCGTTCCAGTGAATGGCAACTTTATTTTTCTGGTGGTGTGGAGTGCAAAGCTTGGAGGTATCCTCACGCCCTCTCTCCTACTCTCCAGCCACTTCTGGTCCGCCAGCAGGTCCTCCTGGCTCTACCTCCAACATCCGTCCAGGGGCCGCGCGCCTCACTGTCGCCACCTGCTACCACGCTGAGCCTGAGCCGCGCCGCCCTGATCTCCTTTGTCCTTTGTCCCCTTCCCTTGCTTCCCCTCCGGCGACTCTCCACAGAACAGCCAGCACGACCCAGTCAGACCGTGTCCGGTGCAGTCAGTCCTCTGCTCAGGATCTTCCCGCCGCTACCGATTTCTCTCAGAAAAAGCCCAGAAGCCAGTTCCACGCTATATGTTAACTGACTTGAGTGATAGAGAAAAGAAAAAAGAAAAGATTAAGTCAAAAATACATATATAAAAATAAAAACAATGACTTTGCCACAAACAAAAAAAAAAAAAAGAAAGAAAGAAAAGGCAAAAGCCGAAGTCCTTGCCGTGACCAGCGGGCTGGCACATTCTGGCCCTTGCTCTGGCACCTGTTATACCTGTTGGGTCTCTAAGCCACCCCCCCCCCCCCCCCCCGCGCCCTCTCCTCCTGAGCCACCTGCAGCCTTCCACTTCCTTCCTGGCGTTGCTGCCCCTTGCGTGGGCTGCCCTGCCATGTCCTTTGGGGCTTTGCTGAAGAATCTTCTCTGGGAGTCCTCCCCTAACCAAGTAAGACTTAATCCCCCCTCCCTGACTCTTCCCTACCCCACCCCCAAGTTAATTTTTTTCTCTCTTAGCTAGCAGTTCTCACTAGCAATTTATGTTTTATCTATCTTCTTTATTGTTTGGCTTTTCCACTAGACTGTTAAGTTCCACTAGGGTAGGTTTTTTTTTTTGGGGGGGGGTTGTAGGCATTAACCATAATTCTATTATCTAAATTTTTAAATATATATATATAGAGAGAGGGAGAAAGAGTGGCGCGGGGGTGGGGGGGAGGTAGAGGAAAGGGAGAGGGAATCTTAAGCAGGCTCCATCCAGCACGGGGCCTACGTGGGGTCCCTCTCATTGCCCAAGATCATGAGCTGAGCTGAGGTCAAGAGTCAGTAGCTCAGCCGACTAAGCTGCCCAGGTGCCCCACGGGTAGAGTTTTTGTTTTATCTCCAACCCTTAGATAAATTCCTGGCACAGAGAAGGTGCACAGTAATTATTTGTTGAATAAATGGTTTCCCAACATATCAACATGAGCATATTGACTTTCTCTACCTTGGGAACATTTCCCCAGAGAACTCAGCCAGTGTAGTCGGAGTGGAGTCGGCCACAGCAGGATCAAGACTGGGGAGAGCTTGGCTGGCATGGCTGCCCCAAGGCCAAGGAAAGGGCCCACATGGTCAGGAGACTGATTCCACAGATGGGGCTTGAACAGGTGAGTATGTTGAGGCTTCCCCTGCTGGAGAAGGGAAGCTAGACCAGATGCTCTGGTGATGCACAGGGACTGGAGAATGTGGTATATATAGGTGTATATGGAAGGCATCAGGAGTGGGCTTGCTGGCAGGGTGGGGTGGCCTGGTGGGGGGGTGAGGTCTGGGTTGGGAGGGCAGCGGGAAAAACCCTCTGGGGCACGAGTGAGCTGAGGCTGGTGAGCAGATGTGCAAACAGAGTTAGGGAGCTACTGCTAGCCTGGTGACTGGGGTCAGCTTCTGGAAAGACTGGGGAAAGGTGCTTACTGGGCCCACAAGGTCTGGGACCCTGCCACAGCTGTAGGGATACCCCCCACCTCACCCTGATGGGGGTTAGATCCTGCAGCAAGGGCAAGAGAAAGCAAAATGCGACCCGGGGCCACCAGAGGCCCCCTTCCTACCATGTCTCTCCAGTGCTCCCTACTGAGAGGTTTAACCATGTGCTCCTGTGACCCTCCTGACCTGTGAGAGAATTTATTTCCTTTTACGATTAAGTATTGAGAAACTCAGATAGTCCGTACATGCTGTGGGGTACCAATGGAACACATTCTAAGAATCTGTGGACAAAGTCAGAAAATCTTACCCCTAAAATGGGAGGGGTAAGATTCACATTTTGAAACTAGTAAGAATCCAGCTGACATGGATGGGAGTGGCTATCTGTGGAAACCTGCGAAAATAACATACTGTAGTAATGACTTCTAAAGATATTGCTGCTAAGACCAGGGCACAATCTAAATCTCAGACAGGTCTAAGTCATCTCCCTGAGAGACAGAAATTTTAAATACTAACAACCAGGGCTAAATGGATGGGAAGACTCAGAATTCAGAAGTCAAGGATACTTTTAAAAAGAGCATTTTAGAGGATAGGAATTTGTCACTACATCCCTAACACTTCTGGGATTCTGATTTTGCTAATATAGCCAAAAAAATTCTCCTGACAATGGAAAAGGACAATTTATCTGGTTCTAAAGTTTTTTTTTTTTATTTTTTTTTTTTTTTTTTATTTATTCGTGAGAGACACAGAGAGGCAGAGACACAGGCAGAGGGAGAAGCAGGCTCCGTGCAGGGAGCCCGATACAGGACTCGATCCTGGGACCCTGGGGTTACACCCTGGGCCGAAGGCAGACGCTCAACCACTGAGCCACCCAGGTGCCCCTGGGTTCTAAGGACATAGCTAAATCCCTTCCCAATTTTTTGCTATAATAGAGAAACTTGAAATAGTGGTCGGCAAACTTTTTCCGTGAAGGGCCAGCTGGTGAATATTTTCAGCTTTTCAGGCTATTAGGTCTCTGTCACAACTACTCAATTCAATCACATATGGTGCAAAACCAGACCACAGATAATACTAAATAAACATGTGTGGCTGTGTTCCAGGAAAACTTGATTTACAAAAACAGGATGTGGCCAGATATGGCCTGTGGGCTTTAGCTTGCTGACCTCTAGCTAACCTATTATTTGATGTCCAGATTGGTGCAGCTAACCAACTAAGTGGGAAGGGGTGTCTTGGGAATCCTAGATACAGGGCATACCACAGATCAGCATCTTGGGGTCTGGTCATATGGGTCAGTTTTCTGGGAACTGATCAGTTCTGGATGAACTAACAGTTGAGTCCCTAACTTTGGAAAGTTGATTCCCAAAGAGACTTGACCTTGCGGGTCTAGCTTGAGTGGCTCATCTGTCTCATTCATTTATCAATCTCTCTTCCTCCTTTCACAGTCTCTAAATGACAGCCCCTTATGCTAATCATTCATCATTCATTCATTCATCATTCATTCATTCATTCATCATGATAGACACAGAGAGAAAGAGGCAGAGGCACAGGCAGAGGGAGAAGCAGGCTCCATGCAGGGAGCCTGCCGCGGAACTCGATCCTGGGACTCCAGGATCACGCCCTGGGCCAAAGGCAGGAGCTAAACCACTGAGCCACCCAGGGATCCCCCCATCTTTATTATTAATAAGGTTTATAAGTACATTCTACTAACCAAACAGGGCTGCTTTTTTCTAGGTTTTTTTTTAATTTTTTTATTTATTTATGTAGAGAGAGAGAGAGAGAGAGAGAGAGCAGACACACAGGCAGAGGGAGAAGCAGGCTCCATGCACCGGGAGCCCGATGTGGGATTCGATCCTGGGTCTCCAGGATTGCACCCTGGGCCAAAGGCAGGCGCCAAACTGCTGCGCCACCCAGGGATCCCTTTTCTAGGTTTAATAATCGGTCGACATGTAAAATATTTGAGTATAAGAGAAAATACTCAGTTATAACAGTCCAGGTATTACCATGAAGAGTTGTCACCTGCGTTAAAAACACAAAACCTTATGAAAAATTTTACTCTAGCCAGCTTGGGCTGCCAAAACTAAGCACGCCAGACTGGGAGGCTTAAACAACAGGAATTTCTCTCTCACTGCTCGGACTGGAAGGCCAAGATCAAGGTGCTGGCTAACTCGGTTCCTAGGGAAGGCCTTCCTCCTGGCTTTGGGAAGGTTGCCTCCTGCATCCTCACAAGAGAGTTCATTGGCTCTGGTCTTTCTTCCTCTTCTCATAAGGGCGCTAATCCCACCGTGGGGCCCCACCCTCATGACCTCATCTAAACCTAATTACCTCCCAGATGGCCCACCTTCAAATACTAGCACTGGGGGGAGAGGCATCAACGTAACCCTGCAGGGCAGGGATACAATTCAGTCCAGAGTAGATTATTTTTGTTTCTGTATGAAATTGTCATTAAAGAAACCAGGAAGGAGTTGAAAACCTAACCAGGGAGCTCCAGTGAACTGTTACCGAGCAATGCTTTCCAGGGTATAATTAATGTTCCCTAATTGTCAAGGGACGCGGTTATACGATAAATTATTCATGATAACTGACATTATATAACCCAGATGGAAGGTGGGCATTATGCATGTGTTATTTGGGGGGTGGGTCCGCGTCCTGGCCCATGCCTCAGTCTTGTGGCTTCCCGAGCCCCTTGCTCTGGCTGATCAGCTCAGCTCCTGTTCTTCACTAGGCCCTTTTGCTTGATGACTCAGTTTGACTTTTTTGCATGGATTCTGACTACTTCAGCTCCCTTTGCTGGGCTCCCAGCCAGGTCCACCCACTGAAATAATAAATAAGAGTTTCTGTCCTAAACTGACGGGTGACTGAGCTGACCCTGCCCCAGCCTCCTCCTCAAGACCTGGGTTAGGGGAACATTTTCCACTGTACATAATTTTCTCTCAAGAGACCTCAGAGTTAGAGTCAAGTCCCTCGGGCCATATTTTTCACACCACTTTTCACCTTGACTGCATCAAGATTAGTACCAATGGGTGGCGTGGGGTGGGAAAGGGAGCGGTTTAGCCCACTTAAAATCTCCTTTAGCCCCTTACCCTCAGCCACTCTAAATAAACCTAAGGTTGAAGTAAAGATGGTTTATCTTGAATACAAGTCCCCTAACTCTCCCCACCTTCCAACCGGATTGCTATCTTACGCCTTCTATAGAACTTCAGGAGCCACCGCTGAGCGTGTACGCACAGAAGAAAACACACACACACACACACACACACACGCATGCACACACACACAAGGTCATGGGATCTGGTGCCTCCGTTCCCACCCTTCCATTCTCACCAAGTCAGTGTGGGGCAAATACAGCGATCACTTTGCTAATCTGTGTCATAAAACCATTAAAGTTATTCTCCTTTCTCTAGTTTCTTCCTACGGCGGTCCAACTGGCAGTACTGACCCTGAGTTCTTAGTCCTCTGCTTTCATCATGGTACTCTCACTCCTCAGAAGCCTATTATGGCTTCCTAAAGTCAAAAGGTTATGTCTTCAGTTTGGTCTCCAAAGTCCTTCACAGTCTGGCCCCCAAATACCTTTCCAGACTTACCTATTACTCTGAAAGAACTTTCCACTGGGTAAAAGGGGTCAACTCATTATTTTTCAACCCACTTTGGGTGGTTCCTCACCTTTGGGCCTCTCTTAAAGCCCTTTCCCGCCCAACCCCGACTCAGGTCTCACGTGTCTTCTGACCCCCAACCTGGGGTCTGGTGTATACATGCTTGCCTTTCTCTCCGCCCTCCAGCTACTCCACCAGGACGTCTCTGTGCAAATTCCCAAGCTGCTTCTTCCTTAACTCTTTACTTTGACATATTTTGAATAATTTGTTTACCTTGGATTACCTCCTTCCTTCCCTGATCTAGGGGTTCACTCTCAATCCTTCCAAATGTCCACAATGGAACTTTCCAGTGACTCTTTTTAAATCCTAGTTTGGATTACAGAAATTTTGTTACAGAATTATTAAAACACAGCTCTCTCGGCCCTCCCTCCTGCTCCTCTCTCGTGTATCTTCCAACACACCCGGAAAGTCCTTAACAGAAGGCCCACACACCCAGGAACCCCGCTGGCTCGCCCGGGGGGTGGGGGGGGGTGGGGGTGGGGGTGGGGTGGGGGGGTGTTCTACCAACTTGCCCTTGGCTCCTACTCTTCGCTTGGGCCTGCTCTCCTCCCTGCGGGGCTGGGTCCCTCGCTGCAGTCGGGGTTCTGTGCAAATGTCACTCAGGGGCGCCTGTCCTAACACTACCTTAAGTTAAAATAACCCCTTTCCATCACGAGCTATCCCCTTCATTCTCCTTTATTTTTCCTTAGGGTGCTTACCACTATCAACGTATTACACATGCATTTGCCAATTTTCTACCTTGTCCACGAGGCCGAGACCTTTCGTCTGCTTTTTGTCACCGTTAGATTTGTGCCTGGCACAGACTAGGTATTTAATAATTATTTAATGACTAAATCAATGAACAGGTGGGCTTTTCTGTAGTTTGCGTAGAAATTAAAAAAAAAAAAAATCCTGCTACTGGTGTTTGTTCCTAGTTTGGCAACACAACAGTCCTTGTCATTGTGGGGATGTCTGCAAAGGGGTTGGACTTCTCCCAAGTAGACGTAGCAAGCGTGGTATTAGATGGCAGGGATTAAACCAGAATGGCTTTGCTCCAGGGCAGAGTGGTACCCAGCCCTGGAGAAGTGGCCTCCTCCACTTACCCACAGGGAAGATCCTATCTTGCAGGGCACTTAAAGCTCTAAAGTAGTTTCCTTTTTCATGCAGATGACTCTAATTGCTCCTGAAGCACTTAATACCTGAAGAAATGTTAGTTCATTTCTATTGGAGCCTAAAGTAGCCAATCTCTCACCTTGGGTTGCTTTGTTTTTATTCTCTTGATTAAGTTGATTTTGACCAATAACAGTACGGTAGGCCAAAGATTTTTATCTGATCAAATCAGCATAGGAGACTATTATGATGGCAGCTCAAAGAGTCCTAGTCTTGAATGTTACAATGAATCCAGGTAAAGGAAATCCTAAATTTATCTCTTTTTAAAAAAAGGAAATTTAAAAAATCAGTATTTTTAAACTTTATTTTATTTTTTTAAAAAGATTTTATTTGGGACGCCTGGGGGAGCTCAGCGGGTGAGTGCCTGCCTTCGGCTCAGGGCATGATCCTGGAGTCCTGGGATCAAATCCCACATTGGGCTCCCTGCATGGAGCCTGCTTCTCCCTCTATGTCTCTGCCTCTCTCTGTGTGTCTCTCGTGAATAAATAAAATCTATTTATTTTTTTTTAACGACTTATTTATTTATTTGAGAGAGAGAGCATAAGCAGGGGAGAGGGACAGAGGGAGAAGCTGACTCCTCACTGAGCAGAGAGCCCAACATTGGGCTCAATCTCAGGACCCTAAGATCATGATCTAAGCCACCCAGGCACCCCTAAGTTTTTATTTTTAACGAGATTTTTAAAAAGTTCATCAGACACCCATGTGAGATTCTTTCAGTATTACTTTGAACTTTTCAAAGTACATAGTGTAAACAAAAGTTACCTTACTGAGGGGTGCTTGGGTGGCTCAGCAGTTGAGCTGGGATTCTTAGTTTCAGTTCAGGCCATGATCTCTGGGTGTGGGGTCAGGCTCCACGTTGGGGTCCATGCTTGGTGGGGAGTCTGCTTGAGATTCTCTCCCCTTTGTCCCTCTCCCTGTTCACATGTACTCTTTCTTTCTCAAATAGATAAATCTCTTTTTAAAACAAAAGGCTTATCTATTTTCTTTTTTTAAAAATTTTTATTTATTTATTTATTTATGATAGTCACAGAGAGAGAGAGAGAGAGGCAGAGACACAGGCAGAGGGAGAAGCAGGCTCCATGCACTGGGAGCCCGACGTGGGATTCGATCCCGGGTCTCCAGGATCGCGCCCTGGGCCAAAGGCAGGCGCCAAACCGCTGCGCCACCCAGGGATCCCAAGGCTTATCTATTTTCAACTGAAAAAATGGCCCATCAACATCTTTATTTTTCCTAAATTGTCTCACAAAAAATTTATCCTATTAGCCTAAAGAGAAACCTGCACAAAGCAGTATGCTATTTTAATCATCCTTTTTCTCTTAAAAGGTAGTGAGTGACCTCTGGAGGCAATTGGAAAAAGTACCTGCCACTTTCAGAACTGAAGAAGCGGGGAGAATTAGAAAGTAGTAGATCCTTCCATTTAGCGGTTTTTGTTTTTTTGCAAGTTTAATCAGGGTGAAATAAAACATTAAACTTTAAAATTAGTTTACTGATTTTATTTTATTTTTTTATTTTTTTTTTAAAATTTTTACTTATTTATGATAGTCACACACACAGAGAGAGAGGCAGAGACACAGGCAGAGGGAGAAGCAGGCTCCATGCACCGGGAGCCCGACGTGGGATTCGATCCCGGGTCTCCAGGATCGGGCCCTGGGCCAAAGGCAGGCGCTAAACCGCTGCGCCACCCAGGGATCCCAGTTTACTGATTTTAATTCACTTAAGTAATATTTATTAAGTATATACTTCAATGCCTGCAGGGGAGATAGAGACACAAAACTTTGAGCTTACAATCTATTAGGAAACTAAAGCTAAGTGCTAAGATATTTATAATACAAGCTAGAATGTGTAAGAAAATTGAGGAGTGGCATAACTATCCAGGAATTCAGATTTTTGGCTAGGATGATCGGAGAAAGTCTACTACAAACATTTACTGAAGACCCATGTGTGCCAGGCACTATGCTAAGGGACAAATGAGATACAGTGCCTTCCCTTCAGACACAGAGTACGTAGGGAAGATGACACATAAATAGGAACATTCTGTATGAAGTAAGTGGACTCTTAGAATTACACACTAAGGAGCGGAACTAAAACAGCCTGGAGACAGAGAGGAGAGGAGGGTCAGGAAAGGCTTGTTAGAGGAAGTAACACCTAAGTGGATTCTTTTTTTTTTTTTTTTAAGGTTTTATTTATGTATTTAGAGTATTTAGAGACAGAGCACAAGCCTGGGGAGGGACAGAAGGGAAGACGAGGGGGAACATCTCCACCTCTGGTCTCCACGCAGGGCTCAATCCCAAGATCCTGCGGTCACAACCTGAGCCAAAACCGACCGAGCCACCCAGGTGCCCCTTGCCTAAGTGGATTCTTAAAGATAGAAGAGTTCTGGTCCAGCTTTGGCATCATAAGCCTACTCTCGTCCATCTCTCCCACTAACAACTAAAAACTCATGACAAAATTCAGGTAACAACTGCCCCAGGACTCTGAAAAGTAAAACACTGCGAAGGGGAGGCCTTGGAAAAGAAACCTGGAAGAGGATGGGCTTCCTGGCCTATTTTCCTCTTTTTTTCTTGCAGTTTTGTCCTGAGAGGTCTCATGTGAGGACGGCTGGGTAGCTGCATGGGTAGCTAACACTGTGATAGAAACCCTGTCCCTCCATCCAGGGAACTGAGGAAAGGGTCCTCTGTGAGTTGGGAAGTGAGTAGGGACGAGAGAGAGGACAGGGTACAGAAAGTGATTCCTAATTTTGTGTGGGAACCACTGTAAATCTTCGATTCTCTGCTGAGTCGCCCTTGTCTGCAAGACACCCAACGCAGCACAGCAAAGGCCCTGACAGCTAGCCGTCGAACACCGTGGGCCAAAGCTCAGACTTGCCCGAGTGGCACCTGTTCGGGACAGACCCAGAGCAACAGAGCAGAGGCTGGGAAAGCTGAACTGAGATCGAAACCATCACCCACCCTTAAGCAGGTAAGTTTGCCTGCTTAAACAAACATACATTCTCCAGAGGAGGATTTTAACAGGATCCAGAGTCAGCACAACATTAATGGTTACACGGTCCGGGATGCAAAAGAAAATGACTTGCAATAGAAGGAACCCTGTTTGTTTGTTTATTTATTTGATATATATTTTTTAAGATTATATTTATTTATTCATGATAGACACAGACAGAGAGAGAGAGAGGCAGAGACACAGGCAGAGGGAGAAGCAGGCTCCATGCCGGTAGCCTGACGTGGGACTCAATCCTGGGACTCCAGGATCATGCCCTGGGCCAAAGGCAGGCGCTAAACCGCTGAGCCACCCAGGGATCCCCAGGAACCCTGTATAAAATGAAGTCTGGAGGCCAGCAGGGGGGCTCTCAGGCCCTGCCACTCGTGGTCAGTTGCAGACCAAATTCAGAAAACATACCTTGCTGGGGGCAAGCTGGTTACTACTTCTGATTAGGGCCTTACTATATCCCAGCAGGAAGGCGGAGAGGTTTTCCTCCTCCTCTGGCAACAGCCCACCCAGTGAGACTGTTACAACTCAGCCACTGAAAAGCTACTGTACTCTGAATTCCCAGTTTCCTCCAGCAAACACTGGTTTGTAACAGTTCTCTCAACTTCCCCTTTTCCTCGATAAAAGACGAGTCTTCTCCTTTGTTCTCCAGACTTGCTAATGGTTTTCCCACAGCTTCTTGTCCCAGACTGCAATTCTCTGCTATTCCCAAATAAATTCATTTTTTGCTGGTAAAATAACTGGCTGTTTTATTTCTCATTTACTTATTTTTTAAAGATTTTATTTATTCATGAGAGACACAGAGACATAGGCAGAGGGAGGAGAAGTAGGCCCCCTGCAGTGAGCCCTATGATCTCCGGACTCTGGGGTCACACCCTGAGCTGAAGGCTGACGCTCAACCACAGAGCCTCCCAGGTGTTCCTGGCTGTTTTATTTTTAAGGTTAACACCTGTCATACAAAGAACCAGGAAAATGTGGCCAAATCCTGAGGGAAAAGGCAATCACTGTAACAACCCTGAGATAACACAGGTGTTGGAATGTTCAGACTAAGATGCTAAAGCAGCTATGATGTATGGGGTGGGGGAGAGATAAACACACATGAAATAAATGTAAAGAAAGACACTTTCAGCAGAGGAACAAAGTATGAAAAAGAACTAAGTGGAAATTTTCAACTGAAAAGTACAGTGTCTGAAAGAAACAAGTTCACTGGATAGGTGTAATAGCACAACGGAGATGATGAAAGAAAGCGGCAGTGAACTTGAAGATAGATTAGTCAACAGAAATGATGTAAGCTGAAGAGCAGAATGGGATAAAAAGCCTGGAAAAAACCAGGACCCAGGAGCATCAGGGACTTGTGCAACAATTATCAAAAGGTCTAACATACAAGTCACTGGAGTCCCAGAAAGGTGAAAGAGGCTGAGGAAAATTATGTGAAAAAATAATGGCTAAAAACTTCCCAGATTTGGTGAAAAACATATATTTATGGATTCCAGGATCTTGGTGAACTCTGGCACTTAAATTCAAAGAAAACCATGCCTAGATGTCTCTAAACCAAACTATATAAAGAGCAAGGACTGAATGCAGAATCCAGGGTAGCCGGATGAAACTGGAATAACACATCTGACTGTGGAAACCAAGGGACCATGAATCAGAAGCCTATAGCCAGTGAAAATATT
This sequence comes from Nyctereutes procyonoides, assembly GCF_905146905.1. Classification (NCBI taxonomy): domain Eukaryota; kingdom Metazoa; phylum Chordata; class Mammalia; order Carnivora; family Canidae; genus Nyctereutes; species Nyctereutes procyonoides. The sequence goes on from NW_026575051.1 coordinate 67,815,404, forward strand.
CTTGGTAATGAAGGTGAAATAAAGACATTCTGAGATGAAGGAAAACTCAGAAAGCTATTGTCAACAGAACCAGTGTAAAAACAAAAACAAAACAAAACAAAACAAAAAAAAGTGCTGGGAATGAAGGGAAAGGATACCAGAGGGAAGACCTGGATGTTTAGGAATGAAGGATGAGCAACAGAGAATTTAACTATCTGGGTTAATATAAAAATCCTTATTTTTTTCTCTTAAATTCTTTAAAATATGTATGATTATTGAGAAGATAGGCAGGAATAAGGCAGGTGCTCTTAGGGGAGACTAAGCTACTGTCACAAAGATTCAGTGATTTAAGCAACAAGGTTTGGGGGCACCTGGGTGGCTCAGTAGGTTAAACACACGACTCTAGATTTTGGCTCAGGTCATGGTCTCAGTTGTGAGATGGAGCCCCATGTCGGCTCCATACTCATCAGGGAGTCTGCTTGAGGCTCTCACTCTCTCTCTCCCCCTCCCCAACTCTCTAAAAATAAATAGATAAATCTTTTTAAAAAATAGGTCTTATTTTCAATTTTTTAATTTAAATTTAATTAACATATAATGTATTATTGGTTTTATTTTTTCCTCTTCCCCTATGACCTTCTGTTTTGTTTCTTAAATTCCACATATGGGTGAGATCATATGATGATTGCCTTTCTCTGATTGTCTTATTTCCGCTTAGCATTAATACCCTCTAGCTCCATCCAGGTTGAAAAAAACCAACAGGTTTTTTTAACAGTCAGAGGGAAGAATTCTCTCTGGGCTTTCTGCTCACATTCTATTGGCATCCGTAACTGCAAATTCAGCTGGGAAATGTAGAGGAGCTGGGGTAGTCATGCTCTGGGTTAGAACTTAAGCGCTTAGGAAGAAAGGGCAAATGGATTTTGATGGATAGCTAGCAGCCTCTCCCACAGCAGGTGAAAGACAAAGGAGGCATTTTGGATCCAGGGGACGATGCGATCACAGGTAAGGAAGCGAGAAACCACACGTAAGGGACTAATAGCAATACTGATGTTGTTGGAATGTGAACAAAGAGATAGAGCTAGAGTGGTGGGTGGGAGCAAATGAAGTCGGATTATATTCTCGAAAGGTTTTATGCAGCAGATTTTCATTTCAGGGAGCTACTCAGGGGTGAAAGGTGGGTGAACAGAAGACTAGAGTGGGGGGACCAATTAGGAGCTAGGGGAATAGTTTTGGTGAGAGGTGAAAAAGTTTTATTTTTTAAAGATTTATTTATTTATTCATGAGAGACATAGAGAGAAAGGCAGAGACACAAGGAAGAGGGAGAAGCAGGCTCCTTGCAGGGAGCCTGATGTGGGACTGGATCCTGGATCCTGGGACCAGGCCCCGAGCCAAAGGAAGACGCCCATCTGCTTGTCCCAAAAAAGTTTTAAATGTAGGCTGTGATAAGGGCACCTGGGTGGCTCAGTCAGTTAATCATCTGCCCTCAGCTCAGGTCATGATTCCAGGGTCCTAGGGTCGAGTCCCAAGTCGGGCTCCCTGCTTGGCGGGGAGCCTGCTGCTCCCTCTGCCTGCTGCTCCCCCTGCTGGTGTGCATTCTCTTTCTCTCTCTCTCTCTCTCTCAAATAAATACAATCTTTAAAGTAGGCTGTGATAATAGCATAGAGGCTGGGTTTTAGAAATACCTACAGAGGTAAAATGGTCAGGACTTGGTGAGGAGAGAGAAAGAAAGAAGCTTCAAGGCAGGATCTCCCATTCCTTACAAAGATGACAGGTGGGTGGTGATGTCAGCGTGGAGTATTTGCCCAGAACGCAGAGCAGGGGCAAATTTATTTGGGGGCGGGGGGAAGGAGTTTGGTTTTAGGTGATAAAGATGAAACACTGTGAAGCTTGAGTTCCTACAGAACATTTTTGCTTGTAGAGATCTCAGTGAGCCAGTCTGAAGACAGAACTCCTCCATGGAGGAGGCACCCGAAATCCTTTGTAATTCGGACCTAATCCACCTTTCACAGAACCTGCTATGCTCTTTAATACAGACACCTGCAGTTTCAGCCACATCAGTCTCTTCTCAAAGCGGCCTTCCGTGACCCTGACGTCTAAAGCAGGTTCTGCTACGGCACAGCATCTGTGCTTGGAGGTAAACTGGGAAGGGCTTCGTGACCCAGTGGAGGGGGCTGGAGGGCTGGCTGGGCTGGAAGGGTCTGTAGTCCGGGAGCCTAAGTGGGGAGAGGTAGTCGGGTGCAGAAGAACATTTCCAACGGGTAATAAAACAGACATTTACACGTCTGGAGGCCGCGATCTGGTCAAAGAGCAGAAAGGCAACGGAGAGCTGGAATCGGATCAGGAGGACCAGGCCTGCCGTCCCCGCTGGCGCACCTGCAGCCCGGGCCCCTGGAAATCCGTGTCCCGCTGCGCTGGGCGACAACGGCGGCGTGGTTTGCGGGGCCGGGGCCGGGGCCGGGGCCTGCAACCGCCCTGGGCTGAGCTCCGGCCGCCCCCCGCCCCGTCCGCCTGCCCCGGCCAAGCCGCTGCTCAGCCCGACGTAACCGTCCGGCCGCACGCGGAGCCAGCGCACCTGCACGGCTGCCTCGGGGTTCCCGGAGACGCTTCCGCACGCGGCCGACAGCTGGCGAGCATCTCCAAGGGGCGCGGATGAGGACGGCACGCCTGGACGCTGTCCCGGGGCTCAGCCCTCGGGCGGGCTCCGCCCTGCGGAGGCACTAACCCGCCTTCCCCTCAGTACCGGGGCGCGGCCGCGTCTTACCTCACCGTCCCCGCGCCCCGGGCTGCAGCTGCCGCTCCCTCCGCCGCGGGGCGCCCGCTCGCCAGGCCTCCGTGGGCTCCGCCGCGCGTGTCACGGGGCCGCCCGCGGAGGAGTCTCCCAGGCAACCACACAAACTTCCGGTTTGGGAGCGAGCGCCGCGGCGGGCGGGAGGCCGCACTTCCGCCACGTGACCCCGCGCGGCCCCCGGGCGTGCTGACAGGCGGGCGTCGCGAGTTCGGAAGGCCGGCTTCCGGGGGGGCGGGGCCTTGGGGGGCGGGGCCAGGGCTCGGCGGCCGGCCCCCGAGGCGCCGATAGGCCGCCGTGCGGGAGGGGCGGGGCCTCCGGGCCTTGGGGGGCGGGGCCAGGGCTCGGCCGCCGGTCCCCGAGGCGCCGCCGGGCCTGGAGGGGCGGGGCCTCCGGGCCTGGGGGCGGGGCTCGGCGGCGGGTCCCCGAGGCGCGGCGGGGCGGCCGCCTGAGCGCTTCTCCGCAGCCGCCGAGCTGGAGCTGGAGCTGGAGCTGGGCGTGCGCGGGGCCGGGGCGCCGGCTGCCGGGCAGCGGCTCCTCCAGGCCGAGGCCGCGGCCGCGGCCGCGGCGGAGAATGAGGCGGCGGCGCGGCGGCGGCGGCGGCGGCGGGCTCCCGGCGGGGCCGCGGGGCCGGGCGCAGGCTGCGCTGGCTCATCACCGCGGTGCTGTGCGCCGCCTTCCTGGGGCTGGTGAGCGCGGGGGCCCGAGGCTGCGGGGCCGGGGCGGGAGGTTCGCGGCTCGCCTCCGCCGCCCGCCGGCTGGTGACCTTGGGCGCGGTCGTCGGCGCCCGCCTTCGGGGCCGAATCTGCAGAACGGGCACAGCCCCGCCGCCGGAGCGCTGTTCCGTGCGAAGTTGGTTTTTCCCTGAGATCTGGGCAGCTCCCGGGGTGGGGTGGGGGTGGGGTGGGGTGGGGGGTCGGGTGTGGAGCCCCTGCCCCTCCAGCCCACGCAGATGCCAAGTTACCACCAAAGCTGTTTCCCTGGGATTTCCTCTTCCTTGTCTGGCCAGATTCAGCCGACTCCTTATGTTTGCAGATGGAGGAAACAGGCCCCGAGAGGGAAAAGGACTTTTCTGCACCACGCAGCCGGCTTTCCGTGCAGGAGCCAGGAATAAGCTCTCGTTCTGCCCGCAGCCGTGCACAGACAGACCTTGAGGTCCCCCGCGTCTTCCTTAGAGCAAACTGCAGGGCTAGAAGCGCCTTCTTCTTCTTCTTCTTCTTCTTTTTTTTTTTTTGGATTTTATTTATTTATTCATGAGACACACACACGGAGGCAGAGACAGAGGCAGAAGCAGGCCCCACGCAGGGAACCCGACGTGGGACTCGATCCCGGGTCTCCAGGGTCACGCCCTGGGCCAAAGGCGGGCGCTCAACCGCTGAGCCCCCCAGGGATCCCTAGAAACGCCTTCTGACACCCCCGTGGCTGCCCCACGACTCCCTTATTTCTGGAGGTCTCCCTGTCATCCTCGGCCTGATGTATGGGGATCTTGGGGATTCACTAGGGTGAGTCCTCTGAGGACAATCATCCCTGGTCACTCAGCGTCTTTCTCTTGAACCACAACGGATTCTTGGAGGATTTTGATGATTTGAAAAAAGAAAAATCGTTGCAGGGCACTTGTGCCAGGTCCTGTTTTGGGTGCTTTGCAGGCAGGAAGTGATTGGATTGCAGATGCAGCTCAGCCTCCCCTCCCCATACCAAGTGCTTGCTCAGCTCTCAGTTTGGGACTGCTCGGGCTTGGGCAGGACGCACACCCAAGTGTTTCAAGCAGAGCAGTCCAATTAGAAGGAATTCTTTTTTTTTTTTTTTTTTAAGATTTTATTTATTTGACAGTAAGTGAGTGAGCGTGCACGCACAGGCAGAGTGGTAGAGGAGTAGAGAGCCTGGCACTGGGCTGGATCCCAGGACCCCGGAATCACCACCTGAGCCCAAGGGCGACTCAACCAGCTGAGCCACCCAGATGCCAGTAGAATAAATTATTCTTGAAGCATAGAGCCATTAGAAACATTAAAAAAAAGTCATTTATTCATGAGAGACACAGAGAGGCAGAGACACAAGCAAAGAGAGAAGCAGGCTCCTTGCAAGGAGCTCGATGCAGGACTCGATCCCAGGACCCTGGGGTCATGCCCTGGACCGAAGGCAGCCACTCAGCCACTGATCCACCCAGGCGTCCTAAAACTTTTTTTTTTAAGTGTCCAACAAATATTCTCTCATGGCTTGGGGTTTGCTTTGAAGAAAAATCTAGGTTTAGAAATGTTTAAATTGTCTGTCTCCTGTGTATTTTGTGTGTATCAGAGGAAGGATACTGTGCAACCCAGAAATACTGCCGTTTTGACGACATCAAAAACCAGGAATAATATTTTAAGCTGCCACATAGGCAGATGTTATTTTACTGATTGTAAATAAAAGATTTTGTCTTTTTAAATTCTAGGGGATGAGTGTTGCTATACTGGGACCGACTTTTCAAGATTTGGCAACAAACGTGAACCGCAACATTAGCAGTCTTTCTCTGATTTTTGTGGGCCGTGCTTTTGGGTTTTTGAGTGGCTCTGTGATTGGTGGAATTCTTCTTGACAATATGAATCATTTTCTACTTTTGGGTGAGTAAAGACCAATTTTAGCTTTTTATGACTTTCAAGGAATTTACAATTTGTTTTTAAATATGAAATATGTTGTGTTTGACAACTCAAATGGGTAGTGTTTGCCAGGCGTTCTCAGTGGAAATCAGGTCTCCTTGGTGCCTGTTTTCATCTCAGCAGTTATAGGGAATCTGTGCTGGGCCACTCTGGAAATTTAGATTAGCCCTAGAATGTGTCACTATCTTTAGCCTTCCTGGCTGTCAGTGTAGTTTAGGCGCCACCCCTAGGATCACATTCTAGTTGTCCAAAGAACTCTGCCTGTCAGGGTTTAGGGCTGATCTGCTGGAGCCACCATAGGTCAGAAGTGAATTCCTTGAACTTGCCCCGGCTAGACCCTGGACTGAGAATGAAGGTGGGAAGTACTGGGGGCAAAATGACATAGGCTAAATTTTTGTCTCGGATGCCACATATTAATGATGCTTCCAGACCTCTCTACCTCACCCTTGAATTAGATGGCAAAGCTTTTAACTTGCTTTTTTTTTTTTTTTTTTTTAAGATTTTGTTTTATTCATGAGGGAGACAGAGACACAGGCAGAGGGAGAAGCAGGCTCCATGCAGGGAGCCCGATGTGGGACCCGATCCCGGGACCCCTGGGCTGAAGGCAGGCACTAAACCGCTAAGCCACCCAGGGATCCCTAACTTGCTCTTTTTTGAATAAATAGACATGTTGAAAGAAAATCTGGATTAATGTCATAAAACCGCTTTGGAAGTAAGGAGAATAATTTGTTGTTGATGAATAAATGAATAATCACTCAGATTTCCCAGGTGGGTTGAGAACATACAGATCTCTTGTATTTCCTTCCCTACTCTCAAGCTAAATTGCTTAATACATTTCTCCTACAAGCTATTATAACTGCATTTTATTTTTCTCCTAATTTTTAATTTATTTTTTATTATTTATTTATTTTTTATTTTTTCTCCTAATTTTTTAATCTCATATCTAAACGTCTCTTTTTATTTATTTAAAAAATTTTTTTAAAGAGATTTATTTACTTATTCATGAGAGACACAGACTGAGAGATAGAGGCAGAGACACAAGCAGAGGGAGAAGCAGGCTCCATGCAGGGAGCCTGATGTGGGACTCGATCCCGGATCCCTGGATCATGACCTGAGCCAAAGGCAGGCGCTCAACTGCTGAGCCACCCAGGCGTCCCTTAACATCTCTTTTAAAAAATATGAAATATTTAAATAAGTAATTTTTGCATTATCTGCTTTGCTATAAAACTTTGCCCTGTAGGATGTGGTTTGATTATCAGCAATGGTGGAAATGTACTCATGTTAGGATAACTTATATTTTATGGTCCATAAAGATTAGGAAAGCTTGCAAAGGAAATAACCATTTGTAGATGCTGAACCTCTCATTCACTTACTGTTACTCAATTGTAATTTGACCTGCTTTGCATTTATGGGAGGGTTTATGATGTTGACTTGATTCAGGACTCTTTGTGTGAATATTGTTTTTTATAGCTGACTTTTACCTTTCTTCTCAGGAATGTCAATGTTGGCTACCACAGTTGGTCTTTATCTTGTTCCCTTTTGTAAGACAGCGGTGTTATTGATCATCATGATGTCCGTCTTTGGTGTTTCAATTGGCATTCTGGATACAGGTCAGTGAGCCCTTCACTGTCATCTCTGGGAATAGAGACTTTCTACTAGAAAAAGAGCAGGTGACATCAACTTGTCATTTGCAGTGTGAAATGATACCGACCTACTGAATAGTTCATGGGGTCACCCAGTCAGAACCACCCTCTGGCAACTCTTTTTCTTGCCAAGTAGGGTGCCTGCTTTTGAGCAGCCAACCATGGAGTGAATTTAAAGAATTTTGTTCAGTGAGAGATTATTGATTTACAGTATCCAAACAGGAAAGGGTCCCCCATATGGGTAATTACAGTACAGGTGAGTGGGCTTCCATTTTGGGATAGAACTTTATCAGTGTAGTATGGGAGGAATTGATGGGTTAATAGGTTAAACCAGCTTTGGAACCGGATTTGGCTGAGGAATCCTAGAAGCAGCTATCCAATTTGAAAAGCACTCTGCCTTTTGAACTAAGAGAAACCTGTGCAGTATATTATTTTCCTTCTCTTTTTTTTCCCCCTCTCTCAAAAGCTCCTGCCTTCCTGCAGGAAATCCCCTCCATGAGTATTGGTATCTTGTAAAACCTACTAAATAACATACTTGGCATTTGTCTACCCCCGAAACCCAGGTCTCTTCTTCCCCTGCTCTACTGTTACCTGATAGGTTGGGGATATTTTATACTTTAGGCTTGGTTTGGTTGTGAAATTATGGGGTACAATTGTATGTTTATCTGCAAATATGTTTTTTTAAAAAAAAAGAGAGAGAGAAAACACAACATTTGATGCTTCTTGCCTTTTACTTTTGTTTCCTGTAATGGGCCCAGCAGAATTCTACAGTGTTCAGGTTTTTGAACCTATGTTTTGCATCTACGAGATAGATAATTCTCCTCAACTGGTAATTTGGCCATTATCTGATGATAATATATATTGACGATGTTTACAAACAAATAAGTATTCACCTCTTTCCCACTCCCCGCCCCCCCGCACCCCACCCCCACTCCCACCCCCGCCAGCCACATATTAGAACTGTCATAAAAAAAAAGCCTTGGGCTACTGTGCCTGGCTCTAGGAGGTAGTGGTTTACTAGCTTGCAGAATCCATTTGTGACGATGTGATGTTACGATGCTTGGAATTCTCCGGTGGAATTCCTTGATCATAAAATTGACTGAGTTGCAACATTTGATGACGGAGAATATCTTAGTCCTTGTGCCACAAAAAATATACTAATCTTCTTACTGATAGTAATGACCTGTTTTTTGTTAAGTTACTATGATTAAATCATTTTCCTCATCTTTCGTTGGTAGGTGGTAACGTCCTAATCTTGGCTATTTGGGGGGACAAAGGAGCCCCACACATGCAGGCCTTACACTTCAGTTTTGCCTTGGGTGCCTTTTTGGCTCCACTGCTGGCTAAATTGGCCCTGGGCACGACGACGGTGTCTGCTGCAAACCACACAGAGGCTGACTCTAACCACTCTGCTCTCAACCAGTCATCTGAAGCGGACTCAGAATCTCTCTTCAGAGTACCTGACAATATGAATTTACTGTGGGCGTACGCTATTATCGGTACTTACATTTTTGTAGTTTCTCTCTTTTTTTTCGCTCTGCTTTTTAAGAAAAGCTCAAGGCAGGAGAAAGCCAAAGCATCCGCTCAGAGGTCTCGAAGAGCTAAATACCACAATGCCCTTCTTTGTCTCCTTTTCCTGTTCTTCTTTTTCTATGTTGGAGCCGAGGTAACGTACGGTTCTTACGTTTTCTCGTTTGCGACCACCCATGCTGGCATGAAAGAAAGTGAAGCGGCGCTGTTGAACTCCGTCTTCTGGGGCACCTTTGCAGCCTGCAGGGGCCTAGCAATCTTTTTTGCTACATGTTTACTACCTGGAACCATGATTGTGTTAAGCAACATCGGCAGCCTGGCATCATCCTTACTGCTGGTGCTTTTCGACAAGAGCCCAGTTTGCCTCTGGATAGCGACTTCGGTGTACGGGGCCTCGATGGCAACCACGTTTCCTAGTGGTGTTTCTTGGATTGAGCAGTACACGACCATCCATGGGAAATCTGCCGCATTTTTTGTCGTTGGTGCTGCCTTGGGAGAAATGGCTATTCCTGCGGTAATTGGAATTCTTCAAGGGCAGTACCCTGATTTGCCTGTAGTTCTGTACACCATTTTGGGGGCCTCGATAGCCACTGCTGTTTTATTTCCCGTGCTCTATAAGTTAGCCACCTCCCCTCTCAATCAACAGCGAAAAGAACACAGGAAAAGCGAGGACCAGAAAGCTTTGCTGTCTAGTTCTGAGCTAAATGACTACGAGGAAGAGAATGAAGAAGAAGATGCAGAGAAATGGAATGAAATGGATTTTGAAGTGATTGAAATGAATGATACAATGAGAAATTCTGTAATAGAGACATCTAGAAATGTCCTGACAAAGCCCGTAGCTGAAATCTCCAGTCAATCCCACTCCAGTGCAAGAGTGTTCGAGTCCTCTCCAGCTAACAGTGGCAAGTCCCCTGTAAGTCACCTTGCAAGAAACCAGTGTAAAAGGGACTAACGCCGAGAGAAGATGGATTATTTACTGACCTCCTTGAATAACCTCTGGTTCTAAAGAAGCCAGTTAAAGCAGAGCATTAACAGATTTTCAACATGCTCTGGGGATCAAAATTCCTAGGTCAGAGTATATAGCAGATGCTACAAAGTTTTGCAAGGTTCTGCAATTCCCAGAGTTTTCCATAAAGAATGAATGGCCTCGGTCTCGTACAGCAGGGTCTTGTGAGGCTAGTGTTTGGCATGTGGCTGATGAGGTAATGTGTTACGATCTCCACCCCTCAGAGCACGCAGAGAGGGTGTTGTTGAGAAGCTGGGTGCCGTTCTGATAGCATGAAACCTTCTAGTAGTTGAGCCGAGTAGCTGAACAAATGATCAGTCATCAGCATTCTATCAGGGAAGTGGAGGAGTGTTGTTTCATAAAAAGAACAACTTTGAAAACGGACAGAGTTTTATTTATTGCTTTGCCCTCGCTGTAGTGTCGCACCAGAGAATGCTCATGCCTCATTTGATTTCTGATTTCTGTGAAGAGAACACAGAGCAGGACCCCAGAGACCTGGCTGCAAACCTTGACTGTTGCTTACTAGTTTTCCGGCCCTGCACTCGGTCACTTTACTTGAGTAGGGCCTTGTTTATCTGTCTCCTGATCTGTGATTTTATCAGTGAAAATGAGATGATTTTCAAACTAGGAATCCTTAAGTTTTAAAGTCTGTGCAAGAAAAAAAAAAAGTTTGTGCAAGATGTCAGAAATTCACATGTGCCATCCATTCTTCATTTCAAATGAGAAGTGAAACAAAATTGATAGTTGTAAGAATTCTACTGATTATGAATCTATGCCCGTTTCAGAGACTCCGTGTTTAATGACTATCTGCAAAACACATTTTTCAGTATTGTGTTTCATCAGTTCTAAGATGCACCCTTTTCTACCTTTTTTCCACAACTTTAACATCTCTGAAAGTCAGTAGTCACTTAACATCGTGACGAAATATAATCGACAGTTTATCCGTATACATATCCAAAGCAATGTTGCATGTTACAATCAGTGTCTTACAGTAATTCATTCAATTAGGAGATTTTACTATTTTTACAGATATTTTAAAAAGAAAAGTTATTTTTATATGCTGATTTTCTTGATGTTCAAATGGGATTTGGAGATGCAATGTTCCGACTTTACAGGCTGTTTCAGAGTTACTAGGTTAGTAATAGGGTGAGTAATTGGTAATGGAGTCTGAGTCTGAGCCTTGCTCTTCCAGGACTTGCTCCTCATTGCGTCCGGCTGGTCATCACATTGTAAGCGCTGTGAACTAGGCTGCAGTTTAATTTACAAAGAGGCACAGTCTTTTGCAGTGTTTGGATTATTTGTATCACCCACGCAGGGTTCTTCTGGAGTTTGAAATACCCGGGAGACCAAATAATGATTAGAAAGGGGCTTGGTGGCTAGGAGTCAGGGATCGCAAAAGGTACTTTGTATGAGTGTGGCAAAGCTGGTGTGAGCTCTCTCTCTCTCTCTTTTTTTTTTAAAGATTGTATTTGAGAGAGAGTGAGAATAAGAGAGATCACAAAGGGAGAGGAAGAGGCAGAAGCAGACTCGCCGCTGAGCAGGGAGCCTGATGTGGGGCTTGATCCCAGGACCCTGAGGTCATGACCTGAATCAAAGGCAGAGGCTCAACTAACTGAGCCACCCAGACACCCCGTGAGCTCTCTTTTGATAAAGCACTGATGGCAGCTTTTGTTTACTTCCCTTTACCACGTTTTATGGTGAAGAACATTTAATTTCTACCTGTTTGCATTCTTTGCCTTCTCTTATTTATCTAATTTCTACAAGTTTGCGTTTGTTTTTTCTTGAGTGAAATACAGTATCTTTTTTGACCACTGCCCATCCACCTTCTATACCACAATATGGGTTTGTATATAATCTAGCAATTTTAGAGAGGGCCGTTGGAGAAATTAACAGTAAAAATTCTATTCTTGCTCTTTTTTGTACTTTGCTTTTCTCTTAGCTAGACCTTGGAGACCACCTGTGTTCCATATATGCTTTTTCTCAGGTTGTTGGAAGTTAGGCAGTAGATGCTATTCGGCAGCTGGGAGGCTTGCTAGAACAGGGATTCAATCTGCAGCATCTACATTTAAGGGGTAGAAGATGTGGCTCAGGGAGAGAAGGACGATTATAAGAACATGGCCAGAAATTTGGAAATCCTCACTGGAAAATCCACTGGAGTTCCACAAACCAAAATGTGAATGGCCATATGAGATTACAGGCATTGTTAAAGTTTGATGAAGTATTTCCATATTGGAAGGATAAGACTTAGTACAATTCCAAGAATTAGCATTCATTCTAATAATCAGTTCTTAGGTAGGTGTCTGCTGATGCACAAGTAGCCAATACTGAAGTATTCTTTTGCTGAATAACAGATTTATCAGTTTACAACAACAGACATTTTTAAGTAGGCTCCATGCCCAGTGCAGAGTCCAGCATGGGGCTTGAACTCACAGCCAGGAGATCGAGACCTGAGCTGAGATCGAGAGTCGGTTGCCTAACTGACCAAACCACCCAGGCACCCCAACAACAGACATTTTTTATCTCACAGTTTCTTGGGTCAGGAATTTGGGCATGACTTCCCTAGGTCATGACTTCCCTCTGCTCAGGGTCTCATGAGACTGCAGTCAAGCTGTTGGATAGAGCTGTGCTCTTTTTTTGGAGCTTTGGGTTCTCTTCAAGGACCCTGTATGTGGTTGTTGACAGTATTCAGTTCCTTGCTGTGGTTAGGCTGAGGTCCCTGTTTTTTGTCTGGCTGTGAACTGTCACCAGTTGGTTGACAGTTCACCATTCCTAGAACCAACCATCTAGGGCCATGCAGCCCTCTGCAGACCTCTCACAACATGGCAGCCTATTTCTTCAAAGCCAGCGGGGGAATCTCTCACCTGGGTCTGCTAAGCTGGAGCCTTCTATAACATAATATAATCCCAGGAGTGGCGTCCCATCACCTTTGCCATATAATCTTGGCTAGAAGCAAGTCAGGGTTCTACCCAAACTCAAGGGGAGAGGCTAGTACAGAGATGTGACTCATCCGGGACCCCCTAGAGTGAGTTTGCTACAGTCTTGGTACCTGAAAAACAGGTTCAAGAGAACTAAAAAGTTTGAGCTGGGGACAAGAAGCCCTCAGTAGTCATCACGAGTGATTACAGATACCAAACTGAGTGAGCTAGTGTGGGCGCGGAAGGCTCCCCGTATGGCAGGCCCACCAGCCTGATAGAGGAGACTCTGTGGGGCAATAGATGGGTTCACTCAGAGTTAGGCACTTTTTCCCCTTGACATTTTATGTTCCTTCCCACTGTGCTTTTAACTTGTTCAGATGCAACTTTCTATGAGGGAAATCGGTACATTTCACTTGAGTTGTATTTTCATAGTGAAATCCAAGAACACTTTTGAGAGCATCTTTCGGTTACTCTTATTTTTTAAAGAGAAATGCTTTTTTAAAAATCAGTTTTTTATCATAAAAGTAATGAAGATGTTAAAAAGTCATGCTGGAAGATTAGGGAAGTACATAAAAATGAAAGGGACAGGTATAAAAATTTATACCAAGTTTTTATTTATTTTTTTAAAGTAAGCTCTATGCCCAGTGTAGGGCTTGAACTCACGACCCAAGATCAGTAGTTGTCTGCTCTAACAACTGAATCAGCCAGGTGCCCTTGTATAAGTAATTTATAATTCTAAACACCTAGAAAGTTTCTTAACATTTCTCATCAACATAATTTCCGGGGTAAAGGGATTAAAAAAAAAAAACTCCCCCCTACCAGATAAAGTTTCAGAAACAACTTGAATTTTTGTGTCCAGATTGTATTGACACTGTAGCCGATGGACTGGTTATTAGTTTGAAGAATTGTAATTTATTAAAAAAAACACACACACAACAAGCCTAATTGATCACTGTAGCAACACACTCCTGAAGACTGTGTGAGACCGGGATTACGTGTAAAGTGAGCGCGTTTCAGGTAGAACCATTGAGTAATGTGGATAGCTGTCTCATAACCAGAACTTTTGGTTTACCATAGCAGTGTATCACTCCTGCCACTTAAAAGTTCTCTGTTGTTTGTTTGTTTTTAAGATTTTATTTATTCATGAGAGATACAGAGAGAGGCAGAGACATTGGCAGCAAGAGAAACAGGCTCCATGCAAGGAGCCTGATGCTGGACTTGATCCCAGGACCCTGGGGTCACAACCTGAGCCAAAGGCAGATGCTCCACCACTGAGCCACCCAGGGACCCCGAGCTTAAAATGCTTGATGGCAGTAGCCATGTCCCTCTGGGATACCCTGTATCTGTGTTTGTTACGTGCCGCTTGTTTTGTTCATGGTGCTGTGAATGTGTTTGCATATGTGAACTCACAGATATTACATGTGTTTCATGTTCTCCTACACTGGGGGGGGGCACAGTGGGGGTAAAGGTAGTCGAGAAGAGATACAAAAAAGTTTATGATTCCAAGTTTGTTAGAAATGGCTCTTTTTTAATTGAAATTGTTATTGCGATTATTATAGATTTGCGTGCAATTGTGCGTAGGGTTTCTTTCTTTCTTTTTTTTTTTTTTTACAAATTTGCTGAACGAGGGCTACTTGCTCAATCTGGAGGGTAGAGAACTAGACTAATGCTTCTCATAGTTTAATGTGCATTTGAATTGCTTGTTAAAATACAGATTCTAATTGAATAGCACCTGGGGTAGGCGCTGGGATTCCATATGTCTAACGAGCTCTTATGGATGGGAAGCTGTTGCCCTGTGGACTGACCACATTTCGGGTAACAGGATTCACTTTTTTTTTTTTTTTAATTTTTATTTATTTATGATAGTCACAGAGAGAGAGAGAGAGAGAGAGAGAGAGGCAGAGGGAGAGGGAGAAGCAGGCTCCATGCACCGGGAGCCCGATGTGGGATTCGATCCCGGGTCTCCAGGATCGCGCCCTGGGCCAAAGGCAGGCGCCAAACCGCTGCGCCACCCAGGGATCCCCCAGGATTCACTTTTTGAGAGGGTCAAATTCTTTGCTACTTTTGGGAATTCAGTTTGTTTTGTTTTTGCTTTTCTTAATCTGACCTTAAATCTGTAGGAGTCTGTAGTTCCCATGCACCCCCTTCTCTCTCTTGCACACAAACTCTAGGACTCTATTCTGAATTCTCTTCAATCCTCTCCACTTACTGCATTGACTGTTGAATATTTATTTCTTATGTCTGTTGAATGCCTCCTATTTGGCACTCTCTGTGAGAGGTGCTATGTGTACATTGGTGGGAAGGTCAGAAGGTTCCTGCCTCCATGGAACATACCCTCTATAGAAATACCGTCCAGTAGAATTTCCCACAGTGATGGGAATATTTTATATCTGCACCGCCAGGTAGCCACTGGCCACATGTGGTGAATTGACTCCTTGAAATATGGCTAGTAAGACACAGAAAATGATTTTTTTTAAAGATTATTTATTTATTCATAGAGACAGAGAGAGAGAGAGAGAGAGCAGTCACCATGCAGAGAGCCTGACGTGGGACTCCATCCAGGGTCTCCAGGGTCACACCGGCAGGCGGCACTAAACTGCTACGCCACCGGGGCTGCCCAGAAAATGAATTTTTAAATTTAAATATCTATCTTAGTTGATGACTGCTATATTGGATAACACAGTCTTTTTTTTTTTTTTTAAGATTTTATTTATTTATTCATGAGAGAGAGGTAAGGACACTCAGAGGGAGAAGCAGGCTCCACGCAAGGGGCCCGATGTGGGACTCTATCCTGGGACTCCGGGGTCACGCCCTGAGCCAGAGGCAGATGCGCAACCACTGAGCCACCCAGGCGTCCCTGGATAGCACAGGTCTAGTGGAGGAAACAAGATATCAAACAAGTAATCACACAAGGTGTTTCCAGGAAGTCTTTATTTTGTTATATTAGAAATTTGCAAGTATCTGGGGTCAGAAAGATTGTGTTAGATGCCTTCTCAAATGGCCTGATATAAATTATCACGGGACCTAAGGAAAGGCTGGTTTTACTGGGTCCTAATGGTAGACAGTGGTGTTTAGTGATCCAAAGGAGAAGCTTTGCCTTTCCTTGTGTGTTGTGGAAGCAAACCAAGGCCGGGCACCTTGGTTGTCAGGAGGATTTAAACCCCTTCCCTTAAAAAATAAAAATAAAAAAAAAATAAACCCCTTCCCTTTATGCACTTTGGCTAGTTGGCATTTGAGCTAGGTTGAACTTGACTTGGATTTTTATTTAGCTGTAGTTTCATACTTAATGAGTTAAAATGTTATAACACTGAATTTTTGCAAAGAGAATTTTTGTGCATTTTTTTCCCTGCAACTTTCAACATTTTTTTGGTGATTGTCTTAATCATGTGTTGTCATGTCCTCTATTTTCTGCCTTGTTTCTTTCTTTCAGTTCTTGCAGAGAAGATCCCTTAGGTCCTTGCAGTGTAGTTGTTAATGTATTGTTTTTCTTTTGGCTTATATTTTTACTTGCAAAAATGCCTTTCGTGTCCGGTCTCTGACTTTATGGCAACTTGCCTTCGATGTGTTCGATTATGTTAGTTAATGGATGGCCTGGAGAAGTGTTGAAGTTGTTCGACGACATGAATGGTGAGCTTTTTAGCCTCTGAACAACTTGTTGAGATTGCAAGGTGCTCTTAAAAATAATTTATTTTCAAGTGTGATAAAATAGACATAACATGTACCGTCTTAGCCATTTTTAAGTGTATAAATTCGGTGGCATTCCTACACTCACATTTTTGTGCAACCATTACTGCTTCATTCACAAAACTGAAACTCTGATGAGCACTGGGTGTTATGCTATATGTTGGCAAATCAAACTCTAATAAAAAAATATACAAAAAAAAAACCCACTGAAACTCTGGAACTCATTAAACACCGTATCTCTCCATTACACCCTCGAATGAGCCCTGACAAAGAGCAGTCTACTTCCTATCTCTACAATTTTCACTACTCTAAGTACTTCATATGAATGGCATTAGACGGTATTTGTCCTATTGTGACCAGCTTATTTCACTCCGCATGTTATCTTCAAGTTTCATCCAGGTTGTAGCCTGTCAGGATTTCCTCTGTAAGGTGGAGTAATAGTCTCCTGAATGTATACTTTGCTTACGCATGTGTCTGTTAGGGACGTTTGAGTTGCTTCCACTTTTTGGCGATTGGGAATAATGCTGCTGTGAAAATTGACGTACACATACCTGTTTGAATTTCTGCTTTCAGTGCTTTTGGGTGTCCCCACAAGTCTGATTGCTGGCTCATGTGTTAGTTCTGTTTTTAATGTTTTTGGGTGCTTTCATTATTTGACTTAGATATTGTCCTAAATCCATTTTTTCCAGAAGAAACCGGCTAGAGGAAGTAGATAGAGAAACCCATGCATTTCGTCGTATGGCTTCAAACTCTAGGCAGACTTTTAGGCCATTATAATCAATCAGCTTAGTGTCACCCACACGCAGAGTAGTGAAAGGTTATGTCCGACATCTACCTCAAAGTTTTGTTATCTTTGCTTCCAGTTTTTATTCAGTCATTTAGCAAGTGTTTGAGAGCTTACTTTGAGATCTTACCTGTAATGAAACCAAACCTGGACCTGTGGGAGGTTGTTCTTCTAGACAGGTTCTCACCAGTCAGTTTTGATTTGGGGGGCTTAACGGGGTAGGGATGGCCTTGTAGATTGATTACGTCTGTATTTAAGACTGCTCACACTTACATGGCTTTGTACAATGAAAAAGCTTGTTTGAATAACATATTGATATAAATAAATACCACTGTTGATTTAAGATAAAATTGCGTTTCATTTCATGGGTGCTTTGGCATCTCACCAGAAATTCGTCAAGAATATTTCCAAATTTTAGGTTGTGAGTGCTCCAAAAATGTATGTGGTAGTTGTCTTGGGTTCCTAAAGTGTGAATAGTGTGTTATTTTAAGTTCACATGGATATTTTAGAAATGACATCTAACATCTTTGATGACCTCTAACATTTCTGGCTCCTCCGTTTCTCTTAGGTTTATGATCTAGTTTCTAAATTCACAAGTCCACCGAAGCAGCTGTTGCTAGCTGGGTATCTTAGTTAATATTTTACCTGAATAATAATCTCCTAATTAAGAGGATTACAGTTATGTCCTTGTTTCGGGATGGAAAGGAAGTTTTCAGAATTGCACATCAAGCAGGAACTGGGGAGCTTCTCGTTGCTTCCCTTCTATAAAGAACCCACAGCTGAAAGTGCTGTTAGTGACCGCAGCCCTTTCTGTCTCGCTTAGAACAACTGTAGGGATAATCTGGTTAAATGCTTCTAGCCTGGAGCGTGATTCATGTGTACAGCAACGTCTCCACCCCCTTCACACTTTGCCGGAGCCTTGGGAGAAGTTATTTTTAAAGTGGGAACGTTTGAGCTGAGAGAAGTGAAATGGCACCCTCTCTCGTCCTAGCAGTAATGACGCCGGGGGTGTCCTTATTTGACTGCTGCCATCCCTGCCTTCCGTCATCTAAGGCTACAGCTGCGCACCTTGCCCGGGGCAGGGATCTTCTTGTACCTTTGCACCGTGCCAGGGACTCTGGGCAGAGCTTGGCCTTTCTGGCTCCTTCTAACCACAGAACCCGAGCAGCTTTGGCATTGGGCCAGATACGATAGGATTTCAAGTATAAGCGACTGTGCTATCCAGGGTCCCCAGTGCCTTCCCCGAGGAAGCGGGGCCTTGGTTTATGGTTACACTCCTGCTTCATCTCCCAGGGATTTGGTTGAGCTTAAGAGGGGGCTGAGTGACCACGGCCTCTGTTCCTAAGGGTTCCCTGAGAGGGAAGGCTGGGGTAGGACCCTGCGGTTTACTAGGACCCAGACCTGAGAATTGGCTGGAGCTCCTGCTACTGCCCACTGGAAGGGAGAATGGGATTTTTCTATTTGCTCACTCTAGCGACCCTTCATTCTCTCTCCTTTGGGAAACTTCAATGGACTCTATACTCTATAGAGAGAAGAGCTCACGTGTGCTGTGATGGTTAAATGTGGGGTGTGGAGCCTGTCGGCCTGGATGTGAATTCTCTGCCACCTACCACCTTGGTCACATTGCTGTAATCTCTTGGCCTCTATTTTCTTTCATGGAGTAGAGGCAGTGAGACGTCGATGAAATATGTTTTACTTTGTTTTTTAAAGACTTTATTTATTTATTCCCGAGAGACACAGAGACATAGGCAGAGGGAGAAGCAGGCTCCACGCAGGAAGCCCGATGCGGAACTCGATCCCGGGACCCTGGGGTCATGCCCTGTGCCGAAGGCAGACACTCAACCTCTGAGCCACCCAGGCGTCCTTGAAATAATGTTTGTAAAGCACCTGGCATATTGCATCATCCACACATTTACGGGCTGAATTGTGTTGCTACACCCCACCCCACCCCCTATGTTGAAGTCCTAACCTCTAGTGGCCCAGACTGGGTATTTGGAGATAGGGTCTTTAAAGAGGCAGTCAAGCTAACATGAGGTCGTTAGCGGGGGGCCCTAATCCCCCCACATGATCGGTATCCTTATAAGAGGAAGAAATTAGGACACAGACTGGCACGGAGGGAGGACCACGTGAAGGCACAGGGAGAAAAATGACCATCTACGAGCCCGGGAGAGGCTGCAGAGGCGGCCAGCCCTCCAGTGCCTTGATCTCAGCCGTCCAGCTTCCAGAATCCTGGGGAGGATTTCTCTTGTTTGAGCCGCTCCGTCTGTGGTACTTCGTTATAGCAGCCACAGCAAACGAATACACAGAGGAATGAGGGCTTAGTTACTAGTTACTATTCTTATTATTGTTTCCAAACTACTCAGCCAAAGGACAAAATGAAGTGGCCACATATGAGAAAGTTTATTCACTAATTTAGTAAAAGAGACTAACCACAAAAGGGAAATAGTAAGAGTTTTTTAATAACACCTGTGGGTGTGAAGGCCTGGCTGGACACCCTAACTAAGCTAATAAGGTTATGGGTCCCAAGAATATTTAGCTGTCGTGACACGTCGGTAAGAAGACCTGTGGCCGAGGGGCGCCTGGGTGGCTCAGTTGGTTAAGTGGCCGCCTCTTGATTTCGGCTTCGGTTACGATCTTGAGGTTGTGGGATCGATCTTGAGGTTGTGGGATCGAGCCCTTCATCAGGCTCCTCTCTCTGCAGGGAGTCTCCTTGAGATTTTCTCTCCCCCACCCTCTGCCCCACCCCCTGCTTGCATTCTCTCTCTTCTGTGTGTGTCTCTCTAAAATAAGTAAATCTTAAAAAATAAAAACAAAACAGGAAGAAGACATGTGGGCTGAGAGTTCACACACCTGGCCTGGGGAGTCTCTGCTCAGGTACCACACAAAGGATGGCCTTCCTTGGACCCGACCAAATAGCTAAGATAAACGGAGCCCACGAGCAATAAAAGGGTGAGAAATAGCAAGAGCACATAACTTTTTAATGGATAGTATACGTATGCAGTAATTAGGTAGTACAAAGGTAAATTAAAAAGAAGATCTTTTTGCTCGGTTGAAGGGGAATGGAATGGTGTAATGTATGCAAAATATGCAACAGGGGAAAATGCAGTTTTTATAGATACCAAGAAGTTGCCTATAATTAAGAAGAAAGTGAGGAAGTTGGAAGATCAGAACGAGTATGAATCCCGCTGCCTTTGGAAGGATGTCACTTTCAACTTAAAAATCAGAGACATTGATGACATTGATCAGAGACAACGATTTGCCCTTAAAGCAATCATTCTTTTTTTTTTTTTAATTTATTTTATTTGAGAGAGACAGAGTGAGAGCAGAGGAAAAGAGAGAGAGAAAGAGAGAATCTTCCTCAGAATCTGCACTGAACAGGGAGCCTGACATGGGGCTCAACTCCACGACCCTGAGACCATGACCTGAGCTGAAGCCAAGAGTCAGACACTCAACTGACTGAGCCACCCAGGCGCCCCTAACCAACCATCCTTACTGTCATTTCTGTGCGTCTTCTAGAGATATCTGTGTACATACAAAAAGGTGCTTATATGTACATATATACAATGAATATAAATTAATATATTCTATAATTCTGTATTAAGTAATTGATCTGTAACATTGTATTAGTTGTAGGTGTACGACATAACGATGTATGTATGCATCGTAAAATGATCACCTCTATAGGTTTAGATCATCCGTCACCATATTTGGTCATAAATATTTTTTTCATGCAATGAGAACTTTTAAGATTTACTGTCTTAGCTGGGACGCTTGGGTGGCTCAGTGGTTGAGCGTCTGCTTTTGGCTCAGGGCATGATCCCAGGGTCCTGGGATTGAATCCCACATTGGGCTTCCCGCCAGGAACCTGCTTCTCCCTCTGCCTGTGTCTGTGTGTCTCTCTGTGTCTCTCATGAATAAATAAATAAAGTCTAAAAAAAAAATTTACTCTCTTAGCAACTTTCAAATATACAATACGGTATAGTTAACTATAGTTAACAATACTATCTATCCTTGGGACATTTTTTTTTAACTAAAAGTTTGTGCTCTTTGACCCCCTTCCCTCACTCTGTCTACCCCCTACCCCTCACCCCTAATAGCCGTCAATCTGTTCTATCTAGAAGTTCAGGTTTGTTGTTTTAATTTTTTTTTAATTAAATTTTTGAGGGACACCTGGGTGGCTCAGCGGTTGAGCATCTGCCTTTGGCTCAGGTCGTGATCCTGGAGTCCCGGGATCAAGTCCCACATCAGGCTCCCTGCATGGAGCCTGCCTCTCCCTCTGCCTGTATCTCTGCCTGTCTCTGTGTGTCTCTCATGAATAAATAAATAAAATCTTTAAAAAAGTTTTTTTGACAAATTCCACATATAAGTGATTTGTCCTACAGCATATGTCTTTTCCCGTCTGACTTATTTCACTTACCATGGTGCCCTCAAGTTCGTCAGCGTATCACATGGCATCGTTTCCTGTGCTCGTTGGCCATCTTATTGTGTTCTTTGGAAAAAATATCCAGATCCTCTGCCCGTTTTTTAAATTGGATCTTTTTCTTTTTTGCTTTTTTATTGGGTTGAGTTCTTAATATATTTTGGGTATTAACCCCTTATCAGATATATGGTTTGCAAATACTCTCACTTAATAGATGATCTTTCTAGTTTGCTTAAGATTTCCCTTGTGGGGATGCCTGGGTGGCGCAGCGGTTTGGCGCCTGCCTTTGGCCCAGGGCGCGATCCTGGAGACCCGGGATCGAATCCCACGTTGGGCTCCCAGTGCATGGAGCCTGCTTCTCTCTCTGCCTCTCTCTGTGACTATCATAAATAAATAAATAAAATAAAAATAAAAAAGATTTTTTTAAAAAAAAGGGATCCCTGGGTGGCGCAGTGGTTTGGCGCCTGCCTTTGGCTCAGGGCGCGATCCTGGAGACCCGGGATCGAATCCCATATCAGGCTCCCGGTGCATGGAGCCTGCTTCTCCCTCTGCCTGTGTCTCTGCCTCTCTCTCTCTCTGTGTGTGACTATCATAAATAAATAAATTAAAAAAATTAAAAAAAAAAAAAAAAGATTTCCCTTGTGTTTGATATAGTCCCTCTTGTTTATTTTTGGTTTTGGTGTCAAATGTAAGAAATCATCACCAACACTGATGTCTAGGAGCTTATCACCCTTTTTTTTTTTTTTTTCTAGGCATTTTATGGTTTCAGGTCTTTGAAACCATACGGTTAAAGTTTTTTTTTGTTAAGATTTTTTTTTTTTAAAGATTGTATTTATTTGTTCATGAGAGACACACAGAGAGAGGCCGAGACATAGGCAGAGGGAGAATTTTGAGTTGATTTTGTGTATGGTGTAAGGCGGTGGTCCGGTTTCCTTCTTTTCCATGTCACTGTCCAGTTTTGTCAACACCATCTATTCAAGAGCCTCTTCTTCCTCCACTGTATCTTCTTGGCTCCTTTGTTTTGAATTACTTGATAATATATGTGTGGGTTTTTTTTCTAGGCTCTTTATTCTATTCCATTGATCTATGTCTGATTTTGTGCCAATATAGTGTTTTGATTAATCTAGCTTTGTAAAATAGTTTGAAATCAGGGAATCTGATGCCTCTGGCTTCGTTTTTCTTTCCAAAATTTCTTTGGCTACTTATGGTTCCATAAAAATTTTAGGATTCTGGGGGATCCCTGGGTGGCGCAGCAGTTTGGCGCCTGCCTTTGACCCAGGGCGCGATCCTGGAGACCTGGGATCAAATCCCACGTCAGGCTCCTGGTGCATGGAGCCTGCTTCTCCCTCTGCCTGTGTCTCTGCCTCTGTCTCTCCCTGTGTGACTATCATAAATAAATAGAAATTTAAATAAAAATAAAATTTAAAAAATATTTTAGGATTCTTTTGTTCTAGTCCTGTGAGAAATGCCATATCTGGAATTCTGATAGAGATGGCACTGAATTCTAGATTACTTTCCGAATTATGAACATTTTAACAATATTAATTCTTCTGATCCATAAGCATGAAATATCTTTCCATTTATTTTGTCTTTTTCATTTTGTTTCATCAACCTCATATAGCTTTCAGAGTACAGGTCTTTCACCTCCTTGGTTAAAAAATTTGTTTTTTAAATATTTATTTTGGGACGCCTGCGTGGGTCAGTGGTTGACTGTCTGCCTTCAGCTTGGGTTGTGATCCTGGGGTCCCGGGATCGAGTCCCACATCGGGCTCCCCGCACGGAGGCTGCTTTTCCCTCTGCCTGTGTCTCTGCCTCTCTCTCTGTGTCTCTCATGAATAAATATATAAAATCTTTAGAAATAAATAAAGATTTATTTGGGGCAGCTGAGTAGCTCAGTTGGTTAAATGTCTGCCTTCATCTGGGGTCATGATCCCAGGGTTCTGGGATCAAGCCCTGCATTGGGCTCCCAGCATAGTGGGGAGCCTGCTCCTCCCTCTCCCTCTGCCTGCCTCTCCCCCATTTGTGCTCTCTCTGTCAAATTAAAAACTAAATTTTTTTTTTTTGTTTATTTGAGAAAGACTGTGCACACAAGCAGGGGGAGGGACAGAGGGAGAGACCATTGAAACAGACTCACCGCTGAGCACGAAACCCAACACGGGCTCCATCCCAGGACCCGATATCATGACCTTAGCCCAAAGTGAGAGGTGCTTGACCAACTGAACTGCTCAGGCACCGCCTCCTTGGTTAAATTTATTCCTAGGTATTTTATTCTTTTTGGTGCAGTTGTAAATGGGATTACTTTCTTAATTTCTTTTTCTGGAAGTTCATTATTAGTGTGTAGAAATGTTTACATTTAGTTCATTTACATTAAATTATAGCTCATTAACTACAATAAGTAGTTATTGGTAGGTATGTACTTACTGCGATCTTGTTAGTTGTTCTCTGTTTTGTAATTTCTTTGTTTCTTTCTTTGTGATTTGATAAATTTCTGTAGTGGTATCCTTAGATTCCATTTTTATTTTTTTATTTTTATTTTTATTTTATTTTATTTTATTTTTTAAATTTTTATTTATTTATGATAGTCACACAGAGAGAGAAAGAGAGGGAGGGAGAGACACACGCAGAGGGAGAGGGAGAGGCAGGCTCCATGCACCGGGAGCCCGATGTGGGACTCGATCCTGGGTCTCCAGGATCGCGCCCTGGGCCAAAGGCAGGTGCCTAAACTGCTGCGCCACCCAGGGATCCCCCTATTTTTTTATTTTTATTTTTTATTTATTTATTTTTTTAAAGTTTTATTTTTTTATTTTTTATTTATGATAGTCACACAGAGAGAGAGAGAGGCAGAGACACAGGCAGAGGGAGAAGCAGGCTCCATGCACCGGGAGCCCGACGTGGGATTCGATCCCGGGTCTCCAGGATCGCGCCCTGGGCCAAAGGCAGGCGCCAAACCGCTGCGCCACCCAGGGATCCCTATTTTTTTATTTTTAAAAATATTTTATTTATTTATTCGTGAGACACATAGAGAGAGAGGCAGAGACACAGGCAGAGGGAGAAGCATGCTCCATGCAGGGAGCCCGATGTGGGACTTGGTCCCAGGACCCCGGGGTCACACCCTGACCGAAGGCAGGCGCTCAACCACTGAGCCACCCAGGCATCGTCCCTAGATTCCTTTTTTAAAAGTTTGTATTTATTTATTTGAGAGAGACAGAGCAGGGGGAGGATAAAGGGAGACGGAGAGGCAGAGAATCTCAAGCAGACTCTTCACTGAGTGCAGAGCCCCACGGGGGGCTTGATGTCACAACCCTGAGATCA
Source organism: Nyctereutes procyonoides (assembly GCF_905146905.1). Lineage (NCBI taxonomy): Eukaryota > Metazoa > Chordata > Mammalia > Carnivora > Canidae > Nyctereutes > Nyctereutes procyonoides. The sequence continues at coordinate 67,840,092 of NW_026575051.1, forward strand.
TGACATGAGCCCGAAACCAAGAGTTGGATGCCTACCTCACTGAGCCACGCAGGCACCTTAGATTCCTTTTGCATAAAATAGGTTTTTGCTTATGATTACCATGAAGCTTACATAAAACACCTTATATTTGTAAGTCTATTTAAAATTGATAACTTCAGTTTGAATGCATATTTTTTTAAAGATTTTATTTATTCATGAGAGACACAGAGAGAGGCAGAGACACAGGCAGAGGGAGGAGCAGACTCCTCGCAGGGAGCTGGATGTGGGACTCAATCCCTGGATCAGGGTCACGCCCTGAGCTGGAGGTAGACACTCAACCGCTGAGCCACCCAGATGTCCCCAAATGCATATTTTTTTAATGGTTTTATTTTAATTATCCAGTGCTCATCACAAGTGCACTCCTTAATACCCATCACCTATTCCATCCACCTCCCCTCTGGTAACGAACATGTTAGTCTCTATAGCAGAGAGTCTGTTTCTGGTTTGCTTCTTTCTCTTTTTCCCCTTTGCTCAGTTGTTTTGTTTCTTAAGCTCCACATATGAGTGAAATCATATGGTATTTGTCTTTCTCTGACTGACTTTATTTAGCATTGTACTCTAGCTCCACCCAAGTTGTTCCAAATGGCAAGATTTCATTCTTTTTGATGGCTGAGTAATATTCCATCGTGTATCCATCCATCAGTTGATGGACACTTGAGTTGCTTCCATATCTCGGCTATTATAAATAATGCTGCTATAAACATAGAAGTGCATATATCCCTTTGAATTAGTGTTTTTCTATTCTTCGGGTAAATATCCACTAGTGTGACTGGGGGATCGTAGGGTAGTTCTGTTTTTAACTTTTTTTTTAAATTTTTATTTATTTATGATAGTCACAGAGACAGAGAGGCAGAGACACAGGCAGAGGGAGAAGCAGGCTCCATGCACCGGGAGCCCGACGTGGGACTCGATCCCGGGTCTCCAGGATCACACCCTGAGCCGAAGGCAGGCGCCAAACTGCTGCGCCACCCAGGATCCCTGTTTTTAACTTTTTGAGGAACCTCCATGTTGTTTTCCACAGTGGCTGCACCAGTTTGCATTCCCACCAACAGTGCACGAGGGTTCCTTTTCCTCCATATCCTCGCCAACACCTGCTTCTTGTGTTGTTGATTTTAGCCATTCTGACAAGTGTGAGGTAATATTTCATTGTAGCGTTTTGTTTTTGTTTTTTGGCGGGCAGCGAAGTAAAGTTTATTGAGCAATATCAAGGTTTATTGAGTGATAATACAAAGCTCCTAAAGAGGGAGGGGACGGAGCAGGTTGCCCCTCATTGTTCTTTTGATTTGCATTTCCCTGATGATGAGTGACGTTGAGCATCTTTTCATGTGTCTGTTGGCCATCTGGGTGTCTTCTTTGGAGGCATGTCTGTTCATGTCTTCTGCTCAATTTTTAATTGGATTATTTGTTTTTTGGGTCTTGCATTCTTTATAAAGTTGGATACTAACCAATGATGGGATATGTCATTTGCAAATATTTTCTTTCATCGTGTAGTTAGCCTCTTAGTTTTGTTGATTGTTTCCTTTGCTGTGCAGAAGCTTTTTATTTTGATGTAGTCCCAGTAGTTTATTTTTGCTTTTGTTTCTCTTGCTTCGTGGGACTGATCTAGAATAAAATTGCTACAGCTGATGTCAGAGAAATTACTGCCTGTGCTCTCTCTGGGATTTTTATGGTTTCAGGTTTCACATTTAGGTCTTTAATGTGTATGGTATAAAAAAGTGGTTCAGTTTTATTCTTTTGCAGTTGCTGTCCAGTTTTCCCATTGTTGAGGATACTGTCTTTTCCCCCATTGGATATTCTTTCCTGCTTTGTCAATTGCACCATATAATTTTGAGTTTATTTCTGGGTTTTCTGTTCTGCTCCATTGATCTCTGCGTCTATTTTTGTGCCAGTACCATACTGTCTTGATGACTACAGCTTTATAATATAACTTGAAGTCTAGAATGTGATACCTCCATCTTTGCTCTTCATTTTCTTTTTTTTTTTTTAATGTTTTGAGTTTCTATTTAAATTCTAGTTAGTTAATATGTAGTGTAATATTCAGTTAAGGAGTAGAATTTAGTGATTTATCACTTACATATAACACCCAGTGATCATCACAACAAGTACCCTCTTTAATATCCAGCACCCTGCTTTTCTTTTTCTTTCTTTTTTTTTTTCAGATTTTATTTATTTATTAATGAGAGACAGAGAGAGGGAGAGAGAGAGAGAGAGGCAGAGACACAGGCAGAGGGAGAAGCAGGCTCCATGCAGGGAGCCCGACGTGGGACTTGATCCCGGGACTCCAGGATCACATTCTGGGCTGAAGGCAGGCGCTAAACCGCTGAGCCACCCAGCCATCCCCTGCTTTTCTTTTTCAAGATACCTTTGGTTATTCCGGATCTTTTGTGGTTCCATACAAATTTTAGGGTTATTTCTTCTAGTTCTATGAGAAACACTCTTGGTATTTGATAATTTGACATTAATTGTGTAGATTGCTTTGGGTAGTATAGACTTTTTAACAACATTCTTCCAAGTCATGAGCATGGAATGTCTTTCCATATCTTTGTGTCACCTTAATTTTTTTCATCATTGTTTTATAGTTTTCAGAGTACAGGTCTTTCACCTCTTTGGGTAGATTTATTCCTAGATATCTTACTATTTTTGGTCCAGTTGTACATAGGATCGTTTTCTTAATTTCTCTTTCTGGTCCTTCATTTTTAGTGTATGGGTTGGATGTATGCAATGGATTTCTGAATATTGATTTTGTATTCTGTGACTACTGAATTCTTTATCAGTCCTAGCAGTTTTTTGATGGAGTCTTTTGGGTTTTCTACAGATAGTGTCATGTCGTCTGCAAACAGTGAAAGTTTTACTTCTTCATTATTTTTTTTTAATAAATTAATTTTTATTGGTGTTCAATTTACCAACATACAGAATAACACCCAGTGCTCATCCCGTCAAGTGTCCCCCTCAGTGCCCGTCACCCATTCACCCCCACCCCCTGCCCTCCTCCCCCTCCACCACCCCTAGTTCGTTTCCCAGAGTTAGGAGTCTCTATGTTCTGTCTCCCTTTCTGATATTTCCCACACATTTCTTCTCCCTTCCCTTATATTCCCTTTCACTATTATTCATATTCCCCAAATGAATGAGAACATACACTGTTTGTCCTTCTCCGATTGCCTTACTTCACTCAGCATAATACCCTCCAGTTCCATGTACTTCTTCGTTATTAACTTGAATGCCTTTTATTTCTTTTTGTTGTCTGATTGCTGCGATAGGACTTCCAGTACTCTGTTGAATAAAAGTGATGAGAATGGACACCCTTGTCTTGTTCCTGACCTTAGGGGAAAGGCTCTCAGTTTTCCCCCCATTAAGGATTATGTTGGGGGATCCCTGGGTGGCGCAGGGGTTTGGCGCCTGCCTTTGGCCCAGGGCGCGATCCTGGAGACCCGGGATCGAATCCCACGTCAGGCTCCCGGTGCATGGAGCCTGCTTCTCCCTCTGCCTGTGTCTCTGCCACTCTCTCTCTCTCTCTCTGTGACTATCATAAAAAAAAAAAAAAAGGGATTATGTTGGCTGTGGCCTTTTCCTAGATGGCCTTTATTATGTTGAGGTATGTTCCCTCAAAACCTACTTTTGTTGAGGGTTTTTTTTAATTTTTGTTTTGTTTTATAATGAATGAGTGTTGTACTTTGTCAAATGCTTTTTTTTTTGCATCTATGGAAATGATCAAATGGTTCTTATTGTGATATATTATTGATTGACTTGCAAATATTGAGCTTTTCTTATAACCCAAGAATAAATCCCACATGACAGGGGTGAATGATTTTTAAAAAAATGTACTGTTGGATTTGGTTTGCTAATACTTTGTGGAGGATTTTTGAGTCTATGTTTACCAGAGATATTGTTCTAAAGTTGTCTTTTTTTGGTAATGTCTTTATCTGGTTTTGGTATCAGGGTAATGCTGGCCTCATAGAATGCACTTGGAGCTTCATCTTCTATTTTCTGGAATAGTTTGAGAAGAGTAGGTATTAGCTCTTTAAATGTTTGTAGAATTTGGCTATGAAGCCATCTGTCCTGGACTTTTGTTTGATAGGAGTTTTTTGATTACTGATTCGATTTCTTTGCTGGTAATTGGTCTGTTCAAATTTTCTATTTCTTCCTGTTTCAGTTTTGGTAGGTTATGTGTTTCTAGGAATTTATCCCCTTCTGGGTTGTCCAGTTTCTTGACATATAGTTCTTCCTCATACTCTCTTATAATTGTATTTCCGTGGTGTTGGTTATTTCCCCTCTCATTTGTGGTATTATTTATTTGGGTCCTTTCTCTTTTTTTTTTGATAAGTCTGTCTAGAGGCTTATCAGTTTTATTGATTTTTTTCCCAAAGGATCAGCTTCTGCTTTCATTGATCTGTTCTTTTGTTTTTTTAGTGATATATAATTTATTTCTGTTGTAATATTTATTATCTCCTTCCTTCTGCTGGTATTAGGTTTTGTTTATTTTTTTCCTAGATCCTTTAGGTGTAAGGTTGGGTTGCTTATATGAGATTTTTCTTGCTTCTTGATGTAAGTCTGTATTGCTACAAACCTCCCTCTCAGAGCTGCTTTTGCTCTATCTTAAAGGCTTTCAACTGTTGTTTTCATTTTCCTTTGTTTTCATGTACTTTAAAATTTCTTCTTTTATTTCCTGGCTGATCCATTTATTGTTTAGTAGCATATTATTTAACCTCCATGTATTTGTGGTCTTTCCAGATTTTTTCTTGTGGTTGACCTCTAGTTTAATGGTATTGTGGCCAAAAAAGGTGCGTGGTATGACTTTTCTCTGTCTTCTTCTGGGATTCCTGTAATACAAATGTTATTATCTTTGATGGAGTCACTGAATTCCTTAAGTCTAATCTCATCTTGTATAATTCTTTTTTCTCTCTTTTGTGCAGCTTGATTATTTTCCATTACTCTGGCTTCTAAGTCAATAATCAGTTCTTCTGCATCTTCCAGGCTGTTGTTCATTCCTCAAGGACGTTTCTTTTTTCACTTATTAAGCCCTTTATCTCTGCTATATTATTCCTTATCTTGGTGTTGCTGGTCTCACTCTTCTTTTCTCAAGTCCGGTGAGTCCCCTTATTATTATTGCTTCAAATTCTTCATCAGGCGTGTTACTTATATCTGTTTCACTTAGATCTCTGGCTGTGGCCTTCCCTGTTCTTTCATTTGGGACAAACTCCTGTGTTTTCTTATTATGTCTAAGTCTCTGTGCCCATTTTTATGTGTTGGGAAAGTCCACTACATCTCCTGTTCTTGATGGTAATGGCTTTGTGAAGAAGAGGTGCTGTAGTGCCCTGCAGTGTGGTGTCCCCCATTCTCCAGGCCCTGCCACTTGTGGGAGTGTCTGTAATGTGTGCTGTGTACTTTCTGCTATTGTGTCCTGGCTGCTTTATCCTTCAGGCCCGTTATCTGCAGGGGCGCTCTTTTGCTCTTTGCCTGCTGTGGGCAGTGTTTGGTTCTTGGTATGAATGTGGCAAATTTTAATTAGATGTGCTCTGGTCTCCTTGTGAAATGAGACCCGTCGCCACTGCCACTAGAACTAAAGCCTCTCAAAACCCCCAGGTTGGGAGAGGTGGTGTTGGGAGGGGTTTGGGCTGGTCTTCGTGGGGAGAGGGCCCACCATGCTGGGACTGAAGCAAGCATAACTGAGAATCTTAAGGTGGTTCTTCTGGAGTGCAGTGGGGCAGAGGTTGGCATAAGCAAGTTAGATAGTGAGCGTTGGTCCTCCCTGCACTGGTTCCCTCAGGTGTCTCTGTTTATGCTGAGGGGCAAGGGGAGGAAATAGCACCTGGCAGTTCTGTTATTCTTGGAGGCATCTCACCATAAATGCTCCCTCTCTGGGACATGCTCTGAAATGAGCAACTAACCTTCCCCCTGTGTCCCATAGGTGCTCTTTAGATTGCTGTTTCCACACTGCACGTCTGTGGGCTGTTTGCTTAGTGCTTTCTCCAAGGGCAGCTCCAATGTCCTCCAAGCTCTTCCAGGGCCAAGCATGATTTATTTATTTATTTATTTATTTATTTTTTTTTATTATTTATTTGCTTGCTTGCTTGCTTGCTTGCTTGCTTGCTTACTTACTTACTTACTTACTAGAGAGAGGCAGAGACATAGGCAGAGAGTGGAGAAGCAGGCTCCATGCAGGGAGCCCAAAGTGAGACCTGATCCCGCGACTCTAGGATTATGGCCTGAGCCCAAGGCAGATGCTCAACCACTGAGCCACCCAGGTGTTCCACATGATGTCCTTTAAAACTCCAGGCTTTAAGACCCACTGGTGGGATCCCTGGGTGGCGCAGTGGTTTGGCACCTGCCTTTGGCCCAGGGCGCGATCCTGGAGACCCGGGATCAAATCCCACGTCGGGCTCCCGGTGCATGGAGCCTGCTTCTCCCTCTGCCTGTGTCTCTGCCTCTCTCTCTCTCTCTCTCTCTCTCTCTCTCTGTGACTATCATAAATTAAAAAAAAAAAAGACCCACTGGTTTCAAGAATTCATGAAATTCAGGTTCTCTTGCGTTCTAAGACCATTCCTATGGCGATGTTTTTCCCATGCACTTCCCCATGTGCTAAACTGTCTCTTGCCCTTTTCTCCAGCCATGGCTCCTCCCCGCTGCAGTGGCTATGATCCATTTCTCTCCCAAGCTGTGTCCCCACATTTCCTACTTTTCTTTAGTGTGGCCTCTTCTTCACCTTTAGTTGTGGCGTTTGTCCTCTCAATCTTCAGATCGGTTTCTGGGGGTATTTAGGATGACTTGTTAGTTATCTAGTTGTATCTGCAGGATGAGGTGAGCCAGTGTCCTCCTACTCTGCCACCATCTTCCATGGGAGTGTCATTTGAATTCATTTTAGAGCTCTCTATTTTTACTCTTCCCCACCCCACATTTTGTTTTTTTTATTTTTATTTTTTTAATTTTTTTTTTTTTAAATTTATGATAGTCACACACAGATAGAGAGAGAGAGGCAGAGACACAGGCAGAGGGAGAAGCAGGCTCCATGCACCGGGAGCCCGACGTGGGATTTGATCCCGGGTCTCCAGGATCGCGCCCTGGGCCAAAGGCAGGCGCCAAACCGCTGCGCCACCCAGGGATCCCCCACATTTTGTTTTTGATGTCACAATTTAAATCTTTTTATCATGTGTATCCGGTAACAAATCATTATAGTTCTGATTATTTTTTTAACATTTCTTGGAAGGTTGGTCTAGTGGTATTGACTCATTCAGCTTTTGCTTGTCGGGAGGACTCCTATCTCTCATTCAGTTCTGAAGGTCAGCTTTGCTGGGTAGAGTATTCCTGTATGGCAGTTTGTTCTTTCAGCACTTTGAGTGTATCATGCCACTCCCTTTTGGCCTGATGAAACTGCTGATAGTATTAATGGTGTGTCCTTATACACAAGTTTTTCTCTTGCTGCTTTTCAGATCCTCTCCTTTTCTTTAACTTTTGACAATTTGATTTTAATGTGTCTTGGTGTGGGATTTGTTTATATTCATCTTACTTGGAGCTCTCTGGGATTCCTGGATTTGGATATCTGTCTCCTTCCCCAGGTTAAGGAAGTTTTCAGCTATTGTTTCTTCAAGTGAGTTTTCTACTCCTTTCTCTCTCTCTTCTCTTTCTGAGGCTCCTATACTGCAAATATTGGTCCTCCTGATGTTTCCTAAGTCTCATAAACTATCTTCATTGTTTTAAATTCTTTTTTTTCCTAATTCCTTTTTCTTTTTGTTACTCTGATTGGTTGAATTGCACTGCCATGTCTTTGAACTCACTGGTCCTTTATTCGGCTTCACCTAGTCTGTTATTGAACCCCTCTAAGAGTATTTTTTCAGTTCAGTTATTGTGCTCTTCAGCTTTGTGACTTCTGTTTGGTACTTTCTTACATTTTGTATCTTTTTGTTGAAATTTTCTCTTTGTTTATGCATTGCTCTTTTGACCTTGGTGAGAGCATCTTTATGACTTATTTTAACTTTTTATCAGGTAAATCATTTATCTCTGTTTCATTAAGACCTTTTTCTGGGGTTTTATCTTGTTCTTTGTTAGTAACATATTCCTCTGATAATTCATTTTCTTTGGCTCTCTGTGTTGGTTTCTAGATAAAACAACCACCTCTTATCTTAAAGGAGTAATTTCCTACAGGAAATGAACTTTATCGTTCATTTAATCCTTCCTAGCTCTTGGTTGTGTCTCAGATAATCCATGGTGTTATATTTGTTTCAGGTGTACAATATAGTGATTCAGCAATTCTATACATTAGTCACTGCTCATCATAAGCGTAATTTTAATCTCCTTTACCTATTTCACCCATCCCTCTACCAGTTTGTTCCCCTCTGGTAACCAGCATTTTGTTCTATATATTTAAGAGTCTGTTTTTTTGACTTCTCTTTTTTTTCTTAAATTCCACATATGAGTGAAATCATAGGTATTTGTCTTTGACCTATTCACTTAACATTATACCCTCTAGATCCATCCATGTCATTGCAAATGGTAATATTTTATTCTATTTTAGTGACTGAATAACATTTCATTGGACACTTGGGCTGCTTCTGCAATTTGGCTATTGTAAATAATGCTGCAATAAACATAGAGCTGCATATATCTTTTTGAATTTGTGTTTCATCTTCTTTGGGTACATACCCAGTAGTGGAATTACTGGATCATAATTCTATTTTTAACTTTCTGAGGAACTTCCATACTTCCACAGTGGCTGCACCAATTTGTATTCCCACTAACAGTGTTTGAGGATTCCTTTTCCCCCACATCTTTACCAACACTTGTTTTTTGTATTTTTGATTTTAGCCGTTCTGACAGGAGTCAGGTGATATGTCATTATGGTTTTGATTTGCATTTCCCTCATGATAATGATGTTGAGCATCTTTTCATGTGTCTGTTGGCCATCTGGCTGTCTTCCTTGGAGAAATGTCTGTTCATGTCTTTTGCCCATTTTAAAAATTGGATTATTTGTTTTTTGAGTTGTATATAGTCTTTATATACTTGAATACTAGCCCTTGATGGGATATATCATTTGTAAATGTCTTCTCCTATTCAGTAGGTTGTCTTTTAGTTTTGTTGATTGTTTCCTTTGCTGTGTAGCTTTTTATTTTGATGTAGTCCCAATAGTTCATTTTTGATTTTGTTTCTCTTACCTCGAGAGACCTATCTAGAAAGAGTTTGCTATGACCAGTGTTGGAGAAATTACTGCCTGTGTTGTTTCCTAGGATTTTTATGGTTCCAGGTCTTATATTTTGCATTTTACTCCATTTTGTGTTTATTTTTGTGTATGGCATAAGAAAGTGGTCCAGTTTCATTCTTTTGCGTGTTGCTTCCAGTTTTCCCAACAGCATTTGTTGAAGAGACTGTATTTTTCCCATTGCATATTCTTGCCTCCTTTGTAGAAGATTAACCATATAACCAAGGATTTATTTCTGGGCTCTCTATTCTGTTCTCTTGATTTATGTGTCTATTTTTTGTGCCAGTACCATACTGTTTTGATTACTACAGCTTCATAGTATGTCTTATAGTCTGGAATTGTGATACCCCCAGTTTTGTTCTTTTTGAATGTTGCTTTGGCTGTTTGAGGTCTTTTTTGGTTCCATACAAATTTTAGGATTACTTATTCTAGTTCTGTGAAAAAATGCTATTGGTATTTTGATAGAGATTTTTATTAAATCTGTAGATTATTTTGGGTAGTACGGGTATTTTAACAATATTTGTTCTTCTAATCCATGAGCGTGGGATATCTTTTTATTTGTGTCATCTTCAATTTCACTAGTGTTTTATAGTATTCAGAGTACAGGTTTTTTTTTACCTCCTCGGTTAAGTTTTTTCCTAGGTTTTAATTGTTTTTGGTTCAATTGAAAGTGGGATTGTTTTCTTAACTTCTCTTTCTGCTCCTTTATTATTAGTGTGTAGAAATACAATGGATTGCTGTATATTGATTTTTTATCCTGCAACCCTACTGAGTTCATTTATCAGTTCTAATAGTTTTTTGGTTGAGTTTTTAGGGTTTTATATATATAGTATCGTGTCACCTGCAAATGGTGAAAGTTCTACTTCTTCCTTACCAATTTGGATGTCTTTTTTTCCTTCTTTGTCTGATTGCTGAGGCTAGGACTTCTAGTACTTTGTTAAATAATAGTAGTGAGAGTAAACATCCCTGTCGTGCTCCTGGCCATAGGGGAATCAGTGTCAGTTTTTCACCAGGTGGGCAGTTTAAACCTTTCAACTACAGTTATTTATCAGTCATCCGAGAGTATTATGCTAGTGGTGGTTGGGTAATGTTGGGGAGCACATCAGACATGATCTCTGACTTCGTGATATATAGAATTTAATGGACAGACATCAAATGTCGGCAGCACACATTATCAACTGTAATACGAGCCAAAGCAGCACACAGTGATACAGGAACGTAGACTTGGCTTTTGGTGTTTTGCACGTTGGCAGGGTGTGGGGCAGAGGGTCTCACTTCACTGTTGAGGATGCAGACTTCCAGTTAATCTCCGTCTGGGGTGTATCTAGGTCTACCCCCATCAGTGCCCAGTGTCTCCAAGTTTAGTGCCTCTCTGGTTCTCATTTGCTATAGAGTAGGACTCACCTGTGTGTGTGTGTATGTGTGTGGGGGGTGTCACCTGGGTATGAGGAATCAAGGTGGTCCATGAGGTCTACCCGGTCCCTTTAAGTAATCGGGGTCTTCTGTTCCTAAGCTTTTCTGGAGTTCGCTAATACTGGCTTTCTTTTTTGTTGGGGTTCATTCAATAGAAGAGAGAGGCAAAAGCATCTTTATTTTATCCTCTTGAAACCAATGTCATTACTTCTCTGTCTCTCCCAATAGACTGTGACATACTTGAGGATAGCGGATTATCTTGGTATTTCTAGATGAGCAAAATTCACGGTACCTCTTAGGTTCTCAGTAAATATTGAATAACTAATACTTTAGCATTTGTGTAACTTTCCACCCATATTCCCATTCATAAGGTCTCCATCAAGTAATCAGGGCAAGTGGGATTATCCTGTTTTCAAAGAATGATTGTTTTTAAACTTCCTAATCTCTATGTCCAAATTAGTGCCTTTTCCAAGAGGTTGCATTCCCAGTAGGAATAATGAGAAAGAAGGGCATGGGTCTCCTTAGTTCTGGCCTGCTATTCCCTTGGAACCTCCCAGTCCTTTCCTCCAATGAAGGCACCTGCAACGGCATCAGTAGCAGGTTCAGGTGAGATTCAGGCAAGAAGATGGCATTTTGATTTTAAAACACCTCCTCGATCTTCCTGGTCACATTCTCTCCTCCCCAGGTATACACAGAACCTGATTTTATAAATCCGAGACATTCCCCTATTTCTGTTCTAAAGCTACTCTTGGAACTTGGCCAAAGTGACATAACAGCTGCGGGTATGGACAGGGCAACAAGACCCAGACACAGTGGGTTCAGTGCTTATGATTTCCTCCTCAGACCTTAAATGCTAGAAACCATTCATGACTGTTCCTTTAAAAAGCTATTTATTAAGCAGAACTCTGGGGCACTGATATTAGATTGCATTCACTTTTATGAAACCCCAAATGGCTAAAGGCAACGCATCTCTTCCTATCAGGGGAAATGGACAAGGGGCTATGGCATGTCCCCGGAGCGCACACCAGGCACTGGCCTCCAAGTCTTGCTGAGCCTGGGATATGTGTAGCCTAAAACTAGCTCCTGTGCACCACTGCCTTCGCGCTCCTCTGCTCCTGGCACAGCCTAATGCCATTTGCAGCCACGTTCCTTCATAAAATCAAATATGTAAACATCTTAAGAAATACTCCTCTGAAATTGAGAAGTGAACTTAAAAGCATATTTGACAAGCCCTAAAGGAATATCCCTGGTCAGTTATTACGGAAATGAAAGCGGAGTAGATGGGAAGATCGAGATGACATAGCTCTAAGAATTTCCTGCATAAAATCTAGCCCTGGAAGAGAATTTTAGGTCATCAGAGCAGCGTGCTTGGTGGCGGGGCGCGTGTACCTGCGGAGGCTGAGGGAGAGGTGGCCCCAGCCCTCATGGGACTCCACCCCTAAATGTTCTTGAACTGCCCTGAGTTCACATCTTTAGGTTTTCCCCATTGGACTGGCCTTCCTCCGACACTTAACAGAATGGAACATTCCAGGTTCAGCACCTGCCTGCCTTCCACTGCCAACCGGGTCTGCAGGGGCAGGAAGTCGCTTTTGTTAATACTTCACGTCTAGGGAAAGGCACTGGAGGGAAGATGAGGTCTTAAAAAACCTATGGGGATATTTAAGGACATTGTCACTCCAGCGTCACTCAGAGATGAAGTTTTCTTTCTGTGGCCTGGGTGAGAGAGCTGTTAACAGCTGATTGAAAAGGCAGGGAAAGGATTATGAAAGTGTGCTGCAAGCTTCTTACAAAATATTTTTTTTGGTCAAATAAGGCCAAGTTTCAACACTCATGACAGTTACTGAAACAGCGAATGAATCTCATTAAAAGGCAGTTAGGCCACAGACCGTGAGGACAGTGGCCACGGGGCGGACTTCCCACGGGAAGGGGGGGAACTGGAGCTGGGGCACACGGTCTAATAACCACTGACCAGTCTGGCTGTGCTCAGTAATGAGGAGCTCGAGAGAGGTTATTATTCTGTTGAGAAGGCCGTGGCGAGTGGGACTCCTGGCACCAGCGACTGCCGTGCAAGGGTAAGAAAATCCCAATTCTGAGGGCCAGTCCCAGGCTCCCGCACAAAATCCTTCGAAGTGGGGTTTGTCTCTGCAGAACTTTGGGGAAATATGTGCAGAAGCAAGGTAGAAGCAAGCATCTATCTCTCTGATTCTAATTTCTAGAAGCGAATTCCCCCAGTATTTGGCAGTCCTGACTTGGCAACGGAAGATCTCTTTCTGGTATATAACCAGATAAGCTTTCTTTTTTTTTTTTTTTTAAGATTTTATTTATTTATTCATGAGAGACACAGACAGGCAGAGACACAGGCAGAGGGATAAGCAGGCTCCATGCAGGGAGCCCGATGTGGGACTCGATCCCAAGACTCCAGGATCATGCCCTGGGCCAAAGGCAGACGCTCAACCACTGAGCCACCCAGGTGCCCCCAGATAAGCTTTCTATGTTAAAATAAGAACTGTTTTCTATTTAAAAAATGGGCATTTAATTTTTAAAAAGGAATAGTGTAGTTATTGCTTTCCCTCTGGAAAGTCCTGGCTTCACAATTAATTGTATCTTAATGAAAGTGCACACAGAAATAAAAAACGGATGAGAGCTGATTTTTTTCTAGACTACTTCTACTACTTTATTTAAAATCCTCAATCCTTGGGTCAGGGAATTTGCAGCATCAAAATTCAAAAAAGAGTAGGGTTAAGATGTAACCAACAGAGGCTTATAAAACAGATGGAGAATATCATAGCAAGATAAAATCACAGCCATATTTCATATTTTTATTCAACTTTAATATGGTTTCCATTATTGACTTTTAAAACAAAATGATTTCCAGTTTAGAAAACAATGCACTGACCACATAATTCCTTTTTTATTTTATACAGTTATACAAATATTCTAAATACACATTTTGTGTTCAAGATGATGGCAAATAAGATTAACTGTACAGTACATAAGGAAAGAAAATATTTTAAGCATATTTAGAAGCAATAGAAATGTCTATACAAAACAAGCAAAAATGGAATAAAATTTTTTATTTTTAAAGTATTGCAACAGGCCCACAGGTTTGTAACAAAAATGTCGTTTTGCACAGTTCCTCACAATGCCCCAGGAATAGCTAAAGCAAGACAGCGGTTTTAGAAAATAACGTTTCAAAATGCTACACATGGTACTATTGTTTGCACAGTTTGATCAAAATAACAACTCTACTTTGAGTCAAGCAAAACCTAGAGGAAATATACCTAACAACTTGAAAATCATCTGTATAAAATTCATTGCACATTATTTTACTCAGTTGTTTGAAAAGTAAAAAAGTGTATTTACAAAATATTTCGCAGTCAAAATTATAAAGTGAATGGGTATCTCTAAGTAACACGTCTTGATACAGACAGTTCAAGGAAAACACACGAATGTTTTTTTTTTTTTTTTTTAAAGAGGTTTTCAGTGCTCCTTCCACAGGGAAGTAAATATGATCTACTCAAATGGATTTACAAGATGTTACACTTACTGGAGCAAATTCACACATACATTATAAAAGGATGAAGAATTTGTACATTGTAAGAAGTGAGCTATTCAGAGATCAACAAGGACAATTTTTAATTCAGTTAGCATGAAAGCCTTCATAGTCTTCAGATAATAGACAGTGAACATACTTGACTCGATGAAAGTTGAGAAAGCACCATGCACAACAGTTTAGTGGTAAACACTGAAAAAAAATAGCACCTGGAATTTTGTGATATTGACAATTTAAAACTGGTCTAGTAATTGCCGGAGATATGGTGCCTTGGATAATTCTCTATTTACTCGGGAGAGTTTGAAAAGTACTGGGCAGTTGAGAGAAACACACGGGATATGTCGGTCAAAGCACCCTGTACAGTTCTTGCATATCTGAAAGTATAAGAGGAATACATAAAACAAGAGGAAAGTTCCTACGTATACGTGCTTACTGGCAGACAAATGACAATCATTACAGAAAGGTTCATTAATTTTCATCTCTGAAGCTTAGCCTACCCTGACAGATATTACAGGACCCCTTCAACAACATGGGTTTGAACTGCACAGGTCCATTATATGCGGATTGTTTTTTTTCTTTCACAGTATACTACTATAATTGTTACAATACTCTTACAAATGTCACAAAATTCTTACACTAAAATGAACTAGAAAAAAAAGTTTTTCTCTAACAACACAGTATATATAATCCATGTAACATACAAAATGTGAGTTAACTATTTATGTTCTCAGTACGGCTTCCGGTCAACAGGAGGCTATTAAGTTTTTGGGACATGAAAATTCCTATGTGGATTTTTGACTGGGAGGGGGTAATTACCCCAACCCCTATGTTGTTCAAGGGTCAATGGGATATTAAGATCATAATAAGCTACCCAATTACCATTAAAATGAGATATAAACACTATGTTTTTCACATTACTCAGATTTTTTCAGACGTCAATAAAAAAGTTATCCATTTTTCTTATTTCAGAAAAGAAAAAAAAAATGTCAGTTTGGAAAAAAACCAAAAGATAGGAAGGAATCAGAGAGTAGTAGCCTAGACCAGCAGTTCTCATACCGTGCTGTGTATATGAGCTTAAGAATATACTAACACCCAAGCCCCATCCCACCAATGAAACTCCCCAGTGAAAGAGCCTAAGGATCTGTACTTTTTAGGGCCTGTGTGATTCTGATGTTTAATATTTGATCTAAAGGTAATAAGGCAATTTTTACAGAGAAGCATTATAATGTCCTAACACAATGATCGGATTTTAAAGTCTCAAGTCACATATATATTAAAAAGATTGTAAAACATGAAAAATACTAAAAAATTAAAAAGGATATTAGTGTGGACCCAAGGGTCAAGCAAATACAGGCTGGACTTTTTATTTGAATAGTTTATCCAAGTGATTTACAAAATGGATACCAAATAGCTCTGCCTCGCCTCAAGATGATCTTCTAGGAGGGAAATCAAACACGCTCTAGGTAGTTCTCTGATCTGTATCAAAGAGCTTCTGTTTTAGAGAGGTCTCAGCATTTTTGTTCTCTGCCCCAGTATCTTCCAGTCAATTAAAGGGCACGTCTTCCTGAGCACACTGGTCACTGTATCGAGATGAAGATACTGTCCAAGACAAGTGCTGAGAAACTGTACTTACGCAGGGAGCTCTCTGAAGACTAAGGAGGCTGTTTTGCTAGAAAGCCTTTCACTAAGGAATCTATGCCAGGAGATTCCAATCTATTCCCAAATATAGAACTTCTGTATTGCAGCTCCATGTGCTGTAGCCGTAGTCAGGTGCCAGGTCAAATGGATCAATATTTATGCACTCTGTGCTTATCTGATAAACAAGCTAGGATGGAATTACTTGCCTCTTTGAATTTAACTCAATGTTTAGTGTCAAGATCCATTACTGGTGATTTAAACCCTGAGCACCCTAGCTCAATTCAGCTTTTGTTTAAAACCTGAAACACCACAACCTGGATACTTAACTTTTAGCTCATAAGGAGGTAGACATTAAAAAATAAGTCTGCTTTAGTCTTTCTTTTTGCTATCCTTTGAGAAGTTTTGAAAAAATATGAAAGTAAGCCAATCAGATGCTGTTTTTTTTTTTTTTAAGATTTTATTTACTTATTCCTGAGAGACACACAGAGAGACACAGGCAGAGAGAGAAGCAGGCTCCCTGTGGGAAGCCTGATGCGGCACTCGATCTCGGGACCCCGGGGTCACACCCTGAGCCGAAGGCAGAAGCTCAACCTCGGAGCCACCCAAGTGTCCTCAGATGCTCATTTCATTCATTTTCATTCATTCATGTTTATTATTAAAAGTGTTTAAGGTGATGAATTTTTCTGTGAGATCTGCTATGGCTGTCTATGATGAATTACTAGCTTTATAGCACTGTACTGATAAAATGTAATATTTCTAACTTTTTGAAATCTATTAAAGCTTTCTTTACAGACAAGATAGGGTCAGTTTTTTAATATTCTGTAATGCTTGGGAAAAAAAAGTTGTGTTCTATAATATTGGGTTTCAGAGTTTGATATATAATTATAAGGTTTACCTTATGTTGTTTATATCTTCTATAACTGTACTTTTTTGATCACCTGATTGTTCTTGGGCTGAGAGGCATATGAAATCTATTACTCATATTCCTATTTCTTATGTCTCCTATAATTTCTGCTTTATGAATATTTCTACAGATTATTTAGTACACAGGACATACACATTTTAATTCTCTTAAAAAACTTCAAAGTTTAAAATATCTTTTGAAAGATGATGAACCCTCCTTATTTATAAACAGCATCCCTTCTTTTAAACTGTATTTTTGGGGCACCTGGATGGCTCAGTTGGTTAAGCATCTGCCTTCGGTTAAGGTCATGCTCCCAAGGTCCTGGGATTGAGCCCCGTGTCTGGTTCCCTGCTCAGCAGGTTGCCTGTTTCTCCCTCTCCCTCTGCTGTGCCCCCCACTCCCTCTGTTTTCTCACTCCCTCCCAAACAACAAATAATATATATAAAGTCATCCTGATGAAAAGAACTGTATTTTATTTTATTTTTTTTATTTAATCCTGAGACACACAGAGAGGCAGAGACACAGGCAGAGAGAGAAGCAGGCTCCATGCAGGGAGCCCGATGTGGGACTCGATCCCAAGACCCTGGGATCACACCCTGAGCCGAAGGCAGATGCTCGACTGCTGAGCCATGCAGGTGCCCCAAAAACTGTATTTAATTTAATTTAATTAATTTATTTATTTTAAGATTTTATTTATTAATGAGAGACACAGAGAGAGAGAGGCAGAGACACACAGGCAGAGGGAAAAGCAGGCTCCATGCAGGGAGGCTGATGTGGGACTCGATCCTGGGACTCCAGAATCGGGCCCTGGGCTGAAGATGGTGCTAAACTGCTGAGCCACCCGGGCTGCCCCAACAACTGTATTTTAATATAAAATAAGACCTAATATTAACAGAGGGTTCTAGTTAAATTGATGGTGCCAACTAGTGCAGTTTATGTTACTGACGGCAGAAGATAAAAGGTCGGGGGAAGAGACCAATCACAGCCTTTGACTTCAGTGGTGCTCTGGAGGTCCTGCTCACATTTGCGCCTTGTAATAGAAGCCAACAAGAGAACTTTCTATGAGGGTTGGTTGCTATCACCAGGGCAGCAACCTATAAAACAGAAGCTGGGAACACCCAGTGACTTCAGTGGTTGCACTGACTGGAACCATGAAACTATTAAAGTGGCTGAAAACTGGTTGGTAAATCACTCCAGTGACATACTGCGGCTTCAACTATGCATTCAGCAGGAAGTTGGTCGTTCATTCAATAGATTTTTACAGACTGCCATCACGGCTGGCCTCTGCTCAGGCACAGCTGTCTCAGCAGCAGAAGAATGGCAGGGCCTCTACCCTTACTGGGCTCATCTACTGTTTAGTGGGGGAAGACAGGCATACACATCCCCACAGCAAAGCAGAAGGGGTTACAGCAAGGGCTCACTGCGGGGGGGGGGGGGGGCTTCACCTGGTCTAGGGGTTTAAGCTGATCCTCACAGATGATGATTAATGGTGGTAGAGGAAAGCAGTCTGGACAGAACGAATAGGATTTTTAAAGGCCAGAAGAGGGGAGAAATTAAAGTGTGTACAAGGACCTAAAGGACGTCAGTATGGTATGCATGGAGCGTAGTGTTAACAGGGAGACGGGTGAGCAATCTGACGGAGAGGTGGCAGGCAGGCACCAGAACGGAGACAGACGTATAAAGCATACTAAGGAGTCTGAATTTTATCAGAGAGAGAAAGCACCAGACTTGTACTTTTAAGACATCACTCTAGCTAATGTCAAGAATGGAGACAGGACGCCTGGGTAGCTCAGTGGGTTGGTTAAGCCTCTAACTCGATTTCAGCTCAGGTCATGGTCTCAGGGTCGTGAGACTGAGCCCAGGGTCAGGCTCTGCGTTCAGCAAAGAGTCTGCTTCTCTCTTCCCTCTGCCCCTCCTGTTTGCACATGTACACTCTCCTCTCTCAAAGAAATACATTTTTTTTTAAAGATTTTACTTATCTACCGATGAGACACACACACAGGCAGAGGGAGAAGCAGGCTTCATGTGGGGAGCCCGACGTGGGACTTGATCCTGGGTCTCCAGGATCATGCCCTGGGCTGAAGGAGGCACTAAACCGCTAAGCCACCCAGGCTGCCCCAATTTTTTTTTTTTTTTTTTTTTTTTTAAGAATGGAGACCATGGCAGGGGGTGTGGGTAGGAGGCTGTTGTAGTTTAGGAGCGAGAATGGCGGTTTGGACTAGGATGATAACAGAAGGGAAGAAGGAAAGTGAGGGTATTTAAGAACTACTTAGGAGGTGCAAGGGAGAGGGAAAAATCAACTTATTTCAACAAGCTAGACTTCTGTGGTTGCATCAAAATAATCATACATTTATGATTATACCTTCCTTAATGAGTCTATTTAATGGACTCTGGATGACTGGCTGTCCTCTCTAACATAAGAATTTTCTGCCGGTACAAACTGTAGCAGTTAGAACGGTGCAGGAGAAATAGTCTGTGCTTTATCAACCCTTAATCATCTATGTGATACTCAAATTCTTAAGAGCCTAGTCTCCTAAGACACGGTTTCTTTCCCCTCATTCACCTTCATGGCAGCTAAGTTTGATTAAGAAATCGTGGACTGATACTCTGTCTTGGTTCAAAGGCTTCTTTACCCTGAGGACAAGGTGCGGAGCCTGGCCTTCACACACGGGTCTGGATCACATTAGGACTGCGAGGAATGATTGTATAAAAGAATTTACAATGCTGCAGCTAGACGGGGCCTCTCGAAGAGCATTCTGATAAAACAGGCCAAAGGACAAGGACAATATTATGAAGTCCAAACTAGAATCCTGATGTCTTTATTATCAGCCTGATTCATTTCCACTAAATCACACTGCCTCTCGA
Organism: Nyctereutes procyonoides; assembly: GCF_905146905.1. Classification (NCBI taxonomy): domain Eukaryota; kingdom Metazoa; phylum Chordata; class Mammalia; order Carnivora; family Canidae; genus Nyctereutes; species Nyctereutes procyonoides. The sequence goes on from NW_026575051.1 coordinate 67,859,691, forward strand.
TTATTTTGGCTGGTTTTCAAACATTTCAATAACTTTATATATTGCTCTTCTAAAACAAGACAGAACAAAACAAACTCCACTCCAGAATTTTCTCTAGTCTTAAAGCTAAAAATGTCACATGAAATATGATGGTAGGGCAGCCCTGGTGGCTCAGCGGTTTAGTGCTGCCTTTAGCCCAGGGCCTGATCCTGGGGACCTGGGATCGAGTCCCACATCAGGCTCCCTGTATGGGGCCTGCTTCTCCCTCTGACTGTGTCTCTGCCTCTCTCTCTCACTGCATCACTCATGAATAAATAAATAAAATCTTTAAAAAAAAATATGATGGTATAAGATACAATAATCATTCCTTTAAGAATTATACTACTTTGTTCTTAAAATATGTGCTAGATAATTTTTCTTCAGATTTTCCAACTTATTCCAAGAGACTTCTGTTGCTGCTAGCTTTCCCACATTTGAAAAATCATCCTTGCCTTTTATGTCTGTATTGCAGCCTGGCTGCTCATTAGCAGTGTCACATAGGGCAAATTACTTAACCCCTCTGTGTCAGTTTGCTCATTTGTAAGAGTTCTTTGACGTAGATTAAGACTCAATCATGTTAACTATTTTCTATCTGGACTCTCAGACCTGTGAACATTCCAAGTTTATGAGGAATTCTCTCTCTCTTTTTTTTTTTATGAGGAATTCTCTAGGACAACCAGATTTTTGGGAGAATATTAAGTAGATATGATAGAGAAATTGGTATTTCCTTTAAAAAAATTCTATTATAAAAGAAATTGGATAGAACATTGTAGTTCTAAGTTTTAATAAACACAATACACTATTCCATAAAAACAAAAATAAATTATGAAACAAAACTAAAAGGCAACCTATGACATATCTGATAAAGGGTCAGTATCCAAAATCAAGCCATCTTTAAATAATTTAGTTCAATTATGATATTTTTAATATTTTAAAATTTATTAACTTAGAACCTTTATTCCACTTTTCACACCAGTTTCGTATCTCAAACTGTATCTCAAGCACTGACATTTCCCTAAAGAATCAGATTGCTTGGGATTCTTTCAAATAAGGTCATACCTTTACAAGTTGTTCCTGTTTACGTTCCAACTCTCGAATTTCTTGGTTAAGGATGACTGCAACATGCTGAGGTTGGCTCCGACATTTACTACAGATGCCATGCTGGGTTAGGTCATCACACACGGGACAGTGTAAAGTAGTGAAATATTGTGAAATAGTGCCTTTTCGCCCTTCAGGTTCACTTCGAGAGGAGCTGGTGGCTTTCTGGATCTATAAAAACAGCAATTCAGAAATAAGTCTCAGGGAGATGGGTTGAGGGACGGGTGAAATGGATGATTAGGATTAAAGACACTTATTATAATGAGCACTGAGTAATGGATAGAATTGTTGAATCACTATATATATATATATATAGTATACCTGAAACTAAAAGAATGCTGTAATGTCAACCATATTGGAATTAAAATGAAAACCTTAAAAAATGTCTGATCCAGCTTCACAGCTGAGTTGCTGTCATGCTAATTACAGGTTTACAAAACCTTTGTAAGGCATTATTTCATTCATCTAACAAATACTGAGTAGCTACTATATGTCAGGTACTGTTCTAGATAATGGGGCTACAGAAATGAACAAAATGCTTCCTTTCACAGAACTTAAGTGTTAATATCATCAGATATCTATCTATATACATATATCTATATGTATATCTATATATATATTTCTTTTGGGGAAAAAAATGGTCTGCTACTCAGTTTTTTGGTTGAGATATACAGATACATGAGATCATACAGGACACTGGAGATTAGAGAAGACAATAGTAGAAATTCAGGTTGAGAGTGGATTCTGTTTAAGACTACAAAACTGGGCGATGGAAACAAGGCAAGTAGAAGGCTAAAAATAACTTGTTAGGCAGTAGGGTGCAAAATTCAAGCAAATGTAAATGTGGAGCATTCCAAATGTCATTAGATATGTTTCACCTAAGCATTCTTCATTTGAAGTTAATCCTGGTCTTAGAGATCTGTCTTCTTTTGACACTGAAATAACATTATCATGTCGTGATTATACCCTTGGTCTTCTCTTGGTATCTTCTAATCACTTTGCATAAAAGTTACTAGGTCAGCTTCTTGCGATTGCCATTGGTTTAACATTCTTCCTGCTGATGAAAAGTAGTCCTAGCTTTCTGGTGCAGAGCCAGGACACGGCATAACAGACTTCAGCCAGCACAGCTTCTCGGAAGCACAGCTTCAACCTCAGTTTCTATCTTATTCTGTCCTTTGAGGCCACATGTGCTTATTGAGAAGGTAAAGTAATTTGAGGATCAACTTTTACAAGTTTGCCTGAAATGCTATCAGTCTTTTATGGTCTGAGATAACAGCAAATGACTGAGCAGGTCCAATTCCAAACAGCAGATATAAACTGCTCTTCTCTGAGACTAATGTATCCCAGATTATGAGCCAGCCACAGATTGCTCCTTCAGGCTTCCAGTGAGCTGCGAGTTACGCCAAACTCCCTTGGCCCAGATTCCAAGTTCCAGGTTTTACTTTAGCAAAATGCTCTTTTAACATTATTTCTTTAGTCTGATTTCTTTAGCACTATGTCTAGATACTACATACTATATACATTTCTTAAATACCCATTTTGAAGGAATTTTTTGCTTTCCTTCATTTACTTTTTATTATGAATTATTGAGTTTATTATGAGTTATTTTTTACTTAACTGTTTACCACTGAAATAGTTGCAGAATTTATTTTAATATCCTGTAATTTGGCCAATGTGACAGAAACTGGGAAGGTGTTTGTAGAAAACTTAAAATTGTTTCTTTTAGGAAATCAGAAGAGTGTGGCACTTTTGCCAGTTTAGGATAACAGAGCATCTGTGTTACTTCTCATAGCACATAAATGAAATCTTTAGTTCTACTGGAAATTGCAAATGAATTCTCTTTACAGTCACAGCACAGGTATACTATTTATAAGCTTACCCTTGGTAATTCATGATACCAGTTGAAGACATCAATACCAATAAGTGAGAAGATTCTTGCCAGGGGTGGCAGGATTTGCTTGGTGATGTAGTAAGTGGCATTCAGTCTCAGAGTTGGGTCCTGCAGCACTTCCACTGGGCGCCTCACTAGCTGGATAAGTGGTACTCCGGGGGTCCCATAAATGATGACGTATGGCACTCGCTCTCCAACTCGAGGCTCAGAGCGCCGATCGTAAGTAAGCATTTTCCTATTTAAATTCACATAAATATTCACTCAAAAACTGTTATAAAGGCATCTTACCAGAAAATTAAGTAAGAAACAATTATGAAACCATGAGAGTACGAGGAGTACCTTGAAGTTAGAGTTACAACTTTTCTGAGGCCTCTATGCACTTGACTTAGCACCAAGCAGACATAAGAGCTTCAAATTTACTCTAAGTCATTGCTACTTGAAAAACAGTAAGAGTTGCCAGATATCAACTAGCTTAAAATGTTTTCTATCTCCTAATAGGAAGAACTATCACAAATAGTTCTTAAATTTTAAGAACTTTAACTATCATAAATTTTAGCTGGTTAGATGATCTGATTTTAGAATGGTATCATCTAAGTGCTTTGGTAGACCCACATTAAAGACTAACTGGTGATTTTGATGTGGATAAACAATTCAAACTCTGTACCAGATTATGATTTCACCGAATATAGTTTCTCAAGGAAAGCCCAGAAGAGAAGTTCCTTTTTCTTCTTCGGAGTTTAAAAAGTATGGGAGAGCTTTTATTTATCTTTAGTGAGGCTTCTTCTGGACAGGTGAAGAAACTATGAACTAGCTGTCTTTACATCTATTCCAAACCATTCAGAATCCCAGGACTACACTTGGTAGGTACTGAGAGTGGTGCTGTTGTGTGCATCATTACCTTGTAAGTTCAAGGGCTGGCACACAAGCTCCAGGTTTATAAGAGGAACTTCCTCTGTATTCCTTGGCAAAGATAAAATCTTGGATGCTGGCTTTTCCTTCCAGAAGTTTCATACATTGTCGCTGAACATACTGTTTAATTAAACTTATATCTCTTGTTTCAAATAGCAGCTTTAGAGAACGCTCAAGTATCTTAAAAAAAAAAAAAAAGGATACGCTCATAAAAATATCCCCTAGTACATTTCATCGTTATATTTTCAATTATGTAACTACTGGGTAATTTGCCCATCTACCTAAACAATTGGCTATTTATAGTAACTGGATAATAAAAATTAAAGTATTTTGGAGATCTTCTATAGTTTACTATCTCTAAAAATAGAGTATCATGTAGTTTGAGGAACATAACAAAATAACATGCAAATAAAACATTTGCTAGGTAAAGTGTAACATGAAATACTTAAGCACAAGAAGCCAGACATAATTACATGTAGTGGTTTTTTTTTGGCCTGTTATAGACTCAGGTGGACAGACAAAAGTTTAAGTGTCATATCACCAAGCAGTGAAATCAAAATCAGCCTTTTGCTTTTTCATAGTGTCAATAAGTATATATTAGCTGCAATGGAATTTTCTTTTCTTTTTTTAAGAAGATTTTATTTATTTATTCATGAAAGACAGACACAGGCAGAGGGAAAAGCAGGCTCCATGCAGGGAGCCTGACGTGGGACTCGATCCCAGGTTTCCAGGATCACACCCTGAATTGAAGGCGGTGCTAAACCGCTGAGCCACCAGGGCTGCCCTGTGATGGAATTTTCTATGCTAGAAATGTTTCTACTAGTAAATGACTGACATGCAGTGGATATATGTAGTGGATTGAATTAAATTAGTTCTAAGTGAAAGTTCTGTATCTTATGAATACTGAAACCAATACATATTTACTCACTTAGTTTTGCTAATTTGGCTTAAGTATGATTCCACCCTCGGAGAAAGAATGCATTGGATGATATCTCTTCCAGAAACTAGTATTAAATAATATTTCAAATTCACATAACATTATATATATATATATATATATATATATATATATATGGCATAATATACTGACACTAACAATCTATTGTGATTTTTATACCCTTATAAAACTCAGTGTGTAGAGTACTGTTCCATTTATAGTACTTATTTTTGGTTTATTATAGAAGGAATCTGGGCCTGAATAGAGAAGAAGTATAAAATATGGTTAAAATTACTGTGGTTGAGAAATTTAGGTAAATATGGTACTACTGTTCAGAAATCCTTCTAACTAGTATTTAATCATTCAAGTAAATAAAATTTCAGTTTATCTAGAATGGATTACTTATAAAATTATTCTGTCCCTAGATTCTTTATCCTGCTCCCTAGGTTTTGAGTGTTGTTATATGATAACATATTATCATCTCCTGGTGATAGATCAGAAATTCTTATCAAGTTCATGTGTTATTTTTTAGTAATTGTGATAAAAAGTAAGGCGTGGGAAGAAGTCAGAAACTAAGGACTAAAATCAAGTAAGTTGTTTTCATTAGTAATGAAATTTTCACAAATCACATATAGTTCCTCCACTGATAGTTATACATAGTCACTGAGGCTGCGGGGGGGGGCACCGTGATGTGTGCTTAAGGATTTTCACCAGATTCCTTAGCTACTTATTTCTTAAGATGAAAACAAGATAAATAAAATTTACCTTAGAAACAGCAGGGCAGGAATCTCTTCTGACTGTTTCTATTCCTTTTGCATCAAATACCGGGTCCTTTTGATCCAGTGTTTCATACATGTAACCCACATACCTCTTTTTTGTTTGTAAGACACAGGGCAAATATACCTGCAATGGATTAACAAAATGCCTCTCAATAACCATCTTCCCCTGCCATGGATATCTTATTTTTATGTCTTTTTCTCTCTTTAACCAAATATTAATTACACACAAAATGAGCTGTCTTTACTTTCTAACCACTCAACTCCTTTGTATGCACTACCAAATTTTGCCCCTGCTGTAGCTGGCACTGTTCTCTCAAAAGCCATCAATCGTATCTATTTAAACAATTGAATTACTTCAACACCTACATATTTAAAAGTTTTAAGTACAAAATTAAAGTTATAAGAGAATATACAATGAAAAGCCCTGGTCCTCCTACCTCTACTTTCCTGCCCTGGAGGCATCCTCTATTCTTGATTTCCTGTGTACCCTTCCAGAGATACTTATACACATAATGGCAGCTTACATTATATGTCATTCTGTACTTTGCTTATTTAACTTAATAATGTATGTTGGTGAGCATCCCATCCTAGTACAGAAAGCTAAGTTTATTTTGTAGATACACAGTAGTCAATTATGGGAGGGTATCGAAATTTATTTAACTAGTTACCTACTACTGTGGGTCATTTAGGATGTTTCCAATCTTTTGTTTTTTTTTTTTTAAATTACTAGGCAGCTTTTTATATTATATTATATTATATTTTATTTTTATGTATGTATGTATGTATGTATGTATGTATGTATGTATGTATGAATGATAGTCAAAGAGAGAGAGAGAGGCAGAGACACAAGCAGAGGGAGAAGCAGGCTCCATGCACCGGGAGCCCGATGTGGGATTCGATCCCGGGTCTCCAGGATCACGCCCCGGGCCAAAGGCAGGCGCTAAACCGCTGCGCCACCCATGGGTCCCTAATCTTTTGGTATTATAAATAGTGTTCCAGTGAACAACACTGCATGGATTAATCTACTGGATAAGTTTCTAGATTAATCGTTGTGTGCCCTCCATCCTCTTAATGCTACCAAATCGGTCCTTTCCTCTGTCCCCAAGCTTTATCAATAATTGCACTAAATGTAAAGAGTCTAAACATCCCAATTAAAAGGCAGAAGTGATCAGATTGGATCTGATCAAAAGGTGAGACACAGCAATAAACTACTAAAAGTACACTTTAAATGTAAGGACATAGAAAGGTTAGAAATAAAAATGGAAGAAGATACACATGCTAATACTAATCAAAGCAAAGCTAGAGTGGTTATATTAATACCAAAAAAAGCAGATTTCAAGAAAAATATCAAAGATACGAGTATCAATTTATCAAGAAGATAATCCTGAATGTGTACATACTTAGTAAGAAAACTTCAAAATGTATGAAATAAAAGTTGGCAGGATAATAAGGAAGAAACATGGAAATCCATGATTATACACTTAGAGACTTTAGCACCTCTTAGAAATTGACAGAAAATCTTTAAGAAGGCTTCAATACCACCACTACTAACTTAAGTGACAGTTATAGGACATTTCAATAAGCAGAATATAGATAGCTTTTAAGGTCACCGGGGAATATTCACTAAAATAGGCCATAGGCTGGACCAAAGGACAAATTTCAATAAACTTAAAAGCATTAAGATCATACAGAGTGTGTTTTTTGACCACAATGGAATTAAATTAGAAATAGTAACAAAAAGATTTCTAGAATATCCTTAAATGTTTGGAACTTAACACAATTCTAAATGACATGTAAGTCTTTATCATTGAAACAAATGAATAATGAAAATACAAGATACCAAAATTCGAAGCTAAAGTAGTATTTAGAAGGAAATGTGTATCTTAAAATACTTACATTAAAAAATATTTAATATCAATGATTCAAACTTCTAAATTAAGAAGACAGGAAAAGAAAAGCACACTAAACCCAAAGTAAGTAAAAGGAAAGAAATAGTAAGGAATGGAAATTAATGAAATGGTTCTTCAAAAAAGTTCAGTAAATGGGATCCCTGGGTGGCGCAGCGGTTTGGCGCCTGCCTTTGGCCCAGGGCGCGATCCTGGAGACCCGGGATCGAATCCCACGTCAGGCTCCCGGTGCATGGAGCCTGCTTCTCCCTCTGCCTATGTCTCTGCCTCTCTCTCTCTCTCTGTGACTATCATAAATAAATTAAAAAAAAAAAAGTTCAGTAAATGGATAAACCTCTAGATGATCAAGGAAAAAAGAAAAAACAAATTATCAATATTAAAACTGAAAGGAGGGATGTCACTAAAAATCTTATAGATCTCAAAATCACAGTAAGCATATATAAATAATTCATGCCACTAAATCTGATAACCTAGGAGAAATGGACAAATTCCTTTGAACAACTGCAAGTTATCAAAACTGGCCTAAGAAAATCTGAATATTTCAATATATATTAAAGATGTTTAATTTGTCATTAAAAATTTATGCCCTCCACTCCCAATAAAATGTCAGGACCAAAGAGCTTCATTGGTAAATTCCATCAACCATTTAAGAAAGAAATAATTGTATTAACCTTACATACATGGAAACATTTCCGACTCATTTTATGAAACTAGCTTTTTTTTTTTTTTTGGTCCCAAAGCCAGCAAGAAAAAAACTACAGACCAATATTCATCATGAACATATAAATCATAATCCTTAACTGTTTATTTTTTAAAGAAATGTTTATTTTCTTTAAGAAGTTTTGCAGTTTTTGCTTTTATGTTAAGGTCTATGATCTGTATTTCAGGTACATTTTCATGTCTGGTGTTATTTTCTAAGCATGTCATGCTCTTCACTTTGCCAGATGGGTTGAGTGTCCAAGGCACGTTGCCTATACTTCTAGGACAGCACTCCCACCATTCTGTTTTCTAGCTGTTCTCCCCGTCTCTGCACCAATTAGAATGCTCACTCTTCAAGGCAGATACCATATCCAGTCCTCCAAACACAATTCTTGCTTCAAAGTAGGTATTTTTACCCTTTTCACACCTGTTCTCTTAAGTTAACCACTTTAAACTCCTACTCATCCTTCTTTCTCAATCCCTTGAGTTGTCCTTTGTTTTCCCTAGTTCAGGCTATACAGGTTGCATCCTATCTTGAGATTCTCCTCTTCCCAATCCATCTTGTATACCACTGTGGGGCCAGTCCTCCCCACACAGCTTTGATCATGTCATGCTCTTGTTTGATAAACTTTTCTTAATCAAGTTTAAATACTTTAGCTTGGTATTCAAGACACTCTCCCTGTACTCTATGTTCCCATATTATACTTTTCCAACTCCATATTCTCCTACATACCATTTTCTTCTATGCAGAATGACTGCAGCCCCATTGCTGCCTACTGAAATTCTAACTATTTTCTGAGGCACAGTGCAATATTACCTCCTACGTAGTTTCCCCATCCAGCCCAGGAGGACTTTTATTTGTGCTCTTACAGTGTTTAGGGAGACTGCTCTCATGAGACTTCTGTAAGTTAAAAGAGTCTAATCTTTCCTTTTAGGTTACTGGCTCTTAGAGAGTGGGATTGGGTCTTATGCTTCTTTGCATGGCACACCTCTCCTAGCATAATATCTTTTATATAGAAAGAACTAAATACGTATTTGATATCTAAAGTAAAGTGAAAAATCTAAGGTCCTTATGGCAAACTGTATTGTCCAAAGAAATAGTATCTGCCATCCTACATGGTCTTAACAAGTGTGACTCTGACATTCTTCCCATTAAGAGATGGGAATCTATGTTCTCTCCTAAATCTAGACAGGCTATGTGACTTTGGGACAAGGTCATAAAAAGCAAAACAGCTTTTGTCTGTTTTTCTTTGGGATGCTCATTCCTGGAACTCAGTCCCATAATGCTATGAGGAAGAACACATGTCCCAGGGAAAGACCAGTCAGTGTAGGCGTCCCAGCTGACAGCCTTAGATGATGTGCCAAAGAGGAGCCAGCATCAACCCCTAGACATTAGAGTGAGCAAAGCTTTGGGTGATTTCAGCCATTAGCTGTTGGTTGGATCACCTTCATTCAACCTTTAAGTTTTCCTGGCTAAGGACCTAGGCATTGTGGAGCAACACCAGCTATGCAGCACCCTTTCTGAATTCCTGACCCATAAAATCTGTAAGCATAATAAAAAGGGTAACTGTTTTACACCATTAAGTTTGGGTGTGGTCTGTTACACAGTAATAGTCAACTGGAACAACCTTTTTCTTTAAAGACATTACTAAAAAATTTTTGAGAAAATTGCACAAGACTAAGGGAAAATAATTTAACACCTTGTAGACCCATATACTGTTATTGATTCTAAAAATGTATTGTGCAAGTCCAAAATCTCTAGAAGGTATGTGAATTTTATGTGCTTACTAGCATTAATTACATTTCTCTTACCTTTTCAAACTTCAATTTCACTGGTTTAGGATTGGTAGCAGTTACAGCTTCAGCAATTTCCTGACCAATCTTAAAAGACTGCTCCTTAGTGGCTCCTTTCAGTAGCACAAACATACTAAGAGGATTAAAAACAAGGAAGTCATTGTAACAAAAAATTTCATCAAGAGTAACTTTTCTGGCTAACAGTCTAATACCAAAGAACTTTACCCCCCTTACTCTTCCTTATTAAGTTGCTTTCTAGTTTTACTACACTTTCCTTGTATATCTTATTACAGATCTTTAACACATCTAACATTTCTAGTTTGGCTACCACAGATCAGCTCAGCTATCAGAGCTGCCCAAAAGGTCTTGGAGTGATTCCTTGACAATAATAGCTTCATAGAACATAAAATTACATCAGTCATAAAATAAGAGAGAATGTGATTATAAAGATTACTTGTGATATGGGAGGAAATTTCCTTCTAGAACCACCCAGCTTAAAAAAGACATACATATATTTTGTAATATATGTTCACTGCAGAAATGCTAGAAAACATAAAGAGCAATAACCACCTAATCTTATCATTCAGAAAAAAGGTACTACAAACCTTTCTGGGTATACCTGTAAATCTCTTCTCATTTGGGATCACAGATCATTATTGTTGGATAACTTTCTCCTTTCATTTAATTGTACATCTTAAATCTTAACACATTCCCATGTCACTTAGTTCTTTTACGTTATTTTAACAGTTGTACTATATTTCAATGTATGGGTAGATTATAATTTAACTAAACTTCCATCATTGAAATTTGGTTGAATTCTTTTGCTAATATTTCATATATGATAATGTGGCATACCTCTCCTAGCATAATATCTTTTATATAGAAAGAACTTACATTGTATGCTTAGAACAAATTTCTATCAGTGAAATTTCTGGGTAAATGGTATACACTAAAAATATTTTTTGAAAGATATGGTCAATCTGGTTTTCAGAAACATTATTTCTAATGTACAATTCCAACAGCAGTATATGCAGGTCAAGAATGAAGGATTTCTAATATAAATAAAAACCTGCAATACAAAAAATAAAACAAAAAACAATAAAAACCCCAATAAAAACAAAATACCAGGACACCTGGTTAGCTCAGTGGTTGAATGTCTGCCTTTGGCTCAGGACGTGATCCTGGGGTCCTTGGATTGAGTCCCACATCAGGCTCCCTGCAGGGAACCTGCTTTTCTCCCTCTATGTCTCTGACTCTCTCTCTGTCTCTCATCAATCAATCAATCAATCATACCCCCCCCCCCAAAAAAAAGCAACAACAACAACAACAAAAAAAAAAACACCACAAAACCAAAAAACTAAAAGCACTGGGCATTTTTCTCTAACATAATATTTTTTTAAATTTATTTATTTATTTATTTATGATAGTCACACAGAGAGAGAGGCAGAGACACAGGCAGAGGGAGAAGCAGGCTCCATGCACCGGGAGCCCGACGTGGGATTCGATCCCGGGTCTCCAGGATTGCGCCCTGGGCCAAAGGCAGGCGCCAAACTGCTGCGCCACCCAGGGATCCCTCTCTAACATAATCTAGTTAACTTTATAATAGCACAATCTGTGACTAACAGAAATAATGGTCAATAAATATATTTTAAAAAGGGAGATTATAAAGTTGATCTTCACATATAATTTTTTTGTAAATTTTATTTATTTGGAGAGAGAGGGAGGGAGGGAGGAAGGGCAGAGAGGGAAAGAAAAATCTCAGGCAGACTCCACACTGAGCTGAAATCAAGAGTCAGATGTTTAACTGACTGAGCCACCCAGGTGCCCCTTCACTTATAATTTTAATGGAAAGATATTAAATAGTAGAAATGAAAAATATTTTGAAACATGACCTTAAGATTCTTGTTCCTAGTCTTGGGGCCACATAAACCAATCTCATATTTCTTAAATGCTTTTATATTGGACTTCAAATCTCATTTGGATGGTTTCTTTGGAAAAGCTCTTGCTTTGCCAATACTGGAGATAGTATTTAGAGTCTGATATGAAAAGCTTAAGAAAAATGAATATTTATTCAGTATTAAGATGTTTAAAATAAAACTGGTCTTAATCTAAATTTTAATATACTCTGAAACACTTGAAGCTTTCTATAATATTTTTTTGTTAGGCCCATCTGATTTTATCAATAAAGCTTTATTTTTAAAATAGATTTTAAAATCTCCTTTTGAAAGATTTTCAAAAATCAACTTTGCTGAGATATAATTTGCATATAATAAAATGAATACATCTTAAGTGTACAGTTCCATGCTGACAAATGCACAGACTTGTTATGGGCTGCACTGGGTCCCCCTAAAATTCATATGCTGAAGCCCTAACCCCAGTACCTCAGAATCCAAGTATACTTGGAGATAGGACCTTTAAAGAGGTAATTAAGTTAAAAGGAGGCCCTAACTTAGGTGGTTGTTAGGATAAGCCTACTGTTACTGGTGTTATAAATAGGGAATATCTGAATATACAAAAGAACACCAGGCATGCTCATGAACAAAGGAAAGGTCATGTGAGGACAAAGAAGGTGACCACCTGCAAGCTAAACAGAGAGGCTTCAAGAGAAACCGTATTTCCCAACACTTGATCTTGAACTTCAAGCCTCTAGAACTATGAGAAAGTAAATTTCTGTTGTTTAAGCCACTAAATCTATGATAGCCTTAAAAAACTAAGGAAATTTTCATCACCCCCCAAAATTCCCCTGTACTCTTTTGTAATAATTCTCCACTCCTGGCCATAGGCAACAGAAGACCTGCTTTTCATTACTATAGATTTTCCCCCCCTCTAAGAATTTCATATTAATGGAACCGTACAGTGTGTACTCTCTTATGTCTGGCTTCTTTCAGCATATTTTTTAGATTCATCTATGTTGCTGAAGTAACAGTAACTGATTCCTTTTTTATTGCCGAGTAGTATTCCATTGTATAGACATGCCATGTTTGTTTATTCATTCACCCTTTGGTGGAAATTTGTATTGTTTGTGGTTTTGGACTATTATAAATAAAGGTGCAATAAACATTTGTATCAAGTCTTTGTGTGGACCTAAATTTAAATTTCATTTAGGTAACTATCCAGGAATAGAATTGTTAAGTCATATGCTAAGGGTATGTTTGATTTGAGATATAACTACCAAACTTTTGTTTTTTAAAAGATCACTATGCTTAAAATGCTCAGGCACAGTGATGATGAAGACACTTTGAAATTAAAGTTCCTATGTACACATTTTTATTTCTAGGACAGGAGAAACTAAGCTGTGGTAATAGAAATCAGGTAAGTGGTTGCCTGGTGGTAGGGAATTAAAGTGAGGGACTGTGAAAGGGTAGATGGAGCTTTCTACATTGATAAAAATGTTCTGCACCCCGAGGTGGTGACTGGTCAAATAGATCTATACATGTGTATACTGAACTATGTATACACTGTGCATTTTCTTTTTAAAAATAGTGCACTTTTGTTAAAAATTATACTTCGATGGAGTAGAGAGCTTAAAAATTATTATTATAGGGTATATATATATATATATATATGAGATTTTACCCAGTAGTTAGTGGGTTTCAGTCCAGTCCATCTATGTTGTTTTGGCCAGTTTTATTTTAGCTAAGCTTCAAGACAGGTGGCCAAGACTAAGGGAAGGTCATTTAACAGAATGGATGTGATTTGCTTACAAAAAGAGAAAAATGTTTTAAAATGAGTTTGTCACTGGTGCTTTTAATCTAGTTAAATAACATTTATCTTTGTGTTGGGAGATTCAAGTATACATATAGAACAGTGACTGTCACATGGTAGGGGGTGAATGGGACTATTAGAATAATTTAGGAGGCCTTTCTCAATTATACTCAGATGAATTTCCCAAGAGATTCTTTTTTAAAAAATATTTTAAAAATTTGAGTATAGTTGACCCAAGAGATTCTAGAGAACTCTAGATGATGGGAGTAGATCATATCCCACTAGGGTGCAATAAATATGATTGCGAAGCACTATTCTATAAAATAATTGTTTGAACCACTAGTTAATAATACTGTAATAACTTTTTAGGTGACAACTGGTAGCTACACTTATCATGGTGAACATTTTACAATGGATATAATTGTCAGATCACTGCATTGTACACCGGAAGCTAATACTGTATGTCAATTATATTTTAATAAAAAATATTTAATTGAAAAAAAGAATTCAGTGTGTTTATTATACTTTCTAAATGGACAATAATGCATAATTGCTTTAGAAAGAGAAACACTCTTCGAACACTAATTTTGACGTTTTTGTAACTGATTTCCCTTAGCTAGACCTCAAGATTCATAAAAGTAGCAGTCTTGAAATTGGAGGGAGGCAATGGTCATTCACCATCATCTATCGGATTTCCTTCATTCTGATCAAAAAGGCTAAGTGATTTGTTAATGACCATACAATCAGGAGTACAGCTAGAAAAGAGAATTCAGATCACCTCTCAGTTAAGAACTTATTCACTTTACTGAGCATTATTATTCCTGAAGCAGTGTTTCTCAAACTTTTATTGTCTTCTCAAAGTTAAAAGTAATTTAATAAGAGAAAATCATTACTAAGGATTAAAAAATATTGTTGGATGGGGTTGAACTTTGTGGGGCCCAAACACATTGTACTATTTAAGTTTTGCTTCCTAGGAACCAATTTGTACCCTGTTAGAGTGATACTGTTCCTATTGATAATGCAAGTTCTAGAGTGACTTGCCATCATACAGTATATTTCAATAAACATTTGTTGAATGAATCAGATAGTGAATGGACAGCAAAAGCTCGAATACTGTGAACACATTTCTTTGATTAGAATCAAAATACCTGTGGATTCTGACAATGAGAAAGTACTAGCTAGGAATAAAAAAAGCACTAAGTATTGATTTATGGCATCACTGCTGACTAGCTGGATGATTTTAGACAAGTTTCTTGTCTGGGGAATCTGCTTTTAGGCAACACCTGAGAATGTGTCTCTGATGGTTATTCCCAACAATGTGAAAACTGCTGACCTGAATAGCACCAGGATTCTCTTCAGTTCTGACATTGTGATTTTTTGTTTTTTGGTTTGAATTCTTAAAGATCTGTTTTTGTTTTTTGTTTTTTTTTTTTAAGATTCTATTTATTTATCTGAGAGAGAGGGTGAGTGGCAAAGTGGCAGGAGAGGAGCAGACAGAGGGACAGCAGAGTCCATGATAAGGGTGGAGTCTTATACGGGGCATGATCTCATGACCCTGAGATCATGACCTGAGCCAAAGTCACTAACTGACTGAGCCACCCAGGTGTCCCTGAATTTTTCAAGATCTTAAAGGCTAAACAGCTAAACTAACTACAATCAGAATCATGCCAACTTCTGATTCTCTGTATGTGTTATCAACTATGGACATGTATAACCCTAAATTAAGCTCAACAATTTAAATGTTTAACTTTTCCTCTTCCAAAACAAAACAAAACAAAAACAACAGAAAAAAAAAAAAAAACTTTGTCCTCTTCCCTAAGTATTTTGCAAGGAGTTCTGCTAACAAGGTGCAAAGCTATGTTCTAGCAACTTTTATTTTGCTGGACCACTCAACAGAAGTGGTTTTACCCCCCCCCCCAAAAAAAAAGTGGTTTTACAGGGCAGTGAAATACTCAGGAGTCGCTTTTGATGGGGAAGAGTAGAGACTATGGATAATTGGGACCTGGATAATTTGAAAGTATCCCCACCTGTCAGTAATGAAACAGCTGCTATATGAGGCAAGGTCTCATTCAGCATTAATATGAATATACTGATTTTATGTGCATTAATGAATGGCAAAGATTAAATACTATCTAAAGATTGCCTAGAAGCTGTTTTTAATGATTAGAAGCATTATCTCCTACTGCTCTGTTGGGCTGTAAAGTAATCAGAGCTCCTGAGACAAGTGCTCTTAGCATGATCACGGTAACTCTAAGCCTTCAATATGAAAAGAATATCAGACTCTAAGAAGTTTGCATAATACCTATGTTCTAGAAGAATTTTAGTAAGTCATAAAAATAAGATGTTACATAAATAACTGGGCCCTGATGAATACCAAAACAAGCACCCAGGGTAAAGTTACTAATTCAGGACTCAGAGGCAGTCCTATCCTTTGCCAGTCCATGAATCATGGGCTTCAGGAAGTCTGTGAGCCCTCTGGAATCAAATGTAAACTGTATTTGCCTATATGCACTTTTTGTAGAAGGTCAAAAATATTTTGGGGCCTAGTGAAAAGTTAACCACTCACAGCTTTGGCACGTATCTTTCAAAATTAAGGTAGATATTTAAATTCATAGGGCTGCAGCTACATGAGGAATCATTCACATTAAAAGCAGTTTCTTTAAAGACTAGACTCTTGTGTATACAGTATTTTTGCAGATTGTTATCTACCTGGCTACCTACAGGGATGCCACAGGAATCTCTACAAGTCTGTGGCTCAGGACACTTAAATTTTCTGTTAATTCAGGAGTTGTGCTAATCCTGATCACAAAATCGTAAGGACTGGGAAGGACTTAAGGAGAATTCTGTTTTTAGGAAAGATTACCCTTAAGCCATTTGAAACACTGGAATGAGTATCTGAAGAGATTCCCAAAGCAGAAAGTTCATTACCTGTCAGTATCTCCATATACAACCCTAGCGCCCCATTTCTTGGTATCATTCACCAGTTTAATAGCTCGCTCCAAGGTCTCTCTGGCTTTGTGAACAATACTATCACCAACCTGTTGGTACAAACACACCGGAAGTAATTTCTTAACATAGCTTAGTATAAATCAATAGATTTTAACATAGAATAATTTTCATTACTAAATATTCCTAAAAATAAAACAAAGAGAAAAGGATGTAAAAAAGAAAACAAAACAATCTTCTGTGTCATTCTATAAGGACTCAAGAAGAAAATAAGGTATAGAATTAAAAAAAAAAAAAGATTTACTTATTTGACAGAGTGAGTACAAGCAAGGGGAGCAGCAGAGGCAGAGGGAGAAGGAGGCTCCCCATAGAGCAGGGAGCCCAACATGAGACTTGATCCCAGAACCCCAGGATCATGACCTGAGCTGAAGGCAGATGCGTAACTGACTGAGCCACCCGGGCATCTTAAGGTAAAGAATTTAAAGAAAGGAACCTATCAATACACAGACTCGTCTGTCAGTGTATTAGTAAGTAAAACAGATTGCACTTTACACAAGGTATGCAGCTTTGGGGCGCCTGGGTGGCTCAGTTGGTTAAGTGTCTGCCTTCAGCTCAGGTCATTACCCTAAGGTCCTGGGACTAAGCCTGGCTTCAGACTCCACACTCTGTGGGGAGCCTACTTCTCCCCTCTATTTCTGCCTCCCTCTGTCTCTCATGAATAAATAAATAAAATCTAAAATAAAAACCCACCAAAAGCAAAACAAGATACAAAGCTTCATTTGATTCCTGGAAGAATAAGCCTTGTTTATTCAAGGACTTCCTTATATGCCTTTATAATCAATTAGCCAGGAAATTGTTCCATGTATGTGCTTGAGTGTGTGTATGCAGATCTTAAAAAATTTTTTTGTAGTGTTATAAATTTCTTCAGTTATCATAAAAGTTAAAGTCTGAACTTCAATCGCAATGATTGGTTATATATAATTTTTAGGTAATACAGAATACAAGGAAAAATGTATCATTATATGATGGAAAATCAAGTGTTCAATTTATTTATTTATTAAAAAGATTTTATTTATTTATTTATGAGAGACAAACAGAGAGGGGGGGGGGGCAGAGACACAGGCAGAGGGAGAAGTAGGCCCCATGCAGGGAGCCCGATGAGGGACACAATCCTGGGTCTCCAGGATCAGGCCCTGGGCCGAAGGCAAGCACTAAACCGCCGAGCCATCCAGGGATCCCTCAAGTGTTCAAGTTAAATTAAGTAGCAGATATATGTCTAACAAGGATACCTTTTTTTTTTTTTTTTAAAGTGATCTCTCCACCCAACATGGGGCCTGAACTCAAGCTCGAGTTGCATGCTTCACCAACTGAGCCAGCTAGGTGCCCCTAACAAGGGTACTTTCATTAGTGATTAGTGAAACAAAGATCATGTCATAAGCTAACAAAAAAGATGGTAGATCTTGACAAATATGACAAACTAATTATATTTTGTAGTTAAGTAAAGACACCAGCATAGGACTGCTGCTTCATTTATTAAACTCATAAAAGCTAAGGGTTTGGGAAAATTGCCCTTTGGCATAATTGGAGCTTTCCTTTAAAAATTTTAAAATAAGAATCATGTACTTTTGTATTAAGAAGCAAACAATAGTAACAATTATCCTTTTACTATGAAATTTGAATCACCTGAATTAAATGTAGGATTGAATAAAGGCTATTTATAGCTGCTTTTATTTTTTATTTTTTTTTTAATTTTTTTTTTTTTTTTTTTTTTTATTTATGATAGTCACAGAGAGAGAGAGAGAGAGAGAGAGAGGCAGAGACACAGGCAGAGGGAGAAGCAGGCTCCATGCACCGGGAGCCTGATGTGGGATTCGATCCCGGGTCTCCAGGATCGCGCCCTGGGCCAAAGGCAGGCGCCAAACCGCTGCGCCACCCAGGGATCCCTATAGCTGCTTTTAAAAGGAAATATTAAATGAACAAAAGACTAAATGGTAGCAGAAATGTAATTTGGGTATTAAGAAAATCCTGAGGGGTGCCTGGGTGGCTCAGTGGTTGAGCATCTGCCTTGGCTCAAGTTGTGATCCCAGGATCATGGGAATGAGTCCTGCATTGGGTTTCCCACAGGGAGCCTGCTTCTGCCTCTGCCCATGTTTCTACCTCTGTGCGTCTCTCATGAATAAATAAATAAAATCTTAAAAAAAAAAAAAGATAACCTTGAGAATATGAACTATATCCTGAGATTTTTTAAAAATCATGTTATCTAGTTGAAATTCAAGTTTGAATGAAAGATTCAATGTTATCTGTTGCCACTTTCAAAACAAGATAAACTTTAAAATATATGCTGGCAAATAGCTGGAAGGGTGAGCCATCTAGTGTCAGAGTCAAATATGCTTTGAGACATACACATGCTGATCCTAAATGTCTGCCTCCCACTGCCTACTCTGGCCTATTTTAGTTACACTGAAGAGTCTGAATTCTTACAGCTGCCCCCAAGAGGTTGCAGGGCCAAGGACTCAGCAGCAGGAGGGGGAAGAAGGAAGGAAGGAAGGAAGGAAGGAAGGAAGGAAGGAAGGAAGGAAGGGAGGGAGGGAGGGAGGGAGGGAGGGAGGGAGGGAGGGAGGGAGGGGTAATTAAAAGTGATTCTGCTACTTTGTGCCAGATGGTTCCAGTTTGAACATTACAGTGGTTCCAGTTTGAACATTACAAACATTACAGGGCTAAGAGGATTTTTTAAAAAAAGGAAAATAACTGGGCTTTACAGTTTAGTTGGGATCCTGAAAAGTTATAATGAGAAAAATATTTAAGGTGAAAATTCCCTGAAGAGGAGTGTTGGCAAGGATGTGGAAAAAAAGGGATCCCTTGTCACCACTGGTGGGACTGCAAACTGGTGTAGCCACTACAGAGAACAATGTGGAGGTTCCTCAAAAAATTAAAAACAGAAATACCAAGTGATCCAGCAATTCCACTACTGGGTATATATCTGAAGGAAATGAAAACAATACCTGTAAATGATATCTGCACCCCTAGGTTCACTGCAGCATTATTTACAATAGCCAAGACGTGGAAGCAACCTAAGTGTGTACTGACAGATGAATGGATAAAGAAAATGTGGTGTATATACAGGTGACTCTTGAACAACACAGGCTTGAGCTGTATGGGTCCCCTTATATGTGGATTTTTCCAATAAATACAATATGGGATTGTAAATATATTTTCTTTTATTTTAATAACATTTTTCTTTTTCTAACTTAATTTTAAGAATACCACATATAATACACATGACATACAAAATATGTGTTGTTTATGTTATCATTAACACTACTGGACTATTTGTAGTTAAATTTTGGAGAATCAACAGTTATTCATGGATTTTTTGACTCCATAGGGGGTCAGTGCCCCCAACCCCTGCATTCTCCAAGTCCATGTTTTATCTTTTCACACCTGAGTGTCCTTTGCAGAGCAGAAAATTATTTTAATGAAGTTCAGCTTATCAATCTTTTCTATTATACACTGTACCTTTGGCATTGCACCTAAAAAGCCATTACCAAATCCAAGATCATCTAGATTTTTTCCTGTTATTTTCTAGAAGTTTTATATTTATAGTTTTGTGTTTTATATTTAGTTCTGTGATCCAATTTGAGTTAATATTTGTGAAGGGTATAAGGTCTGTGTCTAGATTCTCTTTCTTGTTTGTGGATATCCTAGCACCATTTATTGAAAAAGCTTTTTTCTATCTTCACTACATCATATTGCCTTTGCTCCTCTGTTAAAGATCAGATGACTGTATTTATGTGGGTCTACTTCTGTAATCTCTATTCTATTCCACTAATCTATTTATCTGCTCTTTGGCCAATTCTACACACTACCTTGATTCGTGTAGCTTTATAATAAGTCTTAAAGTCAGGTACTGTTAGTCCTAGGAGTTTATTCTTCAAAATTATCTTGTCTATTCTAGACCTTTTACCTCTTCATGTAAACTTTAAAATCAGTTTGTCAATATCCATAAAATAACTTGCTGGTATTTTGACTAGGATTACATTCAATTTATACATCAAACTGATATGAACTGACATCTTGACAATACAGTCTTATCAACATGGAATATTTTTCCTTTTCTTTATTTAGCTCTTCTTGCATTTCTTTCACTAGTTGTGTCATTTTCCTCAGAGATCTCATACATACTTTGCTAGATTTATACTGAAGTATTTCATTTTGGGGGGTACTTAATATAAATGGTGTTACATTTTTAATTTCAAGTTTCATTTGTTCATTGCTGGTATACAGGAAAGTGACTGACTTCTGTTGTACTAACCCTGTATTCTGCAACCCTGCTATAACTGCTTATTAGGTCTAGGATTTTTTTGTTAATTCTTTTGGATTTTCTACATAGAAAATTATGCCATATATAACAAAGATAGTTTTATTTCTTCCTTCCCAATCTGTATACCTTTTAAGTCCTTTATTTGTCTTACTGCATTAGCTTCCAGTTCTTCTATGATGCTGAAAATCAGTGGTGGTGAGAGGGGTCATTCCTGCCTTGTTCCCAATCTCAGTGGGAAAGCTTCAAGGTTTTCATAGCTAAGTATGATATTAGCTGTAAGCTTGTGGGGTTTTGTTTTTTTGTTTTTTTGTAGATATTCTTTATAAAGCTGAGAAAGTTCCTCTCTTCCTAGTTTACTGAAGGTTTTTATGATTGGATTTTTCAAATGCTTTCTCCGTATCTGCTGTTATGATCATGTAGCTTTTCAAGATTTTATTTACTTATTCATTAGAGAGAGAGAGAGCACGCGAGAGAGCGAGAGATAGGAGATGCAGGCTCCATGCAAGGAGCCTGCCTGATATAGAACTCGATCCTGGGACTCCCGATCACACCCTGAGCCAAAGGCAGATGCTCAGTCGCTGAGCCACCCAGGTGTCCCTCATGTAGGTTTTATTACATAGCCTGTGTATGATGTGTTGGAACTCACTAGTTGATTTTTGAATGTTTTATCAGCCTTGCATGCCTGGGATAAACCCCACTTGGTTGTGGTATATAACTGTTTTTATATATTGCTGGATTTGAGTTGCTAACATTTGTTAAAAATTTTTACAGCTATGTTCATGAGAGATACTGGTGTCTGGCTTTCTTGTAATGTCTTTGGTTTTGGTATTAGGATTATGCTGGCCTCACAAAATATGTTAGAAAGTATTCCTTCTTCTATTTTCTGAAAGAGATCGTAGAGAATTGGTAAAAATTTTTTCCATTAAATGTTTGGTAGAATTTACCAGTAAACCCATCTGGGTCTGGTACCTTCTATTTTGGAAGGTTATTAATTCAATTTCTTTAAGAGATATAAGCCTATTCAGACTTTCTTTCTTTCTTTCTTTCTTTCTTTCTTTCTTTCTTTCTCTCTCTCTCTCTCTCTCTCTCTCTCTCTCTCTCTCTCTCTTTCTTTCTTTCTTTCTTTCTTTTAAAGATTTATTTATTTATTTATGATAGAGATAGACACACAGAGAGAGAGGCAGAGACACAGGAGGAGGGAGAAGCAGGCCCATCCCGGGAGCCCGATGTGGGAATCGATCCCCGGACTCCAGGATCGCGCCCTGGGCCAAAGGCAAGCGCTAAACCGCTGAGCCACCCAGGGATACCAGACTATTTCTTTCTGTGTAAGTTTTGACAGATTACAACTTTTAAATAATTGGTCATTTCATCTAGGATATCAAATTTGTGTTTGTAGTATCCTTTGATTGTCTTTCTAATGTTCATGGGACCTAAAGTGATGTCTTTTCTTTCATTTCTGATATTAGCAATTTGTGTCCTCTTTCTTCTTTTTTCTTAGGCTGGCTGAAGGCTTATTGATTTTATTAAAAGTCTTTTCAAAGAACTAGTTTTGGGGTTCTTTGATTCTCAATTGATTTGTTTGCAATTTCATTGATTTCTGATACATTTTTTTAAAAAGATTTATTTATTTATTCATGAGAGACACAGACTGAGAGAGACAGGCAGAGGGAGAAGCAGGCTCCTTGCAGGGATTCTGATGCGGCACTCGATCCCAGATCCCAGGATCACGACTTGAGCCAAGGGCAGGTGCCCAACTAGTGAACCACCCAGGCATCCGGATTTCTGATATAATTTTTATTATTATTTTTCTTCAGTTCACTTTGGATTTAATTTATTCTTTTTCTAGTTTTCTAAGGTGGAAGCTTAGATCATTAGTTTTAGATTTTTTTTTTCTAATAACGGATTCAATATTATAAATTTCCCTCAAGGGCTACTTTTGCTGATTCCCACAAACTGTGATAAGTTGTGTTTTCCTTTAGTTAAAAATATTAAAAAAAATTTTTTCTTTGACCCATGTGTTACTTAGAGATGTGGTGTTTAATCTCTAAACATGTGGGGATTTTCCAGCTCTTTCTGTTACTGATACCTAGTTTAATTGCACTGTGAGTTAAGAGTAGACATTATATGATTTATGTTCTTTTAAATTTGTTAAGGTGTGTCTTATGACCCAGAATGTGGTCTGTCTTGGCGCATATTCCAGGTGAGCTTGAGAAGAATGCATATTTGGGTGTTGTATGAAGCAGTCTATAAGTGCCCACCATATTCAGTTGGTTGTGCTGTTGAGTTAAACTTCATTCTTATTAGTTTTTTATTTTTTATGATAGTCACAGAGAGAGAGAGAGAGAGAGAGGCAGAGACACAGGCAGAGGGAGAAGCAGGCTCCATGCACTGGGAGCCCAACGTGGGATTTGATCCCAGGTCTCCAGGATTGCGCCTTGGGCCAAAGGCAGGTGCCAAACCACTGTGCCACCCAGGGATCCCTCTTATTAGTTTTTTTTCCTACATGTTGTCCTTGTTTTGTTATTTTTGTTTTCCACTCTTTTTCTGCCTTTTGTGGTTTTCATTTTTTGATAGGATTCCATTTTCTCTTTCATACACATCAATTATTTTTATTTCTCTTTTTACAAAAGTGGTTGCCTTAGATTTTGCAATATACATTTACTTTCAATATACCACTTTTTTTTTTTTTTTTTTTTTGAGAATCAAGATTGTGTTTTATTGCCAAGGACCTTTGGATTTTTCTCTGGGCTTTCTTTGAAATGGTTAAAATAACCTCATTAAAATAGCTATGTTAAAGTATTAAATAAACATGAAACCAAATCGTATTTTAGGAGAAGCTATCAGCAAACAAATATCTAGTGAGTTAAATGTTGAGTTGACTCTTTTAAACCAAAAAGAAAAAAAAAAAACAAAAAAAAAACCCACAGTAATTTATTTCACTTATAATTCTGAGTGAACTGTGCTGGGTTCTGATGAGTAGTTTTTTGTTTTGTTTTGGCCTTGGAATATACCACTTTCAAATACTACACTAGTCCACAGTAGTGCAAGTACTTTAATAATAATGAAATAATCCAAATTCCTCCCAACCCTTTTGTCATTTCTATCATTCATTTTACTCATACATAAGCATACACATAATCAAATACATCGTTATTATTTTCAAAGATATTGTTATCTGATTAGTTAAGAATAAGAAAAATAAGTGTTTATTTTGCCTTCGCTATTGTGTTTTTTTTAATATAGATCTGAGTTTCTCACCTATCATTTTCTTTCCCTCTAAAGAATTTCTTATAACATTTCTTGCAAGGCAGGTCTATCACCAACAAGTTCCCTCAATTTTTGTCTGAGAAAGTCTTCATTTCTCCTTTCACTTTTGGACAATAATTTTTTAGGGTATGGATTTCTAAGCTGGAGTGTTTTTCTCTCAACACTTTAAATATTTACTACATTCTCTTCTTGCATGTTTCAGAGGAAAAGCTGGTTGTAAATCTTTTTTTTTATATAAAGATTTTGTTTATTCATGAGAGAGAGAGAGAGAGAGAGAGAGAGAGAGAGGGAGGGAGAGGGAGGGAGGGAGGGAGGGAGGGAGGGAGGGAGAAGCAGGCTCCAAGCAGGGAGCCTGACGTGGGACTCGATCCGGGGTCTCCAGGATTACACCCTGGGCTGAAGGTGGCGCTAAACCAGCGGGCCACCGAGGCTGCCCAGTCATTACTGTTTCAAATATTTTTTCTGTTCCTTTCTTACTTCTCCTTCTGGAATCCCTAACTGTTATATGTAATAGCAATTTCTGTAGTTGCTCCAGGGTTAGGACATTCTGTCCTTTTTTTTCAGTCTTTTTTTTTCTTTGCTTTTCAGTTTTATCAGTTTTGATTGAGATTTCTTCAAATTGATATTCTTTTCTCAGTCATACCTAATCTACCAATAATAAGCCTATCAAAGGCATTCTTCATTTCTGTTGAAGTGTTTCTGATATCTAGCATATTTCTTTTTGGTTCTTTTTTTTTATAATTTTTATTTATTTATTATAGTCAGAGAGAGAGAGAGAGAGAGAGAGAGAGACACAGGCAGAGACACAGGCAGAGACATAGGCAGAGGGAGAAGCAGGCTCCATGCACTGGGAGCCTGACGTGGGATTCGATCCTGGGTCTCCAGGATCGCGCCCTGGGCCAAAGGCAGGCGCCAAACCGCTGCGCCACCCGGGGATCCCTCTTTTTGGTTCTTTCTTAGAGTCTGCATGTCTCTGTTTGCATTGCCCATCAGTTCTTGCATGCTTGTGTGTACTTGATCCATTTAGAGCTCTTAGCATCCTTTTGTTTTTTTTTTTAGAGTTCTTAGCATTCTAATAGTTGTTTTAAATTTGCGGTTTGATAATTCCAACATCTCTGTCACATCTAAGTTTGGTTCTGATGCTTGTTCTGTCTCTTCAAATTCTGTTTTTTGGTTTTCGGTATGTCTTATAATTTTTTTTTTTGGATAGCTGAATATGATGTATCAGATAAAAAGGACTACTATATATAGGTCTTTAACAATATGGTGGTAATCTGTGGAGGGAGGGAAGTATTCTATAGCTCAATGAGTAGGTCTTGTTCTTTCAGTCAAACTGTATCTCTGGACTGGGGACTTTGCATGTGCTTCTGGTTTTCCCCCATTTTTGGTGGGACAGGATGTTAGAGTGGGCTGGCATATTCCCCTTCCTTCACATGGAAGACCAGAGTACTTGGAGCTGGGTATTTTCTTCCTCTCCGGTTAGTTAGGCTCCAGTTAAATAGTTGTGCCTGAAGGCAGATCTTGTTAAGAAAAGAATGCTCTGGTGTATTTCAAAGCAGCTCCTTTCCCCTCCCTGTGCCAGAAGCACAAGGGAATTTCTCTCCTGTGGGAGAAAACCTATAAGAACCTGGTTGAGCTCCTTGAGGTAAAATTCACAAAACTGTGGAGGTCCTGATGACTGGATGCCCTGGAGTCTTAATCTCTCAGACTTATCCAAAGTGAATTTCCAACAATTTATCAGTTATAGTTCAGGTTTCCTGAACAACATGGTTCCTGCAGAGGTTTGTGCTCTTGGGTTTCTGTTCTTGTGAATTGTGATTGTTTGTATTTACCTGTTGGACTCTTCAATTTTGGGGGTAGTGGTTTGCCCTATGACCTCATTTCTAAAGAAGAGTTGTTGGATTTTTCAGTATGTTCAGCTTTTTACTTGTGGAAAGAAAGTGGAAACTTTGAGCTTCTTACATGCTATACAGGTATTTATAGTTTATTCTGCCCATTGTGTGCTGTGTGGGGACTTTATCCTTCCATTGCTTTCCCCTTTTGAACTACTACAAATAAAATGGTATACCACATGTTCTGGCTTTCATTTGGCATAAAAAGATCACCAATAAAACAAGTCTACTCTATTCTCAATCACTAGGTAAGTTACTGTATTAGTCTGTCACACACTATATTGTATTCATGTTAAATTAACGCCCTAATTTAGTAAATAGCAAAAATTAGTCTTATTCTGTGAAAAATGTCTTTCAATTACAACTACCTCTGCAAAGGTTTCGCTTTATATCTATTGTACATTAGTAAACATGGAATGTTTGGTCATTCTGACATTTGTAGAGGCCAACCTAACATCAGATCTGTCAATACGTTAAAATGGAATTATTTAGTACAAAGGATGTAAGCACTGCTATTAATGTGGCACTAAAATCTCATGCTAATAGTTTGCTACAGTATGCTCATCTAGGTATGTAGAAATATGTATATGATAAGGAGTTCTCATAGAGAAAACCCCCAAACCCCCAATATCCTGTATGTATACATGAGAAAAACTGATCTTATGTCATGGAAATGAAACTCTAAACAAAACAAAATACTTCAATGAATAGATATTCATTTAATGCTGCTAAGTCTCTCGGAAAAAACTACAGCTTTGTATCACTTACCTCAATGCATGGCATTCTCCCAGAAAAATTCGCAGCTGTATAGCCAAATGTGACATTTGCTATAAGCTTAAGTCCTAGTTGACGTGCATCGAGCATTCGTGAAAGGGCTCTGTCTTGCTTGTAAGCCTTCATTGACTGTTTCACCATGAGTCTAGTCTTCAAAATTTCTTCAAGCATTCTTGGTAGCACACCCTTTCTTACTGAAGGCTATCATAAAGAAAAAAAGAATATTTAAAATCCCTTAAAAGTTATATATTTAGTTAATTAAGAAGGAAGCACAAAGTTTAACAATGGCCAACTGTCATGAATTGAAACATACTATCAACTGAGTGGCCACAGGGCCAGTGGCCATCAATACAAAATCATCACATTTTCTTTCTTTTGAAGAGGACTTTTCTCCTAAAAGGTTCCTATAATGTTTATAACTCTAATGTAGCACTACTATGTGAGTTCAGAGACCTCCAGGAAGGAGCATGTCGACTAGTGCATAAGAGACCATACAACAAGTTCAGAGGGAAATTTTGTGCAAAACTTTGATCAAACCCCCACTCTTTCAGAAAGACATACGGGATTTGTATCACTCATAACAAACCTCAGTTTTTAAAGATCTCATCCTAATGACCCCACACAGTAATCTGCATGGAACTCCATTTATCTACCTTGGAAGAATGATGAGCTGGGTTGACTCTGCTGACATTCAAACCTGCAGTTCCAGGGACTCTAGGTATTTCAAATGTGATGCTTAGACCACTAAGCCATCCCCTCCGGCCTATTATTATTAGCAATCTGGAAGAGGGGATGAATAGTGAGGTGATAAAATTTGTTGATGCCAAAAAAAAAATCATTTGTATTAATCAAGACTAGGGAGAATTTATGAGAACTCCAGTAGGAATGAAAACCACAAAACAGTATTAACTTTGAAGATGATTCACAGACACGTGCAAGGTAATGCATGTCGGACTGAACAATTAAAACCTCAAGTATAGGATAATCACACTTCTGAATATTAAAAAATCTTAGTTTTATTAAGCTTTACATATTGGGTCAAAATGTAGATGCAAGTTTTAAAAATGTTGTTAAAGGGAGATAATATAACAAGCCACTACATATGTGACAACAAAAACATATTCTAACCTCTAATTCATTCTGTGTACCTTATGAAGCAGTCGTAATGTTAAGATGTCATATATGTCATTAGGTTAAAGACGTAGTATTTTCCAAAAGGAATAGGTCATGAAGTCTCTGGTGAGAATTTTCCTCCTATCTAAATAGCTAATTTTAGGGTAGTCTTTGAACACAGCGTCTTCTTATTGATAGAAAATGATGCTATTTTTGCTAAGTACACCAGAATGAATCTGAGGGCTTGTGGGGTCCATGCTACCATCAACCACCCTACTGTACCATGATCTAGTCAGACTCACTGCTAAGGAAATAGAGGAAAAAAAAAAAAAAGGAATGAAGTTGGCATAAGAGAGGCAATATAATCTTCTCCTAGATCTATTTGTCTTTATTCATTTATGAGGCTCTCCTTAGTCTCTCTTAAGTGGAGATAAGGAAGAAAGAGATTCTATTATTAATCTGGATATCTTACAAATGCAATCAATAAATACATGAGAATATCATTTCTAAGATGGTCTTAATTTAAAATAATGTAGAAGAACAATTAAGAGTTTACACATTAAAGCAATTTAAATCTGTTATCATCGTTGTGATTGTCAAATAGCTATTTAAGTCTCAAAATGCTAATAGAGGTCAGAAGGTATATATGCACATTTCTTTCAGTATTTCATTAAAAACTAAAATCTAACAATTAAAAAACTTTAAATTCATGCAAAACAAGATAAATGGTTTTTAAAAAGTAATCTCTTAGATTCCTGTATCTTTATTTTTAAAGATAAGATATTCAAGAAGACTTTTTTTTTCTTTATATTACATGCCAACAGCATCTAAATCAACTCTTCAAAGGTTAAGCCACAGTCGATACCTTTCACTTACAAGAGAGTATTACCTTGACAAAAGCTATTCCATTGGGGGACACTGTGATATCATGCCTAATTTGGTAAAGTAAATCTGGAGGTACTCTTAGAGAGGTACAGCCAAATTTGAACTCATCATACCTATTAAGAAAGAAAACATTAAGCATATACTTTCTCAAGTCATACAATAGTGATACTAGACAATTTTAGGAATCTTTCTAACTCTAGTAGAAATTCATTTTTAAATATTTAAACATGAATTCATTTACTTAGTAATATATTTGTCTAATTTCCAAACAGCAGTTCTTCAAATATTCACAATTTATTAAAAGAAACCTTTTTTATATGGGATTATCCTAAAATTTATGGGAAAATCTATACTTAAATACCAGATTTCAATTCAACATATGACCACTTTACAGTAAGTTCCTTAGAGAAAAATTTAAGCTTTAAATAAAAATATTGTAAATAACTTTTCCAAATTTCTGTTCTTAATAAAAAGACAGGATTATCAATATAATTTCCATGAATACTATTAAGGAAGAAATATACTTTAAGCTAGCACTATAACTTGGTTTTAAATACACAAAAATCATTATAAAGGAAGACTATTTCTTATGAGAAAAATATATACTCCTTTGAACATTAAAAATATTATTCTCATGCATTTTATAAAATTCGGTTGACATGAATAGCTAAAACCTAAGATTAAGATTTAACAATTTAACTTAAAATATCTCTAAGAGAAGTCAAGAGGAGGTGACAGCTGGAGGGAGATAGATCATAATCCTCAAACTATTCCAATGAAAAGTGGTTTTTGTCAACAAATTAAATATAACTCTCATTTAAAGAGATTACAAGATGTGGAGAATGAAATAAATAAGTTGCAAGACTGATTTATTCATGATTTTCTTCATTTGAGTCATCCATTCATGATGCTGAATTAGTCCTACAGTTTTCCACATCTACATCAATTAGTAAGGTAACTACAAAGAATGAATTAGCTGTGCTACAGCCCATTCATCTTGCTCAAAAGGACAGTATCAAGTGCAAAGAGACACTCAAAATCTAATTTTAGTAACAAGTACAAAGCACAACAACATAATTATGAAAAAACAAAACAACCCTTACTTTCCCAGGTTCTCCACATGGCCAAGGCAGGTGGAAAAACAGTAGTTGTACGCAATCACAATCGAAGGATATAGTGACTGGAAATCCAAAACGAGTACAGAGTTGCTATAGAAGCGAGATTCAGGTTCCATAATTAGGGGAACACACTGTGGGGCTCTCATTTGGGATCTTTGCTGTACACTAGGTGTCACGGGAATATAGTTCATTGGTTTAGCAATACGCAACATCATTGATTCCACACGGTACTGCAGGCAGAGAGGTGGAAGTAAGAAGAAAAGAAGAAACAGTTTAAATAGTTAAATACATTGGTCTTTGAATATGATATTCATTAGGGGACATTCTTCTGAATAAAGCTGCATTCTTATAGGTTTTTTAAGTAGGCTCCATACCCAGAGTGGAGGAGCCCAACATGGGGCTTGAACTTATGATCCTGAGATCAAGACCTGAGCTGAGATCAAGAGTCAGATGCTTAACTAACTGAGCCACCCAGGCGCCCCAAGGATGCATTCTTACAATACAGTTATATACTACTTGTTAGTCAGCTTTCAGGTGCCTGTAGAAGACGTTCATAAATCCTTTTTCTATATTCTTATAACTTTTATAAAAACTGCAAAATATATCAAATAACTTATAGAATACGCAATTTTGGAAAGACAAAATTAGATTTCTTCTTGTATTTAAAAACATCTATTTCATAATGAACAGCTGAAGGAAAGACTGTCAGTTTAACAGTTTCATTTGAAAAGTTGGCCAATGACCTTTGAGAAATTTTTTTTAAAGGTTTATTTATTTGTGATAGAGAGAGAGAGAGAGAGAGAGAGAGAGAGAGAGAGAGAGAGAGGCAGGCACAGGAGGAGGGAGAAGCAGGCCCATCCCGGGAGCCTGACATGGGACTCGATCCCATGACTCCAGGATTGCGCCCTGGGCCAAAGGCAGACGCTAAACCGCTGAGCCACCCAGGGATCCCCCACTTTGAGAAATTTTTTGAGAAAATTAGAGAATGAAAGTCAGAAGACTTGAGATGGATAAATTGTATTCCAATTTTCCAAGATGGAAACAAAGATTCCAGAATTGAAAGCTAGTCAGATTACTACCAATCCCTCACAAAATTGAATCAAGCAATTACTGATTGTTTATAATAACCATTATTAAGCAGACAGGTGGAGTATTTGAAAAGGAAAGCACAAGAACCAGCATAGGTTTATATATTCTCATGTTGTTTTAAGGTATCTTTACCTTTGCTTATAAAGCCAGCTCAAATCGCTTTTAAAACTTGATGGGGTATAAATAGCTTATAAGCAATATAATTAAATAAATACGCCAAAATAATTAGAACGCAATTTTTGCTATATTTACTGAAATAGTAGATTGGGGGATTGTTATAAACTTATAGTAATTAAAGTAATTAAAAGATTTTATGAGGTTAAAGAACCTGAGTGAATTAATGTAGTATCTCAGATGCCTAGCACAGTGTTCAACACACTAATAAATATTTGGTGAATGAATGCATGAAATCTTTTTGGGTGATGCATTTGACAAATCTCTCATATTCTTGGGAAATTAATTAAAAAGTTATGAATTAAGTTATTTCTAAGGTCCTATTTTTCTTTAACTTCTTAAAAAAGTGATACAGCCACTTATATTGATTACTAAATTTTCTTCTTCCTTTTTACATGAAACTAATTTGTTGGGAATTAGATAGAGCATGCTGAAATTAAGAATATAAAGCAAGAGAGGAAGGCTTTCTTTGGGGCCTCTTCCCTAGTTTAAGGGGCCTTTCAAGGTATCTCTAATCACACGGACAGTATTCAGGAGCAAAATATCACCCCAGGGACATAGCCATTTGTTTTTTTTTTTTAATAGCATAAAAATTTAGTAGCGGCCAGAAAGTTATATGGAGAGAAAATAAAAAGTAAAGCTGTTAAGTGAAATTAAAGCTTTTCTAGAAAATAACAAGATTTTATTAACCAGCTATATAATGGTACCACATAGAAAGTTCAAAATATTAAATCACTTTAAACATCTCAAAAGTAAATATGTCACTAATAGAACTTTCAAGTATGTAAGAAAACTGATTTCCTACCTGTGAACCCCTTGTCAGTACATGTAAAAACTGGATGCCAAAGAGTCTAGCCATTTCACTGGTTTTCCCAATCAGGTCCAACTGTTCTAACATTTGGAGATTTCCACGGACACGGCTAATGTAGTGATCAACCATTTTCCATCTGTTAAAAAGAGAATACGTGCCATGAACATTATGGAAAAATGTGGACGTTGGAAACTAGTATTGTTTTAATTCTGCCAAAACCTACACATTAAAAATGAGGATTTAAGAAGGGAATCATGATGTGAGCCTTCAGCAAAATATGTACAGAAGTTAAACATTAGAAAATTTCATATATTTCAAGGGCATAAAACCTAGTGAAAATATACAAAGTTTAAAACAGTACTTGTGATAAGGTAGTAAGTCTAATAAGATAATTATTTTCAGCATTTCGTTTGGTGTTACTCTATTTTTATTATAAAAAATTAACACCCTCTTAGATGCTGCTTCTGATGCAATAATTATACAATTCTAATTTATCATATCTATGAGTTTTTAAAGAACATGGAGATTTTGGGTTATCACTGTAAATGCCAGTCTAAAAGTATGCATTATCTGTTCATGGGGGAAAAAATCAGTAATCTGGTAACTATTTAGGAAAATAACTTTAATGAGGTTATACCTGTGCTAAGTGTGTGTCAAATCAGTATTTTTTGTGTAAATACAAACATTCTGTTCTTTGATTTAAATCATTACATAAATTAACCTCTTTACCCTGCCTTTTTTGTTAAGAAAATAAGCAAACAACAACAAAAAACCTTCCACCAAAGCCATGAACAAAAGTTCTGATTGAATACTAAAATGTAAAAACAATCCAAAGGTATATCATAAAGAATAACATTTATTCATTTAAAGAATATTAAGGTTCAAATACATCACAACCTTTAATTATATGGCTTTTAGAACAATACAGTCACAAAATTTTCGATAAAAAAGTTTTAAAAGCCATGATACCTGATTAATACACAGAGAAAAACTATAGAAAATGAACTCACCCTATAATAAAAGGGTCTGATAATAACTAGTGTTAGCGAGAGTGTGGAAAAATTATAACCCTCATACAATGCTGATGGGAAAGTAAAACAGTATAGTTGCATTGGCAAACAGTCTGGCAATTCCTCAAATTGTTAAACAAAGAGTTACCATATAATTCACTGATTCCACTCCTCAGTATATATCCAAGCATGGAAACATACATCTACACAAAAACCTATACCCAAATGTTCTTAACAGCACTATTTGAAACAGCCAAAAAAGTGGAAATAACCTGTGTCCATCAACTGATGATTGAACAAAATGTGGTATATATCCACACAATGGAATATTATTTGGCAATAAAAGGAAAAGAAGTACTGACACGTGCTACAGTATGAATGTATATGGTCAACATATACTAAAAGCAGTCACAAAAGGCAACATATTATATGGTTCTATTTATAAGGAATGTCCCAAACAGGTAAATCTATGGAGACAGAAAGCAGATTCATAGGGGTGGGGGTAGAAAAGGGAAGCCTGGAGGGTGATGGCTAGTTGATGCAGGTTCCTTTTTTAGGATAATGCAAATACTAAGATTTACTATGGTAATGCTACACAACTGAATATATGAAAATCAATGAATTGTACACTTTAAATGGATGAATTATATGGTATGTGAATTGTATCAGAACAAAACTGTTAAAAAGAATTTGAAAAAAGCTATCCTAAAAACTTAATATTCAATTTTTAAATAAAATAAACAGAAATACTGTCCTATAAAACATGTTTCTAACAATATATTGTGACTATTTCTCCATACTTATATATTTTTATAGCTACCGAATATACTATTATATAATTATAACGTAATTTAATGGCTCTGTTACTGAGTATCTTCTATTACTATATGCAATGCTGTGATGAACATCCTTATGGCTATGTACCGATGCTGAAATATTTCCTTAGGATAAATTCCTCGATATGTTCAAAAGGCTTGCTATGATTTAGTTTTTTTTTTTTTAAGATTTTATTTATTTATTCAGGAGAGACAGACAGAGAGAGAGAGAGAGAGAGAGAGAGAGAGAGAGAGAGAGAGAGAGAGGCAGAGACAAAGGCAGATGGAGAAGCAGGCTCCTTGCAGGGAGCCCAACGTGGGACTCGATCCCGGGTCTCCAAGATCAGGCCCTGGGCTGAAGGCAGGAGCCACCTGGGCTGCCTTGATTTAGTTTTTAAGATGTAGTAACACACTGCTTTCCAGAACATGTTACCATTGAACACTACATCTGAAACTAAGTATGTACTTTATGTTGGCTAACTGAATTTAAATAAGAAAAAATTGACATTCAAGCTAGTCATGATAAAATGCTTGTTTTCTTTTCATCTTTGTCAACTCAATTTTTAAGTTATTAAATTACTAGTTTGATAGGAAAAGAATTATATCACATTTTAATATATTTTTGTTTTAGATTATTAAGGTAATTCTTCAATAATATAGATTTATCAATGTGAATCTGAGGTAATGTTATGTGTCGATTTAGTCAGTCCCTTTAAAATAAAACAAAATGGATCTAATGACATCCTTTCTATAGACCACATGGATGGTCAATGACCTGTCTTGGGAGTTCCCGAATTCCTTCTTTTGCTTAATCTAGCCTACTGCTGAACTACTCTAAAAAATTTTTCAGTTCAGTTATTGTGTTCTTCAGCTCCATGATTTGTTTAGTACTTTTTAATATTTTCTATCTCTGATAAAATTCTTATTTTGCTCATGCACTGCTCTCTTGACCTTAATGAGCATCTTTATGACTGTTATTTTGAATTCTTGGTCAGGTAAATCATACAACTGTTTCATTATGGTCAGTTTCTAGAGATTTAACTTTTTCTTTTGTTTGGAGAATCTTTGCCTGGTTCTTCATTTTCTTTGACTTTTCTATGTTGGTGTCCTACATTAGACGAAGTAGGCATGTCTCCCACTCTTCATGGACTAGCCTTATACAGGAGACTTCCACCAATCATTTTAGTTAGAGATTCTGGGGGCCTTTACCAACTCTTTCCTTTCCGAGGAAGAAGCAGGCAGCTGTGGTTTCTGTTCACCCACTCT
The DNA here is from genome assembly GCF_905146905.1 of Nyctereutes procyonoides. Taxonomy (NCBI): domain Eukaryota; kingdom Metazoa; phylum Chordata; class Mammalia; order Carnivora; family Canidae; genus Nyctereutes; species Nyctereutes procyonoides. The sequence goes on from NW_026575051.1 coordinate 67,894,909, forward strand.
GTGTTGAGCAGAAGGCAGAGTTATGGTGTCTGCCAGTCCAAACCACAGTCTTTGTTCTCCTTTAGGCACTTAGACTGTGTTGAACCTGTCAGAGCTCCAAGACTAGAAAGACAGATGGCAGTTTTTTGTATAGCTGTGGAGTTGGGGTACTGGAAGCATGGATTTCTCTTTCCAGAGGTAAGCTGAGAGGTGGGATTTTTCATTCACTCATTTTGTGCTGAGGAGGATCTATGGTATCTACCAGCCCATGCCACTGTCTCCATTTGGCTCTGCCAGCTAGACTGGGCTAGACTTGTGAGAACTCCTTTGGAAAAGTTGGGGTGCCAGACATGGAAATCACCCCCTCTCCTCCTCTGGGAGAAGCAGAGAGCTAGGGGCCTTTTCCTGATCATATGGCTCTGGGCCAGAGGCAGGGACTCTGGCTGTCCTAAATCTTCCTACCAGCTTTGGTGAGTCTGGTCCTGTATTTATCATCCAGGGTGCAGGAGTCTTTCAATTAGTTTCTGGGTTTCTCACAAAGGGAATCTGCAAATTGTTGCTGAATCATTGTTTATAAAAAAAGGAGGATCTAGGGCTTCCTACTGCACCATCTTGCTGATGTTACTCCATATCTTTCTTAACATTTTAAAAGTATTTAAAAGGTGGACTTTTTACATAAAAAAAAAAAAACAAAACAATCTTTTAAAAATAAGATCACCTTCATGGGGTGCCTGGGTGGCTCAGCTGGTTAAACGACCTACTCTTGGTTTCAGCTCAGGTCACGATCTCAGGGTCATGAGATCAAGCCCCGTGTCAGGTTCTGTGCTTAGCTTGGAGTCTGCTTGGAACTCTCTATCTCTCCTTCCTGTTTGCTTGCTCTAAAATAAATAAATAAATAAATAAATCTTTAAAAAATAAATAAAAATCAGATCACCTTTGTTCCTACTTTCTGGTCCTATCTGGCTCACCACATGGTATAAAGAGAATGGAAAAAAAATGTGACAAAGTAAAATTTTGTTAGGTAATTTTTTTTGTTTCTTTTTTTTTTTTTAAGATTTTATTTATTTATTCATAGAGACAGAGAGAGAGGCAGAGACACAGGCAGAGGGAGAAGCAGGCGTCATAGGAGCCTGATGTGGGACTTGATCCAGGGTCTCCAGGATCATGCCCTGGGCTGCAGGCGGCGCTAAACCGCTGCGCCACGGGGACTGCCCTGTTAGGTAATTTTGTTGTTAAAGAATTGCATTGCATGCCATCCTCCTAACACTTTACGAAACTCAAGTATAATAAGCAAATACAAGTTTTTATTTGGGGAAGAGAAAGAGAAATACAAAGCATAAGCTACTCCTTATAGCACATCTAAAAAGAAGGTTACAAAAAAGGAGACTTAAGAATTCCAAGTAAAAACTCACTTATTTTGAACTTTATTCCTTGGATTGGCGCTACATCCAGGAAATGAAGAAAAAATTTTTTTTTCCTTTTTTAGTAGAAGCTACATCACCTTCTACTATCAACACATAGTTCTTACCTCAGAAACTGGAATAGTATTAAAAAACTATTGCTTGGAAAGCAGATGAAATCAGAATGCTACTATGAGTTCCCTCGATCATTAATATTAGGGACTAGGAAGTTTTTTTTTTTTTTTTTTTTAGTTTTTTTAAAGCTGATTGAAGAATCTAAACACGAAACCTAACATTTTATGAAAAAATACATTCTAACAACACAACTCTGAGAACATAACTCATTTATATAAATTAAGGGCTTTCAGGAGACCAAATCTGAACTTCCAAAAACAAAATGATGATAACGAGGGCTACTTCATATTACAAACATATTAAATATAAGAAATTCTTGATTGGCAAGTTACTTTAATTCCTGAGGCAATTTATTAAAAAATGTGTCTTCTTACTTAAAACACCGAACAAAGCAAATGCCAATTACAAAGTATGACTTACTTTGTAAGAATTCACTTAAATTTAAAAATAAAATTGTGTGATCTTCCAAAGTATCTCCAAAGAAAGAATGTATGGTCTCTCCATGTAACACTAGCTAACTAACATAAATGGTCCAATGTCTAGTGCAAGTCCTTTATGTATTATGTTAGGTCAGTTCTCTATTTCACTTGGCAAAAGCAATTACTTACCCCAGATAATGCCTAATTAGAGGTAGCAAAATATACATTTAAACATCCTAGGGCTTATAAATGAACCACCAAATGTAGTTTTCAATGTTCAGTTTAGTATTAACATTAAAATATTCATTTTGGGGTGCCTGGATGGCTCAATCAGTTGAGCATCTGACTCCTGGTTTCGGCTCAGGTCATATGATCTCAGCGTTGTGAGATTGAGCACTGCAATGGGCTCCATGCTCAGTGGTAAATCTGCTGGAGATTCTCTCCTTCTCTCTCTTTGCTCCTTCTCCCACTAATGCATGCTCTCTCAAATAAATAAAAGTTTCATTTTATTTATTGATAGATTACTTCTCCTAAACTTCTATTCTATAAGGCTTTGATCTTAAGCTTAGTGCTTTCTGTGACTTCACTTTACTTCCTTGAGATTCCTCAAAAGACATGCTCAGAAAGCAGTGCCCCTAAATATATCAAGTTGTTTTTAAGGCTCTATTTCCATCCTCACCGTCATGTGACCTTATTATTCAGTAAGCAGAGTTTCATTCATTTCAAACATCAGACACATTAATTTCAAGGTTTTTTTCTTTATATAGCTATTATCTAAGCTTATTACTATCATTTTACCTTCAACTTAAATAAAAGTAGAGGTGAGAACTTTCACTTCTATGATGTAATAAATGGTACTGGACGAGCTTTCCTACTTTGATAAAACAGTAGGTAATTGTTTCTGGGCAACAAACAATAGGCAATGTAAGACCGTGCTCCTTGAGGGAAAAAAAAAACCTGTGAAGCCCAGCCCATGCAGAGGCAATTTCCTAAATATACTGCAGTATGCTAGAATTTAAGTAGAGCATGGCCATCTTGCTAAGCTGAGGAGGCAAAGATCAGAGTGCAGGCAGTTTGTAGCTAGAATCTGTAGGGCAGAGTTATTGGTGCAAGCAGCAGAGGTTAGCAGTTAGAACACTGGTGGGGATTTCTTGTGAGTGACTGGCCCAGGGCTGTGCTGAAAATGAGGAAGATGAGGCTTCTAAAGAGCAGCTGCTATGAACTTGGATTTGGAATAGAACTATTCAGACGGTGCTGGGGTTGAAGGCCTAGTAATGCCAGAGAGGACAGACCTCATTACCTCTTTGTTAACAAGGTGGGCATCCAGCTTAGGAGGCCTTTGCTGTAGAGTAAGGCCTACTATAGACAAACCTAAAACCAAGCACTAGCAATATGCAATATTTTATTTATAATATGCTATATTTATTTATATGCTATATATAGCAATATGCAATAGTTTGGAGATTGAGTCCTGCCAAGTTTGAGGGACTTATTTTTTTTTAATTTTTATTTATTTATTATAGTCACACAGAGAGAGAGAGAGAGAGGCAGAGACACAGGCAGAGGGAGAAGCAGGCTCCATGCACCGGGAGCCCGACGTGGGATTCGATCCCGGGTCTCCAGGATCGCGCCCTGGGCCAAAGGCAGGCGCCAAACCGCTGCGCCACCCAGGGATCCCAAGTTTGAGGGACTTAGAAAACACCTTGGCTTTCCAGATAATCATCTTAAAAAAGGCATAAAAACCAAGTTTGCGTAAGTTCAAGGTGATCAGCCAATAACTAAATTGCCAATTTGAGCAAAAATAAACATGCTTCACAGGAAGATAAAATCCAGAATTTGTACAAAAGAACATCAACAATATCCATTACATAATCATGCAAAGAAACAAACAAAACATATGACCTAGTTAAGAAAAAAAAGCAGTTAAACAACAACTAACACAGAGATAACCAGATGTTGGATTAACTATTATAGATATGTTCAGGAATCTAAAGAAAAAATATTCAAAATATTAAAAGAAAAATATAGTCTTAATGAGTGAATAGACAGAACAAAATATAGAAACTATAGAAACTATAAAAAGAACCAAATGAAAATTCAGGAGGTAAAAATGCAATAACTGAAATACAAAATGTATCAGTTGGCCTTAACAGGAGACTAGTGATGACAGAAGAAAGTCCAGTAAAAGACTGAGGAAAAATGTACAGAGCCTCAGAGATTTGTATGACACTGTAATATAGTTTAGTACACATGTAATTTGGAGTCTTCGAAAGAAAAGAGTAAGTGGGGGGCAAAAAAAAATATTTAAAGAAATAGCCAAAAATTTCCTAAATTTGATGAAAAATATCAATTTAAAGATCTAAGAGGCACAGCAAACACCAAGAAAGCTAAACAAATTCTTAAAAATCCACATCTAGGAATATCATAGTAAAATTACTGAAAACCAAGGCAAAGGGAAAAGCCTTGAAACCAGCCGGGGGGGGGGGGGTGGGAATCACAGAATTCTGTTTCAGATAAAAAAAAGCTGCAAAATGACAACACTCCAGTTTAACAAACAGCTGCATAATCTACAGAATCATGTTTTCCTTTTTAAAGATTTTACTTATTTATTCAGGAGAGACACACAGAGAGAGGCAGAGACATAGGCAGAGGGAGAAGCAAGCTCCCTGTGGGGAGCCCAATGTGGGACTTGATCCCAGGATCCCGGGATCATGACCTGGTCCAAAGGCAGATGCTCAACCGCTGAGCCACCCAGGCATCCCTAAAATCGTTTCCTTGAGGCCATCAGAAAGTTGAGGTTACAAGAGAATCAGGTAAACTTAATTTTACAGGGTGACAAATACATCTAAAGATAGATAAGGGATATAATTTATTTCTTCTTTGGCAGAGTACTGGCAGCAGAGGTAGCTGCCATAAAAGCACTTAGGAGTGAAACAATTAAAATGTTAATAAATTCTTTTTTTTCTTTTTACTTTTTAAAAAAATGTTAATAAATTCTTAAAGGTCATGAATAGCCCAGCATGGCAGTTTATAATTGCTGGGAACTCCAGATACTGGGAATGTTTTTTTCCATGCCCCCCCCCCCCCCACCAAGACTGGGTGGGAGGGCAGGTCACAAAAGAATGAAATCCTGGATCTTCCTCTGACTTTTTCTCTCTTATGAAGCAAAGGCTTGAGCTGCTGTGGAACTGGAAGGAAACTCTAATACTCAGGATTTAAGCAGAAATCCACTATCTCTGGGGAAACAACAATGCAAAAGATGTCTGCTTCTGGGAAAGGAGTAGAAGCTAAAGCTGCACCTGAAGGAGGGACAGGCAACCCTCAGTTCCAACTGTGGGCTTTGTACTAAGTACAAGCAACAGCTGTCTACTACTGAAAAAGAGGCAGGAAATCTTTCCATCATAGATTCCAGGCAAAGAAACAGCACTGCTAAGGCAGGAATAGAAGCAAAGAACCATCTTCCCCTGGGGTAGTCAGGAAACCTGCTTGGGACCAAGACCTGCCAATAGTACAGAGCAGAGGTCTAATGCACTGTGGGAAGTACTGGACTGTTGAGAAAGCCTCATCCCTGAGCCTGAGGAGGACATAAACCTCTAAAGACTATGGACCAGGAGAGCTAAGTAATCCCCTGCCTCCATTATAAGCCTTACAAAGAGGAAAAGCAGTCAACTGTTCACGAAGCCGGACTTTGAAAAAATGCACTGAATATATTGGAAAAATGAGAATGACGGTTGATTTCTCATCAGAAACGAAAGCCAGAAGAAAAGGAAGTGAAATCTTTAAAATGGTAGAAGAAGAAGAAAAAAATCTCAACCCCAGAATTAGACAATGAAATATCTTTCAAATATATATCTTTCAAATATAAGGGTGTGATAACGACATTTTAAGATGATTAAAGGCTGAGAGAATTTGTCATCAGCAGACTTACAGAAGAATTGACAAAGAAAACAATTTAGCAGTTTCTTAAAATATTAAACATACTATCCATGTGACCCTGCAATTCCACTTCCAGAGAAATGAAAATGTATGTTCACAAAAAGACTTGCATTTAGTTTTATTCATAACAACCTCAAATGAGGAACAACCCAATTGTCCATCAGTAGGTGACTGGATAAATATATTGTGGTATATTCATACAACTGTTACTGAGTAATAAAAACGAACAATTTACTGGTCTATGCAACAATATGGCTGAATCTCAAAAAAAAAAAAATATTATGCCTTCTTGAAAGAAGCCAGACAAAAAGGTGTAGATTGTAAATAATTCTATTTATATGTAGTTCTAGGGTGGGCAAAACTGATCTATAAGTAATAGAAATTCAATTAGTACTTACCTGGGTGGTTAAGGGATAGGTAGGTTGACTGCAAAGCTTACAATGGGTGTTTGAAATGATCACTATCTTAGATTGGGGTAGTGGTTACAAAATGTATACATTTTTTAAAGTCATGACACAATACAATTTAAAAGTGTCCACTTCTTTCTATGTAAATTATACTCTAATATTGATTTTAACAAAGAGCTATTATCCTCGTCAGGGTTATAAAACATTACCTGTACAGATCTGTCTTGTTATCAAACCAATCTGATAAGACTCGAAAGGTAAAGAGGGGAAAACGCTGATGAAGAACATGAAAGCTCACATTTTCAAAGGTGTAGTTAGTTAAAGCCACCTAAAAAAAAAAAAAACCCAACAAAACCAAGACTTTATTTAATAATGCTTGCATTTATGTGCAAATATGGTTCTAAAAGATCCAAAATATTACTTCAAACTTTTCACAGCAGACATGAAAGCTATCCATAAAAATGATTGTTACAACTGAATCAGAAATAATTTAAAACTATGTATATATAACCTTCTAGACAGAAATACTCATAATATTTAATTAGAAAACAATCAGACCTGATGAGTTCACCTTGGTCATGACATGCTTGAGAGATCGGTTTTTATCATTTCTTTTTATACTCTATGCCAATACAAACACTGACAGAAGCATTTAAAAAACTTTTTATAAGTTATTTTTTTTTCCTTTATAGTAATCTCTATATCCAACGTGGGGCCTGAACTCATGACCCTGAGATCAAAAGTCACATATTCTTCTGAGCCAGCCAGGCACCTCCGACAGAAGCATTTTTAGAGTATTACAATCCTTTCAGTATGTCTTAAAGACACCTACTTTAATATCTGTTGGGAAGGAAATGCCCAGACTTTTCAAATTTTTTATTATAGGTTCCCTTTTTTGTTTACATAGGGAACAATGTTTATAGTTGTGTTATAGTGGGGTCCTACAATAAGTATATATTTTCAAACAACTTTTTAATGATTTAACAATTTTTGTAAGTCATTTTCAGGGTTCTGCAGCTGTAGTCTGTGAACCCCTTGCTTGCTCATGCATAAATGTATTTGCAATATCAAATATTCAGGTTTAGTATTTTTGCCTGTTACTGTTTCACATGTACAACCATTTTGGCTGAAATGTTAAATGGTGGAAAAGTATTATGGATGTGAATGTAGGAAGTAATTTTAATCATATATAATTGGTCACAGGCCTAAATTGCATTAACTATTGCTGTTTATTCACATGACTAGTTGCTTTGTATACATTAACCGTTTGGGTGTAAGATTGTGTGTCAATCCAACAGGGAGCCACAGTATTTAAACATACCAACCTAATGTTACAACTACTTTGAGGTGGCCAAATGTAAAGTAAAAGCCTTAATTAAAGTGGTGCAATTTCAGGACGCCTGAGTGGCTCAGTGGTTGAGCATCTGCCTTCCACTCAGGGCATGATCCCAGGTCTGGGATCGAGTCCCACATCAGGCTCCCTGCGAGGAGCCGCTTCTCTGCCTATGTCTGCCTATGTCTCTGCCTCTCTCTCTGTCTCTCATGAATAAATAAATAAAATATTTTTTTTAAAAAAAATGGTGCAATTTTGTATAACTTAGTATATCAGTAGTTAAATAAATGTGGATTGCCATGGGAAAAAAACAAAACATTTTTAAGTAAGTTAATTTTCTGTTCTTTCCATACTTACTTTTTGGTTGGTAATGACATAATGATTAACAGAATTCCACAGATTCAAAAATGAGTTATCTAGTTAAGGGCAGGCACTCACCCTGCTTTCAAGAATTACACTGGTACCAGGACCCAATACGTTGACATTATGGAGTCACTTAATTTCATTCCAGAGGCAAAAGACTAAAAGTAAATAGCAGAAATGTTTTCTGCTTCCTCAAAATATGTAGGAAAAAGGGGCACCTGGCTAGTGCAGTCAGTTAAGTGCCAGACTCTTGGTTTCAGATAAGGTAGTGACCTCAAGGGTTGTGAGAAGGAGCACTGCCTTGGGCTCCATACTCAGCAGGGAGTCTGCTTGAAGATGCTCTCCACCCCCCCCGCCCCACCCCCCACCTTGTTAGAGTGTACATGTGCATGCTGTCTCTCAAATAAATCTTAAAAAAAAAAACAAAAAACAACAACAAAAAAAACACAAGCAATAAAAAAAAGTCTCTACAGAAAAGGTCACCTTATTGTCCTGTAGCTCTCTCATTAGGGAAAATTGTGAAGCTTGCCACGTAAGTTCACCTATAAAGATTAACTAGGGGATTTTTGTGACTCAAATTAAACAATAAAATCTTAAGAAACTGGTCCCCAATATCTGAGACAGATGGCCGATGTATAGTCTGGGTTGATTTTATTTCAAACAGAACAATTTCACAAATTGGACTAAGACTAAACATAGTATAACCTTATGATATCCACTCTACTTTAAGTCCTCTTGGTGTCACAAGAGCATAATTATAATTTCAGCTGTGAGTAAAACTAAAGGAAGGAAACATCAACTCTAAAATTAACATGATCTACCTTTAGAACGTTTCAATTTTTAGGGAGTGATTTACTTTAGAAATTGAAATACAAATCCAGAAATATGAAGTAGGAGTTTGTTGCTTGTTTTCAAGGGAAATTTTTTTTTTTTGTATTGTAAAATTTTAATACTTTGGTAACTGTGTTTCTTTCTTTCTTTTTTGGCTGTTAAAACGTGTTTTATTTTTTTTCCATAGTTACAATTTTTTTCGTTTTTTAAATAAATTTTTTATTGGTGTTCAATTTACCAACATACAGAATAACACCCAGTGCTCATCCCGTCAAGTGCCCCCCTCAAATTTAAGTTAAACAATAGATAAATGTACTATGTAGATCAGAGCCAGAATTGATATAAAGTGTTACAATGCTGTACATTTATTTATTGATAAAGGAATGGTCTGATAGAGGTATGGTTACACTTTCCATTCACAGCTGTAGTCAATGTGCAAAACACAACAGTTAATCGCTTCAGTAATAAATTTATACTCAGAACTGGGAGAGGTGGTCAGAATTAGTGCAGCAGAACAGAGAAAATAAAGATGAAATTTAAAAACATGGAAGGAGATTTTAACTATCTGAGCCCTATATCCTTCACCACTTTATTCCCTCAGTTGTCCTCATTACCTGAGTCTTCAATTAAAAATTTTTGATTGACACATACTTTACATAAAAAAATGGGGATCCCTGGGTGGCGCAGTGGTTTAGCGCCTGCCTTTGGCCCAGGGCGCAATCCTGGAGACCCGGGACCGAATCCCACATCGGGCTCCCTGCATGGAGCCTGCTTCTCCCTCTGCCTGTGTCTCTGCCTCTCTCTCTCTCTCTCTCTGTGTGTGTGACTATCATGAATAAATGAATAAAACCTTTTTAAAAAAATGTACAAAAATTTAAGGTGAACTCATGAATTTTTATGTATACGTACAACCATATAACCACCACCCATAAGATAAGAAATTTATAGGACACTGGAAGGCTGTCAAGAACATATCATGTATTTATTTATATATTTATTTTATATATATTTATAATAAAATATACACTAAGCTCTCTGAAGACAGACAGCATGCCTACAATGAGTCTGAGTCTTGATCCTTTACTAGCTAATGAGGCTTTTAATAAAAGTCACTAAATCTCTGAGAAGGCATCCCCTTCAGTTTTCTCTATTTGGAATAGTACCTCACTACTTTGTTGTTTTATTTATATGCTGCAAGTTTGTATCAAAACTTAAATGACAAGTCTGGGGGCACGGGGGTGGCTCAGTGTTTGAGCATCTGCCTTTGGTTCAGGGTGTGACCCCTTTGGTTCTGGGATAGAGTCCCACATCGGGCTCCCCACAGGGAGCCTGCTTCTCCCTCTGCCTATGTCTCTGCCTCTCTCTCTGTCTCTCTCATGAATAAATAAATCTTAAAAAAGTGTCAAGTCTGTAAAAGTGCCTTATAGATGATAAAACAATATATGAATGGGCATGAGTACATTATTCTACTTCTACATAATCTTCATTGCCTACAACACTGTGGAGAGAGTGTTTATTATTTATTAAATTTAAATAAATTTAAAAACACCTGACATGCTTATTGACAGACTAAAATTGTAATAGGGAACATTAGAAACAGATTCTGATGTAGCTAAACTGAGATAATGGGAGGTTTACATGCTTGTGTGGAAACATCTGACTTTCCTAGTGGCTCTGTTGGGAGTGTTCTCTTCTGGTTCTTCATCTTATGACTGATTCTTAGGATCTGATTCCTCTGTCTGCTCCTTGAAACATTTTTGTCCACAAAAATGACTTTTGGCTCAATCCTGATTACTCTCTCCATTAGCTCATTCATCCACTTTCATGTGACTTCCAAGGCTCTATCTCTGATTTAGACCTTTACCTCATATTTGGGACTTTCCTATTTATACCTGGTTATATGATTGATATTTCATGCTCTAGATTTTTCCACCTGTGATCTTATATCTATGCCAGAACCCTAAAAGTTATTCTTGACACTTTCTCCTCTTCATCTTTTTGTACATCTAATTCTTGTGGATTTATCTTCTAAATTGTTTTTTGAATCCTTATACAACTGCCAACTTTCATTTGAGCTACCCCAATAATCTCACTCACTGGTTTCCTTACCAGTCTTGTCCTCTTTCATGCTACTACCAGAGAGTTTGAGGATCTCTAATACGAAATTCTCAGGGCCAGTTTCTTTCCAAAGTCATAAACTTTAAAGTTACAAACAACTTGAGATATAAGATAGCACTTCCCACAATTTCATTCAGGATTTCCCAGAAATTTCCAGGAATACTTTGGGTTAGGGAAAAAAAAAAAGTGACTATTCAATTTGGCCCATCTAGGTAGGGGGGGAGGTGTGCTAAGTTATCCAACTCATGACTTTCTCACAATTGTTTCCATATTTACAAATAAAGATCAGATATTCTGTATATTAAACCTAGAATTAGAGAAAGGCTTTGACCCTGAATTCTCAGTAAGGATCAAAGAAAGCTCTAAACTTTGAAAAATTTACTCCCTAATTTGTGACTTTAACAGTGGATAAGTGTACAGCTGGCTTTTGGATCTTCAGGGATGAAACTTAGATTCGATAATTTAATTCTGTGTTTACATAATCAATTAATGTGTTCATCACAGACAGTTCAGAGACTGCAGTTTGAAATTTATAATAGAATGTAAAAACCAAATACACCATAGTCTCTATACCTTCCATTTCCTATGCTATGTCATTAGGAACTATTTTGAAGTCACTAGGATTCCTGTGCTCTGATAATATTTTAAGGAGAAAACAATAAAATTATCACCAAGCAGTATATATGATACATTTTCAAATTAGATGAAATGGTAGTATAACTTTAGACTCATGGTATAGAGAGGAATAAAAATAAGGACTTCTGAATTTTATATAAAGAACATATTTCCTTTTTTTTTAATTTTTATTTATTTATGATAGTCACAGAGAGAAAGAGAGAGAGAGAGAGGCAGAGACGCAGAGACACAGGCAGAGGGAGAAGCAGGCTCCATGCACCGGGAGCCCGACGTGGGATTCGATCCCAGGTCTCCAGGATCGCGCCCCGGGCCAAAGGCAGGCGCCAAACTGCTGCGCCACCCAGGGATCCCGAACATATTTCCTTATGTGAAAGAATTACTATGTGCTGTTGCCCAAAAGAATTGCAGAGGAATGCTTGGAAAGTCCAATGTTTTACATAACTCTAAAAGATCAAGAAAGATCATAGTATATAATAGAAAGTATATAATGAGAAAGTAGTTTCAAACAGGAGAAGAATACTGTTTTCTTTTAAATATAAACATTTTATCTTATTATCCCAAGTCCAAAATCTGAGAATGGACCAATTTACAGTGGGTGTTTTTGTACATTTTAATGAAAGAAATTAGGCAACTTCAAGAATGGAAATATGGTGTAAGATCATATGATCTTATATCTTTGGTAAAATAATTATTTCTCTGAGTGATTGCAAATAAGATAATTTATTGAGAATTATACTACCAAAAATCCTTATCTGGACCCCCAAAGCCTCAACTAGAAGCTGCTATTAACTATTTCCAAGTACTGTCTTTCCAATTTACCTTCTTAGTCTGAATCAGTTTTTAAATGTCCTTAGTTCCTTTCTATGTGTAGACTAAATTTTTCTTATTTAATAAATCAGAAAGACCAAGCTGAATTCATCTGGCATTAAGTACAAAAAAATAATGAAATTATACATTTGACACAAATTATACATTTGACACAAAACTGATAGTTGTAGACTTTTCTAGCTACTGCTAATTAGACACAAATGAAAAAAATTAACACACATCAATAACATTAAGTACTCCTGTGGCTTTGAATTTTAGAATGTAGTGTTTATTTTTGTAAATATAACAAAAATAATTCACAATGAAGCATAAATTACATAGTAGGCTATACTTACAACTCTACGATAACTAAAATACTTATACCATCCTAATCTCTTATTTCCAATAAAATTTTAGATGAAGCACGTTACCTCATTTCTCATGATTCTCCAAAGATTTAGTGTAATTCGGCCAACGATATTTATTTCACTCATTGTTTCTGATCCATAGTCATCTCTTTCAGGTGCAAATCTATTCTCAATTTTGTCATCTACAGAAATGAATACAGATTGCATTACTCAAAGAAACCAAATTTCCAGGCAAATTATGCCAAATAAAATGAGAATAAAAATTTAAAAGATTAAAGATGAAATATAATCATCTATTTTGTATTAGAGAATAATCGTTATTTTGATTAAAACAATTTTTCCCTCTAAGTTATGAATTTTGTGAAATGCCTCTGAAAATTATATACTTTTTAAATAATAAAATGTGTATAAACACATTTTTAAAATAATAAATCTTTTGCACTTTAAATTTGGTAATTTCTGGTGCTATTTTTATGAACACCTAACACTACAGCATTTCTTTGGTGTTAGGATGAATATGTTTATTGTTATACTGGTCTGGTCATTTCCTGGAAAACATGGTAGAGTTTTTAACCTAAACAACTCTCTAAAAATTTGTTGACATCAGTTGATGATGTTCATATTTGGAATGAATTTCTCCTTTGTATGGATAACTAGATGAAGAGTAGAGTTCTGAGTCTAGTTTCTTAGGTGACTTTACCTAAAATATAAATTAAAATGTGTTTCTCTTATATAACACTGGGTATATACAAAAGTTAGAGGATCTATAATAATATATGTCTGTATACATATATATACACATACACACACATATATATTTAGCATATATTGAATGTCTACTATCTTCTAAAAACTTTATTATTTCTTTTATTTTAACCTAGACACTTTATAATGTTAGTGTGATTTTCATTTTGCATTGTAGTAAATTCTACTCAGAAATCTTATTATCTTGGCCCAGGTCATACAGTAACAGAACCAATATTGTAAACCAGGGTTACTTGATTCCGGAGACCATTTACATATACTCATCCCTCTTTCTTTAAAGAGATGATGTTTAAAAGTTGATTTCATTTAACATTTATATAATGTTTACTATGTTCTTAGGCACTGTTCTAAGTACTTTACAATTGCTCTATGAGATAAGTTCTATTTCATCCTCATTTTACAGATGAACAAACTGAAGTGTGACTAGGTTAAGTAACTTGTTTGACATCACATAACTAGTGAGCAGGACAGTCAGGAATTGAACCCTGGCAATCTTTCTCCAGCACCTGTGCTCTTTACTGCCTAACCATTCCCTTTGTATTGTACCATGCTGCCTCATAAAAATGGTTTCAGTAGTGTTCTATAAGGCTAGAAGTTGGGAGTGCCTGACTGGCTCAGTTGGTAGAGCATGTGACTCTTGATTCCAGGGTCAGGAGTTCAAGCCCCACCTTGGGAGTGGAGCCTACTTAAAGACAGATAAGTAAATAAATAAATGGACAAGAGCTTTCATTCACTTTTCTTTTCTAATTTATTTATTTTAGAGCATAGAGAGAGAGAGCACATGTGCACATGAGGTGGGGAGGGGCAGAGAGGGAGGGGGAATCCTCAAACAGAAACCCTGCTAAGCAAGGGGACCCTGAGATCATAACCTGAGCCAAAATCAAGAGTTGGCCACTCCACCAACTCAGCTACCCAAGTGTCTCTCATTCACGTTTCTGATCTGAAGTCATATACCTTACCTATTATAGCTAATTAAACTGATTAATAAGTAGACCTGAACACTCACATTGATGATCCTGAATATTCAGAAACCTACCCCAAATGAAATGTTGAAAAAACTGAGGGGTGCCTGGTGGCTCAGTCTTAAGGAAGTGCCTGCCTTCGGCTCAGGTCATGTTCCCGCAGTCCTGGGATCTAGCCTTGCCTGGAGTCAGGCTCCCTACCTCTACTGCTCCTCCTAACTCATGTTCTCTCCAGCTCTGCTCTTTCTTTCAAATAAATAAAATCTTTTTAAAAAAAAAGTGTTGAAAAAATTGAGATATGCCACTATTCCTAGCACTCAAGGGACACAGAAGCTATGAAAAATTTGTGCAGTGAAAAACTAAAATTATTTCTGCCTTTTTGTTCCAAGCTTTTTGCAAAGCTCAAAATACTTATTGTCCTTGAATCTTCTAGCTTCAGCCTTTCCCTTTAAAGTTACTACCACTTAAGATACTGTATTGAAGTCATAACCTCTCCCAGGAGTTCTCTATTTTCACCAATATAATCAAAGTAAATGCTTTTGTCCTAGTTAGATCAGTGACTTTATTTTTTTTATTTTAGGTACAAGTGTGACAAATATATTTCTTTTTATGGTTATTAAAGTTTTCTCCAATGTATTTCAGTAAATGAAGCATTTTATTTTATTTTACTTTATTCCACTGTTGGTCATAGTTTGATCAGTGACTTTAAAACAAAGTTATTAAAAATTCTGTAGTTATAAAGAAAAACATAATTCTGAAAAGTGCTTTATAATTATGATGTTATTTTTGCTCCTGTCCTTCAAACAGAATCAGACTTATGGGAAACAGCCTTCAAAATTCATGCAACTTTTCAGCCTGATACCTAAATAAAAATCAATAGTTAGTGTTCCTCTACTATCTTCTCCTTCTTTATAATAACCGGAAGGATAAAACATAGAACCAGACAAAATAAAATTATATGTTTTGTGTTTCATAATGATTATAAAGTCTACCTCATAATGTAGAAAAATACTTAATAAGATGCAGGATGAAGGAAGCATAACAAAAATGGGATATATGTGTTATTAAAGTTATATAAAAGCAGGCCTATATATATATATACACACACATGAAAAATGACTGAAAGAAAAAAAAACCCTACATATATATTAACAGCATATATAGTAGTGAAATGGGGGTATTTTTTCTTTTTACTTTTCTTGATTTTTGACTTTGTCCATAAGGAGTTATGATATATCTAGAACTTACACAGTTTAGTATTAAAAATTAGAACCGTACTTTTTAAACATCTTGTCTTTATTTACTTTGTAATTTTCTCTGGTATTGAGTGATAAAATATTCACAATGCTTCGTACCTGGCACCCGAGAGATCATCTGACATAAGTCAACACTTAAGGCAGCAGCCCTTTGTAAGAGGTAACCCCAGGAATGCATCTGAATTTCATATCCTAGCAAAATATCAGGATCATACCTAAAAGGAATGAAAAAGTTAAACGAAGAACAAACATTTGAACCTTTAATTATTTCTTCATGATGAAAAGTACAAAAAATAAAAATCTATTAGGCTTCTCGGTTGGAGAAGGGGTGATATAATGGATACAGGAAGGAACAGGGCAATTAGAGTTCCGGATTTTAAGCTACTTTTGTAAAGCAATTATAGTTTTTACTGAGACTATATTTATTTGATATGACTTAGGGAAGAAGCTGATTGAAATTGGGGTGGGAAAGAGGCATTACCACTCAAGTATAAGAGTGAGCATATGATTGAGATTATATTGTGCGCAGGGGCAGAGTGAGGTGTGAGGGCATGTGTGGATACTGTTTTGAAAAAGATTCCCCCTCACCCCCAGGTTTTGTTGTCACTTCTCTACCTCTGTAACCTATACTATCTTACACAGTTTTAATGCTGAGAGAGAAAATGAAAATGTCTTCCTTTTCTCAATTTTAATGACTTGGTCCTCACATGAAGTAAGGCCTCAGTAATGACAAGTTTGTCCTTTAAACTTAAGAGGTGACTCAGTTTAATGGAATCATGAAATATTAATAGAGGTGAGATTAATGTGGGGAAGTTAAGCATTAGAAACTAGAAGAAAAATGAAAAATGTGCTCATTGCAGTCACACAGTTGCACTGGTAAAACTGAACTGACAATGTGCATCCAACCCAGAAATAGCCTTCTTGTGGCTCCTCTTAGTACTTTCATGGTGACCACCATAGAAATATGTTTTGTTATAGTACAAGGGAAAATAAACTTGAAGATCTGCATCAATGGAAAAATTGTATGAGGAAGAGAGAAAATGATTATATTCACAATTTGAGAACAAAATCTGGAAAACAAAACAACAATAATGCTCCAAATTATTCTGTTGTCTTATTTATAAAAGCCAAAAAGCAGACTGAAAGATTACAAAAACTTATAAAGTTAGGTTTTACATCGCTGGTTGCAGTCACTCTGAACCGTGGGATATGCAGCCTGTACAAAGTGTGTCATTTAACACTTGAAGTATCATCCAAAGTCTGTAGGGTAGGATTATACTAATTTACTGATGGAAGGTATATATGGCTACTCTGCAAGTCTGTGGTAGAACAATGGATCATAAGCAGAAGATCTATTTTTAAAACCAGCTTGCTAATATTTTATCATACTTTCATAGCTGCTTTCTTAAAATGATGGGGCTGAATGGCTTTAGTTTTCACTTAGTTAACAAAAATCAGAATGCCACAAAAATGTGTCCTTACTTTTAATCCTGAAGGTTTAAATGGTGATGTCAAAAGAACCCGGTTCAAATGTCTGCAATAGCATTCTTTTTATTATCTTTATTCCTTAGAGGCCCTATCAAAATACATTCTAGAATATAAATTTCAACATCTAGTAATCTGCTTGTGATCCACTATTATACTACATGCTTAGAGAGTGGCCCTCAAACTTATCAGGAGAAAAAAGATAATGTCCATATATTTTTCTCTATACAAATAGGGTTGAAATTTCTGGGAAAAACACTTAATGATCACCGATGAACTAATTTAATAGAACAGCCAAATGGATCTTTTCACCAACCTATAAAAAGTACTTTCTTGGCATAAAGTGCCACATGGCTGGTAATTCTGGAACAAAGAGTAGGGGTAATGCATGATCATGGGGAAGCAAAAGAAAACAAGGCAATATGCAACAATGAGGTAAATAGTCTCAGAGATCAGAGGCTAAACAGGACACTAATACTTAGTCCAGAAAAATCCTAGGGCACTCAAGAAAAGAAGAGGTTTCCCACACTCTTCCTGCTTAGTCTTCTAACATAATATCTAATATGTTAACATAACTTTGTGGATAGCAACTTCATCAATTCTTCCAATAAGGTTAAAGTCTTTACAGGGCAGTTATCTGAATGACAAGTGCATCTCCCTGAAAACTATGTACTGCCTAAATTTGAGAAAGTGAGGCAGAAATATCATACCAAGTGACTCTATGGATCATCAGGGATAAAAGATTTGAAGGATTCCCATACACATATGAAAGAACAGATGCAGCTGACTGCTTTAGTACCAAGAGTAACTCAGACTAGGCATTGCAATGTGGCCATGGTTGGCCTTGATCTTCAGAGAAGAATCTGGAAGATTGTTGGAGTTCCTACTTCTTCTAAGCACAGGTACATGAAGAGGATGCCAGACGGTTACAGAGCCCTTCTTTGATAAATCTTATTTATTTTAAAAATTTATTTATTCATGAGAGACACAGAGAGAGGCAAAGATACAGGGAGAGGGAGAAGCAGCCTCCCTATGGGGAGCCTGATGTGGAACTTGATCCCAGGACTCCGGGATCACAACCTAAGCCAAAGGCAGATGTTCAACCACTGAGCCATCCAGACGTCCCAGATTTTATCCCCTTAGAAGAATTGTGTAGTTGTTTCAATATTTTCCAGATCCTGTTATGTATATTTGTTTTTTTTTTAAGATTTATTTATTTATTTATGATAGACCTAAAGAGAGAGAGGCAGAGACACAGGCAGAGGAATAAGCAGGCTCCATGTGAGGAGCTCGACGCGGAACTCGATCCCGGGACTCCAGGATCATGCCCTGGGCCAAAGGCAGGCGCTAAACTGCTGAGCCACCCAGGGATCCCTGTATATTTGTTTTTTGAGTTAGAGGCCATTTTGTCTTAAGAGACTCCAATGCTGATAAATCATGTCTCAAGTTCAAAATCCCAAGGATTTCATTTCTTCTATGAAAACGTGTGCTTACAGTAACAAAATCTTTGTGACTTGTTCTTCAATTCTGGTGAATTTAATCTACTTTATCTAGTTTCTAAAAGTTATGGAAAGAATAAGGTTGGGTAGATGGTATTAGTGGTGAAGGAAAAAACTGGAGAAAAAGCAAGCAGCAGAAATATGAAAATGATTTATTTGCACAGGTAGAAAAAAGCTGCTTCACAACAGATTTTAAATAACCTTTTATTTCTGTACACAAGAGAGATAAAGGGGTTCTAACTAGGGTAGTGGCAATGGGTGGGCAACGGGGGAAAGGGATGATGGGATGATCTTGAAACATAATTCTGAGGTTAAATGGATAAAATGTATGGATGAGGGAAGAAAAAAAGGAGAAATCAAAGCTTATATATAAGTTAGGGAGACTGGGGAAAATGTAAAATTATTAATAGTTCAAGGAAAAACAGAACAATGATTGTGACCAGAAAACAATGGATTTGGTTTTATTTTTTTATATCACTTCATAAGACTTTTTATGTTTGCCATCTGAGGAGGTAAATATTAAGAGTGTAAAAACAAAGACAATAAAACTCTGAAGATATGCTTCTAATATGCATTTATATTTAGTACCTAAAACTATACTTTACACTCAGAGTTAACATTTATGTATTGACCTGGCTAAGAGTTTTACGTGCATTATCTCATTTAACTTTCTTTTTCTTTTTTTTAGGGGGTGTGGCAAGGGACAGACGGAGAGGGAGAGAGAGATCTTAAGTAGGCTCCACACCCAGGGCAGAGCCCAGTGAGGGGCTTGATCTCACAAACCTGAGATATGACCTGAGCTGAAATCAAGAGTTGGCCACTTAACCAAATGAGCCACCCACACACCCTTCATTTAACTTTCATATCTATTATGCATTTTACAAATGAGGAAACTAAAGCTTAGAGAGATAAGTTACTTGCTCAAGATAAAAATATAGATGGAATGACATGGGCAGAGCTAGAGTGTATTATGCTAAGCAGAATAAGTCAGAGACAAATACCGTATGATTTCACTCATATGCAGACTTTAAGAAACCAATGAGCAAAGGGGGAAAAAAAGAGACAGACAAACCAAGAAACAGGCTCTTAGGTATAGGAAACAAACTGATGGTTACCAGAAGGGATGTGGGTGAGAGGAGAGGTGAAAATAGATGATGGTGATTAAAGAGTGTAGCTGCTGTGATGAGCACTGGATGTTATATGGAAGTATCGAATTACTATATTGCACACCTGAAACTTAATATAACAATATAACACTGTTAACTAACTGGAATTAAAAAAATCTTGGAAAAAAAAAAAACCCACCCTGTCCTTCAAGTAACATCTTCCATTCATAAAGATATACAAGTTTTCGGGCACCTGGGTGGCTCAGTTGGTTAAGCATCTGCCTTCGGCTCAGGTTGTGATCCCAGGGTCCTGGGACTGAGCCCCAAGTCAGGCTCCCCGCTTGGTGGGGAGTCTGCTTCTCCCTCTGCCCCTCTCCCTGCTTGTATGCTCTTCTCTTTCTCTCAAATAAATAAAATCGTAAAAAAAAAAAAAAAAAGACATACATGTTTAAAATATAGATGTAGAAATATATAATAAAAGCCATGTTCTTTAAAAAAAAATTACAGAGCTGGGTGACTCTAGTCTATGCTTTTTTTTTTTTAAGGTTTATTTATTTATTTACGATAGAGAGAGAGAGAGAGAGAGAGAGAGAGAGAGAGAGAGAGAGAGAGAGGCAGAGACACAGGAGGAGGGAGAGGCAGGCTCCATGCTGGGAGCCCAACGTGGGATTCGATCCCGGGTCTCCAGGATCACGTCCTGGGCCAAAGGCAGGCGCTAAACCGCTGAGCCACCCAGGGATCCCCTAGTCTATGCTCTTAACAAAGCCTGTATTGTGGGGCACCTGGGGGGCTTGGTGGTTAAGCATCTGCCTTTGGCTCAGGGTGTGATCCAGGGGTCCTGGGATTGAGTCCCCAATCGGACTCCTGCAGGGAGCCTGCTTCTTCTTCTGCCTGTATCTCTGCCCCCCCCCCCCCCCCAGGAATAAATAAAATCTTAAAAAAAAAAAAGTCTATATTGAGTAGGTAATTCAACAAATGAGCTGAAAGAATGAAATAATCTTTTAGGGGTTATTTAGGATAATATATAAAAGATGATACAGAATCGAAATGCCGATATTTAAGCACTCTTCTCTTTATAATAATATGACCTTTTAGAATAAGAACCAGAAATTGCTTTTATTTTGTTTACTATATTTTTCCTAACGACTAATATAATTCATGTTATGGACATGAAGAAATTTACTATACTTGCAAATGATTGACAAAACTCTCAATGTTGGCAGATAAGCCTGTTGGGAATATATTTAACAAGGAGAACACAAGCGTAACAAAGCCCAGAGACATTACTGGAGGTGTGCTGGTACACAAAATGGTATTGACTGAAACTCTTCATGTTCTTTTTGCTAAGTTGCTTGCGAAAATAAAAGTGTGTGCACTAGGAAGCATCTGATATGTTGATGATAACCTCTGTGAGAAGATAAAAGGTAGGAATGACAATGGCAACACTCAAATGGATAGGAATCCATCTAGTCATCAGTGCTATAAGTAGTAAAAACACTTTCCCTCTTTTTACCTCCCTGGAGCAGTGGGTAGCAGTATATTATTTTTGATGCCCTGACATTTAATCTTATTTTGTTTAAAACATTTTCTGGCATTCTAAATTTCAAAATGGTTTATTTTAACCCATCTAGTAGGATTCAGATATTCGGTCTGTAGAATATCATCTTTATCTTTCATGCAGAATATTTTTTTCAATTTTAACAGAAAGAGTTCAACTATAGAAAGCAGAACAGGGATGCCTGGGTGGCTCAGTGGTTGAGCGTCTGTGGCTTAGGCTGTGATCCCGGAGTCCCGGGATCGAGTCCCACCATCGGGCTCCCTGCATGAAGCCTGCTTCTCCCTTTGCCTATGTCTCTGCCTGCCTCTCATGAATAAATAAAATCTTAAAAAAAAAGGGGGGGGGGGCAGAACAGAAAGGGTTGAGTGTAACGACATGCTCAAGGACGGATTTTATTCATACATTAAGACCCAAAGAGTATTTTCTAGCCTGCTTTAAGTATTTAAAAACCTAAGCCTAGCAATGGGAAGAAACCTTAAGTTTCTAGAAAAGTGAAGCATTTAATAAGAGGGTCCATAGCTACCAAAAGTTATAATCTTGAGGAAATGCAAAAGATTTACTTACTATATTTTTTAAATTAAAATACTTTTGTTTTAAAAAATCCTTTTCATAAATTTTGACAAGATTTTACTAACAAACATCCAGGCCAACTATCAAATGATCAACAGAGATTTTTAAAGATCCATGTATTACAGATTGTATGCCAAAGTTTTTTGGAAACTTGGTTTATAACTCAGAAAACATTTAAGAAAAAACAAAAGATAGTGAAAGAATGGCTCGTTCCCAAGGTAGATACCTACTTAATGAATAATACAATTTAAATTTAGTATAGTTCCCAATTATTTCACCACCATAGAAAAATCATGCTAAAATCCAACTGGAAAAGCTAGAGGTTAAGCCAGTATTTCTTTCATCAACCCTTCAATCTTGAGAATAGAATATTCTTTTGCCATCTCCAATCTGCTGGAAATGCAATGGTGGTGGGACGTATGGGCAAAATCTTTCCAAGGATAACCCTACTTAAGGGCCATAGGAAGAAATTCTCTTCGTTTTTCCTACCTTTGCCCATGTTAATCAATAGCAAGAAAAGACTCTGAACAAAAACTGGAAAAATCAGAAAATACAGAACAATACCTCTTTATTATATCTGCAATTTCTTGAAAAAGTGCCTTTTCATCGGGTGCATAGGTAACTTCTAGTCCTGTAATTCCAGATCTAATCAGCAATGGGGTCTGATACCTGATATCTAAGAAACAAGCAAAATGTTTATTACATATAATTATAAATCTCTTACTTTTGGGTGAAATTATGTTACTGAAATACTTCAAATTAAGAGAGCATTCCCCAAAGTAAATACACAATTAACTCAATTTCTTGAAAACTTTCTTAAAGGTTTTCTAGTTTAATATGCAACTGAAAATTCAAATTTCATTTTTTCAGTTATTTTCCTGAAAAGTCTACATTTCCCAAATTCCTCAAATAATAACATGTCACCCAAAAAGAAATTTTATTACCTTGCTTCTGTCTTTACTCTTCCTATGGAAAGAGTTTTGCTTAAAAGAGAATATTTTAATCAGTGGTAGGCTGAGATTTAAGGAACTATGTATTACAAAAGATTATGTAC
The DNA here is from genome assembly GCF_905146905.1 of Nyctereutes procyonoides. Lineage (NCBI taxonomy): Eukaryota > Metazoa > Chordata > Mammalia > Carnivora > Canidae > Nyctereutes > Nyctereutes procyonoides. Next base: position 67,917,896 of record NW_026575051.1, read on the forward strand.
CACATAGTCCTATTATTTATAAACAGACTGCACGCCAAAGCTTTTTGGAAACATTGGTTTAGAACTTAGAAAGCATTTTATTAAAAAAAAAGTTTACAACTACCTCTCAAGTTAAAAAAACCCAAAACAAACCTGCTTTGTAGTGCTTGCTTATTTCCATAATGTAAAGACTCCCCACCATGGCAGATTTCAAACTACCAATGTGACATGAACTAGTTCAAAAATTTCATAAAAATTTAACAACTGGCTTGTGAGCTGGTACAAGTCTGCTGAAGTACACCACTGGTTAAACTGCAAATTCCTCAATGATTTTGTTCCATGCTAAGACTTCCTCCTCAGTTGATTGAATTCATGTATTACTGTTCAAAACTGCAGGACACTTCATAGTTTATAAAACGCCTTTATGTGGTATATGTGGAAGGAGCCTCGGTGTCCATCGAAAGATGAATGGATAAAGAAGATGTGGTTTATGTATACAGTGGAATATTACTCAGCCATTAGAAATGACAAATACCCACCATTTGCTTCAACGTGGATGGAACTGGAGGGTATTATGCTGAGTGAAATGAGTCAATCGGAGAAGGACAAACATTATATATTCTCATTCATTTGGGGAATATAAATAATAGTTAAAGGGAATAGAAGGGAAGGGAGAAGAAATGGGTAGGAAATATCAGAAAAGGAGACAGAACATAAAGACTCCTAACTCTGGGAAACGAACTAGGGGTGGTGGAAGGGGAGGAGGGCAGGGGGTGGGGTGAATGGGTGACGGGCACTGAGGGGGGCAATTGACGGGATGAGCACTGGGTGTTATTCTGTATGTTGGCTAACTGAACACCAATAAAAAATAAAATTATTATTTAAAAAAATGTATATGTTTAGGAAGAGATATAAACAAAATTGGAATATATCTGAAAAGTCTCTTATTCTCCACTTATAGTAGTAACTTCTTAAAAGCAAAGTAAAACTCTATATTAGGAGCAAAATACCAGCAATGCATACATAAGATAATCCACCCAACCTAGAGATAGTCATCTTAATTCAGTATTAGCAATACTTTATAAAATAATATTTAGAACAAATTAGATATGTTAACTAGAAATTTTATTAATATCTATTAATTGCTTCTGACTTTCAACAATAATTCAAGTGAGAATAATGAATCCAGGACAAAGCAATACAGAATACTTCCTACTCTTATATTTTAAAAAGGAGTTCCTGATATTTGCTTGGTTTACATCACCAGCACAGAAACTGCCCCATTAAAAGTTCATCCTAGAGTGGGTACGTATAAAATTAACAAAAATGAACAATACCTTGGCTGGAGACAGTCTTGTCTTTATCAATTACTATTACACCCGTGAGTTCTGTTTTGTCTGTATCTGGTAGTGGGGTGTCAGAGGAGATGCAGTAAAACAGAGCACAGATAGGGTCAAATTCAGGATCTGGTTCTAAGTCTCGTCTAGTTCGAGCATGTAACTCCACACTGATTAGGGTAAGATTTTGTATCTGTAAAAGGAAATAAAAATTATGATTTTAGATAACTTTTTGAGACATGTTGAAAGAAATGTTTCCTAAGACTCCAAAGAACTATGTGTAAAATTACAGAAAAAAATGGCCATAAAGGAGTCATAATTTAATACTCCACAGATAAAAACTAAAGATTTTTACTTTCAGTATCAGATTAAATCAATTCATGTTTTTATTTTAGAAACACTGCTTATGCTATAATTTCTCAGTGACAATACAGACCTAAAATTGTTTCTCTAAAACACATGCAGTGCCACCTCTCAATTTTCTCAACTATTTGAGAAAGAGAATAACTAGTCCAAGTGGTTGGACATTCAAGTCAAAGTCTGTTACCTTTTACTTTCTACCTGGTTAACCATGGTTTCACTTATAGTTTAAAAAGAGAGATGTGTTTTCTTTTGAAGCTCTTACTAATTCTCTATTACAAATTTCCTTCTGTATGTACTAGGCAAGTTTTTTTTTTAATTTATTTATTTATTCATGGGAGACACAAAGAGACAGAGAGAGAGAGAGGCAGGCAGAGACACAGGCAGAGGGAGAAGCAGGCTCCATGCAGGGAGCCCGATGTGGGACTTGATCCCGGGTCTCCAGGATCACGCCCTGGGCTGAAGGTGGCACTAAACCGCTGAGCCACCCGGGATGCCCAAGAACTTCTACTTTTAAATGTATGCTCTTCATGTTTTTTTTTTTTTTTTTTTAAGATTTTTATTTGAGAGCACGAGAAAGCACAAGTTGTGGAGAGGGAGAAGCAGGCTGCCCAATGAGCAGGGAGCCCGATGCGAGCTCAATCTCAGGACTCTGGGATCATGACCTGAGCCAAAGGCAGCCACTTAACTGACTGAGCCACTCAGGGGCCACAGGTTTAATTTTTTTTTTTAAACAATAATCACATGTTGATTTGGTAAATAAAAAAAAGGAAAACCTCTTCCTAAACTCAAAACAAAATCCAAAAACAGTTTAGTTAGAAAAGGATGAATATGTGAAAAGACTATGAAGAAGACTGAAGACAATTTCAGGTCAAAAGATTTGTGGAGGTTGATTTATTTATTTAGTAGGTTAAACTGAGCATTCAAATTTTACCTTTCTATTCCTTGATATAAAATGCATTACTGATCTTAGGGGCATTTTTTTTTTTTTTAAAGCAAACATGAAATGAAGAGATGGGGAAGAGATTCACTGAGAGTGACTAAGAAAGAGGTAGGTGACAAAGGGGGATGAAGATTATAACCCTTCTCTTCTGCTCTGAGCATTTATATGCAGAAGAGAGGGAAATTAGTGCAACATAACAGGACACAGAAGAAAAAATGCTATGGACACAATTTCCTAGAAAAAGAAACAGCATACATAGTGCAGACATTTTTGGCTCATTCCCTATGTGACCACCAGGTGACTGGAGTATGCCTTGAGATGAAGGTCTGCATAGGGAAGAATCTCTGAGCAACCCACCAGTCCTCCCAAGTGATTTTAACTTCAGGTGGGCCCATGATCCTCAAAGGGGTTATGTAGAAATAAAGTAAGAACATAAGGAGAAGATTATGTTCTTCAAATAATTAAAGGATAATTAAATTTAGTAAGTCTTTGCTAAGGTCTACCAAGTTTGCTTTAATATATTTATCACAGGATTTTTTCTTCTAATTTTGGATGTGTACTTCGTAAGATATGTATTCTTGAGTTTATTACTTAATTTATCTAGGCTTCAGGGGATAGTACAGGGCCAAGTAGGTATAAAGCAGGAACTAAATGCTGTTGAATGAAAAAATGTTCAAATAATTAGGGAATTAGATTATGTTCCAATCTACTTCTAATAAAGTACAAATCTTAGTTCAAACTTAGGGTAAAAATTAGGACAATATTTCAATTTTTCTCTTAGTCTATGCTCATCCAATCCTTGGAACAGTTTAAGATAGAAATGACTTGAGAAAACACAAAAATTAAAAAATCAACTTTTGTGTTCTAAGGGCAAAGCTCTAAACCAAATGTTGAACAGAAATAACATGAAAGTCACTGTAATTTTAAATTTTCTAGTCGTTACATTAAAAAAAAGTAAAAATAGGTTAATTTAAAAAGAGTTTCATTTAATACATCTAAAATGTTACCCTTTCAACATGTAAACAATGTAAAAAATTACTAATGGAATATTTTACATTCTTTGTTCCTATTAAGTCTTCAAAATCAGTGTGCATTTTTTACATTTATAGTACATTTCAGGGTCAATGCTAAATTTTTATATGAAAATACCTGGTCTCTATTTAGATATAAACTTTATAATTGAAAAAGTAGTTTTAAATATGTAAGTTGTTCCAAACATACTGAAAAATTTTCTAATAAAGAAGTGTCAATTTTTAAATCTAAATTATTCAAAATTAAGTAAAATTTAGAATCCACTTCTGAGATGGATAAGGCAAATTTTAAATTCTCAATAGCCAAAAAAAAAAAAAAAAAAAAACATCTCAGTAGCCACATCATTAGTGGTAGCCAGCACGGGTATAAACAATGAACATATTGACTGCATAGATATAAACAATGAAAATATACTCAATTTCTACCTTACTGCCTGTCAAATATATGCTCTGAGGTGTGTTTTCTTTAATACAGATAAATTTTCAGGGACCCTTTCACACATATTCTCTAGTCTACCCTATGATTGATGTGCATTTTTACAAGACGACTACTTCCTACTCTTTGGCATATAGTCGGTGCTGTGAAGGTAACTGGGTTATATGGAGTTTATGTGAACAATGAATCATAGCAAATGAATTAGCAAACACTGATGCAGTGAACCAACCAAAGAGAAAATACAAGTAAATATCTCATTTAGGATATTATATAACATCTGAATATAATAATCTCAGAATAACAGATTATAGTTATAAAACTTTTATAAAAGTAGTTATAAAAACTTTTCTAATTTGGATCCCTGGGTGGCGCAGCGGTTTAGCGCCTGCCTTTGGCCCAGGGCGCGATCCTGGAGACCCGGGATCAAATCCCACGTCGGGCTTCCGGTGCATGGAGCCTGCTTCTCCCTCTGCCTATGTCTCTGCCTCTCTCTCTCTCTCTCTCTGTGTGTGACTATCATAAATAAGTAAAAAAAAAAAAAAAAAAAAAAAATTAAAAAAAAAAACTTTTCTAATTTTAGCTTCTATAAACCAAATTTCAGCTATAAGATTTGTGAAAATTGTGAAATCACAAAGCAGTCTTAATAACTGATGGCTGCTTTAAAGTTTATTTTATACAGATAAATAAAATATTAACAAAATGAAGACTGACAGGTACAGAATTCAATGTATTCCTCCCTCAGTAAATTTTCATACCTGTTCCATAGAATAAAACATGAGAGTTAAGTAGGGTTATGTGTCCTTACTGTTGCAGTTTTACCTCATGTAAAGCTTTTGCCTCCTGTAAGTTTTGTACGCTGACTTTGAAACCATAAGTATTGTTTAAAGATGGTCCATCAATCTGAGAAGTTTCTTTCTTTGGGGTATTTACTGCTGCAAATTGATTCTATTAAAAAAAAAAAAAAAAACAACAACACATAGCCAGAAAAAGATAAATGAGCAATCATTTTCTTTCTTTTGATCACTTATTCCTACTTAGATAATCTGCTTTTTGTGTTTAAGTAATACATGATAAACTAATACCATCTCCTCGGGTCCAAGAAGAAACTAAATATTTTAAGAACATTCTTTTCATGCCAGCAATTCAAGATATCAGAACTGGGTATATGTAAAAATATCTGATATAACCTGTAAGCAAACCATATATTGATCTTCCAGTTTATAAACCCCAAATAATGAAAATAAGTCTTGTTAGAGAGTTGACATTCACACCACATGAACATTTATCCTGACCTTTCTTGGAAGTATGGCAAACAAGCAGACAATATATTTGGAACCAGTTTGTTAAAGTTTATAAAAGATTTGAAATTGCGGGTTTGTATTTTACCTTAACTCAACATGTTCTGAAGGAAAACATTAATCTTGAAGGGCTTAGAAAAAATAGATTATATTTTTTCTGATTTCCAAATCCATTAACCATTTCCCCCAAGTGTTGATTTATGTTCACAACACACTTGTACTTATTTTTTAATATACATAGCTTGTAATTCAACAACACTGATTTAAAAATGAAAGTTTTAAAAAATTATTTAGTGTTAAAATAGAAATATTGAAACATACTTTATGTGGTTAAAATTAATGAGACATAGCCAATATGGAAGTGATTTCTGTCATTTTTAAGGATACATGTCTAACGTATACTTCTTTTTACATAATCATATATTTCTAAGTATTACCATATTTTTAGTATTTGAATAAAGATATATATGATTTTTCAGTTTCAGTAGTAAATAGTGTTGTTTTCCTTTGCTATTTAGTAAAATGAACTGAAAAAAAATCAATGTTATATCTGAGAAAAAAAGTAATAAACCAAGAAAAAGGATATATTTTTGGTGGGATCAAAAATCACTTACTTGAGCTCTGCTGTCATTGGATTGTTCTGATTTTGCCAGTAATCAGTTAATGTATTTGTATCCTCATAATCCACATTTTGGCTATCATATTCACTTTCTCTGTAATATTTGTATTTACATATAAGAATCTTTTAGATCCCAACAACAAAAAAAACTAAAAAAAAATTAGGCAATTTCTTGTTGTCTCAAAGATATGTAAATAAAATGATGCAAAAATATAATAAAATTTTTAAAAATTGAGATACAATGTTATCAATTATCTAACTGAAATCTAAGATAAGAATGGATCTTCCATTGAACATTAAATATGTTTAGCTTAGTTACCTTTGCTTGTGTTAAGAGTATTCTTCTAAAAGTGTCAGTATTACTTCCTTTCTTATGACTCAATTTCTGGGTTTTTGGTTCTGTAGAAAGAAAGGTCATATTTAACACATTCATCAAAATTGTCTGCTTTTTAATTTGCTTTTTAAATTTTATTATTCCAAACTCTTGAGTACCATTTGTGAGTACTGTCCTATTAATTCCCCCAAAAAGCTTCATAATTTAAAAATAAAACTAATTCAAATCTCTGATCCCCACTAAAATAACTTTAACATTTTTAAATAAAACATTTCTATTTTAATTATTGAGTTTTATGCCTCAGTTATATCCTAGGCAATCGTTTAACTCATTTATTTACTTATTTATCAAGTATTTATGATGAGGAAAAAATACAGTCTTTTCCCTTATAGGGTCTAGAGTGAGAATCAGATATTCATCAAATGCATACAGGAAAAATAAAATTATAACTGAGATAAGTACAACAAAGGGGAATATAATTAGGAGTTTTTACTAGTCAGGGAGATTAGGAAGGCTTTTTTGTGCTAAAAATCAGAAGAAAGAGTAGTAATTTACTAGGAACAGAGTAAAGATTTTCTGTGATGACCAAGCAAAAGTGAAAACTGCTTCCTAGTCAGAAGGCTAGGATAGAAGTCCAGGTGAGAAATGATGATAGCTTGGCCTAAGGTTGTGGTGGCAGAGGTAGAGAAAATAGTAGAGAGATTTGGGTAATTTAGGAAACAAAAGTGACAGGACTTGGTTGGTAATGGACTGGGAACCACAGGATGGGTGGGTGGTGAGGGAATGAGGTGGGTGTTACAAATTAATCCCAAATTTCTGACTTGTGTAACTCAGCAACAGAGAGATGGTGGTACTATTCACTGAAGTAAGGAAAACCAAAAGAGAACACATGGGCTTCTATGTGTGGACATGTATGTTTGTGTGTATATGAGACCAGTGGGTGAGTGGTGGCAGGTGTACAGCTGTGAGATTGTGAATGGAGTTTTAAAAATATTGAGCTCTGCTGTCATTGGATTGTTCTGATTTTGCCAGTAATCAGTTAATGTATTTGAATCCTCATAATCCACATTTATGGGATTGAATGGCTCAGTCAGTTGACATCTGATTTGATTTCGGCTCAGGTTATGATCTCAGGGTCGTAGGATTGAGCCCTGCCACTGGGCTCCTTACTGGGTGTGGAGCTTGTTTCAGATTCCGGATTCTCTCTTTTCCTCCCCTGCCCACCCAACAAGGGGGGGAAAAAAAAGAAAGAAGAAAATATTGACCTTGTGGTGCCTTTGAGCATTCAAGTAGAAATGCCAAATAGAAAGCTAGATTAGAGGTTCTTCTGAGCTAGAAATTTAAATTTGTGAGTTATCTGTAGTAATCCTGTGGACAGGAATTCATTCATTTATGGAGAGGATAAAGCTTCAAAGGAAAGCAAGCAGGCAGAAACCCAGGAGTAAGAGAAAAGCCAAGGGGAGAAGCTCCAAGAAGAAAGGTATGGTTGACAGAACAATGGCTGTTTAAAGAGGGCATGTGATGGGAACACCAACAAATACACACTGGCTTTAGTTACATGAAACTTACTGAAAATTTTTACAAGAGCCATACTAGTGGAATGATTGTGGCAGAATCCAGTGCTGAGTGGGCTGAGAAATAAGTAGGAGGTAAAGAAATGGAGTTGTCAAATTACAGAAATCTTTAAGGTATCTGGCTTTGAAGAGGAAGATAAAGAGCAGAAGTTGCAGATATAAGGTCCAGGCAGGTTTTTGGTTTTCTTTATATCTTAAAGGGTGGGAGAGACTTAGGTATGCATTAAAGCCAGTTGAAAAAATCAAGTTGAGAAAAAGTAAGGTTTCTGAGAGGTTTTTTTTTTTTTTTTCCCCAGAAGGCAAGAAGATAGGAGGGAAGCATAGATAAATAGATTTCACAGCAGAAAGCTTTAAAAAGTTTCCATGTGATAACTGATGACTTTACAAGACATGACCAAATAATAACAACTTCTCATTAGTGGAGTTAAAATTTCATTTAAAAAAACTCTGATTTTCATTACATGGTCTAATGTTTTCATTTCTAATCTTTGAAAAAGAATTTTGGAGCTTTCCTATTATTTGTAAACTCACCTGTTGATAAAGGGCTCAGGCTACTTGCTTCAGGAAGCCTTTCCAGAAATTTCCTCTGGACAATTGGTGTACTATGAAGGCAAAGTGATTCACATATTCCAGTTCTTGCCCTAACATTAATTGGAGATATCACTAGAGGCTCTAGTGGCTCACTGCTGGGACTTTTCTGTATACCATCTTTTACTGGTTTTAAGAAGTTCTCAATATTCAGGGAATGCAGTTCCTTTACTGGTGATATGGGTCTCTCATCTCCATTTAATATTTTGGAATCTGGGGATGTTGCTTGTTGCCAAGGTGGAATTACTGGAGAATCAGGGGAGCTATAACTAACATAATAGTCATCGTTGTCATCATCATCATCATCATCATCTTCACCTTTTCAGGATCATTTGCAGAAGCAACTGGTGGCAGTGTCTGACTTTCACTTACAGTTCGACTACATCCTGTGGTTACGGCTTGTAAAGCAATCTGAGAGTTATCAACATCTTCCTTGGTATATGCTGTAGTGGGGAGTATATGTGGAGTTGTACTCATTTTTGGAGGCACTACAGGTTTGTCATCTGGGTTAACTGAAGAGCTGAAGTTCTCAGCAGATTTTACAACTCCAGTTGGCTCATTTTTAGACAGTTTCTTGGAACGTTCGTATTCTTCTTTGGCTTGAAGCCATGCTTGAACCAGTTGTCTACTTGGGGCACATTTGCAAGGCATAATCACAATTTTTTTATCTTCAGCCATTTTAGAGCTATTACTTGACCCTTTATTGACCACTGCCTGGCCATTGCGAAGGGGTGACCCTGGTCTCGGATTCTGAGTCATTGCTGAGAATGCTGTTTTCCACAGACGAAGTCCTTCCAAGGAAAAGTCTCCCTCAAACTCAGCCAGATCATTTGGAAGTCGAGTCTCTACCATGAGAAGCCGTCCACCGATCTCCCTATAAACAACATATTTTAGAACAACTGTTTTGTCTCAAAGAGCAATTACCAAAATATTTAGCTCCCTATCCCAGAGATTTTCTTAAAGTCGCTTTTGGATTCTTAAAAATGCCCATTTCTTCCCTCTCTATTCCCTTTCCCTACATGTTTTATGCAGGTAAACTCTCTTTAGTCTTAATATGCTTTTTGTCACAGGTATATGCTACTGATTAATTTCCTTTAGAGGGAATCATCAATACCAGGGAAAAGGTATTTTTTGTTTTAAATTCCCCATGAAGCCTTCTCTTCTTCAAGATGTCACAAACTGATCACATTCTTTTCCTCTACTCAACTTTCCACCGTCACCACATATGAATAAAAACAATGGAAAAATTTATCATTAGAAATTACATCCCTGCATTCATTTTATCTATAGCCTCTCTAAACATTCTCTATAGCTACAGGAGTCTAATAAAAATCAGTCAGTTCAAAAATATCTTTGTACTCCTTTTCCCCTCAAACATTAAAAAAAAAAATCACACACAATTAAGATAAATTACCTTAATTCTTTCTCCCCTCTACGTAGTAAGGTTTAACACTAACACAAGAACTTTAAGTTGGGAGAGCCCATGAAATACATAGCATAAATGTTGATAATGTATGTGTACCTGGGGAACCACTATTAAAAGGTAGCCTGGTTTAGTTTTCAATAGTTATTAAGTATCAAACTAAACCTCTTTCTCTAACATATATCCACTGGCACGATTTCTGTCTCCTGTAGCAAGAGAAGTCTACTTCTTTTTCCTTATGGTACCTCTTTCATGGATATAAAGATGAGTTCTTAGTTTTTTTCAATTACTTCTCCTAGGGCATGTTTTTTCCAAACATCCTCGTCATTCTCTACATAAAACTCAATGAACTAGATTCACGTTTTCTGATTTGGAGCTGAATGAAGGGTTGCCACAGTTCCTTTTCCCCTTTATGTTGGCAAGACTTTGGTCTTTATTAGCTAACTCCGTAAGTAAAATCTAGCACCTTTCCTGCACCTACCTTCCACCTATATGAAAAATTAGAAGCAGAATTATCGCTACTAAAGAAAATGAGTACATGTTATGGGACACAGCCAACTCTAATATCAATTATACAGAGATCATAATGAAGTAAAAAATAACAAAGATTGGCGAGGTGTGGTAAATTTAGCTCTCTCGAATTTTGTCAGCAGCGTGGTAATTGCTACAATTCATATCATAATATATATCAAGTGCCTTAAATTTTTTAGTAATTCTACTCCTAAGGCTATATGGAAAAACGCCAAAATACAAGAAATGCTTCATAAAGAAACAATAATCACATAATTATCTATCGTGCCAGAATAGGGAACAAACTTTCTGTCCAATAATATATACATATAAGATGATTGTTATGTAGTCATTAAAATGTTTCAAGAAACTCATACATTTAGGAAATCTTTATAGTAAGTGAAAAAATCTACATAAAATACTATTACTGTAGTAAGATCACATTTCACAAAATAAAAACTATACACTTAAAAAAATTTAAAAATACATTAAAATATTAAGAGCAGTTGTTGTTAGGTAAAGAAATGGCATGATTTTTATTCTTTTATAGCTCCTAAATTTACTGTACTGATTAGTTTTGTATGAAAAACTGTTTTTCAAAAATAATGACTATCATCCTTTTATTTCAGCTGTAGGAACAGTCTCAAAGTTGGACAATAACAGCAACACAGTTAATGACAAACACATGGCAAGTTAACAGATAATTAAAAATTAGATGTGTAAGGCCAAGGCAGAAAAAATAGTTCAATTAAAAAATATACCATAAGCACTACTGATAAAGCTAAAGCCCCCCAAATAATGGAAACTAATGTCTAAGGAACAGACATTCATACAACCTGGAGTTAAATACAGAGAAAGAGTCCCAATTGTGTTAAAAGATCACATATAGGTACTAAGCAAAATAAAACTGTAAAACTGTGTATTAGGAAGGGAAGGGAGGAAATTGTCTTCAAGTTTTTAGAGGAGGAAACTTCTACCCTATATTTCCTGATCACTTTTTCTCAACCCCTTCTTAAGCAGACTCCTACAAGAATTACTGCTGATCTGCTGGGTAAAAACCTGGCATTCACTGTGTCTTTTTCTACTAGGATCAGGAACATGGTGCTGCTGAAGGGTAGTGTACACACTGGTATGGTTTCTTGCTTTAGCTGTCTCTTCATATTCTCTTCCATCATTTAGACTAAGTTAAGTCGGCCTCCTCTGCTTCTGACTGGATGGCTGAAATGAATTGCCCTGTCCTTGCAACTGGTTAGGTAAATGAGATCACAGACACAGGGGGGCAGGAACAAAAATCATCACTTAAACGACCTGGATTAAGTCATGTTCCCTAACTTAGTTCATATCAGTTACGTTTTAACTTGGTGATGCAAGAGGTACAGAACACCTACTTAACTACTGGTTTATAAATAAACCAGAATTGATGCCTTTGCATTTTGCTATTGGCTGTGTGTGTGCATGTGTGTGCGTGTGTGTGTGTGTGTGTGTGTGTCTATGCATCTGTCTGCTGCCTCTCCGAAAAGATTCTTTAAAAAAAAAGAAAGGAGAGATAAGGGGAAGTGAAGTCCATCTTGCATCTCTAATAATTCTACAAATAGTAACAATATGATTGAAGATGTGGCAACATGAATAGAAAGTGATGTATTATAATACAAATTTAAAATAATCTTCATTTAGAGATATAGCATATAAGTACTTAAAACATATATGCTCATTTTCAAACATGTTTAAGAAATCAAGTTCTTTTGAAAACTGTAAAAGTTTACAATTTTAGAAACATATTTTAAAAACAATAAATGTACTTTTCAAGTATTAATGACATCTTTTTTTTATGACATCCTTCTTAATCTGGCATCATGTCACAGTGAGCACCTGCATCTCTCATCCTTAATGCTGACACAGTGTTAAGAGTAGATCTAAGACCAACACTCATCAACTTAAAGTTCTCACCATCCAGCTAGTTTGTGAATTTTCCCAAAAGTCCGTAATTATGAACAGCTTTTACAACAATTTACTTATAAATACAGTCTATTACAGCCAGAAAACTAGCAGTTGGGTACCAGTGTTACATTCGTTATAGTTATTCAGAGTGACTCAAAGGAAAAAATAATTCTGATTACCTGGGCTTTTCTGGTACATCAGAAGGATTACTGCAAAATGGTTCCTGGTAAATAGTTTCTGAGAGGTCATGATCCAGCAAAGTTGCCATAATTTCTTCCCTACTTGGTGGGGACATAAGTGGTTTCAGAATGTGAGCAGTTCGAGGGGTGAAACTGCCGTTTTTAGATTGTGAGGGAGAGCTGGTAGACCTTGGGGAGCTATCAGGAGTTGGTGTTAACATATCATTGTTTCTTGACACATACAATTCTAAATCTTCAGAGGCTGCATCCACAAGTTCACCATCAGGGGACGATAGTATTGTAGTAAAAGAGGTATTGACTGAGTCAAGAGACTGTTGCATCTCTTTTCTGGTATGACCTTGAATCCAGTCTGAAGTACCTGGCTGTGAGAGGCTAAGAAACACTTCTTTGCTTACTGAACTCCTACTCAATCTGGACTTTTCATTTAGACAGTCCTCTGCCTGCTGGACACAGAAAGAATCCATTATTGAATTAGAGCGAGTTGTTAGAGGATGAAAGCTACTTTTCCACTGGTTATGGCGATGATTCTCATTGTTATCTATGGATGATTTCTCAAATAGTTCAGGACTTAGAGTACTAGATCTAATCCACGAGGTTGAGTCGGAGGCATGATGTTTGTCTTCATCACACTTCTGGTTATCATGACTTAAAAACTCATTTTTTTCTATAGCTTGTCCTGGGAAAAGATCCTGAACTGCATCACTTAGGAACTTCTGAGGCAAATTCTGATCAGCTGGGACAAACTGACTTCCAGAATAAAAACTACAAAATCCAGTTTGACCTATTGTATTAATATCAAAATTATAATTATGTTCAGGAGACAAGCTATCTTCAAGTGAATAACAACTCTCAAAACCTGGATCTGAAAAAAAGATGGGACTATCATCTGATAGAGAATTATCCAACTGGACAGAGTTTTGTAAATTTAGAGAGTCTACTTTAATAAGTTTGGGAATTTTTTCTTTAGGTTTCGTACTTCTTGGGGTTCGAGGTTTTCTTGAAGATGTTACTGATCGTGTTCTTTTAACTGTTTTGTTTTGCTCGAGGGAACCAGAAATATTTTTGTTTGGTTGATGTTTATTAGATAATGGGTCTTGCATAATATTTGCATTTTGTGCTTTCTGCTGTCTTTTCTGTAACAATTCTTTTAGAACTGCCAGTCCAGACTGGCCTTCACCAAATGCTGAAGGTGTTGACACATTTCGACTTTTACACTGAGAAAGTGCTTTGGTTTGTGAAATTGCTTCTGACAACGACCTCTGTTTTACTCTTTCAGGTTTAAAATTTGACATATCTAAAATAAAGCCCCTTTGTTTTTGCTCCCATGCTATTTGTTTGATTGGACTTCTTAAGGAAGTTACAAAGCAATTATTAGGCATTTGGCTTTCCTCTGCAGCTGCATTTCCTGGAGAACAAGTTTCGTTGTGCTTTGACTGTTCTGACCCGCACACAATCTGCTGCTGACTGTCTTTGCAATGCAAAAAATTAGGGGCATATGCCTGGTCTGGCTTTGATTCTAAAGAATTACGATATTCATTTAACTTTCCGATAGATGACAAATAGTTTTTTTGTGTATTTGCATTCTCTTCTGTCTTTGGAGACGTTATACCCGAAGATATTTGTGTATTCTGTGCTACCTGAGACAAGTGGTTGGAAAGATCAAATATATTTTTTTGAATCAAGGTTGATTCCTTTAGAGTAAACATAGCACTTTGATTATGAGACCTCTGAACATTAATTTTTGAGATTCCAGGTCCCAAAGAACTACAAACAACTGATGAACGCAAATCATCCCGTGAGCTGGGGAATGTTTGCAAATCTACAGGCTTCTTGCTTTCTAAAAAAGAAGAAAAGCAGCCAGACAAATTCTGTTGTGCATGAATTCCAGTGGGCAGGGGAGCAGAAAGGGGATGATCTATAGTGGAGCCCATTAGTGACACATCTTTCTGTTTAAAAAGTAGTTGAGAGCCTCCAGAACTATTTGAGGTCTCAGACACATTCTGATGTTTCAGCACAAACTTAACTTCAGCACCAGGCTGAGATTTTTTTTTCATCTTTAATTGTTATATGCTTTCTTGACATACCTTTCTCATTTGTTTTTTGTTTCTGTTTTGCTCTCGGTTTCTTTTTTCCATCATCTCCTACTTTATTTGTCTGATTTCGTTTGTTCCTTTTCTTAGTAACTACAGAGGGATTAACAAGTTTAGTTTTCGATTTCTTAACCTGCGCTCTTGCTCGACTATTTTTTTCCACACGAGAATTAGCAGTCTTGTTAATACATGCATTAGGACCCTTAAAAAGCATTGTTTCTTTATCTACAGCAGCCATCATTTCTTCAGCTCTTGGATCTGTGGGAGACCAGCAGCGAGGGGGAGAAGAATTTATGGGACTTGTGCTTCTTTCAGAAAGAAAACCTAGTTTAGACATAACATCACTATAATTCAAGTCACAGTCTTCGGTTTCAGCATTGTAAGATGGTGAGGGAGGAGACAGGATAGCATGTGATCGTTTTCGCCTAAAAGACAAAGTTCTTTTAATATTTTCACTATTTGTCCTTTGTTGCTTACCAGTTTTTTTCTTAGCAGACTTATGTTTTGATTTTCTTCTGTGACTTTTCTTTGGTGTTAGTGGATAAATGGGATATTTGGTTGCAGGAGAGTCAGGAACTTTTGGCCAAAAATCCTTCAAAGGTGCAAGCTTCTTATACAGTTCCATTTTTTCCTCTGTCAATATAACTTGTTTTTCTTTAGAGTCTATTTTTCCTAGCTTCACAAGCATATTTTTTCTCCCTCTAAATCTGTTAATAATAATATACTTTATGATGACAGGGGGTAGCTTTTTAGACATTTTTCTTCGTTTTCGAGATTTGAGAGTTCCATCTAAACTTTCACCAATTTCCATGGAATGAGGTAGGCTAATTTTCGAGTTGTGTGTTACAAAACTTGATTCACTATCTTCAGTCTCATAATTTACCTTGCGTTTGGCTCTAAGTGTATATTTATTTCCATACAATCCAAAGGACTGCTCAGTTTCTAAGGTTCCATCTCCAAAGTGACAGTCTATAAAACTGTCTATGGGTGTTTTATTTTCAAAAGCTCCGCGGGTGACTTTAATTAAATCACTGGCCAATACATTATCCTTCTCAGGATTACTATTACAAGGATTATTTTGTATACAATTATCTTTTGTGGATACAGTCTCACTAGTTTTGGTAGAAGTCTCTTGATGACCTATAAGCTTCTTTTTATTAATTTTTAACCGGGACTGTTTACTGCTGGGTTGTAGTTTGTATGTGACAGGAGAGAGTTTCTGTGGTCTACTCAGACAGTTAGATAGAACAACACTGGGAAAAAACATATAATGTGCTGCTTGCTGGCTGAGGCTTGGCTTTTCTGTTTTATGTTCCTGAAACTCTTCATATCTAATTTTAAGTTTATTTAGCCCACTTTCATCAGCAATGCTATCAAGAGAATGTACCATAGTTCTATTCTCTCCTGAGCATGATAGCAATTCACAATTTTCAGTTAATGATGAAGGGAATAAACTATTCAGAGCTGTGCTGTTTCCTTTTTCATTTCCTTCAGAGGGTAATTTATTTTTTGAATGACTTAGGTCAGAAAAGTTGAAAGAATTTTTGCCCAATGTATTTTCACTATTATGACGGTTCATGTGTATAAAAGGGGTATCCTTATCAATTTTTCTAATATTGGTATACTTTCTACTTGGTACTTGTCTTGGAACAGATGGAATATCTTCTTCATAATCAAAAATACTACTTTCACAGGAAGATACTGGGAGGATATCTTTCTTACTACTTTCTTTATGAGAGTTTTCTGAATGGACAGAACTGCTCAAAGATCCAGGGTATTTCATAGAGTAAGTGCTTTCATTCGTAAAAGAAGCAACTGAATGATCTATACATTTTTCTATGTTGTTTGGCTGTGGAAGGTCTTCAATTAAATCTTCCTTGTTCAAAACATGGGAAGAAAGGGCACTTGTGTGTTTACACTGAAAGGTAATCTTAGCAGAAGATGGGGGTTCTAATGTAGCAGCATCTTTGTGAAAGATGGAAGGTTTTACTGATAGCTTGCTCGTTGCAATCACAGAAGAGTGGGTCCTAGAATTTTCGTTGTTCAAGGGATTGTCTGAAATGGGGAAAAGAATTTATTTCACTTCTGTGCTTTTAATTTTTAAAATATTTTCCCACACTA
Source organism: Nyctereutes procyonoides (assembly GCF_905146905.1). Taxonomy (NCBI): domain Eukaryota; kingdom Metazoa; phylum Chordata; class Mammalia; order Carnivora; family Canidae; genus Nyctereutes; species Nyctereutes procyonoides. The sequence goes on from NW_026575051.1 coordinate 67,934,677, forward strand.
TCACATGAAAGAAACTGTATGAAATTAAGTTTCTATATTTAAAATGGTTATCTCAACAAAAAGGTCACTCCTATCATTAACATAGTAACTCAATCTAAAATAGTCAAGAGTCAGTTACACTTGATTATTAGTCATTATTTTAATTACATATTCCTTTGATCAGAAATAAATTATATTAGGGGTGCCTGGGTGGCTCAGTTGGTTGAGCATCTGACTCTTGATTTCAGCTCAGGTCATAATCTTAGGGTCCTGGGATGGAGCCCTGCATCAAGCTCTGCATAGAGTGTGGAGCCTGCTTGAGATTCTCTTTCTCTCCTCCCCTTGCCCCTCCTCCTGCTCATGCTCTCTCTCTCAAAACAAAAAATATTTTTAAAAAAGAAATAAATTGTGGGGATCCCTGGGTGGCACAGTGGTTTGGCACCTGCCTTTGGCCCAGGGCGCGATCCTGGAGACCCGGGATCGAATCCCACATCGGGCTCCTGGTGCATGGAGCCTGCTTCTCTCTCTGCCTGTGTCTCTGCCTCTCTCTCTCTCTATCATAAATAAATAAAAATTAAAAAAAATTAAAAAAATAAATTGTATTAATATTCAGTGTCTTTGTGAGGAACAGGGAAAAATACTATCAGCTTGAAAAATTTTCATAAAATATGCTTCTTTGTATTATCACTTCAAATAAGCTGAGCATTTTTTTCAAGTTTTTATTTAAATTCCAGTTAGTTAACATCTGAGCATATTTCTTAGTTTCTTATGCTACTTAAACATTAACATGATAAACTATTTAAAGTTTATGAAGTTTTAAATCAGTGATTTACAAATGTTATCCTCTTAGAAATGAGAAATAATCATATATCCACATTCTTTAAAAAACAAAATCTTGGAGAAGGACAAAATGTAATAGATAGTATTGTCAGAGCCTCACACTTAGCCAATTTTATAAGTGTGATTACAGTTTTAAAATCAAATACATTTTTAATCACTAAATCAAGAAATGCCCTCAGTATATTAGTTTACTTACCACTATTTTCATCTGCAGTTCCATCTAACTGAGGTATAGAAAGATTGGCCAGAAGCAAACTGTTATTACTCCATTCCATTTCTTCTTCTGAGGATGAATCATCTTCTTCAGTTGAGCTTCTATGGGTATTTCTACACAGTGACCTAGAGAATATTAAGATTCACTAGTGATTATGATCATAGAAAAAAGATTAAAAATTTTTGCCTAATTTGATGTTATAATAGTAAAATTGAAAAGATCTGAAAATTATAATTTTCAAAAGAAAAGCAGATTTATTTTGCTTTAGTATCATGTCCTATAAAAAGTTATTGCAGACAGACTTAGAATTCTTTTCATGTGACCTAGAAGATACCATCATTCCTGTATCCAAAACTCCACAATATCCTGGATTATTGTATCTAATCATGTTCTTCCTTATAGTCTCCCCTTCATCCTATCATTAGATATAGACATATAATAGCATGGGTGAGATCCCAATAACTTCTAAAAAGGTGGCATCCCAGTATATTTTTAAGAGGTGTCCACAAATATACTATCTCTACATTGTGACTGGAAAAAAACAAAGAGGTAAGCAAGTGGGTACTTAGGTCAGACTGAAAGAGAAAACGGGGATCAGAGAGGGGCTAGAAAGTGGTACAAGTGTTGAGTCAACCCCAGCAGTGGCTATGAGCGGGTTCCTAAGGAATTCAGATGCACTGTGAAGTCCAGATAGATACTCTCTTCTGGTTTCATCTCTTATCAATTTAAATTTTTTCACTAGGTCCTAGCTTGATACTTTCCTTTCTATCTGGATGGGCAAACTTAACTTTCTATCCATACCTAAGTTTTTCTCTCTTTCATCTCAAACACTTGAAAATGTCCCTTAATTATACATACAACAGTTTCTCCATTTAGCCTTTACAAAATCACAATTTGTCCCGAAAGAATTATTAGAGGTCATCTAGTCCACCTTTCTACTCAATGCAAAAATCTTATTTTTAACAAATAACAAAATCTCTACTTTTACATTCTCAATGCAAAAGGCTTGCTGTCTCATAGGTTAATCTCCTCCACTGTTAATTATTAGTGATTTTCTTCCTTTATTACACAAAACTTTCCAACTTCCACACATTATTTCTGTTTTTGTCCTTTGTTGCTATATGTAGCCTGTCTATGCTATTTTCCACACAACTCTAAGATATTTGAAGGCATTTATCATTTGTTCCATAATTCCTCTCTAATTAGACTAAACATCATCTATTCCTCCTCCTGTTCTTTAAAAGTGACGGTGTTCACAGATCCTTTTCTTCCTCTCCTTTCCCTTTCCTGTCCTTTCTTAGGATTCTTAAAATACGGTACTCAGGTCAGAATATAACATCCAAATACAATTAATAGACTCCTTTTTTAGACCCTATACTTCTATTTTTTAATCTCTAATATGCATTTATGAAATGTTTCGGTTTGTTTTCTCAAGGCTGACTTGGGCATGGTTTTCACAGAATTGGTCTAATCAATAAACATATAAACATTAATTAATCATGGGACAAACCATGCCTATTATTTTAAACAAAATGACACTACTGATAACAAGTAGATAGTGACTTTCTAAGAATTTTATATATTTGAATGCATATCTACTTAATACAGGTATAAAAGTATAAACAGCTTAAACAAGATATCTAAACTGTAGAAAAAAATGCTAATGATACATTGAAGGTAAAATCAAAGAAACAATACCAAAATAAAATAATCAAGAAAGAGAAAAACTAATGGAAATAAGAAGTGAAATGCCACAAGATCAAAAAGAAATATCAAATAGTCAATACTCTGCTAAATATGAAACAAGCGATCCAATTTATTACAGCAACTTAAATATAGCAAGTAATACTGTAATTATTTCATTAATAAAATCCAAAATCTTTAGAATAAATGTTATCCTAGGTACAGCTGGTAGCCAATAATTAAATTCACTATTTTGGCAACCATACAACACTAAAGACTTATTATGCCCTTAATAAACTAAAACCATGGTTCCCATAGAAATCGTGAAGCCAAGAATGAAGGTCTACGTAGTCTGTATTTATAAAGCTGACTGCCTGAATCTAAACATATGACTCTATACTTTATTGGGCATCACCTACTTAGTTTATAGGTATTTTTGAATCTATATTCTGTCATCCAATGAATTACCAATCTCTAATATTTGTGACAATCTCAATCCAACCTAGCATGATACATAGCATTCAAGCACTGAAGCTGTTTTTAAATGCAATGTAAAGTCATTTAAGTTCTTGTGAACTCATCTAATTGGTCACAACTGCCGTATATATTCTTATATACAAGGATGTTACTTATGTAAGACTTTGCTAAATGTGTGGTTGAAATTAAGACTCAATATAATATTCCCTTAAGCAATATTTAAAAAGGATATAGAGACTAATGAAGGTTCCTGATATTCTCTGCTTCCTTTTTCTAAGTGCCCATAAAATGTTTATTTAATAATCATAATTATTACCCCTATTATAAAGGAGGACTGGAGGCAAGGAGACCAGTTAAAAAATGAATCACAGTATTCCAGATAAATGATTAATGAAGTCCCAAACTAGGATATTACCTTGGGAAGGACATGGGGTGGAAGGACAGAACACAGGGGGGCAAGTAAAATACAACACTGAAGTTGCAAATTTCCAGAAGTTGGGGGGGGGGAAGAGGAGGGAATTTAGAACAGAGAAACAAGAACAAAACCATTTTATAGGTAGATGTAGTTGAGTCATTTTCCAGTAGGATATTTCATGGAAAGACTAAGTTTATACTACAAAATTGAAAAAACTTACAGAAAAGCTACAAAAATTTTACGTCTTTCACCTAATTTTTTTTTTAACAGATAGGAAATATGGACTAAAGACATTTTATGACACTGTTGAAAGTCAAATCTATCAGGAAATCAAACATTGATTCTGTCTGGTAGCATTAGTTCTTCAAAGGTCAGGGCTGAGCCTTTGAATGATTATCACTGTCACAGCAAAGGAAACGGAGTACATGAAACTAGGAAAAGTATGAAATAGTATTTTGCAGGTTTGGAATTCTCCACTCATAGAATGAAAATTGGAATTCTTTGTAGGAGCATACTATGAAAATATAGAAGGGTTCTGATGTATGCCCTGATAACAAAGAAGGGATAAGAAACTTTATTTTTTATATTAAGCAGTATTGAGAAACTAGAGCAAATACCACATGTATATTTCACATTTATATGGATTAACCTCTTTCACCCTTTAAAAATGACTTTGGGGGTGAAAATTTCAAACAAAGAGTTCAGAAGTTTCAGTACTGTCTGTATGAGTTTAAAGGAGAGGTATATTCATTATTTTGGGTTCAGACACCTAATCTTTTTCTACACACAGAGCCATCTTATTCATTTAGCTTGAGAAATGAACCAGAACACTGGTGTCTGTTTCTGAGACTCTTATTTTTAATATTTAATTTCTTCAGTCTAATCAGACCTAAAGGCTATTCCTTGTCTTCAACCTGACTCTGTAACTGTTGCTGTAACCTGTAACAGTTTAACTCTCAAAGGGCATTCTTTTCCTCAGGTTCAGGTATAAGGAGGCACTTCTACTTTGCCCCATTTATTATCCACATATATTAATACTACATCTGTAATTTCTAAAAGATTTATAGAGGGAGAGGGAACTGGAGGAAGTGGTCAAAAGGTACAAACTTACAGTTATTAGATAAATACTATGGATATAATGTACAAGATGAGGACTATAGTTACCATTCTTGTAGGATTAAAAAGGAAAGTTGTTAGAGGGAATCCTTAGAGTTCTCATTACAAGCAGAATTTTTTTCCCTTTTTTCTCTCCATTTCTTTTATTTTATCTATATGAAATGATGAATGTTAACTTCTTTGTGGTCATGATTTCATAATGTATGTGAAGTCAAATCTTTATGCTGTACAACTGAAACTCATAAAGTGATGTAAGTCAATTACATCTCAATAAAACTTGAAAAAAAACCCACTTTAGTTTAATCTTTTAATAAAACTTGAAAAAAAAACACCTAGATTTAATATTTTTAAGTGTAGCAAAATCTTATTTTGCTTAGAATATGAAGTTTAATGCCATATGAAAAACAAAGCACTACTTTAAAGGGATTTAAAAGAAGACAATTTAGTTTACAAGGTATTTATATTATGAATAATAGTAAAAATAATTTCTAATTAAAGAGCAGTGATAATTACAGCAGGAAATGATTAAAGTAACTGAAATAGCTAAAAAGTTACCTCTTTTTGGCACAAGGTTCTTCAATATTGCTGTCCCATCTCTGAGACATCACCAAACTAAGCTCCATTTCTTCTTTTTCAATCTGTGGTTCATTTTCTTCATCATCACTATTTTGGGGATTTTTAGTGTTTCCAAAGAAATGACATGGTGATGGCATCCTATTTCTTCCCCCCTGATATCCATCATTTTCCAAACCAGCAAGAAGACGTACCAGAGCCTCATCAGGACTACTGTCCACTATAAAACAAGTGAAGCATCACTAACACATAACTTTTCTAAATAATACAACAATTCAGATCAATTACAAAACAAAAAAAAAATTAACAGATCCTAGCACATACTGAAAGAATACAGCTATTGTAAAGACTTTTGTGTTGATGTAGCTCTTTTATCAAAGTGTGATCATCCTTGGACTCTGCATTAAGAGGGTTTTGTGTCCTTGTTAAAAGGAAGATTCCCAGAACCCATCCTCTATCTCTTGAATCAGAATTTCCAAATTAGGACCCAGGAACATGCATTTTAATAAGCTGTCCAAGTTCTTACTGCACAATTAAGCTTGAGGAGGCACTAAACTAAATAGGGTCAACAGTGTTCAAAACAAAATTAAAATACATGATAAATATATGAATTAATGCTAAGGAAGAAGTGCCTTAAAAACAATACATATGAACACTTTATGGTCACTTAAGTTTTATTTAGCTTGCAGGATGGCTAAATGAAACCTATGGTTGAAAAACACAAGAGGGCTTTACTTAAAAAACCTTGAAGACTACAATGAAATGCTACTTCATATGCACTACACTTGCCAAATCAAAGACAAGTATTAAGTATTGACAACAAAATGGAAGACACTGGAACATTCCTACATTGCTGGTCAGACTTAAAATGGTACAGCAGCTTTGGAAAAAAGTTTGATGGTTTGTTAAAATGTTAAACATAGTTACCGTATGATAGAGCAATTCTACTCTTGGTATATAGCCAAGATAGCTAAAAACATGTCCACATAAAAATCTATACATGAATAATTACAGCAACATCATTTGTAATTGCCAAAAAAGTGTAAACAACTCACATATCCATCATCTGAAGAATGGATAAATGAACTATGGTATATCCATATGATGGAATATTATTCAGTGGTGAAAAGCAATGAAGTACTGATACATGCTACAACTTGGATGAAACTTGAAAACATTATGCTAAGTGAAAGAAGCCACAAACAAAAGGTTATATTATTCCAATTATATGAAATGACCTAAATAGGTAAATCCAGTAAAAAAGAGAATAGATCAGTGGTTACCAAGAGCTGAGAGGAGAGAAGAATGAGGAGCGACTGCTAATGGCTATGGGATTGCTTTTTAGGGTGATAAAAATGTCCTGGAATTAGACAGTGGTAATGGTTGCAAAACTCTGTCAACATGATAAAAATCAATGTACTGGGAGTGCCTGGGTGGCTCGGTCAGTTAAGTCTCTGCCTTTGGCTCAGGTCATGATTTCAGGGTCCTGGGATTGAGCCCTGCATCAGGCTCCCTGCTCAGCAGGGAGTCTGCTTAACATTCTCCCTCTCTGCCTCTCTGTTCTCCCTCTGCTTGTGCTCATTCTTTCTCTCTCTCTCAAATAAATAAACAAACATATAAATAAATACCTTTTAAAAAAAGTCACTAAACTGTACACATTAGAAGGTAAATTTTCTGGTATGTGAAATATCTCAATAAAAGGTATTATTAAAAAAAGATGGGGGGTTGTGCCTGGGGATCTCAGTCAGTTAAACATCCTACTCTTAGTTTCAGCTCAGGTCATGATCTAGGAGTAGGGAGATCAAGCCCCACACTGGGCTTCACGCTCTGCAAGGAGTCTGCTTGAGATTCTCTATCTTCCTCTCCCTTTGCTCCTTTCCCCCTGTGCACACACTCTCTCTAAAATAATAAATAAACCTTTAAAAAAAAAAAAAAGACCATGAAGATAGAGGTTTTTTTTTAAAGCTAATACACGTTTTCAGGTTTTCCTCATTGACATTAAAGAAACTGCTTATATTATGCTACCAAATATAAGGCAAAAATAAAGATATTTGCTTAAAAGAGCCATTTTGGCAAAGAGCTCTTCTTAAACCTAAAACTGCAGTTCATTTTTCCTATTTTATTCTTTTTAAAAATATTTTATTTATTTATTCATGAGAGACAGAGAGAGAGAGAGAGAGAGAGAGGCAGAGACACAGGCAGAGGGAGAAGCAGGCCCCATGCAGGGAGCCCAATGTGGGATTCGATCCTGGGTCTCCAGGATCACGCCCTGGGCTGAAGGTGGCGCCAAACCGCTGAGCCACTGGGGCTGCCCTCCTATTTTATTCTTAAAATAAGATTAATATTAGCAGGGACGCCTGGGTGGTTCAGCAGTTGAGCGGCTGCCTTCGGCCAAGGGCGTGATCCCGAGGTCCTGGGATCGAGTCCCACATCGGGCTCCCTTCGGGAGCCTGCTTCTCCCTCTGCCTGTGTCTCTGGCCTCTCTCTCTCTGTGTCTCTCATGAATAAATAAAATCTTAAGATTAATATTAACAAATGAATTATAGATATTTGACTCTCAGTTCTTTGACACTGAGATTGCACTTTTGCAACCTTAGGCAACGTGGAATTTATCTACTGATGATACATTCTATTTGCCTAATGTAATGAAATAAGGATATGTTTCTCTCAGCCTTTTTTTCAATTCATTTATTTTCTCTGTCATTTGTCAAATGTCCTTCATTTTCTTTCAGTTGCTTATTTTTTCTTTGGATCATTGCTTTCTGCATTTGCCATTCATTTATAAAGGAAAAAACTTTTCTACTCTGGTCTCAATTTTTTTTTTTTTTAAAGATGTTATTTATTTATTCATGAGAGACAGAGAGAGACAGAGGGGAGGGGGGCAGAGACACAGGCAGAGGGAGAAACAGGCTCCAAGCAGGAAGCTTGATGCAGGACTCTATCCCGGGACTCCAGGATCATGCCCTGGGCGGAAGGCAGGTGCTAAACCACTGAGTCACCCAGGGATTCCTCAAATGTTCTTAATATAGGACTGTATACAATAATTTTGGTATTGTTCCTAGTCAATTTGTTTTCCATTCAAGTGAAAATGAAGATAACAGAGACGACACTGTAGAAAGCTAAGAACACATTTGATACTCTCTCTCATTTGATACAATAAAAATGAAGAAATAGTTTACAAAAAAAAACAAAATCATTAAAACAAGCAAAACAAGAGACATGAAATTCAATGACATCTCACTTTTTGCAATGAAATTTTAAATAAATTTCTGAAAAAGATGTCAATAATGTAGATTATATTAATGAAATGAAATCTAGTAAATGCCTTACGGTGCTAATGAAAATGCATTTAGGGAAACGTAAAGACATGCAGAAATAACTGTCATGGTCTACATTAGCCAAAAATTAATGGCATAAAAAGATTGTCCAGGGAAATTTCTGATACTCACCAAGAAAGAATTATGGTATTTAATATACTCAACTTTGGAGAATTTTAAGTCAAAACAAATGCATTTCCCCCTAAAGCAATAGGATTTTCGTCCAACCAAAGTTTAAAAAAAAAAAGGGGGGGGGGAGGGATTATTTTCTTTCACAAATGTTTTTTAGAAAAAACTGTGTAGAAAACAAAAAACAAAGCTACTTCATTTAATTCAAGGCTTTATTTTATACTTACAGTAAGGATTTATTGAACATGTAACACTAGCCTCTTCAAACCAAAGGAAAAATACTGCCTCACATAACATACTTTCATTGATTAGAATATACTGAAAATTTATGGTAGAATTGTTACTTACGGAAAACAGGTGACTCACTCAGTCTTTGGGTCAAAGGCTGAAAAGTCTGACTATTTTCCATGAGGTTCAAAATTGCTTCTTCATTAATGAGAGCTTCCTCCACTTTGTACACAGCGTGACCTTAAGAAGACAAAGAATACAGAAACATTAAAGCAATCACTTAAATTTAAAATTTATTATTTAGATTTGTGTAAATTAGGAAGCATGACAATACAAACCTATTTAAAATCTTCAAGTGTTAGTGATATATATTAAATAAGAACATAATAAAACTTAGTAAAAGCCACAGGAATATCTAAACAGTCACTTGGAGTAATTTAAAAAACCAACCAACCAACCAACCAACCAACCAACCAAAGGCACCGGGGTGATACAGTCTGTTAAGTTTCTGACTCTTGGTTTCAGCTCAGGTTATGATCTCAGGGTTGTGAGGAGACCTGCATTGCTCTGTGCTCAGTGAGGAGTCTACTTAAGACTTTCTAGCCCTCCCCCCCTCCTCTTGCTCACATTCACGGGCGTGTACTCGCTCTCAAATAAATACATCTTTAAAAAAACTTTAAAAATCCTCCAAGCCTCCCAATCTGCAAATCACTACATATTTTATAATCTTTTTAGCCTCTTTGGTCCTACCTAGTTTGTATAGTTAAATTACTCAGATTAAAATTATCGCACATTAAAATATATAAAAGGAAAAGAGTAGTACAATTCTTTATTCTCTATGGTTTAAAAATGACAAATTAATTTTAAATTTCTCGGCTTTCAACTCATGATCTAAAAATTTGTCTTACAACATATGATTTTTCTAAGTCTAATTTGAATAGCTGGATTAAATAATTTTAAGAATAGATAAAATGAGTCTTATAATCTAGTGAAAGGAGAGGCAAAAGGCAAACAGGAAATAAAACTCCATAGCAGGAAATGGAAGTCAGTTAGAGCTAATTGGAAAACAGTTCTATTTTTTCTGCTTCTGATATTCCAGACTTTTAAATCTTTTTTTTTAATTTTTATTTATGATAGTGAGAGAGAGAGAGAGAGAGAGAGAGAGAGAGAGAGAGGCGCAGAGACACAGGCAGAGGGAGAAGCAGACTCCATGCACCGGGAACCCGACGTGGGATTCGATCCTGGGTCTCCAGGATCGCGCCCTGGGCCAAAGGCAGGCGCCAAACTGCTGCGCCACCCGGGGATCCTGATATTCCAGACTTTTAAAGAACTAGGTGCTTTCAATGGTTTTTAAAAGAATGAAAACCTCCAGGAAGAAGTATTCTTAACACATTTTAGGACATATTGGGCTAATAAAGAGCATTTAATCAAAACAAAAGAATAAACAAACAAAACCTGAGGAAAAACAGCTCATCCTCAAACAAAAGACAACGGAAAAAATCCGTAAAAACAAGAGCTGGTTCTGAGAAACTAGTAATAAAGTAGACAAGCTTGTCAGGAATGATCAAAACAAAATAGAAGGCATAAATAATGTTAGAAATAAAAGGGGAAGTACCAAAAATAAAAGAAAGATGTTAAACTATGAACAACTTGACATAAAAAAACATGGAAAAATCAGATAAAATGGGTAATTTCTTAAGGAAAATAGATATAAAACCTAATTCAAACAAACAGAAATCTTGAGGGGTGCCTGAATGGCTCAGTAGGCTAGGTGACCAACTCTTGGTTTTGGCTTGGGTGGTCCTCTCAGGGTTGTGAGACTGGACCCTGCTCGGGCTTCACAATTAACGAGCGGAGTTTGCTTGAGATTCTTTCCCCCCTTCCTCTACCCCTTCCTTCACCCATGCCCTTGCTCAGGCACACACTCTCTCTCAAATGAATGAATGAATGAATGAATGAATGAATGAAAATAGAAATCTTGAGTAGACCTGCAACAGTAATGGAAATCCAATTAGTAGTTTAAAATCCCCCCTATTTTCCGTTCCCTAACACAAAATTCACCTAAAAGAAACTATTTATAGTCTGGATGTTTTTATAGATGAGATACATCAAATCTCCAAGAAATAGATTATACAAATCTATAAATTCTAGGGTTTTTTTTTGGGGGGGGAGTACAGTTGACATACAGTATATTAGTTTCATGTGTACAATGTGGTGATTTGACGGTTCTATACATTATTAAAATTCTTGAAGGATTCAAATAGAAAACTCCATAACTCATTTAATGGGGCAAAGTATGGCTGAGAATAAATTCCAAACAAAGTAGATATAGCAATGATTTAAAAATATCACATTGTGACAAAGCAAGGTTTATTTCAGGAGTGCACAGATAGTTTAGGAAATAAAAAAATAATTTTAATGTAACTACATTATCAGAGTAAAAGGAAAAAGATGCAATCATTTCAATAAATCCAGAAAAGAATACCTAGTAAAATTTAACTGAATATCCCTTCATGCCTTTTAAAAAACTAAATTTCATAGTAAGCAAGAAATAGGAAATATATTAACCTAATTAAAGTTGTCTATCAACACCCTGTAGTAAATTTCATATGTAATGGTGAAATATAGAAGCACTTCCTTCAGCCAGGAAAAAAGACCATTATCTGAGTTCTTAAGCAGTACCTTAAGTTTTTTTTTTTTTTAGAGTATGAAGATGGGAAGAGAAGAAATACAGTTATTTACAGATGATGACTCTATACACAAAAAAATCCAACAGAAAAGACAAACTATTAGTGCTAATAAAAGTTCCTGTATATAAGACTGATATGCAAAGGTCAGTGAAGTTCCTAAATACCATCAATTAGATGTAATTTTTGAAAGATAAACTTGTAATTGCAACAATTACAAGGCACCTGGAGTATATCTAAGATCACATTTTACAAAGAAAATGGCAAAACTCTATTGAAAGATATGAAAGAAGACCAAGTAAAATGAGAAACACATCATGTTCATAGATGAGATGATCTGGCTTTATTAAAGATTAAAAAAATGTTCTTAAATCAATCTATAAATTCAGTAAATTCCCAATAAAACCTGAACAGGATTCTTCCCAGAAATGAGCAATCTGGTCCTAAAATTAATATAGCAGAGCTTCTTTAAAAGATCAAGGGTAGACAAGACAATTTTGTAGTTGAACAAGGTAAGATCTGTCCCTGATATATATCAATACTTATAAATCAACAGTAATTACAAAAATATGATATTGACATATAGGGGAACATAACTGAGGTAGAAGAATGCAGTGGAAAAAATTTTTTTGTAGTAAATATGCTGCACTACTAGCTAGTTAGTAAAATATGCAGTGCCCGAGTGGCTCTGTTGGTTAAGTGTCTGACTCTTTTTTTTTTTTTAAAGATTTATTTATTTTTATTTGTGATAGAGAGAAAGAGGCAGAGACACAAGAGGAGGGAGAAGCAGGCTCCATGCCGGGAGCCTGACGTGGGACTCGATCCCGGGTCTCCAGGATCACGCCCTGGGCCAAAGGCAGGCGCCAAACTGCTGAGCCACCCAGGGATCCCAAGTGTCTGACTCTTGATTTCAGCTCAAGCCATGATATCAAGCCCAAGTTGGGCTCCATGCTGGGCAGGAAGTCTGCTTAAAATTTTCTCTTTCCTCCCACTGTCCCTCCCCACTCCCTTCCTTAAAAAATTAAATATAATTAGATCCTTATTTCATATACAAGTAAAATTTCATATAAGCATTACGACCTAAATGTGAAAAACCAAATTGTAAGCACACATAAGCTATAGGGATAAAAACTTGCACTATATCACTATAGGGAAGGACCCATCAGAAAATGAGCCAAGAACATGAATAAGCAATTCTCAGATAACAAAATACAAATGCTCAAACTTATTAGTAATCAGGAAATACAAATTAAACTAAGGAGATACCATTTCAAAGAATCAGAATAGCAAAAGACTTTTACATCTGATATTATCAAATGCTGTTGAGGATATAGGGGAAATATAATCTAGTACACTATGGGAATATAAACTTAGATATTATCATTTTACAGAGCAATTTTATTATATGGTATTACTACTATAAAGTGTTATTTTTATTATTAACATACTTCAAAACCTGAAAAATGGAGCTCTAAAAATAACAGGATTTATATAGGAAAAAAGGTTAAAGCAAAACTTATGCAACTTTGTAACCAGAACACTAATAAAATCAGTAATTGGCACCTGAGGAGATAACTGATCAGTCAAGCAAGAGGCCAGTGTGGCTAGAGACTGTCATAGTGGATATTAAAATGCACAGGAAATAATAACATGGAAATGCTGGATACATTTTGATTAGAATGGGGCTGGCAGATGCTAAGACAAAGCAAATGCAAGTAGAACTCTGAGCCAGTAGGTTGCCAGTGAGGTGAGCAATGCACCTAGAAACCTCAGGTGCAATCTGCCATGAGTCAGAGATGGCACAATGCTGGGATGCAACTTCTAGGGAGGAAGGAAGCCCTGGATGTAGATGCTCATTTTGAATTGTAGTTTAATATAGTCAGAAGAGCCTCTGCTGCTAAAGCTATATGGTAAAGGAGGCTTTTTCATTCCTGCTGAAAGCTGTAATTCTACTCCTGCTATTCTGGTTCCACTTGCCTAAAAAATTGCATATGAAACGATGTGACTTTGGAGTAAAACTTTCATCATTCTTTTATTTACCAATAGTGTATAAGCTAACTACATTACAGAGACCCTGTGAGAACAGATACTATCTAGGGAGAGTACCTACACCGTTAATACCTCGCAAGTTACACTTCTATACATTTTCTATAGAGAAACTGGCCATAAGATGACAGAAATAACATTATTAATAACAGTGCAAAAGTGGAAGCTATCTAATAGTTGTAGAAAGCAGCTAAACATGTTTAGTTCTACAAAAGAACACTAATCAGCAGCTAAAATGAGGGAACTAGAAACATGTATGAACAAGGACAGATTTCGAAGTTATGTTAACATAAAAGATACTCAACACCATTAGTAATGAGGGAAATGATAATTAAAGCCATAAGGAGATGGCATTTCACATGCATGAGGATGGCTATATAAAAAAGACAAGTAACAAGTGTTAGTGAGGATGCAGGGTCACTGAAACCTTCACACACTGCTGGTGGTAACCTTGGAAAACAGAAGTTAAGTACAAGTTTACCAAATGACCTGCAATTCCACTCTTGATGTCTCTCAAAGAAAAATGAAAATATACATCCACACAAAGACTTACATATAAGTGTTCACAGCAGCATTATGTTTAAGAGCCAAAAAAGTGAAACAGCTTAAATATCCATTAACTGATGAACAAATTAACAAAATATGGTAATATCCACACAAGGCAATACTGTCTGGTAATAAAATAAAAGCAAATGAAATATTGATAGATACTACAATATGGATAAACCTGAAATATAACACTAAATGAAAGAAGACATAAAAGATCATATATTGTGTAATTTCATTTATATGTTTATCTAAAAAAAGCAAATCTTTTTTCCTTTTTATAATTATTTTTTTATTGGAGTTCAATTTGCCAACATATAGCATAACACCTAGAGCTCATCCCACCAAGTGCTCCCCCAGTGCCCATCACACCCAGTCACCCCAACCCCCCGCCCACCTCCCGTTCCACTACCCCTTTTTCATTTCCCAGAGTTAGAGGTGTCTCTGACGTTTTGTCACCCCACTGATATTTTCACTCATTTTCTCTCTTTTCCCCTTTATTCCCCTTCACTAATTTTTATGTTCCCCAAATGAATGAGACCATATAATGTCTGTCCTTCTCTGACTGACATTTCACTCAGCATAATACCCTCCAGTTCCATCCACGTCAAAGCAAATGGTGGGTATTTGTCGTTTCTAATGGCCGAGGAATATTCCATTGTATACATATGCCAAATCTTCTTTATCCATTCATCCTTCAAAGGACACCGAGGCTCCTTCCACAGCGTGGCAACTGTGGACATTGCTGCTATAAACATCGGGGTGCAGGTGTCCTGGCGTTTCACTGCATCTGAATCTTTGGGGTAAATCCCCAGCAGTGCAATTGCTGGGTCATAGGGCAGATCAATTTTAACTCTTTGAGGAACCTCCACACAGTTTTCCAGAGTGGCTGCACCAGTTCACATTCCCACCAACAGTGCAAGAGGGTTCCCCTCTCCTCACATTCTCTCCAACATTTGTTGTTTTCTCCCTTGTTAATTTTCCCCATTCTCACTGGGGTGACATGGGATCTCATTGTGGTTTTGATTTGTATTTCCCTGATGGCCAGTGACACGGAGCATTTTCTCATGTGCTTGTTGGCCATGTCTATGTCTTCCTCTGTGACATTTCTGTTCATGTCTTTTGCCCATTTCATGATTGGATCGTTTGTTTCTTTGCTGTTGAGTCTAATAAGTTCTTTATAGATCTTGGATCCTTTATCTGATGGGTCATTTGCAAATATCTTCTCCCATTCTGTAGGTTGTCTTTTAGTTTTGTTGACTGTTTTTTTTTGCTGTGCAGAAGCTTTTTATCTTGATGAAGTCCCAATAATTCATTTTTGCTTTTGTTTCCCTTGCCTTTATGGATGTATCTTGCAAGAAGTTGCTGTGGCCAAATTCAAAAAGGGTGTTGCCTGTGTTCTCCTCTAGGATTCTGATGGATTCTTGTCTCACATTAAGAGCTTTCATCCATTTTGAGTTTATTTTTGTTTCTGGTGTAAGAGAATAGTCTAGTTTCAATTTTCTTCTGCGCGTGGTATTCAATTTTCCCAGCACCATTTATTGAAGAGACTGTCTTTTTTCCAGTGGATAGTCTTTCCTGCTTTGTTGAATATTAGTGGACCATAAAGTTGAGGGTCCACTTCTGGATTCTCCATTCTGTTCCATTGATCTATGTGTCTGTTTTTGTGCCAGTACCACAGTCTTGATGACCACACCTTTGTAGTACAACCTGAAATCTGGCATTGTGATGCCCCCAGCTCTGGTTTTCTTTTTTAATATTCCCCTGGCTATTTGGGGTCTTTTCTGATTCCACACAAATCTTCAGATGGAATATTCCTCCAACTCTCTGAAGAAAGTCCATGGTATTTTGATAGGGATTGCATTAAATGTGTAAATTGCCCTGGGTAGCATTGACATTTTCACAATATTAATTCTTCCAATCTATGAGCATGGAATATTTTTCCATCTCTGTGTCTTCCTCAATTTCTTTTAGAAGTGTTCTGTAGTTTTTAGGGTATAGATCCTTTACCTCTTTGGTTAGGTTTATTCCTAGGTATCTTATGCTTTTGGGTACAATTGTAAATGGGATTGACTTCTTAATTTCTCTTTCTTCAGTCTCATTGTTAGTGTATAGAAATGCCAGATTTCTGGGCACTGATTTTGTATCCTGCCACATTGCCGAACTGCTGTATGAGTTCTAGCAATCTTGGGGTGGAGGCTTTTGGGTTTTCTATGTACAGTATCATGTCATCTGCAAAGAGGGAGAGTTTGACTCCTTCTTTGCCAATTTGAATTCCTTTTATTTCTTTTTGTTGCCTGATTGCTGAGGCTAGGAACTTCTAGTACTATGTTGAATAGCGGTGGTGAGAGTGGACATTCCTGTTGTGTTCCTGATCTTCGGGGAAAGGTTCCCAGTGTTTCCCCATTGAGAATGATATTTGCTGTGGGCTTTTCATAGATGGCTTTTAAGATGCTGAGGAATGTTTCCTCTATCCCTACACTCTCAAGAGTTTTGATCAGGAATGGATGCTGTATTTTGTCAAATGCTCTCTCTGCATCTATTGAGAGGATCATATGGTTCTTGTTTTTTCTCTTGTTGATGTGATCTATCACATTGATTGCTTTAACGAATGTTGAACCAGCCTTGCATCCCGGGGATAAATACCACTTGGTCATGGTGAATAATCTTCTTAATGTACTGTTGGACCTATTGGCCAATATCTTGCTGAGGATTTTTGCATCTGTGTTCGTCAGGGATATTGGTCTATAATTCTCCTTTTTGGTGGGGTCTTTGGTTTTGGAATTAAGGTGATGCTGGCCTCATAGAATGAGTTTGGAAGTATTCCATCTCTTTCTATCGTTTGGAACAGCTTTAGTAGAATAGGTATTGTTTCTTCTTTAAATGTTTGATAGAATTCCCCTGGGAAGCCATTTGGCCCTGGACTTTTGTGTCTTGGGAGGCTTTGAGGACTGCTTCAATTTCCTCCCTGGTTATCGGCCTGTTCAGGTTTTCTATTTCTTCCTGTTCCAGTTTTGGTAGCTTGTGGTTTTCCAGAAATGCGTCCATTTCTTCTATATTGCCTAATTTATTGGCATATAGCTGATCATAGTAAGTTTTTAAAATTGTATTTCCTTGGTATTGGTGATGATCTCTCCTTAGAAAAAGCAAATCTTGGAAGACAAGAAAGTGGATAACTGTTTACTCAGGGTTGGAGGTGGGAACTGATGTGATTGCAAATAGACACAGGAATCTTCTGAGGTGAAGGAAATGTTCTAAAATTGAATTATGGGGATGTCTGCATAACTCTAAACTTATGAAATCACTGAATTGTACACTTAAAATGAGTGCACTTATGTTATACAAATTATACCTAAATTAATTAAATTCTATTATTATTTTTGTTAAATAGGCTCCAACATGGAGCTTGAACTCATACCTAGAGATTAAGACCTGAACTGAGATCAAGAGTTGAATGCTTAACTGACTGAGACACCCAGGTGCCTCCTCGATTTAATTATTTTTAAAAGGCTGAATGAAAAAAGCAAGTTGCTTAACTTACCATTTAAGGATACCATTTATGTAAAATTTAAAACCTAGAATAGGGACATATGGGCGGCTCAGCAGTTGAGCATCTGCCTTTGGCTCAGGGCGTGATCCCCAGGGTCCTGGGATGAGTCCCATATCCAGCTACCCGCAGCAAGCCTACTTCTCCCTCTGCCTATGTCTCTGCCTCTCTCTGTGTCTCTCATGAATAAATAAAATCTTAAAAAAAAAAACTAAAATAACAGTATATATAATGACACACATACATAAGAAAATATAGAATCATGTATCATAACAATTTACGCCAACTTCAGAATAGTGTTTACTTCTAGAAATGAAGAAAAGGTAAAGGAATGGAAGAAACCTAACTAACTCGACCAAATACTAATATCTCAGTGCTAGGTATACAGATGTCTATTTTTCTCTGTATACTTGATAACCTTACCTTTGCTCAACTCCGTATCTTTGTGGACTTCTACCATATTAGCCGGTGTACACTGAAGAATATCAGGAGACAGAACTTCAGAGTGCAGTGTTAACTCAGCGGAGAACTCCTGAGATCCATCGCTGTAGTCCACTGATCCTGATAATGTTCTGCTTAATTAAAACATATCCTTTATAACAAACTACATTACAAAGCAATAAAATTAGTTCTGAGATATAATAAATAACCACTTACACAGAGAAATCATTCTGTTTGAGAATTTCCTGAAGTCTCTTCTGAAAATTTTTTTCACTTTCTGTTGCTGGCACAAACCTGCGATCTTTGAATTTTGAAAGTGCATTAAAAAATGCAGATGACAAATGAACGAAGTATTTTCCTTTCTCTTAGAGTAGCTTTTAAAATGGTAACAATTTCCTATCTTTCTCTTGACACATACAATACTACCTAAAAGTAGCCTATTATAAAATTAAGGGAGAAATGGTTGTTATGAAAGCTATGAAAGCTATGAAGCTATGAAATTAAGTACTTAAAGTCAGCTCAAGATTAAGTTCTATAATTATAACCTATTCCTAAAACAAAAACACTGTTCTCTACCTATAAATGTATCATACACTCATACACTCTGAACCTAGAAATTCTCCCCTTATAAGACATTTCTATTTTAGAAGGCATTCAAAATTTATACAGCATTTTTAATGTCTAACACATAATAAAAATTTTAATTGGACTTTCAAATATATTTACCTTCTGAATTATGTCTTTGATTCTTTTACTTTTATTTAAAACTTTTTATTGTATTCACAGCATTTAAGCCCTCAAGATTTTTTTGAATGTAGCAGAATTTAATAATACATAGAGTATTTTCTTCAGAGCTGTACAAGATGATCAAAATTAGAGTTTATATGACATGCTCAGAAAATAGCTTACGGGCAGTATTCCATGGGTTACGTTTTCAAAGCTTAATGAACAAAATATAGTTTTTCTAAGTTGGGACTCATATCTTCTCTGTGAGTATTCTAGCTCATTTGGAAATACAAAAGGCTAGAACATACTAGGGAAAAAAAGGAGCAAAGAAGTGAGCAAGAGACAAGGCAAGGTGAAAATGAAGGATAACGAAGATGCTAATTTCTATGGGAATGGGGCATGTGGGTGAAGGGAGAGAACAATCAGTGACACTTTGGAGGTAAAGAATTACAGTTCAGAGCAATGACAATAGGAAATAAACTAGAACACTTAAAGGCAATTTGAAAAGTAAAATTTAATGTCAAGATAAAAACTCAATGGCTTAAAACTTTTCCATTAGAGTATCTAGTGTAAAAAAAAAAAAAAAAAATCACCAGAGTACTATTAGGTTGATACCTTGTGATTCAGGTTGGTTAATTTGAGAGGTTTCATTTCGGTTTCTTCGCCGTTGCTTTTCATCTTCCCATATGGCCTGCAGTCCAGGGTTCCCACCAATTTGAGCTATAATCAAAACAATATGTCAAGAGTCAAAGTGAAAAATACTTTCTCAAAAAAAAAAAATTCAAACTTAAAAAAAAATAAATACTGCCTTAAAAAACCAAACAATTACCTGCTTTGTGTAATAAAATGACCAAACACTCCCAACCTACATTATTACATTATTCCTTTTTCAGTTTTCTTCCTACTGGCTCCCCAAAACCCAGCAAATAAGATTCAAACATCTGATGACAGCCAACACACTTTAGAGTCCCCTCCCTAGTATATAACCTGAAAATTAAAAAATTAAAAGGCAGAGTATATTAAATTCTCTTAGGATGGCTAATGTATTCAGTGTCACATTTACTTTAGGCTCATGTCTATGCTAACATATTGACATGAATAAAAATATTAATGAAAAAATGACCATCTCATCAGAGGTACAGAAGAAATCTTTGTAACATTTTGCATCTTCCTGCTATATAGAACATGTTACTTCTCTACTAATGTTTTCTTCCCTATTTTCTCCACTCTACTTCGGTCATTAAATTTTAAAAATAAAAACACATATTAATAACTATGTATATACCTTCAATATCCAGCCGATTTAAGATATCAGCAGCTACGGCATCCACTTCTAATTCACATGTACTCTGAGGTTCAACACCTTCCAGTATTAAAGAGCTGTATTAAGAAGATATCAAAAAATATAAAATCAGGACACCTGGGTAGCTTAGTCGGTAAAGCATGCAACTCTTAATCTTCAGACCGTGAATTCAAACTCCACGTTGGATAGTAATTACTTAAAATATAAATAAATAGAGTCACAATATTTATATGTGTATGTATCTTAATCATGTAAAAGCAAATTTTTTGAAGATTTTTCTTATTTTTTCATGTTCAATGATATCATAGTAAGTCACAATTATTCATGACACAATTGATACTGTGCATATACATATAAAAAAATAAAAAACAGGAAGAGAAAAATACGAAACCTGTTGTACTGACAATTCTATTGAGATCCTTTTCCAGTATATTTTATATATTTTGGTTCATTATATTTTATACACAAGGAATGTATAATGTTTTAGCATGTGGGTCATATCTAGGGTTGAGTGGGATCAGATAACAGAGAGACCACAGAGGGATATAGAAACCATATACCTTTGTAATCACTTGCCCAGAGGCATCTTTCTCAGCAATCATGAATGTAAAAAATGAGGATGGAATATGCAACAAGAGGTAAGGGAAAGTGAGCATACTAAAAAGTGGGCAGGGACGCCTGGATGGCTCAGTGGTTGAGCGTCTGCCTTCCACCCAGGGTGTGATCCTGGAGACCCAGGATCGAGTCCCACGTTGGGCTCCCTGCATGGAGCCTGCTTCTCCCTCTGCCTGTGTCTCTGTCTCTCTGTCTCTGTGTCTCTCATGAATAAATAAATAAGTCTTAAAAAAAATAAATAAATAAATAAAAAGCGGGCAAATGATACTGTTATCCCCGCCCTCAATTACTGCTGAGCTGAGGAACGCTTTAAAAGTCTCTAACTATAGAGCTAAGAAATAACATGAGTTCAACAGTGGGATCATAGCTAAGAAAAGTGGTACCATTAGGCCATTAATTCTTATGACAACTACAGAGGGCTGTTCCCCACCAATGCTCTTTTCTCAATAGCTTTTTTTTTTTTCATCAGAGCTGCAAAAAAGATTAGGAAACCATCCATTTGAGAGAATGAATGTACAATATCTAATATGGATACCAGTTTGCTCATTCCAAAATTTAGATCTCCTACAAATACAGATCCCAAATGAATTGGAAAACTTTTACCAGAAAGTGGGTGATGATGGATTTCATTAACATTTTTAGTTGAAAGATTTTTCTTTTAAGAGAAACATATTAGCAAAATCTAATTTTCCACTGTCTCTCCCTAAGGAAAAATCACTGTATGTATGTACATATACATGTAGATACAAAATAGACACATATATCTTTTTACCATTGATATGGAAGGGACATAGTAGCCAACGTATCACAATATATCCCTTTTACTTTCAGAAAAAATAATTATCAATGTAGCTTGTCTGTTTAATTCATAATAAATAATAAAAGCAGTTTTGCCATGAACTGAAATAGTAGATAGTTTTTTTGGTCAATAGTTTTCTCCTTATACTGAAAAGTTTCACAATTTTTGCAAGAATTATAGTGCAAATTTGAAGGGTGAGTTTTCCAGGATTAGTATATTTGTTGCCTTTTTTTTTTTTTTTTAGATTTTATGTATTTATTTATGAGAGACACAGAGAGAGGCAGACACAGGCAGAGGGAGAAGCAGGTTCCCCACAGGGAGCCTGATGTGGGACCACGCCCTGAACCCAAGGCAGATGCTCAACTGCTGAGCCACCCAGGCATCCCCAAGATTAGTATATTTGTGATAAAGGAGGGAAACAATAGCATCAAAAAATGCAATCTCATAATAATAATTAACAACTATTTTTTATCCTTATTACAAAACTACTTTAGACATTCAGAAAAGGAAATGTTCCTAGGGAAAGGAAGTAGTTTTTACAATTAAAAATTTGTTTCCAGTAGATAGAAAAATTGTAAGTAAAAATTTTGAGTCAGCAAAACATGTAAACTATTCATTATAGTCATGAAAAGTAGATAAGCAATATGACAGTAACTAGACATTGTGCCTCTCTGAACCTTTCTGTTTTTAGCTTAACAAAACAGACACACTATTTAGAATCACTGAGGGTGGAGCTCGGACACCTATAATTTAAAAAGTCTCTTCAGATCAAATGATGGGCACCCAGGGTTGAAATTACTGCAGTACACTTGACTTTTATGGATTCAACATTCTGGCGAAGGATCTTGAAGGTCCACAGTATGTGGTAATTTACAATGAGTTAACAAGTTGGGTTAGTAGAACTGCTAACTCAGCACTCTCATCTCCTATGACTTTGCTACATGGTCCTTTCAATAATGTTTGTGAAGGAATATAAAACATCTCTTTCTTAAAAAAAAAAAAAAAAAGGTACCCAGCAAGAAAGTGCTAGCAGCACTGCGGACAGAAATGAAACTAACAAAATCTAAGAGTACTAATTCATGGCAAAATTTTTTTACATTATGTTATTTGCACTTGGTGAAACAATAGATTCTCATGTTTATTACAATGTAAGTATCCCCAAAATACAAAAATGTGGGATAATCTGAGACAAAAATATATAGCTATCATTCATTCATAGATTTTATTTATTTATCCATGAGAAACATAGAGAGAGGCAGAGACACAGGCAGAGAGAGAAGCAGGCTCCATGCAAGGAGCCCGATGTGGGACTGGATCCCGGGACTATGGGATCACGCCCTGAGCCAAAGGCAGATGTTCAACCGCTGGGCCACCAGGCGTCCCACCATCTTCTATTTATAAATTCTAGCTTCGGGCAGCCCGTCGCGCAGCGGTTTAGTGCTGCCTGCAGCCTGGGGTGTGATCCTGGAGACCCGGGATCGAGTCCCATGTCGGGCTCCCTGCATGGAGCCTGCTTCTCTCTCTGCCTGTGTCTCTGCCTCTCTCTTTCTCTCTCTGTGTCTCTATGATTAAATAAATAAAAATCTTAAAAAAAAATAAATTCTAACTTCAAGTACCTTGTCTAATTTCACTAGTTTGCCTACTCATATCTTTGTTCATAATTTGTCAGTTAAGAATACTAAAATAAGCTCCCCTAAAACATTCTAAAATGCAAACTTACTTACTTCTAACAAGTGAAGCTTTACTATGACCTAACTAGAAAGGTGTTTGCTTATAAAAGGATTTCAAATGTTAATAAACTCTAGTCTTAATCTGATCAAGCAAAACATAAGTTATTAAATATAGACCTTTGAAAACTAAGGGCTCTAGTGAATAGGTAAAATCCTTGGATCAAGTTGATCTACTCAAATTTCAGAGAGATAGAGGAACTTCTCACAGACATAAAAAAATGAAGGCAGCAAGTAGCTTCTTGGTCACTTTGCTTTGGATTGATTAGAATTTGAATTTGATGTGGTAAATAATACTGTCTAAACTCAATACCACTTCAACATGATTAAAAACAATTCTGCTGTATCTGAGAAGGAACCAAGAGGTACACATGTATGCATGTGTACATGTGTATTCATGTTTATCAAAAAAGTCCTGGTACTTGTTAAGGTCAATCAAGAGCTAAGGCGAGTCACTGTGCAGATCACTTTGAAGTCCTTGAATTTTATTCTGGTACAGTATTTCTGTCATAAAACAATGTATTTCTAACATTAATTAGTGAGATTCTTTCTTAACTTTAGGTATTAAAAACTCAATTCTAAAACACACACACACACACACACACACACACACACAAAAGTAATTCTAAAACGTGGAAATCCCGTGAAGTACATATTAGGATCTTAAACAACATAAACTTTAATATTTTTATGATAGTTTATCTTCAATTGATTACTACACTTTTTTTTACATTCACACTTTTATTATGAAATAAAAAGAAATCATTTAACTAAACATTTTTTCTACCTTGCACTGTTCATGAAAATTACCTACTTAAAAAAGCATCAGGTGACATATGTGAAAAGAGGAAAGCTACAATGACCCTGCCAATACCCAACAGATAAATAAAATGATCAAGAAAGCTTGGGCAAAACTTTGTGGTGTAAAAGATAAACCTTTCTGAATTCTATGTATAAAACTGTTATTATTAATATAGATACATAGTAATTATATATCTGTTTATGTTAGGGAAATCTAAACATTTGGAATATGTTACCTCCCCCAGAAAGTTTAATAGTAATACACTTGGTCAAAAGAAATCACAAACTACATTATTTATACAGAGTATGTCAACATACTTTTTGCCATAAAAATATTTAGAAATTTTGGGGTTATTTTTATTAAAAATATTTGCTATTTACATTTAAATTACTATTTTACTATGTGATTTTGATGAGTTCTAGGATATCAATAATGCATCATGAAGACAAATGTTGGAGAGAAGTATAAAAATTTATACCCAAATTACTTTTATTAATTAGGTAATAACTAGTTCTATTTTCACCCTATTTTCAAGGTCTGTTTTTAAAATTTGTGATTCCATGTGGCATACTGATGTTGAGATTTGCTTTTCTGACATAGATTAAAAGAACAAATATAAGGTTAAAATTAAATTACAGTAACCATTAATTTCTGAATACAGTAGTATATATGTAAAATAGTTTTTTTTTCTTTTACAACATTAACTAACCTTGGTATTTCATCTTCTTCCCACCGAAATAAGGTACCAGTAAGAGAATTTCCTGGTAGCTGATCCTTGCAAGATCCAGTTGTATGCAACTGATTACCTAAGAATAGAAAGGTAAAAGAGGATAAGTTCTATTTTAACTTGCATATAATTACCCTTTAACTAAAATAATATATAACCCATGTAACTAGTTCCTAAAGCTGTGCCCTTAAAATTCATACACACACACACACAGGAATATATATGCACAGCTAAGAATAATGGTCCCAAACTAAGAAAGGAGAAAAGTATCTGTAATATGGATGTGACAAACAGCTACAATACTTACATATTAGAATAAAAGTATAACACATTTAAGTTGTGCTACTGTGGTAGGTATGATTAAAATCTCAGTTTGAAAATAATGAAAAATTAAGAATTTTTATGGACTTTAAATTCCTAGAGTATCCTGTAGGAGTCTCATCTAAAATTCTAGTGGAAATCCAACTCCAGGTAAGATTCAAAATATACTTTAACATTAATCCCTGAAAAAAAAAAATGCAACACATTCCAGAAGTGATGGCAATTAACAGTGAGTGGAAACCTGGGGCAAATGCAAATACAATTTGACTAGCAGTAGCTGAATGGACTATGCATGTTGGCTTAGTTGTCTAGGTTTCAGGAACTGAGTCCTGGGGTCATACTTTAAAGTAGTCTCTATATTAACAACTTTTCTGGGATCTCTTATGGGAATTTAAATTCTAAGAGAAAGCTTAAATGAGTAGCATTGAAAGAATCCTAACATTAAGAAAGATATTAAATTTGTAACCTTCTCCAGCTAAATTTAATACGTTTTTAAAAAAGATTTTCAAAATTTATTTATTCATGAGAGACAGAGAGAGAGAGGCAGACCTAGGCAGAGGGAGAAGCAGGCTCCCCACAAAGAGTCTGATGCAGGACTAAATCCCAGGACCCCAGTTTCATCACCTAACCAAAGGCAGATGGTCAACCACTAAGCTACCCAGGTGCCCCTAAATCTAAAGCTTTTTTGTTGTTGTTTTAAGTAGGCACCATGCCCAGTGTGGAGCCCATCATGGGGCCTGAACTCACGACCCTGAGATTAAAACCTGAGCTGAGATTAAGAGTCGGATGCTCAACCAAATGAACCACCCAGGTGCCCTAGTACTTTTATTTTCTTATTTGGTTAGCTTGATCACAAAATAGTGTAATTAAGACTGAGATCAGGTATGATCATCTTTGTTATTTCAACAAAACACATGCCAAAACATGTAGTAATGTAACTAATTTTACATACCTTTATAAGTTTTTAGACTTTGCTGTTAGGTGGCTAGAGCATTAATAGGACATTACTTTGTAACTTGTAAATTACTACAAATTTATTTTCTAATAAATTCACATGAAAAAATCTATACAAATTTACTGAAAATTATTGATATTATAAAAAATTCACATTTTACCTTTTTATGCATTTTAGTATATTTCCTTAAAGAACATGAAAACTCCCTAATTAAAATATGTATGCGTCTGTGTATGTATATGTATATAATTTTTCAACTACAGATGGTAAAAAATGTAATATAAAATACCTCTGTGGTCCTCAAAATATTTACTTTATATACTTCACCTTAACAGCTATAGTATATAAGCACCTTTTTCATCTGACATCTGATCATATAACTGAAATACAGAAAAAAAAACTGTAATATGGATATAGAATATTAAAATTTCTAAATCTTTTTCACTTTTGAATGTACTCCATTTTCAGAAGACATTATGTATATTAACTTGTCTTATAAAATAAAAACCTTAAATTATGTGTGTGTATATATATGTAATATATATTAATTTACCATAAAAAGTTAACCATCAATTTACCTAATATCTCTGAGAAACATGACAAAATAAAATATTAAAGTAATTCACGGGGCGTCTGAGTGGCTCAGTCAGTTAAGTGTCTGCCTTTGACTCAGGTCATGATCCCAGAGTCCTGGGATCTAGCTCTGCATGGAGCTCCCTGCTTTGTGGAGAACCTGCTTCTCCCCTCTCCCTCTGCCTGCCATGCTCCCTGCTTGTGCTCTGTCAAATAAATTAAAAAAAAAAAAAAAAGTAATTCACTTATTTTTCCATGATTTCACTACAACCTTTTTTATACAAAACAAGCAAAACACAACAAACCAAAACCTGAGGGCCATTTAGTATAATGAATTAAAATATAAATTTTATTTCATCATACTTACAGTGATTTCCTTGCTTTTAATTTGTCCCAACTAAATTCCACATATTCCTGCCTTCAAATTGTAAAAATTTTCCATATCTTGAAAAAAATTCCTTTTTAATTAACATTCTAATATTCATCTAACTTCTATAACTAATGGTTTACCTATATTTGGGAACTCAAACTTTTCTCATGCTTTTTACCTACTGGAAATAAACTTTTGTGAAAATTACCTTCTTTTCCTATAAATACCTCCTGTTCATAGTCTAGAATCTTTTCAATTTCTCAATCCTAATTGAACACTCATCTATATTTGATACTGATAACCAACCTGTAATATTCTATTTTTCCCCCAATAACCCTTTTGTTTTGGAATAATTTTACATTTACAGAGATGTTGCAAGAGTAGTACAGAGTTTCTGTGTATTCCTTACCAGGTCTCCCCTACTATTAACATTTTACAAGAGTACATTTGTCAAAGAAACTGACACACATTAACTAAATTATACATTTCTATTTCAATTTCACCAGTTTTCCCACTGTTGTCTGCTTTCTGTTTCAGGATCCAATCTAAGACACCATACTGCATTTAGTTCTCCCATCTCCCTAAGTCTTGTCTGGTCTGTTTCTCAGTCTTTCCTTGTTTTGCACGGCCTTGAGAGTCAGGAGTATTGGCCAGGTAACCTGTGGAACATCCCCCCCCCATGCCTGGGTTTGTCTGATGTTTTTTTTTTCCATCATTAGGCTGTGGTAACAGGTTTTTGAAATACCACAGAAATGAAATGTCCTCCTTATCACATCACGTGAGGGGGTACACAATATCTACATGACACCACTGAGGAAATCAACTTTCAGCATTTGGGTAGGTATAGTTCTATAGGCTTGATAAATACACAGACTCATGCCAATACCATACAGAATAATTCCTTCACCCTAAAAGTTCCCCTGTACATTTGCTTTGTAGTCAATACTCCCCTCTCCTCCAATCCCTGGCAACCACTAATATGTTTTCCATTTCTGCCTTTTCCACAATGTTATATGAAATCATCCAATTAGTAGGCTTTTGGGTTTGGCTTCTCTCACTCAGTAAAATGCATTAAAGATTACTCAGTCATCAGTAAGGATGAATACC
This sequence comes from Nyctereutes procyonoides, assembly GCF_905146905.1. Classification (NCBI taxonomy): domain Eukaryota; kingdom Metazoa; phylum Chordata; class Mammalia; order Carnivora; family Canidae; genus Nyctereutes; species Nyctereutes procyonoides. The sequence continues at coordinate 67,962,940 of NW_026575051.1, forward strand.
TACCATTTACATCGACGTGGATGGAACTGGTAGTTATTACACTAAGTAAGTCAAATGGAGAAGACAATTATCATATGGTTTCACTCATATGCGGAATATAAGAAATAGTGCAAGGGACCATAAGGGAAGGAGAAGAAACTTAATGTCATAGAAGACAAACCATGAGAGACTCTTAACTCTGGTAGACGAACTGAGGGCTGCTGAAAGGAATTGTGTGGGGGGATGGGATAACTGGGTGACAGGCATTAAGGAGGGCACGTGATGTGATGAGCGCTGAGTATTATATACAACTGATGAATTATTGAAAACTACATCTGAAACAAATAATGTGCTATATGTTGACAAAATGAATTTAAATAAAGATTCAGGCAGCCCGGGTGGCTCAGTGGTTTAGCACCGCCTTCAGCCCAGGGCCTGATCCTGGAGACCTGGGATCGAGTCCCGTGTCGGGCTTCCTGCATGGAGCCTGCTTCTCCTTCTGCCTGTGTCTCTGCCTCCCTCTCTCTCTCTCTGTGTATGTCTCATGAATAAATAAATAAAACCTTTAATAAATAAAAAGATTCATCGATATATGAATCAATAGCTTGATGCTTTTTATTGATAAATAGTATTCCGCTGTATTGTTATATCACAGTTTATCCATTACTCCGATGAGTAATGGATGAGAGATCTTGGCTCCTTTAGCCTTTTAGCAATTATGAATAAAGCTGCTATAAACATTTGCATACAGGTTTTTGGGAAGACATAACTTTTAAATCACTTGGGTAAATGCAGAGGAGCGCAATCAATGAGTCATGTGGTATGCCTATGTGTAACTTTATGAGAAACTGCTAAAATCGTATTCCAAAGTGGATGCACTATTTTGCATTCCCATCAGTAATGAATGAGAGTTACTGTTGTTCCACATCCTTACCAGCATGTATTGCTAGTTTTTGGATGTTAGCCATTCTAATAGGTATGAAGTGGTAGCTCTCTGTGGGTGTATTTTGCATTTCCCTAATGATATGTTTTATATATATAATCAAATGATATATATTATATATATATATATAATATATAGTCAACAATCATCTTTTCATGTGTTTGCCATTCTTACATCTTCTTCTTTGCTAGTATCTGTCCAGGTCTTTTGACCTTTTTTAAAAAAATTACTTGAGAGAGCATGCATTGAGAGAGGGGCAGAGGGGAGAATCTTCAAGCAGATTCCCTGCTGAGTTCAGAGTCTGTGGCAGGGCTCAATCCCATGACCCATGAGATCATGACATGAGCCAAAACCAAGTGTCAGATGTTCAACTGACTGAGCAACCTAGGCACCCCTCTTTTGACCATTTTTAATTGGGTTGTTTGCTCTCGTAAGAGTTATTTATATATTCTAGATGCAAGTACCTTATCTGATATGTAATCTGAAAATGGTTTCTCCCAGTCTGTGGCTTGTCATTAATAGTATTTTCCACACAACAAAAGTTTTCAATTTTGACAAAATCAACTTAGCAATTTTTCTTTTCATGGATATTTTTTGTATTCTACCTAGAACCTCACTCCCAAATCCAAGGTCAGGCAGATTTTCCCTTTGTTTTCTTCTAAGTCTGATAGTTTTATATTTCACATTTAAGTCTATTATACATTTTGAATTAATTTTTATATAAAATATGAAGTATGTGTCTGCGTTCTTTTATTTTTATTTTCTGGCATCCAATGATTCCAGTACCATTTGCTGAAAAAACAATCTTTTCTTCACGGAATTACCATTGTACCTTTGCCAAAGATAAGTTGATGTTATTTGTGTGGGTCTATTTCTGGGTTCTCTTTTGTTCCATCAGTCTATACATATGTCCATCCTTTTGCCAATACCATGCCGTCTTGATTATTGTAGCTTTATAATAAGTAAGTCTTGAAATTGTGTAATGTGATTCCTTTACTCTTGAAAATCTCTACATTGCTTAAAAAAAGGAAGGATCTCCCAGATAAGAAATAACACAGTCCTCATGAAAATTTGGGGAAACAATTCCTGTAGGCAAGAAAGTTAAACAGTGGAGTTATCTCTCTCCTATCTTTCTTGTATCTCCCTTTCTCTGCCTTTATTTTCTAGTCTTTTTCTCTGGAGGAAAAAAAGAAAGATACTAGGCAGATAGATTACTTCATCTTTTATTAGAGGGTTTCTCTCTTGGGATCCAAAGGATCATTTACACAGCTTGGTTTATTTAGAACTTTATAAAATTCTATGATTTTGACATGAGAGAACGTGGCATTTAATTAAACTCTAAGTTGTCATCTAAAATTGAGATTACTGGGCAGCCCGGATGGCTCAGCGGTTTAGCGCCACCTTCAGTCCAGGGCCTGATCCTGGAGTCCGGCGATCGAGTCCCACATCGGGCTCCCTGCATGGAGCCTGCTTCTCCCTCTGCTTCTCTCTCTGCTTCTCCCTCTGCCTGTGTCTCTGCCTCTCTCTCTCTCTGTCTCCCATGAATAAATAAATAAAATCTTTAAAAAAATAAAAAAAAATAAAATTGAGATTACTATCTAATACAATTAGTTATGAACATATGAATTATTTTGGCCTCTCAAAAGGGGAGACATGTTTAGTCTCAATGCTTCAATCTTTGTGCATTTAAAAAAATGTAATATTTAATATAAGTTGTCAATACAAAATAGTCTCTTCAGAAGAAGCATTATTGCATCAATTCACATAAGGGTATTATTAGCATCATGGAGAGACACTCTGTGAAACTTATTCACTTATAAGTGAATATAACATTATATATTACAGCATTATAAATAGCACTGTATTTGATAAGGATTCTGAATTATAGTTTTTTAAACTATATCTGTAATTCCAATATTTGAATTCTTTGTAGGTCTGGAGTGCCTGTGCATGTGTGTACACATTGGTGTTCGCTAGGTTTTGCTCATAGAAACAGTTTTCTTGTATGACCGGTATATTCTAAATTGTGGGACTATATTATATTTGAAATATTATTGTTAGGAATAATTAAAAACCTGTAGTAAAGAAAATTCCTCTACTAGAAGAATTTGTCTCTACTACATCTGAGCATATGACCCTCAGATCAAGGGAGAGATTTCAAAGTTTAAAGATCTGGCAATCTCTTTTAGTCCCAAGGAATACAAACTGGGTTGATATGTCTTCAAAGGTTGTTCCACTTCCTATTTTGTAAGGGCATCTTACAGACTCTATCAGATAGTAAAACAGTAAGACCCCTATATTACTCTGTGGAGGGTTCCAACCTATCTAGGAGACCTTGGGTTTTGTTTCTGCCTCTCCATTTGATATGGTTGTCTTAATGGAGGCTCCAAATTTTCCAGGATTAGCAAACCCCTCAGGGCAAGGGTTGATTTTCAGTACTCTATTTCCTCTTTTGGCCAGTATTTTATTGTTTTGTAATCTCTTTGATCCATTTAAGATTTTTTTTTAATCTTCCTAGCCCTTAAATTATTTTTAATAGGAAAGCTGATTACAATAACTAATCCACTATTCATGGGGGAAGAAAATCCTCTCTGGTTACTTTTCAGAGCTCAGTTTGGGTATTATAGAAGAAATATAAGAAGTTAAACCAAAAAAGAATAACTAGTAAACTATGAGATTAAAAAATAAAAAAAGTTAACCTCTGGTCTAAGAAGTTTGGCAGTGAAAGGAAAAGGAAAAAAAAAAAATCCTAACAGTTAAAAAGGACAATAGAGTTCGCAGAAAAAAAGTGTTGGGTTCATTTTGTTTCAAGCAGAAGAAAATGAATTCAATGAGAACAAAAACAAAAGATGGTAGACCATCTGATCCCAGAAATTATATTCGTAGGTATGTGTCCAAGAGAAGTGAAAATACATGTCTACACAAATATTTGCATGAATGTTCAGAGCAGCATTGTTCATCATAGCCAAAAAGTGGGAACCCAAAATTTCCATCAGTTGATGAATGAACAAAATGTAGTATGCTCATAAAATAGAGTATTATTTGGCCATAAAAAGGAATAAAACACTAATATATGTTACAACATGGATGAACCTTGAAAACATCAGGCTAAGTGAGAAAAACACCCCATATGATTCCATTTATGGAAAATGTGCAGGCTGGCAAACATATAGAGACAGAAAATAGATTAGTTGTTTCTAAGGGGTGGGAGGCATGGGAGGAATAGAGGTGACTGCTAAAGACTACAGGGTTTCTTTAAGAGGTGTTGAAAATGTTCTAAATTTGACTGTGATGATGGTTGTACAACTCTGTGAAAATTCTAAAAGCCAATGAATTGTCCATTTTAAATGAGTTGTATGGTATATGAATTATATTTCAATAGTTATTACCCAAAAAATTTCTTTTGAGATTCTTTTTCTAATAAATCCTTATACCATTTTGTGTATTTCTTTTTATTCTTTGTCCAGCAGTTATTTCCTAAATATATGTTGATTTTATAAGTCATCAATTACATAATCCTTGTTTCAAAGCTTTAATTTGAACTTGGGAAATTAACCTTACTTTTCCTTCTCGCTTTTCGGAACTTGACAGCAGCCAGATTTATTAAATTCATTCCATAGAGATTGTAGTCAATGAACAGCTGTAGGAGGTAGGGAATATGCGCTTCATGAGGCTGGTAAAATTTATTCATTATGGCTCCACTTTGCAAAAGTTCACATATCCTAAATTAGAAAAAAAAAAGTTGTATCACAAAATTATGGTTCCTAAAATGTTAAGTGAAACATTACACTACTATAGAGAATGAAATCCATTGTATTAGCTTACAAATTTTTTATTTCAATTTCACTGGAAATGTGTACCTTGTTAGAAATTAGGTTAAGTTTTAAAGTAAGCTGCACACTCAAAGAAAATGACAAAAAACTTCTTGGATGAGTATTTTGACTTCTAAAACTAACATATATATTAGTTACTATATATATTAATATACTAAATATTAAAGAACCAAAATGTCAGAAGTTTTTAAAATATGAGCTTTTCCTGGGGCACCTGCCTGGCTCAGTCAGTGGAACTTGATCGCAGGGTTCTAAGTTTGAGTTCCACGTTGGGTATAGAGATTACTTAAAAATCTTAAAAAACAACAACAACAAAAAGAGCTTTTCCCTTTTAAAATTGAGAAAAACATTTTAAAAGATTATAAAAAGTTCCAAAAAATGATTTATGACCCAAATCCACCACTCAGAAATATTACCATTTTTCTTCTCTTGAGTTATTTTTCCTTCATAATGGGGAATACAAACAATAGGCAATTATAAAAAGTGTAAATGCTATACAAGGAAAGTATAGGAAACATCTAGAAGGGATATTAATAAGATGAAGGTATAGAGGTTGTTTCTGTGAAGTCTTCTTGAAGAGAAATCTCCAAGAGGAGACTAAATGACGCATTAAAGATACTTTTCTGAAGAAAGGGAAGAGTATTATTTTTCACACAAACAAAATTAGACATATAAAGGGTCATAAGAAAATACGGCTTACTTGGGAACGGAAATCACTGAGTGGGCTTAGTGACAGAGGTTGTGGTATGTCTATCGGAGTGTGGGCTAGAGAGCGAATGCAAAGTCAGGTCATGTAAAGCCTACTAAGACGTTTGAAGAGATAGCAGAATTTGCCTTTGAAGTACACAGCATGAAAGAAAAATGACCAAGTTAGCTGGAAAATACACAGGACTAGAGACAGGAAATGAGAAGGCTATTGTGAAAAAACTAAGATGATGGTGGCTTGATCACAGCAATATGTTGATTCAGGGGACATACAAGGAATGAGACAGTCAGGCCTCGATGACAGACTAGATGTAGAGGATGTGGTAGAAAAGGGGTTGAGGAGATGCTTAGACTTCTTGGTGGTGCCACGTTTACTGAAATAGAAAGGACTGGAAGAAAACAGGCTTCTTTGCAGATATTTTTAGAGGGGGAATAAGAATACTGGGGTTTAGGTATTGTGGGGTATCCAGGTAGATTTCCATGAAAATACTGACCATGAAGGACAGTGAAAAATGAGGGTAAGAATAACTTTATTTACACAGCAGAGGCAGCTAACATATATTTAAGGAGTATGTACTGGACATTATGTTAGGTGTTTTAAATGTTTAATTTCAAGTAATCCTCACTACACCCTATATTATTATTCCCACTTTATAGAGAAACTGAGTCTTAGATTAAAAAGTTGTCCAAAATCATATAAATTAAAAATGGAAGAGCTAAAATTAAAATAGTCTCTGCTTTGTGAGCCTTTACTCTTTTTTTTTTTTGAGCCTTTACTTTTAACTGTAGACCCATTTTATTTACCCAGCAGATGGTCTGATACATTGATCCAGAGCCCTGAAGGAAAATTTAGGCTATTGATATATATATCTGGATATCGAATGCATAAAGATTAACAAAAAGAAAAAACTAAGCCATAAGAGTAGATAAGGCTGGACAGTGAGAAGAGAGGATAGGGAGAAAAGATAAAAGCATAAGACATATAACCCCAAGCACAGCTGCAGATGCTAAATGAGGAACAAAATGGAATATGAATGCTCAGACAGGTAAAAGGAAAACCAAAAGAGGCTTACAGCAAAGAAATTTAACACCTGGGGTTATTTTAAAGCACTATTAGCACAGACATAAGGTCAAAATTAAGGATAAAAAGGTGTTAACTGGATTTAGCAACATAGGAGTCTGATTTTGACCACACAGATCCTCTGAAAGGGTCAAAGGAATCCCTGATGCACACACTTTGACAATCACTTTTCTAGACTGATGGGTTCCACTTTCACTATGAAGTAGGGAGGCAAAGCCATAGAAGGGGCTTAACATTTGAGTAAGAGGGTGGAGAAAGATGAAAAGGATTAGAGAAAAACAGAAATAAGGCAGGGCAGGGCCCAGGTGAAGTTGAAGACCATGAATTCATAGTGGCAACGATCTGTAGTGATTTCTCTATCCTAGAGAGAATGCAAGATGTTTGCATTTAAAATCTCAGAGGTAGAACAAATTCCAGGGTGTAGTGAGTAGGTAGTTTAAGAAGAATGGAAGTAAAGCTCACAGGAGATGAGCAATAGAGAAAGCAAGAGGCCAGTCTCCAAACAATATGTATAATATTCATTCTACAAAAAGTTATTGACTACTATATACTAGACATACATTCTAAACATTGACGATTAAGCAGCAAATATAGCAGAAAAAAATCTTTGTAGACTTACATTCTAGCAGGACACTAATTATATGTCGAAATTTTTTAAAAAGATTTTTATTAAATTGAGAAAGAGAGAGAGAGAGAGAGAGAGAGCGAAGGAGCCAGAGGGAAGGGCAGAAGGAGAAGCAGACTCTCTGCTGAGCAGGGAGCCTGACTCAGGGGCTAAATCCCAGGACCCTGGGATCATGACCTGAGCCAAAGGCAGATGCTCAACTGACTGAGCCACCCAGGCGCTCCTGTATGTGGAATCTTTTTAAAGATTAAATATGTGCACATATGTACATATATTATGTATGAAAAGAAGGGCATACCACATTCTTAAAAATTATCTGCCTCTAGGAAAAAAGTTAAGACCAAGGGTAAAGGTAAGTTGTACTGTAATGTGTTGCATATATAGTATAGCCAACACAGCACTTATAATATGCCAGGTACTGTTGTGAACGATTTACAGATATTAAGACCATTTGATTATCAGAACAACATGCATTAACATCAATCCTACTTACAGATGAGAAAATACGTCACAGAGAGATTAAATAACTTGCCTAAGGTCTCCTAGCAGGTAAACAGCAGAGCCAGATTTTGAATACAGGTAATCTGGTTTCAGAATCTACACTCCTAACCACTGCATTCCATACTAGTTAAATAGTATAACATAAATGATTCGTGTATAAAGGTATTAAAAAATAATCAAAAGGGAGGAAAATATTTTCTGTCATAGAATCCTTTTCCTTCATGGCATGTATCACAACTTCCTGTTATATATTTGGGTTACTTGTTTACTGTTTCTATCTTCTTATATGCTATATGATCCCTAAGGGCAGGAACCATGCAAACTTTGTTCACTGTTTACCCAGCAAACTCCATAGTGCATTAATGTAGGCATTTTCCAAATATTTATTTTGAAATGAATTAATAAATAAATCTGTCAATAAATCAGGGAATTTCAGATTGGCACAGTGATAAACTATGTTATTTAAAGCAAACTTACTGGAAATAGTTTAATAAGTACTTGATTGCTATAGTCATAAGGAAGAAAAACAGATTAGATTTATACTTCACATAGAATTATTTTTAAAGATGTAAGCAAATTTTATTCATGGCACCCCTCTAGCATACTTGGGAATGAGAAAGATTAAAAATGATTAATGTTTACTCTCTTACCACTGTGTGTGCAAGAGAGGGTAAAAATTCACAGGGATTGATCTTTTGGACTCCATGGATATGAGAAAGTGTGACCAAGGGGAAGTGGTACAAGACACATCATTGCTTGTTAAGTGCCTATTCTGAAAAAACTGTTTTGGTACCCTACATAACAGAAGCTGTTTGGGATAAGGGTAGGAGCAGATTATAGAGAATAGAACTAGTTTTCACTGGTTACTTACTTGAAGAAGGGCATAACCACTGGGATTAGGGCAGTGATTCAGTGAAGTATTCAGTTGGCCTAATTCAGAATAAACCTCATATCCTTGGTTGTTGTGCCTCTCTTAGTGCCTAAATTCACTCTGGGAAACATTCACTTTGTGTCTCACAGAAAAAGGTTACCTTCTGAAACCTAGTACTTACTAGCAAAGAGATCTTCCAAAAAAAAAAAAAAAAAAATAGCACTTCTCCAAGGATGCTTTTACCCTAGCTCATCACCACACAGAGTGGAAACCCTTGTTTTGAGCCCCAGAGGATGACTGAAGTCTTCTTTATATATTGCGCTTCCTGACATCAATAACTTAGGCTCCAGGACCATTGACAAAATAAGATACAGAGACTTACTGGGAGAAGGAAAAAACAAAACCAGAAACGTAAACAAAAAACCTGGGATATAAAATTTCATTAATATTAATAAAGAGTCAACAGGATTTTGAGTTCTCTGAAGCCCTTACACTCTGGCCTCACTCTCACACATTTCTTTTTGCTTTGAAACTGAATAGCAAGTTTCTCCTGGTACTGAACATTTGCTCTGGCTGGCAGGGCATCCTACAAGGCAGCCATCATTTTTTATCTACTTGTACAAGCTTTCTAAACATAAGACAAAAAAGAAGCAGTAAGGGGTTATAAAGCAAGGTCCCTTTCACTCTTAAAATATCCTTCCTAGAGGCCAAGCCATAGCTCTCTCTTTGCACATAAATACACATATTATGATCTCTTTCTTTAATAATGCTACAAATGATATAATCCTGTCATCTAGATTTTTCTTTTCATTATTAAAATACTTAAGTGACAGCTATCCACATTTTTCTCTTTGTACCTTTTCACCATTGCAGGATTGTAAAGATAGATCTTCATAAAGTGTTTTTCCTTCTCATGATAACCATAAAAAGGCCTGAAATAAAGGAAAAAGATATTTCAAGTTATTTTCAGCATTAAGAGATGAAGTAATGCAACTTACTGCCCTAATTAGATTCAGCTGACCTAATTCACTTATTTATACATATTATCCAAAACCCCAAAAACTAAACAAACAAAACCATTCCAAAACCTTTCAATTAAACCTACATAAACCATATGTAAAATACGGAAACTAAAGTTTAGAAATACTACTCTCAAAAAACTAGAGACAAAAAGGAGTGGCAAACTATTTATACCTTAATTTCAATCATAAGGACTATTAAAAAATAGCTCTTTTCTCTTTACTCTAACCATGTATGAGAAAAACAGATCTTTTAAGCACGTTCACCTATTTTCCATTTCTTTCTGTCAAAAGCGATAAGTTCTTCATGAACAAAGTCCTTAAATTAACAGCATTCATGTTACTTTGCTTATTTGTTTCTGTTTATTATTAATTTTGCAAGTTCACTAGCCAGAAATAATTTACCTATCATATATGTACACATGTGAGTGTGTGTACATAACACATATCCAAATCCAACAAAGGCTATGAAAACTGTGTAGACAGGAAAGACCATAGTCTTACTTAAGGACCCTAATTATGTTGAGGCTGGAATTTTCTCAAGAGCATTAGCTGGAATGGAAAAAGGAAGAAGGAAAAATCTACATGGTAAGGTACCAGTCTTCAGTGCAAGATAAAATAAGTTGGAATATCATGTTACATCACTGCAGGAGGATATGAAACCATACTATTACTTCTGATATACAGATTACTATTTTCTTATTCTTTTTTTTTTTTGCCCAAAGTGGGGCTTGAACTTACAACCCTGAGATCAAGAATCACACGCTCCACCGACTGAGCCAGCCCTAGACTATCCCTCTCAAAGACAATAGAATTATAAATAAAGTATAAATATAAACAAGTATGAATATGCACAAAAAATAAAAAGTTTTGTATCTCCCCGGAGTTTATCTGTAAATAAGTGGCTGGTTAAACCTTTAGGTGGATAAACCCATTCAATTTTCATGTAAAAAATATTGTCCCTTAAGGGAGAAGAAATGTGTGGGAAATATCAGAAAGGGAGACAGAACATAAAGACTTCAAACTCTGGGAAATGAACTAGGGGTGGTGGAGGGGGAGGAGGGCAGGGGGTGGGGGTGAATGGGTGACGGGCACTGAGGGGGACACTTGATGGGATGAGCACTGGGTGTTATTCTGTATGTTGGTAAATTGAACACCAATAAAAATTAATTTATTTTAAAAATATATATATTGTCCCTTTATAATGGACACTAGATAGAACTTATCCTCATAAGGACATCATTTCTGTCATGTCTGACAGAGTAGTAGACATCAAATACAGAAGTAATTTGGCAGTAAAGTCATTATTTGGAGTATAAACTTTTTTTTTCACCCTAGCTATTTTAAGCTTTTAGGTAAGAGCCAGCTATACGATTGCCATTTCTTCTTTCTTTAAAGACTTTATTCAAGAAAAAGAGAACACTAGTTGGGGGAGGGGCAGAGGGAGAAGCAGGCTCTCTACAGAGCAGAGAGCCTAATGGGGTGGCTGGATACCAGTACCCTGGGACCATGACCGAAGCCAAAAACAGATGCTTAACGGACTGAGCCACCCAGGCACCCTGTAAAGCAATTTCTATCCAAAAAAAGTCCAACTATTTACCAAGGCCTAAAAAGTTATCTTGTTCTTGCTACTCACTCCAATCTTAGGTCCTATAACTCTTCCTTTAGAAATTCTAAACATTTTAGTTCCTCTAACTTGATCCACTCTCAAGTAACTTGCCATCCTCTCTGCCTGGAAAGCTTGCCCTTAACCCTGGTATGGTTTGCTTTCAATCTTCATTCAGATTTCTACTCAGACTCACCTCCTCAGAAAAGTCTTCTCTGACCATAATTCCTTATTCCTTGCCCTTCTTTTTCTCCCCCAACCAGGTCCACCCTTTTTTTTAAAAAAAAAAACAAAAACAAAACACAACCACTTCCTGTCTAGTTTGCTGCTCTTTATCTCATTTCTGTTGCCATGAAACAAAGACACATTACATGAATGATTTCATGCTCTCTCACTGGCAAAATTCAACTATTTAGTCCTCGTGCTATGGTATTTTTCATGTAAATATAGCTCTCTAACTGGAGACATGAGTTATTTTTAGCCAGATAAATAGGAAAAAAAAGTATGTAGTATAGTACATGCTATCTTTGCTTTGGTTTTACTAACAATCTTTAGGGTTTTCCAATTAAAATTTCATAAATTTCAAAAACTGAATATAAGTTAAGTCTTTATAAATTTAGGATTCTGGTGCATTTTTAAATTAATATTTTTATTAAATATTTTAATATTTTTAAATATTACATTTAAATATTTTTAAATATTTATTTATTCATGAGAGACGGGGGGGGGGGCAGGCAGAGGAGCCCGATGAAGGACTTGATCCCAGGACTCTGAGATCATAACCTGAGCCGAAAGCAAATACTTAACCAACTTGAGACACCCAGGCACCCTAGGATTCTGTTTTCACATCTACTTCCCCAAAATATAGCCTGGAAATTCTATAAATTCCATTTTCTGCTTCTATATAACTTAACCTGCAACCCTTACTTCCTGCTGTTGGCTTCAGCTGATTTTGCCGAAAGTATTCAAGAGGGAGACCCTTTGGACAGAAGAAAGTAGAATGGAACAGAGTTTGTATACATATTTTATGCTTAAAAAATTATATCTGATAATTGTTTTTTAATGTAACAGTGAGAAAGAAAATGAAAATGGATAGCAAAAGATCCCAATAAACTTAGATAGATTAAAAATCTCTTTATAGGAGATTTTTGAGAATCATGGTAGCTGAGTGGTAGGGAATTCCAGAAAGAGCCTAAGGTCATAATCCTATCTCTTGACCTAGCCTCAGGATAATGCATTATCTAAAAAGACTGGAATTAAACCTGTGGTTTAATTTGGTAGCTAGTTGTCTACCTTAAAGTAGGAAAAATTGAAGGACTAGAATAATAGAAGAAGCTAGAATGTATGGTAAGCAAAAAGATCCAGTTTAGGAAAAAATTAGAATAAAAGGAAAAAGAGAATGGCAGCTATACAGAACAGCTCATCTTTTGCCTCGGGTATTCAGATTCTTAAAAATATGATGACGTCTTTAAGAAAATAATCATCAAAAATACAGAAAGACTGGTGACTGGGTTGTCTGGCTGGCTCAGTTGGTAGAGCATACAACTCTTGATCTCAAAGTCTTGAGTTTAAGACCCACATTGGGGGAAGAGCTTACTTTGGGGGAAAAAAAAAAGGACTGGTAACTATTTATTTTACTAGGTTGCTTGGAAATTCAACTTTGAAATGAGAATATGCATATCAAAGTTCCTAGAAACTATTAAACACAAAAAAATTGGAATATAAAGTTGATAATTATCTTTAATTTAATTGTGACTCTCATAGGACAAATGTGAACTACCTCATTCATTTATGCAACCAAAATAGTTACTGAGCCATATCTACTAAATGCCCAACAGCATACAAGTACTAAGGATGTAACTAACGGTGGACAAGACAAACACGGTCCTTTTTCTTGTGGAGTTTACATGCTGGTGGGAGAAATACATAATTAAGTGAACAAAACAACTGCCAACTATATTAGTGCTGAAGGAAACAAAAAATGGGCAGACATCAGAATAATAATAATGACACCTATTTTAAGTAGGGAAGTCAGAGAAAACTTCTCTGGAGAGGTGAAGGATTTGAAGGATTGGAGACGGGTAGAGCACCTAAGGAAAACAAATTGCATGTACAAAGCTGGGAAAGAGCTCAGTCCATTAGAGGAACTGAAAGAAAACCTATGTTTCTAGATGGAACATAATAAACTAAATTACAGAGGCAGGAAAGGGTCAGATCATACAGGCTGTGGTTAGAAGCTTAAATTTATTCTATGAGCAATACAAAGCCATTTAAATATTTTAAATGGTTTTTAAAGGATTCAATGTATGTTATACGAGGAGTATTTTTATGGCTCTAGAGCAAGACAAAAATAGAAGAAAATTCAATTAAAAGGATACTGTGGTGGTCCAGAGGAAAGCCTAAATTAAGGTGGAAGTAGACAGATTTAAGATAGATTTCATATGAACATATCAATTCAGAGTGTTCTAGTATGAGCTCCAAATCTTTCCTGCCAGCATGCTCTGCCTGCCTTCCATCCTTTTAGCAGCATGGACTCAAAATTTTATAGTCATCTTTGACCCCTGGCACAATCTTCATCCAATCAGATAGCAAAGCTTATTAACCCCCAAGAACAGACCCAGAAGCTGACCACATCTCATTATTTCCATTACTACTCAAGTGCAAGCTACCATATTTTCTCACTTCACCCATATTAATGAAACAGAGTCCTAATGCTCTCTCTTGCTTTTATCCTTATCCCCCAATGATCTACTCTTCACAGAACTGCTAAAGTAATCCTTTCAAGTTTAAGTTAGAGTGGATATTCAAATTCCTACAGTAGCTCAGAGTAAAAGTCAAGTCCTCACAACAGCCTATCGCAGTGGTTCTCAAACTGCATCAGAATCATTACAAAGGCTTATTATTAAAACAAATTGCTGGGCTCTACCACCAGAGTTCCTGATTCATTAGGTCTAGAGTGGGACCCAAGAATATATTTTAAATAAGTTCCCAAGTATGTTATTCTGAATCGTAGATGCCAATATGTACAAGAAATTTATTAGGGGAAACACTTGTGAAAGAAAATGAGGAGGGACCCAGGAGAAGCTAGGATAGCCACCAAACTTACACATCTGATCGCAAGTGAATGAGAGAGGGACAGAGCGAAGATCAGTAGAAATGTCTTCTATTGCAGTGTGATTTTAATCAAAGTGCAGAAAGGCCTTCAGAGTTTTCAAGGGTCTCCCAGGAACAGGCCTGCCTTTGTATCCTTATTAGGCTTAGTCACTGGCTAGGAGTCATCTATGAAAAGCAGCTTCAGTTCAAATGGAATAATAGAAAGATTTCAGGGTGGTATTGGGGCCATTGTTCAATTACTTTCCCTGTATTTAGAGAACTGACAGGTACATTCTCCTAGTTGTCAAATCAGGTAAAGCTTATGTTGGTGATCCTGGAAACCATACTCTAAGAACCACTGGCCAGAGCAGCCCAGTGGCTCAGCAGTTTAGTGCTGCCTTCAGCCCAGGGCCTGATACTGGAGACCAGGGATCGAGTCCCCCGTCAGGTTCCCTGCATGGAGCCGGCTTCTCCCTCTGCCTATGTCTCTGTCTCTCTCTCTCTCTCTCCCTCATGAATAAAGAAATAAAATCTTTAAAAAACAAACAACAACAACAAAAAAAGAACTATTGGTCAACATATAATATCCATCCATTCATCCCTCTCTAACCACATTTTGTCCTACTCTATTTTCCCTCCCTTCTAGTCATCTCCATGTTATCCCTACCTCCTCACCTTCAAGTCTTTGCTCAAATGTCATTTACTTTGTCAATGACACCCTCCCTGATTACCCTATATAAAACCGCTACCAGTCCACTTCCCTACCCTTCACTCCTGATCCTTCATATACTGCTTCTCCATCTTTGTTCCATAGTACGATCACGTAATAAATAAATGAATCTATTTCATATCTGTTGGTTATTTTCTGTTTCCCATTACACCTTCATGGGGGCAGGAATCTTTGTTTTGTTCACCAATATATCCCAAGCACCTAGAAAAGTGCCTAGCACATGGAAGGTGCTCGATAAATATGTGATAAATAAATTACACGAACTTCTACAGTTCTAAGAAGTTGAGAAATGGAAAAGATTAAACCATCTATCTTTTACTATAATAAAAATTTACTTTAAAAAATTACAGCATAAAATTTGCCCCATTTCCATCAGATTAGAAGAGAGAGTATCTCTGAATCAAATAGGTTTCCTTTACTTGAAATAGTACTAAAAATACAGATTTTTAAATACAGAAACTTAAAAAGATGTTAACATATACTTACATTCCTGATACTAATGACACTTTGAACACGTGCTGAGCAGTGGAAGATGGATTGCCTAAAGCCACATTAAGTGCTCTGTCGATACTGAATGCCATCTGAGAAAGATAGCTTTCTGGCTGCTGTCCATAACCATCGTATGGCACATAGAGGTAAGGAAAGATGCCATGCAGATGAAGACATGTCTTCTGACCTAAAATGTAACACATTATAAAGTTTAGTCTTGAAATGCATTTTAAAATTTTAACATTATGAAGATCAGAATGCAAATCATTTAAATGTTCTAATGATAACACAGCTTTACTTAGGATAAGAGTTGAAGAAAATTAACCCATAATTAAAGCCACCTATATTAACTACATTTCACAACAGAACATTTAGAAGCATTTTGTAAACATAAGCATTACAGTATGACTGAAATAGTAGTTTGGTGAAAATATGTTTGAATATTTTACCTTATAATCTCACTGGCTTTATATTAATATACTTCATTGAATTACCCTATAATAATACCACTTAGCACAGTGTTATGAAGCTGACAAAAAGTCACTGAAAGTGTATTAAATAAATCAATGCATGTCTGTCTTGGCATACAGGTTTTCAAACAAGAGACTTCCCTGAGACAGAGACTGCTCTGGGAGAAAGGAGAGGGTAAAAGCAGTTCTAGTATGTGGAATTTTTGCTAGAAGGGTGGGAAGAAGGATTTTGGAAGGGTAAACATGACATTTTGCTATTAGGAAAAAAAAAAAAACAAGACAAAAATAAAAAGAAAACCCCTACAGATCATTTGTCTGTAATAGATTTCTAGATATCTAAATTGCACATTTGGTGGAGTGGCACAGGAGGAGACACAATGAGAGGTGAAAAAACAAGCATGCACACTTCCCAGGAAGCCGTTATATCAGGCAAGGGTGCAAAAGGGGTAAATAATGGTGCTGACCTGCAAACAGACAATCAGGTACAGCCATGATAAAGAAAGTAATATGGGTAAGAACTCACAAAAGGAGTGCCACAGAAACAGTAACACATCCATGACAAGGTTAAGTAACACCAGCAGCAACAGAAAATAGATGCACCATTACTCTCCTGAATCTGGCAGGGCTGTATAGAAGTGGCTCCTGTCCTCAGAGCTCTGTCCCTAGTTCCTCGGGGGTACATGCCATTTGTCGACTTCAGAGAGAATGGCAGTGGTGGAAGAACATACCATTTTCTCATGTGCTATTACTATACTGCCTGCTAGCACAATCTTTACATTCCTTCCCCAACCCTTATCCCACTGTTTCACTGGGCTTTTTCTCTTTTTTTGGTAGGAAACTATTTGTTTGCTTACTTTTTCCTATTTATAACTTAGAATGATTTAGATAAAATACACAGAGACGAATTCTATGTTCTACTGTTATATTTCATAGTTTCTACAATGAACATCAGTGTATCTTACTTTTAAGGTACAGCTGTAACAGAATTAACAAATCTGGAGCAGTTATTAGATACGGCATAGCAAAATTGGAAAGACCAATCACACAATGGAATAAGATCTATACCCTCTAAAGTGTGGTAATCCGATTTCAATTACCAACTTTCACACCTCTGAAGAATTACAAATTGTGCTGTTAGACCAGTTTCTATTTTTAGCAGCAGTTATGTTGCTTAATTTCAAAGGAATGGGGGAAAAAGACTTTCAGTTAAAAGCAAATTCTTTGATTATTTTGTTTCATTTCAAACATGGTACTATCTCCCAAATACTGTAGTTTCTTAATTCTTAAAATAGAAAAAAATCAAATTGTAACAATGAATGAGTCTTAAAAAATATATTAATTTACTGATGATCTACTTGAATGCTTTTTAAACATTTCATGAAAAAATGTTATGCCCATTATCACTGAAGACACTAAACCAAGCCACAATTTAGTTAAGAGCAAGTGGCATGCTAAACATGGAGTAAGGAAGGTGGGGAGACAGAGAAGTATTCTCTTTTAAGTTGACAAACAAATCTGAGACCAGTGATTACGGAATTAGTGTAATAGTGGGGTGCCTAGGTGGTATAGTCGCTTGAGTGTCCAACTCTTGGTTTTGGCCTAAGGTCCTGATCTCAGGGTTGTGAGATCCAGCCTGGCACTGGGTTCTGCATTCAGTGTGGAGTCTGCTTAAGACTCTCTCCACCCCTCACTCCGTACATTCTCTCTCTTGAATAAATAAATCTTTAAAAAACAAGAGTTAATGTTATAGTTTATTTTATAAGCAATTTTCTAAGTTCCTAAGATAATAATTTTACAGTCCATATATCTCAATAATGGAAATTTGGAGAAATTTTACAAGAAATAATTATAAAATCTGATTTCTTCTAAGTTTCTTCACAGGGCAGATGTTCAAAGTTCACAGAATTTTTTTTTTTAAATCGCCACTTTTCAGGTCTCCTGTGAAGCAGGGGCCAAAGATAGTATCTTTCTATGGAGGCTTTAAAATTACAATAATTTGTGGTGTATGATTTAGGGGAAAAAAGCAGAAATGATTTACTCAGCAGACAGTGAACTAAGTGCTTTACATACATTTATTTCTAAAACATTTAACAACCTTTCAAGTATCACAAAGGTTAACTTTCCTAAAATCACATATCTACTAGATAACTGAATCAAAATTCAAAGCAGATCAATAAAATCTAACCATGCTGCTTCAATTATTTATTTTTTATTTATTTTTTGCTTCAATTTTTAAAAAAGTAAATGTTGGTTTCCTTAATCTTTAACTCCTCAGTTCTTATTTTGTAATATAAATGCCTGTTTTATTTGACTCTCCCATTTGAAAGTTCTTTGGAGTTGGTACCCTGTTTGAATGATCATAATATCCCCAGGACCCAGCACAAAGCACCTAACATGTGATTAATATTTATTAAATGGATGAACAAACCCTTAGCAAAACAGAGTAACTCCTTAAGGAGAAACAAGGATGTAAAAGCTTTGAGTATCTGAAAAAATGAATCTGTGAAAATAGAGGGACTTTGATACAACTAAGGATAACAGTTATAGGGAGACATGGGTGTTGGGAAGAGTCCCTAGCTTATAGCACCTTATTACCCTGAATAACCCATAGTCCCAGGCAAAGCTGCAGTCACTACATCAACACAGATGTACCTCCCTCTGGTTCTCCAGCAGCTAGGGATGGCTCAGTGCCTTACCACCTTTCCCTAAGAACAACCTCCTGAAGAACACAGCACAAATTGTTGGCATTGTACTTAATGGCTCTAATACAGAATGAGTATCACAGAAAAGAAAATGACGAGAAACAAGATAAAATAAATTCAAAAAGTTAACAAGGAATAAAATACATAAAAAATGAATGTGAGAGTCAATTCCTCTTTGGCAACAGTGGTCTCTTATTATTGTAAAATTTGTAGTTCCGTAATAGCACTGCTTTATTTTGACAAGATACAGACCACTTCTATAAATTTCCCTCCATCAGCTCTACCCCAACACAAATGTGTGGGGCCACACATAGTAAAGTCCCTTTGAGATAAGCTATCCTACCCCTCATCAGTTAGAAGTAGATTCAGCTATAGAGAAAACACCCTCAAATCAGTGGCTTAAGCATTCAATTAATGGTTTCTCTCATAAAATAAGTTCAGAGGCAGGTCTCTGGTACTGTGTACTCAGGTTTCTGCAACATCTAGTTAGTGACTTGTGACTTCAATCCAGAGGCTCTCTCACTATACTCCAAAGAGCTCCACACACAGGATTAAGAATGTTTTTATAAAATAGTGAAAGTGGGACGTCTGGGTGGCTCAGTGGTTGAGCATCTGCCTTTGGCCCAGGGCATGATCCCAGAATTCCAGGACTGAGTCCCACATCGGGCTCCCTGCAGGGATCCCGCCTCTCCCTCTCCCTCTGCCTCTGTCTCTCATGAATAAATAAATAAAATCTTAAAAAAAAAAAAAGAATAAAATTAGCAAAAGCTTTGCTATTTTGAAACCTTGCTAAGTGATTTGGGATTCTTTCTTAAACGGTTTAGAACATTAAGCTCTGGGGCGCCTGGGTGGCTCAGTGGTTGAGCATCTGCCTTTGGCTCAGGTCATGATCCCGGGTCCTGGGATTGAGTCCATCAGGCTCTCCACAGGGAGCCTGCTTCTCCTTTTGCCTCTCTCATGAATAAATAAATAAAACCTTAAAAAAAAAAAAGAATATTAAGCTATGTCTAAGTAACATGTGGATCCAAAGCAAGCAAGCAACTGGCATTCTTCATGTCCTTAATTTCTGAATGTCCTCTCTTACTGTCAGGTCAAACTGAATTAAGGCAGCACACTCAGTAGGAATGGAGACTGTGGTTGGGAGAATAAGCCTACACACACAGGTTTTAAAAGTTTTGAAGAGTTTGGGCTTTCCAGTTTGACTGCTGTTGACTAATTCAGAAATTGCAATAAAGCTGTTTCAGGAAAGCTCCACACAGACTTGTCACAGCATAACTGCTGGCTTTTAAAGACGCCATGGCAAAACTGTGTGGAGCTGGCTACTTACCAACTCTATGTAAGCAGGGCTTCTCTAACTAAGGTAGGTGTCTCTATAACAGCCAGGACTTAGGTACATACTATGAATCTAATCCTTTTTTTTTAAGATTTTATTTATTAATTCATGAGAGACTGAGAGAGAGAGGCAGAGACCCAGGCAGAGGGAGAAGCAGGCTCCATGCAGGGAGCCCGACATAGGACTCGATCCCAGGACCCCAGGATCACACCCTGGGCTGAAGGCGGCGCTAAACCTCTGAGCCACCCGGGCTGCCCATGAATCTAATCTTTTATAGAATTTAGGTGTACACTAAACATTAAGTCCTCTGTATTCCAACATTTCTTATGCCATTTTCCCACATTTTCTTCTGCATTTTAAATGCCTAGGTTTGGTCTCTTCATTAAATGGTGCATCTAAAATCTTACTAGTTTATCCATAGGAAAATTACCTGTATTTTTTGCAGAAACATTTTTGATAAACAGACTAACATGTACCATTCCTCAAGTTCTAGGTCTGCAAAGTTTTCTGTAAAGTAACATATTTTAGACCTTATGGGCCATACTGTTGTGAAACAACTCCTTAACTCTGCCACTGTAGCCCAAAAGCAGCCACAGACAGTATATATGTAAGTGAATGGGCATAACCATGTTGTTCCAATAAGATTTCATTTATGAAAACAGGCAGTGGGAGAGATTTGGTCCATGGAGATTAGTTATGCCAATCCCTGCTCTGATTAGCCTTCACCCAGAACAGAAAAGCTTAACATCTTTTTTCTTTTCTTTTTAAAATAAGATGACTGGTCACCATAATCAAAATCACACTGGCTCAAGAGTATCCTAGAAAACGGAGTAAGAAATGCTTATTCTGTAACTTGCAACCCCATCTCCCAAATCTCAAACTCAATATACACAAGATTTTAAACAAAACTCTCCAGAGCTATCAAATAGAAAAACTTGGTGTGTGAACAGGAAAGGTTTATTTATCGAGTTTTTCATATTTTCTTCCTAGAATATCTTTTTAAGTTTTATATCACTGTCATTACCTCAGTCTGTATCCCTCCAAGCAAAGTCTTTGCTTCTTTCTAAAGTTTTACTCTTTCTTTCCCCATTCCCATAAAACTGCAAAATGAACCAAGCAAAACTCAAAGTCACTTAAGAAAGCAGTGTTATATCACCCATTATCATCTAAGAAAAAAAATAAGAATGTACACAGAGATTTAAATATTAAGATGCTAAGACAATATTACCAATAGTAAAAAAAATTGTAAATTTTCAAAAATAGGAAATTATGATCTATCTACATCACGTCTATGACTCTCATACCAATTTGCTTACTGCCTGTTTTTGTAAATACAAATTTATTATACCACATCCATTTGGAATGGTCTCTTGCTGCTTTGCTACTGGCAGAGTTGAGTAGTTCCAACAGAGACCTTCTAGCTTCCAAAGCCTAAAATATATACTATATGCCCTTTACAGAAAGTTTGCCAACCTCAGCAACAGATGGTGTTGCAGTATATTTCTTGGCATGAAGAGATATTTATGATATATTTATTTCAGGTGATATTCAGGCTTATTTCAATTATAAAAATATGTATAACACATTAAGGGAGATAATTTAAAATTTTCTTTTTGCATATGTATTTTTTCTACATATTATACAATTTCTGAAAGAGAAAGGCAGGAAGAAGTCACCTACTTCTAAATGACCTAGAAATTAAAAAAAAAATCCACCAACAAAAACCTAAGTATAATAATTAACTTTACAAAGGGCATATGTATATAACTTTCTGTTATCAGTTTCTCTTCATTTTCTCTTTTCATTTGTAAATAATGCTTTGGGGTTTCATATTTATTCATGCCATTTATTTCTTCAACTAAAGTGTACATGGCTTTATTCAGGATCATTGGCTTTGGGGTGCCTGCGTGCTTGAGCATCTAACTCTTGATTCTGGCTCAGGTCATGATCTCAATGTTGTGGAATCAAGTCCCACATTGGGCTCCATGCTCAGGATGGAGTCTGCTTGTCCCTCTCCCTCTGATCCTCCCCCCACTCTTTCATTCCTCTTTCAAGAAAATAAAATCTTAGAAAAAAAGAATCATTGGCTTTAAGTTATCAATCCCACATTACTAACAGAACTATCTCTCTCAAGCACCAGATGTTTCAAAGGTCTATTTTATTTATACATTTGTCTAACACATCTTTGTTTTTCCAGTGCTAAACACAATTGGTTTTATTATTCACAAACATAGGCATAAATTCTCCATTCTCCAAATTCTTTATGAAAGTCCAATATTAGGTGTTAGACCTGGGCTGCTCATAATCATAGTCCTTGAACTCATGAACTTTTTACATTCTACTCAGAGATAAAGATGAGTAAACAGGCAATTACAGTATGACAAGTCTATGTTCAAAAGTATCTCAGATTTGTAAGAACATAGATAGGCTTCCCAGAGGAAGCAACTCAGAAGAGCAAAGTGAGAAAGAATGTTGCAGTACATACAAAATCTGAAAGCAAATGAAAATATACATGGTATGGGAACAGGAAAAATGTAGTTAGGAAGGAGCAAAGAGTGCAAGGGAGAGAAAGGACAAGTATGCGTGTGTGTGTGTGTGTGTGTGTGTGTGTATTCTGTGACCTATGTGAGTTTGTATTTTATAAAGTTCCCTGGTGGACACACTGTGGAGAAACTAGAGACAGCATTTTAATAGGAAAATATGTTTAGGAGGTTATTGGAGTAATTCAGGAGAGAAATGTCAGTAGAGATGGAGAAAACACCGAGAAGGACTTAGGGCACAGAATTTAGAGATAACTGGAATTTGGGAGTAGAGTAAAAGAGAAAGAATCAAGGATGATGCAAACTTCTGGTTTAGGCAACTGGATAGATTATGAATGTCATTCAAAGAAAACTGAAAGGAGAGTAGGCTGATTTCTATTTTGAACTTGTGGAATTTTACATGTTTAAATAATTTCCAAATGGAGATTTACATTAAACACAATTAGGTACACAAATGTAGAGCTTAAGAAAGAGATCTGGGTAGAGAAGACAACAGATTGGGGAGTCTGAATAACAGATGGATAAAAAAATGCTCAAGAGAATACATAGACAAAAGAAGGGGCATAGGTCAGAAACTTGAGGAATACTAATATTTAAGGAAGGAATAAAAGGATTTTGATTTATGTAGGATATGAGAGAATGAGCCCCTGGGAGGGCTGCCAGTCAAGAAAGAGAAGTAACAGTGAATACTTGAAAATATAAGTTTGTTAGCCATGGAACCAGAGAGTTCCAAGGGTCCAGGAGAAACGCACAAGAGAAATGCAAGCTATGAGAGGCTGGATAAGAAACTGGAAGGAGGGATCCCTGGGTGGCGCAGCGGTTAGGCGCCTGCCTTTGGCCCAGGGCGTGATCCTGGAGACCCAGGATAGAATCCCACGTCGGGCTCCCGGTGCATGGAGCCTGCTTCTCCCTCTGCCTGTGTCTCTGCCTCTCTCTCTCTCTCTCTCTCTCTCTCTCTCTCTCTCTGTGACTATCATAAATAAATAAAAAAAAATTTTAAAAAAAAATAAAAGCAAAGAATTTACAAAAAAAAAAAAAAAGAAACTGGAAGGACACAGATAAACTATATAGAAACACTTCAGAATGGCAGAAGAAGAACCTTAAAAAACCTGCTCCTCCATAAAGGCAACAAGAACACTGGCATATTCTGTTGAAATCAACTTTTTTCAGCATTTTGGAAATAAACTAAAAGGCTTGTGATAATCCAAAGAGTGTTTATTCAAGAAAAGCAGTTGAATCTTAGCAAGAACAACAAGTTTTATGGTGTTCTAACTTGCCCTGGTAATCCAATCTCATCTACCTATCCCTACCCTGCCATGAGCTCCAGAGTAGCTGTGAAAACAGCCAGCCAAGCAGGCAATGGAGAGACCAAAATAGATTTGCAGTTCCCCAAAAGCCCAATCACAGAAAACTGTCACCATGTGACCTGCCTGGCAGCTCATTGAAAAGCTCCATTCTCAGGACTTTATTTGATCAGACTCAGAGCTTACTCCCTGGGTATAGTCCTATCTGCAGTATCTTTATGGAAAACAATTAGCAGCAACTGTTTAACATCACAGTTGCCTAAGGTAGTTTTTATCAGTTGCAGCTAGTAAGAGGCTGAACACAAACTTAAAAGGAAAAACTGAGGACTAACATGTCCATGAGAACTTACAAGGTTTTGACATAGTCCTGGAAATTTAGAAGGCTATGCACATGTTGGAGCTGTCTGCATGCTCAAAAAAGCTGAAAAGGCCCTAATCTTTCAAGATGGCTGAACTTGAGGCTTTGCACTAACACACACACACACATACAGAGCTCCTCGACAAAAGGTGGAAGGATGCCTATTGGCTCAAGGCATTTAAAAGAATCTCTGGCCAACCATTAAATAACCAATAGGTTAGATGAGTAGGGACTTCAAAGAATAGACGCTGTACAGGATTAATCTAAGAAAGGCACTAAATAAATAACATCACCAACAACAGAGCAAAAACAAACCTGGGGATAGGGAAGAATATGATTTCCTTAACTATCAAAATATTTAAAATGTCTAGTTTCCAACAACAAAAAAATGAGAAGACATATAAAAAAAAAAGAGAGAAGCATGACCCATACACAGGGAAAAAAGGAGTCAATAAAACTGCCTCTGAGAAAGCTCAGAAATTCATCTTACTAGACAAAGACTTTTTTTTTTAAAGATCTTATTTATTTATTCATAGAGACACACAGAGAGAGAGGCAGAGACACAGTCAGAGGGAGAAGCAGGCTCCATTCAGGGAGCCTGACATGGGACTCAATCCCAGGTCCCAAGGATCACACCCTGGGCTGCAGGCAGCACTAAACCGCTGTGCCACCAGGGCTACCCTAGACAAAGACTTTAAACTAGCTATTAAAAACATTTCAAAGAACAAGGGCACCTGGTGGCTCAGTCAGTTAAGCAGCTGACTCTTGGTTCCAGCTCAGGTCGGGATCTCAGGGTTGTAAGATTGAGTCCTGCATCAGGCTCTGTACTCAGTGAGGAGTCTACTTGAGATTCTCTCTCTCTCCCTATCCCTTTGTTCCTCTCCCCATGCCTAAACTCTCTCAAATAAAATCTTAAAAAAGAAATTTTAAAGAAAAGATTATGTCTAAGAATTAAAGGAACGTTTGAGAATCATGTCTTACCTAACAGAAGATATAAATAGACAAGAATTATAAAAAAAGAATTAGGGGCACCTGTGTGGCTCAGTTGTTAAAGTGTCTACCCTCGACTCAGGTCATGATCCCAGGGTCCTGGGATTGAGGCCCGGAACCGGTTCCTTGCTCATCAGGGATCCTGCTTCTCCCTCTCTCTCTGCCTGCCACTCCCCCTGCTTGTGCTCTGTCAAATAAAACAAAATAAAAAAGAATGAAATAGAAATTTTGGTGTTAAAAAAAGAAATTTTGGTGTTAGAAGGGCAACATGAAATGAAAAATTTACTAAAGAAAGTAAAGAGCACATCTGAACTGGTAGAAGAATCAGTAAACTTGAAGACAGGTCAGTTGACATTCTCCAATCTGAGGAACAAAAAAAAAAAAAAAAAAAAGAGTGAAGAAAAATTAACAGGGTGTCAGAGATTTATGGGATTCTGTCAACATATACATAACATGAGCTTCAGCAGAAGAGGAGACAGAGAAAGATGGAATGAATATCTGAAAACAGAATGGCAAAAAATTCCCAGATTCGATGGAAACAATCTGTGTATCTAAGCTCAAAAAATTGCAAGTAGGAGAAACTCAAATAGATCCATGCCAAGATGCATCATAACCAAACTGCCAAAGACAAAATCTTGAAAAGGACAAAAGCAATTCATCATGCACAAAATTTCCTCAATAAGGTTAAGAGCTGACATCTCATTAGAAAACATGGAAGCCAGTAGGATGACATAGTCCAAGTAATGAAAGAAGTTTTTTTTAAAAAGATCTTATTTATTTGAGAAAAAGAGAGAGCACATGCACAAGCAGGGGGAATGGGAGAGGGAGAAGCAGGCTCCCCACTAAGCAGGGAGCTCAAACCCAGGACCCTGGGATCATGACCTGAGCCAAGGCAGACATTTAACCAACTGAGCCACCCAGGTGCCCTGAAAGAAAAAGACTGTTAAGCAAGAATTTGATATCTAGCAAAACTACCCTTTAAAAACAAAGGAGATATGGATGAGATAGGAAGAAAGAAGAAATTAAGATATTCCCAGCTAAATGAAAATTGAGAGAATCTTTCACTAGCAGGCCTGACCTATAAGAAATAGTAAAGGGGATTCCATTCCAGGCTAAAACAAAAGGATAATAGACAGACAACATCTTAAATCCACACTAAGCAGTAAAGAATACCCATAAAGATGACTATTTAGGTAAACACAAAAGATAATAAACATGTATTTTTGTAATTCTTTCCTTCTCCTATCTCATTTAAGACAGATGCAAAAGTTATAAGATTGTATTGATGGGCTTATAATGTGTAATGATGTTATTTGCACAAATGATGTTATAATGGAACAATAGTTTTATATATACAGGCATAGCAATATTGTGGGTTCTGTTTCAGACCACTGCAATAAAGCAAATACTGCAATAAAGTGAGTCAAATGCATTTTTTGGTTTCCTGGTACATACAAAAGTTATGTTCCACACTATAATATAGTCTATTAAATGCGCAATAGCATTATATTTTTAAAAATGATATATGCACCTTAAAAAATATTTCCTTGCTAAAGAATGCTAGCCATAATCTGGGCTTTCAGCAAGTCATAATCACCAATCACAGATCACCATAGCAAATACAATAATGAAAGTTCAAAATGCAAGTTACCAAAACATGACACAGATACCAAATGATCAAGTGCTGTTGGAAAAAATGGTGCTGACAGACTTGCTTAATGCAGGGCTGCCACAAACCTTTAATTTGTTGAAAAGAAGAAAAAAAAAGACAGTATCTGCAAAACACAGCAAAGTGAAGGACAATGAGATATGCCTGGATGAAAATTAAATTGGGATTAATCCAAACTAAGATGTCTTAAATTAAGATGTTAAGTGTAATACCCAGAGTAACCATGAAGAAAGTAAAAAACAGAAAAAGAGAGAGGGAGGAAGGGAGGGAGGGAAGAAAGGGAAGAAGGAAGAAAAATGGAATTAAAGTAGTATACTAGAAAATATCTATTTAGCATATAAGAAGACTATAATGGAAGAATAAAACAAAAGAGCATAAGACACAGAAAAAAACAAATAACAAATGGCAGATGTACAACTACCCAGAACTGGCAGGTAGTCAAAGGACACATTATCTTGCCATATCTCTCTCTCAACTCAATGGGAAAGATCAATTTTCCCATTTTACATTCACCAGTACAATTTGGGGTGCTACGCAAAATGAAGAGAACTTATACAAGCATCATATAAGCCAAAGAAAACACAGGACTGGAATCCTTTGCCTCAGTCATGTCTTTTTTTTTTTTTTCTTTTTTGAGAAGCATCTTGCTTCTAATTTTCTTTTTAATTATTTATGATAGTCACACAGAGAGAGAGAGAGAGGCAGAGACACAGGCAGAGGGAGAAGCAGGCTCCATGCACCGGGAGCCCGACGCGGGATTCGATCCCGGGTCTCCAGGATCGCGCCCTGGGCCAAAGGCAGGCGCCAAACCGCTGCGCCACCCAGGGGTCCCCTGCCTCAATCATGTCTTAAACATGCTCAATATATTTCCTTGAATTAACATACTCTATAACCAGAAGAATCCTTCACTGAGGAAAAATAGGAAAAGGGCTGTTTTATTATTTTCTTCAAAAAATACTTCATATGATTAGTATTTAGATGGAAAATACTATAACTGCTTCTCATTCTTTAGGGACCAGATAGCTCCCTTGCTATTTCAACTTTATACACCTTCCTTTACCTATAAAAGTAAGTGTACAACTTGTTTCCTCATTTATGTCTTCAGAGCACTTATATAAATATATTATGCACTTGTTATACATATGTTTATATACAGTGGAATCACATCATATGAGCATTTTATTCACTGTATAGGAAGGAATCAAGGGACTCAGGTGGAGAGAGAATGAATGTGGGAACACAATTAAATGGTGCTAGTGTGCCCAGTCAATAAACTTATCTAGAGTCATGAGATAGGGTATATAAATCTGTTATTCCTTAGTGTCTCTGAATTCCTTGGTATATCTAAAGTGGAAGTACCTTGTATTGAAAAGAGGCAACTGAGTGTGCTTCTGTTTAAAAGATAAGTTCATAGTTTTCATAAATCATGGGCCAACTATTTCAACTAGAGCTCAGCTGAAGAAAAGTGACTAGTGTCTGGGTCTGTAAGTCAGGAAAATTAAGCTGCTGGGCTTAGTGAAAGATACTGAGGTAGAATTCATGCAATTAAAAAAAAAAGAATTCATGCAATTCAAGAGACTATCAAGGGAAATACTACCTAATTCTAAAAAAGTAATTTAATCTCATATTTTTGCTTCAAATCTACTTCCCACGTAAGATGCAACCTCACTGTCTCTGTCTCCATACCTACAGTGTGAGTTCCATGAATACATGCATCATGTCTTCTTCTTCCTATTCTCAATGCTTGGCAGAGAGCCTAAAATACAGAGGGTGTTTGATCCACGCTAGATAAGCATATGTGGCATAATATATATATTTGGTCTTTGTGTCTTATTCCTGGCACAGAGCTCCTAAAACCCTTGGTATTTCCTGAGCAATAGGAGTATTTTGTTACTCATACAAACCCCTTTCTATCATAACTGAATTTACATTAATGAGGTGACTCTTGATTGGGTCTTAAGACAGCTTCAGAACAGAAGTTGGATGCCAGAGGAATCAATCATATCATTACAGGGTTGGAGTTTTCAATCCCATGCCCTACCTGCCACCTCACCTCCAGAGAGAGGAAAAGGACTTAAAATTTAGTTCACCAATGGCCAATGATTTAATCATGCATTTGTGATGAAACATCAGTAGAAACTCTGGAACAATGAGATTTGGGAAAGCTAACTGGTTGTGCATACACACTTTTCAGACACATCTGAGGCTCAGGACCTTTCTAAACCTTACCCTATGTAGGTCTTGACCTGGCTATTCATTTGTCTTCTTTATAATATACTGTATAAATACAGTGTTTTCCTGAGTTCTGTAAATTGTTCTAGTAAATTATTGAACCTGAGGGTAGGGGGAGGATTGAAAGAATCCCCAAATTTGTAATTGGCCAGGCAAAAGTGCAGGTAGCCTGGGTATCCATTTGTGGCTGGCATCTGAAGCAGGAGCAATCTTATAGAACTGATCCCTTACCCTTTGGGGATCTGCACTAATTTCAGGTAGTGCCATAACTGAAATGAGTTACAGAACACCCACAGCTGATGTCAGAGAATTGAGAATTTATTGCTGGAAAACCAACATAATGATATTACCTTTTGAAGAGGGCTTTCATCTTAGTCTTGTAGAAAATTTGACTGCCTTTAGTTTTCTCTCTTTATAATTTCTTTTCAAAAGCTAACAAAGATATTTATAATGTCTTCCTATCTTTTCCTATTTGAAAGGGGATGGGAAGGGATGAATTAAGGATCAACTTTCCAAAAAAAAAAAAAAAATTAAAAAAATTAAAAAAAAAGGATCAACTTTCCATATTAAACAGTAAACTAACAACAAAAAATACAAATGTTTCTAAGATTAAGAATGTGATGAAATGGCACGTCCAAAATTCATGTGTAATTTAGTTTGCAATTATTACTATAGAAGGGAAACCAGTAAGGGACGCCTGGGTGGCTCAGTGGCTGCACATCTGCCTTCAGCTCAGGGTGTGATCCCGGGGTTCTGGGATTGAGCCCTGCATCGGGGTCCCCTCCCTGTGGGGAGCTGCTTCTCCCTCTGCCTCTCTGTCTCTCATGAATAAATAAAATCTTAAAAACAACCAAACAAACAAACAAGGAAAGGAAACCAGTAATTACTTTGAGTTTCACAGTGATTGCAAATGTCAGTTCAGGTACTACTACTGGCTTACACAATATGGTATATACCATCACATTTTTCTAAAAAGTCTAGCCTTAAAAACAAAACAAAACAAAACAAAAACTAAACCGTGTTTTCAAGCCAGAATCTCCAAGAAAATGTTTACCTTTCATAAATGTCATAAAAATAACTAGTGTTTATAACCTTTGCTAAAAATAAAATTCTGGCTTGTAAAACAAATACTGCTTTGGGGCGCCTGGCTGGCTCAGTCTCAGGTTCATGAGTTCAAGCCCCACACTGGGTGTGAAGCCTACTTAAAAAAACAAAAAAAACAAATATTCAGATGTTTTACAGCCAGAATAGTCACACATGTTAATCTTTGTGGTATTTCAATTCAGAGGTAAGTAATCCAAGGTTGAAGTAAAATTAATAATCCAATTACTATCTGAAAATTCACCTCCAGTGATGTAAAACAGTATTAATAGCTAATCAAGATAAAGTTACTATCCAGTCAAATTTGTATGTAAATGCCTGAATTTTCTTTCAAAGACACATCAATAAAATGTTACAGGTAATTAAATTAATGCAAATCTAGTAAACTGTTCAATCATACTTAATGGTAGTTGAATACTGAAGGACTTTAAAATTTTACCTATACAAGAAAGTAAAAAGACAACCCATGGAATAAGAGAAACTATTTAGGAATCATGTTTGATAAAGGACTTGTATCTAGAATAACTCTTACACCTCAATATTAAAAAGACAACCTAATTTTAAAATGGGTAAAATAAATAGGCATTTCTCCAAGAAGATATAAAAATGACAAGTACATGAAAAGATGGCTCAATATCAGTAGCCATCAATGGGATAAATGCAAATCAAAACTACAACGAAATACACTTCATATCCACTAGACAGCTATAATAAAAAAAAAAGTGAGGCAATAACAAGTGTTGTTGAAAAACTGGAAACCTCATATACTGCTGTTAAGAATGTTAAATGTATAGCTGCTTTGGAAAATAGGCTGGTAGTTCCTCAAAAGATTAAACACAAAATTATCATATGATCAGCAATTCTATTCCTAGTTATATGCCCAAGATAAATGAAAATATATACCCACACAAAAACTTGTACATGAATGTTCATAGTAACATTTTTTCATAACAGCCAAAAGGTAGTAATAACCCAAATGTCCATTAACTGATGGATAAATATAACATGGACTATCCATACAATGGGATATTTATTCAGCCATTAAAAGGAATGAAGTACTGATACAAAATGGATGAACAGGCAAACTGTAAACTGTATCTGAATAAAGCTCTTAAATAATTTTTTAGCCCATTCATGCTCACTGGATTTTCTTTTTTCTGGAGGTCTCTAATGAAAAGACCTAATTTTGAATATACCATTAAAATCAATGCATTCGGGATCCCCGGGTGGCGCAGCGGTTTGGCGCCCGCCTTTGGCCCAGGGCGCGATCCTGGAGATCCGGGATCGAATCCCATGTTGGGCTCCCGGTGCATGGAGCCTGCTTCTCCCTCTGCCTATGTCTCTGCCTCTCTCTCTCTCTCTCTCTCTGTGACTATCATAAATAAATGAAAATTTAAAAAAAATCAATGCATTCATTAAAATGAATTATTAGATTTGTATTACAGAAATAAATTATGACTAAATTAAGAGAAATACAAACATTAGCTTCTAAAACCACTTATATGTCTCTATTTCCACTTGATGATGCACTAAGTATACTATTTTAAACATTCAATCACATTAAGATATATATGTGTCAATTAGCAATGTTCTACTTAAAGTGATCATTACCAAAAACAGATAAAGCAATTAAAGATTAAAAATTGTCAATGTAAGAAAGTTTTGATAACTTTCAGACAATAAACTTAATAAAACTGACCTACCATACACACTTAATAGTTGCTCTGTCAAAAGGTAGAAGCAGCATAGCCTCCTCGCACCCCTCAAAGCACCCCATCCAAAAATATTGTACAAGAATTCAATGGAAGTTTTCTTAGAACTACATTCAGTTACTTAACAGTATCAGACCGATATGGCCAATTAACTCTACTAAGCATAAAACTGGTTACAGGGGAGCCTGAATAAGGCAGTTATAAGTCATGAAAATTATGAAATGTTGGACAAAAACATATTGCCAAACATATCAAAAACAATGCAAACCAGAAGTCAGTGGAGCATCATCTTTAAAGTATTAAAACTGAAAAAGTATTAAAACTTTTTTAGTGGTTGTTTAGAGTTTGCTGTATACATTTAATCTACAACCACTGTCAAATAGCATTATATTGCATTTCACAGGTAGTACCTTCAAACAGTATTCCAAATTCTCTCTGCTACCCCTTGTAACATTGCTTCAAATTTCACTTAAGTATAAGCTATAATCACCCAATACATTGTGTATTATCTATTATATCCACTTGAGAAAACAAAAGGTTTTATTTTACACCTTCATTTATTCCCTCACTAACGCTCCTTTTCTCTGAAAAGCTTCTTTTAACATTTCTTGCAAGTAACAGCTCTTATTGGTGACAGTTCCCTCAATTTTTATGTCTGAGAAAGTTTTCATTTTTCCTTCACTTTGAAAGACCATTTCAATGTATATGGAATTCTAGGTTGGTGATTTTTTTTTTCTTTCAACACTTCTACACTACCAGGTGTAGATTCGGTATTTGTCATATTTGGTGTCCTCTGAGCTTCCTGGATTGGTAGTTTGGAGTTTTCAACTTTTAGCTATTAGCATTTCAAATATTTGTTTTTGCTCCTTTCTCTCTTCTCTATCAAAGGCATTCCTTACTTGTTACAGTGCTTTTGATTGCTAGTATTTTCTTTTGACTTTTTTCTTAGAATTTCAATCTCTCTGCTTACATTACCCATCTGTTCTTACATGTTGTTCACTTTTTCCATTAGAGCCCTTAGCATATTGATCTTAGTTATTTTAAATTTCCAGTCTGACAATTCCAAAATCTCTGTCGTATCTGACTAGGAGTCAGGCTGTATTTACTGTAGCTATGGGTATCAAAACTAAAATTTCTCTAACTTCCTTGTCTTTGGGTTTCCCTAGAAACTCCCTAAATAAAGTACAAACCCTGCAGTTCTTTCGTCTGTAATCCTCTATTATTATACAGGAGCCCTGTTGATGTAGAGGTAAAGTGTGGGGAGAGGGGAACTATTCCATAATCCAATGATGAGGTCTGAGTCTTTTAGTGGGTCTGTATTCCTGGCTGTGGCTTTTGAAAGTGCCTCTCAGCAGTTTTTCCTCTCTTAGAGAGACAGCAAGGCTAGAGAAAAAGTTGGTTTCCCCAAGCTGGTTAGGCTCTGGTAGTTTCCCTTTTAAGCAGGGAGAAAACAGAATGCTGTGGGCTTATTTCAAAATGGTTACTATTCCTCTCCTGCGGGAAGCATGAGGAAATCCACCTGCCTTCCGATCTTAACAGTGAGAACCTGGTGGAGCCTGTGGAGGAAAAACTCACAAGAGCGTGGGAGCCGTCCTAAAACTGGACCCCCAGGAGTGCTTAACTATCAAGCTAATCCACACTCAGCTTCTGGCAGGTCATCAGTTACAGTTAAGTTTTCTTACTAGTTCCTGGCTTCATTAGCTTATGCTCCCAGCAAGCTGTGATTCTTTGTATTTGCCTGTCTCTCCAGTTTTGGGGGCATTAGTTTACTCTGTGATCTCAGTTCTCTGATGGATCTAAGAAGAACTGTTGCTTTTTAGTTTAACTTTGTTCCTACTATAAGGACAAGAGTGACAACTTCTAATTTCTTTCATGTCTGAGTGGAAACCAGAATTCAATGTCCTTTTGATTCTCATCATTCCTTGAACACTTTTTTATTTTCTGAAACAAGAAGGTGTTCAGGTTCATCTTGCACTTTTCCCAAGGGAGTCTTGGTTACTTTTAGTGGAGAATATTATTTAGAAATCAAGATCTGGACACAAAGTATCCTCAATGCTATGGGGGTATCATTACTTCTAGAATCCATGAGCACATACTAGGAAATTTATATATTTATATACATACACATACCCTATATTTATTTCTCTATCTATCCATCCATCCTTCTCTGTATATGATAAAAACCATACTCATACCTCCAATTCCTTTTTTCATTTGATACCTCCAATTCCAACCCAATATCCTAGAAACATTCTAGTTGTCCCTATGTCCATGTTTCTCTTTTGTTAAACAGTAAGAAACCTGGTTCCCATTTTCCTTACTGTATTAATTGTTTGCACAATCCTAAAAAACATAAAAAGTAGTTTCAGAACTCCTATCCACTACCACTGAGAAAAGTACATCTAATAAAATTGGAATGATACAGAGATTAGCATGGTCCTTGCACAAGGATGACATGGAATACTTGTTTTTTGTTCTTTTCAGGGGAGGGGGGTGGGCAAAGAGAGGAGGAGTGGTAAAACTTCCAGATAATAAAATGCACAAATACTAACTGCACCTTATTAATTTTGACAAATGTATGTAATTTGATGAGTTATGGAACAATTCCCACTTTCATCACCTCCAAAATTCCCTTGTGCTGCTTTTTAGTCAATCCCCACCTCCTCTGAAGCAATCACTGTTCTGATTTTTCACAATAGTTTTGTCTAGCACTTCATAAAAATGGCATATTCTTTTATGTCTCAATTCTTTCACTCAGCACTATTTTAATGTTCATCCAGGATACCACATTATGAGTAGTTCATTCCTTTTTGTTGTTCCATAGTAACTCCTTGTATGAAGATAACAGTTTGTTTACCCATCTTATATATGAGATAAAAGATTCAGGAGTACCTCAAGTCACACAGTTAACTGGATAAGAATTCCAAGGACCTCAGAACCAGACGTATTCTAAACTCTTGATTCTTAGTTTGGTGTTCTTTTCACTTTAGCAAAGTACCACTCAAACAAATTTTAAAAATAACTAAGGCACCTGGGTGGCTCAGTTAGTTAAGCATCTAACTCTTGATTTCAGCTCAGATCATGATCTCAGGGTCATGAGATCAAGTCCCACACTGGGCTCCACGCTCAGCAGGGAGTCTGCTTGAGAGTCTTTCCTTTTCCCTTTTCCTCTGCCCCCCCCCCCAACCCGCTCACAAGCACACTGTCTAAAATAAATCTCTAAAGGGCAGCCCCGGTGGCTCAGCGGTTTAGTGCCACCTTCAGTCCAGGGGGTAATCCTGGAGACCCGGGATCAAGACCCACATTGGGCTCCCTGCATGAAGCCTGCTCCTCCCTCTGCCTGCATCTCTGCCTCTCTCTCTGTCTCTCATGAATAAATAAATAAAATCTTTTAAAATAAAATAAAATCTTTAAAAAGTAACAAAAACTCCAGGTATGTATTTTTATCATATTTAGTGATAAGGAACTACCTATATGTAATCACATCACAGATGTGATATTTTTCAAAATTATCACTGTGATACTTTCCAATGAGTCTTTTTTTTTTTTTTTAAGATTTTATTTGACAGAGAGAGAGTACACGTGCATGCACAAGCAGCAGGAGTTGCAGGCAGAGGGAGGGGGAGAAGCAGTTTCCTTACTTGAACAGAGTACTATGTGGGGCTCGATCCCAGGACCCTAGGATCATGACCTGAGCTGAAGGCAGACACCTAACTGACTGAGCCACCCAGGCACCCCTCCAATGAGTTCTTAACAGGAAATGAAAAATATCCAAAATTATTATTTTTTTAAATATCCAAAATTAAAAGGTATTGAATCAAATGCAAATATTTTTAGTATCAGACCTTTAAGAATAACAGTTAACACTGGCATTTCTTCCATAATCCATACTCCTTCCTAATCCTTCTACCAATGCTGATTTCAAATTTACTTGACATTTCTTAAAGATCTCTTAAACATTTACCTTATAATCAGTGTTCAATGAAAGTAATTTATACATTCATTAATTTCTTCAGTTTAAACCTATAAACTACCAAGAGGAGTACTCCTAATTTTAGCATTTCTAGGCAATTTTTAGCCTTTTGAGTCTCTCAAGTCTGTCAAATCATCTAATTCCCTATTTAGAAAAACTATCAATCTATCTCTTTAAAACATAACAAAAAAGACAGTTTTTCTTCAACCCATAATCTTTAAGCTCCTTCTCAAACCACAATTAACTTACTAATTCTGATCTAAGGACAGTAATTTTTCTGTACTGTGAAATGCTACTACTCATCCCTCATGATAAAAGTGTATGGTAGTACAATTCAAGGTGACCTTAACTCACTGCTATGAACTGAAGGGCCAAAAGCAGAACACCAAGAGTGAGACTGCCATTAGGCAAGGTTGTCCCACTACCTCGCCTACTGCCCCAAACACCCTGCATGTTGGCCCAAATCTAGCTGAACTTCCCAAAGATGAAGTAATAGAGAAAGTAACAGAGAATTTGAGAGCTCTTCGTCAAAAGCTATGAACGAATCTATGGATCTGTAATATTTGATGTAACCTCCATTGTAAGCTTCCCTTCTAATAGGTTTTTAGGTATCTCATGTATTCCAAAATAACATCCATCTCACAAGAACATGGTGAAATATAAAGTATACCTTGATGCTCCCACAAGTTAGGGGTTATTATTTAATTTTCCTTATGTGAGAGAACAGATTAACTTTAGACTTCATCAATCTATCATATATATGACCCAAGAACTTAGTCTGTAACACAAACAAGGTAGATGAGACCAATTGACTTATCCTATATTTCATTTACAAGTCACAATCCTTAGCTCTAATTTATGTAAACTAAAATGCTAATTATTATTTGGAGTGAAGAAAATGAAAGGTTTCACATGTGTTCAGAGCACTGAATACAATTCTATAACAAAACTTCCCAACTGCCAGTCCCTACATCAAGGACAAATGATGGTTTGATTAACAGCTATGGCAAAGACAGCTGTTTAGCACTTGGCTGCACCTTTTGGTTTTAGGTTCTGAAAATTCCTGTGAACTTCTTCTTTCATCCAAACAAAATAAAAAATTTTGATATAGCCAAGATAACATGCCTAAAGAGCTACACTCCAAGTCTAATGATATTAGACTTGAAAGAAAAAGAAATGCCAGGGCTGTAATGTCACCTGCTCATTTTTCCTTTGTGCCATTAGAAAAATTTTACAAAGTAGGTTAATGTGTAAGGTATACTTTCCTGAACTCCTTAATACCTTTCATCCTATTTCTTCCTTAAAAATATAGTGGCCAAAATAAAGGAAATTTGTGGAAGGCAATGATTAATCCAGAGAACTAATGTAAGTAGACAACCGGTCATCTCATCATCTTCAAGAATTAGCAGAAGATAATAAGATGGCAATGGAGAAAGAATGTAAGAAGGACGTGGAACCTGGCAAACCACCCTGGAAGGGAAGGAAAAACAAACTTTTGGTCCTAGTTAAAGTGTCAATGAGAATATACTCTCGGAAGGAAAAAAAGTGTTAACAAAAATATAGATAAAATAAAGACAAGTAAAAGTAGTAAATAAACTTAGAAATTGGAGTACTAGAGTTACCCTTACAAAGCTTACAAAGAAAGTATCTTTTAAAAATATTTTCTGGCCTAGTTGTCCTAAAGAAATTAGGAGAATAAGCCAACAATCAACCATATATTTTTTTAAATTACTTATTTATTTATTTATGATAGTCACACAGAGAGAGAGAGGCAGAGACACAGGCAGAGGGAGAAGCAGGCTCCATGCACCGGGAGCCCGACGTGGGACTCGATCCCGGGTCTCCAGGATCGCGCCCTGGGCCAAAGGCAGGGGCTAAACCGCTGCGCCACCCAGGGATCCCATCAACCATATATTTTTACTGAACACCTAGTACATAAATGGTGTTGTATAGGTACTGTGATTTTATTTATATTTTTAGAAGACTTTATTTGAGAAAGAGCAAATATGCACACAAGCAGGGAGGTAGGGCAGGGGCAGAGGGAGAACCAGACTCCCCGCTGAGCAGGGAGCCCAATGTGGCTAGATCCCAGGACCCTGAGGTCATGACCTGAGCCGAAGGCAAAGGCTTAATGGACTGAGCCACCTAGATGCCCCAATAATGTGATTTTAAAATGAATTTAATATAGTCTCTTGCCTCAACTCTAGCCGGGAATAGGGTTGGGGCACCAAGTCAAATATATAACAGAGACGGAAACAAAATGCTTAGGGAACCTAGAGAAAAGAAAAATTAATTAGAACAGGGGTGTGGCAAAAAAGGTTTCATAGAAGTGATATTTGCACTGGACTTTTTTTTTTAAAAAATTTTTATTTATTTATGATAGTCACACACACAGAGAGAGAGAGGCAGAGACACAGGCAGAGGGAGAAGCAGGCTCCATGCACCGGGAGCCCGATGTGGGATTCAATCCTGGGTCTCCAGGATCGCGCCCTGGGCCAAAGGCAGGCGCCAAACCGCTGCGCCACCCAGGGATCCCCTGCACTGGACTTTAAAGAATGGGCAAGAATTTAATAGGCATAGACAGGAAAAGGTAGTGCAAAAAAAAAATAGAAGGAATACTATAAGAAAGGTATGTTAGAAAAAAGTGCAGGATATATTCAGGAAAATCCAAGTGTCTAAGTGAGATGGAAATCTAGAGTTTGTGATAAAGAGAAAGAAAAATGAGAAAAGCCTAGAGAAGCAGATTGGAAAAGAGACTGAGGAGTCCCTAAACACTACACCATAAGTTCATTTTTAGCAGTAAAGATTCAAATTATTTTGAGCCTTAGAAACACACACAAGGGGATCCCTGGGTGGTGCAGCGGTTTGGCGCCTGCCTTTGGCCCAGGGCGCGATCCTGGAGACCCGGGATCGAGTCCCACATCGGGCTCCCGGTGCATGGAGCCTGCTTCTCCCTCTGCCTATGTCTCTGCCTCTCTCTCTCTCTCTATCATAAATAAAAAATTAATAAAAAAAAAAAAAGAAACACACACAATCTAGGTTCTTTTTTTTTTTTAAGATTTTTATTTATTTATTCATGAGAGACACAGAGGCACAGGCAGAGGGAGAAGCAGGCTCCCCACGGGGAGCCCGATGTGGGACTCGAACCTGGATCCTGAAATCACGTCCCAAGCCAAAGGCAGAAGCCCAACCACCGAGCCACCCAGGCGTCCCACAATCTAGGTTCTTAACTATCAGATAAGCCTGCACACAAGTTAAATTTCACTTTAACAACTGTGCTGTCTTGCAGTCATCAATTACCAATGGTCCTTTGAAATTTAGAATCAGAATAAATGTAAAAGCTGGGTAAATACTAAATTTTAAAGCAGATCCAGCTGCTCAACGGTCAACATGATTATAGATAAATAGGGTGACCATTTGTCATCTAAACTGGGATTTTTCTGAATAAACAGAGGCACTATTAATAATTATGCTAGTATAAATTAGGAACATTCCAAGCAAACTGGGATGAATGGTTAACCTAGTTATAAAAACTCCCAAAATCAAAGGGACTCTTTTCTTATATTCTTTTCAGTGCGAATCTCCTACTGTGGAGCAGGAGGAGAATCTAGCATTTGATATTGAGATTCGTAACTATGGCATTTTAAAGAGACACATATTAAAAATGAATAACATCTATTTTTATGGTAGCAGAGACTTGAAGGGTGAATGACTTCATGCAAATCTGTGTCAGACTTCTTTACCTTAACTAATGATAACCATGAACACAAGAAGAACTATACATATTGGTTACTAACCTCACAAGCACGTTTAGACTTAGATGGTATTCCCTGAGTTTGTGTTTAATTTGAAAACTAGTTAATTTTCAACCATTTCAAAGCATATTGCTTTTGTTTTAATATAGTATGAGAGAAGAAAAATCTGTTTTGCTACAATTACAGAAAACACTTGATTGTTTGCAAAAGATTGTTATGTGGGTGGCTGCAACACTTGGCCTTTGACCTCTTGCCAAATACCATACCGCATGTGTTCTGAATCACCAGTAAACCCAGATGCCCTCATGTGAGGTACTCCAAATCCAACCAGAAATTAAGAGACAAAACAATCCTATGGTTTTCATGAATGAAGCCAAGACCTTCTTAAAAATGGGGGAGAGGAGGAAAGAGCTTTAAATGGCTAATGTCAGGACTGTAGGAAAATAACTTTTTTTTTTTAAGATCTTATTTATTTATTCATGAGAGACACAGAGACATTGGCATAGGGAGAAGCAGGCTCCCCAGAGGGAACCCAATGTGGGACTCCATCCCAGAACTCTGGGATCACATCCTGAGCCGAAGGCAGACAGATGCTCAACCGCTGAGCCACCCAGGCATCCCTTTAACTTCTAAATATTCATTCTGGTCAAAGTCTAAGACCTGATAAAGAAGGTCTTGACACTGCAAAAAGAAATCAAACTTTTGATATTAAAAAATACTTGTAACCACCTAATACCACAGGTTGGCCAACTTTTTCTCTAACAGGACAAATAGTACATTTTTAGGCTTTATGGGCCATAGAGTCTCTGCTGCAAATATCTATACCTTCTAAAGCACAAAAACAGCTACAGGTAGTATGGAAATAAATGGAAGGGGCTGTGATCCAATAAAACTTTACTTACAAAAACAGGTGGTAGGGCTGGATTTGGTTCCATGGGCTGTATGAGAGTATAAGCTCCTTTGTATTATTCTTGTTTTTGGCAGTGTCTGGTACATAATATGTGCTCTGAAAATGTTCACAGATGAACCATATTATTTAATAAAAAAACAGAAGCGAAATGTCTGAGCTATCTTGGTACAAACATTGTGTTTACTCAATATTATTTGAGACTAACTTCCTAGTTATTTTGCGTGAGAAATACTTATTTCTAAAACTTTTTTTCATTTAAAACACATTAATTGTAATATTAATCATGGTCATGTCACTATTGAACTTTGCTTACCAAGGATTAATACTAATTTTCTGGCTCCTTGGGGCCATTTACATAAATAGGTAATCTGATTACACAGTATAAGGACTTGAGCTGAAAGGTCATGTTGAGTTAAAGCCAGAGTTAATACCATGGCAAGTGAGAGTCAAAAGCAGGTGGAAAGAACCCTGCAGAGAAGACTGGTGTGCAGAGAAGAGAATGGAAGAGAAGACAGACCTGTTTGTACCATGCAGTGAAGATCTAAGAGATTTCTCTATTATAATAATAAATCTCTTTTATTAGAGCTTCTTTGAAAGGGCTTCTGTTCTTTGCAGTTAAACAATCCCTGACTAGAAAATGGATTATGAAACATTTTGGAGAGGAGTTAGTATTTGAGCTGAATTTTTTAAAAAAATGAACAGACAGGGAGATTCCAGTCTACATGGAGTAATAAGGAACAGATTTACCCTCCTGCCTGAAACAAAAAACAACAACAAACCCCAAGTTTTCAGACATTAGACAATGGCTGGTAAGAAGAGTAATCCCTGACAGAGGGGAAACAAAGTGAGACCTCTTCTAATAGCTACCTGCTTAGAGGGAGCCTCCAGGGAGCAGAGGTAGAAGGAAGCCGAGTGGAGACCAGCAACCTGAGGAAGCATGAGTCCAAGTTTGCTGGAACATGGTGGTCAAGTACCAGAGAGGAGACAGTTGCAGAGAGAGAGTAGAGTAGATCCGGGGAGGGCTCCCTGAAGACTTACTGAGTAGTATCAGCACATGCTTGTGAGGAACCTACTCAAAGCAGCAAAAGAACTAAAAGGAGCAGAAGGAACAATTTCAGGGGGTCAGACAGTGGCAGGAATAATGTGTACCATCCAGAAAGGAAAAAGTCTCAACCTTCACAGGACATCAGGCAGGATAATCACAAGGTCATTGCCTCAGTAATGAAGCAAAATTAGCCCTATATAAAGTCTGCTCTGGTTTCACCTGAACAAGCATAAAAATAGCATTGAAAGTGTCAAACGATTTCCAAGTAACAGAGTCCTGGAATAAAACTCAAGAATATTTCTAGAAATACAAAATAACCCAAACATAAGGTTAAATTCATAATGTCTGACATCTAATAAAAAATTATCAGGCATGGAAATAGAATAATATGGCCCATAATGAGAAGAAAAAGCAGCAATAGAAACAAGCCAAGAACTGGTAAGTACTGGGATCAGCAAAGATACCAAGATAACTCTTTTGACTATAAATCCGTACGCTGAAGGAAGTGGAGGAATGCTTGGACACATTAAGCAGAGATGCGGACAATATAAAAAGAATGTGAATCAAAATTTACATCTTAACAGAGATGAAAAATGTTTGAGATGAAAAGTACAATGGATGGAATTAATAGCACATTAGAAATGCCAGAATTAAAGATTAAAAACTTAAAAGCAGCAATAGAAATTACCCCAAATGAGGCACAAAATAAGCCTGAAAAAAAAAAAAAAGATCAAAACATTAGTAACCTATGCAACAACTTGAAACAGACTCATATGTGTAATAGGAGTCCTCAAGATGGGAGGATAAGTGCTATATAAAATTACAAAAAAAAAAAAAAAAGAGGAAAAGTATGGGCTTAAAGTAGTGCGTAAGAGCAAGCTGTAACAGATTATGGAGAAGAGGAAAGAAATGATAAAAGCCGTACATCTGGCTATAAATCTGACAATGGCAGACAAGTAACCTAGGTAGAAGCTGCTGACTCTAAGAAAGGACCAGGATTAGTATGCAATGGTAAGAAAAGAATACAGAAGTGAGAATATTTTAAAGAAATAACAGGAATTCATGATTAACTATATACTGGAAAGGAGAATGTTAGAGGTTGAAGTTTTGAAAAGGATAAGACTAAGTTTGAATCCCAGCTTCTCTATTTACTATTTGAACTTGGATAGGTTTTTTAATCTCTCTCTGCCTTCATTTCCTCACTAGTAAACTGAAGATAATAGCAGTACCTAAGTAACAGGGCTGCTTTGATAATTAAAGGAGTTAAAACATGTAAAGTACTTTGGCATGTATTAAGTGCTTAATAAATACTGGCTACAGCAGTTCTCAAACCTTTTGGTCTCAGGACTGCTTTTCACTCTTAAAAGTTATGGTGGACCCTGAAGAGTTTTACCTGGGTAATATCTGTTAATAATTACCATATTTAATTTCTTTAAACCTAAGAAATATATAAAATATTAACATTTTCATTCATTAAAAACAATAAACCTATTATATGTTAACATGAATAGCATTTCATTTTATTTTTCAGAAGAAAAAAATTGGTGTGAAGATAGAAACTGTTTTACATTTTCGTAAATCTCTCTAATGTCTGGCTTACTAAGAGAAAGCTGGGTTCTCGTATCTGCCTCTGCTCAATCTGTTGCTCATGTTGTTTTGGCTGGGAAAGACAACCAACCAATCTGTGTTATGTAGAAGTTAATACACCCAAAAAAGCTAAGATAGCATCTCCTGGGTAAAATGACTAAGTTTAAAAAAGGAGACAGCATAGTATTGGTTCTGTAACTCTTGAGAGTACTCAAGAGCAAAGTAAGAGATTACCTAAAAACTATTCTAGTCAGCTCACAAGAGTAAGTGCCCAAGAAACTATTAAATTTATCCCACATGGGTTTTAAGGCACACTGTAGAAAGGATGGAACCATAAAGAATTCTCACGTAAGATAACAGAGATTCATAGTTCTACATGAATAGTAAGGAAATGCCTGGGCCTAAGCTGAGAGTTGGGAAAGTTCTAAGTCTAAGAAGCCAGATGTCCAAAGAACACAAAGGGAAAGAGAGTAAGGCCAAGTAATGGAATCTGGGGCAGGTGGGGAGTCTAAGGGGGTGCTGATGCTCAGCAGAAGGAAAACAACTCTTTTTTTATGGCAAAAGATTTAAACAGATATTTTATCAGAGAAGATATGTGAGTGGCAAATAAGCACATGAAAAGATGTGCAGTATCCTTAGTCCTTAGAAATGAAAATTAAAACAGTAAGGTAGGATTTCATTCCCACTAGAAAGGATACAATTTAAAAAAGACTAAACCAGAACCAAATGTTAAGAATATGGAGAAATTGGACCTCTCATACACTGTTGGAG
Source organism: Nyctereutes procyonoides (assembly GCF_905146905.1). Classification (NCBI taxonomy): domain Eukaryota; kingdom Metazoa; phylum Chordata; class Mammalia; order Carnivora; family Canidae; genus Nyctereutes; species Nyctereutes procyonoides. Next base: position 68,006,867 of record NW_026575051.1, read on the forward strand.
GTAATGCAGAATGAAATGCTACTTTAGAAAAGAGTTTGGTGGTTTCTCATGAAGTAAACTATATGACCCGCCATCTCATCCCTAAGTATCTGTAAGAGAAATGAAAAAATACATTCACACAAAGACTTGTAACATGACTGCTCACAGCAGCTTTATTTGTAACAGTCCAAACCAGAAACAATCTAAATGTCTAGATCCTTGTGAACAGTATATCCATATAATGGGATTGCTATATCCTTAGCAATATAAAGGAACATACTACTCATACATGCAAGAATATGGAGGAGGGTACAAATGACTACATATTCTGATTCCATTTACATGAAATTCTGGAAAAGGCAAAACTATAGTAATTATAATGTATATTGTAATTAGATGTAGTAATTATAGCGACAAGGCAGATGTGGTTGCTGGAGGTAGGAGGGAGGGAGGTTTGATTGAATGGGACACAAGGAAACTTTTTAGGGTAATAGAAATGTTCTATATATCATGACTGTGGTGATGGTAGTTACAGGATTGCTATATTTGCCAAAACTCATCTATTTATATACTTAAGATTGGTCAATTTTGTTTCATGTAAGTCATACCTCAATAAAATTAAGGAAAAAGAACCGAAGAATGAACAAATCTTCATCTTATCAGTCACTCACCAGGATTTCTCAATGCTTCACAGAAAATGGCAGTAGGTAGGAAGTACAGATATGAAAATCATTGACAACAAAGAACAGGGAGTTGATAGGAATGATGCAGTCATAAGAAGAATATGCCATTTTTATTAGATTTCAATCATTCCAAAAATGAGATTTGCTTCTAAAATAGATCTTTATCAGTCCAAAATATATTTCATTGTAATAGTATTTCTTTCATTATGTTCTAAGACTATCTAAAAGAGAAGCATTCCAGACCTTTTCTGTCAGAAACTCTAGGTGCAAAGTCCCCAAATCTCCCTTTTAAATTGCTCCCAAAGAAATTATTTTGTGGAGTGCATGGCTCAGTCGGTAGAACATATGACTTGACTCAGGATTGTGAGTTCGAGCCCCACGTTGGGTGTAGAGATTACTTAAAAATCTTTAGGGGGCACCTGGGTGGCATATTTGGTTAAGTGACTGACTCTTAGTTTCAGCTCAGATCCTAATCTCAGGGTTGTGAGACTGAACCCTGCATGGGGCTCTGTGCTGGGCCTGGAGTCTGCTTAGGATTCTCTCTCTGCTTGCCTCTTAAAAAAAAATTATTTTGCAAACTGAATCACAGAGAATCACTGTACTAGAAGGAATATACACATATGCACGTGCTTGTGTGTATACACACACACAAGGTTTGCAACTGCTCCAAGTGAATAGTATTAAATAGCATATGTGATTTCCTTATGAAAGCACAGAATCATCATTACTTCATGGAGATGTAAGCAGCTCAAATGAGATCATCTGCAAAAATCACTTAGGATACTGCCAAGGTACTCAATGTATTGCTTGCCAATCATCCTGGACTTGAGTAGGGAGACAATTCTAAGTAAAGAAAAAAAAAGATCCTTTAACCATATCAAGTTTGAAGTTCCATGATTCTATATTGCTTCTGTTTCACCACTATCTACCTGTTAGTAGTAGGTGATAGCTACTTCAATTTTAATTACTATTTGTAATATCATGACATTTTCTTTAAATATGTGATTTTTAGAAAGCAATGTGCTAGGTTTTCCTCTTTATAAATTCTGTTGACTTGTTAATATCATGATATTTTCTTTAAATATGTGATTTTTAGAAAGCAATATGCTAGGTTTTCCTCTTTATAAATTCCGTTGACTTGTTAAAGGATTTCCTATGTGCTTTCTCTGTACATTTGACTTAATTTCAAACATCTTTAAAATCAAGTCAAAAGAAGACACAGTGAAGCAAAACAACATTAAGAACTATAGAGAACAAAGCTGAGTGAACAGCCAAGGTCTTTACCTTCAAGAGGTGGTTTGTGTATCTGTGTGAGACAATATACATAAAACTTACCATTTTAACTTTCTGAGTGTATAATTCAGTCATATTAATAAGCACATTCACATTGTTGTATAACCATTATAAGTGCATTCACACTATTGTATAACTATTATCACTATCCATTTCTAGAATATTTTCATCATCCCAAACTGAAACTCTGCACCCACTTAACAATAAATCCCCATCTCCCCTTTCCCCAGCCCCTAGTAATCACTAATTTACTTTCTTTCTCTATGAATTTATTCCAGACACCTCATACAAGTGGAGTCATACAAAATTTGTCCTTCTGTCATAAGTTTTTTCCTACTAATTTTTACTGCATATCTAGGCACCAACCAAGCACTGAGGACACAAAGACTGGCAAACATACTCACCTGTCCTCACAAAACTTACACTCTAATAGGGAAGCCAGATAAACCAAAAAACAACTACTTGCATGTCAGTGTGATAACAGCTCTAAGAGAGGCACAAAGTACAATGGTGGCACAAAGGATTAACTTTGAGGAAAGTCAGGAGCGTTTCACAACGGAGGTGATGTCTCAGGACATTTTAAAATAGGAAGAATTCACTGAATGGACATTGTCATTTAATCCAGAGGAATGGCATTCATTCATTCATCAAACCTTTAATGAGGAGCAACACTATCACCAGTGCTCCATACCTACGACAGCCAGGTTCTTGGCTTTCCTTAAGCTATAAGTAAATACAGAACCATGAGATATACCTCTGAGGAAGAGCAAGCAGTTCAGACTAACGAGCAAAGTGCCTGGGGAAGAAATGAGGCTGGGAAGGCATTCAGGTATCAGATCATAGAAAAGTCATCTACTGTTTTATTCTATACTGTAGGCCAGTTTCAGAACTTAATGGTGGCATCTGCCAGAAGTACATATTCCTAGACAACCGTAGAGGTTTTCGTTTCATGTCTGGGATAGACCTCAGGAATCTGAATACCCCCAGGTGATTCTAATACAGTCATAACTATGGACTACTTTTTGGAAATACCTCTGTAAAATACAGAAAGCTAATGATAGCTTCAAAAGAGAATAATATGGGATCCCTGGGTGGCGCAGCGGTTTGGCGCCTGCCTTTGGCCCAGGGCGCGATCCTGGAGACCCAGGATCAAATCCCACATCGGGCTCCCGGTGCATGGAGCCTGCTTCTCCCTCTGCCTATGTCTCTGCCTCTCTCTCTCTCTCTCTGTGACTATCATAAATAAATTTTTAAAAAAAGAATAATATGAATAGGTCGTATGTTATGGTTTATTAATTTCCCCCTTATTTATAAAGTAATGTATGCTTTTATAAGATATGAAAAAGCACAGAAAAGAAAAACATTACTCAAATCTACCATATTCATATTATTTCTGTTTATATTTTATACACTTTTAAACAGAAGGATCATATTATACAGACTATTTTGAAGCCTATATTCTTCACTTAGCCACACAAGGGAACATTTACCTTTTATATTCTTTCTTAGATTTTTGAGGACTATACGGCAGACCATATGTAACATATAGGTGGAACTACTCTTCATTTTTTAACACTTAGGTTATTTGCAGTTTTTCACCTACTTTCTCCTGTACCACTGTCAATATGTCCTCATTTGGACAAAATCTGGGTTTTAGAAAGATCACTCCAGTGACTTTATACGGGCTGAATTTGAAAAGAAGTGAATTCAGAGACAAGCTGAAAGACTATTATGATGGGCCAAGCTAATATAATGAGACCTCAAATAAAGTATTAACAATGGAAATGGACAGAGAATGGATTTGAAAGTCTACAATCTACATGTAAAGATTTGTCATCTGTGTAAGACTATATACAAAAAAATAATTCCTTTTCTTCAATAAATATTTACCAAAGCACTGCAATGTATCAAAGAGTAATTACTGAGATAAAACATATCAGGATAAAAAGAACACTATGCATATGTACTTCTCTGTGTGTACATGTACGTGTAGGATCAGGGTTCCAATTGCATTTAAGGAATTCAGAATCTTCCTTTTTATCAGAGGAAAAACAATTCCCTGTTCTGATTCTACAACTGCAGAAGCAGAGCCAGAAAGTGTCATAGTTGTCAACAAAAGCTTGACCCTCTGTTCTCAAGTTACATGCTGGGGCTGTGGTGGGAACTTAACACACTAAACAAGAAACTGCCCATGATCAGGTTTACTTGGATTGTTTAAAAGAAAATTGAAGCATATACTGGGGCTTTCTGCCAAAAAAGCAAATGTTTCATGCATTTGGCTCCTTGTCCTTTTATGTGGCTAGTGTCCAATATCAACTTGGAGATGTCCCCATTTCAAAATCTGCCAGCTACTGAAACATGGGTCAAAAAAAACATTTTTCCTTTCTATGAAAAAGTATAATGTATCATGACAAGGAATCTTACTAGGTAAAGCGGAGCTCACATAAAAAATGCTTACAATGAACCAGTTCCCCCTACTATCTTTTTTTATACTAATACCATTAAGCTTCAGATTTCAAAAAGAAGGGCTTTTTTATAATTAAATATTAGGTTCTTGAATCACACATATCACTAAGATTCTTTAGTAAATCTGACAATCCTCAATTAGTGTAAATGAAAAAAATTAGAAGCATATCTTACTTTCCTTTTGAGATAACATTCCTTTATTCATCTATCATATTTTTTCAAAACTAGAGAGATCTCATTTATCACTTCTGATCATTTGAAACATATGCATATATTCAAAAAACTTTCCCACACTTTGAAATTTCTAAGTTTCATTTATATTGGTTGGTTTATTAGTTTTTAGTGATCTCAAAGCTTACATGCATTAAAAAAAAAAACCTCCTTAAAAAAAGGCATCTCATCTATACTTCCAAAACACCTTCTCAATTAATAGACCACAAAAACCCAAAATACTAAAATTGATTACTTACTTGTACTTTACTTCATGTCTAGTTAATTCTACATAGTCCTAGGAGACTAAACATATCTGGGTCTAGCTACTTGATAATACGTAGTATTAATTTTTAATTCCAAATTAAATATATTCTACTATAATAACTGAAGGTATAATTCAGAATGAAAACCAGTAAATTTCAAGTGATTAACACAGAAAAATAAGACATAAAATTAAAATGTACTTTAGTTGCCAAGTCACTGAAATTATTACATTATATTCTATCTTCACAACAGTAGCCATAATCTTGGACCATATCTCATCATCCTTAAATCTAATCAGACTGCTTTTTAGTTGGTACAAAATATATTAACATATTTTACTAGTAATCAAAGATCTAAGGACATGCCACATGCCTTTATATGATAGCATCGCCTTCTAAAATAGCAATACTTCGAGCAGCCCGGGTGGCTCAGTGGTTTAACGCCGCCTTCAGTCCAGGTCAAGATCCTGGAGACCCGGGATCGAATCCCACATCAGGCTCCCTACATGAAGCCTGCTTCTCCCTCTGCCTGTGTCTCTGCCTCTCTCTCTCTCTCTGTCTCTCATGAATAAATAAATAAAATCTTAAAAAAAAAATAGCAATACTTCAGGAATAGCAACAATGATTATCATCAAGAAATCTCCCTAAAAGATAATCTCATATCAGAAAAAAAAGATAAAAAGATTGGGGGGGGGAAATAAGAAAAAACTTCTAACGAATCATATAAAAGCTATGAGACAGCATCTTACATTCTAACATCCATTTAACTAAAATCACATAGAGAAGAGAGGACAATTCGAAAGAAATAACATGAAGAGATAATGGCTGAGAGTTTTCCTCATTAAATAAAAGATACCAAAGAACCAAACAGTTCAGAGAACACCAAAAAAGCAAAAAGACAAAAAAAAAAAAAAAAAAAAAAAAGGCAAAAAGACATCATGTTCAAAAGCAAAGGCAAACTGGGGTGCCTGGGTGCCTCTGCCTCCAGCTCAGGTCATGATCCCAGAGTCCTAAGATCAAGCCCCACAATCAGGCTCCCTGCTCAGTGGGGAGCCTGTTTTTCCTTCTCCCTCTGCCATCTCATTCTCTAATAAATAATAAAATCTTAAAAAAAAAAAAGGTAAAGGCAAACCATATCCAAAGACAAAGAAAAAAGAGGGGGAAAAAAAAAAGATACTTTATACACAGAGAATCAAAGGTAAGAATTACAGCAAAACTACAACGAGCCAGACAACAGAGTGGTATCTTTCAAAAGAAAAAAAAAAAGGCAATCTACAATTCTATACTCAGCAAAAAAAAATATTTCATAAAAAGGAAAGATAAAATTTTTCAGAAAAACAAAAACTGAGACAGGGCACCAGTTTTGCCCTACAATAAAATAAATGTTAAAGGAAGTTCTTCACACAGATGGAGTATGATACCAGACAGAAACTTGGATCCACACAAAGAAATCAATACCACTAAGTGTGACATAAATGAAAGTAAATACAAAAAGAAAAAACAAAAACAAAAAACAAAAAAAAAGTAAATACAAAACTTCATTTATTTGTAATTGCCCTTAAAAGATACCTAAAGTAAAAATAGTACCAACATATTGTATGTTGATAGCATATATAAAAGTAAAATGTATAACAAAAGCACAAAAGATAATCAGGAAGAAGTGGGAGTCCTTATAAGTACATATGAAACAATGTACAATTCTATGTGATAGAAGTCTTTGGTTAGCATTTTCAAATGTATATTTCAAACTGCCATTAGGGGTTTGAATTACTAGGGTAATTCAATTACCCCATTAAGGGCTGCCATTAAATTAATTTCAAAAGGTATAAATAAATAAGCAAATATTGGAGAAAAAGGAAATATAAAATATCCAAATAGTCCAAAAGAGGAAAAACGAATCAAAGAACAGAGACAATAGAAAACAGCTAGCTCAGTGATACATTTTTAGTCCAATATTACCAATTGCATTAAATGTAAACAATCTTAACACACCAATGAAAGATAAAGATTATTAGACTAAATGAGTAACTCCAACAATATGCTTTCTACAAAGGAAATCCATATAAAAACATAAATGAGTTGAAAGGAAAAGAACAAAAAAAGATATTTTGGGAGACCATTCTCCATGGGTCTCTGTTGTGGTAGTTTTTGAACCTCCTTCTAAGTACTTTAACCTGAAACCATCTCCCATCTGCAGTTCTTCCTTATTAATAGTGAATAATATGGAGATCCAGGAATCTCATGTCTACTGCCAGGATCTATGAAATTTCTGACAAATTAACTCGTTAGCTTGCAAGAAGGTAAAATTTCAGGTCCTTCAAATTCTTGACGTATTCTGGGGCACCTAGGTGGCTCAGTGGTTGAGCATCTGCCTTTGGCTCAGGTTGTGATCCTGGGATTGAGTTCTACATCGGGCTCCCTGCAGGGAGCCTGCTTCTCCCTCTGCCTGTGTCTCTGCCTCTCTCTCTCATGAATAAATAAATAAAATCTTAAAAATAAAATCTTGATATATCCTGTTAACATTAATCAAAAAAAAGCTGGAATGGCTATACTAACAACAGACAAGGAAGATTTCAGAATAAGGAATATTACAGGGATAAAGAGGCCACCTCACCACCAAGAAGACATAATAATTCTAAATATATAAGGCCCTAACAAAGCTTCAAAATACATGAAGCAAAAACTGACAGAACTAAAACAGAAACAGACAAATCCACAGAGGAGAATTCAACACATCTCTCTCAATCTTTGCTAAAACAAGCAGATGATAAACATATGGGGAAATTCAACTTTACTATGAGAGAAAACATACAAACTCATAATGAGATATCATTTATACCTGTAAGAAGTAATTTAGAACTTAAGTCTGACAATTCTAAATGTTGGTGACAATGTAGAACATCAGAACTTTCACACTCTGCTGGTGGGAATACAGTTTGGTAGAACCTCTTTAGAAAATAATTTGGCATTACTTAGTAAAGGAGAGGTATGCACACTCTACCCTCAGCAATTCTACCCCTAGTATAAACTTATAAATTTTTACAGACATGCACAACAGTTTTCATAACAGCATTGTTTGTAATTGGGGATAAAGAACAGGAAACAACTCAAATGTCCAAAGACAGGAGAATGAAAAAATAAAATTATGGTATTTCATACAATGGAATACTATATAACAGTGAAAATGAATGAACTACAGCTATATAATTCCACATGGATGATGTCCAAAAAACATAATGTTGGGAGGAAAAAAAAAATCACAGAAGAACAAGCATAAGTTCCAAAAAGATAAAACTAAACAATATAATGTTTAGGGATATATATACACATGAGGTAAAACTGTAAGGAAAAGCAAAGAAATGATTAACCAAAATTATTAAATAGGAGAGGAGGAAGCAATCAAATACTTCAAAGATATCTGTAATAGTCTATGTCTTACCCTAAGTATTAAAACTGATATATTCTATTGTTATATTCTTTACATATATTAATCTATATTATACATAGATTATCTATATGACATATTTATAATTTGAAATGCTTACAAAGAATAAGCAATAAACACAGATTCACTCAGCAAAATATTAAGAACAAGCCAAAAAAAAATCATGAAATACAAATATAACACATTAGGCCCAACTAAACATTCAGACTCACATAACTCATAAAAGCCACTTGGTTATACTTGATAGGATATAAAACATGAAACAATGTGCAAGCAGTGTGAGGTAGTTTCTTTTCATCAGGAGTCTTCACAGCAATTCAGGGGATATTCCCTTTGGCCTTCCTCAGGTAACAGGTAAGTACAAGAGGATGAGATCATGAGGACTGGTGCCATAACTATCCTAGCTTAGGAATACCAAATAGCAACAACTATCTCCAGTCCTATGGACAGTTTCCTAAGCCACAAAATAGACTTGGTTAAGAGTTATCACACCCAGGGAATGTTTTACACCTAAAAACTTAAACCCATGGAGCAGAGGTCTCTCCATTCTGGATGTTACGTTAGTTTCCATCATTGATGAAATCACCGAAGTCCTAAGGGCCTTTACAATCTGAAGACTTTCAAATAATGAATGCTCTGGTTAAAAACAAAACAAAAAATGGGGACACCTGGATGGCTCAGTGCGTGTGCTGTCAAATAACTAAAATCTTTTAAAAATTAAAGAATAGAAAATAAATGAAAACAGAAACATCATCTCATATTATGCAGGAATAAGTTTTCTTCCACATGACAGAAAGGATGTGCAGTAAGAACAGGGGAAAAACTTAAACCTCAACCCAGGAGAGGCATACATGATGAATGCTTTCATCTAAGTGGGTTGTGCACAATTATTAATTCTAAGTATCTGGAAGGGTGATTCTATCAGCTTAGCAGTGGAAAACAAAGACAACTAAGTAGACTTTCTATACTCTGCCTCCTGGCAAATACCAAGAATGGATAAATAGCCTCTTGTTCATAGATGGATAAGCATGGGACCTATACAAACATTCAGCAGAATGGATAAAACATCTTAAATTGTCAATGAAAAGAATCTGTGATAATTTACATTAAGAAAAAGAAGAAATGAAAAAAAAGAAAAAGAAGAAATGTAGAAAGTATCTGCTGTGTGTCTCAGTAAGAGACAAGAAAATTAATTTCCTATAAAGCATCTTTTATAAGGAAAGATACTAATTAAAAAGACCAGGAACAAATAAAAACATAATTGACATATGCAGAGTAAGATATAAACCTATGGAACTCTAAGAGGTAAGAAAAAAGAAAGGAATAAACAACAAAAATAAATTCCACACTAGTGATAAAAAAGAAAAGACTCAATATTGCAAAAACCTATCAGTAATGTAGAAGATGAAAATAAAAATGTTCACCAAGAATGCAAAAAGACAAAGTTAAAGATAAGAAGGAAAACAGGTATAAAAAAGAAATGTGAACCAATCCACCAATAACAGGTAATTAAAAAAAAAAAAAAGCCTTAACAAATGAAAGCAATATTCAAAGGTATAGTATAATAGAAGAAATATCCCAAAATAAAAAGCACCAACATCTCTACATCAAAAGAACCTTCTTGTCTCAAAGTAAAAGAGACCAGAATAATGGTCAGAGAATTGTAAAGGGAAAGTCTGGGACTTTCATATTGAGCCATGCTGTCATTAACACATGCAGGCAACAAAAAGCCATTTTCAGATATTCAAGGACTCATAAAAAAGTAATCCACATGAATATCTCCCAAAAAATAGTACCTGAAAACATTTTTGTGGCAAAAGAAGGAAATTTAAATTGGAACTCAAGAATGGGTATAAGAGGTATGATATAAACAGATTTGTGGTAGTACTCCATATCAAATTAATATGTAGAGCAGAGTCCAAATTGTTCTACTGAAATTTAATACAGAAGCTTAAATTTTTTTGAAAGAGGAGATACACAATTTAAAATATTCAAAATTTATAAGTTAGTCTTAAAGATTAACCTGGGAAGCTAAATTCCTTGTATTTCATAAAAGAATATTTTTATTTGTTCTTAAATTTTTAAATTACAACTACATTTCTATATATATGCTTTTAAGATGATTTCTGATCTATGTTTTTTTTAAATCTATACTGCAAACAGCAGAGTAAAACAAAATTATTAGAAAGTATAACATTATAGGAATAAAAATCAAGCATATCAATTATAACGAATTTTTATTGTCTAAAACCTTTCTATTGGAAAGAGCCTCAGATGGGGTTAAAAAAATGAAATGACATAAAGAAAGGTTAAAAATAGTGACAGGCAATGATAGTATCATGGAAATGGTAATACTAAGAGGAAACAGGAATAACTACTTTTATGTGGGACAAGAAGTAAGATTCAAGAGAAAAAGAATTAAAGGGTCTCTTTAAATTGAAATAAAGATGTTTATAGAGCTACTCAAATATAGTCCAACACCTAGCTAGCTGTTACAGGTCTAGAACAGGGTAAGTATAAAATTTGGAAGCAAGCATTTAGAATACTCTTACAGCAATTTGGCAGAGGAATTGTATATCTGTTTAATACAATAATAATAATAATAAAGGAAGCTTGTATTTTGCTTATTGGTTTTTCTTTGTTTCATTTTTCTAGCAATTCACTTATAATGTATTTTATTAAAAGTATCAGGAAAAAGCCAGATTCTTCACCACAAATAGTTTGAAAAGCACAGCCATAAGAGATCTGTTATGAAGTTTTATGTGCCAAATAACTCAACATCAAAATATACAAAGTTAAAACAATGAAAGATGCAAGGTAAAAATGAAGAACAAAATAAAGTGGGAAGCAATTTCATTCCATGACATATTACATAAAAAAATAAGTGCACAGAGGATAAAAGCAAATTATGAAATGTCAAATTTTCTTTAGGAAGTGATATATTACAAAACATCCCATAAGTTTAACATCAGCTTTTCAGAAGGGAAAATTACTGTATTAAATGTATACATTGTAAGATGTATTACAACCTCAGAAATGTTATTCTTTTAGTCAAGGAAATTGTATGTCCACAATTTATCAAATAAATGAAAAAAAAATTTTTTTTACTGTATAGTTGACATACAATATTATACTAGTTTCAGGTACACAACAGTGATTGGACAATTATATACATTATGAAATGCTCACTATCATTTAATTACTGTTACCATCTGGAAAACTTTTTAATTATCAATGAAACATTTATAAAGATATTGATGAGATAACAGACCCTAAAGAACACTTCAACAACTTTGAAAAATTAAAACTAAAGCATGACAAAAACTGGTATTCTACCATTCCCCACTAGAGATCACTTAAGGATTTCTGTTTGTTTTTGGATGCTGCTGGGCAAAATTATGTATGAAGGGCTTGCCAACTTTAAAAACTTATGAAAACTACATTAAAAGACTCAAAACACACTCATCTCTACAGCTTTGTGGTTTTCTAATCCCCTTTTATACAGAAAGGGTGGGGTGGGAAATCAAAGTATTTCACAATGTTAGATGCCGCACAGGAGGTCACAGATGCTTTTGCTACCTTCTTCCTAGCTCCCTACCACCTTACCAAAAATGTAGGACATTGTTTGGATTGTGGGCAGCATTACTGCCTTCTCAAAAAAGGTCAGAGTATGTTGTTTTTCCTCTGTTTGGCCCACTGGGTAAAGGCTAGCCTAACCTAGGCACCCTAATATAGCTATCTGGTTGATTAGGTAAATGAAGCCATCCTAGACCAACCAGCTTCCAGCTGACCTCTTGGCTGAATAGGTGTGAAGAGTTATATATGAGTTAGAGCACTGCATGAACCACTACTACCATATACGTATGTGTTGTATATATTGCGCACACGTGCGTGCGCGTGCACGCGCACACACACACACACAAACTAAACTAGACAAGACTCAGAGCGACAGGATTCACCAGTTATCCTAATAATACAAAGTTTTTTCCACCTATGCTACACGGCCTATTTATTCATCTTAAAATAGCCCCAAGAGGGGTGGTCGTCTCAGGATAGAACACAACTTGAAAAGAAAAAAGTAAACAAAAGATAAGATCCTTCTGAAACTATTCATTTTAAGTCACAGCACTTTAAAAGTTCTCTAAATAAGTGATAGTATCTTTTTCTTCCACTCTCATACCCAATATTTAAAACCTCAACTAAATGTGATCTAAAGTCTCATTTGAGATATAAAAGTTCTTTATAAAATGAGAAAAAATATTTAAATAAAATGTATTTACCATAACAATAAACAAACTGGGAAAAATATTCAAAGTCAATGCATAGAGACCAATTTTCCCATTACATGAAGAGCTCCTTGGAATCAATAAACAAAAGACCAAGACCCAAAAAAGTGGATAAAAGATAAACATGTAGTACACTGAAAAGGAAGTACAAATGGCTCTCAAGCATATGGAAAGACACTATATTTCACTTGTAATAAATAAATGCAAATTAAAACTACACAGCGATCCATGTTTTTATCTATTAGATTGGCAAAGATCAAAACATTTGAGAACATAATCTTGGTGAAGAGATGGAAAAAGTCTCATATTGCTGGTGGGAGTACAGATCAAAACAACCTCTGTGTTACACTTTTCCTTCTCTTGAAGATATTCTTGTAAGACATTTCAAAATATAGTACGCAAGATATTTTGTCTTGTGTGGGCTGTTGGTCATTTTCAGAAAACTGCTCTAATTGCCTGCTTTTATAGAATTCTATTCATATAACAGAGCAGATAGGTAGGGAAGTTTAAGAAACTTGGATGATGAACATAGTAATCTTGCTCCATCTGCTGCCCACCTGATACCTTATTGTGCACTTAGTGAGTGCTCAGTATATATTTGTTGATTAAATGGGACCAGGAATAATGCTGAGCAACGATGAGAATGGAATAAAACAAGAAAAAGGAATTAGCTAAATTTATCTGAATTATTGAATAAATTTTTAAACACTATCTTTTTCAAGGGTAAAGCACTGACACAGTGACAAATGTTTCCTGAACATGAGTCAGCTGGCAACAGTGGTATAGATTATTACAATAATGAGTCACATACTCTTAGGAAACCTCTTCCACACTGCTCTGGGCTTGGCCATGTGATATGCTTTGGCCCATGGGACAAGATAAAATATATGGGGCTTGCCTTCACTTGCTGCTTCTGTAAACCCTACTGCTGCCTCCAGCTGAAGGCTAGCCAGCGGGAGACACATGGCCAAAGCTCGCACCAATACCCAGACATATGAATGAAGCCATCCTAGACCAACCAGCTTCCACATAAGCACCACGTAAGCAGCCCAGCCAGCAGCAGGGGCAAAACTGCTTACTTGAGCCCATCCCAGAATCAGACGCTAACAAATAGCTTATTTTAACCACTATGTTTTGGGGAGGTTTGTCATGCAAAAACCGATATGAGTGGATAGGGGAATAGGATTGGTGGTGATAAAGGAAAATTTATGTTTTACCTGTTTGTTAAATTTCACAATGAGAATATATGCTACTTGTTTAACCAAACTAAACTTAATAGAGATATTTTGTATCCGACTGATATTAGAGTCAAGTCCCACTATCACCTTAGGAACACATATACATAAAACAAAACAATCCAGTCCAAATGGGAACATGAATTTGAGAGGAGACATTAATATTGCTCAGGAAAAAAAAGGGTCAGTACAGAGTAGCAGGGTATACTATCATACACACAAAAAAAAGTAAGTATATATTCATGGTCACGGTCATGTCTCAGTAACAGCCATTATCAAATTCCAAAGTGTTAGGTCACATACATCTCAGATTTTGCTTTCCTACTTCTTCTGTTTAGGTTAATACACATTCCCTCATTTTAAACCTCACATGCTATGAGGTAAATATATGCTGGATAACTTTTGCCTAAAGTTAATTAACCTCTCCAAGCCTCATTTCCTCAACTGTAAAATGGGGGTAACAGTACCCATTTTATAGAGCTGTAAAAATTAAAATACTTAGAACTGGGCACATAGTAAAGGGTCAATAAATGGCCTATAATCTGTTAATAGAATGATTTAAAAGTAATGTCTTTTGACTGACCTGGTTTCTATTTTAAAATCATTAAGCATCATCAACAAAGGTGTGATTCATCAAAATTAATTTGAAAATCTTTAATGACTTCATGAAAAAAGTTAAAAGACAATGTTGTTAAAAACCAAAACGAAACATACATATAGGGAAAATATGAAGAAATTGAAACTCCAGGCAATAATGAATTCACCTGGCCCACATTCCACAATCCTAAATAGGTTTAAAAACCAAAAGCTTCAATTTTTGTGTTTTATGAAGTCACAAGAGGCAAAAACAAGAGAGCAATAAATCCTATGGTCACTTTTGTGACCTCTGGCACACATACTTTCAATTCTTTCTACCACCATCTTTAATAAAGGCGGCACTGCTGAAGGCTTTGGAAAACAAGGCTCTTTCTAAAGAAATAAACATAACCTAATATGCAGCATTGGAAAATTTTAGTTACTCCTTGGATCAATGGCTTAACATTGCCCCTTAAACAGGTAATTACCTAGCCTGAAACATATGAGGTAGTGACCAACTACAAAAACCTTTATACAACAATGTGCAGGTATTTTCGTTTGCTCTATTGTGAATAATTAATAAATGTTACAAAAATTCCATTTTTCATTTCAATTCAATTATTTTAAAGAGTGCTTAGTATATGTGAAATAATGTGGCAGATTCTGGAGTTAGAAGGGTAAAGAAAGTAACACATATTGATATCATGCCACACATTTGCTGATTATTGTTTAATCATAATAATCCAATGAGGTAAAACTTATTAAAACTCATTTTAGGGGGCAGCCCGGTGGCTCAGGGGTTTAACGCCGCCTTCAGCCCAGGGCGTGATCCTGGAGACCCGGGATCGAGTCCCATTGTCAGGTTCCCTGCATGGAGCCTGCTTCTCCCTCTGCCTGTGTTTCTGCCTCTCTCTCTGTGTGTCTCTCATTAATAAATAAATATAATCTTAAAAAAAAAAAACTCATTTTAGGAACATCTGGGTGGCTCAGCCAGTTAAGCGTCTGCCTTCAGCTCAGGTCTTGATCCTGGGGCCTGGGATGGAGCCCCGCCCTTCTAAGTGGGAGTCTGCCTCGTCCCCTGCTCATGCTCACTCTCTCTCTCAAATAAATAAAATCTTTTAAAAAACAAAACAAAACTCATTTTACAGAGGAGGAAATTAAGGCTCAAAGAAGTAAAGTAACTTGACCAGAGTCTCTCAGCAAAAGACAGTGTAGGAGGGTATGGAGCAGGGGCAGGGAAGCAAAAAGGGCAGTGCCATGTGACTATCCCTACAGGCAAACACAACACTAAGTGTAGTTAAGTCCTTTATCAGCAATGTGAAAGGGGGCTAAGACTGTGAGAAGCCAAAGAGATAACCTTTTGGGAATGGGCAAAGGAGTCACAAAAGGCTTTAAAGAGGTTAATATTTGAGTTGTTACTTTAAGGATGAGTAGGATTTATCAACTTCAATGCCAAGGCTTACCCCCAACCCCCCTCATCCCCAATATATTAACCAAAATAAATTACTTACTTGAAATTGAGAAAAACAATTTTGAGAGAAATCTTCCTCAGATATATTATTCCATAGTTTTAAAACAAATAATATGATGACTGTTTAATTTTTAGGTTGCTTTTATGTGGCTTGTCTTGGTTTTTATTCTGAAATGAAATTTAGATTAGTCATTTTCTTGTTCTGAGAAACTAAGAGTATGCCAACATGTTTTAACTTCACATTTTTTCACATATCAACATGTATTCTTACTTACAAAACCTTTTGTTTCACCATCTCAAACAAAACCTAATTTAATATATAAATTACTTTGAAGTGTAAATATATATGCAAAATAAGATATTTCTTTTAATTATTGTTATATTTCCTTGGTAATTGTAATAAATGGAAGAAAAATAGAAAACTCTCGGTATATTGTTACTTATTACACAAGCATTTTTGAGGTAACACGCTCTCTTTTATTGTTGGAGTCGTTTATATAGTAAATGCTCTCTCAACCCAAAGAAAATTAAATAACTACCCCCAAGGAAATGGACCTCAATTTCTTAGTATTTCCCACAACTATGGTCCTAAAAGAAAATAGAATTGGACCAAAAAAACCCTAACATTTACAACAACAATTACCACCCTTTTTTTTCACAGAATTTCTTTGCTAGGCATACATTCAATTTCTGCTGCAGAAAACAGTCCAGTTTGCCAATACTCATTAAGCAACAAAATAATTTTCATTGAAAAAAAATATTTAAAAAGCTACAGAGAACTGGAAGAAACACAGGTCATCTGAAAAACTTAAATGACAAAAAAAACAAAAAACAAACAAACAAAAAAAACCACCCACACACCAAAAGATTAAACAGACTTATTAAGAGGGTTTTATTTTTACTTATGATTTGTTTTATTCTCAAAAATATATCTCCTTTATGTTTAAACAGTGGAGTTTAATTGCCTAAGACACCTATCCTGCTCTATCTGTATCTTACCTGGAACCTAGAAGTTAACACAATTTACCCAAAGTTTACCTTACCTCCCATTATTTCCTTTCTTATTTAGTATCACTGTGGTGTTAAAATGACAGCCAGGTACCAAAGTAATATACAACATACTATATCCCACATCTTAATAAGTTGCTAAGTATTTCTTTGAAATGTCTAGGGCTAATGACAATATCCTTTGAAATCTGTTTAACCCCAACCTCCTTAAACCTGAATCGATTTTCACTTTTTTTATTGAACAAATTCTCATCCAATCAAAAACAAGACAAGAGAAAATTATAGCACTAGAGGAACTTGAAAGATCTCCTGGCACATTCCCTTTCTCTTTGGAAAACTATATACGTTCAATCCTAGTATCAATTTTTGTTTTTTATCTGCCCTAAATTCCTCTTGCTATACACTCTAGCCTTTGTTTTAAGGAAAGAACTACGGTCATCACAAAACAAATCCTGCTACAGCCTATCCTACAAGAAGACTCTAAGCACTACTGGACAGAGTATGACCTTAAAGATTTCTAAACTGTGTACGTGCAGGTCTTCTAACCATTCCTCTAAGATTCAGTACATTCACCTTTAAATTATCATCAATGTCTTCTTCCAATCCTTCCTCAGGTTTGGGGGGCCAGTGTGAAGCAGAGAGAGCTAAGAGTCATAGATCCTTAGTTTTCATACCTAGCCCACACAACCAACTATAGGACACAGGACAAATCCTTGCACTTTCTTATCTAGATTTCAGTTCTCTTTACATAAAATGAGAGGATTTGACCAGAACAGTGTTTCCCAACTTTTTCCATATTGTAGATAATATTTGTTCAGCACACAGACCAACAAAAGGACATTTAGAAGCATCAACATGGTACTTGGTAAAAAAAAAAAAATTTTTTTAAATTATCATTTTCCTTATATAACTATAGAAGAAAATTAAAATTTAAGTGAGATTTTTAATAGTATGAATGAATTTCAAATCCAACCCTTTTCACATAAGGAATAATATTTCAAAATAATAATGATGTTTATTTTTGTGGAAATATACATGCACCATTAGGCAACCACCTTGCAGCAAGCTAAATGACACATCAGATGCACATGCCTAGGAGATCCAATACAGCAAATACAGAAATTCAGGCCTAGAACTGTGCTCCCCAGGGCAGCCAACATCCCTGCCACCCTGTGCTCTCAATATTAGTGGGCTACACTCTGCACTGGGTGACATATTCCTCAGGCACTCGGAATATAAACTCCAGTAGTAGATCCATGGTCCATTCTCCACAAGAGGCAGCTGCATACTCTGTGGCTAACTGAAGTAGATTCCAAGTAATAAAGCACCTCCTTTAATGGACTGAAGATATCAAAAGGAGCAGTAACTATAAGTTATTGTTCATCATGTTATCTGCTTAAAGGAACCCACAGCCTTCCTTTAGCCTCCACTCCAGGGCCACCCTCCAGTGAGCCACATAACATCAATGGGAAGCTGTGAATCCGACCTCTAGCAAAATCTAAAATTAAACAGTACTGGAGTAATCATTTGATAATTGTTCACGACTATTAGTTTGTGTGTGTGTTTTTTTGTTCTTCTTTACCAATTCCTTCAAACACAACTTAAAACTTTGAATAGGTATCACATGCACATAGTAAAAAATATTTCAAAATTACCAAACAATATACTAAAAAAAAAAAAAAAAAAAAAAAGATTCAGTCTCCCACCTTTGTCCTCTAGGCCACCAGTTCCCCTCACTGAAGGCAACCACTGTCACCAAACTGTCATATATCCTTTGATATTTATACACACACACACGTACATATATATTTTATATATATATATATATATATATATATATAAAACACATGAATGGCAGCATACTATATCTCTTACACATTTTTCCCCCTCTTTAATATATCTTATACATGGCACAACAGGAGTGCACATAGTGTTGCTTCGTTACTTTAAGAGTTACCGAGTATTCCACTGAATAGATATACCATTATTTACTTAACCACTCCCTTAACGGATTTATGTTTAGGTTGTTTCCAGTTTTTTGCAATGACAAACAATGCTGCCACAAATTACAGGTTAACACGTACATAAAATATTTAAAGATAAAATCCTTGAATGAAATTGCCAGATCAAAATATATGTGTATCTTTAATTTTGAAAATGATTTCCAAATTGCTTTTCCATAGAAAAAGAACATTTTATATTCCCACCAGCAATATGAGAATGCCCATTTCCCCTTCCTTTCCTTCTCTCCAACTCTTACTATGTAATCAATCTTTCCTAATTTGATAAGTGGTAAATAGTATGTTGTAGATTGAATTTGTATCTCCTTTATGAATAAAATTATACCCCTTTTCATATGAATTTTGCTCATTTTTTCTACTAGATTATTTTCTAGGAGCTCTTTGTATATTAGGAGGACATTAGTCCTTCATGAAAAGTATACAAGTTTTACTAGTCTGTGTCTTTTCACTTTATAATTTTCTTTCTCTATACTGAATTTTTTATATTGTGAAGATCTCTAACCTGGCTCCAGTTACTGTATACCTTGAAAGCTCTTTGCCATTCCTAGATTATACTAAAAATAATTATCCTATGTTGTTTTGTTCTCAAATTTAAACCTTCTGATTCACCTGGAAGTCAACTTTTTATTTTTCCAGATAATTAACTGGTTATCTCAACACTGTTTATTTTTCTTTCCATACTAAGAGGTACAGGTAGCATCCATTTTCATATAGTAAATTCTTATCTAGTTTAAGTCAGTTTCTAGCTCCACTCTGTTTCATTGTTGCTATGAGCCAAAACCACACTACTTTTCAAAACATTTTAAAATTAAAATCAGTTTACATATAAATGAGTATAATTTTTTTAAGAAGCCAGAAATTACTGGCTTGCTTTAATGTAAGAATCATTCTGTAGTTCCTAAGTTGAATTTATATAATCAAGTTCAATACTATCATCACACAATCACGCATTTGGGTGGATACTTATTTCGGAGCCCAGTATGAACTTCAAGTTTCTTTTGCTGTATTTCTGAACCGTACCTAGAAAGCCAGTTTTCCCTTAATTTTGTACATAGCTTTTTCCCAAATTATAAAATCAATACATTCTCTCCATAAGAAAATCTAAAAATTTCAAAACACACATCTTAGAGATAACCAACCTTTATATTTTTGTATATTTTTCTGCATTTTGATACATGACTATTTCACAAACTGATTTTTTTCACATAATATACTGAGCATTGTCCCATATTTTTATATTCTTCTAAAATTTTATTTTAATAAATTCTACGGTATGAATATGCCCAATTGATGTAACCATTTCCCAGCTGTTGAATATTTGAGGTTGTGCCCTGTTGATGACTATTATCTATTGATTCCTACAAAAATGCTTGAGTTTCAAGCACTGTGGTAGTATCGATTGTATAATGGTGAGCAAAAATGAACACATTACCAGCATTTATGGAGGTTATTGGGAAAAAATATAAAATTACAATTACAGCCAAGTGTTATGAAGGAGAGTTTTATGGAGTTTTGAGAGTCTATGATAGGGAAGGCTTCCCTGAGGAAAGATAAATCAGAGTTTAGGTGAAGGAAAAGGAAAAACATTCTAGGCAGAGGGAACAGCATGTACAAAGGCCTCATTGTGGAAGGGAGCATGGCAAGAAAAGGGACTGAAATAAGGCCAATATGGCTGGAACACCAAGAGCAAGGCAAGAAGAACATGGCTCAAGCCATGACTAGATAGAAAGGTAGGGGCCAGACTATGCAAGACCTTGTAAGACATGTAGACGCCACCACATAAGACATGTAGTTTTGTCCTTATCCTAAATGCAATGGAAAGCTACTGAAGCATATCAAGTAGTAGGGTGATATAATCAGGTTTGCATTTTGAAAAGATCCCTCTGATTACAGTGTAGAAAACAGATTAGAAGGGAAGAGAGTGGACTGGGGTAGGCCAAGATTAGGAGGCTATTGTAAGTGCATCCAAAAATGCTAGTAGTTTAGACTAAGGTGGTGATGGATAATGAAAAGAAGTAGATGGATTCAAAAGATAATCAGATTTTGCCAAAAGATTTACATTCATAGATTAAAATATCTAAAACTAGTATTGGGTCAAAAAACATTTCGAGAATTATAATATGCATTGCCAAGCTGCCCTGCCAAGAGCAGTTTTCGTTTGTGAATTACCTTGTATCTGTTCCTCCATCAGAATTTTGAAATTCTTTTGAAATTCCTTTAAAATGACTTAATCCATACTTCCTTCATGAAGCCTTCCCTGACTCCCCTTTTTGCCTGCTAGTTGGTCACTGATATGTCCTCCTTTGAGCCCTTGCTTTCTTATACACATTTCTGTCATACTCCCATCAAACTATGCTTGACTTACGTCTGTGTCACCTCTACTGTTAAGGGTCTGGAGGGCAAAAGTTGTTCATAATGACACCAAAAATAGCTCAACTTACACAGTAGGTTCTCATTAAGTGTTCACTGAATTCTACTATGGACAGATTTAAGAGGGCCCTGCTTCATGCTCTGATTTACTAATTGTGATTTTAAACCAAATATAATACAGAGAGCTAACAGAATTTGCTACTCGGGGCTTCAAATGCCTACTAAAAAAAGTGACTAATTTTGTTTGTGGTAAATCACTAAATCTCTGTAGTGCTCCTGAAAAACCTTTCTGGTAATTATATCAAATAGGTCTTATGAGATCTTAAAATATTTTTAAATGGCTTAAAAAAAGAAAAAAAGGGCTATGAACAAACAAGAAAATACTTGTAATCTGAGTTGCTGGTAAATGCCATAGTTTTCAAAACTGTATTCATTTCAAACTTAATCCAATTTACAAAAAAAAAAAATGAAGTTATTAACCAACTACATAAATTTATACAGCACTGGAGAATGACCAATTTCTTATGTTGAAAAATTCAATTTCATGTTTAACAATTAGCATCTAGAACAATCTACTAAAATTTTCACTACCTGGAGGAAGACTAGAGGGGGTAGTGGCAAGAGTTCCTTACAGTAATCTTAAAGACAAGCAGCTCCCTCTATAGTCTGTTTGGCCTACTTTGTTTAATTACTTGCTGTGTGAACATCTCACTCACACTCTTCTATTTACTCCCACTCTGCATCTCAGCAGGGAGGCTTTCTGAGAGGATAATTCTGTTTAACCTGGTGCTGAGAAAACTGAGAGCTTTCTAAACTCCACGTGAAGTGAGTTACATCAAGCAACCAATAAGCAAGGGTTGGGATGTGGAAACCCGACAGCTTTCCAGATCCACCTGAGTCGGATCTTCACAATGAAGCCTTAGGATTTTATTTGAAGTGAATTCCCAGAGCAGTTAACACCTGTATTCAAATCTAAGTGAAAAAACACTGCCCTGTGCGTTAGTCATCTATAACCTTGTTTCTCTCCATTAAAACAGGTTACTGAAACGTTACACTACTCAATACGTTGTTATAGCAAAACAGCATTCAAGACATTTTTAAATGAGTGAAGAAAACGCAAAAGAGGTTTTTTAAAAAGTAATTCCATTACTCACAAAGAAAATTTAAGTGATTCTCTCAGGAATAACATTATCCTCAATCAGCAAGGGATTAAATCAGTCAGGATTTACCGTTCAAATCTGAATATGCCACTTTTTAAAATACCTTTTCAAATTTCACCAACTCAAGATATGAGAGCTTTTAAATCTAAGACAATTTCTTATATGTTATTCAAGATATGCCCTCAAAACACAGGACAATCAGAAGTCAACTGGACTGTTTTCTAAAGCAGAAAAATACCTTTTATGAATAGAAAAACTGAACTAGTAAAAATGTAAGAAACCGATCAGTTCAGAATTTATAATATCAATATGAAACACCCTCTTTGAGAAACAATTTCTTCTGCTGCTATTTTTCAGGACTCATTTACAAAGCAAACTCAGTTTAAAAATACCTTTTCTTTAAACCAAGATAAAGAATTAAGGACTTCCAAAATTATTATATATATGAAAGGCTTTAAATTATGGTACTTTATGTAACAGATTTATCATGTTACTATTTTTCACGAATTTACTTTACTAATTGGTAAATATATAAACATAGCTGTGCTTTCAAACAATAAAACTGTTCATTAAAAATTCTATCACTCAGATTTTTACTAAGTCAGATTGACCTATATTTTATATTAATTATTTTCAAATTTATTTTAATGGGTGAGCTGGACTAGTTTTCTTTGGGGAGAGAATTCAGAAGCAGATAATTGTACAATTTTGTTTACATTTAATTAATACTAACTTTCCTGGGAGTTTCTAACATGTTAAAAATGCTGGCTGGCTTTCTGAAAGCTATATACTCCCAAATGTATGCCAGTGACTTCAAATTTTTTCACCTGTTGAAGAAACACAAGTCTCTGTATGTGAAACTGTGAACTCTATTTATGGTAAACTCAACTTGATACTTCTTAACAACTTCAAGTTTCAGTTTCTTTGTATCGTTGTATATCCTTTAATGTACAAAAATGTCTTACTTCCACATTCATTTACACTATACGTTTCAAAATATATCCTTTAAGCTTTTGTTTTTTGTTTTTTTTAAGGCAGAAGGGGTAAGCTGGTAATCTACTGTAAGATATCCAGGAGGGAAGAAAATATTTATCATAGAATACCCGTGTTCTTTTATACTGAAAAACACAAAAGTACCTCCATCATCTTTTTTAAAGAATGTTTTGTTACGTTTATAGGCTTACTGCTAGCTCACAGTGAAATTCACCTATTCCACAAACAAAACTTTTCTATAAGCCTGAAAATCCTTCAGGGATACATATGTAATGACTTGCTTGGGGGGGAGGGGGGAACACATCTGTGCGTAGAAAAGTAATCCAAACCATACAAACATTAATACACAGAGATGCCACAGCATATCCTATTAGCACGTCACTTTAGAATCCCGAAATCTGGCTGAACAGAGCTCTATCGACCTTCTAATTCTTTCTCTGTACTGGAAGTGAGAACAACCGGTGTGTGACACTGAAACTGCAACTGGAAACAAAGACAGTCCCCAGTATATCTGGAAAGGGGAGGGGGAAAAAAAATCTCTCAGAACTTTACTGCCTCTATTTTCCAGCCTCCAAAGTTTCAGGTGTTTCTCCTTTCCCCAAATCAACAGCATTCACATTTCTCCTCTTCCCAGGTCCCTATCACCAAAACCATCATCTCAGCACTCTGGGAGGGGGATCCTGCATCAAAATCGCACAACACTGAAATTCGCAACAAAGAGAATTCACGTTAAAAAGGGAACCGCTTGAAACCACAACAACAACGACAACGCGCGCCTGCGTTGGGTAGAGCCGTTATCTCGCGTGGCCCCGCAGAAACGGGAGTAGGAAGACCCAGCGCGACCCGGGCGAGGAGCATCAAGTGGGAAACGCTGCCCCAGACCCCGCAGGCGCAGGGCAGCCCGCAGCGGGGGGGGAGCGCGGCCCTCCGCGAGCTGCAGGCGGCTCACAGCGCGCACACAACCACGGCGACGCGAGGCCCTGCCCATCTGGCCCCCGCCCTTAGCTGCGTGACCCCAAGTCCCCAGGGCTTCCGTCACTGCTGCCCCCCCCCCCCGCCCCGCCGCGCCGCGCCGCCCCGACCCCGCTCGGGCAGCAGAGCGGTTTTTGTGGGAAGGATGACGTGTCTTTAAACGCGGCCCCGCGGCTCGGCGTGGGGGGCACGTCTCCGACGTCGGTGCGGCCGAGAGGGCCCGCGGCTCCTCAGGCGTTCGCGCCCCCGGGCGCGAGGTGCCGCCGCCGGGCGAGCGACGACGCGCCCCTTCCCTCGAGCGGCCGCCGCGCGGGGCCCCGGAGGCGCGGGACTGCGAGGAGTCGTCCCCCGACCCGCGCTCGCCGCGGAGCCCCACGCTCCCCTCAGGGGGCGGGATTCCTCGGGCGCCGCGCTCCGGAAGGGGCAGAGGCGGGCGGCGGCGGGAGGCCGCGCGGGGGGCGCTGACACTTCCTCGGGCCCCGCAGGGCCCCTTCCCGACGGGGGAGGCACGGGGCGGCGGCCGCAGTCCCACCGGCGGGCGACCTCAGCGCGTCCCGCAGGACACGGCGCGGCCACCTGCCCCCCCGCCCTCCCCCGCGGCCCGGGGTGCGGATCCGGCTCGCGGCCGCCGCGCGCGCTGCCAACACCCGGCGCCCGGGAGGAGGGGGCGCGGCGCCCGCGCGGACCCACGTCGCGGCGCCTCTTGTCACGCACCCGCGGAGAGGCGCGGAGGGAGGGAGGGAGAGGGAGGGAGGGGAGGCGGCGGCGGCGAGCGCGCGTGTGCGCGGCGGCGAGGGGAGGGCAGCCCGGGCGCCCCGCCGGCTCCCGCCCGCGCCCCGCGCCCGCTTACCTGCCGGGGTCGCTCCGAAGACTCGCACCACCGGCACCTTCTTGACAGGGGCCTGGGTGAGGGGGCACTGGCAGGTGTCCAGGCCCCGCAGCGGGCTGGCCATGTAGTAGTCGGCGGTCACTATCCTCACTGAAAACATGTTCGCCGCCGCCGCCGCCGCCTCCTCCGCCTCCTCCTCCTCCTCCTCCTCCTCACGGGCGATCTGGCGGCGGCAGCAGCGGCAGCGGCGGCGGCGGCGGCGGCGGCTTCCTCCGCAGCGACGGCCCCACGGCGGCGGCGCCCCCTCCCCGCTTCGGCTCGGCCCCCTCCCCTCACACACAGACGCCGCGAGCGGGCGGCGGGCGGCGGGCGGCGGGCGGGGCGCTCGCTGCTGGCACTGCTGCCGCCGCCTCCTCACGAGCACCCGGCGACGGGCGACAGCAGAGACGCCCTGGCGCTTCCGTCGGTGCTGCTGCTGCCGCCGCTGCCGCCGCCGCCGGGAATCACACGGGCTCCTCGGTCCCAGGCTGCAGCTCTTGTTGCCATGATGATGATGTCACGGACGCAACCACTGGGGGAGGGGAGGCGGGGGGGTGCGCGGGTGCGCGCGCGCGCGCGTGTGTGCGCGGGGGGGGGGGCGGGGGGAGGGGACACGGCGGGAAAGGGAGCGAGCGGGGCGGGCACCCGAGCGGGACACCCCGGCGGGGGCCGAGAAGGTGTTTTCTCCCCCGCCCCCCGGGCTCGCAGCGAGGGAGGAGGCCGCGGGGGGGGGGGGCGGGGAGGCTGGGCCCGCGCCGGGCGCGGGGATCGATGAATCGGCCGGTGGGCACGGCCACCTGCGTGTGGGGGGGGGGGCGGCGGAGCGCCGATGTCATGGATGCGGGAGGGGGGTCGGGGCCGCTCGGGCGGCTCGGCGGGATTGGCCGGGGATCGCTCGCGCTGGCCTAGCCGACCGCCATTTCACATCCTGCGGAGGAGGCGGGGGCGGCCGCCGAGACGGCTTTTTACAAGGTAAGAAAGCCCGCCCGCGGGAGGCGGGAGGCGGGAGGCGGACGGCGGGGCGCAGATCTCGTGCCGCCGCGGCCTCGCGGGAGGGCGGGCGGGGCCGGGCGCGGAGGCGGAGGCGGAGGCGGAGGCGGACGCAGCCGGCCCTTCTCAGGTATCGCGGCGGCTCCGCGCGTGGCCCGGGGGCGGCGCGAGGGGCGGGGGCGCGCGGGCGCGGCGCCCCCTCCTTCCCGCGGCGCTGCGGTGTCTGCGCGCGGCCCCCCGGAGGGACGTGTTCCCGCTCGGCTCCGCTTCGCTGGGCCGGGCAGATCCGGGGTTTCCCAGCGCGGCGGCCTCCTCCCGCGCGAACAGATCCTTCGTCGGTTTTCTCCTCAGCGCCTCAGGCTGCGGCCCTGGCGCGCGCGTGCGCGGTTGTGTGCGCGTCCGTGTGCGCGTGCGCGTCCGAGGAGGCACTTGTCCGCGCTGGGTGACCTCCCTCCCCCGGCGGAATTCAGGATTAAGAGCCTTTCGGAGAAGCGTTCGGCCGGAGATGTAAAGCCCCCGTGAAAGTCACCGCGTCAGACGCGGACACCCGTTACCCATTACCTAAAGGCAAAAGGAGGTAGGGAAGAAGTGTTCCACAAAACAACTCAACCCCTCCCCCCCCCAAAAAAAAAAAAGAAGGTGGGGAGGGATGCAGTTGTGAAATCGGGGAAAAAAAAAAAAAAGGTAGTAACAAGCCGCTGGGTTGGCCCTCCTGTTGGAACCGACGGGTTTTTGTCTGACTCGGTCACTAAATACTGGGTGTGACCTTGGGCAAATAATTTGGTTTCTCAGGACCCGTTTCCGCCTCCGTGGAACGAGAGAGGCACAGAACAAAACCCGAAGGTTTCTTCCCAACAAAAAGGTTGACGCAGTGGGAGGCGGAAACCGTGGTTTCCAGTTCGAAGTACGGCACCGAATGGAGGACTTTGGACAGTCATTTTCAGCCTAATTCGAGATCGGTCACGCTCACGTAGGATACAGGTGTGTTTTAATGGCTTAGTAGGTTGCCGTGTATTTTAAGTGGTGTGAGGGGTCCTCCTTTGGAACCGTCGTGGTTCCTCAAATAGGAAAATCGGGAGGCTCCAAGGTGGGGTGGGGGGACAGGCCCCTGGTAGGCAGCGTCTACGAATTCCATAACATGTACTGCTAATAAGAATTTATGCTCCAAGGGATTTGAGGCTGATTACCACAGTAAATTAGCTTGCAGTTTTCAACCTCAGAGCATGATTATAATAAACATAGGTAGCAAGATTTCTAATATAAAGGAAATTACCTAATATTTTTAAGAGGCAAATCTCAAATTGATTTAAGTTTTAGAAGGCGACGGAAGGGATTTAAAAATAGCATTACTGTGTTAAAATGCACTTTCTCATAGAACAGATGTTTTTCTGCAAGCTGAATGCCAGATGCACAACGCCAGTGATTCTCGTAATACTCCACGGCACTAGAGTTGTTGTTGTTGTTGTTGTTGATTTAATATTTTGGCCCTTACTAAGTCACCTCTGTAGGGATGAGGCCTCGAAATCTGTCTTAGCCACCTCCCTCAGCACTCATGATTCTAAAGTCCTATAAAATTGAGAGTCCCTGTACTATGTTATAATCCAAGTACACCCATAATACTTAAATTATACTAGTCCTAACTAGGGAAAGGTAAAAGCATCAAATTCATGGATTACTTATTTCTAGAAAAGGGTTTCCTTCCCCCTACTTCTTGAAACAGCATCATTGACTAAGAAAAGGCAGTTGCAACCACAATTCACATCTTTCCAACCCACCAAGGAAAGAGTGTTCAGTCTTGGGAAAAGCATCTGCAGCATGAAATTAGGATATTTTGTCCATTGCATGTAATTGAGTTTAAATTGTTGCTGAAATTGAAAACCTGACAATACTTCCCTAATTAATCACTATCAAATGTGTAAGTAGGAAAGAGTTCTGGAACTCTGAGTCAGAAAATGAAAATTTTAAGCCATCATTTATTAGCTAAATGATTTCGGATAGATCATTTCATTTTCTGGAGTTGGTTTCCTCATCAATGAAATGGACAGTAATTCCTTCTTTAATGTCTCAGGGATGGTACAGGCTCATACGCGGTAAGGCATGTGAAAGTATCATCATATACAGTTGACATCCAGAAGTTTAACTCATTCAAAAGGAATAAATCATTTGAAATTGTCTTATCTACGCAGTAGGAGAGAAATGTCAAAATTGAACTCTGTATCCTTAAGTATCTCTTTTTTTTGTTGTTACTGTCCAGTGGCTTCTGTTTGCCTGGTGGTTTGAGAGATAGACAAAACAGATGACTTTATCCTCTCAGACAGACTTTCTAGTTTCTAGTCTACCATCATAAGCATCAATGGACATTTCATCTCTTCTAGTCCACTGACCCAGACTCATCTTGTCATGCTTTTGGTAAAAGCCCACCAAACCTTCTGTATCAATACTGTTGAGTGTCTATCAGTATTTGCCTATTAGCAATTTATAATCTAGAACAGAAGGCAGTGGCCACCATTATCTTTCAGCAGGTACTGTAAAATGGCTTACCCAACACTCATCCAAACCCCTCCTAGCTTGCTTTTCTGAACTTTAGAAGCTAGAAAATTGAAAACTACAGTTTCTAGACTCTCTTGCAGCTAGATGATGGTGTGCTGGTAAATGTTTACTAATGGTTGGGGGAGGGGAACAACTGATTTGTTGTAGCCAGTCTTCATGGTATGAATATTCCCAGGCTACCAAAAATGACTTCACTGAATGTGGACTTACTTGGAAAAGATGATAACAATCAGTAGCTGGTTTCCTTCAGCATATCAGTGCATATGACCTAGTTTCCAGCAATCAGATGTACCCATTCGAGACATAGGTATGAAAGTAAGCAACATGATGCCTCAGCTGCACTCAGGGTGATGGGATTTTTCTGGCAAACACTTTATGGTGGAGATACTTGGTTCTGGGTAGCTGGGGGAAGAGTTCTCACATCCATTTTTAGAGTCATGGGTGCTGACTGGCAGGTGGTGTTGGAAGGGGTTTCCACTAGAATTGCCCTGTGATGTGGGATGAGGTACTTTCTGGTTTGGTTTTTCCTAGATGTTGTTTCTAGCAGTGTTATTATCCAAGCCTGGTTCGCTCAGAGATCTGTCCTTTAATCCATTTCTGCTTAAACTAGCTCAGTCACGGCCAGCTACATAATTTGCTGAGCCCAGAGCAAAAGGAAAAATGTGAGGCCCCTTGTTCAAAAAGCAGGAAAAAGGTGCCATTATACTTACTAAAATATAAAGCTTTTTCTTTCTTCTGTCGTCTCTCTCTTGACTTAGAATGACATTAAAAAGCAAATAAAAAACATCATTACAAGAAAAATTAGAATTTTAAATTAGAATGAATTTTACCATTCATCTTTATTTTGTGCAATGCCATTTATAAATGCAAATATAAAAGCATTTAACTCCTACATAGACTCACCAAAATTACACAGTTCATATTTCCTAGTTTATACATGCATATGCATTTTGTGCTTATCGGAACAGTGTAAACGCTGCACAGAATCAACTCAGCTGTTTTTGTTTCCCTTCTTGATAGGCACACATCCTCACAATTTGAGTAGGGAAGGGGGGAAAGGAAAGAAACCATGAGTTGCCCTACCTTTCCCCTTCCTTCTATGTCATCATTCTCAGCGTAAATGCTAATATGGGGATATGATAGGGTTCTTCTGTCGCTTGTATTTTTTAGGATGCTACTGCCTTCTTTTTGTAATATGCTTGCCTGTCGTCACTGTGACTCCCTGAGTTCCTACACCTCATAGGTCTATCAATGCTGCGTTTATGACACACCACAAAGACTATATGCAAATAGGGTGGCAAGGAAGAAAAGATGGCACACAGTGCTTCCTGTGCTTGCTTGTATGATCCATTGTGCCACTGGACTTAATTTATTAAACAAACTTTCAAACATAAAAGTATGAAGATTTTCAAAATGGCGATTGCAGAACACTAAACCAAGCACGGTGCCCCATAGAACTGCACAGTTTGCATGCCCATGAAGTTGACCCCGAGCTCAGTGTTTCTCAAGGGGCTCCTCCTGATGTGTTAGGTGAAGCAGTTCTACATTGTGCAGGATATTTAACATCCCTGGCCCCTGGGCACTACATGCTACTCTGACAAAAATGCCCTCCAAGAGGAGTTACTGAACTCCTGGAGTGTACTCCACTGTCTGCAGCTGGGAACCATGGTCATTACAGATCCAAAAAAGGTCATGTACAGTTTTTGCTAGTGATTCCCAGGCAGGAAAAAATAACAGAGTTGAGTTTAAAAGATTTCAGAAGTCTCATACCTGAGAGAATTATGGTGACCTTTTTCCTATGGTCAGAAAAACAATACTGTCTGCATTGGTGATGAAACAGGTATTTGGGATGAAAGTTTAAAAGTGATCAGTGGGGAGCAGCCCGGGTGGCTCAGCGGTTTAGCACCACCTTCAGCCCAGGGCCTGATCCTGGAGACCCGGGATTGAGTCCCACGTCAGGCTCCCTGCACGGAGCCTGCTTTTCCCTCTGCCTGTGTCTCGGCGCCCCGCCCCCCCCTCTCATGAATAAATAAATAAATAAAATCTTAAAAACATATATATATATATTAACATCATAACATACTAGAGTTGAAATAAGATATTCTAGATCATTTATTTCCTTTATCCCTATAGATTAAAAGCTCTAGCTCTATAGACCTGGCCTTGCCTTTGCTAATGCTCAATCTCAGTTTTCTCCTCAATACAATGAGGATAATAGTATTATCTTAGGTTGGAATTCATTTTACCAAAAGCCAATTCACTAAAAAGTAGTTTTACCAAAGAATATGTTTGTTAAATTCAAGGTGAATTTTCTGTAAAATAAGTATTTGGTAAATTTAACTACTTGATTCTTTGGCAAATTAACTTTTAGCAAATTGACCTGTTTTCCCATCCCTGTTAGGCTTATAATATGGATTAAACGAGCTGTTGGATACTTTCAAAAAGTCCTCAATCAGTCTTAGCTATAATCCCTCCAACATTCTGACCTCAAGTCTTACCCATTCCCTCTCTGAATATTTAAATAGTTCCCATTGCTGTCCACATAATTGGCCTTCGGTAGCCTTTCACTGCCTTTAGTTGGACTGTTATTACAATAGTCACTTGATTGGCCTTTTGCCTCATTCCCTCCAAACTTATTTCCTACACTATGGCAAGAGTGGTCTATCACATAAATTTTAAATTATCATCTACAATATAATAGTCATATATTGTAGATGACTGTTTCATCTTTTTCACATATCCTTTCAGCACCATTGGAGTACTTTTAGTTCTGTAAATATACTTTTTTTTTTTTTTTGAGAAAGCATCAAATTTCTCTGCCTTGCCTTTCTAACTGGAATATCTTCCCTTTTCTTGTCTCTTGCCAAAATTTTTGTTCATCTTTCAAGTTTTAGTTAAAATGCTGCTTCCCTTATAAAGATCTCCCTGATGTCCTCAAAAAAATGTAGGTGTTCTTTCTAGGCTTCCACTTTTTTTTGGTATATGCTTCTGTTATAACTCTTAGATTACTGCGGTTGTTTATTAGGTTATCATTCTGATAGACTATAATCTCATTGAAGGAAGGGACCCTGCCTTTTTAGTTTTTATATACTAGCTCCATGTATAATGGCTAGTATATGAAGACATAGCCTATGTCTTCAACATTTATTGAATTAAAAATTTTAAAGATTTATTTACAACTCTTCTCTACTGCTTTCCCATGACACCTCCAATTTACAGGTCAGGACACTGAGGCCCAAAGAAATGAAGCTATTTAGTGAGATCCCAAGCCTTCTAATTCCACATCTATTACTTTCACTCCTTTACTATAGAGAATCTTCTGAGTAGTGTCTATATGCTAGTCATTTCTGTTGTAGGAAACAGTCTTATCAGTGTCTTTCTATTCACTTAAAATCTAGAGAATAAGCAGAAGGGCATAGTGATCCAGGAAAATTTGTATGTTCTTTCTTACTCAATTATTTGTTGCTTTTTGTTTGTTTTCTAGGTAATTCAGTGAAAGTCAAGGTAAATTATTTGTTCCTCCCCACCCCTGGAGGACATTTGGTAAAAATGTCTGGAGACCTTTTTGATGATCACAGCTGAAGGACTGCTACCTGTATCAAATAGGTAGGAGTCCTGGGATGCAGCTAAATATCTTACAATGAATAGGATAGCCCCCATAGCAGAGAGAATTATCTGACCCAAAATGTCAGTAGTGCCAGAGTTGAAAAGCCCTGATCTAGTCTAAGGGAAATTTTTACTCAGCCTTTCATCCACTGTGTTGTCTCTATGGTACCAGGATGGAAAAGAAACTCATTCCCCCCAAGAAGGGATTTGGAATCCCTGTTTGGTAAACTCTAGAGGCAATTGCTATCAACTACGCACTCTCAAAAGACTTCATGCAGGTTTCCCCAGTGGATTCATAGGGCCTGCCTGGGTGTAAGATAGGCACACAAATATGTATTGCTTGAGTAATTAATAAAATATATTTTAACTTAATGGGGCTTTGTTTCTTTTCTTTTTTTTTTTTTTTCAAAGCTAAAGGGAAGTCAAATTAATCATCATGGTGAGAATTTCTGTTCTTATCTTTTTATTTCAGTTACAGGAAGAAGCAAAACTTCTTAAAAACAACTCTCAAGTCACCCACTTCCATAAATTATCAGTAATAGTTTTAAGGGAGAGACCAATGAGCCTGTAAATTAAAGATGATGTTTGAGGAACAAAAAATAAAAGAAGCTTTCAGAATAGAGTAATATTAGAGCTGATGCATGAGCTCTCCAGGACCCTCATTTAAATTATGTATCCAGAATTGAAACCAGAGCATTTCTGATGGATTATGGCTAGGCAGGAAGACACCAAACACATGTGGAGTAAGGTTAGATTAAGTTCCCAATTTAAGTAACATAAGATGCAGAATCTCAGAAGGAAGGTGTCTATATAAAGCAGCATATCTCACGGTAGTTTTCCTTGGCCCCAATGTCCTCACTGTACTTTTATATCTACAGTTTAAATCACATTCCAGGAAAGCTTCCATTAATAATCTGTGTATTAATAGTGAACTCCCCTGGGCTTTGCTCCTCATTTCATATCCTCATTCCAGGGTTCAGGAAAGAGTATTCTCAAATATGTAGATAGAGATTAACACTTATTTTTATTTTCTCAATAAAATGTATTTTTCCAATCTTAAAAGTTTTTAAATGCATAGCATAGGAAATACAGAAAACCATAAAATAGAGGATTGCAATCTCACCCAGAGGCAGTTATAATTAACATTTTAGTCCATTTTTCTTCTAGAAAATTTTTCTAGAAATATATTACTTAGTGGAAACAATGTCCTACTTTTTTTTTTTACTATACATTATAGGAGAAGCATTTTCCATACAAATTAAAATTCTTCATATCCATTATTTTAATGGGTACAGAATATACTGCGCTATGGACATATGATAGTTTACCACTTTCCCAGAGTAGGCCAATAACATGGTGTTTCAAATTTTACATTGTAAGAAATATCCCACTAAGCAATTGTTCCATTTTGGATCCTACCCTTAACTTTTCAAGGAACTTACTTTATAGTTCATTATTACTTGACAACATTAACCCCTGGAATGTGCCATGTTCCTTCTCTCCACCTGTTTGCCCACTTAGTTCATTCTTTAAATTTCAGGTCAAAGGTCACTTTCTCTAGGAAGTCGTCCCAAACTTTATATTTGATTATGGTTTTCTATGACATATTCTAATTGTACAGTGTTCCTTTTTTCCTTAGCCCTTAGCTCTGGTTGTAATAAGCTATTCATTTGTATATTATTTGGTTAATTTCTGCCCCCGCCCCCCAGCCTCGAGTAGAATACTACAATCATCATCTGGATAAGCAGTGATTAAAATGTTATAAACACAAGCCAATTAATGTGATCTCATTTGTATTACTGACAAGATGGGTTATAGCTTGAGATTGAAATACAATTAGTCCAGAAATACTTACGTGTCAGGCATTACTTGAAGTGCTAGGAATTTAGAAATGAGAACAACAGGCATGATTTCAGTCTTCATGGTGCTTATAGTCTAATGCAACAGTTGGCAAACTATTCCTGTAAGGGGACAGATAATAAATATTTGGGGTTTTCAGGCTATGTAACTTCTTACAACTACTCAACTTTGCCATTGAAATGCAAAAGCATTCGTCAACAATCATAGAGTGTGTCTAGATCAGTGGGGCTGAATGTGGGACAAGACAGCCATTAAACAGATCATATGAGATGTCCTTCAAAAGAAAAGGACAGGATGCAATAAAGTCACATGGCAGAGCTGTCTAACCTAGTTTAGGGAAAGGAACAAAGACTTCTTAAGGAATAGGACTTTAAAATTTAAGGAAGAATTATCCAGATAAAGGAGGGGCAACAAACTATGTGAAGACCTAAAGTATAGAAAGAACAAGAATAGAGATTCATTCTTAAGCTTGGAGATTGACAGGGAGGAAATTGTAAGAATATAGAGTGAAAAGACAGATTCAGAAAAGACAAAAGTGAAACCTAGTACTCCCGGGAGGAAGAGGTGACAGTAGGAAAGACTGAGAAGGGACAATCAAGGAGGCATAGCAGTAGCAGGAAGTTTAAGACCTTACAGACACTCTAACCTCCTCTTCCATCAGTATGTGTAGGATATGTTGGTTGGGAGATATTAGCCTAAGGGCTACATGAACCTCAGTGAAATGATGTACTTTTAAAGAATCCAAGAGGGAGAGAGTTTCAATAACAGGTTGGTCAATAGTTTTGCATACTTAAAAGAGCTATTGCTCAGCATTAGTTTCCTTGGCCATCTGGGAAAAGATACAGGTAAGGACTCATCCACTCTTGATGCCCTGGCACAGAATAAGCCTGACCTTCCAATTTCTACTTGTAGGAAAAGCTGACCTGTTTTTTTTTTTTTATTATTATTCCTAAAGGTTTCAGTGAGTAGGAATAAGGACCTTCTAATGTCAGGACCTGCTCAAAATACAATAGGAACAAGATTTTTTCATAGATTACATTGACACTGGCTCAACTGTTTTCTCTCACCTATGTTAAGCTCATTTTATTACTTAATTCTAAACTTTTTGTATTGTTTTGTTATTAACTTGGTATCTCTAAAGTCCTATCTTAGATGGTGTGAGCAATTTTAAATAATGTAAGACACAGCTCTGGGCTCAAGTATTATGTAATTGACCAATAAATTGTAAACTTCTTGAAATTAGGAATCATACTTGACATTTCCTTTTTTTCCTTGCACAGTATCAGACATATGGTTGGTACCATAGAAATAACTTTCCCCTGCCCTCTACATTGCACCATTTGGTGACCAAATGGTGTCTGTCTAACTACTTCTGTATGACTTGGACAAAACATGCCGCTTTCTGAGACAATCATATTCTGAAGGCATCAGTAACAGTAATTTCAGCTTGTTGAAGGTGGAGGTTCTTTGTGTAAAGGTCAGCCTGTCAGTAAATAGCATGCCAGCCTGTTCTTTCAAGATTATAAGAAACCTTTGAACATGTATTTTTTACACTTAACAAAAAAAAAGTAATAGGAAGCTGTACCCAGGGTCTCACCAGATATTTTCAAATCAGAACTGGGGCAACTGAGTTGTAATTTATTTTTTAAACATTTACTTTTACAAATTTATTAGAGCAGGGAGCTGAGATTTTTCTTGCCTGAATTAGCAATAATTTCATTCTCTATTCAACTTTAGCAAAAATACTAAGCTAGCCCTAAGATGAAAATGTGAAATACAGGTTCTTACCAAGTCAGAAAAGTGGAGCAAAGATCAGTCTTAAGAATGAAGGGAAACATTACTCATTTTTCTTAAGCCTGCTTGCTTCTGCATTAGTATGAACTGTTTTTAGACTGAAAACTCATAGATAAGGGAGGGAAGGATCCCCTTTCTAAAATATCCAGCCCCCTATACTAAGCATATCCAAAGACTCAAATTATTAAAGACTGATGCATGGCTTACAGTCTTCCTGTTTTCCTTAACTGCTACCCTCATTCTGAGTGAATTCATTACCAAAGTAGACACAATACCATCCACCAGAGTTCCTTGACCATCTCATCTCCAGAGATCTTAGCCACTCATTTCTCTTGCCACACCCTAGATCTTGTCATACACCCAATCTGTTTCACCTCTAACTCCATAAATGCAGACTTCACCTTCTCCAGCCACAACATGCATCCTGGCTCTCCACTCAGTTCCTCCCAATACATCATTCTCACTTCCCTAATGTCTCCAGTGCTCTTCCTTTCTCGATGTCAGTTTTTTGTCCCTCTCAGATTTCTCTGATGTGGGACCTCCAATCCATACTTCTCTTTTTTTCTCCTTATCAGCCTTCTCCTGCCTTCACTTCCTTTGATTTTTTTATTTTTCTGCATTCTATTTTAAATTACTTTACCACTCTCTTGCCAGAAACCACATCACCTTTGCCCTGCTTGCCCTGCCGTCACTAATCTGGCAAAACACCAGCTCTAACTGGGTGCCCAAACCCAGATTGCTAAGTGCACCCAGTTAGAAAAAATAGCACTGCTATGTAGGTGGGCATTTAACATTGTACATTCAGGAACACAGACCAGTTAGGTCACTCTGTTCGTATTATTGGGAAGAGAAGGGAAGGTTATCCTTATAATGCACTAGACTCTACTCCATATGCCAAGGTACAGTTGTTACAAATTCTCCTTTGTATACCCAAAATTAGTAATAGGCTGGATAATTTCAAATGTTGTTACCCTCTGAGTCTCTAACATAAGCTTTTGTACTTTCCTGTTTTAACTTTATAGTTTGGGCCTAGTTCACCCAACAAGGTAAATTTCTAATGTTTTTTAAATTACTATTTGATCCGTCAAAAAGAACATGTCTCAAACATTACTGAATGTAGTGACAACCAAAGGAAAATCACTCCTAGGGATGATTACCCTTTTTAGGGGGCTTTTGTGAGTCTAAGTAGTCTTTAGTTGTTGTAACTCAGGGCCTGGGCCTTAGGCTCAGCTCCCTTGGGTCATTTCATTCTTGCATGTCCAGCTTCCCGCTTCCCTCATTTCAGCTTCCACACATTTTCTAGAAACAGATGCTGCTTTTTTCCTAAAGTAACAGAGAAAGCAGTGCCCCTCAACTGTGAAGCAGTGCAGGGTGCTGTTTGCAGGTGTGTCACATATATTGAATGGCAGTAGCATACTGGTTAAGGGTGTAGCCTCTACACCCAGTTTCGCTACTTGCCTGCTATGTAACTTTGGGCAAATTACTCTCTGTGCCTCATTTTTCCCGTCTGTGTTATATAGATGATAATACGAGTACCCACCACTCAGTGTTGGAGGATTGAATTACATATATTAAATGAGTTAATACTTTAGAACTGGTAAGCACTCAGAAACTGTTAAGCTATTATTCATAATTTAGAGGCAGCTTCTCTATTTCCTAAAATACATTTATTCATTACAAGAAGAGACTAATGATGAAAGCTAGAAGCTATTAAAATTCCATTGATTGGATATAAAAAGTAGACTTTTAGAATTGCAAAAGACTCAAGAAATTATTTAGACCATTGGTTTTTAACCAGTACTATGCATCAGAGTCACTTATGAAGTATTGTAAAGCTGCAAGTTACCCAGGCTCTCCCTTCTCACATCTACCAAGTCAAAATAAAATGTCCACAGGCAATCCCAATGCAGTCTTCCTTGCAAGAAACACTGAAATAATTCAAGTCTTTATATTTTATGATAAGGAGAGTGAGACTTAGAATAAATGAATGACTTGACTAAGACCCCACAGAATAGGTAGTATCAAGGTCACCTAGCTGCTTGGTAAGTGATCTTCCTATTCTTCCATGTGACCTGCCAAATATATTAACTTTTCGCGGAATATGGGAGTTTATCCTCCTCTCAGTACTATCAGGAAGAATAATATAGACTTGAAAAGTGTACTTTACTCATTTTTTAATTCAAAATAGCAAAATCTATTGTACAATTCATGCAAAGGACTATTGCACATTTACAATAAGATTTAAAGTGAATTTTGCTGTGCTTTTCATGTGGACATTAGTCTTTGTCCACAATACTTGCACTTTGGCACAATACTTGCTGCCAATTAGTACAAGGAAAACACTGTGTGTGTGGCAGAGAACTGCTTAACCCAACCTCACAGATTGAAAACAAACAAATGCTTTATTGGGAAAGGTAGCTGTGGGAATTAAATTTTGTACAGCTCTCAATAATAAAATATGCATTTTATATAAGTAGGATTTTTTATTTTACATCTTAAGTTTTTAAATTTTTAAAAAATTTAATTTATTTGAGAGAGAGCATGAGCAAGTAAGAGAGCATGCACACGTGCATGTGTGAACCAGGGGAGGAGCAGAGGGAAAGGGACAAACAGACTCGACTCTTGAGCAGGGAGCTGGTAACGGGGCCTGACCTGGGGCCAACCTCATTACCCTGAGATAATGACCTGAGCCGAAATCAAGGGTTGGACGCTTAACCAACTAAGCCACCCAGGTGCCCTGTTTTAAGTTTTTTAAAAACAAAACAAAAAACCTTTGTAAACTATTCTTTGAATTTTCCAGTCTATAAACAGTTAATGTAAAAAAAAAAGTTCAGTGGTTATTAGGTATAGTGTTCTTACTGTGTAGCTTTATTGATTGGTAAATTGAAAGTCTAAAAATAAAGCAAAAACAAATTCTGAGTTTTTGTCTTCAGTATTAGGTACTATGATATTATATCTCCTAAAATATGTTTTTATTTATCCATAATATAGAGGAATTAAAAAATGCATTAGAACTTGGTTGTGAACTTATACAAATGTGAAACATTAAGATGACAGAGCAGAAAAAGAAAATGGAGCTCAAATGAAATCTACCTCTCAAAGCAGGCCTATTTATATTTCACTATGTTTGCTATTAGACATTTATTTCTTTGCTAGAAATGATAAATGGAAAAAAAAAAGAAATGATAAATGGCTGCCCACCCAACTTCTGAGTCTTAGGCAACTCCATTTTATTAATAAACCACTCATTTTGATTCTATAAATGCTGTGCACAAGGCCCTAAAGGAAGTCTACCATTCCAGATCCCCATCAACCTATCAGTAAACTACTTTTGCTTATACTGTGTCTTTGCCTGATTCTAAACCCTTTGTTCTACACTTCATCTCAGGTTTGGCCTTTGGATCTTTTTACTTAATGCTTATTTTTGGTTTCTTGGTACTTGACTCTGTGCTCAATCTGATCATCTTTGGTTTAGACTCTCCTACTTCCAAGCTACCAAGATTTATACCCCTTGATTCTAGCAGTTCTGGAATTCCTAGCACAGCCATTGGCTGCTGGCTCGAGGAGACCAGTCCCAAATACTAGCCTCATATTATAAACATCTGATTATTCATCTATTTAACAGATTTCATTCATCAGTACTATGTGTAAACCACCAGAGTAGTTTCTGGAGGAATAGAGAAGATTAATTAGTGATAGAAACCCCCCTAAAAATCTGGTTGGACAAATAAAAAGTATATTGTGATAATTTAAGATAGTATGTGTTCAACTTTTATGAAGTATGTGTACATGCAAGACATCAATTAACAAAAGCTTCAAATAGAAAGATTTCCTTCAGCAAGCCTTTCTGTAGGCTCCATGCCTAGCATGGAACCCAATGTAGGGCTTGAACTCACAACCTTGAGCTCAAGGCCTGAGCTAAGAGCAAGAGTTGGACCGTTAACTGACTGAGGCACCCAGGCATCCAAAAGCTACAAATAGGGCAGCCCCTGTGGCTCAATGGTTTGGCACCACCTTCAGCCCGGGGCCTGATCCTGGAGACCTGGGATCCAGTCCTGCGTTGGGCTCCCTGCATGGAGCCTGCTTTTCCCTCTGCCTGTGTCTCTGCCTCTCTGTGTCTGTGTGTGTCTGTCATGAATGAATAAATAAAATCTTTAAAAAAACAAAAAGCTCCAAATAGAAAGATTTCTAATCAGGGAGTTAGGGATATAGAGTATAAAGGGACATGACCAAAAGAACCTGGGGTGGTGGGTCATAGATTTAAAAAGATTGAGAATACTGATAGGTTAAGTTAATAGACTTGAAGGTAGGGTGGGATAAACACCATGGGAGAAAGGCATTCCGAAAAGTAGAATCAAAGCAACAGGAACAGAAAAAGTAAGTTATGTTTTAAGAATCTTATTTATCTAGATTGCTTGCAGTATAAGTAAAAATGGAAGAAAGCCTAAAAAAAAACTGGTTGGAACCAGATTATGGAAGGCTTTGAGTATAGAGAATTTAGAGTTGGCAAACATACTGTGAAATCAGAAAGTTTTGAGCAAGAAATAATAATTGGCTTGATTTAAACAGTGATATACAGGAAAATGTTGGTAGTGAGAAGATAGGCAGAGACTGCAGACCAGGCAATCAGTTAGGAGACTAATACAGTAATCTAAAGTAGGGAGGGCCTGGAGATGACTATATTCATTTCATTAAGTGCCTGCTGTGATTGAGGTGCTGGTGATGCAATAAAGATTAACTCCTCGTCATGCAGGGGTGTTCAATCTAGTGAGACATTGATCTTTTATTTTTATTTTTATTTATTTATGATAGACAGAGAGAGAGAGAGACAGGCAGAGACACAGGCAGAGGGAGAAGCAGGCTCCATGCACCGGGAGCCCGACGTGGGATTCGATCCCGGGTCTCCAGGATCGCGCCCTGGGCCAAAGGCAGGCGCCAAACCGCTGCGCCACCCAGGGATCCCGAGACATTGATCTTTTAAAGGCTCCTAGAGGAGTCTCTATTTTGGGACCACTTCTGACCCTTGCCGGTTACCAAGGGATAGGTCCTCATTTAACAATGAGATATAAAAAAATAATAATAATAATAATAACAATGAGATATAGGGATCCCTGGGTGGCGCAGCAGTTTGGCGCCTGCCTTTGGCCCAGGGCGTGATCCTGGAGACCCGGGATCGAATCCCACGTCGGTCTCCCGGTGCATGGAGCCTGCTTCTCCCTCTGCCTGTGTCTCTGCCTCTCTCTCTCTCTCTGTGTGTGTGACTATCATAAATTAAAAAAAAAAAAAAAAACAATGAGATATATTACCTACCTTCTAAAACTACTTTCCCATTTCATGAGTCTGCTAAGGCAAAAGTATCCCATCCACTTGCACATAAAGAAAAGCAATTTATTACTTAAAACAAGATAAGACAGGAACACTACCAGACAAGGCAAAGAAGAAAATGACATGTGTTTTAAAGAGATAACTGAAGATGATGTGGGGAATGAATTGGAGGTTAGATTAGGAGCAAGAAAACCAGTTAAGAGGTTGTTGTAGTAATCCACGTGCTTCATTGTGAGGGCCTGAACAAAGAGAGTATGAAACAAGAGCAATCATTGGTGGCTACTTCCACTATAACCCTTTCTATCCCTGCCCTGGTTCAACTAAGGGATGGGTAGGGGACTCTCATTTAGAACTGATTTTTTTGTTTTTGTTTTTGTTTTTTTTTTTTTTTTGAGAAAGAGAGTGATTTGAGGGTGGTGGTGGGAGCAGAGGGAGAGAGACTCCTCAAGCAGACTCCCAGCTAAGTGCCCAGGAGGACACTGGGCTTGATCCCAGGACCCTGAGATCATGACCCCGGCCAAAATCAAGAGTGGGACGCTCAAATGACAGAGCTACCAGGTGTTCCTGGAATTGAATCTTGAATGGAGGGACTCAAAAACACAAGAAACTGTTCACTTTTTCAGATTAGAGGTAATGCTCCTATTGTCAAGTAGTCTGTTTTCTAGTTTCCTTATTTGGAACATGGTTCACCAGCCTTCACATGGATTCCCTGAGCTCCCTGATAAATTTTTGGTTTTGCTTTATTTAGCTAGCCCAAATTGGTTCCTAGGGCTTACAATTAAAAACAAACAACACTACAACAAAAACCCACCCTAATTGACACTGTATGCAATGTCTGAGTCACCTGTGGATAATCAGGAAGCAATTGTTAGGTAGTAGGAAATATGAAACTAGAAGAGTGGTTCTCAAAGTCATGCATCAGCATCACCTGAGAACTAATAATGTAAATTCTTAGGCTTCACTCCAGATTTACTGAATAT
Source organism: Nyctereutes procyonoides (assembly GCF_905146905.1). Taxonomy (NCBI): domain Eukaryota; kingdom Metazoa; phylum Chordata; class Mammalia; order Carnivora; family Canidae; genus Nyctereutes; species Nyctereutes procyonoides. The sequence goes on from NW_026575051.1 coordinate 68,049,274, forward strand.
GAAACTCCAGCAGTGGGACCCTAACAATCTGAACATTAGTAAGCCCTCCAGGTGATTCTAATGCCAGTGAAGTTTGAGAACCAACTTAACTAGAAGGGAGATTTGGGTTGGAGATAAAGATGTGTGAGTCAATATAATTAAATTCCTTCAATTGCTATTGAAGGAATGAATAAACTTCAAGAATAGAAGAGAGAATAAGCCCCTGATAATAGATGAAACAATCAAAGAAATTGAGACTAGTGCTGTACAATCAGGGAGGGGGAAATGTAACAGGTTTCAGGTGATCTACAGTTTCAAGTGCTATACAGAGGTCAGGATGGATAAGCGTAGAGTTACAGCTATAGGAGTCCCTGTTAGGAGGTTTTTGGTGTCAAGAGGAGTGATACAGATAACAAGAATAAGTGATGAGAGAACACAGGCAAAATAAAAGATACTTTTTGCAGCAGTTTGGGAGTGCAAGAAAGAAAGGATAATAAGGTCAAGAAGAGCTTTCTCAGGGTAGATATTTCAGTTAGCTTTTGCTGCATAGCAAACAGTTGAAAACTCAGAGGCTTAAGACTGTAGTTATTATCATGGCTCGTGTCTGAGGGTTGGCTGATCTCAGCAGGGCTTGCCTGTGCATCTATAAGGCCACTGGAGAGCTTTGTTCCACACTGGACTCTATTCCACAGGTCATCCTCCTCCTGTCTGGCTTAGCTAGGCATCTCTTCCCATGGAGATGAAAGAAGAATTTTAAGAGAACAAGCAAAAACATACAAGGTCCCTTGAATCCTTGACTCCAAACTGACAAACTGACACTTCTGCCTCATTCTGTTGGCCAGATCAGGTTATGTGGCAGTTTTAAGGGGTGGGGAAATAGAATTTACCTTTGCAGAGAAATGGCAAAGTGACATGGCAAAGGGTGAGGGTGGGCTCATGGAGGGGTATAGAATTGGGATCATGCATACCATAGTAGGAATGGCCTGAGCATGCTTGAAAGTAAAAGGGAAGAAACATGTAGAACAAAGAAGAAAGTGAGCCAAGAAGAGAGATCTGTACCATAGCTCAGAGAATTAACCTTTGAAAAAAGGAAGGATACCTCTGGGAATGGAAAGAAGGGAATTTGGTTGGATTAGATTTAGCAAATTAAAATGCAGGATGTCTAGTAAAATTTGAACTTCAGGTAAGCAGTGAATACATTTTTAGCGTTAAGTATGTTCTGTACAGTATTTGGTAGACTCTCAGTACATAGTTTGCTGGAGTTTATTATTTTAAATGCTAGATATTTCTGTAGTGCAATATTTGAGACATACTAAAATATGATTCCTTGTTTATTTGAAACTCAAATTTAACTGGGCATCCTGTATCTTATCTGGCAACCCTCCTTTGGTTAAGTTTTAAGTAAATTCATAGTAAGATAATCTACAAAGGGATAGATGGGTGCATTTGGGGATTTAATCCTGGAAGAAGTTGGGAACAGCTGCTATGGATACTGCGAGATGTCAAAGGATTGCTGAGCAGCATTGAAGGCCCACTTAGCAACAGGAAGCATGACTTTTTCTTGGATTAAATCAACTGTAATGTTACACTGCTAGGAAGCAGTAGTAGTAACAGAGATTGCTGGTGCAGGCGACCACCTTGGTCTGACTTCAGTAGAAGAGATTGGGGCAGGAGTTTGGGGTATAATTGAAACGATGGGGGATCCAGATTATATAGGGAAGCAGGTGAAACCAGAAAGTGAATTGGGAGACAGAAGGTGAACAGTGAGTCAGAGAAGTATTAAGAGGTGGAAGTTCACAAAGAAATGGAATTTACAATCTTGGAAGAATAGTTTTGTGTGATAATGGGGGTTTAAAAATCCAATTTCACATTACAGCACTGGAGCTAAATTAAAAGCAAGAGCTCTGCAGACAAGGCACCTGGTCTTGAATCTCTTTGTTTGATCTTTAATTTCCCTGTGCCTTAGCTCTTTGTAAAATAGAAATAATAATAGTTCTTACTTCATAGGGTTATTGTGGAAATTAGGTGAGACAAACCAGATGAAGTACCTAGAACAGTATGTCTAATACACAGTAAACCGTCAAATGTTGGCTATGTTTTTTTATTTTAAACACCACTTTCCCAGTGCCCAAGTGGCTCAGTGGAGTAAGGTCCTGGGATCGAGTCCCATGTGGGGCTGGCTCCCTGCTCAGTGGGGAGTCAGCTTCTACCTCTCTCCCCAACCCCTGTTTGTGCACACACACTCTTTCTCCCTCCTGCTCTCTCTCAAATAAAATCTTTAAGTAAATAAATACTACTTTCCACACATCTATAATCAGTAAATGTGAGTGCTCTGGAGAATATTAAAGACAAATGGCAAGCATACATAGTATGTTTTCCACCATAGCTAACAAATGCTATCTTTGGTAAATATATAGACAATCAGCTAGCTACCTGTTAAAGATGAAGCCCACAAAATCTTTACCATTTAAGGCTGTTTTCTTTACTGTTACTACAAGAAAATAATTATGCTCAAGTCCTATCTGTCTCCTCATTTCCCCATAGGTGACCATGCATTGGGATTTTCATAGTTTGAGTTAATTCCTCTGGGCTCCACCACCCAGCGAGTTACACAGGACAAGATTCCTCCCAGGGGACTGTGGTTCTGGGAATGTGAGCAGCTTGTTTTCATGATATCTGCACCCTGACCTGGCCTACTGTTAGGAGCTGTTGTGTTGGTGGTCATGTTGTCTTTAGTCGTTTTTTTTCTTTCTTACACAGTTATTTGTATATAAATATTTTTGAAAAGTAAATGTTCTATGCCGCTATTTTGCTTATACAAAGAAAAATTAAAACTATTTTGAAGTAATTACATGTGTCATATTTTTCTCTTTCAAAATAAATGAAAGTATTAATTCGTATCTTCTGGAAAGAAAATTAAAATGCAGGAAATGGTTATGCTCTTAATGTTTGAAAATAAGGTAATATTCTCTGTTCGAATGGAGCCTTCTAAGGAATTACTAGAGTCTCATACACAATCGACTTAAATGCATTCTTTATCTTTAAAAGGAAGCAGAATAGGATCATTGAGTAAGTCACATGTGTTCACAGCCTTGTCTGGTGTAATCATATCCTACACAAACACATTATTCTCTAGTCAGAAGGGTAAGGGGACATTTGAAACAGGACCTGCCCTTGCGGAGACCTTTTTTTGTTTAAAGAACGGTGCAGCTAGAGACCACACAGTAGAAGATAACAGAAAATATCTTCCATGCCTTCCTCTACCTGTATATTTTCTCATTCTCTTTTGTTCTCTAAGGACATCTGTTGTAATGATTATTCTGTAAAACTCATAGGTATATAGCAGACGGCATATCATATTTCATTTATTATTTTGTCTACTGTAATTATTGCTCTTTTATATCATGCCATTGTAGGTCTTTAAAATATTTTGTTTATAAAGGATATGAAAGGATATTACAGAAAATTAGGTGACTAGAGATAGCTAAAGAGTAAATGTTTTAACTCTGAATTTAATATTATATCTTAGGAAGTCTAATCAACTTGTATTAAGCTACATTTTAAAGAGATAAATGTGGTTAAAACATGCTTAAACTCTGAATCTAATTTTCCTCTTTTTATATTAATTGCAATGATTTTTTTACAATGAAAAGATATTGAAAGATATTCTTAATTATAAACAACAGTAACGTGAGATTTGGAGGCTTTAAAATAGGTCCATTATTTGAAATGTTTTCAGTGTTTTGATAGCTGGTTTGCTGTCTATACAATGGTTGCAATTAAAAATTTAAGTTTTTTAAAAAAAAAATTTTAAATATTAAAAAATTCAGGTATTTACTTTTTTATTTAAATAATTTTATTTAAAAAAATAAAGATTTTCTGTATTTATTCATGAGAGACAGAGAGAGAGAGAGAGAGAGAGATGCAGAGACATAAGCTCCCCAGAGAGAGAGAGAGAGAGATGCAGAGACATAGGCTCCCCACAAGGAGCCCGATGTGGGACTGGATCCCAGGACCCCAGGATCACACTCTCAGCCGAAGGCAGACACTCAACCACTGAGCCACCAGGTGTCCCAAGTATATACTTCTTCTTAGGAGTTTTTATATTGCCTCCCAATTTTCCCCTTGGTTAATCCTTTGGGAATTTTGACATTTACATCTGAAGGGTTTGGTGGTTTTTTTGTTTTTTTTTTTTTTTTTAGTCTTTTTTAATATAAAAAATTAAAAAATTTCAAACAGACTTAAGTAGAACAAGCAGTATAATTAACCCCCAAGTTATGTTTGAGCTTTAAGTGATATATTAATATAGGTGTTTCACTTATTAATACAACAGATGTTCAAGAACCCCGAATAGTTGTAGCTTAATGCACACTTGAAAGAATTCATATAAATCAAATTTTTAAAAATATCCAACCATTTCCCAGCCTATGACAGATTGTTATTTCAAATATTTGTTGATGGTCAACCAATTTTTGGACCTACAAATATGATCTTCATAGAAATAATCTTAAAATGACTTTGCTATTCAGGCCAACACTCAGTAATTTATCTAATTCGCATTAAGTGAAGCCCATGCACCTCTTTTAACATTGTTTCAATGAGATAATGCCTTTCTTGCAATTGGAATACTACAGAACAACTGCTACCCATCTTCCCTTTTACTAAGTATGGGGGACAGAAAAGTGGAGAGTCAAGGTCCTGTGATGGAGATTCACATCCATAATGTGTTTTGATTCTCCCAGCAAAACCATGGGAACTCTGACAGTAAGAGGGTGTAGGGATAGGAGTGCATTCTGTACATACCATTCTGAAATTATTTACCTTTTCTTCAGCTAGTTGAGTTTTTGGTGTGCCTTTTTTAAAAAGATTTTGTTTATTTATTTGACAGAGCAAGCACAAGCAGAGGGAGTAGCAGGCAGAGGAAGAAGCAGAGGCTCCCTGTGGTCTTAGGTCTCTGGGATCCTAACCTGCACTGAAGGCAGACACTTAACCAACTGAGCCACTCAGGAGCCCCATTTTTTTGTCTTTTTTAAAGGCATTTTTGCTTTTAAAGAAAAATTAAAAGGGGTTTCCTGGTTGGCTCAGTTAGTTAAGCATACAACTCTTGATTTCGGCTCAGGTCATGACCTCACGGTCATGAGAACAAGCCCTGTGTTGGGCTCTGTGCTCAGCGGGGAGTCTGCTTGGGATTCTCTGTCTCCCTCACCTCCTTCCCCTCCCCGCACTGGCACTCTCTCTCAAAACAAATAAAATCTTTTTTAAAATATTCTCCTTCTTGCTTCCCCTCTTGGAGCACACTCTTGCTACAAAAATTAAAAATGCTTGCTTAAAAAAAAAAAGAAAGAAACCTTCCTTTATAAGGAAGGCTTATCTTCCTTTATTTGTATGGATACAATACTCCATGTTGTATCTAAAGTATACATGTTGCAGACTTTTAAAAGTAGGCTTCTGATTTTCTTCTTTAAGTTTCTGACATAGGAGAAAATTATTTTCACTGCTGAGATATACCTAAGACAATAAGAAAAAATTCCTGAATACTAAAACAGAAAATTAGAATATAAACAAAGTATTAACTTGCCAATAAATCAGACTGTTGCAATAATGTTTGTAGTGAACCTATAAATATTATTAACCTTTTAGAGTATCTGGGAATGACAAAGAAAGATGTGCTCTGATGCTTTAGTCATGCCATCCTATACTCACACTTCCAAATTGACCTTAAATTCTTACTCTTCCAAAACCCTTCCCTAAGCAAGAACTTGGAGCCACAAAACTGTGTTCATCAACTTCTTTCCATTTTGTTTGCAAACTGAAATAAAAAGGGAAATAAAGCAAGTGCTTTATGGGTAGAGCAACAGGGTGAAGATCCAGAAAGTGGGAAATAGCTGAAAACAAGGCCAGCTCAGAGTTAGGAACTCCAAACATTACAATTGTCTGTGAGCCAGAGATAGCCACTTAACCTACTAAGGTAGTGAAATGAATGATTGAAATGAATTAGCCCTAGTTCTTCTGTGAATAGTCACCCTAGATCCTGCAAAGTCTCTAAAAGTGCAGTAGGACTGTTACCCTCTCAGCTGTTAGGTTCCATGTTATGCTTGTGAGTGCTTGATAGCAGGCCCCCAACATTAGCTAGCTTCATTTTCCAGAGGGAGCAATGCCAGGCATTGTTCTTTCCTAAGTACAGAAGGAACCAGGCATACTTTGTGATGTGTCCACCAAAGGTCCTGCAGCATGGTAACCATAGCCTCACTACTGACCCATGCTCCCATCAGATAAGGAGGGGCCTACTGTGGGTTAAGTAGCACAGTAATGAGGTCCTTTACATGTTACTGTAGGAATCCCCACAGTAACCCTGAGGACAGAGGTATTGTCTACATTTTACAGATGAGAAAATTTCCTAAGAACCTTAGTGATGGAGCTAGTGAACGGTAAAACTACATTCAACCCTGCTATGAGCGAGTTGGACTACATACAGATCCCTTATTTAAACCTGTCCACAAAGCTAAGGAGAAAATACCAAGAAGGCTTCTCTGCAGTTAGCTTTATACTCACCAGCAACCCTAAGAACTCTGGCTCCTCTGCCCATGGGACCTGGACCCTTGAAACTCCAAGAGGTAGCTCATTTTCTCAAGATCTCCTCCAACACCACCACCACCCCCTCCCCAAATCCAGAGTAAGCCTGTCCCTTCCCAGCTCTTCTGAAATCTCATGAGAACGGCCTGCTTCTCTCAGAAGAAGGCTCCTGCAGCTAGAAACCCAATCTTCTCTAACCCGGATGAGTAAACTCTGGAGCTTGATATCAAGACACTGTTTCAGAAGAACTCTTCAAGTGTGAAGCCCCTCCCTGCTGACCAGTGATGTTGAGAGTGCTAAAGGATAAGTTCTCCCACCAACCAGTGCAACCCAGAGAAGAGCCTGCATGAAGGTAGTAAGAGGAATAGAAATAAAATGCGAGGAACTGGAATCATCAGGGGATCCTACCAGGAGCTTCTAGGTGCATGAAAGTTTTTTCTGCATCCATAACTTCTCTAGTAACTGTAAAGATAGCTAGCTACTTCTAGATCTCTGAATTCTAACTGCTGGTGAAGGAGAGTCCAAATTATGATATCAGAGTCAGAAACTCCCAGAAATAGCAGGGGGCTGTTCGCAAGTTATGTTCCTGGGACCAGCAGCATTAGCCTCACCTGGGAACTTGTTAAAGATGCAAATTATTGGGCCCAATCCCAGACCTACTAAATCGGAAGTGGGACCCAGAAATCTGTGGTTTAACAAACCATTCACGTGGTCCTGATGTAAGCTGAAGTTTGAAGACCACTGGCTTAGGAGGATGAAGGATAATCTCAGGTTCTCCACATTAACCTAGAGTTAACCTGCGACACCTGCCTGGGACTAGAGCTCAGTGGTCAGAGTTCAGTGATTCGTCCAACCAAGACTACTGCCTCATTACTCATTATTTTCTTTGAAAACTCCTAGGAAAATTTTGGGCAAATAGCAGATGATCCGTCATGACCGAACTGAATTTTTTTTTAAGATTTTATTTATTTATTAGAGACAGAGAGAGAGAGAGAGGCGCAGAGACACAGGCAGAGGGAGAAGCAGGCCCTGTGCGGGGAGCCCGATGTGGGACTCAATCTCGGGTCTCCAGGATCACACCCTGGGCTGAAGGCGGCGCTAAACCGCTAAGCCACTGGGGCTGCCCCCGAACTGAAATTTTAAAACACATTTATGATAAATCGGAAATAACTTCAATGTCTATTAATAGGGATTCGATTAAAAACAAACTCTATGAGGACTGGGTCCAATACTGACCAACACTAGGTTCACTATATTCTTATGGCCTAATGCAGTGTAAATATCTAGTATTTGCTGATTGAATGAATAAATCTATCTTCATGTATATTCAAGTCCTGAGGTACAATGCAGTATTAAAAAAAAAAAAAGATGTTTCTTTTTTTTAAAAGATGTTTTTTAATAGCGATCCCACTCCTGTGTATTTACTCCAAAACCTAGAAGCCAGTTTATAGCAACTGTATTCATAAATGCCAAAACTGGAAACAACCCAAATGTTCTTCACCTTATGAGTGGCTCAAGCAGGGACTGCATTTTGGGAAGTAGTTACAGGGACCTTATTTTATATGCTACTGTATGAATTTTTTTGTAAAAATTTATGTATTATTAAGAAATGAACAATATTTTAGATACCAAAAGGATAAACACCCAAAAATGTTAATAGTAGTTATCTCTAGCTGACGGGATGACAAGTGGCTTTTTTCTTATTTTTGTAGTTTCTAGTTTTTCAGTATAAACAAGTCATGCTTTATAACTAGAAAAAACGAGTTACTTTTTAAAAAGGGGTGACAGAGACCTGGAAGCATATCGACTCATTAAAAAAGTATTAAAAATGTATACAAATTAGAAATGTGTACCTTATAAGAATATTCAAAACTAAGATTCACTGAGAAAAGAATTTGAATATACCCTCCAGACTAGTGCTTCTTAAAGTCCATACAAATCACCTGGAGTGCTTGTTGAGATGCAGATTCTCATTCCAAGAATTTGCATTTCTAAGAAGCTCCCACATGATCCCAACGCTCCTGGTCCACAGAGGACTTTGAGTATCAGGACTCTAAAAGTACTACTGTCTAGAAAGCAGCCACTAATTAGCCACACGTGGTCTTAAGTAGTTGAAATGTGGCTAGTCAGAATTGAGATGTACAAAGGTAAAATACACACTGGCTTTTGAAGACTTAACACACACACACAAAGAATGTAAAACATCTTAACAATTATTTTATATTAAGTATATGTTGAAATATAGTCTTTTGGACATATGGTGTTAAATAAAATATATCATTAAAATTAATTTCACACGTTTCATTTCCCATTTTAATGTGGCTACTAGAAAAATTTGAATGACATTTGTGGTTTGCATTTTTGGCTTGTATTACATTTTTATTGGATAGCACTGATCTAGAAGAACTATGAACAGGATTTTACTTCACTCTGGGTCTTAAATCACCAACATAATACAGGAAAAGGATTAACACTCCCTTAATGGCCAAACTGGCAACTTTTGTGTATTCACATCAACATTCATAGGAGTCCTGAAAATCTAGGTAGAGGTTGAGACAAATGAAAATCATAAGCTTTTAGATAGGAAACTTTGAGATCATCAAGTCGAAACTCCTTGTCTTACAGAAGTATTCATCAATTTGACAAAGATGGATTCAGCACTTCAGCTCTGTAAATGTTGAATAGGTGCTTCCGTGATAGGTAAGTGACTGCAGTGGGGCACATTCCCTGAAGAGGCTAAGGATCACAGCAGCGGGTCAGCAACAGGACCCCCGGAGTCCTGTTGACAGAAGATTCACTAACGCAGAGGCCAACAGAGGCTCCATTTTCCTGAGGAAGAATCAGAGGAGCTCCACACCTGAAGGGTTGTTGGGCTGGCTCTGAGTTTCCCCAGGTCTTATAGCTCCTGTTTGGCATTCTAATGATACAAATAAAGCTTTAGGATTAATTTATTTAAATAACCAATGTAAGGAATGATATCCTCTCTCACACAAAAGACACTGTTATCAGAAAGCAAAGACGTCTAGAGCTGAGAAACTTTGAAACTTTGAACATGGTTGATGGCAGCAGCACCATCAACCTTCAATTATGTGTGCAAATGAGGGGCAAGAGGTGCTGAGGTGATTAAAAGCTATGAATAAAACAAAAAGCTCATTTTGGTGATTATTTTTTAAACTTATTTATCAAGAATATCTTACACCAGAGGCATCACGACTGAAATTTGTTCTTATCGGCATTACATTTCCTTCTGTGAGGGAATGAAAAGACAAATTTGGAATAAATAATAAAGCTTTTCAAGGAATTATGAAAATTCTTGTGACTTCAAGAGGCAGTATAGGCTGAAAATATAAATAATCCATTACAATTTTTTTTTTTTTTTTTTTTAGTTAAAATCTGGGTCTCTCCCTGCTCTCCTGCTGTAATGTTTCAACCACTTACAATATAGTATTAAAGGAATCTAGGTTGCTTTGGTGTGCATTCTTAACCTGTCCCTCATTACATGCACAGACCCAGTGGCCCATGTGATCATGGGTTGGATCTAATCTGAACATTTGTACTGTTCATTTTCAGCCAGTATTTTTTAAATTGCCCATCTGGAGAAAGTCAAAGCTACCTGAGAATGGCTGAATGGGCCTTGCCCAGGAGTAAAAACTGCTTTTAGCCATTCAAAACTAAAACTTGAACTAAGCAAAAGAAATAGTTCTGCCTAAAAATTATAACTGCTTTCCTCTGTCTTTAAGAGAGTGGAACAAAAAAAAAAAAAAAGTGAGTGGAACAGCATTTCTAGAACCTTAAATGTTTGCTAGCAAGCAGTGAGTTTATTTCACTGATTTTGCTTCATTCATACCAAAAAGTAGAACATATTGAGTCTTCCAGTTGGCTTTGAATATTCCTAATGATTTTTTTTTTTTTTTTTTAGGATTTATTTATTTGAGGTCGTGGTGTGGGAGGAGGGGCAGAGGGAGAGAATCTCAAGCAGACTTCTGGCTGAACATGGGGCCCATCATGGGCTCCCCCGGGGGCTTGACATAGGGCTCAACAGGGGACTCTACTCGGGACTCAATCTCAGGACTCGGACCCTGAGATCATGACCTGTGCCAAAACCAAGAGTCAGACCCTTAACTGACTGAGCCACCCAGGTGCCACTATTCCCAATGACTTTTTTTAAACATCTCATTCCCAAACATGAACAGTAATTATTTATAGGAAGTGGCCTAATTTTTTAAAATAATAATCTGCCGTCCTCCCTACACAAAAGGAAAATTTGTTATTTCCCTGTTAAAAATATGTCTGTGATGGGGCTCCTGCGTGGGTCAGTTGGGATAAGCGACCAACTCTTGATTTTGGCTTGGGTTGTGATCGCAGGGTCCTGGGATGGAGCCCCCCGTTAGGCTCTGTGCTCAGCATGGAGTCTGCTTGTCTCTCCCTCTGCTCCTCCTCTTGTGTGTGTTAGCGTACACTTTTTCTCAAGTAAATAAATCTTTAAAAAAAATATATAGCTGTTGTAAAGGTACATGTCCTTCAGATCCCCATGTTGCAGAATGCAGGCAATTCCTATCTTGGAATACCAATTATAAAGATCCCCTAATGGAGGGATTGGGGATGATGAGACAGTTACAAAAGGTTTAGATTCAGGAAAAATATGTACATGTAAGTGTAGTCCAGTAATGTAATTTAAGTATGATGTTTGTCCCCCTTCAAATACAGAGTTTTAGGGGAAAAAGATGTTTTAGGAGAATCAACACACTGCTCATGTCTCCTGAAACACCAAGATTGCTTTTCTCTTTTCCTGAGGTGCATCAATAGAAAAAATACAAAATGATAATTAGTCTTCTTGTCACCTCGTCATAGGTTTTCTAGATTAATAATTTTTATGTAAAGCATATATTTTTTAAAGATTTTATTTATCTATTCATGAGAGACACAGAGAGAGACAGAGACAGAGACACAGGCAGAGGGAGAAGCAGGCTCCATGCAGGGAGCCCAACGTGGGACTCAATCCCGGGTCTCCACGATCACACCCTGGGCCGAAGGGAGGCGCTCAACCACTGAGCCACCGAGGCGTCCCGATGTAAAGCATATTTATGACACAACTTGCACCCTTATTTATTTGAGATGAACTATTAGATGCTATCTGCAGGCTGTCAAAAAATGGCCACTCATTTTTTTTTTCCTAAGCTTTTGATATCAGGTGGTCATTAGACAGTTTCATGGCCTGGGATGCCTGGGTGGCTCAGTGGCTGAGCATCTGCCTTCGGCACAGGGCGTGATCCCTGGTCCTGGGATGCAGTCCCACATCCACCTCCCCTCAAGGAACCTGCTTCTCCCTCTGCCTGTGTCTCTGCCTCTCTCCCTGTGTCTCTTGTGAATAAATAAATAAAAATCTAAAAGGGAAAAAAGAAAGTCTCATGGCCTTTTTGAAAAAACTTCTAATAATCCAGCCCTTTAAATAAGCATTTTCCCCTCTATGACATTGACTTCTCCTTAAAGTGTTTACTTCAGTTGTAATTTTAGGGGAATAGGGAAATACACTGATAAGTACATTTATGTTTATAATGCTAATTCTCTTTTGAAAGGAGTCTTGTAATAAAGAAGGAATTCAAAACAAATGCAATCTAGTTTCTGCGAAAGCACAAGAAAGCTACAAATCTGCCAGCCAAATCTGTTCTGTTCACATTGAGCCATACATTTCTGAGGCACGTCTACCCTTCCTAGAGGACGGAACTGTCCCCCTCTCTCTCCAGAGACTAGACCTTATAAGGGTGGATAGACATTGCTGATTACTTGGCCTCAAAATGATGCTTTCTTTATGTTCGTAGATTTAGGAGCAAGATGTTGAGAGAGCTGTTTCCCATGTACGTTGGGTTAAAAAGATCAACTGTGGCAAATCCAAACTTCATTTTCTTACTCTCCTAATCCACTGTTTTATACCTTCTCTTTGTCAAGTCACCAACACCTCCCCCCCTTCCTTATTAGCCCTGATTTCCTATTTCCCTGAGAAATGGGAGTAACCCGAAAGAACTTTCACAGACCCCACCGCTGGTGCCACCGTCACCTACCGGCATCTGTGTCCATATCAGCCACCTGCCTTCCTGCCCGTTACTGTGAACAAGATCTTTCCTAGCTCCACTTCTCTGCAGCCTGTCCCATCCCTTCCCCTGCTCAAAGATTGTGAATCAGCAGCTCTTTCCTCTCCCCTGCGACATCGTTTCCACCTTTTCTACCTGGTTGTTCCCTTTGGTGTAGACAACTACCCTGTTGGGGGAACCAATCATAACTCTCCTGGATCCTCTAGGCGCCTCCTAACTGGCCACCGTCTTTCACCCTCTGCGCCCCTTTAGCCTGTATTTATCTCAACAGCCGGTATGCTCCTGCAGAAATCTAAGATCTTATCACTCCTTTGCTCAAAACCCTCTGGAGGCTTCACCTCTCACTGAGCATGAAAGCTGGAGTCCCCACGGAGGTGTGTGCGGCCCTGCTTGGTCCTCCCTGCCCACACCCTCCCTTGATCACTTGCACTTCACCTCCTGCTTCTCCCCCTGGCTCTTCCGGCACCAGCCGCACTGATGCTACATACCACGTGCACCAGCTCCTCACAGAGATTGTGCCCTTCCTTTCTCAATAAGGTCTTTCCTGCCCACTCTTGAAAATTATACCTCCTCCCACCTCCTCTGCTCTATTTTTCACTTCTCTTCAGGTGGTGATATACTGTATGTTTTCACTGAATTGTTGTTTATACAGTCTGTTTGCCCCTAACTGCCACCCCAGGTAAGATCCATGAGTGGGTGGGATTTTTCCCCTTTTTACCTACTTACCATGTTATGGATATATTCCCTGTACATAGTAAATGCTCAATAAATATCTGTTAAAAAATGAACCTGTCTTTATGAAAGTGTAACTAGAAAATAATGTGGGTGTAGTATAAGCTCTGATAGCTGTTTTTTGTTTTTCTTTTTTGGTTGTTTGGGGTTTGTTTTTATAATGCAAATACCTGATTTAAGCTTTGATTGCATCCACTTCAAAGATGGCTATTTGCAGCCAACACAGGGCCAGCCACACAACTAGATGGCCGCCTCCCTCACATTGAGTGAGGCTCCTTTGTTTTAGAGATCTTGGTTGATCTTGATAACTGACCATCTGGGCCACTTGTTTTCTTTTCTCTTCCCAGGCTTTAAAGTCCTGCTTTTACATTTTAAAATCACCAATAAAGAGTGAGGTGAAACCTTAGACTCCCACCTTCACCCTCAATAAAAACAGAACCCCAGGTCCCTGCACTCACTGTGCTCTCTTTTTCTAGCCAAGACCTCCCTGTGTGGCCCCCCAAGTGTGCTGTGTAACTTCTAAGTCCTCTAAATAATAAACCTTTTTTTTTCAAAGTTTCCTGATAATTATTGCTGAAGGGCATCTTGCGATGGTCAGAACCACAACAACCACTCTAGGCACAACACTGGCTGACAGGCTGAGAACAACACACAATTGGCATAGTTGGCAGGATTGCATGGCTGCCCTTGCAGTTAACTGAGGGAAATGCCCTTACCTGCAACTTGCTTACTAACCGCCAAACTTAGGTGGGTGACAGCATCTGAGGAAGAAGCACAGCTAGCGGGGGTCAGTCATGCTGCTATATGTTTTCACATACTGCCTCTGTCGTGTGTTGCCTACAGTATCCAGTGCAAAAGGTCAGGGCTGCCATAACAATCCAATAATCCTCCCAGAGCAGTGTGATCAAGGCCATATGGTCTAACAAGATAATTAGACCACTAGTTCTAAAGACCTTAATTGACTATTAATGTGCAGAAGGGTCCTCCACACTAAGGAGAGTTAAGGAGGGTGGATTAGATTGGAAGGCTGTTGTCACTGCCCAAGGAGGGCTCTGGGCTAAAGGCACAACGAAAAAATTCCTACAGGTGAGGAGGATGGGAGACCTCTGCCTGCAACTACTGAGTCAGTGAGTTGTGCCTGGACTCCATGTCCTAACCCAGAAAAGTGAAATAGCCTTTCAACTGGAAGCCAATGCCACCACAAGGGAGCATATTACAGAGGCCTACCGTCTCTGTGCCACCGCTTCACTCACTATTATTGCCCTTTGTCCCCTGACCCAATGAGATATTGGGGGTTTAATTCCTTGGTGTGATGTTGCTAAAAGATTAATGGACACATATAAAGGTCCTGAACATCTGGTGCCAGCACCTCCTAAGAACCTTGGGGAGGCACACCAGCTCTTTGATAAATGCAAAACCCCAAGGATGCTTCCTCGGTATGATTCAGTGTCATGCATGCCAACCTGCCAAGACTCTGGCTTATGCTCCAGAGGCCTAGGGACTTGTCCTAAAGACCTTCTGCACATCACACTACTGAAGGCAGACTCTGATCCTGGAGAGGTCTCTTGGGACACCCTGGAAAAGAAAGCAGCCACCTATAAAGAGGACTTACAGTAATGTCATCCCAAATTTTCTGGTAACTGCACATAATATTAAGGAAACAGGAGAAAAACAAGTAGAAACTGAGATTTAAAAAAACAAAAAACAAAAAAACCAAACTATACCTTAATGAAATTCAAACATTTCTTAAAGATTTTATGGAGTAGGAAAGGGAGAAGAGAGCTAATTGGCTATCTTTTTCTTGTTTGGAACCAGCTCTAAGTCCCTCACAGTGGCCAAAATGCATTAACTGGCCAATATCTAAAGACATGAAAATCCATAACTTTCTCAGAGATCCATCCAAGCTACATGCTCATTCTTTCTGAGATAACACAGATCCTGAGCACCCTTGCCTTTCCACTGAAGAGTTTTCCACTACCAGCACGCCTCATGAGGTGCCCTTGCCACCAAGGAAAGAGCTGACAGGTTATGGAGGCCTTTCCTGAGGAAGAGGAGGAGGAGGAGGAGGAGGAGGAGGAGGAGGAGGAGGAGGAGGAGGAGGAAAAAGGGAAGACAAAGGCCCTCAGAGCCACTGAAACTCCCACCCGAGCCCTCCCTCTCCTCACTTGGACATATGCTGCCTGGCACTGTACCCATCCTTCCAGCACAGTGATCTTTGCTAAGGCTCACAGAGGAAGCCCATCTCCAGCTGCACAAAATTGTTGTGGTCCAATTGGTTCATCATTTCCATGACCACCGTGACCCAAATGACCCCTTCTTCAATTCTAACCTGAAGAGGCCCCATGTGACCCCAAGAATTGTTTTTACAGGGTGCTCCCCCTAATTACGGGGTGATTACTACATTTTGTGGATATCGCCGCCAAAACCATCCAAAAAGCACTGGAACTCCTTGGAGAAAACTTACATTCTTTCTCTGCCCCTTGAAGATGTAAATCTCACTGTGTCTTTGTAAGGTAAACACCCCAGGAAGTAGCTAAAACTTTGCCTGAGACCAAAGGAAAAAAGAGGGGCAGAGGTAAAAGGCCTTTTAAAATAAGAATTGCGGGCGGCCCTGGGTGGCTCAGTGGTTTAGCAGCACCTTCGACCAGGGGTGTGATCTTGGGGTCCTGGGATCGAGTCCCACATCGGGCTACCTGCATGGAGCCTGCCTCTCCCTCTGCCTGTGTCTCCCTCTGTGTGTCTCTCATGAATAAATAAGTAAAATCTTTAAAAAATAAGAAAATAAAAATTGCTGTGAAAGCTCTCTTGTCCAAACTCTAGTCTACAGCCTCCCTAAGATCAGCAATATTCTTAAAAGTCTCCTCCATAAATAGTAAAAAAAAAAAAAAAAAAAAAAAAAAAAAACTTCAGCCATTGGAGGGGGTAACCTTAGCTTGTTCCTCTGATAGAAGTAGTTTATAAACTACTGAATATTGTACCTGACTCATGGCTAAAATTTTGAAATGGAAGCTTTATAGGGTCTCTGTTTATATCTGTGTGTTTATGTATGTCTGTGGATTTAAGTTATGTACGTGACTTTCTTTTTCTTTCTTACTCTGGATGGAATTGCTAAAATTAATTAGTAAAGGAACCCTATTTAATTGGCTTAAAAATAAGCACTTATGTATTAGGTATTTCTAAAACTCAGAAATATGGAAGCTAACCCAAATGTTTTTCAAATTCATGCGATCTGGCATATTCCTTGGTAAATAAAAGCTAGTTTAATTTTGGTTTAATTGAAATAGGTTTGTCTCCAAGGATGTCAGCATTAAATATTATGGAGATAACAGCTTTTATCCTGCCTGGGTTTACTAGTCAAATAAATTCATGTTAGCTCTATTACAAAATTTGTCAGCAAGAAAAGTAGCTCGGTATGATGACTGACTTTGTAGAGTCTGATGAAGTTTTCATGGGTGGTCTTAACATAATTGTTATGTCTACTTAAAACTAGTCCCCCACCCCCACCCCAAAGAGTTTCCCAAACCTTTGGTAACTTCTATCCTTAAAATTTTGCTAAGTTAAATTAAATGATGGGAATTCATTGAATGTCTTCATCATTTCCAAATAAGATAAAATACCAAAACACTAATTGCTAAACAAGTCTAAGTTTACCTACATTTGACCTTTTATTGCAGAGGAAATAAAGATATTTGGGTCTGTTACTAAACATGTATTGTGCCACATTAAAAAAATACTATGAGGAAATGTGTGCTTCTAGAAATCATGAAATGTATTAATAAATTTGCCAAGCTAAACAATGCTGGTGTAACAAGTTCACAATTTCTACTTGGTTTTCACTAGAAATTAAGTTTTCTAAAGGTTAAGAATTCTAATATATGTAATTAAAACTACTAGAAATTATACAGGAAACAATTCTGTATGTAAGAAAAATAGGGAGACTGCTGGGTGGCTCAAGTGTCTGAGTGCCTGCGTTTGGCTCGGCATGATCCTGGAATCCAGGATCAGATCCCACATCAGGCTCCCTACGAGGAGGCTGCTTCTCCCTCTGTCTATGTCTCTGCTTCTCTCTGTATGTCTCTCATGGATAAATAAATTAATCTTAAAAAATAAAAGTAAGATGTATGGGGTTTTATGTTGGTTTTTCCCCCTTTTTTTGGTTAGAAAAG
Organism: Nyctereutes procyonoides; assembly: GCF_905146905.1. Taxonomy (NCBI): domain Eukaryota; kingdom Metazoa; phylum Chordata; class Mammalia; order Carnivora; family Canidae; genus Nyctereutes; species Nyctereutes procyonoides. The sequence continues at coordinate 68,066,813 of NW_026575051.1, forward strand.
GTATGAGATATGGAGATGCAGTTTTGTTGAGGGAAATGAAAGTGTTTGTTCTAAAATAAAGCTGGTTATTTCAGAATGAGAAAGAAGAAAATGAAGGACAAACGATAGACATACAAAGAAGGGAGGAAGGGAAGGGGGTAGTGGGAACAGAGAGAAGGAATCTTGTGTGGTCAAGTTGGCTAAAAATTGAATTCTTATTATAAGGATTTTAAAATTCAGCTTTAATACCAATCATGTTCTTATGTAAAACGAATTTTTATTTCATCTGCCAAAAAAGACAGTTTTCTTAGATTATTGGTCTGCTCTTAACAAGAAATTTAAACAAAAGCTTTTCTTTACCTTATAAGTAATCAGTGTGGAAAGCAAAGATTTTGTGTGTTACCAACTGTGCTTCACTCTGTCTCAGTCAGGTCTTTGATTACGTAAGCCATGTTGCCTCTATTAAAAGAGCTAAGTTTGGGGGCGCCTGGGTGGCTCAGTCAGTTAAGCGTCTGCCTTCAGCCTAGGTCATGATCCCAGGGTCCTAGGATTGTGCCCCTCATTGGGCTCCCTGCTCAGCAAGGGAGTCTACTTCTCCCTCTCCCTCTGCCCTTGCTCATATGTGCTCTCTCTCTCACTCAGTCTCTCAAATAAATAAATAAAATCTTTTAAATAAACAAATAAAAGACGTAAGTTTTGCCCAGAACTATGTAACCTCCTATATTTGCTTTTGAAATCATTTTTGTCTCCTGAAATGGATATTTAAGTATTGCATCCAATACAAAATATCAAAAAACATCCTTTTTGATATTTTGACAAATCTCACAAAATTCAAATTCTAATGGAGTATTTTTGATTTCATACTAACTTGGGAGTTTTGTTTTTTTTTTTTTTAAAGATTTTATTTATTTATTCATGACAGACACACACAGAGAGAGAGGCAGAGACACAGGCAGAGGGAGAAGTAGGCTCCATGCAGGGAGCCCGACGTGGGACTCAATCCCAGGTCTCCAGGATCACACCCTGGGCCAAAGGCAGGAGCCAAACCGCTGAGCCACCCAGGGATCCCCTAACTTGGGGGTTTTAGAGAGTCCCTGGAACATCTCAAAAGATTTGTTCTCTCATGCTCTCTCTCAAAACATTCGTAATTCTAGTTACTATCTTAAAATGTATGTCATAGAAATAACCAAATTTCTCTGTCAGTAACATAATGAACTCTCATCAGATCTTAAACAGGGGCATTTTTAAGTCTTTTGTCATTTACAGACTCCTATTGTTCTACTCTGATGCTTTTGCAAAAGTGGTTCATCTTCAAGGTGATTCATGGAAAGGACTCTGACAAGTATAGGTTTCCGATAATTTTCAGATCATCCCACCAAACAGGGCAAGAATTTACAGAACACTAAGGAAACACTGGATTTATAAAACTGCTAACAAAAGATCAAGATCAAGAATTAATTACATAAGACTGAATGAGAATGGTTCTAATTTTATAGGATTTTTGTTTGAAACATCGCTGGTTCTTTAATCTTTTGCTTCCTAGATTTAAGGAAACTTTTTCATTTCTTTTAGTGAGCTAGCTAGCTAGCTATGACTTACAGCAATTTGGTAAAGTATCTTTGTGAACATAGATGAAACAATTATTTTTTTCCCCCTGCCTGATCTCTCTGGGATTCAGAAACCCTCAGCGAGTATTCTTATTTTCATGGCAATATAGTTATTTGCATTAGCTCAATGAGAATCTGTTCTCCTTGTAACAGGACATACTTAGAAACATTCTTATATCACCAAGGCTTTGAATGAATTGTCATATTTGAGAGAGTTATGTATAGACTTAGATGTGACCAGACCACTTTCAGGAACTAATGTTGATTTTATGGAGCCACTAAAGCCCCTTGGAAGCATTGGCCTGCCACCTTGCTTCTACTGCTCCCAGCAGCCTTGCAAGGTAAGGAAGGCTACTTCCTGGTAGGCACAGGAACCTCAAGATATTTGGGGGGACCTCAAAAAGGGAAGAATTCACCCGAATCAATAGGTATTGCAGACAAAATCTGATGATGAGTCCTTGGCTTGGCTTCCTAGTCTTGAGAGGCCTTTGAAAGTTCAATTCGAGATTCCTTGTGAAAAGTTCTAAAGAAGCCGACTTAAGACCTATATGGTCAATCACTATTTTTGTTGTACTTATGTAAATAATCAGGCCAAGTTTATTGAAACCAGACTTAATCGGCAAACAAATTGGTCTAATTATGATTATGTTTGACAGAAATGGGAGTGGTTGTAGAGAGAAAAATTATGTTTCAGTAGAATAATACATACTCATGGATATTAGATTCTATTACAGTTCTGTTCATTGTGTCTGAGGTTTTGTTTTGTATTAGACCCCGAATTCCTCTCATTTCCTCCAATACTGGGCGACAACTCTTCAAACTAACATTTTCATTTTCTCGCCCACCCTTCTGGCTTGGGAGCATTGAAAACTAAAACTGTCCTTTCCCTAAAGCCATGCAAATTAAAGTGGGACTTTATATAAATTTAGGAGAAATCACAACAGCTGATGTATGGACAGTCCTCGTGCCTGTTGCTGTGTAGACCACTCAGACAGGTCGCCAGAGGCATGCAAACTGCAAACCAGGGAATCTATCAGATTGCCACTGCCTGCCCTCACTCCATTTGAAGATACTTCGAGCCTGACGTCTCGAAATCTCAACTAGCTACCTTCAGAACTCAGAAACTGGGATTATAATCTGTTCCAATCATTAACTTTTCTTTTTTTCTTGTTTCCATAGAAATGAAATTTCTTGGATCTGTGAGTTTAAAGTTCTCACCTAATTTGGGAACATTTCAACCTTTATTTCTTCAGATATTTTTTTCTGCTCTTTCTCTCTTCTTCTGAATCATATTCCTTGGTATTGTCCCTCACCGAGGCTCTGTTCTTTTTTACATTTCTCCTCTGCGCTCCAGGTTGTAAAATTCCCATTGCTCGTTTTTCAGGTTAACTGCCCTGCTGTAATGTATAATCTGCTGCTTTTAAGCCCATCCAGTGAAATTTAAAATTTTTATTTTAGATCATGTATTTTCAGCTCCAAAAGTTATAAATAGTACTTTTTAAAAATTCCTTTCCTGTCTCTGTTGAGATAACCTTATTTGTTTCCAAATTATTTCATGCTTTCCATTACATCCTTAAACACATTTATAAGAACTGCTTTATGGTCCTTTTCTATTAATTCTACCGTTTCTATCCATTCTGAGTCTGTTTCTATTGACTGATTTTATCCTGATTATGAGTCACATTTCCTTGTTTCTTTACATATCTAATAATTTTTTTATTCGTGCTGGACACTGTTTACCATGCTGCTGAATTTCTAGATTTTTGTTGGGGGGGGGTCTTTTCAAAAATACGTTTTTTCAGCCGGCAGTTAATTTACTTGCACATCAGTTTGATCCTTTCAAGTCATGTTTTAAAGCTTTGTTAATAAGATGGTTCTAAAGTAGAAGTAGACAACATTTTCTTTAAAGGGCCAAATAGTAGGTATTTTAGGCATTACAGGCTATATACAGTCTCCTGCAAATTCTCAGGGTTTTTTTTTTTTTTTACATCCCTTTAAAAATGTAAAAAAAAATTTTTCTTTACTCAAAAGCTATAGACAAAACCAATCTATGGATTGGATTTAGTTTGTGAGGTAGATGGCCTTTTTGAGGGTGTCTATTAAATGCCTGCTGTCAGGTCAGGGGTTATATTCAGTGTCCGAGATTTTACCCTACTTGCAAGCCTGTAGTGTTGCCTAGATGCTGGCAGAAGACATGAGACTCCTGGGTCAGAGACAAAGGACTTTGTTACTCAAAGCATAGCAGGCAGCATTGGCTCCATTCTCATTGGTTTCCCTTGTCCCCCAAACCTCATGGAGGCAAATGCAGAGTGGATCCAAGTGGACGTTACACTCACAGAGGGTCTGAATCATAGCTGAGGAATCTTGAACTTAGAAAACCTCTCATTCTGTAAGATAGCTGCTAGCAAATCTGCCCAGACTTTGCCCTGGAAGGAGGCATTTTCTATTATCCTGGTCAGGAAACAAATTTGCCCTTTCTCCTGGAAGGCAACATAATCCTATACCTTTCAAAGGCTATTCACCATACAAATATCCTTGGAAAGAGAGTTGGGGACAAAAGTGTCACAAGACATGACGACACGTCACAGAAGATTGTCTCTCTTTTTTTTAAAAGATTTTATTTACTCATGAGAGACAGAGAGAGAGAGAGAGGCAGAGACACAGGTAGAGGGAGAAACAGGCTTCATGCAGGGAGGCCGTTGTGGGACTCAATCCTGGGACCCCGAAGGCAGGCACTAAACTGCCGAGCCCCCCAGGGATCCCAGGAAGATTGCCTCTTAGCACACAACCCCCACCTCGTGTTTAAGAGGACTTGTCACTGGTTGGAACTCAAATGCTTCCCAACCTGTGAAAGTGTTGCACAAGTGTCAGATCCCCAGAAATTCTTTCCCCAAGAGTTTTTCTTCTTCCAGGAGTTTTTTTGCCTGGGTTTATGGGGTCTTCCCTTATGCTTATGCATTTTAATATTCAAACAAATACTCAAGATGATCCTTATACAGATTTCTGGAACTCTGTTTCTGCACATCTTTCTCCTCTCTGATACATTGTTACTCAAATTGTGGTCACCTTCCTGGGTTCCACTCGCTCTTTTTTTCTTAAAAACAAAAAAGTATTTATTTATTTGAGAGAGAAGAGAGAGTGCACAGGGGAGGGAAGGGGCGGAGGGAGAGAGAGAGAATTCCAAGCAGACTCCCCACAGAGCAGGGAGCCTGATGCAAGGCTTAACCCCATGACTCCCAGGGGATCATGACCTGAGCCACTAGCTTTTAAACCACTGTGCTGGGGGATCCCTGGGTGGCGCAGCGGTTTGGTGCCTGCCTTTGGCCCAGGGCACGATCCTGGAGACCCGGGATCGAGTCCCACATCGGGCTTCCGGTGCATGGAGCCTGCTTCTCCCTCTGCCTGTGTCTCTGCCTCTCTCTCTCTCTGTGACTATCATAAATAAATAAAAATTAAAAAAAAATTTAAAAAAAAAGTATTTCTCTAAAAAAAATAAAATAAAAAAAATAAACCGCTGTGCTTGAGTTTGTTTTCTTTCTTTCTTTCTTTCTTTCTTTCTTTCTTTCTTTCTTTCTTTCTTCTTTCAAGATTTTATCTATTTATTCTTCAGAGAGAGAGAGAGAGAGAGTCAGAGACACAGGCAGAGGAAGAAGCAGGCTCCATGCTGGGAGCTCAACGTGGGACTCGATGCCAGGTCTTCAGGATCATGCCCTGGGCCAAAGGCAGGCACCAAACCACTGAGCCACCCAGGCTGCCCCTTTCTTTCTTTTAAAGATTTTATTTATTCATTTGACAGAGCAGGAGAGACAGCAAAGGCAGGGAGAACAGCAGGCAGAGGGAGAAGCAGGCTCCCTGCCAAGCAGGGAGACTGATGTGGGGGTCAATCCTAGGACCCTGGGACCATGACCCAAACTAAAGGCAGGTGCTCAACCAGCTGAGCCACCTAGGTGCCCCTGAGTTCTGGCTTTCTGTATGTCAATCCACAGAGAGCCTCCAGGCAGAAAACTAGGGCATTTGGGGAACTCATTTGTTTTTGTTTCTCCCAGGAATCACAGTCTCATACTGCTTGTTGTTCAATTTCTGAAAATGGTTGTTTACATATTTTATATATTTTTATAAGTTTTTATAGCAGAAACACTGGTCTGGAGCCACTTATTCCATCATTGCCCAACTGTCTTTTTTAGTATTAACTTTGTATTTTTTGGAATTTTGATTTGCATAATCACTTTGAGTGGGGCATATTTCTGTCATCCTTTCTTATCCCATCTCCAATTTCATGAATATTTCCACCTGCCTTTATCTCCATTCCATGCCCCAGTCTAGAACAAGATCTTAGAATGACTTTAGAGGCCATTAATGCTTCTTAACCATTTTAGGAATATGGCTAATCTAGTATCTAAGCCAGCTGGTATCTCAGTTCATTTGCTGTTGTGTTGTTAGTCTTTCATCCTTTTGCTTTCCTGGGTTCACTGCTCCACATAAATCCACCGTTCCAGTCAGTATATTGGCAGTTGTTTTATTTAGGTTCCTTTCATGAGGCTAGGGAAAGTCGGGTGACCAATCATTGCTGTTTGCCCAGAGCTAAGGGGTTTCCTGGGATTTGGGATTTTTAGGGCTAAAACAGGGAGAGTCTTGGGAAAATCAGGATGCTTGGTGTGCCCCAGTTCCTGGCTTTCAGTAACCTTGCTGGTTTGGGTCTCCATCTTAAGCAGAGCGTTTTAACCCCAGTATTCCACCCTAGTATTCCACTTGCCACGAGCTGCTTTAACACTCAGAGCCTGATAGGCTCAGCATGAGCCCAGCTCACTGCTTTGCATTTCTGTGCATTTCTGGTCCACAAAGATGTTTATCTCGTTTTGTGAGCCCAAAAATGACCTTTTTGTTTTCTCTTTTTCTATTGTATCTGTCATTACTGTGTGTGTAGAGCATACAGGATGAATTGAAGCATGAATTTACCATGCCACCTTGACTGGAAATTCTGCTGATTCTTTTTCAATTTGATATTTAGTTTACAAAATAATGTAATATAACAGCCTGCTTTATTTAGAAGCTCTCATAGCCCTTTCAGTCATTTTGAGGGATTCCCAAATCATGGAAATTCAAGCGAAATGCAGTCATTGTCCATACAGTGGTTCTATTCTTTTTCTGAAGGCATTGTAACTCAGCATTTGAGTTAGAATAGAACAAAAAAAGAGATCATATTCTTTTTTTTTCTTTTAAAATTACCTTTTATTATCAAAGAACAATCAAAAGATTAGAAAAAAATAGAAGAAAGACATTATATTGCTACCACCCAAAGATTATCAGTAACACTTGAACGCGTCTCTTTCCACATAAGAGATCATATTCTAAGTGCTCTATCCTACATCATCTGCTTAATGAAATAGTATAAGTCCGTGCCTTACCATCAACTTTACCTCTGCTTCTAGATACTTTCTTTTGCTCATTCCTCCACTCCTGAAGAGCAGACGAAGAAAGTCAAAGGGAGGCGAAAGAGCAATGATTGCCAACCTCTTTGAAAACGAGAGGTCTTTTCCTTCCTGGTCTAATAAGTTCTCTCTCTCTCTCTTTTTAATTGAAGTACAGTTGACACACAATGCTACATTAGTTTCTGGTGTACAAGATTGTGATTGAATAAGTTTATATGGTAAGCAATGCTCACCACAAGTCATTTACCACCAGTCACCGTACAACAGTTGCGGTACCATTGACTATATTCCCTGTGCTGTACCTTTTATCCCCAATACTTTTCCATCTGGAAGCCTGTATCTCCCACTCCCCTTCACCCATTCCCTTACCTCCCTTCCCCTCTGGTAACCATCAGTTTTGTTCTCTGTATTTATGGGTCTGGTTCTGCTTTTTGTTTGTTTATTTGTTTTGTTTTTTAGATTCCACATATAAGTGAAATCATACAGTATTTGTTTTTCTGTCTGACTTATTTCACTTAGCATAATACCCTCTAGGTCCATTCATGTTGTTGCAAATGGCAAGATCCCATCCTTTTATCTCTGAGTAATATTCCATTATATATGTAATATATATTATCCTTTCATCTATCTATATATATATCTATCCTTTCATCTATCTATATCTATATATATCTATCCTTTCATTTATCTATATATATCTATCCTTCCATATCTTGGTTATTGTAAATAATGCTGCAGTAAACATAAGGGTGCATGTAGCTTTTCTAGTTAGTATTTTCATTTTCTTTGGGTAAATACCCAGTAGTGGAATTACTGGATCATAAGGTAGTTCTATTTTTAGTTTTGTGAGCAACCTCCATACTGTTTTCCACAATGGCTGCACCAATTTACATTCCTACCAATGGTGCACAAGAGTTTCATTTTCTCCACGTCCTTGACAACACTTGTTATTTCTTTTCTTCTTGATTCTTAGCTACTCTGACAGGTGTAAGGTGATATGTGAGGTTCTTTTTAATGAAAACCTCAGTCTGAAAAAAAAAAAAGAAAGAAAAGAAAACCTCAGTCTGGTTTTGGAGAACATCAGGATTTTCAGATTCTCTGTGATAAATTTGGAGCCCTCCCAAAGAGTTACTACCCCTGAAATTAGGCAAAAGGAACTATTTTTTTCAGTATAAATATTTCAATTGATACAAGATGTCTTTTACATTGACATTAAAATAGTAAAGAGCCACAGGGCACCTGAGTGGCTCAGTCAGTTAAGTGTCTGACTCTTGATTTGGGCTCAGGTTGTGATCTCAGGGTCAGGAGATCAAGCCCCACATTGGGCTGTGCTCAGCAGGGAGTCTGTTTGAGTTTCTCTCCCTCCCTCTCCCTCTCCTCTGCCCCTTCCCTCCCTCACATACACACACATTTGCTCTAAAATTAATTAATTAATTTTAAAAAATGGTAAACAGCCAGAAGAGAAAAGCATTTTGGTTATTTAAACTAGTTTTTTTCTTTATGGAATTTGAAGTTTTATATATAGAGAAAACTACAAGCTATACAATGTTTTTGGAAAATAAACTTGTTTGCCTCAAACTATGCTTTATCTGTATTCTTTTAGATATGAAGATTTTTTAAAAACAATTTTCAGTTTTTTGTTCTTCCATTCTGTTAAAAATAGTAATTCAATTAATTGTCTTGCAGATTTGTATTGTGATTTATAGTGAATATTTAAAATATTTTTACTGGATTAATGAGTTTTTGAAAATAAGGATTTTTGCATTTTAAACCCAAGTATCTAAATTTTTATGCAAACTGGGGTTCTTGGCTGGGTCAGTCTGAAGGGCATGGCATTCTTGATCTCAGGGTTGTGAATTCATGCCCGACATTGGGTGTAGAGACTACTTAAATAAATAAACTTAAAAAAAATGTTATGCAAAACGAGCCTCTGCCATAGTATAAAACTAATGAAGTAGCAAAAATATTACCTAGAGCAAAGTAGCTCACACTAACCATTTTAGCTCTATATAGAAAAATTCAGCTTTGGTGTTTTGTTTTTATTTTTATTATTTTCTTACATTTATTTGTTTATTTTTAGTAGTCTCTACACCTAGCGTGGGGCTCAAACTCATAACTCTGAGATCAAGAGTCTCCTACTCTTCTGATTGAGCCATCCAGGTGCCCCTGGTCTTCTGTTTTTAATTAAAGAGGGAGTGATGTTTATGTGGCCATTCTCATTGTGACATTTAAAAACTAGGATTATATGGTATCATCTTCTTTGAGAAGCAGTCTATTTTTGACAAAAATAAAGTAAATACGTGCTCACACATTAACTCAGTAAATAACTGCCTACGTGATGGAATGGAATATTTTCTGAGAGATAATTTAGTGAAAACTAAATGATTCAAGAAATTATTACCTTATTGTTTTATTTGTTTCTTTGTTAAAGAACCTAGTGGAAAAACACATTGTTTGGGTATTTAAAAATATTTCCATAGGTAGCTGGTGTGTGATTCCTGACTGGTGGTATGGACAAGTTACAAAATGAAACAAAGAGCTATCATCTAGCAACTAAGAACACACTTTGCTTATTTAACTAGGACTAAGTACCACTGGAACAAGTTCAGTGCTAAAATTAGACATTGGGGTTCGTCCAATAGCAGCACAAGTTATAATCCTTTAGAAATCATAGTCTGTTGGTTCAAATCAGGACACTGCAATGTGAGAATATAATCACTTATGCCATGTTCTTATGAGGCCATTATACCCTGGCTGTATCCTTTACAGCACAGGAAAGTTACCAAAGCTAGGATTGCTTCTATCTGAAGGTTGGGTTCTACTTATTTTTTTCTTTTTTGTTTTTCTTTTATATATGAGAAGACCCTTTGAGAATGATATTTAATTTTCTATTGCTCTGGGCCCATGATTCCTAACAAATAAAACACACACACACACACACACACACACACACACACTGGAAAGCACAAATTAGGTGAATACCATGGACAGCATACTAGAACCTAGAAGTTGTAGAAAAATTAATGGGAAAGGTAACCTATAGCATGGAAAGAGAATGGGTCTTGGAGTCAGGTACCCCTTCCTACAAATCCTATCTCCATCATACTCTTTATAACCTTGGAGAAATTACTTAATTTCTAATTTCTATCTGGATGTAAACACACACACGCACGCACGCACGCACACACACACACCCAAAGCAGAAAATGTCAGGTCCTGGGGCACCTGGTGGTTCAGTCAGTTGAATGTCTGCCTTCGGTTGAGGGCTTGATCCCGGGGTCGTAGGATTGAGCCCCACGTTGGGCTCCCTGCACAGTGGGGAGTCTGCTTCTCCCTCTCCTTCTGCCTCTGCCCCCACCCCCACTCATCCACGTTCTCTGTCTCAAATAAAAAAATAAAATCTAAAAAAAAAGAAAATGTCAGTCCTGAGAAAATGTTTTCCCTGTTCCACTACCACTATTAAGAGAATTTAAATAGATAGCTAGATAGAATTTTATTAATTTAGCATTTCTTATGTGCCAGGCATTGTGCTATACATTCTCTCATTTACTCTTACACACCCACGAAGTCCTGGAGCTCATACAGTCCTTACATATGTGTCTAGGTTGTGTGCCTACAGGTATATGGCCAGAAAGTGGCAGAACCAGGACTAGAGCCCAGTGCTCTTGTTTTTTTGTTTTGTTTTTTTTTTAAGATTTTATTTATTTATTCATGAGAGACACAGAGAGGGGCAGAGACACAGGCAGAGGGAGAAGCAGGCTCCCTGTGGGGAGCCCGACATGGGACTCGATCCCGGGACTCCAGGATCACGCCCTGGGCTGAAGGCAGACGCTCAACTGCTGAGCCACCCAGGTGTCCCAAGCCCAGTGCTCTTAATCACTAGGTTTCAGCCTCACAAAAATCAAAACCTTTTAGAGATATCCTACCAACTTCAATTATAATGACAGTCCATTAGTTTCTCATCATATTTGATTTAAAATTTTTTTTTTAGGAAATTTACTTTTAATGCATATGTGAGTTTGTTAGGGCTCCTATAACAAAATACCACAGACTGAGTGGTTTAAACAACAGATTATTTTCTCACAGCTCTGGAGACTGGAAGTCCAAGATCTAGGTAGCGGCAGGTTTGGTTTCTTCTGAGGCCTCGCTCCCTGGCTCGCAGATAGCTGTCCTCTTTCTGTGTCCTCACTTCGTCATCCCTCTCTCTCTGTTGTTTGTGTCATAATCTCCACTTCTTATTGAGGACTCTAGTCATTTTGGATTAATGAGCCCATTTGAACTTAAGTACCTCTTTAAAGGCCCTGTCTCCAAATACAGTCACATTTTGAGATCCTAAGGGCTTGGGTTTCAACACATGAATTTGAGGAGACACAAGTCAGCCCATAATGGTGCACTTGTAGCATAAAACCTGCGATACCAAATAAAAAAGAAAATAATCCTATGTAGTGTTTACTATGGGTCAAACACTTTGTAAAACCCTTTACACACGTTCATTTAATCCATATGAGCTAGGTACTATTCTTACCCATATTTGTTACTGAGAGTTAAGCAGTTGGTCCAGATTCACATATGTACTAAGTGGTAGGACAGGATATGAATCCACACAGTCTGATGTCAGATTCTGTACTCATCCACTGCATTCTACTGCTCCTCTCAACAAGAAGCATCCCATTTGGAACACAGAAACGGAAACACACATATTTACTTGAGGAAAAATTATAATTAACTTCAGAAGTCTGTATATGTTTAATTAGCAATTACTAGGATGTCCTATATGAAAAACAATGAAGCAGCTTTCATTTATTTTTTTGCCATGGCACAAGAAATAAATCAGAGTCACTTAGAAAATGGCAAAGAAAATTCTTTCTAGCATTCTACGCTATGCAGTGAAGAGTTAATCAATACAAAGTATTTTTCTTCTAAATCGTCAAAAGCAAATAGTATATATAATGTGAAGTATCAATATTTGGAGACCTGGGACACATATGCCTCACTTCGGGTTTTTCTCCCAAGGGGACATCATTCCTGCTTTAGCCCATTTTATTGAAGCAAAAAAAGGAGCTGAGTTCCCTCTCTGGAGATACTGGATTCAGAGAGAGCAAAACACTCGTTCCAGCCACTGAACTAAGTCCACAGAAGGCAAGAACTCAGAGCCAGAGGTGACCACGCAAAGAAATTGTAAACTACCCCCACCCCCTTCCAGAATCCCCACAAGGAAGGAATGTGGGGCTCCCACCACACAAAGGAACAGGATTTGAGTCAATTTAGTTGAGTCTCAAAGGACAGCATTCCTCAGCTCACATCTGGTTTAAACTCAAAGGATAGATTTGAGGTTAGGAAACGCTGCCCTGGTGCTTGCTTTGCCCGTCATTTTAGTAGGGCAACAGATGCTTACAGTTTGGCAACTGGCAGGATTTCCAAAGATGAGTTAATGAAAGTTTAGAGAGCCCCTCACGGCCACATTCGAAGCTGGACATAATCAGATATGAACACGAGCAGTGGAGATCTGGGATAACTGCTCGGCGTTGCGGAGGCCGCTGCGGACTGGAGCGACCAAGGCAAACTCAGTGGAGGAAAGGTGGGTGTGACACGGGCCTTGAGAGACGGGAGAGACAGGCAGGACCGGCTGGCTGGGGCGTGGGAAGGCATTTTGGCCTGAGGACTCCTCGGCAGCTGGGGCATGAAGGCAGGAATGAGGGAAGCATGTGGGAACAATGAAGAGACATCCTCTCTGGCACAGACGGCGGTGGGGGAGTCACGGGACAGACTTGGGGATCAGACAGGGGCTCAGATTAGGACTCTGGCTCCGTGCTGGAGGCCAGCGTTACTGGTCTGTTAGCTGAACTGCCCGTCGAAGTCGTCTCATTCCCTAACCATGTTTACAGGACACATCTCCACAGAACTAAGTGCTTTGCATTTAGTAGCATGGTTGTTTTCCTTGAGGCTGCTCAGACCACAACATCCTCCGAGGGCTGCTCTCCCTTCTGGGGACGGGTCATGCCTAGTTGAGCTGGGAAATCAGGCAGCTGTTGGCCCTCGGCCTCCATGGACTCAGGGAGAGCCCCCTGCCCACCAAGGCGGAGAGCCTGAGAAATAGCTGCGCCCTCTGGAATCGGTGACATGCTCTCTCTTCTCTCTCTTCTCTCTCTCTCTCTCTCTCTCTCTCTCTCTCTCATAAACCCTATGAGGGAAGAGCTCTGCAGAATTTTGAGATCCTCCCCCCTACCCCCCATAGCCACCTTCACTACCCCTGCCACCCCTCAGGCCATCTTGCAATCGTAGAAGTTTGCTGTTCAAAGACCTTTATTGACTTCTGACCCTCCCATGTGACTTTAATTACTAAACTTTACGAGACTTTTATTTTTTTTAATCCATAAAACAGCCCAGGAATCAAGCAGTTACTATAACTCTCTCCTCTTTTGTGACTTCTCTCAGTCCCTGACATTTTTGAGGAACATCTTTTTCTGATTGTAAATGCTCTCTGTTATCAAGAAGGTGCACACCCTGTCGTTTAGGACGCCTGTGGATCCTGAAGAAAACATGCGGGTGGATGGAGTTGGCCGGGCCCTGACCTCCTTGTCCCCAACCGTGTATTTATTTCCTGAGGATAGGATTTCAAGTCAGCCACAGCCAGTCCTTCAGACAGTCCGGAGGGCCCAGAGTTCTTGGAAATCACCTCAGAGTAGGGGGATCAACTACCCTTATTCGCGTTTTAAAACAAGAAATAATGGCTTAAAGCCAGCGTGTGCCCTAAAGCATCTAAAAATTAAGGCTACATGTGACAGAGCATTTTATGAGTTCAGAAATAGCCGGGCAGGGCCATAAACTATCATATTACTAAATTGCTACCATTTCTAATGTTCAGGGCTCCAACTACAAGTTTGCCCTTAGAAATTGCAGCGTAATTTGGGCGTACCCAATTGTGTTTGCAGCTAAGAAGCACGTAGAGTGTGCTGGTTAGTGTTTTGCCTATATTTGAATCCTAAAAATAGCCTGCTCATGAGAACAGAGTGAGCTTTGTGAAGAATATACTCCAGTTGGTTAGAAATGGAAGGTACATTTTTCCTATCCCCTCTTGCTTTCATTTCTAAACACATTTGCCTCTATTCTGAAGCCGAGGAGACTATTAGAACAGCTGCAGCAAGCAGCTGTAGAATCTTCTGTGTCATCTGCTCCCCTGCTTAGCAGACAGTCCCCTCCTCTGCTCCCAGTTGTCTTTTCTTCCTCCCAAAATGGCCCACTGCCCTCTTCTGACCAGTGCCCCCACCTGAGTTCAGGCTCTGTCCTTGCACTGATTGCAGGGGACTTTGCCTGGTGTCCCCTTGCTTTTACCATCCTATACAGTAAAAGAAATCGCCAATAAAAACATTTTTGCCATATGAAGAACAACTGGAAGGAAAAAATGCAAAGTCTATCAGCTGCTTGCTGCTGCCCTTGCAAGTTCGGCTTGTCATTTTTGGTGGAACTTTTTTTTTTTTTTTAAAAGATTGTATTTATTTATTCATGAGAGACACAGAGAGAGAGAGGCGGAGACACAGGCGGAGGGAGAAGCAGGCTCCCTGCAGGGAGCCCAATGTGGGACTTGATCCCAGGTCTCTGGGATCACACCCTGGGCCAAAGGCAGACGCCCAACCCCTGAGCCCCCCAGGCGTCCCTGGTGGAGCTCTTCTCAACACGCTACCATAGCAGTGTACTATAAAGCCATAATTTTATGTCGCATGCAGAACCCGGATGATTGTGACTCTTTGAGGGAAGCCCTCCGCAGCATTACCTTGAGGAAAATGATTTATTCATCCCATGCACAGTAAACAGCTATAGCAGAGGCCAGTCCCTGTAACTCTACAGAGTGCTTAGGGACCGTCTGAGGCATGGCCCACATTGCTCCAGGTGCATGATCACCTGTTATAAGCAGCAGCTATGGAACTTCTATTTTTTCAATGTGTAGTTGAGCCTGAGCTTCTCTCTAAGGTAGACTATAGGAGCTAGGGCAGGACAAGTTCCTTTGCATAACATGTTAAAATAATTTATGTTCCATGGCTCATCGGGAAGAGCCAGCTCATTTTGGCTGCTCCTCTTAATGTTGTCTGATTTTGAACGCTCAGAAAATGGGCTTGCAATTCTTTTTCTCTTTTTTTTTGAAAAAGCCATTATGTTGTTTTAGAACATACGTATCTTAGACCTCAGGTAAATATATTATCCAAATACTAATTTAAAACAAAATATTTTTAATATAGTTGATTTATAACACATTACATGCACCAAGCATAGAAAGCAGGTAAAAACAAATTATATGTTTTATTTTACTATGTTACTAACAGAGGAGTCTGCCTCACAAAACAATATAAATCATCTTTTACCACTGCTCTCTGAAAGTAATTCGGGGTTAACAAAATCTAAATTGCACCTGTCAGAACTGCCAGTAATATCTTCAATTTTCACTGACTACACTCTCCCTTCTCTCTCCATATCTTTAGGCTAATGAAGCAGTGGCACAGTTTCCACAAAGAAAAACAAAGGTGGGAGAAAGGAAAGGAAGACTTGATAAAGTTTCCTTTGGGTATGGAACACACGATGGACCGTAGCGTGAACAGCATGTATGGACAGCGATAGAGTACACCTAAAATAAAACAGTACCCGTGCACCAGACTGGATAGGTGCGTGTGGTACACACGCGGGCCAAACTGCCCATTTCCTCACATAAATATAGCAATTTCACTACCTAGCAGTATATATATATTAATGCTTTATGAGGGGGAGGGGAACCCCACTAAACTGCCTTCTTAAATATCACACTACACGATAAGTTTTTCTTTGCTCGGAAATGTAAAAAATAATGTGCTCGCAAATGTTAATTAACTGGAACTAAGAGTAAATACTTTGTGAAGAATAGATAAGAAACTAGAACAATTAGACCTCAGTTGGCCTGGGCCAACTGTGAAAATGCAGAAGCCCCGAGCTGGAAGGATTTGACTAGACCTCTATAGATCAAATCCTGTGTCCCTTTTGTAACATCCCAGTGAAATGGTCATTCTGCCCTTGTTTTAAATACTTTAGGTGGAGGGACCATTACTTAAAAGTGCATCCAGCCTCAAGTTCTTTTCATTTAGGGAAATATACTTACCTGTACCTATACATTCATTTGATTCTTATTCTTCCCTTTCACCCCACATGGCATAGATCTAATCCCTCCTACAACCCTTTAAATATTGGAAGACAGTCCTCATAGGACTGAGCTGTTACTAACCAAGACTTGTCTCCTGAACCAGTCACAGCAGGAGCTGTATCCATCTACACTATTCCACAGCTGGAGGAGCCTCATCCCTAGAGCAGATTGGTGGTGTTTCTCAGTTGATGAGCCTGTGATGTGGTTGTGTTGACGAGTTACTGATGAAGACACTGGAGCCAGACAGGGGAGATCCTAAGCCTAGAGAGCCCAGAAAGAGCCCTGAATCTTAACTCAGTTGGTGGCAGCAAAGGCAGGCACTCTAATGTTTCACCTTGCCAAAAAAAACCCACAAAAGCTATTAATTCATGTCATTGACAATCAACCAAGCCTATAATTTGGAGGTTGGGGCCTTGAGCTCCAGCACTGCCACTGGCCAGATGCATGCCCTTGGGCAATCCTCCCCACTATTTCAGAGTTCCCCCTGTAATATTTAAATACCTATGCTGCTTTTCTGCCTAGAAAAGTGGCCCTTCTCCTGGTCTTAGCTTAGATGTCACTTCTCCAGGAACTCTGGCCTGACTCCCACCCCTTCCCCACCCTGAGACTAAGCCTCTGTCATTGTACCCTCTCCTCACCTCTGCTGTAGCACTTTCTTCATTGTGTGTTAATAACATGCTTACTTGTGCCTACTGTACTGGAAATTCTTTAAGACCAAGGACTCAGTCTTGGTTTCCAGCACTTGGTTCAGTGCCTGGTACACAGCAGAACTTAGAAAAGATTTCTTGAGGGGATGCCTGGATGGCTCAGTGGTTGAGCATCTGCCTTTGGCTCAGGTCATGATCCCCGGTCCTGGGATCGAGTCCCACATCGGGCTCTCTGCAGGGATCTTGCTTCTCCCTCTGCCTGTCTCTGCCTTTCTCTGTGCGTCTCTCATGAACAAATAAATAAAATCTTTTAAAAAGAGAAAAAAGATTTCTTGAATTTTAAAAAGAAAAAAGGAAAGAGAAGACAGAGAGGGAGAAGATAAGATGAGCAAGTTGGAGTACATTATCTAAATAGCCTCGTACATGGGGATCCCTGGGTGGCGCAGCGGTTTAGCGCCTGCCTTTGGCCCAGGGCGCGATCCTGGAGACCCGGGATCGAATCCCATGTCGGGCTCCCAGTGCATGGAGCCTGCTTCTCCTTCTGCCTGTGTCTCTGCCTCTCTCTCTCTCTCTGTGACTATCATAAATAAATAAAAATTAAAAAAAAAAAAAGAAATAGAACATTTAAAAAAAAAATAAATAGCCTCGTACAGCTAAAAAGATACAATTTCTGGTTCTTAAGTTCCATCCTTAATGTCAACCTCAGGTTTTTAGAAATTCATATTTTCTCTAGTAAGGGGATGTTTCAAGTGGTTGCAGCAAATTAGAAAAACTATAAGTATATATTCATACATAAAATATAATTTTAGGACTGATATTTAGAATTCATTTAATGAGCCCAAACCTTAATATATAGATGAAGAAACTGAGGCCTAATGAGATTATGCTCTCTGCCTAAATTCACTTGGTTAGTGGGAAGACCAGATTTCAAATCCCGATCTCTCTTGCCTCTGAACCAGGATAACTGGTTCCTCATCTTCTTCCTTTTTGAAAAAGCTGCTAGAAACCTGGCTACAAATGGAAGTGACAGATGTTTTCCCTTTTATGCGATGGTGACATCAATCTGTAACTTTCTGGTTATATATTAAACTTTGAGATCGCCCTTCCCTGATCCTAGACAAACTACTGAAAACTAGTCCTCTTTTCTTCCAGAAATGTCAGAGGGAGCTACAATGTTCCACGAGATGACTCCTGTAGGTTGTTTGCTAAACAGAGTTGTAGTCATGTGAATTGCTTTCAGTCGGATTGGGTATCGAGGCTCAGTGTTCTGGTAAGCCATAGGGTAGTGCTGCCATGAGACCAGCTTCTTGGCAAATAGCCCTGAGGTGCAGCTGTAAGGTGACCCAGTGCAGGCTTGAGGCCAAGGCCCAGTGCTCAGTGCCAGAAACCTTTGCCAAACATTGGAACTAACTCCCAGGGCACTGAATTGGTCTCAATTAAATTTTTAGATGAAAAGATTTTTTGTTTATCCCAGAGAACCACTTCAATTTATAAGCTCATAGGAAAACTGGGTGCTTTGCCATTATAGTTGGAATACTTTGTACAAGCCAAACCTTTAAAAGAAGAAGAAAAAGATGATGATGATGACAACTTCAGATTATTTAAGAAGTCATAAAAATATTTGAAAGCAACATCTTTTATTAGATATGCTGACTGGAGAAATATTTTTCTGTCTTTGATTATGCTGTGTAAATTGTAAATCTTCAAATGTAAAGTGGTGTTGGAGTGGAAATGGTAGAAGTACTGGTCAAGGTGATGATGATGATTGAACTAAACTCTGAGCCCGTACAGATTTGAATTCAGAACCCAGCTCCACTACTTACTAGCAGCTGGTCTTGGGTGGTGTTCCCTAGTGTAAGCATGGAGACATGGAGACTGTGTTATGTTGAGGTTTTCAACCTGCCTGTGGTAGAGTCACCTAGATGCTTTTGAAAGGTATCCCTGCCTGGGCCCCAACCCAGACCAATTAAATTATTAGACGGTCTGGTGGGACCCAGCATGAATATTTTTGGAATGTTCCCTGATGATTCTTTTTTTTTTTTTAATTTTATTTATTTATGATAGTCACACACACAGAGAGAGAGAGAGGCAGAGACATAGGCAGAGGGAGAAGCAGGCTCCATGCACCGGGAGCCTGACTTGGGATTTGATCCCAGGTCTCCAGGATCGCGCCCTGGGCCAAAGGCAGGCGCCAAACCGCTGCGCCACCCAGGGATCCCTTCCCTGATGATTCTAATGTGATAGACCAATGATATAGTGACTAAAACTTTGGTTCTGGAGTCAAATTGCTTGGGCTCACCCTATAGATATGCACATCATGGCATTTGACCTTAGACAATATACTTAAGCTGTTTGAGCCTCAATGATCTCAACTGTAAGATATGTTAATAAGAGTTTAATGTAGGGGCACCTGACTGGCTTAGTGGGAAGAGCATGAGACTCTTAGTGAGTTCAAGCCCCATGTTGGATGTAAAGATTGCTAAAAAAAAAAAATAAATAAATAAAAATAAAATAAAATAAATAAAAACTAATTTAAAAAAGTTTAATATAGGGTGGTTAGAGGATTGAGTAAGTCATGTAAAATACAGCACAGTGCCTATGATGGAATGAGTGTTCAATTATAGCTGCTATTTTTATTTTTATTATCCATGATTCCTTTAATTCACCTTGGGTTTAAGGCCCAATTTGATTCTGTTCATAGTCCTACAGAGAAGACTAAAAAATCAGAAGTAGCTTACTAATGAGCATGAAAATAAGTGGAAAATTCAACAGGGATAAATATCTGCATGCAACCGTCTTGTAGATTTTGAGTGAGAGGATAAAGTTCAGGGTCTTCACTGACTCGAGCCCCAGTGGGACCTACTATTTATCATTTCTCCTCCTCACAGAATCTTGTATAGAAAAAAAAACAAAACACCCTGAAAATACAGAAACACAGAGGCGATCAAGGAAGATACATTTTGGGAGGCAGGCAATGGCAGCTGGAGACACCAGCTAGGAAGGGATCTCAGAGCTAAACAGTATGCCTCAGTAGCTGTCAGACTTTACTATCAGAGAATCATCTGGATGCTTGTGAAAACAAAGATTGCTGGGCTGCATCCCCAGAGATTCTGGGAGCAAGGTCCTGGGACAGGACCTAAGAATCTGAATTTCTAACAAGTTCCCGGGTGACGCTGATAGTCCTGGTCTGGGGACCACACTCCTAGAATCACTGGTGGCTAAGATGTGTAGCGCTTGGTAATCTGGGTGTTCTTGGACCGTGTTGGCTGTTTTGGTTCCTTTCCCATCTGAACCCAGGCAGAATTGGTAGACACCCCCCAAAATCTCTCTCTCCTGATGACACACGACTGCCATCAGTGTTGGTTTGCTGCCCAGGAGTCCTTTTTCAGCCTCGAGTCTGCAGTTTCCTCTGCCCTCTTGAAGATGGCTTGTTGCGCAGTCTTAAGTACTGATAGCAGAGCTCCATCGTTCTTCTCAGGGAGCAGTTGGGTGTTCATCTTTGCCCGTGGGCCAGCCACACACCACCTGGTTCCCAGAGCCCCTGGGGCTCTTGCATATCAAGACAGAGCCCAGGCCCAGCAGCACCCAGTGAGTGTTCTTCCATTGAGGCTTCTTAT
Organism: Nyctereutes procyonoides; assembly: GCF_905146905.1. Classification (NCBI taxonomy): domain Eukaryota; kingdom Metazoa; phylum Chordata; class Mammalia; order Carnivora; family Canidae; genus Nyctereutes; species Nyctereutes procyonoides. Next base: position 68,087,255 of record NW_026575051.1, read on the forward strand.
TCCTACCTAGCACAGGCCAGACTCGAGAATCTGGGATTTGGGGAATAATATCAACTTCTTTTATTTAAAGAAGAATCGGGGCATAGAGGCAAATTCCAATCCCCAAGGTACTAATCATACAGACCAAACTCTGTAGCCATCCTGGGTCACATATGTTATCAGAAACTTGAGATGATAAAGGACTGTAACTTGATATGCCCAAACTGAATCTTGCTTGAAGACCATCTTATGCTTCCAGTTTCATGATTTGTTTAATATTACTTTTACCGTAGTTACCCAGACTCAAAACTTGGGCATACAGATCTCTAATATTTGTTGAGTACTTAATCCTCACAACAACCATATAAATGGCTACTAGTCCTTCTACTTTATGTCTGAAGAAACAAAGGCTTATTAGCAAGGTTAAGACATAGCTAGAATATAAGCTCCAGGATCTTTGCCAATTTTATTCTCTGATGTAGCCCAAGTGCCTAGAACAATGTCTGGCCCATACTGGTGTTCAATATTTACCGAATGAACGGAGGGTCGTAAAACAAACACACAGGATCTGGGATTTGAAAACAGATCTGGCTTAACCACTACACCATACTTGCTCTTGCTTCAACTTTGACTTTCCTTTCATCACTCCATGAACTTATTATCGCCCAAATCAGTTATGAGTCCTAGCAGATCCATATCACGATGTTTCTTGCATTTGCATCTCTTTTTCCATTTCTGCAGCCACCAACCTAGTTAAGTGATTGCTATTTATTTCCTGAACTATTGCTATTCTGTCCCCACTGCTGTCTTTGCAGAACCCTGTGCTGCCTACACAGCTTTTACCACATAGCTTTTTTTTTGAGACACACACACACACACACACACACACACAGAGCACACAGTGGGTGGGAGGGGCAGAGGGAGAGAGAGAATCCCAAGCAGGCTCTGTGCCCAGAGTGGAGCCCAACATGGAGCTTGATCTCATGACCCTGAGATCATGACCTGAGCCAAAATCAAGAGTCAGAAGCTTAACCAACTGAGCCACTGAGGCGCCCCTAAAGCTTTTTTCTTGAAGCACATTCCATTCATATTGTATTTCTGCTTAAGACAAGGGAGATAGTGCAGTATAATGGAAAACTAAGAAAACCAGGGCTCTGGTCTCCACTCTGTGACTTTGACCAAGTTACATATCCTTGCTAGGCTTCACTCTTGCCATTAGTAGCATCAGGTAATTAGAAGGGGTGATCTCTTCCCACTCTAACATTGTCTGGTGTTGGATGCAGGGGCTTTTCCCCCTCCTGCAGTGGAATCTTACCTGGCATCAGGTAGAGGGGAGCACTTGTGCCCACCAGGGGCTTAAAATAAGATGAATATATACATTTTTATCAAACAAAGCAGAGCAGCGTAAGTGCCATCAAAGAAGTAAAATGAGGAGGAAGGGAGAGATCACATCTGGTTACTAATGGGAGGCACAGCCACTCTTCCTCTGACGTCAGCCCGTCCCTGGCATGCAGGGAAGGTCCTCGCCTCTCTGATGAGAGGAGAAGCTGCTGAGATCCAATAGCTTTCAGCTGCTGTGAAAGTCCATCATGAACACTAACTCTCTAATTCAGAAGTTGTTGGCTCAAGACACACAAATTGGTCTAATGCTTAGGAAACTGCTTACGGGGGCAAAGAGAAAACGAAAGTGGTTGTCATGTTTCTGATAAACCCTCCATGTCTTGCTCTGCCACTTATTAGTCAGGTGCTCCTGAGCAGGTCCCTCACCCACTCTGTACCTTGGTCTCACCTTAGTTCCTCGTCTAGAGATTGGGTTTAATAGTATCTCCCTTGCAGGACTGTGCAGAGGGAATACGTTAGATGTAGTATGTGAAGCCCCTGGTGTAATGTCTGGAGCACAGTAGGCATTCAGGAAATCTTACACTCCATCTCCCTGCCTGATTCCCCTAGCAGGCCAATGTTTAGCAATACCTTTAAAAAAAAAAAACCCTTGTGGGGTGAGGGGAAGATCAAGGGAGGGAGGGAAGGAGAGTGGGAGGGGGAGGGAGAGAAAAAACTCATAGTATTTTATATACTCTGCCCTTGCACACCATCAGATTTTGGAAATAATGTGCCATATTTACTTAAGCATCCTCACTTAGCTAGTAAAAGGACAAGGTGGAAAGGGTAAATCAGACCTTGTCCCTGGTTTATCTGTGGATAAAGGACTAGGAAATAGGGAGGTCCAGCAAGCAGCATCATCACTTCCTCCAGGTGAACTGTTAGAGACTTAGAAAAACAGCTGTGCCATGCCAGGGTGGTCTAACCTGGCACCTTTCACTTTCCTTATGTAGTTATCAGGCCTCTAAGGGGTGGTTGTCACTGTACCCAGGGTTAACAGTCATCATCACAACCAAGAAAAAATTATGTGGCAAAAAAATTACACTTCATTAAACTTCGGAATGAGGAAATATATGTGTGGGATAGAATTATTATTTTTTTAAGTTTAGTTTTTTAGTAATTTCTCCTCCCAATGTGGGGCCCAAACTCATAATCCTGAGATCAAGAGTTGTACGTCCTTCCAACTGAGCCAGCCAGGTGCCCGTAGAATTATTACTTTTCATTTTTATTTTTTTAAGATTTTATTTATTTATTAGAGACAGAGAGAGAGAGAGAGAGAGAGAGAGAAAGGCAGAGGGATAAGCAGGCTCCATGCAGGGAGGCCGACGCGGGACTCAATCCTGGGGCTCCAGGATCATGCCCTGGGCCGAAGGCGGTGCTAAACTGCTGAGCCACAGGGGCTGCCCAAATTGTTACTTTTTGGAAACTAAGGGACATCATTCAGCCTTCAAATATTTATTGAGAGCTGCTACTGTGACAAGAACAGTTCTAGGCACTACCGATGCAGCAGTGACTAAAACAGAAATCCTTGCATTCTTGGAGCTTAGGTTCTGGTGGGAGATGTAGAAAACAAACAATATATATTAGTTATCTAGTATTATTAGGAAGTAGTGCTATGGGGAAAAACAAGGCAGGAAAGAGGACCATAAAATATCAGTGGGGTTGTGCTGTTGAAATCCTAGATAGCAGTCCGAAGAAAATTTCATAGAAGCTGTTTTTGAAGTAAAGACTGGATGGAAGTGCCTCACCAGCCATGAGAATGTCTGAGGGACAACTTTCAAGGCAGGGGAGCAGTATCTGCAGAGGTCCTGGCGTCTGGACGGAACGCTATCTTCCCCATTTTACAGGCCCAAAGAGGTTAAGTACCTTGCCGGAGATCACACAGCTAGTAGGGACTTGGCCAAAATTTAGACCCAGGTCACTTTTAACCACCTCATGGTCCTGACTCCACAAATGCTTAAGAGATTGAGACCGAGTTCCTTTTTCTTCCTTCCTTGGTATCTGCATTTCCAGAGCACGCATACAACAAAATTACCTCATACTCATTCATAAATACAGAACTTCTTCACTTAAACTGGTAAATATTCCCAGTATTCTGCTTTGTGATTTCAATTTTTTTAAAAAAAAGCCTTCAAGATTAGCATATTAACAAGCATGTTGACATGTTGCTCTTTAATTATGCAGATAGCTATTTCTTTCTTGCTCCTAATATAGAGGTTGATTGGGAAAATTTTTGTTTTATTGCTTACAACCTTACCCCAGTGCTACTTAAATCACTACTATATGATTTGGCATCTATAATTTATCATTTCCCTGTGCTATTAGATGAAATGCCCTTTAAAGCATTCCACAGCAAGGTGAACACAAGTCAAGCTTGCAAAGTTTGAGAAAAAAGAATTGCAAAGAGTCATTAAAGAATAATGAAAGTTGATTTATATAGCAGACAATATCAGGGCTGCCCAGTTTAACAAACATAATTATTCCAAGTCATTTTCAGAAGGCATCTAAATTTCAGCACCTCGTTTTCATCATCTTGTAAGGAATAACAACAAAAACATCTTACTGTTATAAAGACTCTGAAACCAAGAGCTTGGATTTATTCTCTGGATTTCACTAAAGCTAATACTGAAACAATAGACCATTTTAAATATAGGAAACCCAGATTTCTTTTACTGCTGTGTGGCTTTAACATTTTACTGCTGTAGCCAGGAGTCCTTGGCTTCTGGGGCCAACTGCCTTTTGCATGCTGATTTTCCAGGGAGAGACTCTGGGGAGTCATTACTTTTGAGTACTGCCTACCATGACTTCAGTCCCTTAGGCAGCAGGGGTGACAGAGTTTGGGAATGAAAACACAGGGAAAAAAAATCTCTCCCAGTAGAATCATCAACTCAACCTCACTTTCTGTTGTGGCCAGACCACTTAGCCTTACCTCCAGCTGCCTGCAAACATATGCTTCTCAGGTGCCCATCAGTGAACGGCTACAACCAGGACCTAAAGACTAAAGTTTTCTGTCGTAGTATTTTTCAATAAAATAGGGGATGTGTGAGGATGTGTGTGTATGCATGCAGACGAGCATACGCCAACCATGTGCATGTACATGCACATTCAGAACGAGGGAGATGGTCCCAAAGGGTTTTCTATTTTTCATAAAGTCTACTTAATTTTTCCTTCCAAACCCTCAGAACCAAAAGACCTAAACATCCTGGTCTCAAGAACCTCAGAAACCATATTACTGAGTTATGGGGAACAGGAATACGGGGCATTTTTGGTACTGACTTTTACATGGAAGTTATTTTGATACAGAAACAATGACATCAAATCTAACAAAGGTCTTTTGAGAAGAAATGGTTAAAGGGGCATGTTTTGTGGCCAGGAAAACCACAGCAAAATATTCCAATTAGGAATAAATTAAAGAGTGCTATACTTTTCTGGAAGGGTCAGGAAGTCAAACTCTTGGCCTTGAGCTGCCTCTCACCCCCACCCTTGCTGACCCTGAGAACACATCACTCCCGACTCTTTGTGAACACAACAGTTGCTGCCAAGTCTTGCCACTCCTCTGCGGAAGAGCGCCAGGGATTTTCACCCGGGGCTGCCAGCCAGCATCAAAGTCAGAAGGAAGTAGCTGAGGTGCCAGGGGGGTTTCTGTAGTGCCCCAGTGCCAGCTTTCTGCCAACAAAGGAAAATTCACTCAACTTGCTGAAGCCAAATCTGACATATTTAAAGGTCTCCAAAAGAAGTTCTGTAAGCTGTTTTTCTACTAGAAGAAGAGTAAGCTCTCATTTCCCAGATTATGTTTTCTATTTTCTTTAAGTTCAGCAGCGCTTTTAATCCATGACACTCATTGGTATATAAAACAATTTTGCTGTCTTCAGCATCAATTTAAAGCTTACAACTGTGACATCTTGGTACTTTATGTTGTGATTAATTGCCTACGCTAACACCTGACTATTTGTTGCTAACATTCATGAGATAACCTGCACAGCTGCCGTGTATGGTTACTGGGGGAACCAGGGATATGAAGTGAGGTGCCCCAGACAGCTGAATTCGATCAAGATGTCATGCACTCTTGACTTCTTTATCATAGAGTATATTGCTCTTTTGATGGCATCCTATACCTTACCTGTCCTTTAAGGTCTAGCTCAGTTCCTGCCTCCAGCCCAAAGCCCTGCCTGACAACCTAAGTCCTCACTGAGGTCTTCCTTCTGGGACCACCCAAAGCCCTCTCAAGTGTGCAGCTGCCACGGCATTTAGATATATCATGTACACCATCATTGAGTCACTAACTTTTTTCCAAGTCAAGGGCCATATGTTCTCTTCAGCTCCCTGCACGGTGCCTCACATAGTGGTGAACACGTGTGAACACTTCATGGTAGAAGCCAGTGGAACTGACACAGCCTTTTTTTTTTTTTTTTGACACAGCCTTTTTCATGATTTCTATTATCCTATCGAAAGCTGGGGTTTTATTTCTCCATTCACTATATGTCCCTCAGTGACTCACAAGCATCCAGAGTGAGCTGCAAGCTGGATCACTCCTGGAATAGGCTCATCATTTGTGTTTTTTGGCTTGGACATCACCATTCTCTACCAACCATGGAGAATGGGAGACAAATTACATCCCTTATGATTGCAGTCATTAGAGAATTACCAATGAGAATAAAGAGGAAGAAATAAGTAATGGAACAGAGAAAGAAAACAAATATAGAAAAGGATGAGAGGAAAAGAGATGGGGAAGAGACAGACCAAAAAAAAAAAAAAAGAAGAAAAAGAAAAAACAACCCACCAATCCTACTCTCTGATGTAAATGCATTTCCCTTTTTAACGAACACAACATAAAGACTCCTTTGCATGTGTGGTTTAATGGATGATGACTTGCACATCCTAATAATGTCGGCTCTTTAGGGTATTGCGTGCGGAAAGAAGCACCTTTCTGGGGTGAATTGGGAGTAAGCTAGAGAGGCAGTTACTTTGGGGGAGCGTAAAAGCAAAAGCCGAGCAACACTGCTGCATTGTGTGCGGCAGCAAGAAATGACAGCTCAGAATGAGGCAGGCTTCTCTCATGTGATCAGCTTGCTATGCCCTCAATGAAGCCAGGAGATTTCGCGTTTTATAGGCTGCGCTTCCCACTGGCAGCAGCTGAAGCGGTTCATTATGCACGGCTGTCACGTGACCCACTCCATCAACCAAATGCAACTGGGAGAATAAGTCACCCTAACAAGATCCTTCAGCAGACTCTTAAAAACTACTTACAGATGTACTCTTCCTCTGCAGGGACACAATGAGTTTCCTTGTGCCGTGCCGCATGATACAGGAAACGCATTATCCCCGTCGAAATTCAGACATACCAGGAGGAAGCACGGGAAAAGAAAGCAGCTCACAAAAGCACACACAGCTTTTTGCAAAAGTCCTGAGAGGGGCTCACATGCCGGTTTGTGATGATGGCAGATCAAACCCCGGTGCTCCGAAGCCTGGTGCATCGCAAGCGCTAGTGTCCACGCGGGCAAGGGAGCAGCACCGGGATTCAGCACCGACACTGACTCTGCTGATGCTTGTTATTTATGGTTGTCGCCGAGTCCCCTCGGCCATGGGCCAGAGCTCCATTGGCCTTGTGACTTTAGCCGCCCTCCGGGCTCTCGTGCCTCGCTGTGTTGTGGTTTGTGTGTGCAGACTGCTCCCGGTGAGAGCAGCAGCCGCACTTCTGCTCTCGAGGCCAGGCAGCTTGGTTCACGTTCAGGGCAGGCACCATGCAGGCTCTTCAGGTGAGGCCAGGATTAACTCGCCTGTCTTCGCTAAAGCTTCCTATCCCAGGCGGTGCAACCCGGTCATCACTCATTCGGTCAGACGGCAAATATTCCTGGAGCCCCTCCCTTGTGTCAGGCCCTGATCCAGGCACTGGAGGTGAAACAGTGGACAGACAGTCCTGGCATCACTTAAAAAAAAAAAAAAAGTACATTCTAGAAGGGGGGGGGGAGGCAGTAAACCAATACATGAGATGTCAGAGTGTGTCGGTCAGGATAGGCTGGTTATTTGTGGCAATAATTAACCCATCTCAGTGGCTCAAAAGCATAGTTTCTTTCTCACGGGCACTGTGTGTTCATTGCAGGTGGGCTGGGGCTGTGTGCGCCCTCGCCCCGAGCCTGGGTCGCCCGAGAACCACTCCCGGAGCAGTGAGTCACACACTGGGCCTTCACGCTTATGCCTGAAGGTGACACATGGCACTTCTCCTCACATATCACCGGGCAACGCAAGTCACGCGGCCGCATCCAACCTCAAAGGGCCAGGAAGTGCAGTCATGCCAAATGTCTGGGAAACTCAGACACGCTCTGTGCGCAGAACTGGCCCAGGTGGTAACAATTGCTGCGAAGCTAAAAAGCAAAGTGGAGGAGATGGTGTATGGATAGGTGGTTTCTGCTTGGCCAGAGGGTCAGGAAAGGTCTGTCTGATAAGGTGACATATGAGTTTAAGAGAGAGAAAGAGAGAGCCATTTGGGTGGGGGTGGACTGCTTCCTGCAGAGGATGCAGCAAAGGCTAAGTGCACCTGGCATGTGTGAGGGATTGCAAATTGAGGTGGCTAGTATGAAGTGAGCAAGGGGAAAGCTGTAGGAAATTAGGTCAGAGAGGTCACAGGGTCGTAGGACACCAGGTAGCGCCCTATGACATGGGCTGTGGCCATTGCAATTTTTTGTGTAAAGACATGGCCTGAGCTAGGTTTTAAAATGATACTTATGGTTGCTGTGTGGGACCAAGCAGGGAGCAGTTAAGAGGCTTTTTTCAATAATCCAAGTGAGGTAAGGGATGGTTGGGTGATGGTCAGATTCTGGGTAGAGTTTGAAGGTAGAACCAACAGAATTTGCCAGCGTATTACTAAAAGAGAAGATTCTGGAATGACTTCAAAGGTTTGTCTCCTCTAGAAATCCATGGATATACATGAGGATTACCTTGTGTGGTTTTTTTAGAATCTTCACATTTGGCAATATCACCATAGTGTGTAATCTCCTCCATAAATGAATTGAGAGTTGGACAGTCAAGTGGAGATGTGGATGCTGGGCAGTCAGCTTGAGTTAGGCATCAGCTAAGGGACTTATTTCCCCACAGAGGCCAGATACGTGCTGTCCCTTGAGGTTTGTGATCCAAGCTCATTTGTAAAACCAGAGAAACGAACTTCATAATTACAAGCAGAAAAGGAGCTTATGATCGAGTCATCCTCACCTCATCCCACCCCCTCATTCTGCTGTGAACCTTAGATATCACTCCAAGAAACCCACTTATTGCAACACGAGGTCTATCCTCAGTGGACACTAGTATGGTGATATGTCACCCCCAATCCTCTGAGAAATCATTTGAGTAGAAATCTTAATAAAACAACATTGTGACATTCTTCTGAATGGTGTGTCCCCTCTTTCTGCTCGCCCTGTCTTCCTGTAACATGGCTCTCTCCATCGCTACCACCCAGTGAATGGCCCTAGAACTCCCAGCAGAAGAGAGCACAGGTTGAATGCAAAGTTTGCCAAATACCATAAGGGAAGGAATAAGTAAAGGTCAATGATATTTTAAAAAACCATATAGTTGGAGTATTTGCACTCAAAAGCATTCATTCATTCAACAAATCTTCTTGAACTCCCATGCGTATGCCAGTGCTTCTAAGGTTCTAGGCACTGAAGACACAGCCATGAATAGAATACATAAGTAATTCATATCGTTGAAAACTTGGAAAGCATAGAAAAGTATTTTTAAAAGATAGAATTTCCACTAAAGTATAACTGCCATTAATATTTTGGTGCCCAGTCTTTCTCTAAGCATACATATCCTTCCTTTCTGCTTTTTTGAATAAAATTTACGACTTTGGACTTCTATAATACATTAAAAAATTTTTTTTTCTTATAAAAATAAATCATAGCAGATGTTCTGTATTTGCACAATGAATTAATTATGGAAACAATAAATTACAGAGAAGCGAAAAATTAAAACTTAAAGTCACCGATAATACCACTACTAAAAGATAATATCAACACTTATAGTTTGGGTTATTCAATATGGTATTGAATAATCAGCATTTTTACAACATTGCTCCATAACAAAGGATTTTTTTATTTTACTTTTTAAAATTTACTTTTAAAATGAAAACTTTCTCTCTCTCTCTTTTTTTAATTGCAAAAGCAACATGCCATTGTAGATATTTTGGAAAATCCTGAAAATGACCAAAGGAAAAACTAAAAGTCACTCATAGTTCCACTGCCCAGTAGCAGTTCTGTTTAGAACTTTTCCAATTGTCAGGAAGCAAGAATTCCTGTCACCTTCCATGATCCTTCTAGCCAAACTAAGAATCAAACTGACACAGGACAAATAAACAGGAGAAAATCAAATTTAATAGCATAGGTACAAGGAATCCACACAGACATGGAAATTCCAAAGACAGGCAAAATGAGGTCTCCATGTCATTCTGGTCTAAGGAGAAGTGGGTAGAGGTCTGGGACTTCAGAGGAAAGGAATGTACTTCACAGGGTGATAAGAAGAGCAGACAATTGGTAATTAGATGTTGGCCCTGCCGTACAGTTGGGTCACCCAGGTAAAATTTATCTCTGCTAATAACCCTTACTCTGGGAAGGACCCCCAGTTTAGATTCTTCTATGTAGTTAAGGAAGGGACAAAGGCTTCTTTTGAGCCTATAGGGCCTTGACTGCCTTCAACTGAGAATAATCTTCATGCCCAAGTGACCCATGTGAGGAGGACCATGCCTTAGTCCTTAGACCATGCTTAAGACCATGCCTTAGATTATATAATCTTTTTATTTATTTTTTATTTATTTTTTTTAAAGAATTTTATTTTATTTTAAAGACTTTATTTATTCATGAGAGAGAAAGGGAGAGAGAGAGAGCAGAAGCAAGCTCCATGCAGGGAGCCCAATATGGGACTCAATCCCTGGATTCCAGGATCACGCCCTGGGCCAAAGGCAGGCTCTAACCTGCTGAGCCATCCAGGGATTCCCATTCCCTATATAATCTTTTTAGAAATTTTTTCCCAATCTTTTCTCTGAGCAGTACAATAGGTTAGTTAAGAACCTGGGCAAGTTACTTAACCTCTCCAAGCCTCAGATTCCTCATCTATAAAACAAACTAGTAACACCCACTTTGTAAGATTGGTGTGAAATTTAAAGGAGATAAAACATACAAACTACTTCGCCCAGTATCTGACACATAATAAATGCTCCATATGAGAATTCTTACTATTTTGCAAGATATTTCTCCATAGCTGGTCATACTTCATAGTAGATTTTTATCCTTTTAACTTAACATCGTATCATTAAATTTTAAATTTTGAGACGATGTCAGATTTTCGGAAAGGTTGTAAGGTACAAAGACCCTTCTCCCCCAAACACTCTTTGAAAGGACCTTGCCAATCTGATCCCCCCATCACTGCTGAATATCATAGCGCACATTTCCTCAAACAGAAACACTTCCTTCTAGAACTCCAGTCCAAACGGCAAAATTGGAAAATTAACACTGACACACTGGGGTCTAACGGTCAAACTCTAGTCAAGTTTCTCCATGGCCCAATAATGTACTTTACAGCAAAGGAATTCTAGTTCAGAACCACATGATGCAATTATTCCTCATAACTCTTTAGTCTCCTTCAGTCTAGAATATTTCCTCCTTCTTTCTTTGGCTTCTATATTCTTGACACTTTTTTTTTAACTTTTTTTTTAAATTTTTATTTATTTATGATAGTCACACACACAGAGAGAGAGAGGCAGAGACACAGGCAGAGGGAGAAGCAGGCTCCATGCACCGGGAGCCCGATGTGGGACTCGATCCCGGGTCTCCAGGATCGCGCCCTGGGCCAAAGGCAGGCGCTAAACCGCTGCGCCACCCAGGGATCCCCTTCTTGACACTTTTTAAAAAAGATTTTATTTATTTATTCCTGAGAGACACACAGAGAGAAACAGAGATACAGGCATAAGGAGAAGCAGGCTCCCTGGGGCGAGCCCAATGTGGGACTCTATCCCAGGACCCCAGGATCACGACCCGAGCCAAAGGTAGATGCTCAACCACTGAGCCACCCAGGTGCCCTATTTTTGACACTTTTAAAGACTACAGACCAGTCATTTTGTAGAATGTCCTTCCATTTGTTTTTGATGTTTTCTCATGATTAAGTTCTATGTCTTTGTCAAGAACACCATGGAAGTGATGCTGTATCCTTCTTGTTGTGTGTTATTAGCTAGCACACCTGCGTTGCTGTAACAAGCCATGCTGGACCACCTTCCTACACAGATGACCCCTCTCACCTGTCCCGGGCTCTGAAATTCTATGCTGAGTTATCTCTCTGCAGGGATGTCCTCTTCACCCTGCCTGGACTCAAACACCCCATTACATGAGGCTTCCCTTGGTAAGAACAATCCCCTTACCCTGTGCAGGCTCTGAAGCCCCATGCTGAGCTGCCCCCCAACCCCCAATTCCCAATCCTCAACCCACCTGGGATCCAGCAACCTGCACTGGGCCATCCACTCAGCCTGCTTTAGTTCTGACACTGAGCCAAGCCAACTTTCTGCAGGAATGCACCCCTTCCTCCCCCTGCCTGAGTGGCTTGGGCCCAAAACCCAGCAACAGGCCTCCCTCTCATGAAGATGCCCTCCTCACCCCAATTTTCTGGTGTTCTAATTCTGAAAAAATTTGTATTATCTCTATACATATCAGTTTTTCCTCAAACTATAGAAGTCTCTGTATATATTTTTGACGGTCCATCAAATACTGTTTTCATTTCAGCAACAGTCTAGAAACACTTACATAATAAAATATAAGCTTATTTGGTTCAACTGAGATGTTTATTTTATAGCCACACACTCTTAGCGTCGGTGCTTTGTGTTTAAAATTGGATTGGCACCACGTGATTGCTTATGTGGCCGTATTCAACTTTTGATGAGTTGGTGATCTTTAGATTAGCATTCGAGACATCAAAATATAAAAAAAAAATCTTGCTTTCTGTTTGATGAAAATCATAGTGAATTATCTGACTAAATAGGAAGGCAAAGTTGCTCTTTTTCAGTGGTAAGATGCAATTAAGTTGAGTCTCTTAATGTATTTAATAAATTAATTTTGATTTTCCATCACAAACATAGCCATGCTACTTTAATTGTCACAGGCTAATGAGAAAGGAGCTGGGCTGGCTTAACCCACAAATGATGCGTTCATGCAAAGTGAAGGGCAAAGGAATCGTGGCACCAGCATAAATGAAGTTTTACAGTAGTTCAAAGAGAGAAAAATGGAGAGAAAATTGAGTCATTACAGGTCTCATGGTAACATAGGCTGAATTCAAAAGAAGCCAGGAAAAGCAGTCACTTAATTCAGATTATAAGCAGATGTGTTGGTTTGATTCCGTGTTTGTATGACATACCACCAGCTTGCAAACATTCTCCTTGAAGGACTTTTTGTTAGGAGCTTTTTTAAAAAATGATTTATCAGGATTATATTTTGGAGCGAACCATTTTTAAATCGGTTGGACCAACGAAAATAATCAACTGATAGTTTTCAAACGAGTAACCCGATGGGAGGAAAAATTATGATAACAAGAATGATTGTGAGTCAGACTGTCCATCACTCTCGCCATCAAATATTTAAGTGAACAATTGAAAGGTAAAATGCAAAAAAAAAAAGAAAGGTAAAATGTGGAAAAAAGCATCTTCATATGGTTTTATGATGACATGTATAAATTAAGCCCAATATTGGCTAATTGGTTTCAGCGGAATGTTACCACTTTTACACTACTTAGTTATTTGAATTTATCCCGTGATGTCAATTTTACCTAATTTGTAAGTTTGACTTGCTCTTATAGTTTTTTTTTTAAGTCGTAAAAACCACATAACGTAAAATTCACCATCTTAACCAATTTTAAGTGTACTGTTTGGTAGCGTTAAGTATATTCACATTGTCGTGCAGATCTCTAGAACTTTTTCATTCTGTGTTCTCATAGCTTTTAGTGAGCTACGAGTACAAAAAACATTTATACCTGATTGCATATCGGTACATATTTAAGGAACGATATAATGAAAATTGCTTAAGCCAACATGGGAGAAGTTTCAAAGAGAACTTATTCCTTTGTGGGGGAAAAAGAAAAGGTTTGAGAAACACTAATCAATATGGCAACTATGTTTCAATTTAAATGTTTGATTAACCAACTCTCCCCACTTTTCCTTCCAGGCTAGATCGCGGGGAGTGGGCTGATTTGGAGGTGACAGTGATACCTCATTTCTTGAGAAAGGAGAGCCAAGGGAGAGCGTAGCAGTTTTCCCGACCTGAATTCAAAATCTCCTTCTTAATAATAGGTGTAATATGAACACAATACTGCCTTTCAAATTACTTTTCAAAAGTTTTTCAAATCCATTATCCTATTTTTGAGGGCCCATTGTGAATCTCTAAAGTCAGTTTCCTTTAAAGTCAAACATCACTGCCAAATCTGAGATGTTACACCTTTCATCATCCCAGCCAGTGCCGCCGAGAGTCTTGCTCCTTAGCAACCTGACAGAGGGAGGAAGGCCGTTTCCAGAACCTGTGATTGGTCCGGGAGTCTGCTGTGGTCCAGGCCTTAGTAAGAAAACAAACTGATTATCTCCTCTGAAAAACTAAATGGAAGGGTTTTTTAGCTTAAAAGCTCATCTATTGACTCTCCTAAGGCTTCATTTTTAAAACGAGAGACTAAATTTTCTTTCTTTCTTTCTTTCTTTCTTTCTTTCTTTCTTTCTTTCTTTCTTTTTTCTTTCTTTCTTTCTTTCTTTCTTTTTCTTTCTTTCTTTCTTCTTTCTTTCTTTCTTTCTTTTTCTTTCTTCTTTCTTTCTCTCTCTCTCTCTCTCTTTTTTTTTTTGGTTAGGATTTGCTCTTTTACTTTTCAGAAATAGGAAAATATTCCAAGTCCCCATAAGTAATCACCGGTTGTGAGGGAGAAAGCAAGAAGGAAAGGGCAAGGAAGGAACATTCACTGAGTTCTTACCACCTGCCAGGCGCTATTCTAGATTTCTATCATCCGTCTTACCTTATCCTGACAGTCTTCCTGGGAACCCTTTCTGTTGTCTTGACGTCTTGACTTTAGAGCCAAGGGAAAGTAACATGTCTAAGGTCACACGATTGTCCTCAAGTCAGCGGGGCCCATGCTCAGGTTGGACAGCAGAGCTACTCGGTGCAAGGGACACACTGGTTAAGATGCCTGCTAAGCCTGTTAAGACAGATCCAGCGCGCTCAGCGCTCCCGCCACACCCTTCGCTCGGGAAATTGGACAGCGCCAATGTTCATTCATGGAGAGGGCGCCCTTGCCCATTTCAGCGATTTACCATTTTCTGCTTTCCCACTTGCTTATCTGTAGAGTCAGCCGCCAGCCTTGGCCTCACGCGTTCCCGCTCCCACCCGCGGAGGGTGGAAGCCCAGTTGCTGCCTCCCAGTGGGTCCCAGCGCCGCTGGGGGCCACCCTCCCAGGCCAGTGGAGGGTGCAGGGTGAGGAGCGCGTCCTTGCTTTTCCTCTCCCCGCTCGGGCTGGTGCGCCCGTGGGTGGCTGTGGGCTGCTCTAGAGCGCGGGTGGCCCTGCAGACTGCATCCTCGCCGCTGAAGACGTTCGTCCCGCACCGCTTCTCCATTTTCCTGTTTCTTACATCGTGTCCCCTCATCTTCGATCTCATCCATGTGATGGATTTTAGGGGGACTTTTGAAAATTATAATCGGTGGGGGGAGGAGGAATGAGCAAGTCTTCTGCTTATTAGGAGAAACATCCAGTCATCGGCTTGTTGGAAGATCTGACCTTGAAACTGCATGAATGTGGGCTCAGTCCTGGGTCATAATGAGGGTCAGGGAACGGGGGCAGCTGGTCCCCTCGCTAAGCATTTACCGTGTGCTGTCTTGATTTGGTCTTTTCACGTGTCACATCCTATCCTGGGTTTTCAATAATTTTGTCTATATCCCAGATTTTACTTTGATTTCTTCATTTAGTTTGTAAAGATCTATTTATTCGTTAAAGAGTGCACGCTCCTTTTTTTTTTTAAAGATTTTATTTATTTATTCATGAGAGACACAGAAAGAGAGAGAGGCAGAGACACAGGCAGAGGGAGAAGCAGGCTCCATGCAGAAAGCCTGACATGGGACTCGATCCCTGGTCTCCAGGATCATACCCTGGGCTGAAGGTGGCACTAAACCGCTGAGCCACCCAGGCTGCCCAAGAGTGCGCGCTCCTATGCGCTCCCGCTCAAGCAGTGGGAGAAGCAGAGGGAGAGGGAGGGAAGCAGACTCCCTGCTGAGCGCAGAGCCCCATGAAGGCCTCCATCCCATCTCACCCCCCAAGAGTCGGATGCTCCACCGATGGAGCCACCCGGGCAGACGCCCCCCCCCACATCCTAGATATTAAAAAATTTGAGGGCAAGAGCGTATATCACCCATCTTTGTGCCAAGCATAGTACCTTGCACACAGTAGGCATTTAATAACTAATTGTAGACCGGTTGCTGAGCTCTGGCTGCTGCTTAGCTCCCATTGCGTGTAACCTGTCTGGGACCAGCTTTCGAATAACCATCTCATTAGAAACGGTAGGTGATGGAACCAGAACCTTCATGCTCACCCTGGGCCGCCTTCTGCTTCGTGTGCCTCTTCAACGAATAACTGCATGCTGGTAGCCAAAGACCTAGTTTAGAATCTTGAATTTTAAAAAAGGTGGATGTGGAAAGGCCCCTGTCCACCGGGTTTGGGACCCCCCACCTTCAGTCACCGCCCAGCACGGGTTAGCGCCTGAACTTTGTGAGGCTCTTTTGCCGGGGCAGGGGGGAGAGGGGTAGGGCATGAGACTTTCCCCACCACTGACACCAGAGCTTAAGTTATTTCTCCAGACATTCATTTTAAAAAAATTTATTTATTAGGGTCAAAGGGAAGGTGACATGTGAAGGGGCCACCAGGGCATCGTCTGGGGGGCTGGGGCCTGACGAATGGGACAGGAGCACCCTGGGGGAGGACGAGCGGGAGCACGGGCAGGAGCAGGGAGGGGGTCACCAGCCGCTCAATTGTCAGCTCGGGGGCTTTGCCCGAGTTCTCCCCAGCTGGGCCGTTTTGCACGCGTGGTTTAGAATAGTCCCGTGTTCTGAGTCTGCGGTGGATGAGCGGCCTGGCTGGGACGCCGACGAAGCTAGAACAGGAGAGGTTTTCTCGTGGTCACAAGGTGGGAACAATGAAAGTGGGCCTGTGCTCCTGCCCCTCCTTGCGGGCGTTGTAACAGTAACAGAGGGGGCAGCTGCTCGTTGGAGCCGGGGAGGATTTTAGAGACCCTCCGCATTTGGGGCCCGTGTTGGGCTTGAGCACCTTCCACGGCCCAGCCCATTCGAGGGGGGTCCAAAGCCTGGGGAGGCGGCCAATCTGCGAGTTTCTGAGCAACTGAGCCCCGTAGAGAACAACAGATTGGAAGATAGAATCAGTTAATCCCCAAACTCGAGGCCTTGGCCCGCTTCCCGGCGGCCCCAGGATGCTGCAAACGGGTCAGGCCGCAGCCCCACCTCAACGCTGCTTTTCTTCTTTCCTCCTCCTTTGGCCCCTGCCAGCACGAGAGCCCGGCCTCCCCGGCCTCCCCGCCCGGCCCGATGCATGCACGAACCTTCTGGGGGGCGTCGCCTGCCAGGTGGCAAAGGCCGGGCGGGTACCTGCGGCCCAGCTGCTGCCGAGCGGCCCACGCCCGCGGCCAGGCCCCGCGCCAGCGTTTCCAGAACAGCCCTTTTGATAACACTGATTACGTTTCCCCCACCAGGGCCTTGGGCTGATTGAGCGACCGCCAACTTCTCCGGGTAACAAAGAGGAGGGGAAAGTAATCCAAACACAGGTTTTATTATAAAAACCGGGGAGTGAGAGAAGTATGTTTATTCTGTAAGATAACACACCTGCTCAGTGCCCGGGAGGCTCATTTCCATCAGTTGCCATGGCAAACTCGTTATACTTCAAGGCCATGTGGCTTTGTTTCCTTTTGAGATCTGGTCCTTGTCCTACCTTTCCTAACAACTCCGACACAATGACATGGAAGCCTGCGACAGCATAATTGATTTCTCCTTCCCTCTATCAACGGTTTACATTTGTTGGGCGGAGGACCGAGGCTCCCTTCTCCTTTGAACCCCTGGCTAACCGCGAGGCACGCTTCAGAGAGCCGTCCTCATTAACATTCCAGGTCCCCCTTCGCCGGCAGCGATAACCAAGCCCTGCATCAATGGCCTCCTTCCTTCCAGTTTTACAAATGAGTGGCTCGGTTCCACGTTTTGCTGCCGATCCAGGTGCCCAGGCGCTCAGTGCGAGGCTAAGAAGCACGCGGGGGAGGCTAAAAATAGAACAGCAGTTTGGACGCATACCAGAGCAGCTACTTCATCTCAACTTGCTTTGCACACTAAGCCTAATGGGATCCATCAGGCCTGAGTTCTCTCGCTCGTCCCCCCCCCCCCCATCAGCGCCTTCCTGGCGAAGGGGGCAGAGGGAGGTCAGGCCAGGGACAAGACATGGGCGCCCTCGTGGTTTCAGTTACAAGTGCTGGGAGATCTGGGGGGGGCTGCGATTCTTCCTTCCATCCAAGTGTTTCTAGAAAAGAGCAGGCCGCCCAGCGCACGGTCACCTTGGCCCAGGTCCGTGGTCCACGACTCTCTCCTTGTTTAGTAGAGGCTCAAATATCACTTCCTCAAACACCCTGGTGAGCGGGACGGGACCCATGCTCCTATGCTCCTTGAGAAGTGAGATAGGGATCTCAGCGATACTGAGTGTCCCTCTCACGGGTCCCACCTGTTTGGCTTGAGGCTAAGGACTAGGACTTGGGAGCAAATGCACAGGTACAGAGGGAGGGGTTGTGGTGCATGACAGGGGGGTGAGTGGGCAGCTCGTGAGTGCCCAGGGCCCCCCCGAAGCTTCCCTGCTCCCACCAAGTATCCTGTGACTCTATCTGAAAGCTTTTTCCAATAGAAAGTGGAACAAATCAGAATGAAGTTAGGAAGATGCTCTCCTGCCTGGGTGCAAGGCCTTCCCAAATGCCAGCTCTATGAACTGGGCGAGGCTCTTGGCATTGTTGATGTACCTCCTGGTAAAGGGGACCTTTCCTGCAGATCCCCACCCCCCCAACTCAAAGGAGAGTTATCATGACCCGTACCTTTCTCATTTCTTCATCTGAAAGGTACTGCCGATTTTCCAAACACCTTTGTATTATTCCAACGAATGCTACTCTTGTAGAATCAGAAGCACGGGGGGAAAGATGAATATTACACTATTTAAAAATAAAAGCATTTTCCATTGTTTTTGCTCTGGAGATCGGCCAGATAAAACTGAAACAAAATTGACCTAAGAGCAGATTTTATCTGTAAGCTTCAGGGAGGTGTCAAAGTCCTTTAGGTTGTGCTTTGGTTTTCTAGAATACTAGTATAAAATAAATAGGCCAGACTACCTCAAGAAAAGTCACACTCCGTCTAATCACAGCAATAATTAATTCCCCAAAGAATTTCCCCTAGAACAAGTTGCAACATGATCATTTAATCCTCCCGCTGCCAGAGGACAGAGGGGCATCTTCCCTCAGGCCTCCTAGGTTCCTGAGGCTCAGTTTACCCTCTGGGAGATCCTAGGTCATTTGTTGAGCAAATGTCCCTACCGTCAAAAGCCAGAACGTTTTCTAGGTTTGCCAAATACATGTCTGCAGACCAGAAGCCAGGATATCTGGGTTCCAGTCCTGGGATGAATTTAAACAAGCCCTGGTTTCTGTGGGCCCCAGCATTCCCACGGGAGGAACGACGCTGCAGAGGTGCATGATTTCTAGGGGACTTTTTAGGTTGGAAATTCCAAATGGTCCCAGAAACAAATGATTTAAGAATTAAATTTATTTTAGTGCCTTCTCTCTTCCTTCCTGGTTTTTGTTTTTGTTTACTTGGCGGGTGGGCTCACATAGAGCTATTTATCTCGAAGAGTAACGCATCATTCTTCAGGATGAGAGGCGTCTCTTCGTTGTGTTTTCCCACAGTCTAACTAACCTTCCTTCTCTTTTCACTCGCCACGAGGAGGTGGGGCTCACTGATTCTTTTTGGTTCATTAGGAAGAAACAGAAAGATCCTGTGTTTTGAGAAACTCTTTCTGGATCATTTCCCAATGATCACAGGACTTTGCAATCCCTTTGGCAAAGGTGATGGTGACAATGGGGTGTTTGGCAAAGTGGTGGAGGTGGTTAATGAAGTGGCTGAGGTTAAGAAAAAAAATGCTCTTGGCAAAACATCTCGAAACAAGGTCTGGAATGCCCAAAGCGGAGGGCTGGCCTCCCTTGCTGAGATGACTGAGAAAAACTCCATATCTTTAAATAGGTAATTCATTTCATCGGGAAAAAAAAGGAAAGAGTATCAACAACAATTTTTTCTGAGCACCCAACTGAGAAATAGTCTAATACCTACTTAGATCGTAGCCAGGTGCCGAGATGGCCTTGGGTGATATAGAGGTTAAGTCAAACTAACCAGGCATATGTAGGTATATTCATTAAAAATTACATCTCAAATGTTAAGTCCGTCACCAAATTGTAGACAAGAATCTAACCTTGCATTCTGCACACCTCTCCCCGGAGATCAGTTTCGGTCTGAATAAAGCCTTGAGGCTAAGAGGTTATTTTTACTGAGTCAGCCCTACCCAACTTCCACCCCCAAAATATCTGCAGATGAATGCACCAGGGCAGGGATAACATCTAAATAAACCAAGTGTTAATCTTGGTGTCAGTGCTCTCAAATAGTTGTTAAAATTCCTTTGATGTCCATGGTCATCAGATTTCATAGAAACTTCAAGGGTCAGACTTTTCATCACCTGGCCAGGTGTTGAGTGTGTGTGTACTTTTTGTTTTCCTTTTTTTTTTTTTTTTTTTTTTTGCTACAAGTGCCACCAGCTGTAACACTTTAATGACTACTTGCGGAACACCAGGGACCTTCCTTCGGCATGCCTGGGGGTGAGAACGGTGGCTGAGACCTCAGGACAGGTCTCTGAAGGGAGGAGGGGTAACACCATCACATTATTAAACCCTTGCAAACTAGAAACGTTTCAGAGAAGTAATCGCTGATGTCATTTTACTTACAATCGGGTGAATCCTTAATTCGGTGTCACCTCCAAAAAAGATAATAATAAAAAAAGACGGTGTCACCTCCAAAAAGGATAATAAAGAGAGAGAAAGAAGTTTGTGTTTGGGGCATTTCTTAGGCATTTTGAGTTAATCACACAAGATAATCCCACCAGGTCCCAAATGCTACAGTGCGAAAGATGCTTGTGATAGTCTTACTCTGGGTAATGATGACTTCAGGTATGCTAGCTTTTCCCCCTTTCCTGTTGTTGTTGGTTATTTTTTTAATTAAAAATTTTAAGGATTTTTATTTATTTATTCATGAGAGACACAGAGAGAGAGAGAGAGAAAGAGAAAGGGAGAGAGAGAGAGAGAGGCAGAGACAGAGGCAGAGACACAGGCAGAGGGAGAAGCAGGCTCCATGCAAGAGGCCCGACACGGGACTCGATCCCTGGACCCCAGGATCATGACCTGGGCCGAAGGCAGGCGCTAAACCGCTGAGCCACCCAGGGATTCATGTTGTTGTTTTTTTATTTTTTATTTATTTTGTGTTGTTTTTTTTAAATGAAGACATTCACCTTTACCACCCAGTAGACTCTCTAGGTAGCAACGTAAATGAAGTTGTGTTCTTTGCAATTCATCAGCAAACTTTCCTGTTTTTAGTTGGTATTTGTCCTTTCCCTACAGTCACATCTGAGGGCTGAACTATCTCACAGCACAACTGAGCCTTGTTTCAGAGATTAGGTGGATGGATAGCAGGAAGCAGTAACCCACCCACCGCCTCCAAATCTTCATATTAGCTTACTACTTAGGCCATAACTAATGTCAGCCCACTTTGTGCTATAGCTTATGTAGATTTTATATACACACATATATATGTATATATATTTCATATACAGATATGTTTATGCTTTCTCAAGATCAGATGAGCAAGGTATCTATGTTTCTAAAATTACAAATGTGAGGGTGCTGTTGAAGAGACTTAAAAAAGAAGAAAATGTCTCTGTTAAGGAAATGTAATTTTATCCTCTGGGAGATAGAATTATGAAAAGTCAGTCGTCCTTCTAAAGAGTATCTAGGGGCGTCTGGGTGGCTCAGTGGTTTAGCACCTGCCGTCAGCCCAGGGCGTGATCCTGGGGTCCTGGGATCCAGTCCCACATGGGGTTCCCTGCAGGGAGCCTGCCTCTCTCTCTCTGTGTCTCTCATGAATAAATAAATAAAATATTAATTTTTATAAAAAGTGTCTAGGGCTTCGGTCCCAGACCTTAAGCCATTTAGGACCCTAGAGATATTTTTGTCCACGTCGTTTCAGAAGCGAGTCCTCGGGCTTTCAGGCAAGTGAAAGGACCTGCTTAAGGTCACACAGCTGGCTGGCGGTAGGAGCAGGACTAGAGCGCAAAGCACCACCGCCCCCCCCCCCCCCCCCCCCGCCTCCTCTGCTCCCATCGCAGGCACGGACCTGCAGAGCCAGGCCCTCTTTAGAATCTATGTAGAATCACGGTTGTGCGTTGTACAGAGCGGTTTCTGTTGAAGAGAGTAAAGCTTTGAAGATCACGCTCAAAGGGGCTGCGTAACTGGCTCCAATCTTCATAGAGACCAGTCGGTTACATGTATCTGACGCTACATCTAAGCAGCTTACCTGAAGCAACTGCCCGCGTCATGAGGAATTAGCGCACATCTATCCCCTTTGAGAGACGTAAAAAGCCACCTTACAAAAGACTCAGTATTTTATTATTGGCACAGGAATCAGGCTTGGTCTGAGGGCGCCCGGGCATCTGGCTGAGTCACAGAAGTAGCTCTAAGCAACAGGGGGTGTTTGTGCTCCTTCCATCTACTGCGGCGTCAGTCATGTCGCCTACGGGCCAAGCAGGGCGAGGCCCAGAGCGGACGCCGCAGACGGTCAGGAGCAATGGACTGGGCGGGGGCGGGTAGGGGGGTCAGAAATCGCAGAGGAGGACAGTCCCCTGGGGTGGGAGGAGGCCTGTGGGAGCGGCATGGCCCCGGGCCTGGGGTGAGGGCCGAGGGCGTCACAGGGGCACCACCTGGAGGGTGGGCAGGGGCCCCCGGGGAGGGGCTATGTACTCCTCCTCTCGGAGCAGCCGCAGCAGGATGTTCTTCTTGTTCTTGGGCCAGCTGTAGACGTGAGTGTTCTGCAGCCAGGTGGGCACGTGCTCCTGGGGGCGAGAGAGGGCCCGAGGGGCGGCCTTTAGGCAGGAGCCTGGACCCCGGGCCCCAGCCCGCGGGGCTCCTGGAAGGGCTTAGGCCGAGGCGCTCGGGTACAGCCGTGCCTCGCCTCAGGGAGGCCTGGGGGGTCCTCGCGGCTTCAGGAGCAGCACGCTGCCTCGAACTCCTCATCCTTTATCCTATGCCCCTTACCCGGGGAAAGCCGAAGCCGTGAGCCGGGGACCCCGAGGGCGCGCCTCACACCGCCCTCCCGGAGTGGACATTCTGCTGGGGGACACATAACAAATAAGCGACGTACAGGGGTGTGTGATGCCCATACATGCCGGGCAGAAAAATAAGACGGAGAAAGGGGAAAGGGAGGCGGCGCCGGGGCAGACCGAAAGGTCAGCGGCTCTAACTCGCGTGTTTAGGAAAGGCCTCGCTGAGCAAATGAGCCGACACCTACAGGAGCAGAGGGGGCCAGCTCTGTGGATGTCTGGGTCCGGGCAGTGCAAAGGCCCTGTGGTGGGGCCGTGCCGGGCCTGTTCGAGGAGCGGCCGGCCTGTGTGGCCAGAGAGGAGGGCGTGAGACAGCGCAGGCGAGGAGGCCTGGAAGCAGAGGGGCCCATGTCGGATGGGGCCTTGCAGGTTTTTTCTCTGAGTGGATGGGATCTCTTTGGGGATTGCAGAAGAAGCTTAGAAGCAGCCTCTGCTACATGCCAGGCATCACGCTGGGTGTCGACGACACCCAAATGAAAAAGACACAGTTCCTGCCCAGAGGAGTCCAGCGTCTAAGATGGGGTGTAAACGAAAATGGAAAGAAACTGTGTGCTAGGCAGCGGTGGGCCGAAGGGGCGGGAGGTGGGAGCAGTCGGCCCCGAGCACAGGAGACAAGGGGATTGTCGGAAAGTCTTAAAAACATGAATAAAAGCCAACCAGGAGCCGGTCTCCTTTTCCATCACCACGTTCCCGCCAGTCTCTACCCCAAAGCACGTCCCGGGGAGCCAAGGCCCTGTAGCTAAAGCGCTCAGCAGAAGGATAATCCGGTAATCCGGTCTATTGGCAAAGGGGACGGGAGGTCAGGGGAGTCTAGGGGGACTGGGCGGTAGAAGGCTGAGGGGGGGGCACACAGACAGGGAAGGGCATCGCGAACGGGGAACAGACAGTGCGAAGGCGCGGGAACGAGAAAGGACGCAGCGGGGCGGGGGCGGGGGCGAGGGTGAGGGCGAGGGCCCAGTCCAGGAGGACCAGAGCACAGAGGCGCTGCGCCTGCCCGGGGCCGGGAGGCCGAGCCGTGAGCACAGCCCGCTGCTAAGGGGCCCCGTCTGTGAGGCGGGGAGAGGCGCGCTCGATCTTTCCCACCCCAAGGCCTCTCAGCTGGAGAGAGACAGACCAGGTCTCCGGGTTCGGACGTTCCTCTTTGATGGCAGGGAGAGGACGGCTAGTGCAGGGTCAAAGGACACAGGGAGACCAGCAAGGGGGCCCTGCAGCGGGAGCAGCGAGAGCCCAGAAATGCATGCTGTCGCGCAGGGTGTGACCCTCGGGATCCCCGCGTCCCTCTCGTGTCAGCGGGCCTCTGCCCCCTTCCGCGCAGAAGACCTGCAGCCCTGACGCCCCGGGGACCCCCGCCCCGGGTGCAGCTGGGCCCGAGGCAGGGTGCGGTGGGACGTTCAAGACCTTTATCACACCTGTGTCTTCCCTCTGCCGAGCCTGGAGCATGGCCTCGGGGTGATTCTTTGTCCCCCTCCCTCCCCTGCCAGAATGTTCTTCTGGTGTAAAAAAACCTTCTTATGAACCACAGCAAACCCTCACTTTGGCAACTCTGTAGATCTAATTGCTGCCATCTACAGATTTGGGAGCTGAACTCTGTAGCAAAATGCTTCTGCGGACAGTCAGCAAAAAAAAAACCTACACGTCTTGACTTTTATGTATGAGAGATAAGAAGTATCAGATGAACGGTCTTTTTTTTTTTTCTCTCTCATGAGTTAAAACACAAACGACTGCTTTGTGTGTAATGGCCTTTTGCACAATTAGGACAGGGATGGTCCATCAGATAACACCCTAAAACCTTCCTGATGCATGCTGCTGAGCTGAGCGCTGCAACCTGTGGATCTTTCCGGTAACACGGTTATCTCTAAGGACTGAGAAAGGGTTCACCAGCTCTGCACTTAATATCCCAGATAGCAAGCCAACCAAAGCTAGAATCGTAAGGTGGTTTTGTTTGTTGGTTTACCTTCTTCGCATTCGGGAAGAGCACAGGGATGAATCTGAAATTCATGCTTCCTTGTTTTATGAACTCAATCTGCATCTGGAACACAAAGAGTCGGAAGGTTTGACTTGGGGAACGAGGAGGAGTTCATGGCACCCCCCACCACGCAGGCCCACACGGCGTTTTTATTCCGATCTCCTTTGTTTTGTTTTGTTTTGTTTTTTTTATTCCGATCTCCTTTGAGGGCCACACACACCTGTGCTTTTTAAGCTCTCCCCGTTACACACGCACGCTACTCACTCACTCATTGTTTATTGGAGGCTACGAAAAGTCACGCTCTGTGCGGGACCTCGGGTTTCAAGGATTCGGACAACCTTTCGGGGTGAGCTGGGCTGGCTCACATCAGCTCACGAGAGCCAGTTGTGTGCATCCCTTCCCAGTTCTGCGTTCAGTGACTTTACACTGGTAGCTTGGAATTGGCTGTAAGGACAGCATCTATACCATGGAAATGGGAAAATCCTACAAATCAGGATTTTTGAGAACCAGCTCACCAGAACACTACCGACACCATCGCTATCCTCCCGAAGCCAGCAGACTGGTAAGCAGGGAGAAGCGTAGACCGCCCACCACAGGGCAGCGTGAGAAGTAAGAACAAATTGCCGCGGAAGCCCAAAATGAGGGCCATCCATCCTGCATCGGTGATCTGAAGGACGGTTACCAGGGAGGGGTCACTTAGATACTGAACGACTAGAAGGATCTGGTCGGGCCGAGGAAGTAGGGGTGAGGCGAAGGGCATTCTCAGCAGAGCCAACAGCAGGAGCAATGCCTGGAGGTGCCCGCGAATGTTGGCCGGGGTTGGGACCAGCAAGCATCGCTTGCAGGTGGAGCCCGGGCTGGGCTAGGGAGGCAGCGGGAGATGAGGCTGGGGGTCAACTGCGAGGAGCTCTGCGCACCACCCTGTAGGTTCCCCACACAGTTCCAGCTCGCTCTGACACGTCGCTCAGGCCTCAGCCGCCGAGCACTCTATCACCCCCAGAATCTCCAAGGTGAGGGGGGCTGGAGTCTTCCCAATGCTGTGACCAGCACCAGGCTTTCAGTCATCGGGTGACAAGGAGACGAGGAATCATGTGTTCCCAAGTACCTCATCTTCCAATTGATTTTTATGACTGAGAAGTCTTCACCGTGCAGGGGAATAAAAACAGGACAGAGAAGAAAGTGACAGCGGTGACAGCTGGTTATTGAAGTCACCATAGAAACCCCCTCATAAACACACACACACACACACACACACACTCACACACGAACACTTCACGAGGTTTGTTTTTTCTTTTTCTCAGAACCACTGTCTTTTAAAATTCAGAGGCCCAAATGTGTATTTTCAGAAGGATCCGTACCCCGTACACCGGGGAAGCACCAGTCACCAGGACAAACACGTGGGAGGAAGGGCCTGGGGTTTGCAAGTTGTAAGTGAAGAAGTGGACGTCGCCTCTGGCGTCCAGGACCCTGAATCCGTAAAGCCTTGCTCGTGCAGCAGGGCGCCCGACCTGCCGGCAGGCCCCACGGCGGCCGTGTGTTGTCACTTCCTCTCCTGGTCCGACACGGCTTCTGGCCAAGTCGGTGGCCCTCGGGTGCGGTTACTCGCGGCTACCTCCCCGCCGCCTCGGGCCTCGAGGGCTCTGCTGCCTGGAGGGCGCCCGGACGTGGTCTTAGCTGGCCTCGTCGCCCCTCCGGATAAGGAAGGGCCCAAGCACCGTTGTCCCCAGGAGTTCGGAGACAGTCTGGTTCGTGGCTGGGCGGCGTCGGGCGAGCGCCGAGGCTGAGCTGTTCCACGGCCACGCACGCCGGCAGCACTCGACGGCTTTCCTCGGGGGCTGGCGGGACCCGGGGCCCTTCCCACACACCAGGTTGCCTCCCAGGCCCGGCAGCTTCCTAGAGACGCCCTGGGGGACACCGAGGGCTTTGGGGCCTTGCAGACGCGAGCAGCGGCCGGACCCTCCCCTGGGCCCCGGGAGAGGATGGAGCGGGCTGCCTCCTGGCCCGATGCTCCGCCCGCACCCCCTGGCCTCGGCTTTGACTTTGGGTTGGTTCTAAGCTCAGATCAGTGGTCGGCGGGTGGGGAACCCCGTCCACCCACCCATCCGGCCCCTTTTCCCGAGCTCCTGGTCCCCCGGATGGACCCGGACCTAGGCTGGCTTCCCCGAGGTGAAGCGGCCTGTCCCATGCCGGCTGGCGTCCCGCCCTGTGCCGCTTACGGGGTCCGTCCGGCCTGCTTGGGCGTCCTGCCCCACGCTCCTGTCTTAGTCCCTGATCCTTTCTGCCCATTCCCGATGCCTGTGGACCGTTGTTGTTGAAACGGAGCCTGCAAGTTCTGGTCCCGTGGATGTCAAGCCTTCTTAAATCTCAGAATCCAGGCCCCCGGGGGGCTCAGTGGTTGGGCACCTACCCTTGACCCAGGGTGTGACCCCGGGGTCCTGGGATCGAGTCCCGCATCAGGCTCCCCGCAGGGAGCCTGCTTCTCCCTCTGCCTGTGTCTCTGCCTCTCTCTCTCTGTGTCTCATGAATAAATAAATAAAATCTTTAAAAAAAAAAAAAACAAACCTCAGAATCCTTGGGAAGCACACAAGCCTGGGAAGGGCGAGCCAGCTCTGGCTGAGATGGGCTGGGAGGCCCCGAGCCGCCCTGGGCCCAGCACTGTGAGCACCCGCTGGGGGCTCTGCGGGACATTTTGCAAGTCACACGTCTTGTCCGGCGTTCTAGCCAAGCAGGCAGCGTCTCCCCGTAGCGTCTCTGTCATCCCGACAGGCACGGGGATCGCAGGCCCGCAGAGGAGCCAGTTCCAAAGCTGGGTGATCTTTCCTGTCCGAAGGTTCTATCAGGCGCCGAGCAAGCCTGGCTCCCTGATACATTTGTCCCACGGGCTTTGGCCTGGCTGAGCCCCAAGGTCAGGCGTGGCCGCGGCCAGGCTGCACGGACGAGGGAGGATCCCTTCCCGGGACCTGAGCCCGAGATGTACCCTGCGCTTCACAGGCACCATTTCACGGACTCTTCGCAACAGCCCGTGTCAGCGACCCGTCGTGTGATCAGGGACACGGAGGCACGGCGAGCTTCGGGCGCTTGGCCCGGTCCCACCGCGACGCGCGAGGAAGCAGGACTTGAGCCGCGCCCATGTGACACAACAGTGTGCGGCGCCCGGGGCGGCTACCCTGCCCGCGGGTGGACCGCTGAGCCAGCAGAGCCCCGTTTTCCGGGACCCGGGGAGTGAGAGATCTCACGTGAACCCCCGCCCGGCCACAGGCAGGAGGGGAGGCCCGGGGCTTGGTCACCTGCCCGCCCGCCAGCCCCGCCTCTGCCCGGCCTCCCGCCTCTGCCCGCTCACCAGCCGATGGATGTACTTAGTATGTAGGCCGTGCTCGTCCTCGTCCAGCTGCGACTCGGCACCTTCCACATCCTGTTTGTATTTGGGGCTGATTGCTACAATTATCATCACTGTCTTCTGTTAATGAGAGAGAGGCATGTTTATGGGAGTGTAAAGTGCGGTCCATTTGGTGCAGGCGGGCTGGCAAGGGGCCAGCGGGGCGGGGCGCACCGACAGACTCCCGGGCTGTCTGCGGACAGACACACGGACAGTCTCGGGCACTGGGGGCCCCCGTCGGCGGACTCCCGTCCCCCCTGCTGCCCCGTCTCCCTCCCGCTCCCTTCAAACACAGAGCAAACGGCTCTGCTACATGGAGGCACTTTGGTCCCTCTTTCCCCACAAGCATCACTGACGAACGTCTCATAAGCCTGAATCACAAAGTGCTTCTGCATCGTGGCAAAAAGGCTGTGCAACAGCACCGCTCAGGCCCCCTCCCTGGGGCGGCTGGGGGAGGCCTCAGTGACTGTTCTCCCCACCGCCCTGCTGGCCTGCAAGCCCCCTCCCTGGGGCGGCTGGGGGAGACCTCAGGGACTGTGCTCCCCATCGCCCTGCTGACCTGCAAGCTCCCTCCCTGGGGCGGCTGGGGGAAGCCTCAGTGACTGTGCTCCCCACCGCCCTGCTGGCCTGCAAGCCCCCTCCCTGGGGCGGCTGGGGGAGGCCTCAGTGACTGTGCTCCCGGCCACCCTACTGGCCTACAAGCCCCCTCTCTGGGGTTCTGGAAGGAGGCCTCAGTGACTGTGCTCCCGGCCGCCCTGCTGGCCGTGGACATGTGGACGTGTCTGCACAGCCAGGAGCGGCAGCCCCTTTAGCACAAAGCAAACATCAGGCTGCAGACACAAGGAAAAGCCACAAACCCCCAGGCTGCCGAGACTGTCCCCTACCGCTCCCTCCAAAAGAAGCGGCTGAAGCCGCCGACACGGACACACTGGCAGCAATCAATTTCTATCTTGTTAAAGCACAAAGTGTCCCAGTGGTCAGTATAGATTCTGTCAGTGGAAAACAAATCACAGGGCTGTGAGAGGGCGCCCGGGCGGGGGCCGGGGTGGCGGCCGGGGTGGGGGGTGCACTACCCGGGCAGCCTCCCGGGACAGCTCTTGAGCCCAATCCCGCAAAACGCTTGGGGTGGCTTCAGATTAAATTGAATTCTGTCTCTGCCTCCCTACTCCCTGCCTTCATTTCCTCTTTTCCTTTTCTGCTCAAAAAAATTGTTTGCTCTGATTGTTATCAACCACCTGTGTCTGGTTTGACCGTTATTTCCTGCCGGTGCATGTCCACGAGGGTGACCCCATCCTTCCTTTCCAGGTCTTTGCACGGCTGCCAACAAGGGAGGCTTTGTTGGGACTTTCTCAGCTTTGGACTTGGTGCGCCTGCCAGTGCTTCTCTCATAAAATAACTCCGCAAGCTGATGGTCTTTTTCACCAGAAAACAAGCTCAGAATTTGGGAATGTACTTACATCTCTAAGGTAGCGTTCCATCCACTTAATGATATCAATGCCTCGGATTCTATCCTCAAATATGTCAATCTACGAGAAAAAAGAGGTGGGAGGTGGCTCTTAATGAGAAGCTTTCTCTAGATGCAGAGCAAGAGAAAACACAAGAGACTCTACGTATTTAAGATTGGAGAAATCACGAATTCTTTCTGCAGGGAGGAACATACAAGTCTAAAAAACAAAAATGCAATTTTTCTTAAAGTGTTCCCTGTTTCAACATTAGTAGGCATTTAAGTATTTCATATCCATAATTAGGATACAGTGGTACCCACCGAAATGTACCTATGGCTACGCAATAATTACGTCTAAAAAAAAATCTGAGACACATAGTGAACCGCGTTGGATAGAAGCCGGAAATATACATGTATCTGTAATTTGAAAGGCAAACATGATATGATGCTGGAACATTTTAATGAGTGTGTGGTGTGCAAGTACCGAGATACAATTCTGGTGCTTTCCTTGCCTTAGCCAGGTCATTATTATGGTATCATGTCCCGTTTCGGTCTATACGTTTATTTTATTTTATTTTATTTTTTAATTTTTTTTATTCATTTATGATAGTCATACAGAGAGAGAGAGAGAGAGAGAGAGAGAGAGAGGCGCAGAGACACAGGCAGAGGGAGAAGCAGGCTCCCTGTGGGGAGCCCGATGCGGGACTCGATCCTGGGTCTCCAGGATCGCGCCCTGGGCCAAAGGCAGGCGCCAAACCGCTGCGCCACCCACGAATCCCTGGTCTATACGAATCCTGGTCTATACGTTTAAAAAGCATTGTATGAAACTTGGGGCAAATCCAAGGAAACTGTCACGGAAACAATTACGGAGATGGTGGGAATGGGTTTGTGATGAAAGTCAAGAAGCAGAACTCTCAGGCCTCCAGAAGACATATTAAATGTCAAGTCTTCGGAGGAATATCCGAAAGGGAGAAAAACCAGCTCTTTTCTATTTTTCAGAAGGCCAAATCGGAAGGCCTTGCTGGGGCTCAGGCCTGTCCTGCAGCCAGAGAGAATGTACCTGCGTCCGAGGTGTTCTTGTTTACAAGGTGGACCATATACTAGAATGGGTAACTCGGGGAGAGGAGAGCGACCTTGAGGCCGGCTTATTTGACGCAGCCACACTGCTCTCAGATCAATTGTCCTAAACGTCACTCCGCCATTTGAGACGGATCGAGTCCTAGCCATTGGGCAAGCTCGGCACGCCGTCCGTGGCCCAGGCTTCCTTCCCCCTTTCCCTCACGTGCCCTGTCTACTTGACTCCCTGGCACCCTGAAAGCACAGCACGCGCCTCCCTGCCCCCTGTGAATCCTCCTCACACGCTGACCCCCTCGTCCTCACCTCACCCGCCTCCGCCCCATTGTGACCAGTGGTACTGGACAGTCCACACATTATTACACCCTTTCATTGGCTGGATGTCTCATTTATGTCTGCCTTAACTCTTCAACCTGGCTCTACTCTTCCTGCAGAAGGAGAAAGTGCCTCGAGTGCACCAAACTGTCCAGTACCTACAGTACGCAACACATCGCTAGGTCAGAAGATGTCTCTTTACTGATGGCACATTGCAAATGAAACAAATGGCTCTCCTTTTGGTTTGGATGATCCTTTTTTTTTTAAATTTTTATTTATTTATGATAGTCACAGAGAGAGAGAGGGGGGGGGGCAGAGACACAGGGAGAGGGAGAAGCAGGCTCCATGCACCAGGAGCCCGACATGGGATTCGATCCCGGGTCTCCAGGATCGCGCCCTGGGCCAAAGGCAGGCGCTAAACCGCTGCGCCACCCAGGGATCCCTGGATGGTCCTTTTGGTTTGGAGGATCCCTGCTTTAAAACATCTATGACAGGTGCCTGGGTGGCTCAGGGGTTGAGCTTCTGCCTTTGGTTCAGGTCGTGATCCTGGAGACCCGGGATTAAGCCCCACATTGGGCTCCCCCTGCATGGAGCCCACTTCTCCCTCTGCCTGTGTCTCTGCCTCTCTCTCCCTCTCTGTGTCTCTCATGAATAAATAAAGAAAATCTTAAAAAAAATAAATAAAACATCTATGGCCAAAGACCGCATGAGGTAATCTTGTGAAAGCTCGTGCGGCTTTCTGCGACTGGATCCATAATCCACTTCTATTACATGAGACAGAAGCAGTACGGGGTCGGGGTTGAGAAGACACAGACAGCTTGGCTCTACCCTTGGTTCTACTGTTGGCTTCTGCACTTGCCACTTGCGTGACTTTAAAAACATCACCGAAACTCTCTAAGTCTTATTACCCTTATTTGTAATACGTGGTTACTAAACCTACTTCCCAGGATGGTTGTGAGGATTAAAACAATTGCACATGGAAAAGGTGTATCATAAAGCCGTGTTTGAAGAAAGAACTCAATACATGGTTATATTTATTGTTACCCTAGCACCTAAACCATTCCTCGCTACTGAGGTGGATGGACTTCCTGGGAGGCACATGTGCTGGACATCTCTCATTGGTCTCTCCAGATCTCCGCCAAAGTCCACAGCTTCTATAAGGCCAACTTCTCCACAGAGCCACTGTTACAGGCCAAACTGTGTCCCCCCAACCCCCACCCCCACCCCAAACTCGTTACTTGAAGCCTTAACCCCCAGTGCCTCAGCGTGACTGTATTTGGAGATAGAGACTTTAAAGAGGTGGGATAAAATGGGGTCATCTGGGTGGGCCCTGATCCGATACGACTTGGTGTCCTTAGAAGAGGAGATTAGGACACACACAGAGCAAAGACCAGGTGAAGACACGGGAAGAAGACAGCCATCTCCGAGCCGAGGAAGCTGTGCTCACATACACAAGCCAAGGAGGAGGCCCAGAAAGAAACCAGTGTTGCCGACACCTTAGTCTTGGATGTTCAGCCTCCAGAACTAGGAAATAAATTTCTATTGTCACCGTAACCACTCTTCCCTTGCCTCTTTAGACCCGGGGTGATAGCAATCCCTGCGGTTGCCGGTCCCAGGATATTGCTCTGTTTCCTGTGGATTTCTTAAAATTTACCCAGAGCTTTGAAAAATAGTCCTTTCATTAAACTTTCCTTAAATTATCCATTAAGTGCTTTCTATCTTCCCCACACCGCCCCCCCAACTAAGGGGCTCTCGATGTATCAACATAGTAAGTTAGCTGTCCAGGGCGGGGCTCTGCGATTCTACTCCAAGGCTTCAGTCATCAGGATCAGGGACAGATTTAAATCCTAAGTAGCCACCTGATCGTTAAGGTCATAAAAACCTGTCCTCTTCTCCAAGGGCAATCAGTATGCTTATTTGGAAATGACCAAAAAGTAAGATCTTTTCTGAAATGTGGGTCTTATAACCCGTAATTTGATTTTATGGCATGGTTACCACGGTGCTTTCTTATTCTAGAAAAGAGAAACTGAAATGTTGGTTTCTACACAGTCATATAAGTTGGAATGTATACAGCGGACGCATTTTAAACTTGCAGACACTCCTGTTTAAAAAAAAAATCACAGAATAAAGAAAAAAATTTGATGAAAACTGTTAAATGATGCTACGCAATCATTAAAATGGACACGTAGCTACTAGGTATTCCCCCCCCTTTTTTTTATCCTTCAACATTCCGATTCCTGGATGTTTTCCTTAGTTTTTCATCACCTTCTAGAATTCACTGTCACCGAATACCCAGAGCGGGTCTCTGGGAAGGGAAAGAAGTGATCTCAGTGTTTTAGGAAAGCCAGCCCCCTGAGCGGCCTCCCGGGGTATTTCATTTATCCTACAGAAGAACGGACGTGACTAAGCTGTGCTGCTGGAAGGCGCTGCAGGCGGACTCGGGGCGCGTGCGGGCTGAGATCTCTGGGGCCGGGGTCACGGTGGACGCAGGGCGGGGTCGCCCAACTCCCCGGGGCTGGACGCCACCAGCTGAGAACCTGGCCCCTGTGTTCCTGGCCCTGAAGCGCTGCAGCCGCCCCGAGGCCTGGAAGGAGGCCAGGCCCGGGGCCTCGTCCCCCAGGCCTCCCAGGCCACCACCCTGCAGACGGGCCTGGTGCGGCAGCAGGTGGCCGAGGAGCCTGCGGCCTCCGTGTCACAGGAGTCCCGGCCAGAGCACTGTCGGCTCGGCGGGAAAGGGCGAAGGAGAGCCCGGCGTCCTCCTCCGGCGGGGGCCGAGCTGCGCTGCTGGTCAGCAGTGAGTAACCCCGTGCTGGCCTGTTCGCGGGTACCCGGGTCGGCAGCCCAAGAAGTGTGCAAGAAGGAGCGCCGGAGCCTCCGGAGAGTTAGAGGTCTAGACGCAGTTACCCACCTCCTTAGGCATTTAGTCCATCATCACAGAATTCGGGCAATACCGTTTAAAACCTCAACAGTTACATACATACATACATACATACATACATACATACATACATACATATATATATTTTATTTTTTTTCCTCCCTCTGTTTTTCTTCTCACTATACTCACTTTCATTGTTCCATCTTCTCCCTGGGTAAAATACTTACTGCAGTTTGGAAGCCATTGACCAGCAAAAAGTTCACAAACTTCACCACCTCCATGGCTGTGTCCATAGAATAAGTGATAAAGACTTTCCCTAAGAGAGATTTTTCACATTTAATAGAGACTCGTCAAATGATTCTATTCCAAACACTTGTAAATCGCATGCAGTGGCTTTTGTCTCTCTAGAATAATAGAGTGAAACTCTGGGATGGGGGTGGTCCCAGGGCTTATGCCTGCAGCTGTGGGAATTGCTGTTCTCAGGACAGAGATGCTCAGGCCCCCGGGGGCTGGGGTCCCTGAAAGGGGAGCGCAGGGAAAGAAGAATGCTGGCAGCCCGAGACAGCCAAGGAGGTCTGCTGAGAAACCACATGATGCGTGAACAAAATCTGTCACCCAGAACCCGCGGGTCCTTAGGGTCAGGCCACCTCCCGGTGACTTAGACACACTTGGCACGGGCCCTAAGGAGGACTCACAGCGGGCCAAGAAGCTGAACCTTGCTAAGGGGCCACCCAGCAGTGTCCTCTTGCGTTTTCCGATGCTCTCTGCTGCCCCGAACCCTTGTTTGACAAGGACAGTTAGGGGAGAGGGAGAAAGTGGCTCCTTGCCCCCTCCCTCCCCTTATCCACTTGCTGGTGGGAGAGTGGCCAGGAAGCTGGGGCGCACTAAAGCACAGCCCAGGAACCCCGGGGGCTTGAAAAACAGATGCCACCTCTGGGCACCCAGCGGCACCGGCTCCCTGCCTCCTCCCTGGGTCAGCCTGGAGCAAACAGATGGCGTGGTGCCCACAGTGTGACCCGGGCAGGATGCAAACCCGTGTTTTCTCGGGCTGAAATCTTCTGGGACGTTATCTGGCTAGCGTGTTAATGTGATAGATGGGTAATCTCGGTGTTGTTGGCTTTTCGTCGGGTTGGACAGGCTCAATCTCAGGAAGTCCCTGGGGCAGAGGCTGGGGGAGAAAGGAAGGCTAGAGAGAAAATACAAGTGCGTACGCATTCACCTATGCTTGGGCTCTGGGTTTTTTTTTAAGCAAATTTCTCAAATAGCCGTGGGCACCCGGTCACATTGACTCATTGAAGCAGCCAGGCACACTGACAGCACTCATTGTATTCTTAACACCTAACACTCATCCAGTCCCCATGTAAGAATTTGGGGACTCCTTTACAGATTATAGTAAGATCAATATGATCTACAGACAGACATCCGGCTTAGAGCCCATGCCAGGCAACATCCATTCTCCAGAAATGCTCAAGATTAAAATGTGTAAGATTTCAAGAAGATTAAAAAAAATATATTTTTTGAATGATCCTTGCCGTACAAATCTTCCAGAATCCTAAATGACTAGTGAGCACAGACTCCCCAGATAGGCGTCAGCAAATGCAAAAGGCTTAATTTTCACGTCTAGTTCAAAGAGGCACCCGGGTTTGCAAAGGGCTTCTTGGAATCACCTGAACTTCTCTAGCAAGCACAACAGAATATTACAATTTCACAAGCAGTGGCTCTTTTCATAAGATTTCTGGAACTTACTGTCCTGCCTGACCTTAATATGAGAACATCTTGGTGATATTTCAACATTTCTGGTTCTGGCTGCAAAATATGGAAAAAGAATCATCACCTGACACTTAGTCGAATGTTTCTTTAAATAAAAGCCTTACTTTGCATTTGGTTGTAAAGCAGTATGGAGAATGTGAGACCACTTTTTCCAAACAAGATTGCTCATTCCTACAGGAAATGACCTCGTTCTTGATGGCTGCTGCTAATTTATGGCGAAACGCTAGGTCCCTGGCCAATACCACATGGACATCCAATCAATTTACCCAGGGACAGGTCCACTCAAGAGCATCATTTAGAAGAGAGAAGCACTGGGGTTACTTGTCGCTGGAGTTTATGTTTAAGAAAATCTCGTGGTAAGCATTTTGTGAGTATGGCTGGTACTGTCAGAATCCTAAAAACATCCACACAAAATGCCAATTACTTTTTTTTTTTTAGCAAAAAAGTAAAAAAGTAAAGTTTATTCCACTGTGTGTATGAGAAATCCCCGAGATCATAGATGAATAATCATCAAGTACTCTCAAAGTATAAGACCTGACAAAAAGAAGGAAAAACAACATTGCAAACAACTTACGTAATTCTTCTGGCAAGTTGCTGGTTTTCAGAGTTCCTCTGGCTGGAAGGTTACTAGGGGGTCTAGGGACAGCAGCTGGGGGTGGAGCCTGGGGACCTTGTGGTCTCAACTCTGCAGGACACTCCAAGGACTCCTCAGGAACTCCGGCTCGATTTGGTGGCTGGTTATACAGTTGGTCCCTGGAAAAGAATACATTTATAGTAGAATTTTCGTAGGTTTTTAAATTTTATTTATTTATTTATTTATTCATTTATTTACTTAATTTATTTTTTTTACAAAGGCAGACCCAGAGGGAAAGAAAGCCTTTAAGATACCAGTGAGCCAGCTAGCTCTCCTCTGCCTCCGTTTCTTTTCTGAGCCAGAGGGATGAGTGTTGCTTCATTGAATTTTAGTCAATAAGTAATCTGGGCTGGCTGCCATATGTAAGGACCCGCGCTAGGGGTCGAAAGAGGGAGCGGGATTCGATTTCTCCATTCAAGGACTGTCTAATTGGGAAGATCAGTGGTGTGTACAAAGGCAGACATGGTCACCAATAAAACCAAGCAGTATAATGGGTGACATACAGGTTGATGTTCTAGGCATTCAGATGGAAAGACAGGACTTTTAACTCATGATAGATAACATTTAATTATGTATCAAAAGGTAGAAAAGGACTTGCAGGTTTCAGGTCTTTATGTTGTTGCTAATATATGGATCAAAATCTGATTTGGAAGACCCTTTAGAGACCCTCTACCAACTTGTTAAGTGGCATCTTTATTATTTTCTTGGTTGCCAGTGTTCCCATGAACACTGTGCTGAGAAGGGCCAGATGCCCTCGTGTGAGATTTGGAAAGCCAGGAGAAGTGGAAGCCCCGCTCCTGCCACCTCCGGGGCTTCTGATGGTAAGTGCTGCCGTGAGGTGCTGAGCTCCTCAGGAAGCATCCCAGTGTCCTATTAACCAGCTTCCCATGTCAAGGGGAGGGCACAGGCATCCATCCTTGGCCAGTGTAGAGCTAGCAGGTATAGGATGGATCCAACACCTCCAACGGCGGTGGCTTCCTGATTCTAGACTGTTCCCTGGCAGCATGGCCTCACACGAAGAGCTCTCTCGGGGCCTTCTGATCTTGTGCGTCTCTCACGGTGACGGAGGAAGCAGCTTCTTGGGTGTCCTGTCGTGTGGTGCTGCTCTGGGGTCATTCCTGGAAGCCTGGCCTAAAGCTTGCTCCTCCGACCTCCAGCAATCCTGTTAAGTGCCCGCTTCCCTGTGTGAAATCCCTTCTGAGAATAACTCGAGTTGGTTGTTTTCTGTAACTGAACCCTGACTGATAGGGGGACCACCACTCAATTTATAATGTTTTATTTCCTTAAAAAAAAAAAAACCTCTGAAGGACATGTGGCAAAATGTTAACGTTTAAAACTCCAGGGAGCGGGAACATGGATGTTTGTTATTTGTTGTATGTTTGAGATTGTGTTATAATGTTTTTTTTTAATGTTTTTTTTAAAGATATTATTTATTTATTCACGAGAGACACAGATAGAGAGAGGCAGAGATAGAGGGAGAAGCAGGCTCCCTGTGGGGAGCCCGATGTGGGACTTGATCCCAGGACCCCGGGGTCACACCCTGAGCAGAAGGCAGACGCTCAACCACTGAGCCACCCAGGTGTCCCTGTTTTATAATTTTTAAAAAATACTTTATTTATTTATTTCAGACAGAGCAAGAGAGCATGAGCAAGTGGGGTGAGGGGCAGAGGGAGAAGCAGGCTCCCCACTGAGCAAGGAGCCTGACATGGGGCTTGATCCCAGGACCCCAGGATCATGACCTGAGCCGATGAAGGCGGACGCCTAACCGACTGAGCCACCTAGGCGCCCCAAGGTTGTTTTATGTTCTAAATTTTAAAAACTGTTTTGAGGGATCCCTGGGTGGCGCAGCGGTTTAGCGCCTGCCTTTGGCCCGGGGCGCGATCCTGGAGACCCGGGATCGAATCCCACGTCGGGCTCCCGGTGCATGGAGCCTGCTTCTCCCTCTGCCTGTGTCTCTGCCTCTCTCTCCCTCTCTCTCTGTGTGACTATCATAAATAAATAAAAATTTTTAAAAAATAAAAAAAAAAAAAAAAAAAATAAAAACTGTTTTGATTACAAAATCGATGTGCATATGCCCCAGTTTTTATAGATTGTTGCATATGCTTATATTTTTACCCAAAAGAGCAATAAAATTTTTGAAAGTCTTATGCAACAGGACTTAAAATAAAATTGCACACATCCCAAGTGTGCTATATTTCTAAAGTGTGACTGTTTGAGGATATTATTTTTATTTTAGATTTTTATTAATATATAGGGGAAAAAGCCCTATAAAATATGCCTTCATCTAATGGGGATCCAGTTCCATATCCTTTTAGCATTAAATTCCATTGTACTGAGAGTTGCTTGGTTGTCATAAAGGACAATTACTCATTTGATAAAAAAATGTTAAAGCTTCATTAATTTAAAAATCTTCCGTGTAAAAACAATATCATGGATGTTAATGACAGTAAAGTTTCCGTGTCAAGGTTCCCTTTCAAATTTATCAGTAAGAGGAGGATTGGCTTCATTACCTGAACTTATTTTTCATTATTCCTAAAATGATAAAATAAACCTAAGGAGACCATAGCAGGCTTAAATTGATGTTACAAGAACAATTACTCTGTACTAACTTTGCAATTCTTCTGTAAACCTAAAAATATTTCAAAATAAATGTCTTAAAAAATTACTATTGCTTCCCCTGTTCAGTGCCAGTGGACGTGTTTCATAAAGATGCTTAAATTTTGTTTTCTTGGACTTTTAGATATTTCTTATGCAAGAGTTCTTGCCTTACCTGGTTGTAAAAAATCACATTTTCTTAATTTCATTATTTAAACTCCATGTGATTTTTTTGAAGTTTATTTAAATCTCTACACCCAATGTGGGGCTTGAATTCACAACCCTGAGATCAACAGTTACATGATTCTGTGCTTGAGCCAGCCAGGCTCCCCAATTCCATGCGATTCTGTTCTCAAAAAATAAAGGCCCTTTCTGGAAAGAAAATCTGGAATATGTGGGCTTTTGAGGAACAGGGGAAGAGGGCATGTGCCTTATCAGTCATTGTAAATAGAATGAGCTTTTTTTCTTTTAATGGACTGTCTGAGCTAATTACCAACTTTTGCATTTCTGAAAAATCTGCTTAAATAGGACCTTTGTATCTCATTCTGTTCTTAAAACAGAATATAATTTTGCACTGAGCGTATATAAAAATTGTGCTTCAGCAAGAGCAAACATTTCATCTACTCTTCGATTTTGTCTTAAATTAAGAAGTTCCATTTCTAGGAGTCCCTCCTCTGTATTTTATTTTATTTTTTTTTTAATTTTTATTTATTTATGATAGAGAGAGGGGGGGGCAGAGACACAGGCAGAGGGAGAAGCAGGCTCCATGCACCGGGAGCCCGATGTGGGATTCAATTCCGGGTCTCCAGGATCGCGCCCTGGGCCAAAGGCAGGCGCCAAACCGCTGCGCCACCCAGGGATCCCCTCCTCTGTATTTTAGATCTGTAAATCAAGAGAAAGGGAAAATGTGAAGAAGGGATCAAAGGAGAACAAGGAGGGGAGAGATGACTGAAGGTCAGATTAGACAACTGGTCTGGTCAAGCAAAACCAGAAATGGTTTTCTGGAAGAAGGTATAGGGAAGACCTGACAATGGCATCCCATGCGAGTGGATGCTTAGATTATAAGAGAAAACAACGGGCTTTTAAAAAATGCTGCTGAGAGCTAACAGAGGGTACAATTCCAAAGTAAGACCTGGGTTTAAATGAGTGTAGCAACGAGGGATAGAAGCAAGAATTTCCTACCGGTGGAAGTCAATCACAGTAAAAATAAAAATCTCTTTCTGGGCTCAGAGGCCAGGTGACCTGGCAGCAAAAGGAGGGGGTGTCACGTGGCATCTTAGGGGGCCTTTCCTTGGAGAGAATTTTGCCAAGTCACCAGTGGTTTTGTGTGTCTGGTGAACAGATTCTCATCCATCAGCTTCCACTTCGACCTGACTCGAAGAGTCTATGCCCCTGTGGGGCTTGGTCGCTACCCTGGGTGGCAAACCAACGGAGAGTTTTGATACATCTTGATCCCATTGGCGTCATTCTTTTTCCCATTAAAAAAAGTCTGAAGGGCCCCTGGGTGGCTCAGTGGTTGAGCGTCTGCCTTTGGCTCAGGCCGTGACCCCGGGGTCCTGGGATGAGTCCCACGTTAGGCTCCCTGCAGGGAGCCTGCTTCTCCCTCTGGCTGTGTCTCTGCTTCTCTCTCTGTGTTTCTCATGGATAAATAAATAAAATCTTTTTAAAAAGGAAAAAAGTTCTGAACGTTGGCCCTGTCATAGCGGTACCTCGGGAGGCCCGGGGAGGAGTGGTCTCTCTGCGTGGGCCTCTGGTCCTGGTCCCAGGGGCTGGGGCAGTTGAGGAGGACCTTCTGCACAGGGTGCGGGCCCCTGACGCTGGCTCCGGGGAGGGGCTGCCCACGCACAGCCGGCTGGACCACTTGCTGGTAGGCCGCTCCAGGGTGGTCGGGGCCACCTGTAGGCGAAGACAGCAAAGTGATCAGGGCGGAATAACTCCAGCTCCTTCGTGGGAAGGACTAAGCTCACTGCCAGTGTTTGTCTCCGCACGGCGGGTTCCAGATATCACTTACCACCTCTGTAATGTTTGCCATATTTCTGTACTATTATTTACTTGATAGTTTTTGTTAAGTTGAGTCATTTTTTCCCTAAATAAAAACATCTGCGAAATCACGAGTTTGCTGTTCTAATTGGAAAGCACAGAGCTCCACGCAGGCCTCTATTTTAATAAGATACTTAACATAATCCAACCATGGAAATCCTCTCTCACACCACCATCCCTACCATAATTTTCCAAGTTTCTGGAATCTGAGACTAGGAGAAATTATCTCCGGAATAGATGCTCCAGCTACTCTTCTTCTTTCCTTCCCCCCAACGGGACATCACACACACACACACACACACACACACACGTAAACCATTGCCTTAGGAAAAAGTAAATGAGTGATGAAAACTTGGCTCGTACCTCTGGGAAGTCGCTAACCAGTTGGCAACACCTCCCAACTTACTTGGTCTTCTCTTGTTAAAATTGACACGCACTCCGGGCCATTGCAGAGGGAACAGGGCAGGCCTTGGGGCACAGCCAGGGCTGGTGGGGACTTACGGGAACATGTAACCTAAGAGAAAATGGGTCCCAGCCAGGCCCTGGAGCAGCAGGGTCCCAAGGGAAGAAGGGCAGCCTGCCTGAGCTCATGAAAGAAGAGAACCGAAGGCCAGAGGAGGGATGCAAGGCAACCAGGAAGGGTGAGAGGGCTTCCCTTGAGGGAACTGCCCTGGTCCCCAGGGGCTCAGGAGTGGGAAGGCTACACATGGAGATGCACCTTAGGGGTGAGTCTAGCCTACACAAGGGTTGGAGAGAACCAAGTGAATGGATAGTCCTGCAGTGTAAACCCTGAGTACCTCCTAGTGATCCAAGCACTGCCACCTTTGCCCAAGAAGTTGGATGACCCAGGAGGCTTAGCAAGTTACAACAGGAAGGAACCTTGCATTTCAAGACAACATTTACTGGCCTGTATCCTTTTTCTGATGATAATAATAATAATGATTGATGATGATGATGATGATGATGATACAGTTTTCTTGCTGTGAGGGTAGGACACATGCAGGAAGGTAAATCGAAATAAAACTAGCAAGCAAGCAAATCACAGACAAGGTAGGTGGGAACCAGAAGGTAGTGGGGGTAGGAATGTGGCTGAGGATTTTATTCTTCACGTGGCAGCCAGCAGCCATTGACGTGCCTGGGGACATAATCTCAAGTCACTGCCTCCGGCTCTCCACCATCTGACTCAGGGAACTGGGCTGGGTGGGCCTGGAAATGTGTCCAAGCCAGTCTCCCAAACGTGGTCACGTTCCCTGGGTTCAATCTATTGTCTACTTTGACACGGGACACCAGTCAGGTCCTTCCCGTCCGTCTCTCCAACCCGGGCTGTGTCCTGGCCCTGCCCCCGATGCCTGCCCTGCAATTGCTTAGGCCTGGCCTCAATGGTAGGGGCTGAAGGAAGGGCAGGAGG
Source organism: Nyctereutes procyonoides (assembly GCF_905146905.1). Lineage (NCBI taxonomy): Eukaryota > Metazoa > Chordata > Mammalia > Carnivora > Canidae > Nyctereutes > Nyctereutes procyonoides. Next base: position 68,129,603 of record NW_026575051.1, read on the forward strand.
ATGAAGGGATGCTCTGGGATCCGTCCCAGCTCCCTGGCTGATAGAGGACGTGGAGAGCACCTCCAAGAGCGGGGAACACAGGACCACAAGATAAGATAGGCCACACAGAATTTGCTTTCCCGGCCTTCCCGGGGTTGGGGGTGGGGGAGTGGGTGGGCAGGTCACATACATTCCAAGAGGTCCGGATGGTCAGGTGGGATTTTAGGGCAGCAGGGCAGGTTGCTAGAAAAGGGGAAGAGTGCCCCTGCCATCAGGTCACCTGGTGGAGGCCCAGCCCTGCTTTTAGATGAATCTTGGACGAGTGGACCACTTACAAAACCAGCTGCAGCTACAAGGAGATCTCCTCGTGCATTTAAAATCCTCCCTGCACGATTGGATCCCTGCCCCTGCCCTTGCCCTTAGCCCCTCGTATGCTCTTGCAAGCTCACCAAGCCCCAGCTATCCTCCCTGGTCATCCTTCTTCTTGAGCACCCCAAGCCTCTCCCTACCTCTGGCACCAGGAGATGGCCACCCTCTCTGCCTGGCGTGTTTGCACTCTATCTTTACAGACCAGCTTCTTGTGGTTCTGGGCTCAGCTCAGATACCACCTGTTCAGAGAGGCCCACCCCTCACCCAGTTGCCTTATCCTACCCACCCCATCATCCCCACTTTATTTCCTTTATAGCATTTCTCATATGTTTGAATAAGCAGGACTCTTGTCACCTTTTTGTCCGCCTTCCCTACTAGCCTGGAAGCCTGGAAGCACAGGCTGTGTCCGCTGGCTGCACGTCTCTGAGCACCGCGCTGGCCCACAGGGATGCTCCACCAACAAACCAACGGACACTGAATGGTTTCAAAGCCAACTCCCCACACACAGAGAAGAAGCCACGAGATTGGCTACTTATCTGCAGTCCCCACTTTGGTTTTTTTTTTTTTTTTTGGTATTTTTTTTGGTATTTTTCTCCCTCTGATGTAGGAATGAGAAAGACAAGGTAAAAGAGGAGAAACTCTGCCACCGGCCTTGGAAGTTTTTAATGTTTGCAGCCATTTTTTAAAATCCCCGTATCCATTAATAAGTGGCTAATAATGTTTTATTTGCTTTAAAAAGGACTACCAGGCTCTAATCATAGGGTTTGTTTCTTTTCTAGAGAGCTAGGATGTTCATGCTCTTAATCAAAAGCCTTTGAATCAAGGTCATATGATTTCTAACAGATTATTTCCCGCACAACATGTTTTTGTCTCATAGCAACAAATCGTGTCATTAAAATCACTAAGGCATGTGGGCTAAGGTTTGATTAGCTGCGACTTTCATTTCTGAAACGGCCACCTGCGGCAGCGACTGCACCGGCGTACTTAGGCGAGCAGATGAAATGCTGCACCTCACCAGTCTTTAAAAAAAATTGACAGTAGGGCCCCCGATGCTGTGGCTCTGATTGTTTAAAACAAAGAAATATTGAACCCCAGAGGGTCCATCAAAAACCAGCTTTCCCTTTTGTAAGTGAAATCTGGTTGCGGGGGGAATTGGCTAAAGGGAAACGTTTATCAGACGAAAGAGTATCTTTTCATTGCTCGCGTTTTAGTCATTCTGTTCCACGATTTTGACCAAACCTTGCCCGTTTGGTCAAAACCGGCAGTGGGCCATCGTGGCTGGCACCTCCTGAACGCTCGCCACATGCCGGGTACTGGGCCAAGTTCCTCGTTTGGGATGATGGAGTTCACTCTTCTGTTTTCCAGAAGCCTGACTTAGCCCCCAGCCCGTCCCCGAGCGCTGCTCCGTCCTTCACCCGCTGCGCAGCTCGCCTTGCTCCGGGCCGCGGCCTGCTCCTCGGGCCTGCACCAGGCCGGCCTCCCGGTTTCCCGCCCCTTCCTACCCTTCCGATTTCAGCTCACACGCGTCCCCCCAAAGGGGTCTCCTCTCACTGTCCTAATCGTGCCCAACACCCGGTTTTTTCCCTCCCAGCGCTTCCAACCGGTTTTCTTCGCTGCTCCCTGCCTCCTGGCTCCAGCCGACTGCGGCCTCGGGAAGGGCCACCTGTGCCTTAATTGCCGCACCCCCGGGGCCTAGCGGCGGCCTGGGGACATAAATATTTGTTGAATAAACTGATAAATGAATGGACGGGTGCTGTGGCCAAGTCCATTCACCTCTCTCCTCCTCCCTGAGATCATTGAAGACGGCCTCTCCGGGCCTTGACATCCCATCACCAGGGCCGTGCTCGTGCTCGTGCTCATGCTCGGGATTAGCGAGGACTCCTCTCCCCGGGAGGCAGGGGACAGGCTTCTTTGTGTTCATTCGACAAATATTTGTTGAACCTCTATTGCCAGCCATGCAGTGAACACAGATAAATAGGATACAGTTTCTCCGAGTAGCTCAAAATAGGGAGAAAGAGAAAATCTGTGTGTCCGTGGGTGTCTGTTTTGAAACACAAACCCACCCTTGTTAGTATGTGAGAAGGGGGGGCGTGCAAGTCGGCAGCCGCCTACTTGGTAGACTGAAGAAACATGCCCCGAAAGATCCCCCCCACTGACTCTGTCCTCGGTCCCTACGATCCCATCCAGAGACTATCCTGCAGGAGCTGGAGGATAGAAGGTGGGACGGACGACGGGACGGTGATGGGCGAGCGCGGGGCCTCCTCCGAGGCAGGGTTAATCACAGGACAAAAACCCAAATCCTGCACACTCGTACATGGGTGCCCAGAACTGTGTGTCGTTCACCAACCCCGTGATCCTCCCGGCCTGGGCACACCCGGTCCTCACGCCACTAGCCTCCTCACCACTTGGAATTTGTAAACCAAATCCTAAACGAGGTTTTCCACTTATCAGTCAAAACAGCCAACATTTTTCTTCCTTATTAAGAATGGTATTAGGGGAGCGCGAGAGGGGAAATAAAAGCCGATGTTCAAGTTGTCAAAAAGCACGATGATAGGATGCATCAGTTTGGCCAGCAAACAAAATGACCAACACACACTGTGACCGGAACAGCCACAGCTGGATACAGCTGTGGTTCCTGAAAGGCAGCTCCTTTCTTTATCATTTCTTCCATCTGGGTAAATTTTTTTCCCCTTACTTGTAATTGTACATGCACTCTGGCAGACAAATAATCACTTTTTCGGGTTCCTATGAGCAATAGTGGGTGTATGACCACAGTTTTATTTTATCCAGTCTTCTCGGTAGAGAAAGCAAACATTTTTATAGTAAAATAAGGGCTCTTTAGATTTAATACATCCCCCCCACCCCAATTATTTGCATCATGGGTTTCATTTGATTGCACAGCCACGATCTCCGTTCTGGTGACCTCCGGTGGAAGGATTCCGAGACAATCCCAGGATTCTGAGACCCTTCTCGGGGGCGGGGGCGGTCGGGGGGCAGGAGGGAAAACACGAGCTTATTCTACTTCTGCTTATTCTCTGCTCATTTTCACCGGCTTTGAACTTTTTTTTTTTTTTTACATAAAAGGGGTGACCAGGAACCATCTCTGCTTTAGCTTGCAAAGACGAAAGTATGCCATTTGCATGGCGATCATTATTTATTTATATTTTCATTAACGGATGAGGAAGTAATGCTCTTGTAAAGCCAAGTAGAACCACGTAGCCATGGTTTCCAAGGGCACGAGCATCCCTTAGGTGAACAGCTCTTTTGAAGTGGTTTTGTTGGCAATTAAGTGCAGTTATAGTCCTGACAGGAAACTAAGCATTTGTACACCTGCCTGGAATGCTTAAAATCTGTGTCGGCGGGAGGGACCTGGGAGGGGACTGCAGGATCCACGTTAAGTGATAACAGTAATAACGACCGGTTCCCTGGTTCCCTTCCCATCCTGGCGCCTGCCAGCGTATTATCTCATTTAATCTTCAGAGTGACCTTCCCGGGGGCCATTGGTGCCTGAGGCCTCATAAAGCTTCCTGGCTTGCAGGGCCCTGAGGAAAAACTGAAGCCCGGGGCTTCCCGGACAAAGCTGGCCCAACCCTGCCCCCCTCCCCTGGGATTAGATGCTTCTGGCAGCCAGGCCAGGCCAAAGACAGGCTCAGGGGAATGAGGCTGCTGCACACTCTCATTTCCCCATATTTTTCTTTCTTCAACGTCTACTTATTTTTAATTATAAAAAATAATACCTGTTTGCTGTAACCAATTTAAGAAAAGTATATAAAGTTAGAAGGAAAAGCCTGTCTCTTCTGAATTCCCTGCCCCTCACCCCACGCCAGGATCACTGGCAGCAGTTGAGGCCATCCTTCCAGACTTTTCACGGTGTTTAAGCCTCTATAGCTTTTAAAAATAACACATATGGAATCAGCACTGCATCTTGCTTTGCCACTTCATCTTTTTTATGTCGGAATTACGTATTTTATTCTACGTGACACCGGCCTAGCAGTCCGCTGTATCAATAAACCACAACCTACTCGTCTGTCCCCGACTGAGCGGCATCTGAGTTGTTTCCCTTTTCACTCTACTACACCGATGCTTTACCAAGCCTCCTCGTTCTATGGGTTTTTATAGGCCTATTTAGGGTTTCTGAGGGAGAGATCCCACAAGTGCGACTGCTGGGCCAGGGAAGCAGAGTTAGAATTCTGATAAATAGTGAGACTGCCTTCCAGAAGATTGTACCAATCGACACTCCTCCGAAGAATAGGTGGGGGTGTTCGTTTCCCCACAACCCCACTAACTGTGGAGGTCGTCCGAGGGTTGTTTCTTTTTTTTTTTTTTTCCTCTGTTTTGCACACCTCATTAGGAAAAGGATATCTTTTAAAAATTTTGCATCTGTACATTTTTCTTGAATTTAGTGATTAAATTAAACTTAGCTTGGTTTCACATGCTTAATGTTCGTATGTCTTCTGTGCATTATTCCCTTCTCCTGCCCGAATTCTCTGCTCTGCCTTTCATCACCTCTCCTCCCTCCCAGGGCCCCCAGCGGCCCTCTCCTCCCCACTTCAGTGGAAGGGAATAGGGCACCTGGGGAGGACAACACAGCTGACAAGAGAGAAATCTCACAGCAGATATTAGAGCCTGAAAGAGTCTCCAGTCAGGGATGTTTGCATTTTCAAAGAGTCTGCCCAGAGGGGGCAATTTGTGCTCACCTCCCACACTGGACTGCTCATGGTGTCATTTCAGGCATCAACACACACACAAAATATTTGCAAGTGGGAAGATCTATCTGGGATCCTCAAATCATACTGAGTTAATGCTTTCTTTGTCTGTCACAATGAGGCTTTCTCCTGTTAGCAGATAAAGGGAACTGCCTGGGACTTAATATCACAAAGCCCTTACTAAGTATTCAGACTTCTACACGTTAATCTAAGGAATTAATCAGAAATGCAGATAAAAAAGTATGTACCTGATGTTTGTCCTAGCTTTGCTTATTGGATCAGAAACTGGAAACTATTTACATTGTCCAGTAACAGAGAGCAGCTTCAAAAACAAGTTGATGGAATCCATCTGATAAAATACGCAGAATTTTTAAATGATGCTGGAAGAAGTGCACGGAAAGTCACTGGGAATTATTTTAACTTTACATCAAATATATATAATCTATTTATATATATATCATATATACTTAATATATATATTATATATATATGTATATATTTTAAGTCAAACCCCAATAAGGAATTATAGTTAGGAGATGGAAATAGGGATGGGACGTTTAGGCACATTTCAATTTTGCCAGCAAACATATATTGTTGCGGATCAGGAAAATGATCTTTAAATGCAGATTGTAGAATGTTAGAAAGTAGTTTATGGCATTATCCTCACAGAATTATCCCCTTTGAACCTGGAAATCATGGAGAAATAAATGTGCCCTGACGCTGCCAAGGTTCACTCCTCAGTGATTCATCCTTAAGGAACTCTGCAACCACACCCGTCCTATTACTGGGCACTCAGAGCAAGCAGTGGTGTCCACAACCCCCAACTGGTGACTTCCCAACCTCCAAGACTCAGGGTCCCAGTTTTAGGCCTTAGAGGCTCTTTCTCCCCGAGCCCTGCTGCTTCCACAGCTCCTGGCCTCACCCTTAACCTCACATTCATTCCTCTTTTTTCTTGCAACCTTATCTTCTAAGTTCCTTTACGACTCAGCTCCACCGTCCCTCTGGAAAGCTCCCAGACCCATGCCTCCTTCAGGCTCCTTTTCCTCATGCGCTGCCTGTCACAACGCCTGACGTCAGTATGGCATCTGCTCACGGACCGCCCAGGCCTACCTCTCCCTCCAGAATGGAAGCTTTCGTACATCAAGACAAAAATCTCTCCCTCTTTTTTTAAAAAAAATTATGAATTACGCTGCTGGTCCATTCACTTTAGGAAGCTCTATATGCAATGTACATGGACCAATACGTAAATAATTGTGATGGTTACAGCATTTTGGGTTATTTCTATAATTTATTTTAAAGCCAGGCATCAGGCCTTTGGTCAGATTCTGGTCTGACCATTTGAACTGCTTTTTGTACAACATTTATTTATTAAGAAAACTATCATATCTCACAGCCCTGTTATTTCCCAGTGGCCTCAGCGGAGACTTAACATAAAAAATGGGGATCCCTGGGTGGCTCAGCGGTTTGGTGCCTGCCTTTGGCCCACGGCGCAATCCTGGAGTCCTGGGATCGAGTCCCACGTTGGGCTCCCAGCATGGGGCCTGCTTCTGCCTCTGCCTGTGTCTCTGCCTCTCTATGTCTATCATAAATTAAAAAAAAAAAAAATCTAAAACGGACCAGAGCACCTGGGTGGCTCAGTCAGGTAAGTGTTCGCCATCAGCTCAGGTCATGGTCCCAGGGTCCTAGGATCAAACCCTGCATCGGGCCCCCTGCTCAGCGGGACACCTGCTTCTCACTCTCCCTCTGCCTGCCGGTCCACCTGCTTGTGCTCGCTCTCTCTCTCACTCTCTGTCAAATAAATAAAACCTTAAAAAAAAAAAAAAAAGAATTGTAATGGACCTTTTGTCTCAATCTGAGACCTGATCACTTTTAGAAATGCTTACTGCAATGACACAATGTATTTACCCAGAAATAATTTACTGAGAATCTAGTATATGCTGGTCACTGTGCTAAATGCTGGAGAATTATGGATTAAAAATATACCTTTGCTGGGGCACCTGGGTGGCTCAATGGTTAAACACCTGGCTCTTGGTCATGAGACAGCTCTGCTCTGGGTTCCAGACTGGGTGTGGATCTGGCTTATGATTCTGTCTCCTCTGCCTCTGCTTCTGCACTCTCCCCTTCCTCACTTTGTGTGCACGTGTGCTCACTCTCTCTCTAAAATAATAATAATAATATACTTTTGCTGATATGCTTGATATGCTGGATGGAGAGGTGGACAAGTCCATGAGTAGATGCCATACTGATACTAGGTGTTCCAAGCAGCAGAGCGCCAGGAAACTGAGAGCCTGAAGGAGGGATTGATCTGAGGAGCTTTCAAAGGGACCCTTGAGCGAAGTCTTACAAGGTGTATACGATGATGGTTGCATTAAGTCTGCAAGCATACTACGATTCACTGAATTGTACACCTACCTGGGTCAAAGGCGAACTTTACAGTTTGTAAATTAGATCGCAATAAAGCTGTTAAAAAGGGGGCGTAGAGCTGGGTTAAACGTGCAAGGAGGGGAAGAACATCCTGGATTGGGAAAGCAAGGGCGAGCACTTGCAGGTGTGAAGCAGGTAGCGGGGGTCGGGGGACTGTGGTCCTCGGGGGTGGGGATGGCCAGGGTGTCAGGTAAAGGCCGGTGGATGGAGCATCCAGAGGTATTTAAGCAATAGCATCGCAGGAGCAACTCAATCTCCAGGTAAAGGCATGAATCCAGAGCATCAAGAACATTCTGGGAATTTTGACTGAAGGCCTCTTTGCCAAATCTCAGATGGGTTAGAAGCACGCAGTGAAGGAAGAACCCGGATGCCCAAGCATTAAGACGACAAAAATACACCCTAGAAGCCGCTTGGGCCGTCTCCCCGCCTGTAGGCAGGTGTCAGCTAAACTAACCGAGACGAGGGTCTGTTTCCCCTGGAAGTTTTACGGAGAGTAGGTTCCCAGTGGGGCAGGCGCTGGGCTAGGATGAAGCATCGTCCTAAGGCTCCGGGCAGGTCCAGGCGCTCGGGGACAGCCGCCCCCGGGAAGCAGAGCCGGCCTCGCTGCCCCGACCGGTCTGGGCTGTCTGGGGCCCTGGCACTGACACGAGGCCCCGGTTTCCTTAGTGACCCAGCCTGGAATGTCCAGAGGGGTGGCGTTCACTTACATGGCACCTGGTGATAGGGACCTCTGGGACAGTGGTGGTGACAGTTCCACGGAGCATGCGGGGGAGGGTTGGGAGGCAGCAGCTGCGCACACGCCGGGTACCTCTGAGGTTCGAACTGAGGGAACTCCCGGGACCTGAGCGGCCCGGGGAGGTCCTGGGGGTAACACACGGAGGTGAGGGGCAGGGGCCTCTCCAGCTGCCGGATGCCCAGCACGTCCTGGGGCTGGGAGTCATAGCCTGTGTCTACTGTGGGCGGGTCTGGGGCCGCTGGGCTCCTGCGGGGCCGGGGCCGCTGCACCGTGTCGTGGCTGCTGTGCCAGGCGCCGGCCGAGGCGCTGGGGCAACTGTGGTCTGAGTGGTCGGAGTCATGGCCAGTGTCAGGGGAGGCCGCTGAAAGCTGAGATCCTGGCCACTGATTCCATTTTTCCATAAATGAAAATTGCTGCCCGGGAGGGGAGGCTCCGACCCCAAAGGGCCGGTCTTTGCCCGGGGCCGGGTGTCTCCTCCAGAAGCTGTCTTCCGTCTCCTCCAGGATTTTAGTGCGCAGGCAGGTGACCTGCTGGGACACAGGCCGGAGGTGATTTGAAAGTTTCAGGGGTGGGTGGTCCTGAGAAAAGTCTCCTGCGGAGCAGTGAGGGCCCGGGGGCGCAGACGAGCCGTGGGGGGCCATGTCCCCTCGGTCTGGAGCAGGTGGCTCCGACTCCTCCTCCAGGGAATCGCCGGGGATCGGCTTCAGTGACTGGCTGGGGTATGGTTCGGATTCATCGACCTCCACGGGGACGCTTCGGTTCATTCTAGTTTCTGGAACAAGAGCAAACATGCCACAGCCTTAGAAGACAGATCATTTCTTGGAGTCTCTGCTTTATGACCTTAAGGGACCTCATTCAAGTGTGGTTTCAATTTAATGGCAGCGTGACACCAACGTGCTTCAAAGCCCCGGTCACGGTCACACAGGGTGGTTCACTTACTCTCCAGGCAAAGGCTCAAATGCTTATTAAGATATTTTTCTACGGAAGGAGACTCAAAAGATGTGAGCGACGGTCACGTGGTAGACGGCACGACGGGAGGACAGACGGAATCAACCGTTAGTATGCAGGGGGCGTCTGGGGGCGCATGGCTGAGCGGCTGCCCTTGGCCCAGGGCGGGACCCCGGGGTCCAGGGATCGAGTCCCCCATCGGGCTCCCTGCAGGGAGCCTGCTTCTCCCTCTGCCTGGGTCTCTGCCTCTCTCTCTGTGTCTCTCATGAATAAACAAATAAATAAAATCTTTAAAAAACAGCCAAGTATGGAAGAAAGAGACATTATCACGCGGGCTGCCTCGTGGGTGGGTGTAGATGCAGAAGTCGCATGTGGAGGAGGCTACACAAGACATCAGCATGTGGGTTGCCCTTGAGGATGGAGTGAAGGAGGGAGAGAGTTTTCACCTTTTAAACATCAACAGTTTTGCTGTATGGCTATTGCCTCATCACACACACACACACACACACACACACACACACACGACTTAAAAAAAATAGAAAAAAGAAAGCGTGAGTTAAAAAGCATTGAGAAAAGGTCATAGTGACATTTTCCACTTAACAACTGTGGATTGTTTGCGCGACCTCGTTCCCTGCGGCGCCGCAGTCAGGGTAGCCGGGACCCGCTGGTCTGCGGGGCTCCAGCCCGGCCCCTAGCCCGCAGGCCGGGGATACTGGTCTTACCTATAAAAATACAACTTTTAATCAACACGACAAACCCAGAGAGAGCATTGGCCGCCCCATCGGCTGGACGATGCCCCAGGACACACGGGCTCGTTCCACGTGGGCCTTGCTCGGGGTTTGCCTCAAAACCCGGAGCACACACGGGGGGTGCTGCGGGCAGGGGTGTAAATGCACATCCGCTGCACGTGGAGCTCCAACCACACGCTCACCGAGGGCCTGCTGGGCCTCTCATCCTGCCGTGCGCCCCTTACGGCTCTAAGAACTCCCCTTCCCTGGAGCCCCACACCCAACCCCATGGCACCCCGAGTGCACTGCCAAATCATCCTCAGTGCCCAGAGACCGGCACCCCCCACTGCCCCTCGGCTCCCGGCCCAGGAGCGACGCTAGCCCTTCTCTGACCCTCGCCCGGCCCCAAACCTGCCCACCTGCTGCCAGCCACCTTCGTGCTGCACTCTGGCACAAGAGGAAACCCCTTTAGCTTCTCATTCCTGGCTGGCCCTCCCTCCGTGCCTCAGGCTACCTGCCCCCCACCAACCTCCCTTCTAGGCAGCTGCTAGCCCCCGGCCTCTGCAAAAAAAAAAAAAAAAAAAGAGAGAGAGAGAGATTTCATCACCTCCGTGGATTAGACCTTGCAAAATTGAACAGGAATCTACCGCAAACACAAGTGTTTTCAGCAAATAGTTGAAACCATCCATGAATATTCTTGAACGCTTACTGCGGGTTTTCCTCTCTTTCCTCTTCGATAGCTATGGCAGTGGGAACGCCATCCAACACGCTCTTCAGCCGGCCAGGGACGGCAAGTCTTTGCTGAAGGCCTGGCCGAGGGTGGTGTGAGCTCCTGCGAGCACCCGTGCGGCCCCCCTGCGGGGGAGGGCAGGGGCTGAACCGCGCCCGCCCGTCAGCCAGCAGAACGGCTGCAGTGCGTCCGCCCTTTCTTGTCCTGTGATTCACTCCCCTCGGCCCCACACTTCGGGTGCCACTGTTTGCGTTGTCCCTGGGCTTTTAAAGGCCTTACGAGTATTCCCCTAAAAAGTGACAAAAGTCGCAAAGTCTCTTCTGGCCAGGGAGCCTGCAGGGGCTCAGAGGGAGCTATTGGAAAAGGTGACAGGTGGGGTCATCTCACAGAGCTGAACGGCTAAGGTCTACCTTACGGTGGGAATTCTACAGCTAAAACCGGGCTGAGGGGGAACAATCGGCCCCTCCGAAGGTGGGAAGGGCCATGCGGCAATGAACGGCCTCTAAGGAAAGCTCCGGGATTGGCAGTCCATAAAGATAAATCTGACCCTCGTGGGGTATACGTGTCACTATCAAATATTCAAACGGCACATGATTACTGAACCCTACTGTCTGTCCAGCTCGGGGCTGTGCATCCTCCTCCTGAGGCATGAGCCGAACGAAACCTTTTTTAAACAATAGGGGACACCTACAAGTGATGTGAAATTCAAGAGTACAAAAGGGTATACGGTGAATGGCAATCCAAAGTATTTCTAAAGACCTAAAAAGCATTATTCCTACCTCCATGTTGCTTGTGACCCAGATCAAGAGCAAAAACTAATACAGGAAATCAGAGACCCTACCTCAGGGCCTTTGCACTTGCTGTTCCTTCTTCCCTGAACACTCCTCCCCCCAACACATCTGCATGGCCTGCTGCCTTTATCCTTCAGACCTTTCTTTACTCAGCTGCGATCTTCTCTGACTGAGGTCGCCCTGGCCACCCTCCCTAAAATGTTTACATGCCCTTCTCACTCCCCGTCCTCCCTGCTTCACCATCCTCTCCAGCAATCACCACCATTCCACATATTACAAAATGCACATCATAAATACAGATATCTGACACATCCCTTATTTGTTTATTGTCTCATTCCTCCCCGCAGAACTTACATTTCACGAGGGTACGATTTTACTCTTGGGTTCATGGCTATAGTCTCGCCACCTAGAGCTGTACCTGGAGCATAAATAATAAATGATCGATGCCTGTTTTAAGGAGGGTACAGATCCCTGTAGCTGGAGGGATCACTGACGGTGAGGATGTCAGGCTCTTTGGCAGGGAGCAAGGAAGATTTGGTCGGCCACGTGCTCAGAGTTCTTGAAGTCGTAACACATGGAGGAGCCCTGGGTGGCTCAGTCATTGAGCATCCAGCTCTCGTTTTCTGCTCAGGTCATGAGCTTGAGCTCCATGCTTAGGATTCTCTCTCTCTCTCTCTCCCTTTCCTTCTGCTCCTCCTCCCTCACCCACTTCTCTTTCTCTCTCTCAAAAAAAAAATAGGGGTACCTGGCTGGCTCAGTTGGTTTGGTGTCTGCCTTCCACTCAGGTCATGACCCCAGGGTCCTGGGATCGAGCCCCGAGTCGGGCTCCCTGCTCAGCGGGGAGCCTGCTTCTCCTTCTCCCTCTGCCCCTCCCCCTGCTTGTGCTCACTCTCTTTCTCTCAAATAAATCTTTAAAAATATGTATATACTACATGGGAACCCTTCCCCCTTCCTTGCTTCACTTGTGTTCACTATGTGTCAGGCTCCAAGGTGAGTCTGGGCCATGCTGAAGAGGTCCCACCCATGGGCAGAGCTGACCACGACCCTCATTTTGCAGAATAAAGTTGATTCTACCACCCAGTGTAATACGAACATTTGCTATTTTGTTCCAGACGGGGAGCTGGTATGTTCATGTGTCTTGAGGGCTTCGCCCACAACAACAGAGGGTGGGCAGGCCTAGGGCCACCCCATGGGCTCCTCCCGGCCCCAGCCGCCCTACCAGAACTGGCACGACAAAGCCCGCTGCCCCCCGCCCCGCCGCGACGGTGTCACAGAGGACAACTACACACAGATGCCACGTCAGAGGGCCAGGGGCAGGTTAACGGGTGGTGTTGGAAACGGCAGCTTTGTTTTTGGTCTTTAATGTCAATATTGTAAGAAATACATTAAAAAAGAAAACCACTCCATATCTCATCACTCCTGGTGTTTCCATCTCCCCCTGTTTTACCCCAGGGCTTTCCCACGTGGTGAGCACACGTTACAGCCCTGGCCTGGGCTGCGCTCTGGCCCCTACGGGGGGCGACACTTGGAGGAAGCGGAAATCGCGGTTTCCTCCCAGGGCCCGAGAGGAGAAGGCTGTGCCGGGGGCTCAGCAGCCTCCAGCCCGGCTCAGGAAGCTTGGGGAAGGCAGGGGCTGGAGGCCGAGGAGACTCAACTCAAGGGAGTCCTGGCTCAGAAGCTCTTCTGGGGCTCACAGGACAGGTGCTCAGGCCCCCCGCCCGGAGATTCTGAGGTGGGCTCAGGGCTCCTGTGGATCTTAACCCTGCAGGTGAGCACAGGGTGTCAGCTCTTACCAAGGGGAGTGTAGCCTGTGCGCTGTGCAGGAACGGTCAGACTTGCTCAAGCTGACGACGCCCTCTGACCTGCTCCGTTCACACCCAAGGATCTCCTCCAGGGGCTACTTCACCCTGTGCGAGATGGAGAGGCTCGGAAGAGGGGCAATGCAGCCTCGTGTGCAACGGCAAAGGCCAGAAACAACCCACCTGCCCAGAAAGATTCTGCTTTTGTAAGACAGTGGTCCAGCCAAATGATGACTTCTCTGTGTCTTTAAAAAAAAAAAAAAAAAAAAAGGGATGTCTGGGTGGCTCAGCTGTTGAGCATCTGCCTTTGGCCCAGGGCGTGATCCTAGGGTCCCTGGATCGAGTCCCACATCAGGCTCCCTGCATGGAGCCCGCTTCTCCGTCTGTGTCTCTGCCTCTCTCTCTCTTTGTGTCTCTCATGAATAAATAAATAAAATCTTAAAAAAAAAAAAAAGACTGAGGGAATGCTGCATGAGCCAATGTGGATGCATCTCCAGGATTTATCCGTGGAGGTAGGAAAAATAAAGAGCAGACAACGTGCAGCGTTTGCTGCCCCTTGTATGGCCTGAGGTCGTGTGCGCCACATGGCGCCTCGTCTGAGACCTGGAATAGTGTCGCTCTGCAAAGGGAACCGCATGGCTGAGAATGGGGATGGGGGGGGAGGCTTGCTTTCTGGGGGCATTTTAGACCTTGTAGACCTACTTGAACAATGAAAAGGGAGAAGGAGGAGGAGGAGAAGAAGGAGAAGGAGAAAGAGAAGAAGGAGAAGGAGAAAGAGAAGAAGAAGAAGGAGGAGGAGGAGGAGGAGGTGGAGGAGGAGGAGGAGGAGGAGGAGGAGGAAGAAGAAGAAGAAGAAGAAGAAGAAGAAGAAGAAGAAGAAGAGAGAGGAGGAGGAGGAGGAGGAGAAAAGAAAAGGAATAGCTCCAGAAGAAGAAGGAGAAGAAGAAATAATCATAGCTCCAGAGTATGTCTGAGGTTCACGAAGATGAAGAACCAACGAGAAGGAAGTAGGCATTCCTGAAACCGCTCAAGGGAAAGAACGTGTCCCCTAAAACACAAAAGACCAGCGCGAGCCCGGGGTGGGGGTGGGGGTGGGGGGTTGGCACAGGCCGAGGGCGGAGGGCTGGTCCGGGGCGCACGGCTGGGCTGGGGCCCTTGTGCACGGGAGCCTGCTTCTCACTCGCTCGGAGTTGACCCGAGACACACTGACTTGCCTCCTCTTGAACCTCGTTGCCCCTCGGCCGGGAGCTGTGGTTCCAGCCCTTGGATTCTGACCACACCTGTCCCTGAATCTGCCGGGTTTTCTCTGTCCACGCCTCTGGTTTGGGGGCTTCCTTTCTGTCTCCCCCAGCCCGAAACCCTCCTCTTAGCAAGCCCACTCTACCTGCAGTGGCCTGATCTTGCAGATAGGACCTCATCCAGATGGCAGCAGCTCCCACTTCCGATGTGACCGTGCTCCCTGGGGTCCCCTTCACAGAACTTCCCCTCTCCTCCCCCCTTTCCTGCTCGCAGCTTCCACTCAATCCCCCTGAGTGCTCGTTTCTGTTCCCAGCAACCTTTTTCTCCCCCAGCGCATTCCGCCTTAAATTCTTCATTTCTCGAAACAGAGCCCGTGAAGTCTTCACGCACTAACTTTCTGATCTCACAGGCCTGCCAAAAAGCTTCTTCTCCTTCCATCCTCCCCGCCTCCTTTTCTGCACGTCCGTGACACCTCGCCCTGGCCCGTCTCTGTCGGGCACACACGGAGAGATCCAAGGTGACCGGCGGCCTCCGCTTTCCAGGCGGCCTTACCCTGGAGCCACACGGAGGCCGAGGATGTAGGACAACGTGCAGTATTCAAATGCACAGGCTCTGGATTCAAACTCCCTACGTTTTAGTTCTTTCTCTGCCGGCTCCGTGACTAGATGTGGGACCCGGAGAAAATTACTTCCCTGGGCCTCCGTTTTCTAACGCGTGAAATGGGAGAAATAACATTTGCTTTACAGGCATCTCGTGGGGATAAAAGAAGATGTACATAAAATGCTGAGTGCACGGGCCCCTGGAGGGCTCAGTCACTTGAGCATCCCACTCTTGGTCTCGGGACGCTCCAGTCATCTCAGGGTCATGAGATCAAGCCCCACACGGGCTCCTCACTTAGAGGGGAGTCTGCTTGAGATTCTCTCCCTCATCCCCTCCTCCCACCCATGCTTGCTCTATCTCTCAAAAATGAATAGATAAATCTTTTAAAAAATACTGACCATATCAGGCTCTCAAAAACCCAAACCCATCTTGTTATTATTATTTTCCTGAAGATCTTATTTATTTCTTTGAGAGAGAGAACATGAGCAGAGGGGAGGGATAGAGGGAGAGGGAGAAGCAGACTCCCCACCGAGCACTGAGCCCAACACAGGGCTCGACCCCAGGACCCCGGGATCATGACCTGAGTCAAAAGAAGATGCTTAACTGACTGAGCCACCCGGGCGGCCCATTGCTTTATTATTATTTTTACAAGTGACTCGGCTTTAGAACTTTCTTCTACACTATGTTCTAGACTATGATAGAATGTTAATGCTATCATATGAACCTAGTGAGTGGAGATTAAATCTTGTTAACTAACGTGTGTTTCTGGCACATTCAGTGCACATGGCCTCTTGTCTCTCATCTTTAAACAAGCTGGGCCACAGACTGGGTGTGTGCTATCACTCTCCCATCCCTATTTCACAGAGGTTTAGATACATTACGTAGCTTTCCAAAGTCACAGCGGAATCCTAGCTCTTTCCATTAAACCACATAGATCAGAGGCTTGGCAAACATTTTCTGTAAAGGTCCAGATAGTAAATAGTTCATGCCTTATGGACCACATATGGTCTCTGTCTCACACTCTGCTTTTTAAAATTTGTTTTCAAACATTTTAAAAATATAAAAACCATTCTTAGCGATATGCTGTAGTAAAAAAACAAACAAACAAAAAAAACAACAAAAAAAAACCACACCGGCCACATTTGGCCCAAGGGTTATAATTTACAAACCGCTGATATAGACTATACTGATCAATCAAAATAGAAAGAAACCTTCAAAAAAAAAAAAAAGAAAAGAAAAGAAAAAAAAAAAGAAAAAGAAAAAGAAAAAAGAAAAGAATCTTCCCCTGAGGGTGTCCCAGTGGCTCAGTCAGTTAAGTGTCTGGCCCTTGGCTCAGGTCATGATCGCAGGATCACAGGATCGAGCCCTGCATGAGGCTCAGCACTAGACATGGAGCCTGCTCATGATTCTCTCCCTCGCCCGCCTGCCGCCCACTTGCACGTTTTCTCTCTCAAAAAGAAACCTTCCCCTTCATTAGTAATAATTGTTAATATTTACTGAGTGTTTATAATGTGTCAAATATTGTTCCAAGTACTTTTCACGTATGATTTCCTCCTCGCAGCTACTTTATTTGGTAGGTACTGTTGGCAATCTCCTTTTACAGATGGGGAAACTGAGACCCACGGAGGTTAAAAGCAACTTTTACTGATCCCATGGTCAGTAAGTAGCATAGACTGGATTCAAATCCAAGCAGAGCACCAGAACCTGTGCACTTAACAATTGGTTGGTTGGTTGGGAATCCTGACTGATGCAGCTATTTGAAGGGAAGAGGAAGGAAGGGGATTAGGGGAGCTGAGTAACCCCTGGAAGCTTCTGGAATGAATATGTTTCTGAACCATTCACCTTGAAGCTAAGGAGGCATGGAGAAGGGCCACCCGTGTTTTATAAAGGATTACCAGGCGGGAAACCTGCGGTGGCTTTCCTTCATGCCGTTACAATAGAGGACACGGGTGAGACTGCAGAGGCATCTTGATTTGAGAAAAGCAGTTGATTGGATCTCATTAAATTTTAATCATAAACCGAATTCAAAATAAATTGAAAACTGGTTGACAGAGCACAAACAAAGGGTGATGATAAATGGTGATGCATCTAGAGAGGGGATATCTTCCAGGGGACGCCTCTGAGGCAAGGACGGATGGGATTTAATGAAGGTGTTATGTCCCTGGAAGAAGACAAATAGCATAGCAAGAAACAGAGGAAGGGCAGGAGTGAGCAGCCTGAGTAATTAATAAACCACATTACCAGCTCCTAAACAATCAAGGCTCGCTGTTCACCAACTGCCTGGATTTTTTTTTTTTTTTAAAGGATTCTTTGGGTCAACAATAGGGTTAAAGAGTCACACAACACGAATGTTTCAGGTGGACACAATAAATAAATATATAAATTTACAGCTAGCAGATCCAATTTGGATCAGATACTTTCAGTCACTGATTCTCAAGGTCTTACTTCATTCCTCGGGGAGTATTAAAAAAAAAAAAGTCTGAAAGTCATGTATTAAAAAAAAATCTTTAAACTCATTAATGTCCTTTGTTTACTGCCCAAATGCATGCAAACTTTCACAATGTCAGTTTGGTCAGTGGAAGCTGGTTTGGAGTGAACTGTTTGGCTCCCGTTCAAATTCCAGTGAGTAAATACTTCCAAGTTTACTTGCAGAATTTCCCAGACAGAGAAGCTCTTCCATGTGGTTTGCCAGAGGACTGGAAGCAGCGGTGAGCCCAGGAGACAAGGGGGCATTTACTGGCCCTTGTTGGCCCCCCGCACGGTACGGCTCCCACCAGGCTCCAGGCAGCACGGCGTGACCTGACCTGATTCCAGGTCGCCCTGGAGCTCCTCTGAGCTGCCCAACAAGGAGACCGCGGACTGATGGGAACGGACGGATTCCGCTGGTGGTAAACGTTCGGAGAACCACCTCAAACCAGCCCAGGGCTTTGTTCCTTTGGTTTCAGATAAGGTTTCTCTAAGCGCGTATCTGTGATCCCGAACTTCAGTCCAAGCCCCAGCGTGAAGGACAAGGGGGCAGAAAGGGCAAGAAGAAGGGACAGTAGGCAAGACAGGAGCATGGAAAAGGAGAGACACGAGAAAGTGGGGACGCCTTGAAGGCCACTGTAAAAACCGGGCCCTGTGTTGGTGCAGGAGGGAGATTTATTTCCGTTGTGATTGTGAAGGATCACTGGCTGTGAGAAGGGGCAGCTGCAAGGGGCGGGAAAGAATGAGCACAGGTGAGCGCCAAAGGTGTTGGAGGTCAGCCGGTGGGCCTCGCGTGGGCCTCGCGGGTCTAGACAGCCGCCCAGGGGAGGAAGACACATCAGGCAGGGCAGGGAGGCCCTGTGACCCTGGGAGGGGAAGAAGGAAAAACGCTGGAACCCCAGAGGGCAGGGAAACAATGAGGCTGAGAAGAGCCAAGTTTCCCCCATCTTGGGGGGGCAGAGGGGGTGCTGGCAAGATCCTGGGGTGGGGGGGAAGGATAGGGGGCACGCGGGCTGGGGGCGCCCGGCCATTCCCTCACCCCCGAATGGCTCCCCTGCCTCATCAGAGGAGCCCAGCCAAACTGGCACAACTCTAGGGGGGTCACTCAGGTGACGAAAGGCCCCCCCACGTCAGCCAGCTTACAACTCACAGCCCCCCAAGAAGGCCTCCATCCCTGAGGCCCGTAGAGGCCTGCTCGTGACAAGACGTGAAGATTTTGGGGCAGGGGGGTGAGAAGGGACAGCTGGGGTTTCATGAACTAAAAATATCTCGGTGGAGGCACTGAGAAGAAACCGGAGAGGCCCAGGGGGAGAGCTGCTGGATTCCAGGCCTCAGACGCTTTCTCACGGAGGGGCGGAGGGGCGGAGGGCGGAGGGGCGGATGGCAGGGTTGTTTTGATAAGGAAATGTGATCAAACATGAGGGGTCATTTCATTGGATCTGAAAGGAATTTAAAGTTTAATGTGCCTCATCTGGCTCATCTGTGTCCCCCCATCACCACCCCCTCCCCCAGCCAGCAACCGCCTGCGATCCTTACACGGTTTTTACGGGCTAATCTGAAATTGCCTGCCCTAGAAAAATGGTTGAATTCAGGTGTTTCTGAGCTTTCGATTCTGCGCCGTGTAAAACAGATTTCATTTAGACAAATTACCCACATAATCCATCTTTTCTGAATGCCTGTTAGAGAACAGCTGCAAAGAGGACTGCCTTCTCCTCCTGTTTTCAGAGCATTTGAAAGTCACTGGCTCCTTAATCCTGGGAGAAGCAGGCTCAAACACTGTCTTTGCACCCTCCAAGCGTGAGTATCCTCCAGTTAGGGATCTTCTTCCCAACCCTCCCCCCTACACGTGGGGTCCTTGCCCTGACTTCACTCCTAGTCAGCCCACCCCGCGGCCCACCCCACAGCCCACCCCGCACCGGAGGAGCAGGGAGCAGTCCCGGCACCACTTGGAGCTGCAACACCAGATTAGGAATGACAGTGGGTGGTCTTTCTGGGTGAAAGCGAGGCTGGCCCCGCAGCAGCGAGCCAGCCGAGCCTCGGCTCCGATAATGGGGCTGCGTTATTTGAAAATACTTATTTGAAAATACAATCGGCAACTCGTCGCAGTTGAAGCATCTTGACATTTCTGTCCTCTCATCCCGGGGGCGGGGGCGAGGGAGGGAGAGAAAGCCATCTGAGAACATGACAGTGACTGTACCAGGGCCTTTCCAACAAACCGGTTAAGCAATGCTTAATGCCCTGAGTCAGCCCGACCCAGTCGCCAGGGCCTGTCTGTATAGACAAATACAGAACTGCCCCAAAGAAATAACAATAAAGTAGTGGTTTGGAAAAGGTTGAGGCGCCTGTGTCTGTCATCTGATGTGTCGGATCCCGGTCATCACCCTTACATGGTATCAGGGTGGGCTTTGCGGCTTCCTTTCACCTCCCATTAAAGTTCCCCCACCCTCCCCCAGTGATTGTTCTCGCCCACGCCCACGAGTGGTTTTCAGCTCCAGCTAAGTGAGGATTGCAGCCTTCTGGAGACAGGCCGGCCTGCCAGTCCTCCCGCCTGCCTGGACTCTGCGGGCAAGTGCACAGGACGGTTTTTCCTGGGGAACTCAACTGGGACATGAACTAATCCAAGAAACCCCCTGTTTTATTGTAGCAAGAGCCAATAAACACGCCTGGATTCCGGGCAGCCGTCACGCAGAGCCACGTGGCCGCCCAGCCACCCCGGGTCTTTGGCCCTGACTGTGCTTTTTACCTTGTGCCTTGGGAGCAGGTGAGTGAAATAGAAATCAAAGCAGCTTACGTTGCTGCGAGGAAAGAGCTTGGGCACCTATGAAGCGTTTGATCCTATACTGGGTGCGAGGGGTGTGGAGGAGGATTAAGAAGCAACAATCCTGTTCCTCAAGGAACTAACCATGTAGTAGTAGCAGGCGGTAAAATTAATATATTTGAATAGTCAGTAAACAAAACAAGTCTTCCAAGACCACCCATTACGGCTCCCCCTCTGTGACTCTGACTCCTGCTTTATTTTTGTTAGAGGGAATTCAGACAAAATCATGTTAGTCCACCCCCACACACATTTTATTGTTGACAAAATCCAGGCCTAGGGAAACCAAAGTGAACTAAGTCACAGAGCCAGTGAGGAGTGGAGTGAGGACTTGAAACCAAGTTCCCTGTCCTCTTTTTGAGATATTTATTTAATAGGAAAATTAATATTTTTCCCCCTCATCCCTTAAAAAGATTTCCCCTATTCTAGGGACGCCTGGGTGGCTCAGTGGTTGAGCGTCTGCCTTGGGCTCAGGCCGTGATGGGGGGGAGGGGCTCCTGGGATCAAGTCCCCCACCTCTCGGGGTCCCCGCAGGGAGCCTGCTTCTCCCTCTGCCTGTGTCTCTGCATCTCTGTGTCTCTGATGAATAAATAAATAAAATCTTTTTTAAAAATCCCCCTATTCTAAGAGATCGTTTTGGACTTGGAAGTCACCCAAAGCTTGATTAGCTGCTGAGATCAAGAACTAGCATTTCTCCCCAGGGTTTTCCTTGCCAGTAAACGTCCGGGCTGCTTGGTGGGGGGCCGGGGGGGGGGGCGGGCAGCCGGCAGGGAGCTGGCCTGAGCTTCCCCGCCCGGGACACGGGGTCCAACACTTCCCTGCAGGAAACGAGGTTCCAGAAAACTGAGAGTTTTCCTTCCATCTTTGCCACTGACGTGTCCTGGGGCTGGAGGCCAACGACTTAAGTTTTGCCGGGCCGGGCTCCCTCCTGGGGACGTGGGGCTGGATCCTCCCCGGGGCTCACGGGGACACTGAGGCCTGCCCCGGCCGGCTCCCCGGTGGCTCCCAGGTGGCTCCCAGGTGGTTCCCAGGTGGCTCCCAGGCAGCACAGCCGGGGACACCGACCCCTCCTCCCAGAGTCCCTCTCGGCCCCTGCCGGCCCCAAACCCCAGACACCAGCACGGTCTCCTCTGGCCTGGACCGCGGCCCAGGGCGGGCAAGTTCAAGGTGGGGGGGGGCAGGTGGGGGGAGCAAAGGAGGACACAGGGTGTGGGGAGAGGGTCAGCGGCCAGGAAGCAAGGCGAGGCCGGCGACAGCTCTGACGGCTTACCTTGGCGCCCCCGGGGACAGACGGACGACAGAGGGCCGGGGTGGTCCGCTCCCTCCTTCCCGGGCTCCACCTGGGCGGCTCCCGCCTCCCGCTCCCTCCCGGCCAGGTACGCGGCCGAGCAGGCTCCGCGGCAGGAAGGGGAAGTTGTATGCAAATTTCTAGAGAGCTCGGAAGCCTCGGCTGAAAAATCTCCCTGCGGGCAGTGAGTGAATCAACAGCCGAGAAGTCACTTATTTCTTGAAACAGAAACCTCCTTCATTCCCTAGAAAAGGCCCCGGACTGGCCAATTAGGGTGCATTTGTGCTCCCACCACCCAGCTAAGTAACCGTGGAGGAGTGTCTACACGGCCCGCACGCCGGGGCCCTCGCCCCAGCCGGGAGGGGGCCTGGGAGGACGGGGTGGGGTGAACTTGGAGGTTAAGGAGGTGGAGGCTGGGGGCAGGTAACCGGGTGCCCTGCGAGGCCAGGGCTGCTCACCACTGACCTCTGCCTGGGCTCGCCATGCCCCCCCCCCCAGCCTGCACACACGCGGGCACACGCGCCCTGCCGTCAACAGGCCTGAAAAGGTGACACCTTCTAAGAAAACACACCTGCACGAATATGCGCACTGTCCTCCTCTGGCTGTGTTGTTCACGACCTCTCACCTTTATTTCTTCTCTTTCCTGCTCCTTGTTCAACCTGCAGAAATGAAGGTCAAAGGGGATGCTGGAGACGGGATGACCGGAGCAGCCAAGTGTGATGGGAGCTGTGGCCACCAGGGCTCCGGAGTCACAAGGATGTGGCCGGGCCCTCCAGCCAGGTGCCTGGGCAGGGACTGCGTGCTTCTGGGGCTGGCCCTGCCTGCCCGTGGGAGAGGCCCAAGGGTCAGCCCGGGCAGCTGGCCGGCTCTCCACCCTCGTGCAGGGGACAGACCCTACAGCACCCCCTTCCAGACTGCCGGCTTCTGCTCGGGTAGGTCCTGTGCAGTGGGCTGCTCTTCATTCTGTGAGCAGAGGAAACACGGCTGGTTTTTAAAATAACATAACAGGCTGTATATATATATATATATGTATAAATATTAATGTTACATATATACATATATATTCTTACAATGGCATATTATGCAGCTGTGAAAAATCATAAGTACGTATGCATGTGTTTCTACATTCTAACACGGAAAAGTGGCTCTGGGATATTAGTTATTGAGAAACGTGATCTCATTTTTGCCAATATATATGCCACATACACATGTCCATGTACTTACATACGTAGATTGGTGTTTGTTCTCTGCTGCTGAGGACCTGACACAGTGCCCAGAAGATAGTAAGCAATCATTCTGAATCTGTCAAATGAATAAATCATAAATGTCTGGAAAAATGCATGCAAACTGTTAAGCGGTTGTCACCTCTAGGGACTGAGATTGAGGGGAATGCATGAGAATGGAGGACTTTTATACTATTTACACCTATGGGCTGTTTGAGTCTTTTTTTTCTGCAAGCATATTTCTTAAAAAATAATATTTATTACTTTGGCCTTGAACTTCATGCCTCAAAATTATTATGACGATAATCTTTTTTAGCTTAGGGAAAAATAGTATACTCTGTTGCAGCAGCTGGCACCAGGATACTTGGAGAACAGAGAAGAAAAGAATGTCAAGGGGAGGAAACAAGGAGAGCCAAGGAAAGGGGCGGGGTGAAAATCATTTTCATTTCTCTTAGATCCCTTCAATGCACTGGGAAAAGCCCGGAAGATGCTTCTGTCCAGTGTTAACCTTTGGAATACTACCCGTCCAGGAAGGATAGGGAGAATTTTTTTTTCCCTATTTCTCCTACCGTTTCCCCAGATGCGAGGCCTGAGGGGCCCTGTGGGAAGATAACCAAGAGCTGATGTGGGTGCTCTTAATTGCTGTTAGCTGGGCCTTCTGGGCCTTCCTCGGTTTATCCTGAACAGAAAGGCCTGCACTTGGAGGAATGGGTTAATGGTTCCTCCCTCGGGCCTCTGCTGCGGCCCTCACTGAAAAGCAGCCTAAGCTGTAAACTGTTCAGAGACGGTGTTTGAACAGGAGAAAGTCCTGTCTGGGGGCATCTGGCTCCGTGGTGGAGCATCTGCCTCCGTGGTGGAGCATCTGCCTTTGGCTCAGGGGGTGATCCCGGGGTTCTGGATTCGAGTCCCACATGGGGCTTGCCCCCTGCCCCCACAGGGAGTCTGCTTCTCCCTCTGCCTGTGTCTCTGCTTCTCTCTCTGACTCATAAATAGATGAATAAAATCTTAAAAAAATGAAAAGGAAAAAAAAAGTCCTGCCTGCATGTGCCGGAGCCAGTTACAGTGAAATTTGGGTGCTGGAGAAGTGTCAGGGAGTCTGGGAAAGGGCACCTGTGTCCCCCAGGAGTCCCCACTGGTGTTTTCAGACTAACACCCACACCCTTTAGCTGCCGTCACAGGAGAGGGATGCTTCACTGAGGACCTACCTGCACTCCCTGTCAGCACATTTAATCCTCCGGCGGTCCTGAGAAAGGCATTTACTGTCATTCCCACTTTGCCTTTGAGGACTCCAAGGCTCAGAGACATGGAGTAACTTCTCCATGTTTCCACTGCTAGTCTATGGAAGAGGATTCCAGAACCGTCTCACTTCAGGGTGGATGTTCCTTCTTGTCCCTTCTTGCCCGTGTTGTGGTCCATCCTTCCTACAGGCTCGGGTGAGCACAGGTGACTTGCTTCCTTTGCACAACTCTTGACAACGCTCAAGAAGGGAAAAATGCAAAAAAAAAAAAAAAGGAAAAAGGTGTAGACAAGAGGGTGGCGCTGAGACTGCCAGTTGATGGCGCCGTGTGTGTGTGTGTGTGTGTGTGTGTGTGTGTGTGTGTGTGTGTGTCTACGGTGCTGGCTGCTGGGTACCTAGTAGGTAGGGTGGCCAAGGTGTGGGGCAGCCCTCTTTCCCAGTTAAACATCTAGGAGGGGAGGATTTGTGTTTGCCAGCTTCTAGAGTTGCTCAGGATTCTTGCAAAAGGCATAATTAGATGCAAGTCAGCTCTCCCCACCTCCATAAACAAGACAAAATACAGCCATTTGGACCTGGTGTTCAGAAACTCTCTGTATTAATCCCTGAAAAGAAAGGAAAACGGAAAAGACTCATTCCTTGGACGAGCCTTGATTTTCCATTTTTAAATGGTACCATTTCAAATGCTGAAAGGGTGGAGTGAAACTGTGGCACACTGCGAGGACGCTCCCGGGGGATGGCCCTTGTGCAGAGGGTGTCTGGTGCTCACGTGCTGCTGGCTAACAACTGTGCAGCATGGGCACAGGACGATGGCAGGATGATGGGAAACACCCAGGCTCCCAGGGGCTAGTCCTGCTACTCTGGGTATTCCAGTGCCCAAACCTTTAGTGGCAGCTTGCCTTATTCCAGACATACACTAGGGCGTGCAAACTGAAAGATTCTCAACTTGTTCTTCTATTTTTTTTTAAGATTTTATTTATTTTTTCATGAGAGACACAGAGAGAGAGAAAAAGAGAGGCAGAGACACAGGCAGAGGGAGAAGCAGGCTCCATGCAGGGAGCCCGACGTGGGACTCGATCCTGGGACCCCAGGATCACACCCTGAAGGTAGATGCTCAACCACTGAGCCACCCAGGGATCCCCTCAACATGTTCCTGTGTGCCTTTCAGAAGCAATAACTGTATAAGTTGCATTTAATAATTAGGATGGTTACCACAAGGAGGAAGAGGAGGAGGAGAGAGATTGAGTGTTGGCAAGGATGTGGAGAAGAGGGGACCCTCGTGCACGGTCGGTGGGAATGTTAAGTGGGACAGCCACGGTGGAAAACAATATGATGGCTCCTCAGGAAAGTAAAAACACAGTCGCCACATGATCTAGCCAGTCTACTTCTGGGTGCACACCCCAAAAGAATTGAAAACAGGATCTCAAAGAGATATTTGTATATCCATGTCCCTAGCAGGATCATTCACAATGACCAGGAGGTGGAAACAGCACAACCGTCCATTAGTGGATGAGTCGATAAGCAAAGTGTGATAAATCCATATAATGGAATACTATTCAGCCTTAAAAAAGGAAGGAAACTCTGACACGTGCTGCGACACGGCTAGCCCTGGAAGATTGTACGGTGAGTGACGTACGCCAGTCCTAAGAGGACAAATACTCTGTAATTCCATTTACACAAGCTACCAAGGGGACGGGAATTAGGATGGTGGTCGCCAGGGGCTGAGCAGGTGGGGAGCAGGGAGTCACCGTTTCACGCACAGACTCGCGGTGTTGCAAGATGGAAAGAGTCTTAGAGATGGATGGTGGGGACGGTCGCACAGAGGCCTGGGTGCACTGAATGCCACCGGACTGCTCCCTGGAGAATGGTTAAGATGGGAAGTGGTGTCTTCCGTGTATTTCACCTCAGTAAAATACAAAATGAAATAAATAAAAGTCCCCAAAGCAGTTGTGCACACAACGGGTTTTATTAACCTCGTTTAACGGGCCTGGAAATGAAGGTGCAGAGCAGCTAAGCGGCTGCCACGGCCCAGGGCCCCTTGAAGGAGGCTGCGCCGCTGCCCCACGAGCCGCCCGCGACCCGCAGGCCCAGGCCGCGGAATGTGCTGGAGCCCAGGGACTCCGCTCCTCTCCTGCCCTCTGCTTTCTCTAGACCACCCTTCTTCCAACGCTGCTTCTCCTAGTATCTTATTCTCTCCGCTGCCTTCCCCTCATCAAAAGGTGCTCGCAGGAAGAAAGCCCCCGAGCCGCCTTCACACCTGAGTCGCGGGTGGGAATTCAGACCAGCGTCCGCCTGGCCGAGGGGGACTCGCATTCTAAGCCTCGTCCCCCTCTCCCAATGAAAGCCTTTGCTCCGTGTTAAAGGGGGGGGGGGCTCGGGCGCCAGCGGGGGAGGACGTGCAGGGTGGCGGCGGCCGGGCCACCCTGACCCAGAGGAACGCGCTACGGGGTGCAAACGTTAGGCACCCGGGGGGCGGGCAGCCCTGCTTCAGGGCCACACGGATCTCCCAGGCCCCCGAGGGTGCGGATGCTGCTTGGTGACGGTCCCCGCCTTCCAGCGACTCGGCGGCCAGGCCCGGCTCGGGGCAGCATCTCCGGGACAGCTCTCCAGGCCTGCCCGCTCCTCGCCGCCGCCCGCAGTCTAAAGCAGCCGCCGCAGCGCCTGGAGGGCCCGGCCCGGGGTCTGAGCCATCATTCCTTTGGGGTCAGGAATGCGCTCGCGCACGTCCTGTAGACTCGACGGCAAATCCTGTGGATGCAAGAGTCTGTCTTCCGGGTGCTCACTCCCCGACCCTGGGAATACCCAGTTTCCACCTCCAGTCCCGGCTCTGAGTCCGGCCTCCTCGGATTCGGGTCCCTGCTCCGCCGCCGGCCGGTTGTGCGACCTTCGGGAAGTTTCTTAACTTCTTTGTACCTTGGTTTCTTCATCTCTGGGATGGGACTAGTGGGGCATCTCTTTCGCAGGAATCGGGGCTCCAAATAGAGAAGTTCTGGCTGCTGACTTTGCATGAAGAACACACTGGGGTTGTTTTTGCTCCAGGGCGTGGAAGGCGCCTCGGTGAGGGCGGACCAAGGGTGGATTTCTAGCCCGACGTGCCTGCCCAGCCGGGCACACATGACACAAGCGGACCCTGCAGCCCGGGGCGGGGGGGGCGGGTTCTCACGAGGACGAGGTGGAATCATCTGTGCGGCGGTGTCTGGCATCGCGCTCAGGAGATAGTCGCTGCTGTCATCATCATAAACGTGAACCACCGAATACACGCGTGACTCAGAGTCAGTTACGAGTCAGCCCCCTAAGGGGCAAGACTACAACATAGGAGAGAAAACAAAAGTCACGTGCGGCAGGCCGAGGTACCTTGATAGTAACCGTTAAACAAGGGAGCATGCGTGTCAGAGAACATACTACGGATCACAGCCTCCAGCCACACGTGAGGACCGAGGCGGAGAAAAACCAAAGGTCACCCCACGTACCTGGTGAGGGCTTTTGTCTGCGCTGCTCTGCACCCTGTTCCGGGCACAGACTAACCACTTGACCTCTAGGCCCCTGAAAGCCGAGTTGTCTTGTCTCTTAGAGAGCTTAGAGCTTGCTGCCTTGGTGACACACCTTCCTGGCAGAGAGAGAGAGAGAGAGAGAGAGAGAGAGAGAGAGAGAGAGAGAGAAATATGGATTCTTTTCATTTAAAAGCTCTTCCCTTTCAGCCTTGCCTACTTGGCAGGACGCATTAGAGAAGTAAGAGTGAACAGCGGCAGTGATGCTATCTACAAGAAAGATGTTCTTAGATTTACATCTTAAGAACCATAAGGTCAGGAAATTGTGTGTGTGTGTCTGTGTGTGTGTGTGTGTGTGACAGAGAGACAGATTTCATTAGCAGATTAAGCCAAAACACAAAAGAAACCAAAACCCTGCAAGCCCTTTTTTCCTATGATCTAGTCTCTCCTTACGAGCTCCCTTCCCACTCAAGAGTCAGGGGAAAGCCTCATGCTTCCAGTCTGAGTAATTCAGACTCAGTTCACTCTCTTCTTGGCAATTATTCAGTCTCTTGGCATTTCTCCCTCTTTGCCTTCAAGATGGGGTCTGGAGGTCGAGGAGAGCCCGCGTGTCTTCGTGGTAGTGGAGCAGGGCCTCAGGCCCCGCGTTGGGCTTTCCTGTTCTCTGTGCAAATAGTCTGTCTCGCTGAGCCCCTTGCTTTCATCTGAAGATGATGGAGATGCATGACAAGCAAGTCCCCCCTGAATGCTCCCTTTGGCTTTCCTGGAAGGGTAGGCTGACCTGTTCCTCCCCTTCTGGAGGACGCTTTCTCAAGGAAATAGACCCGATTTCAGCTCAACCCAATTTGGGCTGTTGATGTTTGCAGCAGCGCCGGAGAGTGAACCTCAATCTCTTCTTCTGCCGCAGTACTAGAACCTTCATTTGGGCAAATGGCTGCTCAGAATGAAGACTATGCTGCCCAGCCTTCCCGGCAGATCGGTGTGGCCGTGGGGACTAAGTTCTGACCCGCAAGGTATGACGGCGTCATGCCCTTCAAGGGAAGAGGCATGCTTTCCTCTTCTTTCTCCTTATCATTGGCTAGGCCATGGATTTAGCTGTGGGTGTAAGCTTTGGGGGACCATGTGGTTGACAGTAACATCCCACGAATGGGAGAGCAGCAAGATGGAAGTAGTCTGGGTCTCTGGTGGTGCCAGAACCTTATATTCTGGGTATGAAATAGTGTAGGACTCATATCTGACTTTGATTTGCCTTATTGGGATCTTTCTGATTTTCTCAACCCCTCATCCCCTCCAACAGCCTCAGGTAGGAGAACGAATTTCCTTGAGCATTGTGGGCATTTCCATGATTAATAGTCTCAAGAGGATCCCGGGGTGGCTCAGCGGTTTAGTGCCTGTGTTTGGCCCAGGGCAACCCCGGGGTCCTGGGATCGAGTCCCACATCAGGCTCCCTGCATGGAGCCTGATTCTCTCTCTGCCTCCTCTCTCTCTCTCTCTCTGGAATAAATAAATAAAAGCTTTAAAAAAGAAAAGAAAATCTTTTAAAAAAATAAGTAAAAGAACTATTACCTGACATTTGGGTGAGTGGGCGGAAGGCTGGTGTTAGTAACACCTGGGAAGGAGGTGATGTTTGTCTTCAATCCACCCTCCCCCCTTTTTTTTTAAGATTTTTTAAGAGCAGGGAATGGAAGGAAGCCTAGGCCCCTTGCCCAAGGCCACCAGGCTAGGAGCGGCGGGGCTGGGATTTTAATTCTCGCAGCCCACCTCCAGCCTCTGAGCCCTTCGCGGCAAGTCCCCCAGACTTGAGAAATCATCCTTTAACAAATACAATGACGTAAGTCTGTCTCCCACACCCCGCGGGAAGCCCAGCGCCTCCCCAACATTTCCAAGGCTTCCTGGGCAGTCGGGCCGAGTTCTGTTCTCCTGCTTCTTCCCACGTCGGTTCCTCCGAGTCCCTGCCAGCGTCTGCTGGCCTCTCTCCCTGGCCCTCGCCCGGTCACGGGTGCTGTCTGTCTCCCGTGCACCCGAGGCGCACCTAAGCCCCAAACTGGTGGGTGAAAGCTGCGCCTAGGGACCGGGGAGGTCTGGTGGCGGGCGGAGGGTTGCCACACCATCGCGGAGCTCGGCAAACAGCTGCAGAGTCCAATGGGGCCCGACGGCTGCAGGCCCAGCCCGCTCTCACCCCCTCCCATGCTCCTCCTAACGCCAGCTGCTCCCGGGGGGCCTCACGAGTGGACACCGTGGCCGGGTTTAAACTCCGTACCACCCCCTTGGAGAAGAGGCCTGCCCGGGATCAGGCGAGTCTACGGCCTCGGAGGAGGGGAGAGGCTGGGGGCAGCCCCACCCCGGTGGCCCCAAGCCCGTGCTGGCTGCGCAGGTGCCCGAGAGCCAAGTCGTGCCTCCCAGACTGTGCCCCGCAAGCTCGTCCTCGCAGCCTGACATCAGCCGCGGCGTGGTGGAAGCACACGCACAAGGACTGGCACTTCCAACTTTCAAACTTTGTAAGTCAGGTTTTGTTTGTGGGTTTTTTTTTTTTTTTCTGGAAAGCCTGTGTATCAGTACACCACTGGCTTTGGACACGTCACCCCAGCACAGGGGACGCAGCTGGCGCCGAAGCCTCTACAGCAGTGGTTCTCAGGTTTTGCTACAAATGAGAATCACCCGAGAGCTCTGGTACTGGGCTGCCAAAACTTTAAAAAGTTTCCTAGGGGGATCCCAGCGGTTGAGCGCCTGCCTTCGGCCCAGGGTGTGATCCTGGGGTCCCGGGATAGGGCCCCACATTGGGCTCCCTGCAGGGAGCCTGCTCTCCCTCTGCCTGTGTCTCTGCCTCTCTTTCTCTCTGTGTCTCTCATGAATAAATAAATAAAATTTTAAAAAAGAAAAAAATGCATTAAAAAAAAAAACAGTTTCCTAGGTAATTGCAACATTACGGCCGAAGTTGCAGACCGGGACTCCAAGGCACCTCTTGTCAAAATCGAGTGGACGTGTAAGTTGCCTGGCGCTGTTTTAAGCGACAGGTTCTGGTTCAGTCCGCGCTGAGGCCGGGGCCCCTGACTCCTGACAAGCTCCCCGGAGCTACTGATGCTGCTCCCGAGTGGACCACAGTTTGAGCAGCAGGGATCGGAAGCACCGGGCCCCAGGGCGGGACTGCGATGCTGAGGACACCGGCTTGGCCTGCCATGGAGAACTTCTCTCTGCAGTGACCTTTCTCCGTAAGCTGTGACCTTAGCCATTTTTTGGAGCCTATTCTGACCCCTTTCAACATATTGTGGGTAATGGGGTCACAGTCTCCCTTGGTGCCTGGGGGAAATCCCCAAATTCCTGCCATTTCGTTATGTGGGTCACTTCAGCTCTCCTTCCAGACTCTGCTTGGGGGGGGGGGCTCACCTTTTAGAACCAACAAGAGTTTTCCTGAACGAACCAAGCCACTTTCTTTCTGCTCCCCCTGCCCACCCCCCTACGCCTCTAGATATTTAGACACACACGCAGTGATGTATTGTCTGTCTCAGTTGTCTTCCTTTTCCGTTACGTGGGCAAAGACCGAGACCCAGCGCAGGTCCTGATGTGGGTGTGCGTGACCCGCACTGAGTGGAGGATGCAGGGTGAGGACGTGCAGGGGGGCCAGGCGAGGAGGTTAATCCCTGGGGCACACAGGCTGTTAGCCCCAGGCCCTTGGCGATGCAGGACTCGTGTCAGAACTGAAATAATAGTGAAAGTCTCTCATAGTTTGTTCTGTGAAAGTTGAACTCAAGGGGCGCCTGGGGGGCTCAGCCGGTTAAGCGTCTGCCTTCGGCTCAAGTCATGATCCCAAGGTCCTGGGATCGAGTCCCGCATCGGGCTCCCTGCTTCTCCCTCCCCCTCTGCCTGCCGCTCTGCCTGCTTGGGCGCTCTCTCTGTCAAATAAATAAATAAAATCTTAAAAAAAATTTAACTCAAGATTAATAAAACCACACCTGATTCTTCCTACAGAGTGTGGGTTCAGTCGCTGCCAACAAACCTTTTGTTGCCTCAAGTTTTTATTCAAGAAACCTCCCCTGCGCTGGCTCTCTGGACAGGGGGGCCCTATGTGCCTCCGAGCCAACGTTCTGATACCCACGGACGGTCCTTTACGCCGTCCTGTCCTGTCACGGGGCAGGGAGGGCTCTAACTGAGCGAGTTCACATTTCAAGGCCAGTCCCGAGACCCACTTGTTTGGGGCTGTTCCTCGTAGAGATGGGAAGTGAGACCTCATCTAGGCTGCCCAGGCTCCCCGGCTCCCTGAAACCCACAGAGTTCTGTTTAACGGGCTGCGCATTTTGATTAAACTTGCCACAGAGAGAGTGAGCCTCGGTTTCCGGCCTGCATGGAACATTCCCTGAGCAGGACTTCTCTTGCTCTGACACCGGGGCTTTACCTAGGGTGGCTCTGGTTTTCCTGCTCAGAGGCACAGCCTCAGTTTAGCCTGGAAAGCCCCAAGTCTTGCACGGTCTGCAACTGCCTATCCCTCCAATATCCACTCCAGGTCGTTACACCCCCGCCTCATCCTCATCCCTGGTGGGGTTTCTGGAGCCCGCAGCCACCTGGCACTCTGATTTCCTGCTCGCACTGAGTGGGGGGGACAGTTCGACGTCCTCAATCTGGAGCCCCCGGCTCACTCCCCCGTCCCTCCCATTCTCCTTATTTGCTCAAAGGGCCACTATCCCAGACTTTAGATGAAGGTTGGGGAACCATGGAGGGGGATGACAGCCTGGGGGCGCACCAAGCCAGCAATCTAAAACCCACTCTGAGGTGTGCTAGCTTCATCACCTCAGGATCCCCGGTCTTGGCATGGCTCCCTCTCTCCAGAGACCTCTTCTCTCCCTCCTTTCCCGGCCCTACACGCTTGTCTCAGCACCACCCGGGGAAGACAACAGTTTTGCGACTTTATCAAGGCTGTGCCATCTGCCTCTTTTTCCTGGCGGTGACTTTCTCCTTCTGGACCATTGTAAAGGGTCTCCCCTTTTGAGCCAAACACATCCCACCAGGGTCATTCCATAAACAGCCGTCTCCCACTGGGATCGATACTATCCCCTAAATGCTGAAAGTAACCATTATTTTATCTTTTTTGTAATGATGTTTTTTTTTTCTTTCTGTTATTTCAGGAATTCCAGGAATATTATACACAACTTAGGAAACAGTTTGGTGATTCCTCAGAAAGAAACATGTTACCCGAAAGAATCGAAATCAGGGACTTGAACAGTTACCTGTATAGACATGTCCACAGCAACACCACTCAAAGTAGTCAAAGAGTGGAAACAATCCAATCGTCCATCAAGAGATGAACGATAGGGGCGCCTGGGTGGCTCAGTTGGTGAAGCATCGGACTCTTGATCTCAGCTTAGCTCTTGATCTCAGGGTTGTGAATTCAAGCCCCACATCGGGCTCCACGTTGCACATGGGGCCTACTTAAAAAAAAAAAACAAGCAAAATAACAACAACAAAAAAAACCCCAAAAAGCAAAACAGACAAATGGATGAACAAAATGGAGTGTATCCATAACATGGGATGTTGTTCAGCCCTAAAAAGGAATGAGGCACTGATACATGTTACAACAAGGATGAACCTTGAAGACATTATACTACGTGAAACGAGGCAGACATACGAGAACAGATATCATTTGATTTCATTTATATGAGCTACCTGAAAAGTAGTCATATTCCTAGAGACAGAAGCTAGAAGAAAAGTTACCACAAAAGGGAAGAAAGAGGAGCTGTTGTGTACCGGGGTGCGGAGTTTCTGTTTGGGATGATGAGCAGATTCTGGAAGTCGGCAGCGGCGGTGGCTGCCCAACGCTGCGAACGCACCCAGTGCCGCTGAATTGCAGGCTTGGACGTGGTTGAAATGGTACATTTTATGTTTATGTATATTTTGCCACAGTAACAAAAAAAATCAAATTAGGAGTCTCGGCTCTTTCATCTTCCACACCCTCAGGCAAGACTCTTCTCCATACACATCCCTGGAGAGCCCCGGAGGGGACAGGTGAGGGCCGCGGCCGGGATCCGTGGCTTCCACGCGCAGCCGTGAAGCCGGAGAGGGCGGCGCGTCCGGCTCTGCTTCTCACCGGGACTCCGCGTCCACGCCTGGCGCGCAGGTAGGCCTTCCCTCTCAAGATCCCAAATGTTGTGCTGTTTTCAGCTTTCACCTGTCTTTTGATGGGGCTGAGGCCAGCTCCCTCCCTGGGATTAATATTCACAACAAGCAGCAAGCCATTAATTTAACCAGTTGAAATTTATTGTGCGCTCGCCTTAACTCAAAGGCAGCTTCTGCTGGGTGTTTATTTTTCACCAGTGAGGCATGGCACATGACAGCCCCTAAGCATCTGGATTTAAGGCACACCACTGTACGGCATCCCTGCGCCCCCCCTCTTCTTGCCCGACCCCCAGAAACCTACAGAGCTCTGACTTCCACACGTGTCCCAGAGAAGCTAGTTCTCACCACCGGCCTAGGGGGAGAGTTGGGAGCCTTGGGGCCGTTGAGGGTTTGGATTTCGTGCCTGCTGCATCGAGTGGGTGACTCGCTTCGTTTCGGGGGGCTTCAGTCAATAAATTGTGAGTCTGACTTACAAGCACATCCCAGCGCACCCCCAGCCGGAGTCCGAGCTTGTGTCTCAGAGCGGGAAACCACCCTGCGGGGCCCGTCCCCACTCAGGGCTGCACCTGTGCCTTGGGCATCCCGTGGCCCTCTCCGCCCGCCTCCCCCGCTTCGCCTCAGCCGCTGGCCCTCCCCGCAAAGGGACTGCAGAGGACTCTAACTGCTGGTGCCTAACAAGGGAGAACAAAGGCCCGCGTGCTCGCAGAGTTCCATTTGGAGAGCACGACAATTTCAGAGCACAAATGGAGAAAGGGGGGAAAAAAGCATTTGGAACCTATAGCTGGCTTTTATCAAACCAGAACTTGTAGCTCTCGGCTGACAATCAGCCAGCAGCTCGAGCCCACGAGGGACGGTCGTTGCTCCCTGCGCCTGGCTGGCGATTAGCTGCCAGCAGCCTTCTGACCCCCTTTCCGGGGAAGTAACAGCTGGCGGCTGACAAAGGCGCTGGCGGAGTGGGCAACTTTTGCGTCTCTGGGAACGAATATAAGATTGGCAGGAAGTAAGGCCTTTCAAAAATGACGATTACAGGCATTTTCACTGGCTTTTCTTTAGTATGCGTTTGGGTTCTGGCTCTGATTGCTGAAATGTATTATGTGCTAAGGAGCTTCGATGGCTTTTTTTTTTTTTTTTTTTGCCAAGTAGATGTCTTAGCTTTTCCCACATTCACCAAGGCTCACCCACGTAAAGGTACATCCCCTGAGTGTCATCTACTCCGCTCTCTGCAAAGCAGTTTGTTGATAAACAGAGATGCTAGAGCCGCGGCCGCGAGCCCGCAGGAGCCTAGGTGCGCAGCTGCTGCCCAGCGGAGACAGGCTTCGGTTTATTTGGTCCTTAGAGGCAGGGCCTCCCCGGGTGTGCAGCAGCCAGGGCGGGGTGAGGTTGGGACGAAGCGAAGTAGAGACTGGTTAACTGGCAGTGACGGAGGAGAGAGATCAGTTTAGTTTAATTTTTCTCCTCTATGCCCTGCCCAGGTCTCCAGTTGTCCGTCGGGAAGGGCAGACACGGCAGGTACAGCAGGTGGAGCCGGCCGAGGGGCGCGCCCGCGGGTCAGCATCCCTGGGGGAGTGAGGACCCCGCGCTTCAGCCCACCCTGGTTCCAGCTGCTTTGCCACCGTGTCGCCCTCCCCGGGGCCCAGCACTTTGGACCTGCAGCCAATACATCGTCCGTGACGTTGCTGTTTTTATTCGGGTAGTAGTACAGCCCGTGAGCGTAACGGTGGGCCTGTACCAAAAGCTTTCATTAAAATGTAGATCTTCGGCTAATGTTGGTCCAAAGAGCGCCAGACGGATGAGGACAAAAGGCCTGGGTTCTGAACCCATGTGGGCAACAGGATAGAGAAATATCCAGAAGGTCATAAGGACTAGACTAGAGGGAGGGAGTATGTCTGCATCGCAGGCTTAAATGGCACACATGTGTATGCATTTTGACTTCGTAAGCAGAGAATTTTCAAAACAATGGATCCTGCTTTTTATAGTCTTGCCTAAGGAAAAAAAATAGTCAATGTTGAGAGAAAGGCTTATTTTTCAAGATGGGCACGTGGGTTTTCTAATATGCTCCCTTTCAAGGGCCCATTAAAATGATAATGAAGGAATATGAAAAATGTGTAACCCCACAACATGAAGAGAACTGAAAAAAGAAAAAAAGAAGGAAAACTGAGAAGCAGGAATCTGTGGACAGTGGGAGAAAGAAGGTAAGAAGAAAGGACAGTTGGTTTGCTAAAGAAGTCCTGTCTATTATTTTAAATTGTGTAGATCTATTATTCTGGTAAAAAAATTATATATACATATTTTATATATATATAAGATATATATATATATAAGGCTTAAATTGTGTAGATCTATTACTCTGGTAAAATATATATATATATATATATATATATATATATATATATATATATATATGGTTAGAAGGGATCTTTGTTATCTTATTCCTACCCAGTTTTTTTTTTTGATTTTTATTTATTTATGATAGTCACAGAGAGAGAGAGAGAGAGGCGCAGAGACACAGGCAGAGGGAGAAGCAGGCTCCATGCACCGGAAGCCCGACGTGGGATTCGATCCCGGATCTCCAGGATTGCGCCCTGGGCCAAAGGCAGGCGCTAAACCACTGCGCCACCCAGGGATCCCTACCCAGTTTTTTTTTTAATTGAAGTATAATTGATATACAATATCTCGTTAGTTTCAGGTGTAGATCTTAGTGATTTGATATTTTTATACATGAAACGATCCCCATGGTAAGTCTAGTCACCATCTGCCAGCACACAAAGTCATTACAATATTATCGACGAGCTTTCCTAAACTGTACATTACACCCCCATGACTTATTTGTTTTATGACTGGAAGTTCGTGCCTCGTAATCCCCTTCACCTATTTTGTCCTCCCCAACCCGTCCCCTTCTGGTAACCAATAATTCATTTCTTGTATCTATGAGTCTGTTTATATTTTGTTTGTTTGTTTTAGATTTTACATAGAAGTGAAATCGTGTGACTTTTGTCTTTCTCTTTCTGACCTTATCTCACTGACCCTAATACCTGCTAGTTCCACTTAGGTTGTTACAAATGGCAAAATTTCATTCTTTTTTTATGACCAAGTAATATTCCATCGTGCGTGTGGGTATGCACACGTATACATACATACCAAATCTTCTTTATCCAGTCGTCTATCAGTGGACACTTATGTCACTTCCATGTCTTGGCTGTTGTAAATAATGCAATGAACACGGGTGCATGGATCTTTTCAAGGTGTGTTTTTGTTTTCTTCAGGTAAATACCCAGAAGTGCAATCGCTGGATCACGTGGTAGTTACATTTTTTAAGTCTTTGAGAACCCTCCATCCTGTTTTCCATAGTGCCTGCACCAGTTTATGTTCCCACCACCGGGTGCAAGGGCTCCAATTTCTCCTTCCTCACCAACACTTGTTACTTTTTGCCTTTTTGATAGCAGCCAGTCTGAAAGCTGTGAGGTGGCCTCTCCTTCTGGTTTTGATTGGCATTTCCCTGATGAGTAGTGGTGTGGAGCATCTTTTCACGTTCCTGCTGGCCACCTGTATGTCTTTTTATTTAAGTCCTCTATTTTTAAATTGGGTTGTTTGTTTTATTGATATTAAGTTGTGTAAGTTCTTTATATAGTTTGGATATTAACCCCTTGTTGTCTGTATGGTTTGCAGATCTATTCTCCCGTGCTGTAGGTTGCCTTTTCATTTTGTTGGTGGTTTCCTTTGCTGTGCAAGAGCTTTTCCGTTTGATGTAATTTCATTTGTTTATTTTAGCTTTTGTTGCCCTTTCCTGAGGAGATTGGTCCAAAAAACAAAATATATTGCTAAAAATGGTGTTAAAGGGCTTTCTGCCTGGGTTTCTTCTAGGAGTTGTATGGTTTCAAGTCTTACGTTCAAGTCTTTAATCCATTTTGCATTTATTTTTGTATATGGTATAAGAGGGTGCTCCAGTTTTATTCTATTGCATGTCCTTGTCCAGATTTCCCAACACTCTTTATTGAAGAGACTGTCTTTCCCCATTGTGTGTTCTTGTCCCCTTGGTCATAGATTAATTGATGGTATATGCACGGATTATTTTCTGGACTTTCTATTTTCTTCTGTTGATTTATGTGTCTGTTTTCATGCCAGTTTGATATGTTTTGATTACTACAGATTTGTAGTATAGTTTGAAATCAGGGAGTGTAATACCTTAGCTTCATTCTTCTTTCTCAAGATTTCCTTGACTATTGGGATCTTTTGTGGTTCCATACAAACTTAAGAATTTTTTTGTTCTAGTTCTGTGGTAAATGCCATTAGTATTTTTTTTAAAGAATGTATCTTATTTTGATTAATTAATTAATTTTAAATAAGCTCTATGCCCAATATAGGGCATAGAATGTTAGTTTTTCCAATCCATGAGACAGCATTTCTTTCCATTTATTCATGTTGTCTTCAATTTCTTTCATTAATCTTATAGTTTTCATTGTACAGGTCTTTCATCTCCTTGGTTAAATAGATTCTCCTCGGTTAAATAAAATAGGTATCTTATTCTTTTTAATGCAATTGTAAATGGGATTTAAAAAAATTTGATAGCTTGTTATTAGTATATAGAAATGCAACCAATTTCTGTGTGTTAATGTTGTGTCCTGTGACTTTACTGAATTCATTTATTAGTACTAGTAGTTTTTTGGTGGAATTTTTAGGCTTTTCTATATTTAGTATCATGTCATCTGCAAATAGTGACAGTTTTCTTCTTCTTTTCCAATTTGGATGCCTTTTATTTCTTTTTCTTGCCTAATTGCTGTGGCTAGGACTTGCAAAATTACATTGAATAAAAATAGCCAGCATGGGCATCCTTGTCTTGTTCTTTTTTTTTTCTTGTTCTTGATCTTAGAGAAAAAGCTTTCAGCTTTTCAGTATTGAGTTGGGTATTAGCTGTGGATTTGTTACATATGTCCTTTATTATGTTGAGGTAGTTTCCTTCTATACCCACTTTGTTGAGAGCTTTTATCATAAATAGATATTAAATTTTGTCAAATGCAGATATTGAATTTTGTCAAATGCTGTTTCTGCATCTATTGAGATAATTATATGACTTTTATCTTTCATTTTGTGTGGTGTATCATGTTGATTGATTGATTTTTTTTTAAAGACTTTATTTATTTATTCATGAGAGACACAGAGAGAGAGGCAGAGACATAGGCAGAGGGAGAAGCAGGCTCCATGCAGGGAGCTTGATGTGGGACTTGATCCTGGGACTCCAGGATCATGCTCTGGGCCAAAGGCAGGCACCAAACCCCTGAGCCACCCAGGCGCCCCACGTTGATTGATTTGTTAATGTTGAATCATTCTTGTATCCCTAGAATAAATCCCACTTGATTGTGGTGCATGATCCTTTTAATTAATGTATTGTTGAATTTGGTTTGCTAATATATTATGGAGAAATTTTGCATTTATGTTCATCAGGGACAATGGCCTATAATTTTCTTTTTTGTGTGGTGTCTTTTCCGATTTTGATAACAAGGTAATGCTGCCCTTGTAAAATGAGTTTGGAAGCATTTTTTCTCTTTAATTTTTTGGGAATAATTTGAGAAGGACAGATTCTAACTCTTCTTTAAATGTTTGGTAGACAATCTATGAAGATGTCTAGTTTTGGAATTTTGATTTTTGGGGGGAATTTTTAAATTACTGATTCAATTTCATCACTTCTAATTGGTCAATCCTGATTTTCTGTTGCTTTTTTAATCAGTCTTGGAAAGTTGTGTCTTTCTAGGGATTTATCCATTTTTTCTAGATTTTTAAATTTATTGGTATGTAGCTATTCATAGCAGTCTTTTATGATCCTTTGTAGTTCTGTGGTATAATATGTAACTTCTCCTTCATTTCTGATTTTATTTATTTGGGCACTTTTGTTATTGATGAGTTTAGCTAGAGGTTTATCAATTCAATTTTGTTTATTTGTTCAAAGAACCAGCATTTAGTTTTAGTCATCTTTTGTCTTTTTTTTAAAGCTCTGTTTATTTATTTATGTTCTGATCTTTATTGTTTCCTTCCTTCTAGTAACTTTGGGCTTTGTTTGTTCTTCTTTTTTTAAAGTTTCTTTAGTTATGAAGTCTTGTTACAATCTTTGTTTTAAAGTCTGTTTGTCTGACCCTGCCCTTCTTTTCATTTCCATTTGGATGGAACATCTTTTTCCAGCCCTTCACTTTTAGTTTATGTGTGTCTTCAGATCTTTTTTTTTTTTTGAGATTTTATTTATTTATTTGAGAGAGAGAGAGAGAGAGAGAGAGAGAGAGAAGGAGAGCACGTGCACAGCAGGAGGAGGGGCAGAGGGGGAGGGAGAAGCAGGCTCCCTGCTGTCTAGGAAGCAGGACATGCAGCTCCATCCATCCCAGGATCCCTGGGATCATGAACTGAGCCTAAGGCCGACACTTAACTGAGCCATCTAGGTGCCCCATGTGTCTTCAGATTTGAAGTGAGTCTCTTGTAGGCATCATACAGATGGGTCTTTTTTTTTTTTTAAGATTTTATTTATTTATTCATGAGAGACACAGACAGAGGCAGAGACACACACAGGCAGAGAGAAAAGCAGGCTCCCTGAGGGGATCACACTGTGGGCCAAAGGCAGGCCCTCAACCGCTGAGCCACCCAGGCGTGCACACAGAGAAGGGGTCTTATTGTTTGTTTTTAATCCATTCAGCCACCCCGTGTCTTTTGAATGGGGTCGTTTAATCCATTTACATTCAAAATAATTATTGATAGATAGGTACTGATTGCCATCTTGTTAATTGTTTTCTGGTTGTTTTGTAGTTCTTGTTCCTTCAGATTTTAATCAAGACCGCACTTACCCCATCTGAAAGACACAAGGTGCCACCCTATTTTAAATAATCCTTAGAGAAAGGCAACACTAACATCTCCTTAATAAAAAACAACAACAACAACAAAAAAAAAAAACAAAAAAAACCTAACCTCTCCTTAATGGAGCCACTTCATTGTCTGACAATCTTCATGGTTTTGATTCATATTTTCCTTGCAGCCTGAAGGTGCTAATGTCCTGTCTGAAAGAGCTGATGTACACTCAGGGAGTAGACGGGCTCTGTTCAATGAAGTTAAATATCCAGAGCTGTTCTCTTTATGTTTTATATAGCAACACATTTTTGTATGTGATTAAGCAACAAAACAACAAAGGGAAGAACGTACTAAGCTTATCAAACTACAATAGGTGCCGCTTCACCAGAAAAAGTAGTTTTCATTCTATTTCTGGTGCTGTTAGGCTGACCTTGGGAAACCAAAGATGTTTTGCACTGAAACTAAGATGAACACTTAACAGCTCTAGTGTCAGCCCACGGCAAAACTGTCAAATAGGCAAAGTTTGTCATTAGGATTTTTCCATCATCCCTTTGCTGGGTCTTTCTTCTGTCCCCTCTCTTAGCTCCAGGGCACCACTGGTCTCTAGGTTCCAGGAAACCCAAGCAAACTATTTTACACTAAAGTGTCATTGACCTTTTGTGAATCCTACCCTGAGGACATTTGCATTTTACATCAATCTGGATCCAATAAGGAGAGAGAATCTAAGCAGTAATTGGGACAGGGAAAGTGTAATACAAAGAATTACTAACTGTAACAGGGGGTTAAAGTAACAAAGAGTAAGAAGTAAAGAGAACTCTTCAAAAAAACGTAAGAATGGAGGATGAGAAACAACTGCCCTCAGGGCTGAGATGGAGTGCTCCAGCAAGAGGCCTCTTGAGTCAAGATTCACACCTTATTGATGAGGTCACAGCTGTGGCTCACAGGATGGCAGAGGAGACTCTGGGAGGCTGTACTGGTAGAACTTGCTGGAAGTCTGCTTTCTAGGGTGTTAGGAAAGATGATCATAGGAAGCTCTCTCACTGGAGGTGCTCTGCTGCAAAACCACCTGAGGGTGGGGAAGTGTCAGGGAAGCTGCTGGCTACTGGGGGCTGAGAGGGCGACTGGGCCTTAGAGAAGCCAAGCACTGGAGATGCTACCAGGGGTCCTGGGGCCTGGTCAAGTGCAGGAGTCTGCCAAGCAAGCCCAAGGAAACTAAGACAGAGAACCCCTTCCTCCTGCAGTATCTCTCCAGTATTCTTGCTGACAAAGCCTAACTGCAAAGGAAAAATACTTAACGGGTGCACGTCTGTTTTTGAATAGCAGACAATGAAGGACGAATTTGGAGTTCAGAAGCAATAAATTGATAACTGGCACACATTTTAGAAGAGAAAGAAAAGATCAGGGTCAGTTGAGCCCACTGGGCTTCTCTAGTGTTACATTAGG
The DNA here is from genome assembly GCF_905146905.1 of Nyctereutes procyonoides. NCBI lineage: Eukaryota > Metazoa > Chordata > Mammalia > Carnivora > Canidae > Nyctereutes > Nyctereutes procyonoides. The sequence goes on from NW_026575051.1 coordinate 68,171,536, forward strand.
TAGGCCAGGGCAGGGAAGGTGTGTTGGAGTAGGAGAGCCTTCTGACAGTCCGGGAATTACTCTGGGTAGTTGACAGAAATGTCATATCCACGTTAAGGGGGATCATTAAACGTTGCTTCTGGGTGGACAGGGGATGCTGGCTCAAGCTCAAGCTCTTAGTTTGCCTCCGTTCTTAGACGTTGCTGGAACTGGCTACATTCCCACTAATTTCGCTTCTCCTGGCAAGCACATGCAGAGACAACATTCCTCAGACTCCCGGCTTCTAGGTGAAGCCTTCAACGAGTCCTGATGAATAGAATGTGAGAAGAAGTAATAAATGCTACTTCTAGATCCGGCCCCTAAAATGTCCCATTAGAATATCCGTTCACTGTCCCTTCACTGGTGACCAGCTGAAGGCAGGAGATTAAGTAGCAGGCTCCAGAGAAGCTCGAAGGTGTGCATGGTGGTCTCCTAACAGAGAGAGAGCCTGGTCATGGCTCCCAGGTGAGATCCTCAGGAGAGCGGTTCAACTCATATTAAACTAGAATATGACTATATCGCGTTAAGTCTCTGAGACTTTGGGGATTTTTGTCAGTGCAGGTCGTATTAATTTCCCTGGCTGGAACACCAGGTAAATTAAGACCCCTACCCCCAGGACAGCCTGTCTTAAACTGAAATAGCAGAGACGTAGTACCCATTATTCCTTTTTTTTTTTTTTTGAGCTTGTCACAGTGAAGAAGCTAGAGAATACAGGATCGATATTCTCTTTGGTTCCATGTCTCCCCACATACTTTTCCATGACCCACTCTGGAGGGCAAGCGTGGCAAGTAGATTTCCCTAACGAACAGGACAAAGACTCCCTGAGGATGGACAGCAGGGCACGTTCTCTTCCCATTTCTGGGAGTCAGCTGTGGATACAAACAGGTGTGACAAGGAGGCCCACGGCTGGCCTCGGTGAACGGAGAACTTGTCCTGGTGCAAGAGGGGACCACTCAAAAAAAAAAAAAAAAAGAAAAAAAGAAAAAAAAGAGGGGACCACTCTCCTGCCACGGCTCAGCCTCAGCTGCATCAGGGAACGGCACTCCTGTCCACGCCGTGTGGCCCCGGAAGAGGCCCGGGGTCTGAGCTCCATTCTCCCCGTTATTCACCCAAGGGCAGAGGCAGATTGGTGCTCCCACAAATGCTGAGAAAATGTATTATCTTCCGTAGTTAAATATACGTGTATGATTACGTAGGTGGTATGTGAGTATACGTTTTTCCTCTTCATTTTTTCCCCTTTCAGTAGGTCTAGCCTCTTTTGGGGTGTGTGTCGGTCCGAAAGGAAAGATCTGGCACGTGGGTTCTCTGCCATCCACAAAAACAAGCGGGATCTACTTCTGAGGCCTCCCCTATTTTCCAGCTGTCAGCCTTTACAGCCAAACGGGAGACCCCTCTGCCACTTGGGCCTCGGAGAGGCTCCCCCCAGACCTCTGTGCCTCACTCAGAGGGAGTCGCTTAGACTGGGCGGGGGCGTCTTTCTGTGGGGTTCTGTTAGCACAGATCTCCTGAAGGGCCGCCTCCTGCAGTCCCGCACCTCGGAGCAAATCAGTGTCAGCAGCAGCAAGGCACTGCCGCGTAAGGTGCGCGCCCGATGGACGGAAATATGGGCCTGGGGAGAGCGTGGTTCCTGTGGCGACAGGCAGCGAGGCCGGGCCCTTCAGCAGCGCTCACCCCACCCCATTAGCAGATCGCAGGTTGTGTCACCGGGAGGCCTCAGGAGCCACGGAACATAAACCCACGTGTGGTGTGCAGGCCGCAGGCAGCCGCTCTCGCAGCATCCATCGCCATCCCGCTACAGCAGCCTCCAAGGGGGGGAGGTCTGGGGGCACAGGAGATCTGTGACACCAAAGGCAGCACCCTGGGACCCCGAGAGGAGGCAGCCACGCAGAGACGACGGCAGGGGAGTCCAGCAGCAGGCAGGGAGCCCTCCATTCAGGCTTCCCCCTCTTAGCAGCTGCGCGGCCTTGGCCGAGTCACTCAGCCACCCCGGTTCCAGTTCTCTCAACGATGACATTGGGACGGTAGCCTTACTACATGCAATTAAAAGGGAACCTGGCATCTCAGGGGTTAATTTGGAGTCAGAGGAGTCAGTCTGAGCGGGTGCAGGGGAAGAAAGGGAGATGCTGGCCCGCCCCACCTCCCTGCTTGAGGCCACATTGTACTTCATGAACACACAAACTTTTTTTTGGCAGACACATGCAAATCAATGCAGAATTAATACTTCTCTGTCCTCTCTCTCTCTCTCTCTCTCTCTCTCTTTTTCCCAGGCAGGTGCTGGAAAGACCCTGGTGGGGAGTCAAGGGACCTGTTTTCCATCTCAGCCCTGTCGCAAGAGGCATGGGCCATATTTATAATATCGACAATAGTGGTAACAACTGCTACCCTCCATATGGAAAGCTTCCTATATCACTGTTCTTTTTTTTTTTTTTTAAGATTTCCTTATAAGTAATCTGTGCAGCCAATATGGGACTCGAACTCACAACCCTGAGATCAAGAGTCACATGCTCTAGTGCCCCCTGTGTCACTGTTCTTAGAGTTTTATGTGAAATGGCTCAGAACTGCCTCCTTTTTTTTTTTCAGAACTATCTTCTGATAGGAAGCAGTTACTACTTTTACAGCTAGTATGCAGATGGGGAAACTAAGGCAGAGTGGGTAAATGTGTACATTACCTCCTCAAATTGATATATATGGAGTAGGTGTTATCTCTGTTATAGATGACAAGCTGACGCTTAGAAGGTCAACCTGCCCCCTCCAAAGAGAGAGCAGATTTAAAATTAGGTCCTTCTAACATCTCTTTTAATATGAGCAGTCTCTCTCAATTATTTTATTTTCCATTGAGGAACAATTTCCATTCAGTTACGAGCACTAGTATAAAGTGCACAGCTCAGTGGACTTTGACTTACATGTAGATTAATGTGAGCACCAACCTGACCCTGATTCAGAGCATTTCCTTCATTCCAGAAGGTTCCCATGCCCTCTCCCAGTTAATATCCCTCCACCCCAAGAAAACCACACGGCTGACTTCTATTACCGTGGATGAGTTCTGTGTGTTTTTGAACCTCGTATAAATGGAATCCTAGGCAACATACTCTTTTTGTCTGGCTTCTTTCACTCAATATTATAATTTTGAGATCTTATCCACATTACAGCTTATCTCAATACTGCCTTTTTCATTGCTGTGTAGTATGTTCCACTGTATGAATTTAAAAACATTTTTTTATTTAACTTCAATTTGACAACATATGGTATAACACCCAGTGCTCATCTCATCATGTGCCCTCCTGAATTCTGCTGTATAAATTTATCCACAACTCACTGATCCCTCCTCGTGTTGATGACCCTGTGGATTGTTTCCAGTTTGGGGCTATGATGAGTAAAGTTGCTTGAATATTCATGTACAAGTCTTTTTGTATGTGGATGTACTGAGGTCTCTTGGAGAGATACCCAAGAGTGAGATTGCTTGGATGTAGGGTAGTGGGCACATGCTTAACCTTACTGCCAGTTTTCCAAAGTGGGGGAACCAATTTAGACCCTTACAGGCAGTGAATAGCCTTCTAGTTTTCCTCACCCAGCATTGGTACTGTCAGTCCTTCTGTTGTTGGATCTTTGGTGCTATTCCACTGTGATTTTATTATTTATTTATTTATATATATTTTAAAAAGATTTTATTTATTTATTCATGAGAGACACAGAGAGAGCAAGAGGCAGAGACACAGGCAGAGGGAGAAGCAGGCTCCATGCAGGGAGCCTGATGTGGGACTCGATCCCGGGTCTTCATGATCACGCCCTGGGCCAAAGGAAGGCACTAAATCACTGAGCCACCCAGGGATCCCCTTCCACTGTGATTTTAATCTGCATTTCCTTGATGAGTAATGCTGTTGAATACCTTTTCCTATGCTTATTGGCCATCTAGATGTCCTCTTTTATGAAGGGCCTGTTCAAGTTTCGTGACCCATTTTAAAATGAATGGTCTTTTCTTATAGATTGGTAGTTCTTAATATATTCTGGGTATGAATACTTTGTAAAAAATAGATGTTGGGGACCCCTGTGTGGCTCAGTCAGTGATTTCGGCTCAGGTCGTGATCTCGGGGTGGTGAGATTGAGCCTTGAGTCGAGTCAGGGCTCCCTGCTCACTGAAGAGTCTGAGAGTCTCTCCCTCTACCCCTCCCCCTCCCCTACGGGTGCCATGCCTATGCCAGCACTGCTCTCTTTCTTTTTTTTTCTCTTTCTAAAATAAAATAAATAAATCTTTAAAAAATAGATGTGGTAAATATATGCTCCAAGCCTGGGACTTGGACTGGACTCCAAGCATATTCATTTACTTAATGTTGTTTCTGATGAACCTAAGTTCTTATGTTTAATAAGATCCACGTTTATCATGTTTTACTTTAATAGTTGACATCTTTTATTATTATTATTTTAATAACTGAAATCTTTTATTTATTATTATTATTATTTAATAGTTGAAATGTTTTAAGGGAGTTTCTCCTTACTCCAGGGTCATGAAGATATTATATTATGTTTTCCTCTAAAGAACTATTATTTTGGGATGCCTGGGTGGCTCAGCAGGTGAGCGTCTGCCTTCGGCTCAGGGCGTGACCCCCCCCCCCCCCGGGGTCCCGGGATCGAGTTCCGACATCAGGCTCCCCGCAGGGAGCCTGCTTCTCCTTCTGCCTGTGTCTCTGCCTCTGTCTCTGCGTGTCTCATGAATAAATAAATAAAATCTTAAGAATAAAGGACTATTATTTTACCTTTCATATAATCCAGCTTCAAGTTAATTTTTATGTATGGTGTAAGTGTGAATTGTTCATTTTTTTCCCATACAGATATGCAAATGATTTGGCACCATTATTCTGGAAAGACCATTCCTTTCCTATTAGATTGCACTGGTGCCTTTGTTGCAAATCAAATGTCTGTATACATGTATGGGTCTATTTCTGGAGTCTCTATTCTGTTCCATTGGTCTGTTTGTTTATCCTTGGCCCAATACCAATACCAATACCAATACTCTGTCTTATAGTTTTATAGTAAGTCTTCACATTGGTAGAATAAGTTCTCCAACTTTGTTATGCTTGTCAGAATGGTTACAGTTGTTCTAAGTCCTTTGCATTTCTTATAAATTCTCAAATTTTGTCAACTTCCATAAAGTTGTTTTGCTGAGATTTTGATTGAGTGGTCTTGACTTGATGGATCAACATAGAGAAAACTGATTATCTTAATATTATTAAAATTTTTAATCTATGAAGATAGAATATCTCTTCTCAATGATTTAGTTTGAGTAAATAATTTGAGTAAAACAGTGTTTCCAAGTGGCTAAGGATAAAGTACCAATATGACCTAGTAATTCCACTCCTAGATATATACCCAAGAGAACTGAAAACATATGTGTAGGGGCACCTGGGTGGCTCAGTTGGTTAGGCATCTGACTGTGGCTTGGGTCATGATCTAGGGGTCTTGGGATCAAGCCCCCACTTGAGCCCTGCCTGGAGCCCCAAGTCAGCTCTGTGCTCAGCTGGGAGTCTGCTTGTCCCTCCCTGGTTGCCTCTACTCCCACTCATGCCCTTTCTGTCTCTCTCTCGAATAAATAAGTAAATAAAATCTTAAAAAAATGGGTACAGAGAAATTTGTACATGAATGTTCAAAGCAGTATTAGTCACAATAGGCAAAAAGTAGAAACAATTCAAATGTCTATCAGCTGATGAATGGATAGGGAAATGTGGTCTATTCATACAATGGGATATTATTTGGCAATTTAAAAAATAAGTACCGTTAGAGGTGCCTGGTGGCTCAGTTAAAAGAGCATTGTGGCTCTTGATTTCAGGGTCATGAGTTTGAGCCCTAAGTTGGGCATGGAGATAAACCTTTATTTTTATTTTAACTAAATGAACTTGTTTAAAAAGTACTAGTGAGGGGATCCCTGGGTGGCGCAGCGGTTTAGCGCCTGCCTTTGGCCCAGGGAGCGATCCTGGAGACCCGGGATGGAATCCCACGTCGGGCTCCCGGTGCATGGAGCCTGCTTCTCCCTCTGCCTGTGTCTCTGCCTCTCTCTCTCTCTCACTGTGTGCCTATCATAAATAAATAAATTAAAAAAAATAAAAAAAAAAGTACTAGTGAATGCTACAACATGGATGAACCTAGAAAACATTACGCCAAGTGAAAGAAGTCGGTCACAAATGACCATATATTGTATGATTCCACTTAAATACAATGTCCAGAATAGGCTAATCTATACAGACAGAAAACAGATTAGTGGCTACCTAGGGGCGCCTGGGTGGCTCAGTTGGTTAGGCGTCTGCCTTTGGCTCAGGTCATGGTCCCAGGGTCCTGGGATGGAACCCGAGTCGGGCTCCCTGCTCAGGGGGGAAGCTGCTCCTCCCTCTCCTGCTCCCCCTGCTTGTGTGCTCTTTCTCTCTCTCTGTCAGATAAAAAAAAATAAAGTAAAATAAAATAAAAACAATGAAGAAAAAGATCAGTGGCTGCCTAGGACTACGGGAACGAGAAGGGATTGGGGGAGTGCTGGCTAGAGGGTGTGGTTTCCTTTTGGGTAATGAAAATGTTCTAGAATTGATTGTGATAATGGTCCTAAAACTGTGTGAATACACAAAGGCCATTAAATTGCACACTTGAAGTGAGTGAATTGTATGGTATATGAATTCTGTCGCAGTAAAGCAGTTGGAAATTTTTAAAAGTCATTCTGTCCGTCTACTGTTATGGGTTTAGACGGGTTCTAAGACATCTTACGTCTGACACGCAATCGTCACACTGAGGTGTTGGGGGTTGGGGCTCAACAACGGCACGGATTTATGCCTTAGAAAGAAAAAATTGTATATATTGAAAAATGTTGATTTCTGGGTCTTGCCCCAGGGTCAGGAGGCCACAGCAGTCTGCATTTGACTAAAATTTCAGACCCTGTTCCCTCGACTGCCTGAGTCAGAGGGGAGCGCAAGGACGCAGCCAGCCGGGTGGCCTTAGGAGCCAGGGCCCCAGACAAGCTACAGGATTGCCCCGGGCGGGCGTGGGAGGGCGTGGGAGGGTGTGGGAGGGTGAGGGAGGGCGTGGGAGGGCGTGGGAGAGGGTGGGAGGGGGTGGGGAGGGCGTGGGAGGGCATGGGAGGGAGCCGACACTTTGCCCAAGGGCTATTCAGTCTTCAGGGAGCCCGATGGGCGCGGAAGCCCTGGCGTCATTGGGCTTCTGGAGAAAGTCCCCTGGGCTTGCAGCACTTCTCCCACCCGCTTCCATCTGCCGTGGGTGGGGTGGGGGCACCTCTGAATCTCTGGAGGGTGCGGGGCCCTTGAGATAGTTACAGTTATCAAAAGTGGGCATCAGAGGAGCCCGGGGGGCTCAGCGGTTGAGCATCAGACTTGGGCTCAGGTGGTCAATGACCCCGGGGTCCCGGGACCGCGTTGGGCTCCCTGCAGGAGAGCCTCCTCTGCCTCTTCTCCCTCTGCCTGTGTCTCTCTCATGAATAAATAAAAAAATCTTAAAAAAAAAAAGAAAAAAGAAAAAAGTGGGCATAAGGAGTAAGGCAGGGCATCCCTCCACAGGGCGGGCCCAGGCCACTCCATACGGAGACCTCCTTCTCGTGCAGAGGACGTGGTCGGGGACATGAATTTTTTTTTTTTAACATTTTATTTATTTATCATGAGAGACACACAGAGAGGCAGAGACACAGGCAGAGGGAGAAGCGGACTCCATGCAGGGAGCCCAACCTGGGACTCGATCCTGGGCCTCCAGGATCATGCCTGGGCCAAAGGCAGGCTCTAAACCACTGACCCACCCAGGGATCCCCTGACAGGAGTTTTCAATGTGTTCTGGTTTCTGTTTTCTGTTTTTTACCGGTTTCATCTAGAAACCTGGGGCTTTCTCATGAAGGACAGGCCTGTGTGTCCTGTACGTTGGCGATGGGCTTGCAGCGGAGCTGCGCCCATCGACTCTGGCTCCCCCGCGCTTGGGGACTGAGCCCAGGTCCCTCGGCCTCGTCAGGCCAGGATGTGCTCTCTGGGGCCACGCTCAGCCGCCCGGCCGCTGGGCTCCCAGAGAGGAGGATGGCCTGGCCGCGCCCTGGGTGCCCTGCTACCAGCTGCGGTGTCACCCCCCCCCCGGCCGGCAGGTGTAGTGTCCCCCCTGGTTGGCAGGTGAGGTGTCCTCCCTGGCCACCAGTTGCGGTGTCCCCCTAGCCGGCGGGTGCGGAGCGTGACGCAGTGGCCCGGGCTGTCCAGCCAGAGCTGAGGCAAGTGGGACTTAAACGGAGCCTTAGAAGGAGAAGCGTGTCGGGAATGATCTGTGACGGGGGGAGGGGGGCTTGGCCCACAGCCCGGTGCTGCCAGCGAGGAGGGCCCACAAGCTGCATCCTTGTGGAATCGCAGGGGGAGGCCCGGGAGCTTCGGGAAGCGGGGTGCAGCTTGCCCTCGGCTAGGCTTGGGCACAGGGCCTGTGGTCAGGTCAGAGGTCAGCGTGTGCTCGCACCAGGGGCCTCGGGAGTGGGAGCCTCTCCAGGTGCTGGGCGCCAAGGGCAGCTGGAGCCCCACCCGGGTATGGGGCGCCTGGGGGGCAGCTAGACCCTCACCCACCCGTATATTGGGGTGCATGGGGGGCAGCTAGGCCCTCACCCACCCGTGTATGGGGCACCTGGGGGGGCGGCTAGGCTCCCACCCACCCGTGTACCAGGTGCCTGGGGGGGGCAGGGCAGCCGGGGAGCCTGCAGCCGGGAGGGGCCCGGAGCACCAGGCCGGGCCGAAGGCTGAGGGTTGCTGGAGCTGTGGTCCCGTGGTGGTGGGGGGCATTGCCCTGGGAATCGCTCGTGTCTGCAGGCGGCCGTGGGGAGCACCACCGCGGGAGCAGGTGCCTCCATCCATCCTCCGGTCCGGGTCCGCCGACCCCGGCTGAGTGCACGTGGGCCCGGGCCGTAGAGACGCCCGCTGAGGGCAGGGGCGAAGCCATCCTCGGGCTGCGGGTAGAGGGGTGACGGGCCTTCCGCCGGGTCGGAGTTCCAGAAGGTCTTATATCACGGCCCCAAATCCAGGGTGACGGTTCCAATCACATCAGGCAATTAGATGACCACAGTGGGGGTCTGAGGCTCGGACCTGCCGGCCAAGGATGCCCGATCCCCGTCCCCTCAGGCCAGCAGTCCCTCAGCGCATCTCCGTCCTAAGGAGCGCGGTGCCCTGGACTGGAGAACTGGGGACCGCGTTTTGGGATGCGGCCTGGCAGGTGGCTGGCGCTCCTCCCTGGGGCGGGGCCTGGGGGCTGCGGGGCTGCGAGGGGGTGACCGGGCTGGGAGAAGGCTGCCGCGGGGTCTGGCCTCAAGGGGCAGAGAGGGGCGGAGACAGGACGAGGCAGAGAACATTCCATGAGCGGCTTGGGGCAGGGGAGAAGCGGGCGGAGGCCCCTCGGGCCCTGAGCAGCGGCGACAAGGCGGCCCGGGGCGACGGGCTGGGCGGCGCAGCTGGGCCTCGGGCGCAGGGCAGGGCAGGTGCCCGGTCACGTCTGCGGGCCCAGGAGCCCCGGCGCCCCTCCTCCGGCCGCCTGCGCCCCCTGCGCCCCGCGGGCGACCTCGGCTGCAGGCCTCGGCTGGGAGGGGCCGTTGCCGCGCAGGGGCGCAGTGGGCACAGGGGGCGCAGGGGGCTGCAGGAGGTGCAGGGGGGTGCAGGGGGTGCAGGGGGGTGCAGGGGGTGCAGGGGGCGCAGGGGGCTGCAGGGGGTGCAGGGGGGCACAGGGGGCGTGCAGGGGGCGCAGGGGGCGCAGGGGGCTGCAGGGGGCTGCAGGGGGCACAGGGGGTGCAGGGGTGCAGGGGGCGGCCGATGCCTGAGCGCAGGGGGTGCAGGGGGCGCAGGGGCTGCAGGGGGCGGCTGACGGAAGATAAGCCAGGCCCACCTCCCCTCGTATCTCGGGGCTGCCCGCCTTGGGCCCGGCTGCCCGTCCGGAGCCGTCTCTTCCCGAAGCGGCCCCTCAGCCGAGGAGCAGGCAGGCGAGAGGACGCACCCACCGGGGCTCTGATCTGAGCCGGGCTCGGGGTCACAGCCCAGCCGGCTGGGCCGCGGAGGCGGGGGGCGCCGTCACACCAGTCTCTGGGTGTATGGACTCCGAGAGTCCCCTGGCAGGTGGCAGCATCTGGGGGGGGGGCTTTTTCTAATTTGCGAAAACATAATTTATAGCTGGCAGCAGGAGGCCTAAGAGGGAACCTAGTGTCTAGTAAATGTTGGGCCACTGGCAAGGGCTGGTGGCAGAGAAGGGAGGAGGGAGGAGGAGCACCGGGGAAGGCCCCTTTGGCTGACCAGGTTGAGCACCAAAGGGCTAAGAAATGTGGGTATTGTGGGGCTCAAGGTTCAGCCCCGAGGGGCTTCAGGAACCTAGAAAGAAATATTTTCTGGAATTTGCAGGTGAAAGGAGGGAGGCGAGGTGGCTCCCACGGGTGGCGCCTGTACAGCCTGACTCCTCGCCCTTCCCAGTTACCTCACAAACTCTGCTCCGGTGAGCAGTGCGGAGCTGCTCATATTTTAAATCAAACTAAAGTCCACTGAAGGAGAAAAATTATGCATTTTCCATAAGTGATGTGGGCAAATTATTATTCAATTTTTAACAGGGTTTTTCCATCACTTTACTGCGCACACCATAATATGGTTAATTTACCAGAAAGCAGTGTTATCCATTCCCTAATTCTCGAGGCCACTGCTCTCCGGGACCTGACCGACCTTCCGGCTCCGTTTGGGTGGGTTGGGTTCCCGAGCCTTCTCCAGAGGCCCTGCCTCCCTGGGGTCTTCCAGCACTCGCCCCTCGGGAAGAGTCTAAAAATGAAAGGATTCACATACCCGGGTTTAGTTTATGAGTGGCTTCAAGTGAATCCTTTTGTAAAGACGAAGACAAAGATGACGACGAAGACAAAGAAAGAAGAATAAGAAGGAGGAGGAGGAGGAGGAGGAGGAGGAGAAGAAGAAGAAGAAGAAGAAGAAGAAGAAGAAGAAGAAGAAAGAAGGAGAAGAAGGAGAAGAAAAGGGAGAAGCAGCAGCCTCTTGCCATTCGGTAGTATTTCCCCACGGAATTCCATGTGCGGTTTTCGTTAAAAACACTATCTGACTAATAACCATTTCATTCTCTCCTGCTTCTAATTAGCCACTCATTGATGACTACGTTCCAAACGCTTGATAATGAACCAAAGGGGAAAAAAATTCCAAAACAAAACCACCAGAGAACATCCGGCGACCGGCCCTATATATCTTCTTTCAGGAGTTGACGTGTTGCGCGGGGGTTCAGGCACAACAGCCACGTCACCGGAAGGACAGCAAGGAAGCCGGTGGGTTCACACAGGGACGAAGGCCGCCCCCCCACTGCTGTTAAAGGGGAGCTATCATGAGCCCCTTCCCCCGCCACTTCTTGATTCTCATACTCTGTGAATATATTTCCAGCGCCTGGACCAGTCCAGCTGGGACACTGGAGCCGATGCCCTGCCCGAGGCTCTCTGTCCTTCCATGGTGTTGTCCACCATCGTCTTAGCAGCTCAGTAATCAGAATAACTGATGCACCTGTAGGGCTTTGTGTGTGTGTGTGTGTGTGTGTGTGTGTGTGTGTGAGAGAGAGAGAGAGAGAGAGAGATTGACTTAGATTTGTTTTGTTTTTCCTCATTTAGATGCATTTGCTGAGCACCTTCTAGATTTAAAACATGCACTGGCCCCTAATGGGGGTTGGGAATCAGAAGGAAACACATCCAAAGGCAAAGAACACTGGTTCTCCCATTAAGCAGTACATAATCCATTTCTACTTGTCCTTTAAGATTCAGTTCAGGCATCACCTCCTCCAGGAAGCCTTCCCTACACTCTCCATTCCAGGCTGGACAGCACTCCTTTGCTACTACCTTTTTTTTTTTTTTTTTTTTACATTTTTTTAAAAAAGTAAACTCTATCCCCAGCGTGGGGCTTAAACTCACAACCCTGAGATCAATAGTCCAATGCTCTAGGAGTGCCTGGCTGCCTCAGTTGGTAGAATGTGTGACTCTGGACCTCAGGGTTGTAAGTTTGAGCCCCACATTGGGCATTGAGATTACTTAAAAAAAAAAATCTTAAAAAAAAAAAAAGAGTCACATGCTCTATGGACAGAGGCGCCCCACAGAGAGCTTATGGCAATGATCTTTTATGGGTCGCCATCCTCACTGAACTGGGAATATTAATCGTCTCTCTGACTTTTAATAATATAATCTATTAATAATAACAATAATAAGCACTCAGCAAGTGTTTGGAGAAGGAATGGATGCTGAGTCCTTATATATGTATATATCCATAGTCATTTCTACCATTATCCCACCACCTTGAACAGCCTTGGCAAAGGACTCCTCTCTAGCCAGCTCTGGTTTCTTCTGCCTCGCCCAATGTCTCCATCCTGTTTATTCCCATTTGCTGCCATCTTGGACCGGCAGGTTGGCCAGACCAGACGTTCACTTCTGGTGGCTCTGGCTGGTTTTCTTCTTCCCACTATCAAACCCTCCTGTCTTCTGTCCCATTCTCCGTCAGGGGGCTGTTCTTCGCTGGGTGAAAAAAGGGAATCAGTTAAGAGAATCCACATTAATGGGGGTTAATGTCACCTCTTCCAAATACATTATTTTTATGTTAATGATAATATTTTATGGACCACATCTTCATGCTGTGATTCTCAGGCAGGGCCCAGGTACCCTTGGGTCATGCAGAAGGGTGCCAGGAATCCTATAAGCCATAGCCTGCTGAACAACACACCACCTGAAGGCCTGGAAAGATAATTTTATGTGAAGATAAGGAATGGATATCGTAGGGAGAATATCAAATTTTCACAAAAGGACAAAGTTAGAATGTGACCTTGAAGGCCCCAGGTCCCAGGGCGTACAAGCTTATTCCCATTAGTGTTGGGGTGAGCTCTGGGCAAAATTTTGGGAAGCACTCATGGGGTTACTGGGACTTTGAGTCATATATTGCTCACTGGTGACCACACATTTGCAAGGGAGCAGGGCTATGCCTCCCAGGATGCTCGGCCCGGGGCCTAGGTCACTGTGTCATTTGCAGGTCAACCGTTTGCCACACCTGAAGCCATCACCCATGGAGCCACCACCGTTCCGTCCAACCTCGCACAGCAGCTCACCATTGCTCTCGGTGCCGGGAGAACGATGGCGAGCCAGTTAGGCACTTAAGTTCCCGAGGCGCTCGCGGTCCGGCAGGGGAGATGCAGTCAAAAAAGAGTCATATTGGCAAACCCGGTATTAGAAGAGTAGCAAGTATTCCAGAGAGGAGCAGGGTACTCTGCCCCTGGTGGGATCACCTTCTCCTTAGAATAATCCCTGCCAAGCTGGGAAAACACTTAATTTCAGTCCCTAGAATTTTAAAAATAGAGGCCTGGCTCCCCCTGCCCCCCTAGGGGATCATGGATATTCTGTGTGTTTGAAAAAAAAATGCATGATTTAGGAATGTACTCTGAAAAGTTTCTGGGAATGGAGGTATGTTACAAATTGGGAAGGTCTGTTTGATATTTCAAAGGTATCAAAGATGCTAATGTTTCCTTATTTTCTGCTCTGTAGTTGTCATCATTTTGGAGAAATGAATAAACGTGTGTTACTGGGCCTCGTTTGGTAAATCTGCGCCCCACAGTGTCATTTGTAGAATAAGACATTTTTTAGTTCCTTGCCCTGTACCTCCAGGTTATTGTCTTCTTTCCTCCCCCCGCCCCCACTTCCTCCCAGCAGATATTTGGGGCAGCCTAACCGAAGCCCCATGGTACAGCACCTAGTGGTAGAGAAGCCAACCAAAGCCACCTAAACCGATTAAAATACATTTCAGGAACAAACTGCCCAATGACCATTTTATGCAAGTGTAACTGGTTGGGCAACGCGAGTTCTGTCAAGGGAGGTCCCTTGTCCCTTGGAGCTGGCACAGGCGGCGCCCCTCTGCGTGCTGCTGAGAACCTCACCTCCTGTCCAGGCTGCAGAAGAACAGTCAGCGCAGGTCCCACAGGAGACCTCGGCTGAAGTTTCCCAGCTAGAGACCCTCTGGGGCCAAGATTTAGCCACGGAGGACTCTTGTCCTTCTCAGGGCAGGTAAACACCCTCTAGCGCTTGTCAGAAAACCGGCGGTCGCGTGGCTGTACTTGAGGGCCTAGGAGCACCCCGAGCTTTCTGGGGGGAATGTCTGGCTTCCCCACAGCCCCTTCTTTGCCACGAACCAAGTCAGAGCCAAATGCATCATTAGCTTTGGTCTACACCCCGACACCCCCACACAAGGCTCCCCACCCCCAGCTCGCTGGTCCTCCCGGCCTCCCAGGGCCCTGAACCAGGGCCCCAGAGGGGGTGAGCACAGGTGCATGGGAATCACGTCGGCGCATTGGCCAAGTGTCAGCTTCGTCAGATGGTCCTCCGGTAGCTCTGTGATTTGATTAACAGTTGATCAAGATTAATAGTTAATAATGGAAAGAATCGTGTAGCTCCCAGCGCCCTGGCAAGGCGCCTGCTCCCCCGGGGCAGCAGGGGGTGTACTCACTCACTCCCGGGCACCTGGAGACCCCAAGCGATTCAGCGACACCTGCTGCTAAGGCACCTTGCAAGACCCGGGCGTGCCGCCTCCTGGCGTGCTTCGCTGCACGTCGTTTTTGCACACTGAGGGCTGCGGCACCCTGTGCGGAGCGGAGTCTGTCGGCGCCCCCTCTCCGACACGCGTCGCTCACTTCACGTGTCCCTGTCACATTGCGAATTCTCGCAACGTTTCATTATCCTATTGGTTATGATGAGCTGGGATCGGTTCTTGCAGCTCCCTGGAAGTTCAGATGAGAATTAGCACTTTGTAAGTAATATTTTTAAGGTAAGTGTATGTATTTTTTTTCGGACACGCTCTTGCACACTTACGAAACTACGGGACAGTGTAAGCAGAGGCTTCACGTGCACCGGGAAACCGAAACATTCATGAACTTGCTCTGTTGAGATAGTTGCTCTGCCGGGGTGGTCTGCGCTGGGACCTGCTCTGTCCCTGGGGGTGCCCGTGTTCCTCGTTCCTAACAAGACATCTTTCTGGTGAATTCAGTTTCCTGGCTCCAAATTCCTGCAGCTTGGGAGGGAGAGAGCTTCTTGGGCGGTGTTGGGAACCCCGGGAGCGGTCTTCGTTGGCCTGGGCTGGCCGACCTCGGGACCATCTCCGGGCAGCACGGGCTCTGCCTTCCCCGCGCCTCCCCGCCGGCTCTCAGAGCGGTGCCCGCGCCGCCTTTTCCGGGCGCCCTCGGGTTCCCCAAGCCCTTAGCTCTGCTTCACAGGACAGACTCCACAACAAACGCAGCTGATGAATCAAAGGCTATGCTTTGGCTTGAAGAAACCAAAATTTTCTCTTAAAGAATCTCTGTCTAAAGCAAGTTATAACGTTTTCAGATTTCTTTGAATGACCCAGTCAAAAACACAAACAACAACCCTCCAGAGAATGTTTGCAAATTATCCGAGTGGGATGTGAAGATGAAAAAGTTATCTTTAAAAATATCTCAAACACGTTAATAAATTGCCCAGTAATGTCATAGTAATTGTAGAAGATCTTTGAAATTTTTTTTAAATCAATTTAGCAATCTCATTAATACCAAAAACCATACCAGAAAGACTTGGCTAACCAGAAAATCCCTTTGTTTCATGTTTTTTTTTTTTTTTTTTTTTTTTTTTTTTTATGTTGGGA
This sequence comes from Nyctereutes procyonoides, assembly GCF_905146905.1. NCBI lineage: Eukaryota > Metazoa > Chordata > Mammalia > Carnivora > Canidae > Nyctereutes > Nyctereutes procyonoides. The sequence continues at coordinate 68,187,207 of NW_026575051.1, forward strand.
ACCCTTTCTAAGTATAAAGGTTGTTTCAGCAAGAAAACTCTCCTGCTGTGGAACTCCACCTGACGGCAGCGATCTCCGAATCACAGGATCTTAGATCCGTGGGAACCTACAGCAAATCTCATCTGACCCCCTCATTTCCATAGACAGGACCTAAAACAGAGGCGCCAGATGGCTCCAAGGTCCCGCAGCTGCATGCGTGTGCAGCCAGGCCCGGACAGCTGGAGCAGTCCACCCCCGGCCCCTACTACCACCGGGTTGTTTCCCTGGTTACGGAGGTAGAGGACCACGGGAAGTACATATACTGATTCTAGGGCAACAAAGTCTTTTTGTAATTGCCCTTCTACAGGTAGGATACAGGATGTTCCAGTTAGAGACAATGTCTGATAAATTAAAATGTTAAAGGATGCTTAATCTTGCTTTAATGATCCTCTGAAATAGCTCAACAACAGCCTAGCCTTTCTAGGGGCGGGGGGGGGGCGGGGGCGTGGGGGAGGGAACCCCAGTCCTGGTGTTCTGAGTGTTTCTGTCATTTGGAAATCACTGCACGATGGTTAAATTCACCAGAGGATTCCTTATCACCTGGTGTGGGACAGATATGTCACCACTGGAGTACCTTCCATGATTTAAACAAATGAACAAAAAAAATTCAAATGTAAAATGCTCTCTTTTTAATTACTAAATTAAGAAAGTTAAACAATTTAAAAATGTAAACTCACAAATAAATCATAACAAAAAAGGAATTAAGATTTCAGAGTTGCTACCCAGTATTAAAAACTTAATAGAAATAGGCTTTTTTTGATTTGTTGTTGTTAAACATGTAATTCAAGGTTGGTACAAACAGCAACTAAAAATGTAATACTTTTTTTTCTTTTTTTTTTTTCTTTTTTGGTGCATCCCCATGAAATGTAAAGTAGTGCATAGTTATTCCACTGGAGACTTCTTGGACATATAGAAAGTCATTTCATTAGCAGTACAGGACGTTTAAAACACTTATTTTACAATGGGAAATGTACAACCCCCACCCTCATAAAGTTTTAGTTGCATGAGAAAGTTTAGCAGGTTGCCATGACTCTAATGCTATGGGTTTTAGACCATTTAAATGTGGTTACAAGGTTTATTAAATTAAAAAAAGGTTGAAACATTTCAGCATTCATATCTTTATACAAGAAGCATGTGTGGTATCCATCTTCCAGTTCCCCTGGTAGTATTGGCCATTTGCTTGCTTAAGTATACTTTTAGGTTTCAAGAACGAATCGCAGGAAGTCAAAGCAAATACTGGAAACAGAACTTGTGAATTCAGCTCTGCGGCTGCGGAAAAGAGTCAAAGTAACAGCCATCTATAGGTACAATCATGAACCAAAAAAGTGCAATCCAAATTAAGAAGAGAGAGAGAGAAAAAAAAAAGGGATCATGCTTTGCAAAAGCCAAAAAGGAGGCCACTGGTTTGCAGAATAACACCAGTGCTTTTATGCTGATTTGGCAGTAAAATCCTCACTCTGGGTCCCCGAGGCTTTATGGCCCAGGTTGGCCATGGTCTCCACGTTAGCACCCACATGGTGTATGTACAGGGACATAGATAGTATATATATATATTTTTTTTTGTAAAAAAGAAAAAAAAAACCCAAACACCTGTCCTGATTGGTTTTTGTTAAAACATGAAAAAAAATTTTATTGTTTTAGACAAAGAGGCCACTTTTGGAAAATAATACCTTTTTTTTTTTTTTTTTAGTTGAATCAGGTGAAGACAGTTAAAATCACATAGGATTCGCATTTTAAAAAAAGGAAAGCACTAGGATCGTTGGCACTGGAGTTAACTATTTACACTGAACAGAGGTTTGGCCTTTTACATAAACATCGATACAATGCAATTTTCCAAAGTCTGAGAAATAACAAGGTTCTGTCTCGTATGCTTCACAGAGGAGGTTCGGATTTGGGGACAAGTGTCATGAGTGAGGGCCGCGGAAGTTCGTCAGCTTCGGAGTCACATGCAATCTGGTCCAGGACGGCTCTCACTGCTCGAGCAGCTGCGGCTACAGAACTGAAAGCTAATGGGGGGGGGGGAAGCCTGCAGACCCGGGCTCACAGGTTCTCGCCGGGCTGGTACTGGGGCTCCGTGGCCGTGAAGTAGTCTTCCAGGAAGCCCTGCAAGTACTCGAAGGTGGGCCGTTCCTCGGGGTCCTTCTTCCAGCAGTGGATCATGAGCTCGTGGAGGGAGATGGGGCAGTCCTGCGGGCAGGGCATCCTGTAGCCGCGCTCCACCTGCTCCAGCACCTCGCGGTTGTTCATGCCTGCAAGACACGGCAGGGCGTGCGTGAGCTGGGCGCGCTCCCCGGCCTCAGCCTGCCCCTCGGGGGCGCCTGCGAGGGGCTGCACAGGATCTCTGCCGTGTGCATTATGCATTCTTAAAGTTCTTATTTATTTATTCATGAGAAACACAGAGAGAGAGGCAGAGACACAGGCAGAGGGAGAAGCAGGCTCCATGCAGGGAGCCCGACGCGGGACTCGATCCTGGGACCCTGGGGTCACTCCCTGAGCCCAAGGCAGACACTTAACCACTGAGCCACCCAGGGGCCCCTGTAAATTTTGATTTAATTAAACTGATCAAAAACGGTGAATGAGGCAGACAGAAAAAAAGAAAAGAAATCGGTGGAATGAAAGCTATACTGTCCCTTGTTTACAGCATCTATAAGCTCCATCTATGGACTTCGTAAAATGGTTCTGCTTACGCCTGGGCCAGCTTTGGGTGTCCTGCCGGCCGAGACCTGCCATCGTGTCATCACGGCAGGACCGTCTGGCCCAGTGACCCTGCGGTGCCCTGCGGTTTGGGGACTCTGACAGGAGCCGGGGCGCCTCCGCGGCTGTGCTCACCGCCCGCCTTGGACAGGCCATCTGTCGTCTGAGACCTGCTGGTGAAACCCCAGGCCGCGCAGCCCCAACAGGAGATGCTGGGGGAGATGGACGGAGCAGGAAGCGCAGGGACCAGCTAGGTGGGCTGAGGCCAAGCCTGGCCCCTCCTCCGGTCACTGCCGGACACGCTCCTGTCCTCCTCACCCTCCCTTTCCCCCCCCTGCCGTGTCACATCCTGCCACTGCCCGCCAAGCACTTGTGTGTTTTGGCTGCTGCTTGGCCCCAGGCTTGTAATCTGGAATCCTCCCCAACTGCTGAACCTGCTTCATTTACAAAATCAAGGGCCTGATTTCAAGCCACACAGAAACCTAGATTTCCTCCCCTGGGTCTCAGAGATAAAAGCAGGGGACCCAGCGTATGCACGCAGCAGCTCCCGTGAGGCCCGCGGCGCAACCCTGACCTGACTTCTGGGGTCTGTGGCCCTTCTCTCTGTTGTTGCTTTTGGAACGGGGCTTGTCCTGGCTCCTGTCTGGACCGGCCACGGCCCCGTCGGTCACATGCTTGCTCGAGCGCTTTCAGGATGCTTGTTTGTTCTCGGCCAGTGAAACTTCTTGGGATAAAATCCATGTATCATCCCTGCTGCTGGAGGAGGCCTTCGATGGAATTATTCTAACATCAGCTTTGCTCACATTTGGGAGGGACCCTTAGTTTTAGTGAGAGAGGTTTAATGACCCGGTGAGGGCCCCCTGCCTCGACGCGATGCCGGGCTTCGCTGGGACCCTCCTCAGTCGGGTGCTGGGTCAGCTCTGTGGCTGGTTACCTTAAATCCTCCACCAACCGCTGAAAACTCATTTCGAAAACCCAGGATGGGGCGGGGAGCTGGAGGCAAGGGGCAGAGCGTGGTGCTGCCAGCAGAATGTCCTGCGGTGCCCTGGACACACCGGGTGAGGGACAGGGCCCAGCGCATCCTTATCCACGATCCCTAAATCCAACAAGCTCAGGGCAGTTGTGGTGACTCACCTGGCCGCACAACTGACCTGAACGGGCGTCACTTGGCCACAAAACTGGAGGCTGTTTACTGTTTTTATTTGTTCGTACAAACTGCTATGGCAGTGAGAAGGTATCGGAGTATGGAGCGTGGCCTCGGGCCCTCCTAGGACGTCGTGCTAACCGGCCCATGCGCCCTACGGTGCTGTCTACAGAAGGCCTGGTCCTGAAGCACATCCGGGCCCGAGTTTGGGCTGCGGCCTGAGCGTGGCCTGTAGCTGCCAGCCCGGAGGGGCCGGGAGGTGCGTGAGGACCGGCGTTCCCTAGAGCCTTTGCTTTGGGTCCTACAGTCCTTGGCTCCCATCTCAGAGGCGGGAACCTCCCTGGTCCTGTCTCCCCCCCCCCCCCCCGCCCCCAGGAGCCTGTAGGGACAAGGAGGAAAGACGAGGCACAAGGCCTGCACCTCAGGAGACCCGCCAGGCCCTCCTGGAAGGCGTTCCCCACCCCCCCCAAGCCCCTTCTAATGCTTTATTCTGGCGCAGAGACTGTCCGAAGTGGCACCGCGGAGTTTAATTAATCACCCTCCTGTTGCTCTGTGGCGCTTATGTCAGGAAATGTTTCCTTTCATTAAAAAACAAACTACTCAAATGGAAAGATTTCACTTTTTTTTTTTTTTTTAAAGACTCCTAGTGCAATCTCTGCCAATGGAAAGTTTAATTGGCCACTTGGGTCAGGCCTATTTTTCCAGGGCTCTGCCCAAGTCCCAGCCACGGCAGATAGAGCCCCTTGACCCTGTGCCCGCAGCATCCCCAGAAGGCCGCTTCCTGGGCGGCGGTGGCCAGGGTCCCCCACGCGGGCCCACGGTCACATGCCTGCCGCTTTCCTCGCTCCAGGTCCCTTCCTGCCCCATCCCTTCCTCCCGCGCCTCCTCTTCGTCTCTTCTCGTGCCTTCCTCAAAGCATGGGGACCATATGTAACCAAGTCCGCCCCCTGGGCCAAGCCGAGACATACCAATGACGGTGTGGCCAGAAAAGTGGGGAAGACAGACAATGCACATTCGGGGGACAATGACGGCGCGAGCGGGGCCAGCTCTTCCCGCCGCACGTGAGCCGGGGCCGGCCGGGCCGAGCCGCAGATGCTCCTCCACAGCACCCCGCGATCTAGAGATGGGCAAGGCTGGGGAGAGCTTTTTTTTTTGTTTTTTTTTTTTTTTTGTTTTTTTTAAGATTTTACTTATTTATTTGACAGAGAGAGGGAGGGAGAGTGCGCACAAGCCGGGGGAGCAGGAGAGGGAGAAGCAGGCTCCCCGCTGAGCAGGGGGCCTGACATGGGGCTCGATCTGCGACACCCCCCCCCCCAGTCTCAGGCTTAACTGACTGAGCCCCCCAGGCGCCCTGGGCTAGTTTTGACTCTACAACGACAGCCGGATGAAGCGGATTGTGTTCATATTAAAAAAAAAAAAAGTATTCCCAGCTCTAAGAATTTTGATCAATCATTTCAAGAATTTCTTTTTTTTAGCAAAAGTGGGTTTTACTCTCTACACTACGATAGAAATGAGACTTTCTTCCTTTTTTCTTTTTCGACGGTTTCATATTTTTGTTACCAAAAGGACTTGGGAGCTGCCCTCCTTGAGCCACTTTTCCCAAGACACTGGCTGCACCTAGCACCTGGGAGGTGCGGGAAGGGCCCGCCAGGGGCCACGCAGGCCGGCGGTGGGGCTCGGAGGGCGGCGGGGACACCAGGCCAGGGGAAGCTGGTCACCATACCTCCTGTGGAGGAGGCAGGGAGGCAGGAGGGTGCTGGAGTGTTTTTTTTTCTTTTCCCTCCCTTTTCATGGGGGAGATGCTAGCAGAGAAAGAAGAGACAGAGGCTTTAAAACACGGCCTGTGGGCGCGTTTCCGGGCGACACTGCCTTGGACCGCTCGGGCCTCCAGTGGGAGCTGCTGGGAGACCGCTTCTCAGCCGAGGGTGGTCCCTGCGGCGGGGCCGCCTGGGAGGTGTCAGGAAGGACGCGGGGCTGGGCGGCCACCTCGGCCCCACCTGGCCTCTTCGGGCGGCCTCTGCCCTCTCGCTGCGTCTGCAGAATGGGCCATTCCCACGGGTCACAGCTCCACGGACGTGGGCCGTGCCGAGGTTTGCCTTCCAATCCGTCTTCCCTAGATCCTCCCCGGGGCCTCCCGTCACCATGGATTTCGGGCCTTCGGGGGTGGTCACGGAGAGAGCCCCATCTCCAGCGGCGGCCGAGCCTCTGCGCCCCCCGCGCCTACTCCCTTCCTGCCGTCACGACCACAGAACCCTTCCTGAGTCATTGTGCTGCCTTGCTCCTGGCTTCCCAACCGGGGCCACGGGTCCGACCCTCCCTGCGCACGGCTGCCAGCAACGTCGCTTACACGTGCGTGCATTCCCTTCCCTTCTCCCCTTGTCTTTCCGCCTCTCCTTCTTTTAGATTTTTCCCATTCCTCTCCTTCGAGCTACCCACTAACTCCACAGAGCCTCATCTCTCATTTCTTTCAGATTCTTTTTTTTTTAAATTTTTAAATTTATTTTTGATAGTCACACACACACAGAGAGAGAGAGAGAGAGAGAGAGAGGCAGAGACATAGGCAGAGGGAGAAGCAGGCCCCATGCACCGGGAGCCCGATGTGGGACTCGATCTGGGGTCTCCAGGATCGCGCCCTGGGCCAAAGGCAGGCGCCAAACCGCTGTGCCACCCAGGGATCCCCTCTTTCAGATTCTTTAGAGGAGGGGAAGAAACCTCATTTCCCCCAGCGGAGCCACTTCACTACTTCCAACTCTGCACCTCTAACTGATGACCTGACCTCCCCTGGCCTCAGTTTCTTCGTTTGTCAACATTCACTGTGCTTGCAGCTGTTTGAAAAACAAAACAAAACAAAAACCCCCAAAACCCCCCAAACGGGTCTCCTATGAAAGGGGTGTGTTGGGTTTTATGGTTTCCCATTTGTGCAGCTTCTAATGCGGATCTCCGAGGGGCCAGCTCTGCACGATCAGGGATTTTCACCCTTTGATTTTCACCGTTGGCGGATCAAGGCCACATCTGGATTAGACGACAGGTCTCAAGAACCTGGATTTTGTGCCACGGGGAAAGGGAGCCTCTCGCAATGGGAAGGATGTGAGGTTATCAGACGTTGGGGTTGCTTTTTGCAAGCGGAGCTTTGCATTCAGAGAACTTATGCTCTCTTGTGCAGAAGGCTTTCTCCGGAGGCTCCCCCTGGCTTCTCTGCATAAACCCTGTGGGAAGCTCCTTCTGTTTACTCGTCTGTGTCTGCCAGGGGACCGAGGGCGAAGTTAACGGCGATGAGCCTGTGCTACCCCAGACCATCCCGGGCTCTGGGCAGCAGTTGGGAGGTGTCCTGTTAGGTCTGGTGAAGGATCAAAGTGCCACTTTAGGGCAGACAGATGCTCATCAAAGAGCAGAGGCGAAAATGAAGGAGTGACTTTGGGAAGGCACAAGAACGACTAGTTTTGTTTCTCTTGCCTCATCTTCCCTGATAACCTGGGGGCAGCTGGTTTTATTAAGCCCACCGTACTAACGGATGTGGAAAGGACAGCTACTCAGGTGCCATGGTACAGCAGGGGTGTTTGACGTGGATCATGCAGCACCATGAAGAACTCCTCTGTCCCAGAGGAGACAGGAGGAAGAGCGCCAGGGTGTCCACGGGGAAGGCCCTGGAAACACTGAGCTGACCACGAAGGGCAGCGGGACTGGGGCTCAGGGGCGGAAAGCTTCTCTCTGGCTGCCCTCTCCGTGTGCCTTCTCCTCCCCACTCCCCCCTCTCCGCAGCCAGCTGGCCTGGAGAAACCTTGTAGGGAAGGGTGGCAACTCCAGGCTGGCTTCCCTCTCTGGGGGGCACTCAGGAGCTGAGCAGAGAAGCCCGGGGGATGTGGATGGGGGCAGAGGGCAGAGCACCCTTGGCTGAGAGTCACGCTTCCCTCCTGCTACCCACGTTCCTGGCCCGAGAGTCTCCTCTTTTCCTACCCCCAGAAAAGTCTGCTCCGTGGGCACGCTGAGCCTAGCAGGAGGTGAGAAGGCAGGTGATGAAGGTGGCTGCTGAGCACAGAGCAATGTGCGTGGGGTCCAGGGCCGCGGGTGTCCCAGTGGGGCGGCAGGGGACAGGTGGGGCTTGCAATTCTCTAAGGAGGAGACCTTCTGGTTTCCCTGGTTTCCCCTGTCGCTTTAAGTCCCCTTCGGGCGGCTGGATACATTCACGAAAGCCAGGAGCTGCCACTCACTGAAAGATTCAAAAGTGCTTCAAGTGCACGGGTCAACGTGCTGGGCTTCAGGGCACGCTCCTGCTCCGCTGGATCCTGCCGAATTCACGGAGCAGGTGTGCAGGTGAGAGCCGGGGCACAGGATGGCGGGACTGCCTGCCTGGACCGGAGCTGGGACGCGGGCTTCCCGGGGCAACTCTGAGGGCAGAGGCCAGCTCGCGCTGGGCCAACACACGCTGCGTTTCTTTATGGTGCAGATGGGGCGACAGAGTTAAAAGGGTTTGCAGGCCATCAGCCAACCTGAAGGAGAGCTTGTCTCAAAAAACTCATCGGTATAATCTTTTTTTTTTTCTCCTCTCTTTTCGATATCCCACCCATCCACCCACCCTGCGTGGGCTTACGCTCACTGAGAGTCTGCATGGGGCAGGTGCTGCCGGGCCCCGGGAATTCAGGAAGGAGCCCCTGTCCCTGCAGAGCCACTGGGAACTACAGACATGAGGATGGGGGCTTCAACACAGAGGTGCCGGGTGGCACGGAGGCAGGCAGATGGGGCGGGTCATTTGGGGTGGACATGGAGAAGGCGATGTCTGGGCTGGGCTCTGAAGGATGGTGAGGCCGACAGTGAAGCCGAGAGGAGCGACTCGGCTCAGCGGGATGGCCCAGGGTGAGGGCTGGGGGTGGCAAGAGGGAACTCGCCGCCAGGTCATGTCACTCTCCCACTCAGGCCCGTCAGTGACCCCCCACCTCACTAAGGAGGACAGCCCCAGTCCTCACAGTGACCTGGGAGGTCCTCTGTGGTCTCCCCAGGCCCCTCGGGCCTCCCGTTCCCTCTGCTCCAGCCACGCTGCTGCAGGGTGGGGCGGGGAGGGAGGACGCCCTGCCACACAGCTCCCTGGAGAGCCTGGGTCCTGCAGGTCCTTCCTCAGGTGCTGCCCTCCCCGTGGGCCCTTCCCTTGCCTCTCTCCATCCCCTTCCTCATTTTGCTTTTCTCTCACCCCCTCGCCCCCCACACAAACAGAGTTTGCCTATCTTTGTTTATTGTCTGTCTTGTCCAAGAAGAATAAACGCTCGTGAGGGCACGGGTCAGTGCTTGAACCAGGCCTGGCATACAGTAGGTGCTCAATAAATATTTGTGGAGCGACTCAAGGAGTCTCCTCCACCCCCCCCTCCACTCCCCGACCACACTCCCCTCAAAGAAAGGGTTACTAAGGACGACGGGAAGCTAAGGCTTCTGGAGTTTCTCTGGAAGGTAAAGGGAAACCACACCTTCCAGATGCTTCTAACTAGGAGAGTGAGATAACCGTGTCTCTGTTTTCTAGGATAACAACCTGGCGGTGACAGTGACAGAAGGGGTGAGCAGGGAGGAGAAACCGAAGCAGGATGTCCCACCAAGGGGTCACGGCACAGCGGGTGGCGGCCTGACACGGGGCAGCGGAGGCAAAGAGCAAAGGAAGGACGTGGAGGGAGGTGCTGGAGGCGAGTGACGGGTCAAGGAGCCGAACTCCCGTTCTCTGCAGCAGCCCCGGAGAGGGAGAGCTCCTGCCCGCGAGCGCCGTCGGGTGCCCTCGGGTACACGTGCCTCCGCCGCTGCAAACAGGGGCTCTGGGCTTGGCGCCCGGAGCAGCCGGGGACTGTGCGGGGCACAGCTGCCCTTTGGACCCGAGGCGCCTCCGGGACGTGCATGGGCAGCGGCCTCTGCCCGGGAGGGGCGCGTGCGACTCCCCTCTGCTCCCCCACGCCCGTCTCCGTGTCACATCCAGTGTTTTTTTTTTCCCCTGGCTCCAAAGCTGTCACTCCGAGTGAGGTCGTCCTTCCTCCCTTCCGTTCGGTCCGCTGCTTTCACGGGACTAGCTGACCTGCCGACCCCACGTCTCGCGTGTCCTCGACCCTCTGCTCCTCATGTGGTCCCGCCTCCCGTCCTCCACCCTGGGCCCCTTCTCTGATTCCTACTTCTGGAACTTCTCTCGTGAAGGCTCCATGAACCCGGGGAGGAGTCCCCTCCCTTCCCTTGACCTCCATCCTTGTCTACCAGTTGCCTTTCCTCTGGATCAGGGTGACGGCGGGTCACGCTCAAGTATGAAAGAATCCGGAAAGATACCGTCACCTGCTGTTCTCGAAAAAGGAATCACTTAAAAGTAGGCTGGAGCCCGCTGAGAAATGTCCGCGTGGGTGGAGATGTCCACGCTGGCGGGGGCCGGGGGGTGCCCACGTACACCAGGAGCAGGCCGCAGCGCAGCAGGGAGGCAGGGCCCGGGCCCACACTGGCTGACGTGGCCACACCGGCCGTGACAACGTGGACAGGAAGGTCCTTCCCGTCACCGTGACGTCTGCGGGAAGCTGAGCGACACCGAGCTCGGGAGGCCACGGCTCCGGCGGCCGTTCCAGGTGCGCTTCCAGCTCCCCACCCGGCAGCTCCTTGAGTGAGCTCCGTCCTCCTGGGCCCTGGCGTCCCCCCGCGCCAGCCCTCGCCCCCAGGCCTGTCAGCGGCCCCTCATAGGACAGAGCGACGCAGAACCAGGTGGACGTAGGTCTTGTTTCCCCCCCTCGCCGCCCTCACAGGATTCTGAGGGAGGGCCCGCTCTGTAGATACCCGAATCCCGCGCCCCTGCCCCCATTATCCGATCAAAATTCGAGGCCCACCGAGGGTAGATTCCAGATAATTCATCCCATGAGGACGATTTTCTCAAATAATAAACAAGGAACAGAAAAGACTGATTTCTTCCTAGACTTGATGCATATCCCGTCTACCTGACTGTAAAGTCCGTGAGCGCCGGGACTGAATTCGTGTATCTTGCCCGTTGTTCTAGCCCCAGCCGGCGACACAGGGCCTAGCTCCTAGGAAGCTTCTGACCAGCTTCCGCAGAGCGTGAATGTCTTCTTTGTGCTTCCTTCCTAGGTACAGCAAGACGACCTCACAGGAGGCTCTGCTCAATGACCCGATCTTAGCCTGCGTCATAAAACGAGGCCATTCTCCTTGGGTACGCTAGGACCAAACTTGGTAAAAGACCCTGGGTCAGAAGCGCACACCTGCCGGCCTCGTCCGGGGCCCGCGCCCCTTTGTCTCGGATCCGCGTGCAGCCCGCAGGAACAAAAACTGGCTTTGTGTCACTGAGGGGAAAGCCTTCTGAGGCTAAACAACATTAACCTTTTCCCCTCCGCTGCGTTCAACACACTGGCTGCCTGTGACCCTGGGGGACTCAGGGAGAAATTAGTTTGAAATTCAGGCTAAAAAAAAAAAAAGTGCTTTCATATCTTCAAAATCCCAAGAACCTGCACATTGCCTCCCCCAAGAAGCAACTCAAAAATGCCAGGCTGCGCTGCAGGCCGCGCCGGACGCCCCTTCGTCCCTGCTGGTTGGCCGCTCTCCGGGCGGCTCGGGCGTGCTGGGAGCAGCCGACTTCCACCTGCATCTCCAAACGCCCAGGGCTGGCATTTCAGAGACACGGAATTTTGTCCATTTTGTCTCTGTGCCAACCCGGCTCCCCTAGGAGTCTCAAGGCCACGCCGACCTGAAAAGAGATCCTCTTTGCTTCTCTGCATTCTCCGAAGATGACCAGAAATAATCATAAAAAAAAACGAACAAAGGGATTACAAATTAATCTGCCCTCGCTGTCTCCTCTGACTGCAAAGATAGAATTACAAAACCCAGGATTTGCAAGAGACCTCGATTCCTCATTAATCTCCACTATCATTTCTATCATGGCTTTTTTTTTTTTTAAGCTCCTTTCTTAGGCAGGGAACGAGGGGGAGCTATGTTCTTTCCTCCCTCAACAGTAACTGAAAAATATGTCCTTAACATTTCAGAAAGCAGATCGTCCATGTGCTATAGCATAACCACTAAAGCGTGGAGGTGAAATGGCACGAGTGTCCTTTACGTCACCATCTGTTGAAATTAATGAATTTAAGCGTGGATAACCTAAACCTGAGGTTTCTTTGAAAGGCAGGAGTCTGATAGTCTAGGAAATTTCCAGGGCCTGAGAAGAATCTCCAGTTTCTTGACATTACACTTGCTTTTGTGGAGCACATTTTGACTGTTTGGAAACGGGCAGTGGGTAGCTTCTAAGCTGCGTTTCCCATGTACCTCTGGCCATCTGGAGCGGGGTCTGCGGAGAGAGCAGGTCCTGGCATTTTCTTGCCAGGCTAATGCCATGGGTCAGTGCTACAGTGTAATCAGAAAAGCAATGGGGGCTCTTCTCCTCCTCTTCCTGGAAATGTCTGTAAACCCTATTTGGGGTGAGGCTGTGCCAGGACCATTTCTATTCCAGGAGCCGAGGCTGCATGCTGACACTGAGAGAGCAGACTCCGTGAACTGGGGTGGACAGAAGCGCTCACCCGAGCTGCCGTTTACGTGGAGCCTGCACACAGTGCACACAGTGCACGGTAGCTGCTTGTCTTCACGATGCCCACGGTGGCTCCCGGTTCTGCTCCTCCCTGGCTAAATACCTGCTTGTGTTCCTCAAACTCACGCTTGGCAGAAAGTCGAGGATGGGGCTTCAAAAGGCAAAGCGTTAAGAGAGCATCCAGGCAGGGGCCCATCTCCGCCAGGTCCCACTCTTACCTGGGTATGGCACTCTTCCTTTGGTGACCAGCTCTGTGAGTAAGATTCCAAAAGACCACACGTCAGACTTGATCGTGAACCTCCCGTACAGGGCTGCCTCGGGGGCCGTCCACTTAATGGGGAACTTTGCACCTGCAGAAAGAACACATGGGTTACTCGACTGGCAACTGGCGGGGAGGATGGCGCCCGGTATGGGGTTGGGGGTGGTGGTGGGAAGTGCTAGGAAGCCACTTCCACAGGAGCAAGCCCGTAGAGGGGGATGGGAAGGCGGTGAGCAAGAGCGACCTACAACAGAGCAGCTGGTCCTGGCTCTGGGACCTCCAGCAAGCTAGTCTAATTTTAATTTTCCCATCAAAAGATTGGACTGCAAAGCTCCTTAAAAAGCTCTGGCTTCTAGAACTTGAATCTCTGACCACACCGAATGTCATGGGTTTGGTCTGGATGTGGGGCTGACTTGTGACTTAGGAAACTAATTTTATATACATTGTTTCCTTTGCTTTGAAATGATGTCCTATTTTATTTTTTTTAAAAGATTTTATTTATCGGGCATCCCCGGTGGCGCAGCCCAGGGTGTGATCCTGGAGACCCTGGATCGAGTCCCACGTCGGGCTCTCTGGGTGGAGCCTGCTTCTCCCTCTGCCTGTGTCTCAGCCTCTCATTCTCTCTCTGTGTCTCTCTTGAGTAAATAAATGAAATCTTAAAAAAAAAAGATTTTATTTATTTATTCAAGAGAGACACAGAGAGAGAGGCAGAGACACAGGAAGAGAGAGAAGCAGGTTCTCCGCAGGGAGCCCGACGTGGGACTCGATCCTGGGATCACAACCTGGGCCGAAGGCAGGTGCTCCACCGCTGAGCCACCCAGGTGTCCCATGATGTTGTATTTTAATTAATGCATAAAGTATCAAATCATAACACTACTCTCACGGATTCCTTGGCACAGGAGACCATGGTGTGCTCTTACGAGGTGCATAAAAACCAAATCAAGCCACCATGCTTCTCCCAAGGCGAAGACAATTCGCTGCAGCCCATGTATTTTCTTGCAATGGGCTCTATTTCCACAAGGCCTTCCACACGCACGGCAGAGAAATGATTTTGCCTCTGGCTCCTTCCCTCCAGCGCTCCCCCCTTCGCTGATAGTGGCCCTCTTTACTCCCGGGGTAGTTTTTTTCTTTTATACTCTAGGATCCCTCGCTTCCCTCCCTACCTTTCTCCTACTGGCCGGGAGGGTGCTGTTTAATGTTTGTTCTTAAAGAGCAGTCTTGCCTCAATGACTGTCTTACGAGTCTGATTTCTCAAGACCAAGCGACAAATTCGTAGAACCTTTTCTTTGAAAATTACTCGGATAAAAAAAAAAAAAAAAGAAATTTCTCGGATCACTTGGAGAATCCTCTCTCCAATCCAAAAGGAAGGGCGGCGTCCACCCTGCTCTAAGGCTAGATGTGTGTACAGGGAATTAAAATGGATTCGGCAGCCTGTGCTCTCACATATCAAGCTCAGCAATTATAAAGCAGTTCCAGATATTTCACTGAACAAACCAAAAGAAAAACACAGGGAATTTTTATTACCGATGGAAACACGATTGTATGTTGAAAGCATGTTAATTTTACTTAGGAGCTCCTTGAAAAAAAGGAAAAAAAATCATACAAAGGCTGATAGAATCAGAAATTTTCATGGTATCTTCTACGAAAAGTCACAATACGCAAAAGTGGCAAATAATTAAAATCCTTAAATGAGCATGGTTTTAATAACAAGAGCTATGATAAATTACAGCAATTAGATTTTTGTTTTAAACACAGTACATGATAACGTCTTTAGCAAATCTACCCTGGCATTTTCTGGCGATGTAATTTTCCTCTCCATCTCTTTTATGCCAGTGTGAAATGAAATTTAAAAAATCCTACTATTTCATTATGTGGCATCTCACATTTACGCTGGAGCGGAGAAGTTATTCTATAGTTTTCCTTTTGTGCACTGAGTTATTTTTAATTAGCTGTGTTTCTCAAGCATAATTATTTCTATCTTTTCTTACGTGCTGCATGATTCCACACAAGGCCTGGTATTCTCCGAACAGTCGTTTTGTTTTTAAAGTTTTCTTTCAAAGCGTTCTGCTGTGTGAGAACCTACCCTCGAGCATTCTGTTCACGCAGCTTTGGACTCTGAGCCGCGGGGATTAATGTGATAGATTTTCTTCAGTGTCGAGAACAGACTCTGCCCTGGACCAGACCTCAGCTGGAGTTCTCTTATTTCAGAGAATTAAAGGTATATTAAATTCATTCCTATTTAAACTATCTCTTGAGCCAAATGGCTTGGAAATCCATGTCCATCTCGAAAGCAAAAAGAACTTTTTTTTCCCCCTCCCCCGTGCCGACACAAAGCCTGTAAGTAAAATGACAAGCAAAAGGAGCTTTTCTTCCCTCCTCGGAATCATTCAACGTTTGTGAAGGTGTCTGTGCGTGCGTGTGTTGCTGAAAGTAAACCGTTCAAGATTTGGATAAAGTCATTTTGGATTTTCTGAGAGGAGATCTCACAATTTGAGGGTTAATAAAAGCCGAAACAAACGTCAATATATCAACCCGTTGTGCTAGTCGGGCTTTACTGTTTTTTTTTTTCATTACGTCATCTACAACAAGAATTAGAAGAATATGTAAACCTTCAACAGATCAATTCAAACAAAGGCTGCAAGGGATCTCTGATAGGAAACCGTTGGTGGATATGTGCTCTGAGACTTATTAGCGGGAGCTCCCGTAGATAAATTTATTTTGTGTTAGTTTTCTTTCTAAGATAAGCAATATATTTACACCCAGTACACATTTTGGAAGAAAAAAGAAAATAAAGACTGTCTTTGCCCCCAATTTCTCCTACTTCTTCTCAGTCTTAAAATAGCAGCCACTGTTGACAGAAGCAGCTTCCCTAAAGATACCTCATATTTTCCTCTTGAAGGCAGGAGAAAGGTTAATAAACGAAGGCAGCGATAGTGCATTGATCGTTAACTATAGTTTCAACAAGAGAACTGATGGGTGTCTGCTCTTCTACTCATCTCATTACCTCTGCTTCCCCTTGCCTTGGTTTCCCACCTCCCGGGGCGGTGGGGTGGGGGGTGGGGCACAGATGCAGCTCCAGACGGCTTGTGGCAGGTGGTGGGGTGTGTGTATGTGTGTCTGTCTGTCTGCCCAGGGCCAGGCAGGTTGCACACTGCAAACCCCAGGCTCTGAGAACAGGGTCCCCAGCGCTGGCTGGAGAACTACCTACACAATCCGTGGGGTAGCCCTGCTGGGGGCCGCGGGGGGCTCTCGCCTCAGGTGGAGTCAAGAAAGCTCAGAATCCTGGAAGGAGGATCTCCTGGGTGTAAATACTCTCTTTCCCTTGAAAATAAAGTTCTGTCCCTCCGTATATATATAAAAATAGATATATTTTTGAAGACATCATGACAGGCAGTCAAGTCAGGATCAAAGCCGTCTTCTAAGCAGGATGGTTTTGTAGAAAAAAGGAGGCGGTGTCCAGAGGCCTGCGCTACAATGGACTTGGGCTCTGGTATGTCACCAGCTGACTTGCTCTCCTTGAAATTCTCCCCTTTGGGAGGAGGATTCAGATGCCAACGCAATGTCCTCCCCTTTGCATTTTGTCGCAGGAAAGGTAGCAGACTCCGCAGGTAGGATAATCTGTGTCACGGGTGTCAGGGCCCTGGAGGACACGGTGACGCTCAGCCAACTTGTTCACTGTTTAGATGAACCCGAAAGGTAAAGGAATCATCATCACCCTAGCTTTTATTTCTGACTGAATTACATTAACACATTTACGATTCTTCGAGGCCGCTAGACAAAGGCTGTCCATATGTGTGTATTCAATGCGTGGACTTGAAACGTCTTTTCCACGGAGCGTTTTCCAGGCCGGGCCTAGGGCGTTGTGCCTCCCAGGGTGAAGCCCTTGCTGAAAGCCTGACTTGGTGCTGTCACCGAGGCCCGCGTCATGGAGCCACAGCATCCGGGCTTCTGCGCTGACCTTCCTGTAATCATAGCGAGGGCCAGTGAGCCTTAGGCCAAGCCACTTTCCATGGTGCGTAAACACGCCAGTGTTTTAAATAATAGTCTGTCACCGACATCTCAATCCTGTTTCTCCAGATCCTGTGGGGGTGTGAACTGAGTGGTCATAAACGCTGTGCACTGACGGGGATTGTGCTCCGTCTCTTGGCTTCGACCCCTCTCCTGACTCCCGTGGCACCTGCCCCGGATCATCCGATGGGCCCTCCCTCCTGGATCCCTGACCTGTAAAATGGATTCTCTCCTCCGTGTCTCCGCGGCGAGGCCTCAGAGGGCCTCTCAAATATAACAGCCAAAATTTACCTTCTGCAGAATTCTGCTTCTCTTTCACGGTTTGCTGCCTAGCAAACCGCCCGGCTGATGAGACCAGAATGCCAAGAGCCCTCCTTCCCTGGAGCTGCGTCTACCTGCCCATCACCCGGCCTCCCGGGGCAGCGCAGGGCCTGCGCGGGGAAGGAGCTCAGGACATCCGCCCCGTGTCCTCTGCGGGTCCTGTTGCTTTGTCACTCTCGGCGCTGCGGCCACCTCACTCCTGGGAAGGTGTCTGGGTGTCCAGGCGTCCTCGCCACCCTCGTGCTAGCCCTTCCTCACTCTCCGTCGCCTGCCTGCGCTCCTGGCAAGGGCCCTGGGGCCGGGCCCACGCGCACAGGCTGGTCCTGCCTCTTCTCGTCGTCCTGGGCCTGCCCCCCGGGCCAGCCTCTCCACTGCCCTCCTCTGAAGGTTGCTACCTGCGGCAGGGCCACCGGGCAGGCTGCTCCCTTTGCTGAAGCGCCCAACCACGGCTAACTCCTGCTCCTCCGTTCTCAGCCCAAGTGTCATTTGCACAGGGAGCCTTCGCTTGACCCACAGAGGCAGGGGGTGGTGCCCGAGCACCGTGCCCCCTCCCCTTCAAGAGCCTCGTTCTGGACGGCCACCGTGTCTCCGGTGCTGAGACCAGTGCCTGGTGCATGGAAGAAACGAGATAAAGGTGTGTTGAATGACTGAGTGACCGGGCAGCTGATTAGCCCTCCAGGCTTCCTTTCCGGGCCGAATCACCATGGCTCCTTATGAGGCTTATTATTAGTTCCCTGCTCTTCGGCAGGGCCCCTCTTTGTCCTCAGTCACCGGTGTCATCGTCCGTCACCATCTGGAAGCCCTTATCAGGATCTAACAACCACCGACTGCAGTGGAAAAGCATCTGTCACACACTAATGACACTTAGAAACCCCTGGAAACCCCTGTGCTTTTCGGGCCAAAGTGTGCAGTGAATCTGTCCGAGGTGGAAGGAGCACACCCGCCCCCACTTTGCTCTGTGAGGAGCGGGGGGCCTAGATCGCTGGAGTTGCAGCTGGGGACGGGGGCAGGGCGGGGGAGGTTAGTCAGCAGTAAGTCTGGGCGGGCCAGAGGCCTTGGGGGGTGTTCACAGCAAAAGAAAGTGGAAATAGAATGAGACGAAGCAGGTAACTGGACACCAATCACGCACACTCACGGGCCCTGGTCCTTCTCAGGTGGAATGAGGTGAACAGTCACCTGGGCTTTGGGTAAGAGAAAGGAGGGGGCTGTGGGCTTATGCAGGCATCAGAGTTTGGTCACAGAACGACATCAACCCCCCACTACTGCTGGCTGCTTTTGCTCACTTTCGTTTCCCGCCATAAGTCTTTCTGAGCTTTCCCCGCGTGCCTGGCACTGTACCTGGTGCTAGGAGCACAGCGGTGAACTCGATCCCTGGCTCCCGCTTAGTCTGGGAAGGAGATATACTAACTGAGTGGCCGTGATATGGGTCAGACGGTGACAAATACCATGAAGAATAATGAAGAATAATAAAATGCGCCACAAGGACAGGTTTTATGGGGCTTTTTGCCAGTCCCGCTAAAGCCTTTGGCTCCCGTCCTGTGATGGGAAGCCACTGGGGCTTGGGAGCAGAATATGATGACATCCCACCTCATTCCTTCTCCTTGTCTTTCAAAAGTGGAGGATAATATGTCACTACCTTGAGAACACTTTGGGATGAGAAAGAGTGTGCAAAGCATTTTGACTTTTCATCACTCTCGGGAAGCATCACGACACCTTCAAGGCCCATGGGTGAAGGAGCATTAGCGTCGGGTGGGCCGGCCTTCTATCGTCACTTCCGACGTCATGTTCGTTTAAAGAGTGGCTCTAGACACATCTGCACTATTTTAGCACACTTTTCATGGTCGAATGATACTAATAATCTCAGCCACAAAGGAGTAAAACTTAGCGGACTCTGGCGCTTTGCAAAGCTCAGACATCTCTGGGAGGAATGAATTAATCATCTCTGAGTCCAAGCCTCCTCGTGTCTCTGAGTGAGGCTCCTCCCTCTCCGTTCATTCCCTGGGGTGGGGGTGGGGCACACCCTGTCTCTGGCTCCTCCCCTCCCCCCACCCACCACCTCTGGGCTGGAAACACCACACAGACCCTGTTTGTCATCGGATGTCCCAGTTCTTGATTTGCAAACGTCGAAGGGACACAGCCTCTGGGGTTCCCCACCTGTCTCTCGATTGCGGCAACTAGGCGTCTAAATGCATTATTTTACCAAATCGTCTTAATATGATGACGACATTTTATCGTAAAAGAGATTCCTGTATAAGGCAGAAAATTTTACTAAAAGACTGATCTGACTTAAGTTTCTTCTCATTTTAATATTTTAGGATGCGAGTGCCTTTTTAATTAAAAAAAAATTTTTTTTTATGCTATCCCTTTCCCGGGGTCAGATCATCATTCTGCCAGGGTTCAAAAGCCTGAAAGCCAGCAGGAACTTCTCCTTTTCTTGCAACCTCAGAGCTGATCTATCAACCAAGGTTTGTTTCTCTTCCTTTTTTTTTTTTTTTAAATAATCTCTATGCCCAAAGTGGGGTTCGAGCTCATGATCTTGAGATCAAGAGTCATATGCTTTACTGACTGAGCCAGCCAGGCCCCCAGTATCACCAAGCCTCCCTTTTTCCCTCTGTAACAGGCCTCCCACATTTGCCCTTTCTTTTTTTTTTTTAAGATTTTATTTATTTATTTATTTATTTATTTATTTATTTATTTATTTATGAGAGAGAGAGAGAGAGAGAGAGAGAGAGAGAGAGGCAGAGACACAGGCAGAGGGAGAAGCAGGCTCCATGCAGGGAGCCCGATGCAGGACTCAATCCTGCGACCACAGATTCACGACCCGAGCCAAAGGCAGGTGCTCAACCACTGAGCCACCCAGGCATCCCACATTTGCCATTTCTGGTTTAAGCTCTTTGCTGAAATTTGGGGCCTTGTCCTTCTGGTCAGCCTTCCCGTCACAGTTCATGGATCGTGCCCTGCCTTTGGCTCATTGTCCTTCCAATGAGTCACTTAAACCTCAGCCTCATGATACTCCCCTTACCCACCACAGAGCGGGTCCCCCACGGCATTAAGGCAAAATCCCCCACCTGGTTTTCACACTCACGTACCTATCCAACTTGAGCTCTTGCAACCCCAAACACAACTTCTCTTCTGGTTTGCTTTCCCAGAATCTGTACCCTGCACTTGGCATAATCGTGCCTGCTGCTTGTTAGCTTGTTCTAAATGTCTTCTTCTCTTCCACTTGCTGAGCTGAAACATACTCCTCTCCCTTCCCACCTTCCTCATGAAGTCATCTGTGATTACTCCAGCTTTCATCGATCTCTCCAACGCACTTGGAGCCAACGTTATAAATAACCGTCGAATGCTTGACAGTAGTAGCCACAACAGCAGCTAAACATACACTGAGTGCTTGCTAAGTGTCAGGCATCAGGCTAAGTGCTTTACACGCAGGAGGTAGATGCCAGTAATAGTCCTGTTCTCCAGATGAGAAAACTGAACGTGGAGAGGTAAAGTGATATGCCAAAGACCATGTGGAAACGGCGGAGCTGGATTTGAACCAAGGGAGTCTGGTTCCAGAGTCCAAGTCCTTGAACACGATACCCCATGCTGCAATGCCCATGTCCCCAACATGTCCTTCTGCTAGTTCTGCATGTGTTATTTTTTTGTCTCCTTAAGTAGAATGCAAATCCTTTGAGGTTGGAGACCATGTTTTATACTTCCATTCCTTGACAGTACCTCGCCTACAGCTGCTTAAAGAGCAACTGCTCTACTAATCTTTAACGGACTAAAGGCAATTTATTCCAGCAATTTATCCAAAGAAATTCTCTTCTTTTACGCAGGTTTAATCAAACCAAAAAAAGAAAAGAGCAAATACACGGCAGTGTAACAACTAGTGATTGTTTTCACCCCTAGTGTTACAGGAATAAAGGCATCCTTACCCTACTGTAGGATGGTCTGACCAAATGCTCTTGATTTTTAAGTGAAAGCAGGAAGACCAGTTAAATTCATTAAGTCAGGATGGCTCATCCCAACCCCCAGGATCCAGTCCAGTTAATGAAGGTTCTCTATCCCTAGTGGCCAGGCAAGCTGTTTTCTTCGCCTCAAACAGAAGCGGTTTTTACTTGATTTGGTTACTTCCTATATTTTATGTATCTTTATGCATTAAGATGATGGCATTGGCCCTGGAAATATTCAAATGAAAATGGCAGAGACTTCCACTCCCAAGTCTACCTCTTGCACTTAGTGCATGTAAGTTGGCCAGGAATCAGGGAGAAAGTGCTCTTAAGTGAGAGTGCAAAGGGGCGCACCCCATGGGCTGTGCTGGGATCGAGGGGCCATTTGTGGAAGGCCCACGATGGCTATTTATGAAGGGAGCTTTGGAGTCAGTAGATCTGGGCTTGCACGTCCCATTTGCTGGGTGACCACTTAAAACTGCCCCCAGTCTCAGTCTCTCTGTCTGTAAATCGGGATGATGATAACCTCATTTGGTGGTGGTGAGAATTATAAATAATGTAAGGGGCTCAGCACAGCCTCTGGCACACTGTAACAGCTGAATAAATGACAATTATTATTCTATTTGTTTTTTGTTTTTTAAGATTTTATATATTTATTCATGAGAGACACAGAGAGAGGGGCAGGGAGAGACATAGGCAGAGGGAGGGAGATGCAGACTCCATGCAGGGAGCCTGATGTGGGACTCGATCCTGGAACTGTGGGATCATGCCCTGAGCCGAAGGCAGATGCTCACCCGCTGAGCCACCCAGGCGTCCCTATTATTCTATTTGCACAGTAATGCAAAGGCACTGAGTTGCATCTGATTAGCTGAAGCTCTTCAAACTTTAAGAGAAGGAAAGAGGATAAAGAAAACCCAATGCACTCATCAATCACTGAGAACTTACTGAGCATCCAGGGAGTGCCCGGCACAGGCGGAGGGCCCCCTGAGGAGACCAAGCATGGATCACCTCCTGCCATGTGCCGTGGTAGGCAGCTGGGGAGACAGAGTTCACAGGCAGACCCAACAGACAGCTGAATAGGTTGGGACACTGGTTTTAGGAAAAAAGAGGGCTCAGGAGAGAGGGAAAGAGGAAATGCAAAGGGAACGGGGGCTCTGGATAGAGGTGGCTGCACTGAAATGCTGCAATGTGACCCGTGGTTCTCCCTGGGAGAGGCTCAGCTCGGGAGCCAGGACAGGCCGAGGGTGGTGGTGGGGTCATTCACATTATTGGCTCTTGGTGGACAGTTGGGCTGTCAGACCTTACTTCCTCTGCTGGTGACCAGGCCAATTCCACAGCCCTGTCTCAGAAAACATCCCCTCCGGCTACAGAAACTGGGCCAAGGTGGAGAAGGCAAAGCCAGTATGGAATAAAAGCAGCCAAGTCCTTCCGACAGAGACTCCAGTGGTGCCCCAAGAGCATTTTCAAGGGGGAAAGGCATTAGCGTCAACAACAGACACTGTTTTTCTGAACCAAAGATCCATCCAGGGTCCCCTTTAATTAGGAAGCCACAGACTCTGCAAATTATTACATCCAGAATTAAATAATGTGCAGGACGTCAACTTTAAAGTCACCCTGCGGAATAAAGGAGAAGAAATCACTAACTGTGCCAGCAACAGGAAGCTGATTATGTTGGCGGGGAGGGGTGACACGTCAGGACGAGGACGGGATATCCTGCAGAAGAGGTGAAATCAAAGCTGACCTGACCTGGAGCTCTGCGGTTGTTCAAACAAAACAATGATTTCAAACCCAATAAAACCAGGCAGAGCAAAATTCTGATTTTTTTCACACGAGGCCAAAGGAATGACTTTCAAGTTCCCCAAATGTGTCTGGAGCAATACAACTGTGTGTTTTCCAGTTATCTCTGGTGACGCATTGTGTTGAAATTTCTACTTGAGGTTCAGAAGATTTCAGCACCGTGTTTTAAAAGTAAAAGTAGGGGAGAGGTGAACGGCACAGTGAATTCACATGATGTCCCACCTGAAATGCACGATGGTGAGCAGGGAATCTGAGAAGGAAGGAAGGAAGGAAGGAAGGAGGTAAGCAGTAGAGGAGGGAGGAGCGTGGTCCCAACAGGGATGTGGGTGGAGGAAGACCAAGCCCAGCCAGAGAAGACAAGAGCCAGGGGCCAGAGGCAGGGCCAGGACACGTCGTACAGACAAGGGCTGATTAGCTGGGCCACGGATCCGAGGTCTGGTGTGGCTAAATGCACGGAAGGGATGTTCAGGCTGAGAGGGGTGAGGAGAGTCTCTCTTTTTTTTTTTTAATTTTAAAATTATTTATTTATTTATTTATGATAGTCACAGAGAAAGAGAGAGAGAGGGGCAGAGACACAGGCAGAGGGAGAAGCAGGCTCCATGCACCGGGAGCCCGATGTGGGATTCAATCCCGGGTCTCCAGGATCGCGCCCTGGGCCAAAGGCAGGCGCCAAACCGCTGCGCCACCCAGGGATCCCCGGGTGAGGAGAGTCTCAAGGGAAACCCAGAATGGAGGCCCAGATAGGGAAGGGGGGTGCAAGGTCCAGGCCCATCGGCGGTATCAAAAACCTACTCAGGACAACTGAAGGAGGGAGACCCAGCCCGTGGGGAGAGGGGGATGCGGCTGCAGCTCTGCTCCTGGCACCCTGGAGTTGAGGAGGGGCAGGCAGGGACATTTCTTCTGCAACCTGTGGGGGATCACCAGCAGGCGAGGGGAGGGTGCTCTGGCTGCCCGTTTCCCCACCACTCTCTTCCCAGTGGTGACCAGTGGCAACCCGAGATAACGGTTCCTGGCAGCGCAAAAGAACGGAATGCATTGGCAGCTCCTGAAACCATGGGTATTTGGTCCCCGTACTTTCCGGAAGGAAATCTAAGACTCCTCGTGGAGAGGACTCTGCTTGAAGCACAGACTGCATTAGGCCGGGGGTGGGGTGGGGTGGGGTGGATTGAAGTGATTCTCTCGGCCCCGGCCCCGGCCGAGGTGAGGAAAGGAGGAACCCTGCTGGCTATTCCAGAACACCAAAGCTCTGGACAATTGCAGCGATCCTCCCAGCTTTCCAAGAGCCAGACAGAGACGTGAAATCAGAATAACGATCCTGATTCACCGTCCCGTGTCGGAGGGACACCTACCTCCGGGGGCTTTTGTGCAGAGTAAAAGACAAGAACGCTGGGCGTAGGGCTTTGCAGCCACGGGCACGCTGCTGCTCAGGGTGGTGAGAACTCAGACCTCAGTAATAAACGGGTGTCTGGGAGGCAGCTCAACACAGAAATTATTCCAGGAATCCGGCCCCCCCCAGGAGGGGCAGTCTGACATCAGGCCACGAAGCACGTGAGGCAGCAGGGACAAGCGCCGGGGCTTGGGGAACAGCTGGTGGTCATATTGAGGGTTTGGCTGCAGTGAGGAAGAAATCAAAGCAAGAGAGGATGTGCGGAAGACAATAGGCACTTTGGGGTTGCTTTTCCGGACTGCCCCCACACAGCGCCGGGGCCTGCCGGGGCCGCTGGGGAGCCCAGCACCATGCGGCTGTGCGCCTCCCTCCAGCTGGAAGAAATGGAGGCCCCGAAACGTGGGGCAGTTTTCATCTGCACTGCCTGTCCCTGATTATCCAGATGATGCAAATGAGGGAGTTCCTCCTGCCAGCAAGGCAAGACGAGGAAGCCAAGTGACATTTCTGATGTTTGATGGCAGTCTGCAGTTCCTATTTACACACTTTAAAATCACAGAGGGTGACCATCTGCTTCCTCCTTGCTGATTGCTAAGAAACGCGGGATGCACAGACCAAGGACATGCTCTTGACCATTCAGAAACCACCGCCAAATTGCTCTGCCCGAGACAGCACAAAGGAGAAAGACACCCACCCGGCGTGTAACACGTGACTGGCCGGTGCAGATAAAGAGGAAAGATATTCAGAGGAGCGGAGCGGGCTGTCAGCGACCGACCGGGGCTCGCCGCCGTCCCATCTGTCTCCCTGGGGCTGGCGGGCGGTGGAAGGACCCAGGCCGTCGCCCGCCTGCGGGTTTCATCTTAAAAGAGAGTCTGGGGTGGCCGAGGGTGGGTTAAAGTCCCTTTCTTTTCACTGTGATCTTTGGCTTTCCGCGTCCTCTCTGGGAGCGAGATGGATGGTGTGCACAATTCGTGCTCCTTCCCGGGGGCACAATCGGGGTGGCCCCCGCGGCTCCGGGTGGCTCAGCAGGCAGGAGGCTCCGGGGCTCTCAGCAGGCAGCCGGCCCCCCAGGGCCACGGCACCCCCTGGGGCTCTGGGGGGGGTCAGTGCAAACAAACACGCTTCCTGCTCAGTCCTTAAAACAATGGGTGTTTTGGGAAGGGTTTGCTTTTCGTCAAAGGGTGGTTTGCTTCTCCAGTAGGGGGAGAATTAGATTAAATCCAATGATTAAAAAAACGGGTCCCCGGCCGCCTCCCCGTGGCTGACATTTGCCGTTCAGGTCACGGCGCGCTGTGTGGGAATGGCAGTGCTGCTGTTGACAGAGAACAAGAACCCATGTGCCGCCCACGGGGGCGGGGGGCGGGCATCTCCTGGCGAGATCAGCCTTGATGTGCCACCGGATTACAGAGGCCTCGGACGAGGCTGATTAATAATTCTGCAGGAGCCCTTGAGCTGGGAGGCTGGTGTTCGGAGGCTGATAATCCCCAGTCATTGTAACACAAAGGGAGGACAGAAATTGAATTCACAGTTCTGAATCGTGAGATTCAAAATTCGAAAGAAAACCGGGATCCGCTTCTTCCTGGCTGTGTTTGTCAACCTAGCTGCCTCCTTGTTTGTGTTAAATGGCTACTGTGCTTTTTGAATCCAAAATCTGATTATATTTAATTAGTACAGGCATCTGGGATTTCTAATACACAAAGAGTTATTAAAGTAACAAATCTTTCTAAAATATGTTCACCATGAAAGAATGTGTTAATTTATGCAGTAACAATTTTTTAACATGAAATAATTAACATGAAAACTGCAACGATTATGAATTCTTCGCAGTCTAATTTATATGTGAATTTTCCTCCAGATAATAATCTATTCAACTTAAATCTGCGATACTGGGAGCATTTGAACAGACGCATTTTTCTTCCTCTATTTAACACACAAACCTAAACTCACGGCAGGTCTCCCGCCCCCCCCCCCCCAAGCAGATCTTATACAAAGTCACAGAAGCCCCGGTTTCTATCTACATTCCAAAGATCCAGAGATTAAATTGCTTTGACATTCGCTTCCCCCACAGTGATCCTTAAAAAAAAAAAAAAAAAAAAAAACCAAAAAACCCCAGCACACAGAGCAATTCTATGTTCCTGTCTTTGTGATGATTCAAATAAGCAGTGGAGAGAGTTAAGTAGGCAGGTGACCCGGCTGGAAAGACGAGAGGGTGTGTGCTCTGCAGGAAGGCGGGCGTGTGTAGGGTGTGCTTGTGTGTGTGTGTGTTGGGGGGGGATGGAGGGGAGGGCCGGAGTGAGATACAACAAACAGCCACTATCACCCCACTGGATCAATAGTAGTGACGTCACTATTACTACTAACAACTGTACAACTATCAGCTCAGCGTCTGCTCTGTGCTGAGCGCTTTACGGATATTCCCAGTCCTGTGATGGAGACGAGGTGGGGATGGAGACCCAGGGAGGTTGGGTAGCTTGTCCAAAATTTACAGCTACTTCGCAAATGATGCTAAGATTTACACTAAGATCATTTGATTTCATATGTCGTGCTCTTAACCCATTCAGTCCCTCCCATCTTTGGGAGTGTGTGTGTGTGTGTGAAGGAAAGCGGGTCGGGCTATCCAGAAAGACATAAAGCAAGGAGCTGCCAGGAGCACAGGAAGGAGGGAACCCCCCCCCCCCAGAGCTTCTTCCCTGATCCTCACAACCGCCTGAAAGGTGGCCAACACCGGCCCTGGTTCTCCAGGGAGGAGAAAAAAGCTGAAGCTCCCTGAAGCTCCCTGAAGCTAGAGCTTATGCAAAGTCCACGTATGAGCAGGAAATGCAGAGTCAGGATCTGCACCCAGACCAGCCAGCTCCAAGGCTCCTGCGCTTCCCATTACCCCAAGACAACCTTGCTGCTGCATGCAGGGAGCGCTGGCCTAGCACACCGTCCTCTCTGGAGGGTCTTGCGGTCACCAGGGTGTCCGATGCCCACAGGGAGAGCTGTGCCCGCTGCCCAGAGGGCAGGGGAGCAGGTCTGGGAGGAGTGTGCAGAGGGGACAGTGAGTTTGGCTATTTTCACTGCTGTAAGCAGGTATCTATTAAGCACCTACTGTATGCTCAGTGCTGATCTTCAGGCCGAATTACCTCTATGGAGGAGCGGTGAGACTGGGCCCGCAGACACGTGGGAGGATTGCTCCGACAGCGCTCGTGCATTTATGTGTGTGCTCATGCACACGCAGGCACAACCATCAGAGCCGCTGCTGGAGCCTCTGGTTTGCAGTTATGCTCGGGCTGGCGGGGGATGGGGGGGGACCTCGGGGCATGTAGGTAATATGTGGTGACGGCCCAGGCACAGCTGGCTGTAAAATTAAAGAACTAATTTTTTTTTTTTGTCTTAAAAGATTGATTCTTCTTTCCTGATTACTAGTAGTCTTTTAACTTCTTTTTTAAGGTAAGAAAGAAAGAGACTTTTCAAGGATAACGTACATTCAGACGTAAGAAGTTTGGGTCATAAGGATGGTTTTTACATTCCACCGCCCTCGAAGAGCTTTCATAGACAGCCCGTGGAGTCCTGCACTAATTACGTGAGGTAGCTATTTTCACTTTTCCATTTCACAAAGGTCAAGTGATTTGTAAGTGAGTTTGTTCAAACCCAGGCCTTGTAACCTCTAGGCCTGGCTTCTTCGAAGTGTCCCACCAGCAGGTAACACAGCAACCCCGTATTACACCTCTAAAGGCATGCCCACAAGTCTGCAGGGCAGTATCTATAAATGCAAACTAGGCTTGCCCGAGGCCTAATGGTTCTTTTTATGTTTTAAAGATTTATTTATTTATTTGAGATAGAGAGAGAGAGAGAGTGCATGAGCAGAAGGGGCGGAGGGAGAGAGAGAGAATCTCAAGTAGACTCTGTGCTGAGCGCAGAGCCTGATGTGGGGCTCGATGTCATGACCCGGAGACCATGACCTGAGCTGAAATCAAGAGGCGGATGCCAAACCGACTGTGTTACCCAGGCGCCCCTGACAGTTCTATTCCTGGGACCTAACCACGAGACAGAGGGACCTTTGTCCTCCACCACGGCAGCCTAGTCCATAATGGCCCCAAATCAGAAATACCAGTAGAACAATTTGTAGGGTGGAATACGGCTCAGCAAGAGAAGGGAAAGAGCTGATGCACACAGCAGCAGGGTTGAGCCCCGCAGACGTAATGGTGGGAAAGAAGCTGGACACAGGGGAGCAATGCTACATGGCTCATTTAGACGAGGTGCCACCGCCAGCAGAAGGAATCTCTGGGCGCAGGTAGGAACAGTGGCTACCCAGGCAGGCGGCTGTGGCTGGAAGGGGGATGAGCGGGGTTCTGGGGTGCTGGTGGTGTGGCCTGTGTCTTCATCCGTGTGTGGTTTCAGGGGCGGACACGTGTGTAAGAACTTACTGGGTTGTACACTTTGCCGTTACTCATTTTATCGTCCGTATGTTATGGCTCAATAAAAATAAATAAGTGTCGACAAAAGCAGGCCGTTCTTCTACACAAGCCAAGTCGACCCGAACGTGTTAGGTTTAGATCGGGCCTAGTCAGCACTGAGCTTCCTGAAAGCTCACGAAGAGAATGGGGTCCATCAAGAACTCTCTTCCTGCCTGTCTGCATGAGCTCTGAAGGAGCTGCTGGTTGGAGGGGAACTGCCGGAGTCTTAGAAAGCAAGGCTCGGTGACAGCCGTCCACACTGGTGGTTATGGGAGGAGGTGAGGTGTGGACGTGTGAGGATGACAGACAGACAGACAGACGGTGGAGCCTTGGGGTGTCCACTCTGCGGTGATGCTGCAGTAGGGACACGGCTGAGATTAGACCTCAGGTGACCCTGCAGGTAGGGGGAGAGGCCAGCGGGAGCCGGGGGGGGGGGATGGAGGTGGGGGGAAAGGCCAGCAGGAGCCTGGGGGAGGGGATGGAGGTGGGGGGAGAGGCCAGCGGGAGCCTGGGGGGGGATGGGAGGTGGGGGGAGAGGCGCTGGGAGGTGAGGACCCAGGGCAGGGGGACGGGGCAGCGGTGAGGGCTTGGACACTGCCTGGGGATCCACCACCACAACCACCTCCACTCCGCAAACCCAGAACCAAACTCCTCCTCTTTCTCTGAAAAATGAGCCCTTCTCTCCGACTCCCTTATTTCTGTCGCTGGCGATTCCAGTCTCCTATAACCTGCATCTGGCTACCTGGGAACTGCCCTCGCCTCTCCCTGTCCTCCACAGCGTTTGAGCCTCTCCAGGGCGTCTACAGCCCACTCTTGCCCGGGTGTGCTCCACAAGGGCTGTCACCACATATGAGACACAATGACAAGGGTATGTATTCACCGCCTGCCATGTTCCGGGCCCTGCGCTGAGACTTTACATTGCTTTTATCTGTCTTGGCAAAAATTAAAGCACGAAGCAGGTAAAATATATTTTCACTTTACAGGGAAGCAAACTGAGGTGAGGAGAAGTGAAATAACTTGGCCGAGGCGATGGTTTTATGTGGCTTCAGCGCCGGACCTGTGTGTCCCTCTGCTCACCTGCAGGACGCACCCCCACGCCCACCCCTGCCCCGGGGTGCAGTCTCCTGCTTCCTTAGAGCAGTAGCTCCCAGCAAAATCCCTCTCCCAGACGAGGCATTCACGTAGTTAATGGTGGCGTTACTTAGAGACTCTGATTGCACAGAATTTAGCAACAAGTTTATGACCGAAGAAGACCTGCTGTGATGGAGGGAGACGTGTGGGTAACAGAGCGGCGCCAAGTGATTTCTGGTCGCCTCTAGAAGGCTGTCGGTAGAGGACCACCCTCACCGGCTCTGACCCTGGCGCTGACCTCCTCCCTGATGGGGGCTTCTGCTCACAGTCCAGGGGGGCAGGGGGCGGTAGGGGGAGAGCAACGCAGGGGGGGCTGCTGGACGCGTGTCCAAATTCCAATTCTGTGCCCTGGGGAATGTCACCGCATCTACCCAGGGCTGGGGGATGGTGACAGACGCTTCGGTGCGCCCCTAGCTGGGAAACCCTCAACCGTGCGGAGAAACCACCGCGGCTCAGAGTCCCCAAATACCTGTGTTTGGTGCTTGCTTCTGAACACTGCCCTCACTTCCATAATCAGGATCTCCCCTGGCCATGGCTGGGGGTAACATAAAACCCGGCTCGTAAATACTACCAGGCTCACGGGCCAGCTGTCTGGAGGAGCCGATGAGTCCCCAGCAGAAACCTCAGCGTGCAGCGCGTGCCATCTGCAGAGCGCCCCGACAGCTACACGCGGGCCCCTTCGGCCTCCTGCAGAGCCGGGGCGGGCCAGGCCCTGGGGGAGCCGGCCCAGAGCTCCAAGATGCAGCTCTTTCAAGCTCCCTCACACTTGCACATGAGAGGCTCCCCCTTAAAAAAAACTTTCCCACACAATAAAGGGGAAAAGGGACTTATGACTGTTAGTTTTAGTTTTTGTTTTTTAAATCACTGTCTGGCTGAGCGGCAGTGGGCACAGCTGAAGAGAGCGGAAGCAATGCTGCCGGCCACTCCTGGAGACTCCGATCTTGCCTCTGCCCTTTGACTAGCTGCCTGCCTTTGTGCAAGGTGCTCAACCCGAGTCTCTTTCTCTCACTTCCCTCCCGACTCTTCACATTTAGGCTCCCGGGCCCGGCCCTCCATAGGGTCCCCCGTAGACGCCCGGGCTCCTTCCTCTCCCTCTGCTGCAGGAGACCATTGCTTTTATTCTCCTCGCAGATCCTGGAGCCCCACAGCCTTTGCTTATCCCCGAGTGCAGTTCTCCACCTCATTTCCTTCTCCTTATTTGTCTCTCTCCGGTGTTTGGCATGGACGGGAGGACATTTGCGAAAGGGAAGAGAGAGGGAGTGGGTGGGACGCTCTATTTGGAAGTTAAGCAAAGGAAATACAGTACGAAGGGTATGAGCGGATCCTTCAGAAGGCGTCGGGGGCAGCATCCGGGAACGTGATGGTAGGGGTGCGGAAGCCAGCAGAAGTGTGGTCAGGACAGCCGACCGTGGAGGAGGGTGGGAATGCATGGCCAGGGCCGAGGGCGGCCGTGTGCACGCTGTGCCTCGGGCACCAGTCACCCAGGGCCACAGCCCGACGACCCCACTCCGTGGACTAACCCTCGAGCCCTGTCCACGGCACCCTTCCCAAAATCCTTGGTTTCTGCCCTGCAACTTCTAACTTATGGGTGGTGCAAGGCAAGAATTTGTAGCCACACACTCTGTAGAGTCCAAAGTGTGGGAGAGGGGAGAGGCACACCCTGGACCGCCCCACCCAGCACCCGGACTCTACTCACTCCCGCGAGCACGCTTACACGACCGACTGCCGAGACCGACTCCCATCTCGCACCTCCCTGAATTAAATATTCATGTCTCCAAACCTTCACCTGCTCCCCGCGTGGCCCCCAGCTTCTGGGTCTGCGAGTTGGGACCTGACGTGTTTGCTGCAGGGCAAACTGTCTCATTTAGGGCCAGGTCTCAGACCCCGGGATGCTACAGACCCCTTGACTCAAAATCACGCCCACATTTCTGTCCGGATGACCAGTGCCAATCACAGCTGCCCGTGTGCTTTTGATTAGGGACACGGCCTGCCATCTGGCCCCGCAGTAGCGTGTGTGTGCATGTGTACGTGCGTGCTCACGCGCATGGGCACGCTCGCGGTGTGGGCATTTGGCTCCAGCACAAGAGCTACCACGTGTTGGGGAAATTCAAACAGCCAAGCGGTCTGACCGACATGAGATTGAGCATTTGGACGGTATCTGCACCAGCCAGTGTCTTTGTTTAAGCGCTTTCCTCCTCGCTTGAGGCTGCCGAGAATGAAACGGCAATGAAAGAATTTAAAAGTCCCAGGGTGGCCGTTCTGAAATCCAGTAGGAAGCACTACCCTGCCATACATTCCAGTCCCCGCTTCGCCTTGCTCAGAAGGCCTAGGCTTGGTGAAAAACAACTGCCACGCAGCCTCCCCGCTCCCTTCAGACGCCAGCGTTACCTTCTACACGACAGGCCTAGCTCCGCTGCAAACCGCACTCCTAATTCCAAACATGTACCTTGCTCACCGCGGTGTGCACATCCGGGAAGGAGGAAAACAGCCCTGGGAATTCCCTCCCTGGCATCGGGTGCTCTAAAAGTAGCCGAGAATCTCCCCACCGGAGTGGCTGCGGGCCTGGGGTGTGTTTAATCTAGAATCTGATTTCTACAAATCTTTGGGGGAGGGAGAGCAGAGGGAGATGATTTAGAGGGGTGGGGTGCTCAGCTGACACGGTTATTTCCCATCCTTCCTCTAGATCCCTCTTCTGCTCGTCTCCGGGTTCTCAACCCAGCTGGGCTCCTCAGTGGGCTCCTCTGACCCCTGGATTTCCCCCCGGGTTTGGCAGCAAATCTGGAGGAGCCCCAACGGCGGGCTCAGGTACGAAATCGCCCGATCCAAGCCTGGCCTTTCTCTGCAACGTGGCCTCTCGTTCTTAGCCCTGGTGCCTGCTCCGTGCCCACTGCCCTTCTGGCCTCAGTGGGTGACGGCTGTCACCCACGAGCTCCGGGACATCACAGCATGCCTTGTTGGTTTCCCTAACCCTGCCCATGCCTTTATAAAGAACTCCTTTATTAAATTCTCCAATGAGCATGTTTCTGTCTTCTGCTGAGACTTGGATGGAACGACAAGCTATGATTTGATATATCTCTTGGCTTTCCACAGCCCTCTTTCCCCAAAGGCAAAGCGTCCGAGGCTTGGACGCTGTGCGGGGGCCAGCCTGAGCCAGCAAGACCACATCAGTGGATGCTCAGTCACCAGAAGGCAACATGCTGTCCATCCATTGAACCCACTATAGTCTCCCGCCTGTAGAGCTATTGGATCCCTGCCAGAGCAAGAAGAAACACCTCAGCTGGAGGATGCCATTCCAAATATTTTTCTGGAGGAGGGGAAGGGGAGGAGAGAGGAAGGATGGTGCCGCAAGCGACTGTTGTCTCGGATGTGACCACGAGCCATCCCATATAAATGCCCACCTTGTCTTGCTGTGTACTCATTGTCTTCGATCAACCTCGCCAATCCAAAGTCAGCAATCTTGCATATTAGTCCGTTCCCCACTAGGATGTTTGCTGACCGCAGGTCCCTGTGGATGTAATTCATGCGCTCGATGTAAGCCATTCCCGCGGCAACCTGTAGGAACGGAGGAACAGGACGCACGTCACACCACGACTCCACGGGCTCACACGGCCTTACGCCTGAGGCGGGCGTCAGAGGACCACGCAGCCTACCTGTGCTGCCATATCCACGAGGTTTGGTAATTTCAGAGCTCTTCCTTCCCCGTCTTTTAAGAAATCGAGTAAACTTCCTGTGGACAAAACATAAAACCATTTCAATTTACTCTGGAAGATAAAAATGCCTGACAAAGGGCTGCATTTGGTTTTCTTATTAGAAGTAATGAGGTGATTGAATAGATGATGCCATTAATGAAAAAAAAAAGAGATTTATACAAAAAAAAAGGAGGGTAGAAAAAACTCTTGTTTGAGAGGCAGCGGTTTTATCTTTCAGATTTCAGATTTCAACACAGACAACGGTGACTTTATTTCTAAGAACAAAAGTTTGGGGATGCCTGGGTTGTTCAGTGGTGGAGCATCTGCCTTTGGCTCAGGGTGTGATCCCGGGATCCTGGGATCGAGTCACGCATCAGGTCCCTGCAGGGAGCCTGCTTCTCCCTCTGCCTGTGTCTCTGCCTCTCTCTCTGTGTCTCTTGTGAATAAATAAATAAAATCTTAAAAACAACAACAACAACAACAACAACAACAAAAGTTTGAAAAAAGCATAACGCGTGGGATATGATTCCCTTTATGTCACAAAGAAGGACACGTGGGGATACGTGGGAGCTGCACCACTTTGCTTAATCCCCCAGCAGTCCCCACTGACATGGGGAAGACGCTGCCCAGCCAAGTGGTTCCCGAAGTGTGGTCCTGGGACCAGCAGGGATTGCATCCCTTGGGGAATCTGTTAGGAAGCTCTCAGGTTGTGTGCCAGAATCAGAATCAGAAACTCAGGAGGCAGGGCCTGGAAACCTGCAGTGTGAGAAGCCCCCTGGGTGATCTTGATACATAGCAAAGTTTGAGAAGCACTGGTCTAGCTTATTTACAGATTTTTAAATCAAGGAAAGAATATCTGAGGAATATAGAGTGGGGCAGGTAGCTCCCCTCGTTGGATCATGGCCAGCCAGGCCTTCCGGATATTTGATGCCTCAGAGACACCATGACAGCACGGCCTAAGTTGCTTAGGACCAACACCAGGGCTCGAACAATCATGCGCAGAGGCCGGAGGCTTGCGATGGTCACTGGTGATTGCTT
Organism: Nyctereutes procyonoides; assembly: GCF_905146905.1. NCBI lineage: Eukaryota > Metazoa > Chordata > Mammalia > Carnivora > Canidae > Nyctereutes > Nyctereutes procyonoides. The sequence continues at coordinate 68,221,612 of NW_026575051.1, forward strand.
GCATGCTTTAATCACAAAGTTATTGACCAAATAACCCTGGAGACAAAAGACAAGCAATCTGCCAGGAAAAAACATTTTTTCCGAATATATTTAAAAACAAAGTACATGGAAAGGAAAAAATTACACTGGGGTCCTCTGTTGTACGATGCATTCATTGCCTTTTAAGGTTGTTTCTTGTTTGGTTCGTCTATTTTTTCCGAAACAAAGTGATCTTTGGCCTTATCCCTGGCAATACTGCTTTTGATTAGAAAGACAGAGAGAGAATGAGAATAAAATGCGCTCTCTAGGCCGCTTGCGTGCTGCAGTTGATTGAACGCCTGGCTCTTGGTTTCGGCTCAGGTCATGATCTCCGGGTCATGAGATTGAGCCCTGCATCAGGCTCTGCACTCAGCAGGGAGTCTGTCTGCTTGAGACTCTCTCTCCTTCTCCTTCTGCCCCTCCTGGTTGTATTCTCTTTCTCTCTAATAGATAAATAAATAAATCTTAAAAAAAATGTGCTCTTTAAAAGCATGTCTTTCTTCATCTGATATTTAAGAGAGTTGGAAAAACAAAGGTGCTGAGAAGATGGGGACAAAATGAACCCAGAGACCTGTGTCTGATATGAACCATTCAGCCCTGAAAAAGGAAATTTAGCACAAGGCATGCCATCCGAAATGACAGCAAATGATCACAGCCCTCGCCACCACCCTTGACGTTAAAAATGAATGCTTTCGTTATGGAGAGGAGCTGAGACTCCTGACGTGTGCAGCGTGTAAAAGGTGCTGTGTTTCATAAGGACCGAGGGGTGGGGAGCACACTCAAGGTCATGGTCTATTTTCATTAATGAGCAGACAATTTGTGCTTCCTGACGGGAATGCTTGACTCATGCAGAAAGCAGGGAAAAAAGCAAGCGGGCACCTCCATTTCCCTCCCCCAAACAACCCCTGTGGGTCAACTGTGAGAGGGATCCCAACCTTTATTCATGTACTCGGTGACAATGTAGATTGGCTCCTCGGACACCACCGCGTACAGCTGGACCAACTTGTCGTGTTTCAACTTCTTCATGATCTGTGCCTCCTCCAGGAAGGACTCAGGGGACATTGTGCCTGGTTTAAGAGTCTTTATGGCTACTTTTGTGTTTCCATTCCAGGTACCTGCACACATCCCACAATATTGAGTCAAATCAAAGCTCCTCTTTTGAAGGAAACAACAACAAAAAAGCTTTTCAATCAATAGCTCCTTACATAAAGTTAGAGTTTAACTTAAAAACTTAATCTCTTTTTTTTTTTTTTTTTTGTTGAATGAGGACAATCAAATGTAAGGACTCTGTCAAATATTTTCAACAGGAAAAATGCGTTTACCTATGGCCGTATTACTTTTTTCTGATTTCGATATTATGCGACTTTCCTTTTCTGGGGCTCACTCATGTGATTACAAATTGTTACCAAAAGCTCTGGACACTTCTTTACAAGGATGAAAGCCCAAAGGTCATTAGAACAGGCCCGGCCATCCCATAGCTATCCCTTCGGCAGTAGAGTGAGCATGGATGAAGCCATTTTATGAAGAGTGCCATTAAAAAAAACACATGGCAACACACTGAGGATGTCTGGAAATTTCCTCTAGACTTTCAACTGTCTGCAGTGGATGGGCTACTTGACTGAGTCCTTGAACAGCTGATATATAGGTAAGATCACAAGTATGCTATTGAGCTTTGGCAAGAAGCTCACAGCCTACTTGCCCCATACTTCAACCAGGTAAGGAAAGTTCCTCATGTTAACTGATGGTCAGCCACAAGAACAATAGCTTCTATCAGTTAGAGTGAAAAAATTAAACAGCAGCTAAGAGGGAACAGAAGTATTTAGGCATAACATGTTAAAATCAAGTAGATACAGAGACAGGCCTGGTTTATGATCACGGGTTGCCTCATCTATAAAATATAGGAACGGAACTGGATTATCTTTTGAATCTCTTTCAGCTCCAGAATTTAAAAAAAAAATCTAGGTTCAATGTGTATTCCATTATTAGTCTTATAATAACTATGAGTTAAAACTCTAAGGGAGGGGCACCGGGGTGGCTCAGTGGTTAAGCATCTGCCTTTGGCTCCGGTCCTGGGATCGAGTCCCGGATCAGGCTCCCCACAGGGAGCCTGTTTCTCCCTGTGCCTTTCTCTCTGTGTCTCTCATGAATAAATAAATAAAATCTTTAAAAAAAATCTGCTGAGTTAGATTATGCCTTTACTATTTGTAAAGAAAACTAGTTTAAATGAAGATTAATTTTTATATTTGATATAACTGATTTTAGAATTAAAAAATTCTGTAACCTTTGGGTACTCTGTTCAAGGCATGGTTCATATAATGATGACATGCAACCTAGAAAAATCTGAGTTAGGAAAGAGCAGTGGCTTATAGAAGAGTTCATTCAAATTATAAAATATCTGACTGCTACATGTAAGTGGAGAAGGTGACAATCTGTAAGTGGTCTTTGCTATTTGAGCGCTGTCAGCATCCCAAAATTTTAAATAGAGATTTTCTTCTCTGGTAACAACCCAGTTAGACTCACTGGCATTCCACCATAACGTGGTGTTTTATGTTTAGTAGGAAACAAATTCGTAATAGTACGGCATAATGACTTCAAGTTGATAATTATGCATTTTGAAAATAAATCTTCGTGGAATGTCCAATTCTTCCTGACTGCATAAATGAATTAAAATCTTGGCACCCGCAACTTCAGTTATAAATTGAGCGGATGAAGGAGAGGCAGGCCATATACAGATATTCATATATGCTTATTATATAGTAGCTTATACACACATATATGTGCATGTCTGCGTGTCTGTCTCTAACCTTACTGCTCTATCTACAGCTATGTAATACTTATTCCTTGCCAGGTTCTGTTCCAAGTGCTTTCCCTGTGCTAAATCTTTTAATGTTGACCACCCCTAAACACTTAGAGCTACACAGAGCAACAGGTACCTATCTTTATTGTTTTTAATTGAATCTAAGAAAGGAAGAAGGCGGATTCCATAAGCACCAACATCTGTCTCACTGACGGAGAGGTGTTTTGGGTGGGGCCAAATTAAAGGATTTTCTCTAAGCCAAGCTGCCATGGACCAAAGGCTGTTATAAAAGAAGTGGGACGGGCCGAGGGCAGTCAGCCTTATCAATGACACGACAACCAAATTAAGAGAGGTCTGAGTGGTCTACTGAGCATCCACTATGTGCAGGGGTTCTGAGTATATTGTCCATGTCATCCTCAATCCTGTGAAGTAGATATCATTCCAATTTTACAGATGAGGGAACTAAGGCTCAAAGACATTAACTTAGCCCCTTGCCCATGGTTAATCAGCTAGGAAAGGTTCAAATGCAGGCCCACTGAGCAAAAAAAAAAAAAAAAAGCCCATGGTCTTTCCCTATAGTAACCCGTCCATCGTATCTTACCTTCTTAGGTCTTAGGGAGAGGAAACAACGGATTCTTACTGTATTGGTTTCCTGTTCTGTGCACGCCTGCCTTCGTTAACCACGTGACGGAGGATAGAGGAGCACAGCGAAGTATCGCCGTGCTCTCAAAATCTGGACGTCCTGTGCCGGACTGGCTACCCAGGTTAAATGTCTTGGTCCCAAAAACTGTGTGTGTGTGTGTGTGTGTGTGTGTTTGTCCCAAACTGTCTTTTTAATTGGCTCTGAGGTGCAGCCAAAAGCAATGCGCCCTCTGCCTTACCAAGCCACACTTCAGCGAAACACCCCTGACCCAGCTTCTTCTCCAGAAACAACGAATCACGTGCAACTTCCCAAGCATCTTTAGCCAATCCAGAAGTTTGTGGGGTACAACTCGATGCAATCACAGTTAAGTTAAAGCACAAACCATCAGCTTTGTCTACAGGAAAGGGAATTAATAAAGAAAACACAGTCCTTATAATCCATAATCATGCATGCACTAGGGAAGATGGAAGGTGACTTGCCCCTTAGGGCGACACTGAGCTCACTGGGCAAATGTCTGCACTTGAAAATGAAGGGCTGGAACGTTCCTCCTACTATCTTCTGGCTTATGAATTGAGACTCATATGATAGCATAATTTGAGCCATCTGCCAATCGTGACCACTACTTCTCTTTTGGAAATTCTGGAATTCTGAAATCAAAATCAAATGTATAATCCCCCACTATTAGTAATTTAAACCTTCTTCCTTCCGGGTCACAAAGTCTTTACTTTCACCTTCCATCTTTGATGTTTGGGACTTCCCAAACGAGAGAGCTACTAATAGAATAATTGAGTCTCAGCATACCCATCCATACTTCCCCAAACTGCCCATTTCCCAGTCTCTTGATCAACTGCAGGGATTCTCGAGGGATTTCCCAGACATCTTTGGTTTTGACAGACAGATCGGTAAGCCTTGGCATCCCTTTATGACAGGGAACAACTAGGCGGCAGCAGAGACCTGCGGCTCTCTCTGATGGAGTGGAGACAGCAGCAGGAGAGGGAGAGAAAAGCAGAACATGTGAAACGACACTTAACAGTTGCACAAACCCAGCGAGCGCACAGCATTGCTCAAAACAGGGCTACGTTGGCGGAGAACTGCACGTATCTTGGAAGATTAGACACCACACGTTGAAACATGTTCATTGGAGGTAGAACAGGAAAGACATTTTAAACATGGACCGCTCCATGCCTCCAGGTAGTATATAGGCTACACACATACACAGGTACAGGTACGGCTGTTTTGGTTTCTATACTCGCTGATGAAGAAAAATGTTTTCTGTCCGAGATGCTAATGACATGTCTCTGGAGCCCTGGAGATCTCTCCAGTGACTTCATAAGGTACCTTTGGAAGACAGAACATCAGCATGACTATCCTCTCCCTTTCTAATATCAAGGGTTCAGGGACTTTCTTTGGTTTGAACATATTTAAAATTGTGACTTTAACTCAGGATTTTTCCATAGAATGTTAGACTGTTATAAGCCAGGAAGACTGAAGATTATACCTGGCCGGGGAAAAAAGAGGTCACATTTCTCTAGGGATTTCTTTGGCATTTTAACTGACTCTATTCTAGCCGTCAGATACTCTTGCTTCTTTGATATTTCCCATTAAAAAAAAATCTTTATAACCGTCTTCAATGCATAATTTAGAAATCTGGTTTCAAAGCAGAAAGAAAGGAAACTGAAATCTGCAGAAACTCAAGGCTGAGAAAGAATCCTATTTCCTATGAAAAAAGACAAAGGAAACAAGTTATCACTTATGGGCTATTTGGATTTTTTTCCCCTTCTCTCTTTTCTTTCTTTTTCTCTTCGTTTTCTTTTTTCTTTTCCTCTTTCTTTCTTTCTTTCTTTCTTTCTTTCTTTCTTTCTTTCTCTCTTCTTCTTCTTTTTTTTTTTTAAAGAATATACCTTTTAGAATATATCAGTGGTGAGGGGAAATTGCCTAAATGTCAGGTTAAATGTCTGCCAGGTAAGAAAAAGTAACAAAGAATAAGGGATCGGAGCAGTGACAAAAGCCGTAGAGCGCCTGGCGTGTGCAATGGACAGCGCCCCGCCCGCCACGTCCCACCGGAGGCCCCTCGGATCCAGGGAAATCCTGTGGAGGGTGGTTGTCTTTTCTCCAGGAACCAGCCTTAAGTTACTTTTTATTCCTTTATGGTAGAACCAGGTTCTGAGATGTTTAGGCAGGAAATTATTTATGTGTCAATATTTCAGAGGCACTTTATTGCATGAGAGAGAGAGAAAGAGGGAAGAGGCAAAGCCAATATAAAAACAAATCTAACTTGAGATGGAATTTTTTTTTGAGATTAAAAAACGTCTATTGCTCTTCATATCCTTTCTCTCCTCCAGCTTTATGATGTTATTAACGTGCCCTTTCCAACACAATATTTTCAAATGATCCAAACCCTGGGGATCCTGCTGATGTTTGGCTGTAATGAAATATATTTCGGCATTTGAAAAATCCTTACATGTGCGGGCACTTTGAGTATGTCGCTTAAGCTCAGGGAGATATTCTGCTTCATTTCTCCCAAATATTTCATTAGAATCCATATAAACTAAACCTATCCAATGCCCTAATCAACGAGTACTCCAAGTCCTGTTAATTTTTCACTTTTTCATTAGTGCCCAGGATGAATTGATAGGTATTTCTTATTGCCACTTTCAAAAGATTGCTTTTTTTCAGTGCTAAAAAATTATACACAATTTTTTTTAAAAAAATGAATGTGCACAGAGCAATAGCTGAGGTCAAGCCATGTACTATTTTGGGATTTTGTTATTGTCCTGAAGAACAGTATATAACGTGTATATATATATGTATGCATATATTATGTGTGTACACATAATACACACACACATATACAGATCACAGAAAAAACTACAGGGTTCAATGGGACATAGATCTGTATATGCATGTGCATCTATGTAAAAATCCACCTGTGTGTATATGTTATATGGTGCGATAGCCTTGCTAATCTTAGAAAGTAATCGTTTTGACACTTGTATATAAGACCTTATTCTTTACTAAAATGTGCGGACTGTACACCTAAATACCTCATAAGCATATATTTCTAGGAACAACACACTAACAGTGACCTCTGGGTGTTAGGACAGCGACTGATCTAGTTACACTTTGTAAGCTGAATTTAATACAATAGCTATAACAGATCTAGGAGCTGTGGGCCGCACAGTCTACATCTAGTTAGGAAACAGCCGTAGTGGTAGAGGAGTGGAACGTGATAAATGGACTGCAAAATGCATCCGGTCATGGGAATGAAAAGCATGTGCAGCCAGTCCCGTGAGTGCTGAGTGTGAACTGGGGACCCTCGACAGGAGCCCCCCCGCCCCCCACACCGTGAGTTCCCTCTCAGACACTGTTCCCTCTCCTGTCACGGTTTCTGATTACAGACTCCAGGGGAACAGGAAAAGATGACAACGTTTACAATTTAACCTACTGCTTCGTACTTGGGAATTAGAATGTTATAGAATCTTTTGACAAATGCGTGGAACTAATAACAACCATGGTAAAAAGACATCAACAGAACCTATTCAGCTAAGCCCCACCTTGCCTGGCCGCAAAGAAAACTATGCCACTGCTGACCTTGCTCATGCTTGTACCTCCTCCCCGCCCCGACCTCCCTAGGAGCCTCCCCGTTCCCTCCAGTGTCCCGGTGGTGAGTAGCTAGTCAGAGTCAGGGTTACCTGAGTAATGTTGTACAAGCTGCTGAAGTGTTTCAAACTGGGCCCGGGTGGTAATATAGTATCCACCATTGTCAAGTTTGCGAATTTTATAATGTTTGACATGGTCTCCTTTCATATCATCCCAATCTCGGATCGACAGTGAATAGGCACCTGGTAAATATGCAAAGCATTAGCAGCTCCAATAATTTTGAAAGCTCGTTTGTTTTTTGGGTCTCACTTACCTGACTATTCTGATTAACCAATATGAAGAGGACACACACACTCTTCCACTCAGTAACAGAAGAAGTAAACACCTCTTTCTTGCAAATGTCAGAAGTTATTAGCAATTAAGTCATTTTATCCTTGAGAATGAAAGCGTCCTGCATTTCTTCCTACAACACCCTCTTCAGTACCCTAGTGTTGCCTAATATGGTATTAGACCCAACTCCCCTGGGGGCGGATGAAGAGAAACACAGACATGCAGGCAGGCTAGGGTCTCTGTCCTCATCTTCCTTACCCCTGGAGTGCTGCAGAGGCAGTGGCCACGTGTGTTTGAAGAAGGGTAAGGACCGTTTCTCTAGAAAGGAGCCTTCAGATTCCACTTCACCGTCTCAGGAGCACATAACCATGGCTAGTAGATCAAGCTAGAAGGCCACTGCTCCTCCTTTCCCTTGGCCCAGCTCCCTTTTGTGGGCTCTGATGTGTGGGTGGTTAAATAATGAAAGGCCAGTGGTTGGAGGAAGAGCAGTCCTCAGATTTGAAAAAACAAAAGGAATGCAAAAATAACCTGTAGGTTTGGTGCCTGAGGAACTACAAGCTGTAGAAATCAGTAACTCTAAAGAACTGCCGTGAATTCTATCATCTTGCATGTCTGCAGGAGGGAAGCTGCCCGGCCCTTGTTTCGGGAGAAAGGGCTTGATTCTGAGCCTCTACAGTTTTTTTGGAGCTGTCTGTGGTTCTAGAGCCTGGGGGGGGGGGGGGGGGAATCTGAAAATAGGACTCTGCTCACAAGGTGGGGAGGATATGTGCCATTTAAAAATCCTTGTACATTAGAGAGAAGCCTTTTCATCTGCTCTGACTAATCCACAGATTTGAATGACAACCAAGTTCTTCAACTCCTTATCTTACCTTTGGTGGTTTCACTTTCACGGATAAGAAAGGTACCTCTCGGGTTTCCAAAGGACAAAAGCTGTCGCTCAGCATCTTTTCGGCCAAGTTTTCCAAAGTACCACCTTTAAATGAGATCAAGGGAAGGAAACATTTTGTAAGGGATCATTTACAAAACTGCAGTAGTGATCCTCCTCACCTCCGATCGCATCCGTAGCCTTTCCCCGCCCACGTTTTCCTAGCCTCATCTAGTTCCCTTTCAGTCTGCTCCCGATTCCATCCCTAATCCATCTTTTTCAGTCTTTGAAGAAAATAAATCAGATTGGAATCGTGGGCGATTTTCCTTCTCTTCCAGAGGTGACAAGAACTGGTTTGTGTTAACACTGCCACCTGCATTCACAAGAAGAGAAATCTAAGACCTTGTTTTGAAATGGCAAGTGCAGGAGACCCTTTCCCTGCATGTCTATAAGACCCTGGGTTTCTGAGCATAATTACAACACCTGGGAAATAACGAAACGCAGCCTTGGTCTAAGTAAAGATCATTAATCAAGCATTGAAAAAAAAAAGTCAGGATGGATAAAGAACAGAGACGTGATATTTTCAGTAACTTCGTACCTACAGTGATTTTGGAAAAAAAAAAAAAAAGCTGTCAAGACTACCCCTAATTTGAGATGACTGCTGCCTTTGGATGCTTGCTTTCATGCTCTTCCTGGCCAGCAGGTGTGAGGACTCGTGTAAATGGAAGATCTGCCCAGCAGATGGGTGGGGATCTGCGCATGTGTGCTCTGGCTCAGCTGCAGGGACAGGTCACTACGCAGTCAACGAGCTCGGCCTCACAAACGACTGGCTGTTGCAGCCGTTTCCTATCCTCCCCGTGACAACACCCTGGTGCCGTGTGAGAAGGCGTCGCGTCAAGTCACCTCACAATCTCTGCTGTTTATCTTTTATCTTCCCTTCCGCTCTCTAGCCCTAACCATGGCTTGGCAATTAGCTAAGGTTTCGGCAACTAGCTGCTGAGGGAGCAGCAGCAGGTGCCGTGGGAATCCACGACAGAATTCAGGAGAACCCCGTCGGAATCTGCGCATAGACACAATTTTAGAATATTCAACTGTGAGAGGATCCAGTTTCTAAAATGAAATTTTAATTCACTATACTTGAACATAGCTATTATGTGTTCACTGTCAAATTCTTTTGTGAATGAAGGAGCCTCGCTGAAGATAAGAAAAGACACACTCCAAGCGGGCTCCTCGGTGACTTTTAAAGGCACCAGACTGTGCAACAATCCTAACTTAGCGCTAGACGGTATAAAGAGAATCACAACAATTATTTACGAGAAAGGACTTTCTGGGTTTGCATCGGTTGCCGGATGAAAACGCAGTATAAATGCAAATGAAAAGAGAACAGTTGGAACAATGGGCTGAACCAAGACAATAGCATTTTAAGATGATGGTAATTAATTGCCCATGTAAAGCCATAGGCGTTATCTTCTTAAGATGCTAATTTATTCTTTAAGAACGACGTATTTTAAAAACTGACCATTACAAATATAGCTCAAATATATAGTCGGTAGGCTCTCAGTTAAATCAAAGCAATGCCACCTTTTAGTGGTACCTTTTATTCTGAAAGAACGCACAGATGTTGGCAAATCTGCCCCCCAAGATAAAAATTCAATACAAATTCCTTTATTCTCTGATGATAAAACACACTCCCTAGGAGGAAAAAAGGAGTGCAGAACCACTGAGTATTTGAGAGCGGGAAACAAAACCGATCTCCTTAGAGCAAATATAAAGGAATTAAAGGCAAGACAGTGATCCCGTTGGGAATTTGGTTGGGGTGCGCCGTCCAATCCTCCCCGTCGTGCTTAAACAAATCCCAGGGCAAAATGCCATATCAGAGCCAAAGGATGGCGGGCTTCGTGGCTGCCTCTCCTTGCCCCCCTTACTGGTCAGGCAAGGCCACCAGAAGAGGCAGATGCCCAGGATGTCAGGGAGGAGGACAGGTCCCCGGATCTGGGAGTCATGGGCCAGTTTTCTTTCCCTCAGTTCAGAAATGAGGGTTGCCACACGAGCCACTCTCATTAGTTCTCCCTTTTGGAAGCGACCATGACTCTGCGCAGGCCAGGAGAAGGAACGATGGTTGTCCCCTCTAGAATGCCCTCAGCCTGCCAACCATCTTCCCAAACCGGTACCAGTGAAGTCCTTGGTCCGACAGTTAACTGTGAGTCACCATTTACCATCACAGAAACCAACCAAGATGGCAACTCAAAGGAGAGGAGCATTTGAAATGCATCATCAGGGGATCCCTGGGTGGCGCAGCGGTTTGGCGCCTGCCTTTGGCCCAGGGCGCGATCCTGGAGTCCCGGGATCGAGTCCCACGTCAGGCTCCTGGCATGGAGCCTGCTTCTCCCTCCTCCTTTGTCTCTGCCTCTCTCTCTCTCTCTCTCTCTCTTGTCTATCATAAATAAATAAATAAATCTTAAAAAAAAAAAAAGGAAATGCATCATCAGAGGATTCCCCGAGCTGTGGAACACGCCATAGGTGAGATATTTGTACCTGGGGCATGGAAGGTATAGTCTTCAGTACCCCCTTAATATTTCCCATTACTCTAAGAAAGAACTCAATCTGACCTTTGATAATTGTTTGCCTCCTTGATCACCCCCCTCCCTGTCCCCCTTGCCTTTCTCTCTCCCTCCCCACTCCCATTCTTTCTCCCTTCCTCTCTCTCTCTCTTTTTTTTTTTTTCCCAGTGGACTATATTATAGGCTTAGAGCCTTGGGTTCGCAGTAATAATATATGCTCTGGCCAGAATTGCCTCACATTTTCCCGATTACTTTGTATCTGTGGCAAATACTATTGGGTCTTCAATAGACTTGGGAAGTAATGCTCCCTTTCAAAATGAGTATGCTTTTAAGGAGCAGGCACATGTGAAGAAAGATATTACGTCAATAATAGTACAAGTATCCCACAGACAGGGCCCAGGCCGCAGCACAACGCCTGGGAAAACATGGCATCACCATACTCTCTCAACCCTGAGGTCGCTCTAGAGAACTTCGTCTCCCCGCAGCCTGCACAAAGTTAATGGCGTTTCACTGTGACAGCTAAGCTTTAAAAGCAAACAGCTGAGCGAAAACAACAAAAACAAAACATACTCTTCTGCCTGGATTGAGTCGACTGGAGCCACGTAATTGCTGGGAATGTAACCAGTCTCTCCGGTTGTCAAGGAGCGGGCTTCCCACCAATCTCCTTCCCTGCAGAGAACAAGGAGAAAAGGAGGTGAGTGTGCAGACCCTTTTGATGTCAACGCCGTTAGGGTATCAGAGACTATCTCCCAGTCATCTCATTGGCTGATTTCTGCAAATTCCAACACAGCCCTCTGCGAGGGTCACGCGGCTACCATCAACGTCAGCTGTGACTCGAATCCAGGCTTGTCTCTCATCTCTTATTTTACTTGCAAATTAGGAATGTAGGACCCTGGCCACGAGGGGGTTCTCCTGGGGGTGGACGGGCATTGTGCTTGGTAAGGGTCCCCAGCTTGGACAGAGGCGAAGGGTACTCGGCCTCAGGCTACGTTAGAAACCCTGTAACGAGGAACCAGCTGGTAGTTATGGGAGGCGCGGGATGTGTTATCGTGGTAGACGTTCACGACACGTGCACGGGTCAACCAGCCACACTGTCCACACCGCACAACCCGTCACACCGTACACGACCCATCGCAAGGTACACAGTGTTGTGTGTCCGTGACCTCTCAGCAAAGCTCGAAGAAAGGCAGAGCATGCCCGGACTCTGCTAATTTAGCTCACAGTCCCGACGCGGTCTCACATCCTGAGGCAACCGGCATCCTCTGGTACTGCTGGGGAGATGCACACCGGTCGCTGGCTCTAGTGTGGTTTTGCTCGCCACGGAACGGACGTATCAGAAAAGAACAGAACAGGGCAGCTGCAGACGGTCTGAGAGGGGAAGCCTGTTAGGAGGCCCAGGACCGGATGAGAGCTCACCCCGGGGCCTGCCGTGCTTGCCGTCAGGACAATGGGTCGAATCCTTACAGGCACGGTACAGGCCGAGCGTCGCTCACGCTCAGAAGTGTGCAGCCTGCGGTTCGTTCCTCGCCGCCGACAGCGCTCACCCGAGTCCGCTGGGCAGGAGGGGACGGGTGGGGAGCTGCGTGCGTGCGGGTGCACGGGGAGAACAGACAGTGGCCAGGCCTGAGGCTGAGTCTCCGCACCGCGGGACACCCCGCGTTCCAGGAGGCGGCCTGTCTCAGCCTGCGGGCGGGGGCGGAGGGCCGGGCTGCAGGCCTGTAGCAGCCCGTCAGCTTAGAACAAGACGGCTCAGCTTGGCGGTGAGAGGTCATGTTTCGGCTCAGGGCCACGGATGTGTGACGGAGAGCGCGGACGGAGCGTGTGCCCCCTCCACACAGCGACACGGGGCCGCGGCCCCGCCAGTGCGACACCCACAGAACCTGCACCTGCCCGGGCCAGCACCCTTCGGCACCCCGGGCCTGCCCGACTGCTCTCCAGCAGGGGCCCGGCGCCGTCTCGCCTTCCTTTTTTGGTCCATGGAGGCAGCAAGAGAAATCCCTAGCCTTTTTTTTTTTTTTTTTTTTAAATCATTTAGTGGCTGGACTCTGTGTCAAAACCCTCAGCCAGGGAAGAAAGTGTGTTGGCTTCTGGCCCTGGTCAAGATCTCCCTCGGACTGACAGCATTAGGCAGAGAATGACCAGCCTCTGTATGATCAGAAGCCTTGCTCCAGAGCCCCGTTCTGCAGACCGATTCTGCGTGAGGTGACTGATGAGCAGTAACTCTAGATAGAATTTAATAAAGCAACAGACAAATGATGACAAGCCCACACGTATTCTGGGTGTGGTTTTGGGGGGAGTGCTCGGTGGCACCGGTGGCACAGAACAGCTCATGAGAAAATGGGGTGCTGGCAAGGGCTTTTAAAGACTCTCATGTCTGGTTGTTTGTCTGTATGTTTTTTAAGATTTTATTTATTTATTCATGACAGACATAGGGAGAGAGAGGCAGAGACACAGGCAGAGGGAGAAGCAGGCTCCATGCTGGGAGCCCGACGCAGGACTCGATCCTGGGACTCCAGGATCGCGCCCTGGGCCAAAGGCAGGCGCCAAACCGCTGAGCCACCCAGGGATCCCCTGGTTGTTAGTTTTTTAATTAAATTATTTATTTTAAGAGGGGAGAGGCAGAGGGGGAAGGAGAGAGCAAATCTGAAGCAGGCTCTGAGATACAAGGCTCCATCCCACGACCCTGAGGTCACATGACCTGAGCCGAAACCAGGAGTCAGACGCTTAACCTACTGTGCTACCCAGGTGCCCCTAAAAGCTTACGTTTTAATTCACTTTTCGGTCTTTCCCTTTTTGAGCCTGTTTAACAAATTTAAACAGATACATCCACCAAAACAGGGAGATAACTTCTCACACCTAGGAAGCCCTTTGTTAATCAATCTTAAATTTAGTTTACGTCCAGATCTGTCTTATGAAATGACTGGTACGTACCAAAGGATATGTGTGCATATGAACACCTGTGGACCCACACCCGACCGAAGAGCTGCGTCTTTACTGATCATATGAAATCTACCCCATGCTGTTCCTATTGCATTCCTCTGCCTTTTGGGGCTCACATCACGAAATTCAAACTGGTTCATGTTTGAACAGTTTGTATTGGTTTATCTCTGCGTCCTCCAAAAGAAATACGTGCCCTTGTTCAGTATATCACCTAGGAACACCTGTGGAAGTTGTTTTTTTTTTTTTTTTCTTTCCTTTGGGACACGTGCTAAGAAATGGTTTTGGAGGCTTTAAGATGGTGACATGTTTACTGCTCCGAAATTCCACTAGATGGAGACATTTCATCATTAAAAAGAATAACAATACCCACCACCTCTCCACCCTCTCCTTTCTCTCTCCCTTACTCTACCTCCCAAACCCCACACCCAGGAAATGCTCCAGAATAGCAAAAAATCCAGAGCTTTCAGCAGAAGCCTGTCTTTTATTGCAACCTTCATCAAGTGAGTTCTAATCGACTTAAATGAAGAGGAAGAAAGTCTAATATCAGGGTTGGGGAACATGGAAATGTCATCTGACGCAGGAAACCAATACATTTTTTGGGGCAGGGACAAGCCCAAGTCTGATTCAGATGATCTGGGATTAGTCAAGTAAGGTCGACCCTTGGAACGCCTGGGTGGCTCAGCAGCTGGGTGCCTGCCATTGGCTCAGATCATGATCCCAGGATCCGGGATCGAGTCCCACGTTGGGCTCCCTGCATGGAGCCTGCTTCTCCCTCTGCCTGTGTCTCTGCCTCTCTCTGTGTGTCTCTCATGAATAAATAAATAAATCTTAAAAAAAAAAAAGTAAGGTCGACCCTTGAACCACATGGGTTTGAACTACACAGGTCCTCCTGCATGCAGACCTTTTCCAATAAAACCAGTAAACGTACTCTCTTCTTAGGATTTTCTTAATAACATTTCCTTTACTCTCATTTTATTCTTAAGAACATTGTATATAATACAGATAACATAGAAAATATATGTTAACGGACCTTACCTGTTATTAGTAAGGCTTCCAGTCAGTACTAGAAGATTAGAAGTTAAGTTTTTGGGGGCGTCAAGGTTAGATGCAGTTTTTTGACAGCATGTGGCGAGTGGCGGGAGCTGGCATCCCTAGCCCTCCCCCATTGTTCGAGGGTCAACTATAATTTCCCATTTCAAACCCAGCATTAATGTCTCATTTTGGTGTTGGCACCTAGATAGTTTAGCACAGATTAGAATCCAACTATCAGCTCATCCTAAAGTCATGTATCAGGAATTCATGATTTTTCTCTTAAGTGACTCCATTAATCTCACAAGGGTTTTCAGTTACTCATGAGAAAGATAAAATTCTTTTTATTTTTTGAGGCCATCTAGGGTCACTTTTTCCATCAAAGGAGATATAACGTGACAAGGCAACCATGTATTATTATATAGTAAGCCTCACAGGTTGTGCCCAGAAAGGCTGGCAAACTCGAAATATTAAAAATAAAAACAAACAAAAAACCTCAAATCTTTGAGCAAATGAATAAATCCTCTTTTTAATACATTAGAGGCCAACTCACCCACAGATAAATGATACTTTTTATAAATCATTCACCTTGATTCAGGAAAACAGAATCTGGACTATGGTACTTTCTACTTCTTGAATTATTGTAATGAACGTTTTTAAAACTGCACTTAAAAAAAAACACCTGTTCTTACAGTTCAGATTATTTCATGAATTTAGAGTTGGTGAGATTTTTCTTTAACTGTTATCTTGCTTTGATTAAAATATGTGATTTAAGGCTCTGGTTTAGAATGACTTTTAAGTTTTTATAGCAGCTTCCCCTCATCCTCTGATTTAAAGACTTATTAAGAGAGCCTGTTTTCAGTCCCCCAATTTGCTCATAAAGTTTGTTGGCCCCAGGAGCCTAGGGCCCTGATGCAGCCGGAAGTGGTGTTTGCAAACAGAAGTTGGTCTGATCTGTGGAGCATTTTTATTATAAATGCTATATTATTTTCAAATTTGGTTACTGTCATCTTACTGTCAGAGTATCCGTAACAATTTTATTGCGTGCTTGGAGGGGACTGTAAACCAGAATTTCTCCTTATCAAGATGAAAAGAACTTTGCAAGGAGTCAGTACCCTAGGCACTATTCCACTCTGTGCAACATGTATATTGTATTTTATTTATTTTTTTATATTAATTAATTAATTAATTTATTTATTCATTCATTCATTCATTCACTCATTCATTCATGAGAGACACAGAGACCCAGAGAGAGAGGCAGAGACACAGGCAGAGGGAGAAGCAGGCTCCCTGCAGGGAACCTGATGTGGGACTCGATCCCAGAACTCCAGGATCACGCCCTGAGCCGAAGGCAGATGCTCAACCTCTGACCCAACCAGGCGTCTCTGTATTATATTTTAAAGAGTCACTGGTTTTAGGTGGTAAATCACTAGTCATGGAATGTGAAAATAGGGAATAAAATAAGATGAATTTAAATAGTTTGCTAAATGGGTTCAAATTTAATAATGTCCAAATATACTGCACTGAGCACTTATAATAGGTCGGGGAAGAACCCTTACCCCATGTGGGGCCGTGGTGTCACTGGCTCTGGGCCCATGGCACACACGGGTACCACATGCTTCCTGCTGCCCTTGAGAACACAAAGGCCAGCCCTGCCACCTCCCATTTCTGCCTCCAGACAGGGTAAGGGGTGGGAGGGCACACTCCCTTGGAGGAGAGAACAGAGCGCCATCCCCCTCCCGGCCAGCGGAGGGGAGCCAGGGCTGGGAGAGGCTGGGGGAGGGGGAAGGAGCCCCCGTGCCATCTGGTTCCCAATTCCTGCTTGGTTTGTCCTTCACAATTTCCTCTTCCCTGTCATTACCCTTTACTTCAAGATACTGTATTTGTTGTAAAAATCTTATTTTTTTCCCCCCGACAACCTTGAAAAAGGGCATTTAAATGGCATGTAGGATGAGGAATTCCACTGGCAAGAAGGAAGAACATTAAGGGTGAAAAAAACCAAAACCTTTGCAATATTTTCTTCTAAGAGAAGCAGGCCGGAGGCTGGAAGTCTGTAAACACTACAGGCCATGCATGCAAATCCTAAAATACAGTCTGAGATAGACTGGATCCTCCTGGACTGTTTCTCCAAAATTTCAATTGAATGCCACTGTATATCCTATCCAGATGAACGAAGGAAGAAGTCACCAGTTTGACCTTGGCGAGGACTGGCTTTCCAAGTGGCCTGTGATCCGATGTGTAGATACCCCGGCAGTGTGGACAAAACCCGCAGAACAACAGCTGTGTGGTAGTTCCTACCGCTTCTCAGTTCTTACCTTTCGGAAGTTGGTTAAAAGTTCCAACCAACTTCGGGACTGAGAGAATATTACACAGGATGGGGAGGGGAAGTGGAGGGTATTTTGGAATTTCAAAGTAAGTAGACTCTAAGGAGAAGCATTCATCTGAGAATCAAACTAACAATAAGGAATCACAGATCAGAAGAGATCAAAGCCAAGTTCCCCTCTTCCCCGCCAACCTTCCAAACTTTCATGTATCTTGAAAGGTTCAGTCCCTTCTGGGGTGCGGGGTGGTCCTCTGGGCCCTTCTAAGACTAAACCTGACATGGTCCTCAGGATGCCATCCCCACACCCCACCCTCGGCTCCTCTGTGCACCTGGGAAGCTCCTTAACTTGAGCCTCTGGCCCCTCATATGTCAAACGATGACTCGGAGGCGCATCTCAGACAACTGCCATGAAGAATAAATGGGAACATTTGCAACTTGTACATGGCCGGTGATAGGAGCCTTCAATCAATGGCAGTTGTTTGCTATTTTTTTTTTTTAAATCTCTGTGGCTATAAGGGAGCTTGTAGGGGGCAGGTAATGTTCTTCTGGCTCTCGGTGCTGGTTGCACAGGCATGTTCAGTTTGTGCAAATACAGCAAACTGTACACTTTTAAAACATTGTGGTAAAATATGCACAGCAAAATTTCCCATCTCAAGCATTCTTAAGTGTGAAGTTGGATAGCACTAAGCACATTCACATTGTTGCATGACCACCACGCACACTTCTGATATGTCCAGTTTTCTGTATGTATTTAAATAGTTAAAAAAAACCCAACCACACCCATTAATGATGACAATACTAATTAAAAATAATCCCAACAACCTGGTGGCTCCTAAGTAGACACTGCTTTCTGAGGTCCAGTAGAGTCACTAGTCTCTTCTGGGGGGAATCTAGCTCTTGTCCTTGAAAGGCGGTGTGTTCTGAGTGTTGGGGGCATCCCAGGGAAGGAAGGATGGGGCTTCCCCAGGAGGCAGTTTTCAGGCCTGATGGAGCTCCCTACGACAAAGGAGCTCCCTATGTCTCTTTCCTAGGACAGGGATACCCTGGGGTGCCTCTCCCTCCTCTTGCTCCCCTCTCTTCTCCCTGGAGCTCTCAGCAAAGCTGAAGAGCCGGGCTTTGACTGGTCCTTCTGCCATTACAGTTTGCCCAGGGAATGGAGTAGGGAGCAATTGGATCTGGCGGCACAGGAACACTTCCTGGCGGGCCTTCAGCCTTGGAGTGGCATTCCTCCCAGGTCACTGGGAAGTGTTCACAAGGAAAACTTGAGGAATGGGGAGGAGGCCTGAGTTGCTGATGGACATCATCATTTTCCTTTTTTTTTTTTTTTCTATTGGGGAGAGGGCAGAGGGAGAAGTAGAGAGAGACTCTTAAGTGGGCTCCATGTTGTGGCTTGATCTCACAACCGTGAGATCGTGACCTGAGCTGAAATCAAGAGTCCAAAGCATAAATGACTGAACCACCAGGAGACCTTTGTGTGCGTGCGTGCGTGCGTGTGTGTGTGTTTTAAGTAAACCCTACCCTCAATGTGGGGCTTGGACTCATGACTTCAAGATCAAGGGTTGCATGCTCTACTGACTGAGCCAGCCAGGTGCCCCCACCACCATTTTCTTTGAAGCCTGAAGTTTTCGGGCAGGCACCCTGCCTTAACCTAATAGGGGCAATATTTAAAAACTAAGGGAAATCTGTTTCCCTATATGTGATGCCATATATACCTATATTTACTCTTTTTTTTTAAGATTTTATTTATTGTTTCATGAGAGACAGAGAGAGAGAGAGAGAGAGAGAGGAGGCAGAGAGAGAGAGAGGCGGAGGCGCTCCATGCAGGGAGCCTGATGTGGGACTCTATCCTGGGTCTCCAGGATCACGCCGTGGGCTGAAGGCAGGTGCTAAACCACTGAGCTACTGAGGGATCCCTATATATACTCATCTTAATGGAGGTATTAAATGTAGTGAGTGAAAACTGAGTGATTCTCACCCTTGAAATTTCCCCAATGCCTGTGTAACTGTTGTTCCTACTGGTCCCATCTAAAATGCACACATTGTAGTCATACACAAGTGGGCGAAGTCACTTCTCCTTCCATCTCACAAAGATTTCAGTCACTCACAAATTTTCACTACGGGGAAACGCCTCCACAGGCTTCACCAATCGGAATATTTAACAGTTTTGAAAACAGAAGGTACTTGTTACCAGCTCTAAGTGACGGCTCAGCTAGTGCAACTTGTGAAATGCAAAAAACAAAAACAAAAACAAAAAAAAAATCTCTAGGCAGAGAGAGAGAGGGTAATGTGGGTAGCCAAGCTTTGTGCCAATTATCTGAAAATGCAGATCTGCAGGGGGCGGTACGGGAATTTTTCCAACCTTTGAATCAAAACTATCAACTCTGCTACTTTATGGTGTCCTCCAAAAAGCTCCTTGGACACCATAATACTGCACGGATTCATCAATTCTTCATAAGTTCAGTATCTACTCATTAATGAGGTTAGCAGGTGTTCCTTTAGCATTTCAGATACTAAAAAGACACAGGCTGGTAACACAAGTATTCTTTCCCAATCTGAACATACTCCCCTCCATTTCCCTCTCCGAACTTACGAGCTGTTCAGTATTTGGAATTTCTCTCCTTTGTGAAAACTCAGGTCATCTTCTGTCCGTGCTTCATAATCATAAAGGGCTACAAACAGCGTCACTCCTGAGAAAACGAAATCAAAAGGGGAGAGATTATTACTCAAGGGGAAATTCATTCCAAGAAATTACATCTTCACTCAAATCTCATTCTCAAAAACTACATCTAATCAGCACTGATAACACGGTGCGGTGATGTGATTAATGTGTGATAGCAGAGTTGCAGGGCGGAATTTCTGCCTCGGTCTTTGTAGGGGAAGCATTATTTGACCCGACTAAAACCTAGAGCTGGAGGTGCACTTCTCTGTGCACCTCTGAATGAGTCCTCGGGAAGAGATGGGCATTAACATCATGTCCACAGCCAAGGGGCAGCAGCAGTGTTACCGCTCAGATCTGCAGAGGTCTGCAGCAATTAAAGACATCTTTTATCTGACACAAATTCTCCTCCTCTCAGGAGCCCACGTTAGTCCAGGGTAAAACAGAGCACTTCTTCCCGTGACCTGACAGTAATGTAGAATGTAACAGGAAACTCCTTCTGCAGCCTGGGACTGAGAAGACCTACTCCATTAAGTTCACCCCAATTAGACGGTGTCTTGCTCTTGGCATCTGCAGTTGCTCTGGGGACTCCCTCTCTCCTATCATAAATTTGCCTATCCTTGCATTGATTTGCACTTATTCCTCCTCATACCTACTCTATGTCTTCTTATCTGAGGGGCTCCCCACAGAGGCCCCTCCTGCTTTGCACAAGTCTGCTGTCAACAATGACAAATCTCCAGCATCCCATGTGGCCTAGGACCTCCTTCATACAGTAGGGAGAGTTCTAAGATAGTCCTCAAGGACTCCAACCTCCTGGTATTCATGCTCTTGTGTTATTCCCTTCCCTGGAGTGTGGGCAAACCTAGTGACTTGCTTCTAACCAATAGGACATGGCAAAGGTGATGGGACGTCCCATGAGTGATTAGGTTCCAAAAGATTGTGACTTCTATCTTCCCAGTAGACTCTCTGTATTGCCACTTTTGGCTTAAACACTTTGATGAAGCAAACTGCCATGTTGGAAAGGCACACATGACAAAGAGCTGAGGGTGGCCTCTGGCTGAGAGCCAACGAGGAACTGAGTCCTGCCAGCACCACACGAGCTTGGCAACAGATCTTTCTCAGTTGGACTGTGAGGTGACGATGGCCCAGCCAACACACCTTGATTGCAGCCGGTGAGAAGTTCTGAAAAAGGGGGTCTAGTTAAGTTATTCCTGGATTTCTGACCCACAGGAACTGTGAGATCATAAATATGTATTGTTTTAAAGCTGCTGAGTTTGCGGTATGTTATGCAGCAATTGTTCATGAGTACATTCCATTTCTCGGCTCTCTGGCTCCTCATTTGGATCTCCACACATTTCACAGTGCCTGATGTGGCCTAAGGAACGCACAACATGGATTCCACTCTTTACCAGGCTGCCATTTTGCCATGTTGGTAGTTCCGAGGGAGCAGATGTGCCTTTGGGACTATTCAAAAACCAGAGAAGGAGCTGGGGCTTGTTTTTCTACCCCATCCCAAATGGGGCTTCCTATAGGAGACCTGGCACCCAGAAGGTCTGACCATGCAAAAGCAGCAGGGCTCATTTGGCAACTTTAAATTTCTTTGAAAGCCTGAAAAAGAGACTGGCTTAAAACAAAGAAGTGGAAGTCTATAAGATCATGTCTGTTCTCACTGAACACTCTATTAACAGATTCTTTTTGTTACATAATTTAAAAACAAACCCTAGCTCCACCAGTGAGGAAGACAAGGCACATGAGGACGGATACTTCCAATCTCCCACTATCTCCCCTGCATCAGCTGGCAAGTTCTTACTGGGGTTTTTAATCTTCTAAGGATGGAGGGGAGAGTCAAAGGAGGTCACAGGGGCACACAGGCACTGTTCTTGGCCTTAAAGCACTAAAAGCAGTGGCGGAGAGACACACATGCACACACAACAAAGCCAAATAATACAAGGCCGAAGAGTCTGCCAACATTTGGGAGTACTATGTTTTAACTTCCAAATCTTAAAAGGGACCAGGCAGCCTCATACTAAGATTGTCCCTAACTACAGTATAGACTCCCATGTTCAAGGCGAGTAGCCCTTTCTAGTGACTTTATGAATGACACCTGCAGACACAGGGATTCATATCCAGCATTCATGAATGAATGAACAAACAAGGTCGATGTCTGCGTCAGCAGAATTCAGTCTGGTTGGCAAAGAACTCAGCAGGCACAGAAGTGTGTGCTGGTGCATTTTTGGCTCTTTTTTTTATCCCCCTCTTGTATCCTCAGAGACAGACTTCCATAAAATGCCTCCTCCCTTCCTCCCTCCATTCCAGGAAGGTAGGAAGGATGGGTGAGTGTACTAACATCCACTTGCTCATGCGAGGCTGACTTTAAAGAGAAAGTTGGAACCACTACAATATAATGATAAAATGCCCAAAACTCTGGATCAGGCGCCTTGGATATAACTATGCTGCTTTATTGTAGGCAGAGGTGGGGGTAAGGGCAACAATCAACCAAACCTGTTAATGCCTCAGTAGGGCCAACTCCCCAGGTAAAAAGGCACAGTGAGTTCTTATATAAGACATGATGAGCCAAGAGCATAATTGGCTGATGTACATTTCTTTAAACTTTTCTAATAAACAAAACAGTATGGAACAAATAATGTCAAATATCTAGTTACCATGATTCACATGCTGGGAAGAAGATTTGGAAGGCTAAGGATGCATGAGATAACTTACAAATATTTTGCAAAACATATGTCTGAGAATGTATGCCAGATATTTTATGAAGTATTAGCTAAGTCAGCAAATGTACATGGCAGTAAAACAGAGCCTTGTGGTGGGAAAGAGAAGGAAACTTAAAAAGCAAAACAAAACCAAAGCTGAGAAGGATCCCTTAAGGATACATGAGATTTGATTTTAAAATACAAGAGATACATGATATACTTGAGGGTTGATAAACTCAGTCATATGGAAGATGATGGGAAGATCAGAAACAGAATTAATGAAGATGAATGGCCAAAAACTAATGCTACCCAATGTCTGCACTGGCTGGGAGGTGCCAGGGGAAGATGAGGGAGGTGCCAGGTGGAACAGGTGGAAGATGAGGGAGGAGGTGCTACCCCCCCCCCCACAAAGTGGCTCTTAACTGAGGGTGGGAGGAAGTGCACTGATATCTGGAGAACTCAAAACATACATTCTCAGATCCAGTCCTGAAAGCTTCTGATTCAAAAGATCTGGGATGGGACTTAGTATTCCAAAAAAGCTGTTACTTAGCCAGCCACGGTTGAGTCTGCCAGTCACGGTTGAGACCACTGACTGGCCTAGACTACCTTAGCAGAAGCTGTACCTCCCAACCCATGCAGCATCCTCATAGAGCAGCAACCTGAGGTCCCCCTATACCCCTACAGATAGCATTTTCATTGGTCCGTCAAGCTCTATGTTTTTTGTTTTGTTTTGTTTTTGTTTTTTTAATAGCCCTTCATCTGCCTTGGATAGATGGGGACTGATGAAAAACTGAATGTTAAATCCTTCGTCAAAGGGAGCTGCCTAGAACACAAATGTTCAATTGACAAAAGAATTAAGAATGGCTTAATGCTTACCCGTTCCTCCCCTGGTACGCAAGGTCCCGGTATGAGATGAAGAGTTCACACCCCCAAAGACAGTGAGTCCTTGGCCTCCGGCCGCGTGGAAGTTGTTGTAGTTTGGGATGGAGGTCACGCCGAAGCTGGGGTAGTGCTGAGGAGTGGGGTCTGTGCCATAGCGGTACCCGGAGCTCTGGTTCAGGCTGCCATCCCTCTCCTCTGTCAGTTTTGTTGCTTCTTTATCCTTACATTGCACACAGCCCATTATCTAAATTCCTGTTGAACACAAAAAAGGAGGCATGTGAACTTGGATGCTCCTCAGTTGCTGGGTTGCTGGATTAAAGAGGAATCATTTGTCAGGCTCACGCCTGGCTATTTCAGGCCTGAAAGGGACATGAGGGAAAGCAGTGGCTTAGGTTGATGGTTAGAAGCAATCTCATGGCCTTTAACTTGACAATCACATTTGCTCCCCATGTGCTCTGGGTGTCGGGAACCACACAGGGTATGGTTACCAGGCAGCAATTGCCTTGGATGAGGCCTGCACCCCTTAAAGTCCTCTAACATCACACACCTGCTTAAAGAGAGTCCAATACTACATATTATGCTTTTCTTTAGTCATCTAAAAGAATAATGTATGCTCTAGAAAGTCAGTCTATGCAATATTAGAATAAAAATCTCCATTATGGCAACAACAAAAAATCTAAGGAAGAAAGTGGAGGAATGTTGGAAAAGCCGGAATACACCCTCTAAACAGCTCACCATACTTTTTTTTTCAAGGCTACCCATTCTTCAGGCACATTCCTGGTAGATTTTAAGCAGTAAGATGGTGATAAGTATCAATATTAAGAAACAGCTGCTGGATGAAAAAATAAAATTAGGAGTGCCTGGGTGACTCAGTCGGTTAAGTGTCTGACTCTTGACTTTGGCTCAGGTCATGATCTCAGGGTCGTGAGATCCAGTTCCACATAGGGTTCTGGGCTGGGCGTGGACTCTGTTCAAGATTCCATTTCTTTCCCTCTCCCTTTGCCTCTTCCCTCCTCTAAAAAAATAAAATAAAATAAAATAAAATAGGCAGAAGAAACTAAGAGGTCCGACCATATTTGCAGGATGTCATGATAGCCTACAGTAACAAAATCATTTAAAGCTGCTAATTAACTTTCCAAATTTCCATTAGCTTTTGACATCTTTCAAAAATATTTAAAAAAAAATCAAACTAGAGTTAGTGGTAGATTAAAAACTCAGGTCATTGTCACCCCACCCTCCTCCAAACCTACTTCTATGCTCATCTTAGAAATGCCACCACCATCAATGACTGACTTGCTCTAGCCACAGTTCTGAGAAGCAACCTTAGCTGTTTCCTTTTTACTTCTCACTTTCCCTGTCTCACACTCTACTATACAAACATGCAAACTCCTCAGTTCCTTAAAGGTTATATGTTCCCTGGACTCGAACATTCTTTCCTGATGTGCAACATATCCTTCATGTTCCAGGTAAGACACTGCTTCCTCCACGAAGCCTTCTCTGGTCCCATACCCTCCTTCCAAGGCTGGGGTGATGCTCTTTCTAAGTGCTCCCATGGCATCTTGATTTTCCACCTATTGTGCCATATTAAAACATGGTCTGTCCACTTCTCTCATTGCCCAGTGGACTGTGGGATCTGGGAAAGCAGTGCCCTGTCCACTTTTATCATAGTTATAATGCTAGTACTAGCTTGGCAAGCACAAGTGCTCAACAAACAGCAGTCAAATGAGTGAAGATTCTCTAGCCTAGTATGTTTCTCTTTCACGCTTTCTTTCTGCATCAAGACCAACCCTGCTCTCAGTGACTTACAGTAGTGGTTGATCCTGAATTTTTTAAACTATTGCTATTTGTGACAAATAAGGAGAATTCAGAAATACAAGGTTAAGTTGGTTAAATGATCGTACTTTGGACTGTAATACCCTGTCGGGTTGATGGAGGTAGGCTGAACATGCAATGGGTGGGAAAGGGCTTCCAAAACTCTGAAAAGTGGCCTATATGAAACCCAAGGATCAAATAAGAAATGCATGACATCATGTGTAATTACATGTGTTCACTGGGGAGGGCAAAGCTGGTACAGGAAGAGAAGGGACTTGCAGTAGTGGAGAAGAATGAGGGAGCCAGTTTTTCTGAGTATCTTAGTTTTTCTGAGTATTTTGTGATCCAAAGTGCGGAGTGCCACATCAGATAGAGAGACTCTTCTTGGCGGCAGGCACTGTTCTGAGCACTGCTTTTCTGGGGAAAAAGGACATGAAAGCAGCATAAGAGTGCTCTAAAGTCCTCTTACATTACACATTTCAATAAATACTTATTGAATTCAATGGCAGTTCCCGAGAATGGAAATGTCTGGAAATGAGCCGCCTACTGCTTGAGCTGAGATCACCCAATCTGGAACACATTTACGCATAAATCACTTGAGACTAACTTACAGTACACTGGGTCCAACATGCTCTCTAACTTATGGTAGATGAATGCCATTTTAACAAATTTCCAATAGGAAATGCAAACTATCTCCAAGGCATGATTTACTGAAGGAATTTCATTTGTGGTTGGTATTGCTTCACAAGACTGATAAATAACTTGCTCACTTTATATTAACTTTTTCATGGAAGAGAGTTGCTTTGAGCTTCCACAAAGGCCAGACAGAGATAGTTCTTGTCCCAGGCACTTTTTTCAGGGATTTCCCTGGCTTACTCTAATTAGAAGGTGTGAGACCCGAATCACGGAATCACACCATTTACATCGGCGATTCTCAGCGGGGGTCAACTTTACTCTTCTCATCCCCACAAAGGGACATAACAGGCAATGTCTGGAGACACTTCTGGTTGCTGAAACTTAGGGATAAGAGGTATTACTGTACTTAGTAGAGACCAAGGATGCTGCTAAACATTCTACAATGAACAGGACAGCCTCCAACGACAAATAACTAATTGACTCCAAATGTTAGTAACATCAAGGTTGTGAAATCCTGATTTATGGAGGAGAAAGAAAGAATTTATATCTAGATTTCTGAAATTGTATGTAACAGCGGTTTCCCTTATATGTGTGATCAATGTGCAATTCACGATGCCTTTCCTAGGAGAACAGGCAGGCTAGGTAGGCTAGGTATCAATTTAAAAATTGATAAGAAATGCTGATTCTTCCCTAGAAGCTTGTTCCTTTCCACAGAGAAAAGAATCTAAACCAAAGAGAACTCTCATTACAAACTACTCTTTCAAGTCCAACAAAACAAAACAAAACAAAACAAAAAATGACACATCAGAACCCCACTGAAAATAGGGCCTTATATCTAAACCACTCTAAGAAAAAAACTAATCTTTCACAATCCACTAAGAAAAACTATCACCACTGGAAATAAACAACTAACACCACATATATAACTATGAAAAAAAAAACGAAAGGAAACAAATGGTAAGCTCCCTGATGGCAGGGATTATTTTTTGGTTTTGTTTTATTATCTAGAATATTGTTGCATGCTATATTGTAGACCTCAATACGTATTTATTAAATGATTAAAATGCAAAAAACCAAAAGTTGGTCAAAATAATTTTGGAGGAAACAATCCTCTTTTGTAGAAGGGATAGCTCTGTTACCACTTTACACATTGGCAGTTTCGAGTAAGAGGTTTCTGCACAGGTCTTGCTTCCTCTCTTCCCCTTGTTTGCAAATATAAAGACACTGAAATAAATCAGTAAATGCAGGCTCAAGACATTAAAAGTTGATCACAATGAAAATATTTGTGTAAGAACTTGTGGTCTTCTTCCTCCCACTTGGGGCAGTTAGACTAACCATTTCCTGATGGAAGAGTAGGAAGACACTCTATGAGCTGTACTCAACATGACCTCAGATTCCTTGCCATGAGACAAACTTCTGAGCATTTGAGTTAAAATTAAAAAAGAAAAAAATCCTTTATTACATACAGTTCTGTGGTGTGGCATTTATGGCCAATGCCGTAGGTCCATTATGAATGTATAATGTACTAGTGTACTTGCACAAGATCCGTGGGGCACCGGGAAACACTGCATAATGCTACTCCGGAAGTGGGACTTTGGAATTACTCTGACTAGTAAATCACACACCATGAACTCATGACCATCCTTCTCTGCATGCTGCTATGCCTAGAGAAGCTGGTGGACAAGCACTTTGACCAATAAGATCCTGTGACCGTGCTTGAGGTGTCTGGATTACAGCCACGAAGCCTTCCCTGTCTTCAATCCTTTGGCAAGACTGAAGGGCTCTTTCTGTTACGCAAGGAAAACCTGACACGTGAAATTTCCTTAGTCCTGTGGATCTTATATGTGCCAACAGCATTAAGCAACTCAGGGAAGAGTTGTCAGAGAGAATCCGAGAATTGCCACACCCTATTCCTGTGAACATGGCAATCATCAACCCATCACAGCACTTTCTGGTGCTATGCCACGTGTGGCCTCAGAGTCCTTCTTCACATAAGCCCTCGAGTGATCGACTGAAGCTGCCATCAAAGATGGAATCTATCCACGACTCTGGGCATGGGCTGCTTTGATGCAGAATGAGTCTGGTTGAACATACACTCCCTCCACCCATGCCACAGACCACAGTCCAGTCTCCTAGGTGCACAGTAAACACAGATAAAACAAAAGGTAAGCTCCCATTTCCCCGTATGCCAATCATTAAAGCAACACCTGTATACACTCGGGTCCTAACGCCACAGGACTTCCAAAAAGATTTCAGAGAACAGATACCAAAGAGGGGGAAAAGGCCACTGGCAGTCTTCTGCAAAAGCAAATTACCTTCTCTTGAAACGTATAAACTTGCAGGCAGAGGAGGGATGGCAGGAGGAAGGAAGGTGAAAGTGACAACAAATAATTTTAATTTCAGCAGCGAGAGCACTTTTGTCTTGGAAACCAACCTAGGTGGATGTGGGGAAGTGAGAGCCCTGAGGCATAGGTTGCCATCCTTGCTGCTGACAGCGCAGACTTTGAAGAGTGACAGGTAGAAAGCCACACTCTTATTGTACCCTGATGTGGCATGTTTCTTGGTGGTATCATTCACCTTCCCTTTAGCTGTTCTCCACTTTACCTGGGTGCAAATCATAGTAAAAGTGAAGGAACAAGGGAACCTAGAAACCAAACAAAGCAACTGAGATAGGGGCAGTTGAAAAAAGAATTGAAAGCTGAATTGTAGATCAACTGCACAGTCTCATACACTCCTTGGGAAACACAGCAAAAACCGGTAGTTTAATGAGCAACCACCACCCTTTTCTGGTCAATAGTAACTACATGAGGCAAAAGGGTGAGATGTGTCAGAAACACATCACAAAGGCCTTGACTTCTGGGTAGAAGAGCCACGGCAGGGGGTTCTTAATCCTTGTCAAACTGGAAACATCCACAAGAATCAACCTGCGGTATCTTGCTATGTTCTCCATCAAGAAAATGAATCCCTTGAAAGTCTAGGGAAGGCTCACTTTGGTTTTCACCACATAACTGCTGGAAGCAGGACATTTAGAGACAGAAGAGGGCCATGTTGATGGCAATGGCCACTGGGACACAGAACCTGTCAACCAAATTTCCCAGCACTTTCAATTCTTTACGATGGGACTTTTCCTCTTTGGAGGACATTGGGTCCTAACACCCCACAAGAGAGTACAGGTGGTGTTGTCTTTTGAGGACACCCAGGGCAGAAGGGCCAGTGCCGACCGGGGAGGCTGGAGAAAAAGCAGGACATTATTAGAGGGAGCAAAGACACTCCCCCACGGTCCCAAGGCAGGGAAAAGGTCACAGATGGGATGGTATGTTGGGCATGTAAATACCCGAGACCTGAAGCACAGACAGCATTGGTATGGGGTCCAGCCAGTAATCCCAGACTGGCTATAAAAAAAGAATACACAGGACTCTGCTTCTTTGCTGCCAAATGGAAGGAAGGAGTGAAAGCATGTGCCTTGCTAAAAACGTGGTGTGGTCAGCAGAACTCCAAGGTGTGCCCCAGATTCCTGCCCTTGGTGCTACAAGCCCTGTGTGAGCCCTAGGACTCATGACTGATGGGATAATCACTCCCTCGATTAGGCTATTTTATTTGGCATGGTTGACATCAACAGAGAGAAATTATCCCAGGTGGACCTGACCTCATCAAGTGAGCCTTTGAAAGGGACTGGGCTCTCTCTGGAGAAGTAGATAACAAAATGTAAGAGGCATTCAAGGGGAGGGATGTTCTCCGCTGCTGGCTTTGCAGATAGAGGGGACCATGTGGCCAGAAATGCGGGTGGCCTTTGGGGCCTGAGAACAGTTCCCGGCTGCAAGAAGCCAAGAAACGGGGACCTCAGCCCTACAACTGTAAGGACTTGAACTGGGCCAGGAACCTGGAGGTGGATTCTTCCCTTGAGGCTTGAGATGAGAATGCTATTGGCCAACACAGCCTTGGGAGCAGAGAGGTCAGCCACACCAGGCCCAGATGCTCAGAACTGTGCGCTAAGAGATGGGGGCTGTTTAAGCTGCTATGTCTGTAGTAATTTGTGACACAGCAAGAGAAAACTAATCCCTATTTTGGTGGAATGGGCAGCAGTGAGATGAAGGCTCCAATCTTGGTGGTGATGACCAATGTCCAATGAGGGCTCACTGCAAGCCAGGCACTATCCTATGTACTGGAACATACTGTCTCACTAGGTTCTCAGGACAATGCTAAGACAGAGGTATCATGATGTCCCCTCGTTTTACAACAGAGGAGCAGAGAGGTTTGAGACTTTGCCCACAGCTCAGTCAGGGGTGGAGATGAGATCTGAAGGCGGACAGACTGATTCCATGGCTGGTGCACGGAGCCTGTAGATCAGAGTTGCTTCCTGCCCTGTGGACTCCTGGCTAGTCCACATAGGGGTGTGGGTGTGTGGTGAAAGGAGGGGGGGGGAGAGGCCTGTGGGGATGGCCTCCTGGTTCTACAGAGCTCAGCTTCATGGGCATGACTACTGGGGACCCTGACATTAGGCACTGGGCCTCACTCCCCTGCATTCACATCCTGCCCCAAGACCGTGGGCTCTGTAAGGGTTCGGGGACCATGCCACGTGTGGTGAGTCACGGGCTTCCTTCACGTGGTGTAGGGTCTCCATGAGCATTTGAACCGATGGCACCGTAGCTCCTGACAGCTCCTAATGCAGTGAGTGTTTATACACACCACAAAGGAGTGAGCACTGGTTTCCCTTGCCTACTGCATTTTGAACATGATTTGCTGTACAGGCAAAACTTGCTGGAACATATTTACTGTATAAACAGAGCACAAGCAATGCCTCCTCCAGGCACAAAATAACAGATCTCTACTCTTGGTGGAGTCCCATGAGGGAGAGCCCCCCTCCCACCCCACAAGCAATACCACGTCACATCTTTGAGGTGATGCCAACGCAGGAACATATACAGTGCAGATGCTGGCCACATGCAATAGTAGGAGAACGGATCCTATTTAAAAATCAAATGAAAGCTTTGCTTTGGAAATAATAAGAGGTGCTGTTGGATGATCATTTGTGCATGACTCTGCAAGGTCCTCTGGAGGGTGAGAAGGATGGATCTTGTTCCGTACTGCACAGCGAAGGAGCTGAACTACTATAAATCATGCTCACAAATGTCACATTACTTTAAGGAAAAAAAAAACCATATTCCTGGCACCTAGAATATTTTTTGGCTACCTCCCTGGCTTATCTTGTTCAAATGACGGCCAGGCCAAGAAACAGTGGCTCACACCCTGTAGCGTATTCTCCTTTCCCTTCTGTAAAACCTTCCATTCCCCAATGCCCGGAGATTCAAAAGCACTTAATAAAAAAAAGAAATGGAAGCATTAGACCCCAATGGTGAGGTTTAACACTGCAGTCAACGAGAAGCTGGAACAAGTCCCAAACACAAATGGCCAAATGAGGTTTTAACATCAAACCGTGGAAAGGCTCCAAAAGGAGGGAAGAACATTTTCTTCTTACATTCACTTCGCTTCAGATCCCAGAGTTAAGACAAGAGCAAAATGTTAATTAAAAAAAAAATAAAGATATGTTTTAAGCGTCTCTATGTCAAAGGGTTCAGAAAGAGAGCACAGATTGTGAAGTTTTTCAGGTCTTCTCCCACCCGTTTGGGAAGAAAAAAGTTCTTTTGTGGTTACTAGTTTGAATTTTTATCTTATTTTTATTGATATGTAATTCACATACCATAAAATCCACCCTCTTAAAGTATACAGTTCGGTGGTTTTTAAATATATTTTAATATATCTACATATTACATATGCATGATGTATTAACCTGTATGCTTAATATACAAAGGAAACCCTTGCCATATCTAATCTCTAGGACATTTTCATTACCCCCAAAAGGAACCTGAACTCATTAAGCAGTTACTTCTCATTCCCCTCTCAGCTTCACTCCTGACAATCAATGGTTTTATGTCTTCACGGATTTGCCTTTTTGGACACATTTCATACGAATGCAATCATATAATATGGGGCCTTCGGTGACCGGCTTCTTTCAGCTGGCACATGGTTTTCAAGGTTCATTCATACTGTAGCATGAATCAGTACTTCATTCCTTTTCATGGCTGAAAACATTCCGTTGTATGGATATACCACTAGTTTTTTACCGATCATCAGTTGATCGACATTTGGATTGTTGCCACTTCTTGGCTGTATGAAGTAATGCTGCTATGAACATTCATGCATAAGCTTTTATGTGAACATATGCTTTCAATTTTCTTGGGTTAATATTTTAATATGTAAGGAATGTATATAGATTAAAAAAACCCACTATGATTAGGTAAATGGGAAGGCATGTTAGTTGGTAATTCAAAGAAAGGAAAACAGGACTTGTGAAACTTCTGGGAAAATGTTACCTTCAGTAGTAATCAAAGAAGCACAATGTAGACTAATGAGAGACTTTCACCTCTCAGATTAACCAAATTTCAAAAGGAAGTCTGACAATAGTGACCTGAAATGCCTAGTCTCATATATCGCTGACAGAAGACAAGGAATTAGTGTATAACCTTTTCAAGAACCAATCTGACAATATTATATATAAAAAAAACCCTTAAAAATAGGCCTGCTCTTTGTGAATCTGTGCTGAAAAAACGCTTTCTGAAAAATGACACATGAAGACATCCTATGATACATTACTTATAGTTTGAAAGTTAGAAAACTTGCTTATTATTTAATAAGAAGATGATGGCTTCCTATTGTTCATATATATATATGAATGGTAAGGCGTGCCCATCAAGTAAAGTAAGACAGAAATTAACACTTATGCTTATGGAAAATTATTAGTAAAATGGAAAAATGCTCATATCATAGTAAGAAGGATCACATGATTGTGACTATATGACAAATGCCTTAAAAAAACTGTTTGGAGGGAAAGATACCAAGATGCTTGTTGGTGGTGTGTGGCAGGATAACACCACGTGTGACTATTCTTTCTTCTGATTTTTTTTCCCCTCAGCTTTTCTATACTAAGAAAGCACAATTTTTATAATAAAGCATTTTTTAATAGGAAAGATCTCTTTAATTTCATCAGTTGCTGATATAATTTGTATATAAGTATATAACCACACATGGATGAAGTATGCTTTGTGAACTGAAACATTAACGAGAGGTTGAGAGTGAGACTGACTGATTCTAACGTCTATTAAGAAGCAACCTCTCCTCCTGGAAGGTTTGAAAGGTGAAAGGTACCGAAGAACAGATTTCCTCTTCTATTTTACTTTTAAATTAATGTATTTATTGTGGGGGGGGGATGCAGGTACAGAATCCTCAAGCAGACTCCCCGCTGAGTGTAGAGCCCGATGCAGGGCCCGATCCCAGGACCCTGAGGTCATGACCTGAACCTAAGTTGACAGTCGTCTGCTTAGCCAACTGAGCCACCCAGGCGCCCCTAGGGCAGAGAAGTTTCTGAGTGAGTCTTCATAACATCTGTGCTGGGAAAGGGGCAGTGAGGGAGCAGTGCTGGCGGTGGGGTGGTGAATGTACACAGATGTGCGGCCATGAACATCTAATTGAGGGCACAGATTAAGCAAAGCCACGGCGTACAATCTACTCAGAGGACCACGCAGGTGGCAAGGAGTAGAATCTGGGATACCAGAACCAGAAGTGGGGTGGCTAGATTAGTGGGTTCTTGAGAGCCTTCAGGTCCCAAGCTCCTAGGTACCTGGGGAAACCCAATGAAGTCAGTATGATCGTGCTCTGAACAAGTCAGCGTTGGAATACCACCAAGGAGTTCTGGTTATTAAGGTGCCTGCAGGACCTCTCGGTGAGTGAGGGCCTGAAGACCACACGCGGGCATGGCTCTAGGTGGGGAGAATGAAGCAAAACACATTTGTTCTCTGGATGCTTGCTGTTGGTGGACACAAGACGACTTGCTCAGGGAGGCAGGCAGAAAAATTCTGCATTTTCCTCTTGTTACCCTCACTCTTTCCTGTTGGGACATTCAGCCTGGCATTTTGATGGTTTGGCTTTGGACTTTGACTAGAACTCCCCAGTCCTTAGAATTTGGTGTTTTCCAAGCAGGGCACAGAATAGTAACCAACGCTGGTTCATGTGGCCTAAAATTTTTCAAAAACATCTAGGATTCAACAAAGATGCTTCTTCCTAATTAATGTTGGTACTTGGTCAAGTATCTTTCTACTCTCCTCGGTCCCATTATATAAAAACAACCAGAGGAAAACAAAAATAAAAATGTAGGCTTCCTTTCACGAACCGGCCAAAGGAAACAGGAGAGTCAGTGTCACATCTGGGCCACAGTGGCAGAGCCTGGCTTTCTGGGCTGAACTGGCCGAGGGCCCAAGGGTCAGGGTGTCACCTGGCGGAGCCACAAGAAAGCACATTAGCACAATGCAGCTGTGTGAACAGGCGTCATCAATGCCCCCTGCCCGCCAATGTGGAGAGTGAACGCGAAGGAGGTTCACTCTCCAAGGCCAAACAAAGACCCTCTCTGCCAATCTTTCTAGTCTCTGTGGAGGTTTCTCGCCAGATGATTCTGCAAAAGTGGCCTCATCCTTTCAGAAAACAGTGAATTCTTTTTCCCTTTAATTCATCAGTTCCAGTCGAGAGGCTCTACTCCTTTGAAGAAACAGAATGGACTTTGAATAAGGAAATTTTACTTTTCCTTTTCTTTTTCTTTTTTTTTTTTTTTTTTTTTGCCCCGAGCTCATGTTTGTGTTCATGTCCCCGGAAGACCCCCTTTCCACTGATGACTTGTCTGGTTATGGAGTCGGAGCGCATCAAAATCCACCGTCCTGAGAATTTGGTTGTGAAGCCACTTGCGTTGTGTTTTTGGCACTGAGGCAGATGTCTTTTCTTTGAAGACCGACATGGAGCCCTGTCCCCCCTCCCCTGGATCTTTATGTTGGCGCTTTCTAAAGTTGCAAGGAACGTGCAACACTCCAAGCTGTAACTTTTGCATCCCTTGCAGGGGTCTAGAATTTCAAAGCTTCTTGGCAGCTGCTTTGGTGTGAATGCTGATAAAGTCGGCCTGCAGAGGTGCCCCTAACTCTAGGCCTTTCCTGGGACGAGGAACAACAGGGACAGTGAGGATGGGAACAAAGGAAACAGAGGCCGGCGGGGCTCTAGCCAGCCTCCTCCTACGGCCCCCGCGCCTAAAGGGAGCGAGACTGTCTCTGCCTTCCCCTCAGATGACTCTGCTCACCTGACGATGCGGTGGTTGCGTCAGAGGCTTTCACAAGAGGTCTGCGCCCATGAAAGCAAGCCTGCAAGCCGGGTGCCCACAGAGACATGAGGAGATTAGCAGCGGGAGGTAACAAGTAAGAGGAAGGGAACGTGCACCCGCCGAGGGTAGGCAGCGGTGCTTCCCCGGCCCCGGGCTGTGGCCACTCTGTGGGAGGAACACGTGTGACGAGACCACTGGCTGATGACCTACTTGGCACCAGAGAGAAATCCTGCCAGGCTGCTGTCAACAAATCTGAAAAGGAAAGGTGTGGTTTCCATACCAGCATACGTCGTGTAGACACCATGGCTTATAACGTTTCCCATAAAGCAATCCAACGGCGGCCTCCCACTGGGCGCGCGGAAGCGGCAGAGCGTGCTTTTCAGAGCCTCGTCTTGAGCAGTAGGTGAGCTTGGGGTTTATGTCCGTAGAGAAGACGGCCCAGATGGTCCCCTGGCAGCTTCTGGTACCGGATACGGCGGCCCGTGGCCCGAGGGGCAAGGGACACGCAGCCTTGAGGCCCAACTCCGCACACTGAGAAGGGGCCTGGGTGGGGGGGTGAGGAGAAGGGTGCGGCCGAGTGCTCGCTGTGCCACAGCCCACCCCCTCCCTCGGCAGCGACCCCATGGCCAGGCACCTGCAAACTCCGCTTTCGCACTCCCCTGCAGCTGGGCTTGGCCAAGGCAAATTCTGGTCAACGGGTTGAGAATGGAGCTGATGTGTTCAACCCCTGGGTCTTCTAAAAGGGAGTGGGGTGCTCTCCAGCCTCCTTCCCACTGCCTGTGGGCTGGAAAGTGGACGTGCTGCCGGTGAGTTGGCCTCACGCAGGCAGAGGGTGGCAACTCAACAGCGGATGGCTGAACGGCAGCACAGGGGAACCTGAGCCCCAGATGGTCTTGCGGAGCACGGCTGCTCATCGGCCTCAGAGCTGTGGTCTCGGACCCAGCACGAGAGGCAAGGGTGCCCATCTCGTGGGAGCCACCGGATGTTTGTAGGGCGGAGCGGGCCGGGTCTTTTTGTTCTAACAGGCAGCCTGTGCCCTAACACAAGAAGGAAGGAAATCTGGCACAGAGGTCGAAGGTGGCTCCACTGCTCACTTACTTGGTTTCTTTCTCCGCCATAGCTTCTAACCTCCTTCGATACCAACAGTTAAACTCACGTGAAAGCGGGTTAGTCGGATAGCGGCCACAAGCCGTAACGATGGCTACCATTTATTGAAAACTTACCTTGTGCTTGGCACTTCGTGTACGGCATCTCACTTAATTTTCCGAACCACCTCGGAAGGGTACTTCACAGTTAAGGAATCTCGGGCTCACAGAGTTCAGGTTGACTTGCCTGGGGTTACCCAGTCAGTGGGACCCGGGTCCATGTCTAATGCGATCACATCCTCTTCCTACGGCCCCGTGTTTCCTTTTGAGGAGCATGCTTCGCTCCTCGCCATTCTCATCATTCTTTTTGAAAGGAACCCAGGATGAGAAATTTAATGGTGTGACAGGAGCTGGGCATTGCTGTGTCCCACCGATATTTTATGTTTTGCACTAGGGCTGAACGTGCTCTTTCAGTGTTCTTCTCTTTACAGCGGTCCAGCTTAGGGCTGGCTCCGAAGTCCCCAGGACACTTCAGTCCTGGAGTACCGGGCTCCTGGATTAGAGAAGGCGTGGGAGCAGTTTCAGAGCCTGGGGCAAGGCTGTGAGGTGCCCCGTGGTCCGGAGCATATTCCCTGACACCGTGGAGGCCTGTTTCCTTCTCGGTCCAGCAACAGGCCTCAAGAAGGAGCTCTTATACCAGGCCCAACATTCCTGAAGGAGCCCAGCCCTCCTGTACACATTTGAGCAGAACTGAGTCTGTGAACAGGCCCAGGGGTCTCCACTCTCCGCAGCCCTAGATGAACGTTATTGATCCTGAGGACCTACGGAGTGACCTAAGTGGTCAGGTGTGGCTGTGAATGCTCTGCTGTCCCTCGGCCATGGCCATGGCCTGGAGCGTGGCATATCGTGAGAGTTTTTATGACATGATAAGAACTGGGCATGGCTATGCCCTACAGCTTTTATTCTTTTTGCACGATGGTTTAAAATGCTCTTTCTCATGTGGTTTTCAGAAGACCCAACCATCCCCTCCACTTCCCTCTGCTGCTCAAGTGAAGGACGGCTCACGACACGGCACCACCAGCTCAGGTATTCGAGATAGGCTCTGGTCCTGACCTACGGCCCCCTC
Source organism: Nyctereutes procyonoides (assembly GCF_905146905.1). Classification (NCBI taxonomy): domain Eukaryota; kingdom Metazoa; phylum Chordata; class Mammalia; order Carnivora; family Canidae; genus Nyctereutes; species Nyctereutes procyonoides. Next base: position 68,258,816 of record NW_026575051.1, read on the forward strand.
CTCACAGGGAGGCCCCGATTCTCTCTAAGACCTTCCTGGGATTGCCAGGTATAGCTGTTCTCCTGAGTTGCTGGAGGTGAGGGGGTTACACAGAACAAAGAAACTTCCCCCACCCTCCCCCAAAACAAGAGTTACTCAGGAATCACCATAGTGACAAATCACTAGTTTTTGATGGTTTCACTTTCCGTACATTTTCATCTCTCTTCTTATTTACATCCAGCCCTACCGCCAGCCTTTATGCAGCAAACAATATTGATCGTGTGTGACAGGCACTGCACAGAGGGCTGTGGCTATGGACTCAAGTAAACAAGACCCTGCCCGCAAGGCGCTTATCGCTCCTTTGGAGGGAGACAGTCAAATCTGGACTTGGGTTGGGGAGGGAGCACCGAGGGACCTGAATTGATCCAGGCTGGCAACTGTGAGGTACCTGGTCCAGGTGGGGAGAGGGTGGCACCGTGCACGAGAGCACAGACGTGGGGTATGACACAGTTCCATGTGGCTTACGGGATTTGTTTCTGCGTTTCCAGAGCACTGAAACGTGTGCCCGGCCTCTTGCAAGGCTCTACGAGTGAAGGCACCAGGCTCCCGCTCAAGAAGGAGCTGGTAATTCAACGCAATGGATAGAAGCAGCTGGGAAGGTGGCTGGAAATGAGGCCAGATCACAAACAACGACACGTCCACTTTACTGAGTGGTCACTAGAGTCCCTGAAGCTGTGCTGTGCGTGATAAGCAAACGATCTCCTCTGATCCATCAACAGCCTTGTGAACTGGGCATTATTCTCACTGGCAGCTTCTTACAGATGAGGGGACAAGGGTAGGGGCGCAAGTTACGTGCCTAAAGCCCCCCAGCTAGGCCGCGCTGGATTGCAACCCACAGTTGAGTCTAAGACATAATCTTAAACGTGTGCTAATAGGGCTGAAGGACTTACACACTAACTAGACGATGCTCAGGATTAAGCGGGAGAGGGACTGGGTCGTGATAGACACGTACTGGAATGGGGCCGGGAGAGGAGAAGCACGGAAGCCGAGAGTGGGAGAAGCCCGCACGCGGGTGGACGGTGCATCTGAGTAAGACGTGACTTCTTCAGCTGGGCAAACGACCCATTTCTAGCTCCCATCTCTGCCTGCTTCCTACCTCATGAATCACCCCCGACCACGCGACACTGTAGCTTTTGCTGCGAGAATGCAGATCTAAAACCGTCCTGCAGCCGAGCCGGTTTACTATGGGACCACGTTAAGTGACATGTTCAGAGACGCCTGTCGCTAAGAGAAGCCCGAGATCTTTTAGGGCTGGCAGGAGGGGGAGATGTGCAGCTGGGTAGACGGTTGCCTAAGTGTGACAAGGACAGACAACAATAGAGACAGATGGACACCTGCGATGCACGGCATCTGGAAAAAGATGACACGTGTCCACTCAGAAGGGCACGTAACAGCTACTGCGCAACAACGGACTGATGACCTCCGATGTCCGCAAGGGGAGCCTGCTGAAGGGGCTAGGGGTAGAGGTGCAGGTCCGTGTGAGGTCCCCCTCCAACCACGGACGGTTTGTTGCACCAAGCCAAATAGCAACGGCTTTGGCAGAAGCGGCGGTTACGTCTTAGTTTTGCATGGAATATGTAATATGGACACTTTTTTTTTTTTTTAGGCTGATGTCAGAAGACGATGGCTTATATTTTGGCTATGACAGCTCTGCTCACATCTACAAGCTCACCACCACAGTCAGGGGACGGAGACTGCCCATCCACCAGCAAGAGTCACCGGTCAGCAGCTCCGAGCAGCAGCACCAGGCAGAGCTGGCCTGTTGTCCCCAGCGCCCAGGCCAGGTTCCTGTGCAACAGCCCTACAGACTCCAGGTGACAGTGACCCAAGTATGGCCTCCTGCTGTGTCCCAGTCCTGGTTCCATGCGACCCCAGCTGACTGGGCGAGTGACAACGGTACGTACTTGCACTGAGCCTGGGCACCAGCTCTGCCATAATTCTGTTTTGACAAAGGCCGACCTGACATGCTGATCATCAGCCCAGGCAGCGGGGAGGGAGGACAAAAGGTCCCGCGGTTATACCAGCCTGCACACCCTTGGTTTCTGCCAGGGTTCATCTTTAATCTGGACACACATTCTCCGAATGCCCGCTCCACCAAGACCCCTCTTAATTCCCTACGCAACTTGCTTCTCAAGATTTGCACTTTCTACACAGGTTTCATCGCTAAGATTTAAAAATGTTGCTAAAAGTTACTGGATCTCTGTATCTCTTATAGAAAATTGATCATTGGTACCAATTCCTGCCTTCCCAAACCCACTAAGCTGTTTACTAAATTGCTTTTTTTTTTTTTTAATTTATGTGTTTGAGAGAGCGAGTGAGTGAGAGAGTGAGAGAGAACATGCATGAGCAAGGGGAGCAGCATGCAGAGGGAGAGGGAGAAGCAGGCTCCTCGCTGAGTTGGGAACCTGACACAGGGCTCAATCCCAGGACCCTGAGATCATGACCTGAGCCAACGGCAGATGCTTAACCCACTGAGCCACCCAGGCGCCCCTAAGCTTGTTTTTTTTCTTAACCATATCTCAACTGTTTTAAATCTGTGTCTGTCCTAATATGCTGGCTGGTTAATCTCCCTTTCCATTTTTTTTCCCCATTATTTCTTTTGTGCCTCAAACATCGGACTCTCCTTCAGCCTAAAATAATGCCTCAACTAAATTTCTCTTTTTTACTTTTGGCTCTGTTTCCCGTGGCCAAACAAACAAAATTCATCACTTTTTTGGGGGATCAGAGCATTTCTGTATTCTCATTTAGGTCAGGTAACAAAATATCACTTATTTTTAAACCAAACCAAACCAAACCAAACCAAACCAAACCTACCCCAAACCGTGCCCCTTCGTTTCTCCATTGTAATCCTAGCACAGAGAAGTGATGCCATCGACAGATTTTTCAGTCTGATGATACGAAGTACTGGTAAAAATGTGGAATAACGGGCTCCCTAAAACACTGCCGGTGGGATGTAAACTGCTAGGATTACTTCGCAAAAACAATGTTATATTATTTAGTGAAGATGAAGATGCATCTGGCCTTTGAGTCACAGTTCCACTCCTAGGCGGAAATCCTAAAGACACATGCCTACGTGAGCCAGAGGACGCGTGTCCCCGCGGGTCTGAGGGAGAGCCGGGAGTCCGTATTTTTCCCAGTTCCAGAGGCATGTGGGCCTTACTTCCCGGCAAGGGCCCGGGGTTGAGGGCTTACACCACCAGCTCAGATCTATCTTTGGAGCTGGGTCCCCTCCAAGGCCTGTGGTTACGGCCACAGGGAAGCTCACTGGAGAAGTGTGATGGGAAAGGCACCAGCCTGCGAGGTAACTATGCCGGGGGTGCTGCTCCCTGGCCAGAGAGAGCCGGCCTGAGGAGCTGGGAAAGTTCCCGTCATTTCCTCTTCCTCCTCTCTCAGCCCTGGCTGCCCAGGCGAGGTTGGGCTTGTGTGCCCCTCATGCAAACTCCACCTCGTCTGGGGAGGAGCTTGGAGTCAGCATGCCCGGCATCCTCGTCTTCAACGCAACCCCCTCCCCAGGCAGGGTGCTGCTCTGCAGGTGCTGTTCCGTGCCAGGGGTGAGAAGAAACCTCTAGGTGAGGCTGCAGGAGACAAGGCTGAAGGCTGAGCCCTGGGGAAGAGCCGTGGGTCTTCTTCCTCATGCAAGCCTCTTGGGGGGCGGGGTTGGGGGCCCATGTGTGAGATTCTTGGCCTACTGAGGCCGACCTACGTACAGCGCCGGTGCAACCTGGCTTTGAGTACGTACTTCCAAGTGACAGTGACTAGAAAGGGAGATCAGGAACTTCTTCTAAAGAAGTGAAAGCAGCCTCATGCCTTCCGGTGTGAGGTCGCCCTCCACCTTCCCACTGCCCTGTCTGGTCTCCCTCGGGGAGGCCGTGCAGGGTGGTCCCTGTCACCCTCTCTTATGCTCATTTCTCCTCCTGATGCCCAGAGTGGCTTCCACTGCCCGCCCCCCCCACCCCATCTCTGGCGAACAAATGGGGAAAGTGCGTGGCTTGGCCAGATGACCTCCCTCCGTTTGTCCAAGCCCGTAAGCTTCCTATGTTGAGACTGATAGATCCCTGGGGCAAAGCGCCGATAGCCACGTGGCTATCGCTCTTTTAGGCTTAAAAAAATCTGCAAGGTGTCGTCGAAAGCTTTACAGATTCTACCAGGCACCTGAAACCTGCCCTGTTGTTATTCAGCCTCAGGGGCGTACCGAGGGTGGAGGCAATTTCTTTATTTTTTAAAAGATGTTTTATTTTATTATTTTATCTTTAAGATTTTATTTTTTCATGAGACACACACAGAGAGAGACAGAGGCAGAGACCCAGGCAGAGGGAGAAGCAGGTTTCACCCAGGGAGCCCGATGCGGAACTCGATCCCGGGACCCCGGGGTCACGCCCTGGGCCGATGGCAGGCGCTCAACCGCTGAGCCTCCCAGGTGCCCCGGCAATTTGTTTAGTTTTAAATCATTATTAACTCCTAATAATGTGGGTGTTCCGGCGAGATGCAATATGTGTGGGAGATGATGATGTTATGTTGGGAGGAAATCAAGATGCTGATGTGATCTAAACACAAATGGAGTCTGGGTTGGATTTCAGGGAGGCCACGCAGAGCCCATCTCTGTGCGACTCGGCCTTGTTCCCACGGCTCTGGCAGGCTTCGTCTCTCACTGGAGGCTGCTGTGGTCCCCGCTGCAGCAGCCTGTGCCTGCCCAGCCAAACGTCTCAAGAGAGGCCCCTGCCAGGCAGCTCATTATTTGGGCATGTAGGAGAGAGACAGGAGTGATTTTTCTTTTAATGGCTTCAAATGCACTCCTTCAGTCCTAAAATGGGTTGCCTTCTAATTCTCCCCCCCTTTTTTTTCCTCCTTCCTTCCTTTCTCATTGCCTTCGGGTGTCAGAGGGTAGAAAAGCCATGATGGAGGGTTAGAATTTATACCTTGAGTAGGTGACTAAAAGTACTCTGGCTTTTTCCCCCGTAAAATGGGTATTATGCCGGTGTTTAGAAGAATAGACATTCTACTATTAATTACTAATAGGAAGTTTGTTCCTGGAGCATCTTTGACCTGAAAAAAAGGAAACATCAGCTTCATATGGATCAAATTAGTAGGTAACGTCTAGACCATTAACTGGCCACAGAGCAGGTGCTCAGTACACTGCAGGTTTAATAGGCACGGGCATGTAAGGTATGTAAAGGGCGCAGGCACTGCTGGAGCTGGGGGTGCTCCTGGGGTTATGGCTGGCCTTTCTACCCCAGGCACAAATGACATCCAGTGACGTCCCGGCTGCCCAGGAGGAGCGCCCATCTGCCATTACTGGTGTCCGGCTACACTGCCAAACTCATCGCTATGGATCAGTCAAAGCATTTTGTGAGTTTAGCTGAGGAGACAAACAAAATGAATTATCCTGATAAAAATGAAAAGACAATAAGAAAAGAAAATAAAGAAGGGGGAGAGCTGCATTTCTGTCTAAGTCTTCATTTGGTTTCGACTCAGGAAAGAATCCACTGCCTTAGAGTTTTCAAAAGGAACCAGGACGTTTGTACGACAGCCACATTGCTCATGTGTCAGTTGGAAGGTGGGGATGGAGGGTTGTTTGGTCTTACAGAGAAAGGAAAGGAGCTTCTAGTGTAACTCTGGGGCTAAAAGTCTCAGTATGAATCACACCACCAAAGGGCTCATTTCAGGGGTCACTAAAACGCCAGCACTCCTGTCAGACAGCATTTTTGCATCTACTAAGCTAATTTTCACATAAATACTAATGTTCAAAGCACAGATTTCTCAGAAGCTGTACTCCGATGACTGATGACCCAGAGAAAAGCAAATGGGTCTCAGGCAGAAGGAGTTATATTTAGCTCCACTACTTCCTCAAAGCCACAAGGAGACAGTTCAGAAAGCCCTGGCCCTTCTAGCATAGTCCCGTTGGCCTGATACGATCGGAAAGCTCAAAGGGACTAAGGAACAGGTGGGCTCGGGGCAGCCACATTCTGATTCCTCACAGATGGCTTCGGTGGCTCCGTGAAGTGTCATCAGCCCTTCCCATTACACTGTCCATGCCCATAGAGCTCCTGTCACCAGAACGCAGGACCTTCCCTCGTGCTCTGGGTCTTCCACAGGCCCGTGGGGGGGCTGGATTCAATCAGGCACCAGATGCTGGGAATGGCCCCCCCATCTCAAAGGCATTTGAGCAAGGTCACCTGGGTCTTCTCCTTTACCTGTGCTGGGGTAAGAGCAGGGGACTCTTCCAACCACATTAGACACATCAGACACTGAGCCTTTGAACTGGGTGGTCTAGAGGGATACGACTTTGCAACATTTTGGGTTGACAGTTTTTGGACTTTTGGCTTTACTGATGATAATCATTCCTGCTAACCATCTACCCACTGACCCATATGCTCAACACTTATTTGTTTGCTGAAAATAGGCTCACTGCATTCAGTAACGAAAAGGAGTAAATGACAGCAGAGAAAGACAGTTTGCTTGATGGAGCCTGGAGAAGCTCCAGAGTGTCAATGGGGGCCCTCGCTCCGTGGTATGACGGGCTGCCTGGAACATGTGTGGCTGACACCAGCCGTGGGATAGAGGTCTGAGTATCCAAGGTCGACAGTGCCACAAGCACACAGGCCCTGTGGTTGGGGAGTGGGAGGGCGACTGCTTCTATATATACAAAGATCTCACCTTTGTCTTTAATTATTTGCTGAAAAGAGCCTCAACTTCTACATGAAGACCAAGTGTTGGGGTGATGCAGAGAAAGACACCAACATGTAAATGGAAGACTTATTTAGTTACTCGAAGGGCTTTTTCTTTTGGATTCTGGCGAGTTTCTCTTTTCTGTTTAAATAGAAAAAGCCTCCAACTTTAACTTTTTTTTTTTTTTTTTTTGGCTCTCCAGTTTTCCTGAGGTGGAGAGAATTAAAAAGTCTGAGCAGAAAGGAGGGAACGACTGGCCACTGCTGGAACTATACGGTGAGGCTAGTTAGACACCCTGTGCGTTCCTAGGTGACTTCCACACAGGAGCCATGTAGACCTCCTCAGTATAACCCCCAGGGCAACTGAGCAGGACAGGGGAGCAGATACTTGATCATAGCCATCCATCAGTCAGGGGAATATAGGGTGCTTAAGACATCTGTGCCCCCACATACCTGTAAATGAAGAATATGGGTCTAAACCCATAACCTGTTGTGTATGTGTGTTTTCTAATTGCTTAAGAATGAAGATGGTGATGGGAAGATGCACGGTTAACATGCAGCTAACAATTAAGTTAATGATATGATTCTGTAAGAGGGTAAGTAAAAGAAGAATCAAGCCCAGAGACAAATAATTACTTTCTTATGTTTTTCTTGTATAAAAGTGCAAGGGCCAGGCCTAGGATAAAGTGGGCAAGGCAACTGCCCTGGGAGCAAAATAAAGAGATGCCAGAAGGCTTGGTAATTGGGATTAAAAAAAGAGCATTAATATATTATTTCTCTTGATTACTGAGGATTTTTTGGGTGCCTTTAAATGATGCACCCCAGGAGAGTGCCTCACTTGCTTCCCTCTGGCCCCCCAGCCAAGTAAAAATATATCAACTAAAGATGTTAAATGACCAGGGGATGCCAGTTATATAATTACAGGAAACCAACTAACAGACTCAAAAAGTCTTCAAATTATAGCCATTAAAAATAATAGTGCAGCAGAACTTAATAATCCTAAAAGATGTTCATGTTAAAGTCAAGGGAAACATGCAAGTTGCAAAACACTAGGCGGAAATACGAATCTGCTTCTCCTGTTTCCATTCTTGCCTTCTACAATCCATCTTCTATGTAGCAATCTTTTGTGATCTTTTTTCCTTCCAAGTTTCTCCTAGTCTTAGTGTAGTTTACTATTATATGCAGAATAAATTTAAACTCTACAGCCGTCCCTGTCCTGGCTCCTGCCTATCTCTCTGGCCTCCTCTTCTACGCCTCTCCCTTCCACATCTCTTCCCCCTTAGCCAGATGGGCCTCCACACAAGCTTCTCCCTTTGCTTGAAAGGCTTCCCCCACCCCCAATACCCACATAGCTGGGTTGTTCCTAAGATTCAAGTCACAGCTCAAATGTCACCTTCTCTTAACTGACTGCAGCCCGGTCACTCTATCATATCAGTCTTGTTTTTTATTTTTTTAGATTTATTTATTTATTTATTTATTTATTTATTTATTTATTTATTTATTTATTTAAGAGAGAGAGAATGGACAGAGGAACAAGCAGAGGGAGAGGGACAAGCAGACTGCACACTGAGCACAGAGCCCAACATGGGGTTCAATCTCATGACCCTGAGATCATGACCTGAGCTGAAGTCAAGAGTCAGATGCTCAACTGACCAGGCCACCCAGATGCCCCTCGTAGCACTCTGTTTTATTTCCTTCATATACCTAATACTCTAAGAAATGATCTTATTTATTTAGTTACTTTTTTGTTTACTGTCTACCTCCCTCCATGAGAATGAAAGTTCCACAGGAGCAAAGCCTGTTCTTGACTGTATAACCATGGATACTGAATGACTATAGGTAGATGCTTCTATACATACAGATAGGTTAATGTGCAAAGGTGCATTCACATTTAAAAAAAAAAAAAAGAAAGAAAGAAAAGGAAGGACTAGAAGAGCCCAGGACGAAATCCCTGTGCCTTGGATGGGGAAACTGAGTTTCTGGATGGTTTTAAGTTTCTTCATTTTGCTCATTTTTATTTTCTACAACACTAATATACTACTTTTGAAATAATGAAAACAGAGTTTTCCCTCTGTTTTAGAGTACGATCACTGTGAGAATGTTGCCTGGGTACAGCTAGCCGGAAATTAGAACCACAAGGCCAGAACTGGAAAAGAATGTGGAGACCATTTAGTCCCTCTCACCTCTCATCTCAGAGGTGAGGAGGTCGAGGCCGAGCCAGGAAATGGCTCATAGTGTAGAACACATAACAATTAGTCTGGTGTTCTTCTCACTGCACCAGTGGTTCTCAAACTTAACACACATGAGAATTATCTGGAAAGGCTTGCAAATACAGACTGCGGGGTCTGGGGAAGGGCCTGAGAACCTGCATTTCTGACAAGATCCTGAATGATTTCGAAGCTGCTGGTCTGGGTCCATACTTTGAGAACCACTAGGCTATGCCATGTTGCCTTTCATGACTCCCTCAGAAAGGTCTTACTCTTTTTGTAGGAATAGTAGTGATTAAAACAATACCTTCAATCAAAAAATTAATTTTTAAAACCCCATCTTTTAGGCTCACTCCCCAGAGTTCCTAATGCAAAGAAGGAAAGGAGACAGGGATTAACGATTCTGAGAGCCTACTCTATACCAGGCATTGTCCTAGATGGATCTCCATTTTGTTTGCTTAATCTGTTTTCCCGCCAGAAACCTAAGCTACTCAGAGGGATGAAGAAACTTGTCTGAGAGCAAACAGCTAGGGAATGATGGAGACAGATTTCAAATTCAAGTCTATCTGACTATATAAAGTCCGTGCTCCTTCCCCAACCTTCAGAAAAAAAGGAAAAGCTGTCACTGGTGGCATTCAATGTGGCAAATCAATGTCTCCCAATGCAGAAACAAACACCCCCAAGAAGTATTAATATAATGTCATGCTCCCAAAGATACTGAAGGTGTGTACAACAATATTAACATCCAACCTTTTCTCTGGGCTTGAAGCCAAGGTTTATTCATTTACATGATATTCAGCAACTTCCAACTCAGACCCTCACAGTCGAGATGATTTGAGTCCATGCCTGGCTCACTGCAAATCATCTGTGAAATAACTGGGAAGGGAGAACTCATCCATCTCAGCTTCTGACAAAAGGAAGAATTCACACATGCTCTGTGGGAATAGAACCAAACAGGCTTTGCAGCTGAACCGAACTGTCCCACTAGTTGAAGAACTCAATTTCAATCCGAAGGCCAAAAGCCAAGTATGAGAATGTGTCATTTACCATTTTAGGTAAAAAGTAACGTAGACATTAATTATTGCTCCCTTTTTATTTATTGATGAGGAAATTAGTGAGAACAAAATCTACGTGACAAGGTCACATGTACCTACAAACACCCACGTAGTCAATGAGTCACAATTTGTCCTATTATTGTGGTCATACTCAATCCACGTTTGAGAAAGCTCTGTTGGACAGCCTGGGTGGCTCAGCAGTTTAGAGCTGCCTTCAGCCCAGGGTGTGGTCTGGTAGACCCGGGATCGAGTCCCACATCGGGCTCCCTGCTGCATGGAGTCTGCTTCTCCCTCTGCCTGTGTCTGTGCCTCTCTCTTTCTCTATCTCTCATGAATAAATAAATCTTAAAAAAAATAAAGCTCTGTTAATACTGTAATGGTAAAGGGCCTTGATGACATTCTTTAACATTATAGTTTTGACCCAAATTCCAAGTGAAGTATAAGGTTAAATATTAGTGAGTTATTTCAGGAGCAGGAGCAGCAGCAGCAGCAACAAAAAAGGTGGTTTTCTTCATCTTTCTCTCTGTATTTCTTATTTCACTTCATGATTCTCCCCCTTATGTTTTATTCCAGATCCTTGAAACAGCTGTGTAAATAGGTTTGAAATAGGTATGAAAATAAAAGGAAATACTTGCGTAATTCTGGCTATAGAATCAGAAGAATAAGGGCTTTGACCAAGATGGTGCCCAAGATGAGTTCCTTCCTGTGCTGTTCCCAAGGATCCTTTGGCGCCTCTTCCTTCAGAAGCTCATTTTCTAACTGTGGTCGGTGAAACGTCTGTACATTTTGGCTAGCAAAGCCGGCCAGGGGAGACCTTGAAAGAAAGGTTAAGTGGGAAAGAGGGAATGGGACAGTGGATGTGAAGAAAGGACAAGAGGATCCCAAAGATGGGTCCCCGAGAGTGGTTAAAATTTGCTATCAGAGGCAACTTGGCTCTGAACAGTTATGAACATGTTGAAGGTTTGGGGTGACTGTGCACCAATCGGTTAGGTGGACCAAATTCACAGCCCCTCATTGCTTAATGTCTGTAAAGATATGGCTCTTTCACTTTCGATAAAATGTGTGGAAGTTTGTTTATAATAGAAAAAAGGAGGTCTGAAAGATCTTGTAGAATGAACCCTGGGTCTCAGAGCCAATGAGCTGTCCCTGCAGTCAGCTTCCGAGCTAGGTCTCTAATGCAAGACACAAGGCTGGACTGTGCAGTATTAAGTGTGAGCAAGCTGTCTTTTCATTCCTGACTCTCGCCCTTTATGAGCAGTTTGGAAAATGGCCACCTTGCCTTCCCCAGAGAATGATGCTGCTGCAGCTGCAAGTGCAGTTTCTGCAGCCATTATCCCGCGGTTAAATATTTGCTTTTAAATATTAGACTGGCCTAGCAGAAAGAGAGGTCTCGTGTCTCCCTCTCTCTCTCCCTGTCTCCCTCTCGCTCTCTCTCTGTCACAGACACACACACACACACTCACACACATGCAGCAAGTGACAAAGCTCGGTATCTGCATTTAGCATTAGCACCATACCTGTGTCCCAGCAGGGATTTAAGAAAAGGCATTCCCTAATTTCTACCCAAATGGACATTTATTCCATAAGCTGCAAATATATTTTGGCAGTGTGTGGCCGCTGTTGATTCTCACAGATTTCACAGTGGCCTTCAGCCTGGGGTAGTTCATGCAGAAGACAAAAGAATAGCTACTTGGCAGATAATACTCTTCAGGCCTTAGGGAGGGCACTCAGCTGGAAAGATCTGTTTTCGTTGGAGATCGGAAGTGCTTTTCCAGTAATTATTTGATCTTTCCTGGGAACTCGTACTTTTGAAAATCTCCCAGCCTGGTGGGAGCACATGGACTTCTATTCTGGTCTCAGCATTATCACTAACCAGACGTGTGACTTTGGGTAAATCATCTGGCCTTTACTTCACCTCAGTTTTTCTCATTTGCCTGCTGGCATAACGGTCCCTTCTTTGCTTAATTCATGGGGTTTTTGTGAAGATAAAACAAGGTGGTGTATGTGAAGGTATTTGGAAAATATAAAAAAGCTAATTTGTCGTTAGGTGGAATTTGTATTGGGCTTCTCATTTTTTTCCTACCCTGGTTTACATGACGTTGGTACGTTCTGGTTTTCTTCCTCCGAACTAGGTAGGAATTCCCTCACGTAGAGGACGGGGTAGTAAGTACAACTCAGGCAGAGATCACCATCAGAGTCTTGTTAATACTTAGAAAAGGAAAAGTAAAAAATGCAGGACCAGAACACTGTGACAATGCCCTAGAAAGTCTGCTTTTGCTAGGGACACGCAACGTTCTGGTCTTACTGGCTTCCTTGTCAGGGGGCCGTTTTTTTTTTTTTTTTTTTTACGATAAACACAGACTTTTACTCCAATTTTCAAAATCAGAATGTTAAAATGATTCCTGAGCCTTTAACTACCTTCATTTTATTGAGACTGCGGTCAACAGGAAATCATGACTAGTGATTGCGGTTGTTTGCTAATATTTACACGGATGCCAGGAACATCTTCCAGAACTATTCCTTAAAGACACTTTGCAAACACATCTCTGTGATGCCAAGACACTTCTCATGGGATGTAATGATACTACGATGGTGAATGGAGGTAAGGTGCTACTCCAGAAGGCTACTGCTGCAGGGCTGAATGAAGGAAGGAATGAATCCAAACACCCAACCACCCTCCTTTTATTGGCCAATAGCGTGTATCTAGCAACACGCACAGAATAGAAAGATGCAAAACGCTAGTCCCCTTGCTGAGGAGAGACCAGCCAACCTAAGGCAGACATGCAAAGGATTTGTCCGCTCTAACGTGGTCAAGTGTGTTCTCCAGAGAAATACACATGTGCTCTGGGAGCTTGAGCATGTGGGTCATTCCTACCTTGAGGAGGCTGGGACAGGTTCTCAGAGCACAGGCATGTGAGCTGGGCCTGCAGGAAGGACCGGTGAGGGATGGGCTGAACTAGATGTTCTCCAGCTCTTACAAACGCACAGAGTTTAGAAGGAACATCTCAGAGAGCAGCCTTGTTTGGTGTGATGAAAGCCAAAGAGTGGAGATGGGCAACTAGAAAGCTGGGCAGGGGCCTAAATGTGAAAGCAGGAGCAGGCCATCAAAGCTTCTGAGCAAGGATTACACAACAGATCGGTATTTCGGAAAGATTACTTAACAGCAGGGAGGACAGACTGGAGGGACAGGGTGGGGGGTAGGAAACAGATTTAAAATCTAATGTAAACATCTGCATTTCACAACACTGGACACTTTATTGGTGTAAGAGCATTCCTCCAAATTCTAAATTAATAGAGCCAATCTCAAATTTGGGAAATGAATAGTCAATGCCTTCCAGAAACTATTCTTCAAGTAATAAATTTCCCTTGCACTGATTTAGAAAACACTGATTTCGCATATAATCTGGAACAATCATTGTGAAAAGGGAGTCATTCTATGCTTCTGAAATGTGGCTGACCATTTGTGAACTGGCACCAGGAAGGTTCCAAAAGAAATAGGAAACTGCTGCCCTACTATGTACCTGGGATATAAAGAGGGTGATGAACAGCTACCTGGGAGCTCGCTTCGGAGAAAATATAGATCTCAGAAATGAAAAGAGAATTCCTCATAATTGGGGAAGGGCTAGCAAGGATTATGGACTTTTTAGTTCCCTTTCTTTCCTTTCCTTTTTTTTAAGAGAGAGAGAGAACGCGTGTGCATGGTTGGGTGGGGGGGAATGGAAGGGGAGGAGCAGAGGGACAGAGAAAAGAGATTCCCAAGCAGATGCCATGCTCCATGCTGAGCCCAGTGCAGGGCTTGATCCCGCGACCCTGAGATGACAACCTGAGCCAAAACCAAGAATCCGAGGCTTCACAGGCTGTGCCCCACAGGCGCCCCAGTTTCTTTCTAGTCTAGGTATAACTCACACATGGCGCAACGTATGGATTTCAAGTGCACAGTTCAATGAATTCTGACAAACGTGCCTGTGTAACCTAAACCCCTCTCAACATAGAGAATATTTTCATCACCCTAGAAAGATCCATCAGTGCCCCTTGCCATCAGACCCATGCAAAAACAATCCCCGTTGTGATTTCTACCACATAGATGAGTTTTGTCTGGCGTGGAACTCCATATAAATGCAGTCCTACGGTGAGTACTTTCTCTATTTACTTACTTTTGCCATTTATCCACAATAAAATGCCTTTCACTAGTTTATCATTGCTGAGCAGTACAGTAGTTTTTATTGCTTTATTCGTTACAGTAGTTTTCATTACTGAGCCATACTCCATGGTGTGAATATAACATTACTTGGCATGTTCTGAACAGCCCTCCCTTTTGCTGGGGTGTGCAAGTGCTTAACCAAGGCAAAGCAAAAAAGAAAGGCACAGTGTATAAGGTCAGGTGAAGTGGTGCTGACCTGAGCCAGTTTGGTCTTTGGGACCTTGAACTATGGGCTAAGACTTCAAGAAAATCAAGAAAACCAAGAGAGAGACCACCCTTTGTATTCTCTTACTCCTGGATGTCTGGGTCATAGAAACAGATGAGAAATGGCCCCCAAAAGGGAGAAGCCAACTTGCTGAGAATTCAGGCACTCAGGATGAATGGTTAGACGAATGATTTAGGTAACCAAAGCATTCCTTCAGAACAGTATGTCCATGGGGTCTTGGACGTAGCCTAGGAGTCTATGTTGTTCCCGCCACAAGGGGCACTTCAGTAAGGGTCTGAGGGAGGTCAGCAGAGAGGGAGTGATTCAGAAATCCTCTTAGGGCTCCCCGTTTCCAACAGGAGGAGTGCACCCATGTGTGCCAAGCAACTAAGCAGCGAGACTGCGGTTGTGTTCAACTGGGAGACGATATCCGGAGGCTTCGAGGAGCGTCGATGAGCTCCAGCTAAGGGGCTTATTGGCCAGCACAGGCAAACGTCCTTACTCTGTGGAAGCATCACAAAAGAATCCAAATGGCATCCAAAACGCTTATTCAGTCCTCCTCTGTACATCTGTCACAAGTCCCTATGAAAATCAGATATGAATGCTGTTCTGATGACTCGAAACACACCATTTGGGTCAGCTCCTCCCCGCCGTCGCTATACAATGCCTGTCCTTTGAAATGAACTAGTCATTTTGGCTCCAACATTCCCATCCTCACTGAAAGGGATGCTGGTTCACAGTCATGCTGAAGACACACTGGAAACACAAAGCTCTCAGCTCTGGGTGGAGCCTGGTTTGGTTCCAAGAATCTTGTGCATAATGTGCTACAAAGAGCTGGCAGGCTCCCTTTCCATTTTTCAGACTAGACACACCTACTTGCTTTCTATTTTGCCTAACCATTTTTTTTGGAAGCAATTGCAAAGTAAATAATAACAGTTATCATTTTTGCTGAGCACTATGTGCCAGATACTGTGCTTTGTACTTCATTCTCACGAGCCCTTGAGGTAGGTAGGAGCTCTTCTTCCTCCTGCTTGGATGGTGAGGGAAATAAGACATAGCCACAGCTTCTACAGTCATTCATTACTATTCCATGTGTTGCCTTCGCCTGTCTGCTTGGCGGTGGGGGTTGGGAGATGTGAAAGATGATGCTGAACAAACAGAAAGCAATATGATCCTCTTCTTTGATCTCCAACCAACCCCACTTACATATTTTAACATTAAATTTTGTAATTAGGTCAAAGTGAGAGATATCACTGTGGAGAGCTACAGCTAAAGTTTAACAATTATTTCTTAGAAGATCGTTAATTAGGCTGACTCGGGGTACAGGCTTCGGAATACATATTCATTCTGATGGCAGTTACAGCACAAGACATCTCATAAATAAAAGCCACTTAGAGCATTATCCACAGGAAACAGCTGCAGCTGGTAAGGGAACTTCTGACATTAAGGAAATGCAGAACTTCATGGAATTAGAGGAAGGCAGGAATCATAGATCACACAGTAACACTATCTTAGCAAGAGCCGGACTATGTTTTCAGTAGATACACTCATTTTACAGCAGTTTGTGCTTGCTTACTTCTCTTGGGTTTTCAGGAGACAAGCTTGGCATGTTAAGAGCAAAAATTCAAAAGAAATGTGAAATCGACTCAGGGATATTTAGAATTTCAAAGGCTAGGAGCCTGGGGTTTGGTGCAAAGCTTAGGTCTGGTCAGCTGTAGGGACCTGAGCTGCCCAACGTGGTACGTGATCTCTAACTGCATGTGACTGGTCCAAACTGAGATGTGATGTAAGTACAAAGTACATAGCCAGATTTCCAAGACTTAGTATGAAGACAAGGATGTAACGTATGTCATTAATAAATTTTAAATTATTGACTGCATAATGAAATGATAATATTTTGGCTATGTCATCCTAAATAAAATATATTATTACAATTACCTCCCTGTGTTTCTTTTTGCTTTTTCATCATGGCTACTAGAAACTTGAAAATTACCTGTGTTACCTGCTTTTGTGATTTGCATTATAGACCTATTGACAGCACTGGTTAATGTATTCAGTAATTGAAAGGATTAACCCAAGTTAAAAATATGACGCATTTGATTAAAAGTGGTAAACTATCTGCATTGAAATATGTTCCGTAATAGGTGAGTAGGATAATTTAAAAAGCAAACATGTGCACTGCTGTTCTGCTGACCCACTGGTGACCTCAGATAAGCCACTCATTCTCCCTGGGCCTAGCCTCTACAATGGTTGATCTAGATAAGCTTTTTTTTTTTTTTTTTTTAAGGTGGGGGTTCCAGAGTTACAGGGAGAGGAAGAGAGAATCTTGAGCAGGCTCCATGCCCAGTGTAGAGCCTGGCGCGGAGCCCGATGCAGGGTTCGATCTCACGATCCCGAGGTTGTGACCTGAGTGGAAATCAAGAGTCGGATGCTTAACCTACTGAGCCATTCAGTGCCCCTGATCCAGATAGTCTTGAATATTTCTTCTATTGCTCATATTTTATATCTGTGGCAAATTCCTAAGGGTTGTTAACTCATGGGTGAAGGTAAATAATAGTAATAATAAAAAAAAAACCCAAATATTTGCAGCTCTAATGTTGACTGCTGATCTTTCACATGTGACACATCTTTGTCTTTTTCTGGAGCAAGAGCTAAAATGTAATGGTGATAATAATCATGTTTATAACAGACAGACTGGGCTACCCGAAAGGAAGGATGATGCCATTTGCCTGTGTACCCAAATAAGTGGGTTTTATATGACAAGACTATATTCCTAATATGGAAGAATTTAAGAGCTCCTTAACTCAACAGACACTGAAAGGCAAACCCGAAAGGTTATAAAATATCCCAGGAGAGGGCAAAGAGAACCAGTTATTCCTTTTAGTTCAGGTTCTGCCCTGTTTCTTTTTATTTTCAAAGCATCTAATCATCTGTCGAAAGCTATTCTGTATCTCTCAGGAAAATTATACACTTTTTTAGATGATTCTAGAGTTTTTCCTTAAAAGGTAAAAAAAAATCAGTTTAAATAACTCAATTATAACAAGGTAAAGTTTCAGCACAATGCAAGACAGCATTCGTGACCCTGTGAATATTTTAAGCAAATGTTGTTCAAAAATCTATGTGTGGAAACAAATTTGGAATTAAGAGACTGTAGGAATAAATGTCTGCATGTAGGGATGGAAATCTTCTTATTGTGAAGACCTCCAGAAATACTGCATGATTTTCCCTGGAAAGAATCCTAGAATTTACATTCCCTTTTCTGTATGATTCCCTATTATATCTAATTTAAATCTGACACCTTTAACTTCTGAACATGTAGTGACAAGCGATACTTGCCCATTTTGAAGCAGTTCTTGCCTTTATTTAGAGGACTCTAGATTCCTTCCATTATGACTTTCTCTAACATGACCCTAATGTCACTAATACTGATGAATCTTGCCTGTACTGGAGGTAACCCAATAAATACTTGGTGAGAAAAAGAATGTTAGACATGCAGGCTCTTCCCCTCCTTTCTTTTTTTGTCTATCCATAACCATGTTGCTATAAGTCATGCCTTTTTTTTTTCTTTTAAATTAACATTGAAGGAAAATTGGAAATTTTGACTGAATTGTTAAAATAAATGGCCTGGGCTTCAGCCATTCTGGACTTGCAGGGTGGGGGGGAACTTATTTTAAAAAGCAAGAAAGAGGCTCCAACATCACAGAACAACAAAAGGATAGCTTGGCCACCTTCACTTTTGAAACTGGTGGAGTGGGAGTTGGTCAACCCATGAATGAGAGCAAGTCCCGGTGGGTCTATTGTGCAAGATAACAATTTGACGTGAAAAAGGAAAAAATGACCCTGCATTTCTTTTCCTTTGCCACTATCTACAGAACCACATTTGAAAAAGCACTAAGAGAAGCAGATTAAAAAGAATAGCTTCTGGCTGGCTTTTCCTCGGCATTTTATACTTTCATTCCTTTGTTCTTTTCTCGTTCAACCTCATTCCCAATTATTGCACTGTTTTGGGGGGCACTGGGGACAGGACGTCTGGGAAACATAACACATATTAGTCCATCTGTTTTCTCTGTGAGTTCTTTTCAGCATCTTTGCGTGGCAACAGGAAGGATGTGGGCTCCCTTTCAGATTCAAATGAGGCTAATCAGCTCTACCTCAGGTTGACAACATCATGCCTTTGTTACACTGCAGCCTGAGAAAGCCAGAACCACCACCTCTCTCGTGGGTAACCATTTCATCCCTGGGCTTAAATTCTTATTTTCTTTTTTTTTTTTAATTCTTATTTTCAACATCAGATTCCTAGCCCACTCCTCACTCAAAATAAAACCAAAAAACAAACAAAAAACTGCTGACATAGTATGATTCGAGTGCATTCTTCTGTTAAGAGAATTCTGATTTTTTAGAGTTGGTAAGACCAATGTTTCCAGTGTATTTGCAGATGTTTTAAGCTGTGTGGCACAAAGATTCCAAAGTGGCATAAATTATTTAGGAAGTTCAAAGAATGTGGTAAGAAAAGCCCACCGTGCCTTTTCCCCAAGTATTTATTTCTAAATGTGCAAAATCAAGAGGTATTACAATTAAATATGGGACTTCTGTCTAATTCTTAAAACTGGATGTTTAATGACTAATACTTCCACAAAAAGATCAAAGCAAAACCAGGGGATAGAATGTGGTACAGTGTTGGGCAAACATCTTATCACTGAATTTGGAAACTGATTCTATTATCAAATCTATTACTCAAAACCTTGTGATCTTGACAAGTTATCTCTTGAATTTCAACACCATCCATCCACGCATTCAACCAACCAGCCAACCAACCTGTCCCATCTACTAGGCACCTGGCCCTTTGTGAACTAAAAAGATGAATAAGTTATCGTCCCAGCACTGGAGCGGCTTTTGATAAAACAAGTATACAGACAGTCCTATATGACTCTCACTTGGAAGCTACAAGTGCTACCAGGAGCTCAGTAGAGGAACAAATCACTTTCAATGGAGGGATCAGTCAAGACTTCATTAAGGAGAAGCATTTAGGTTATTGCTTGAGAGAGGAGCAAGATTTCTAAATTTAGAAATGGATTGGAACATTCCCCACCTCAGAACACGGGCAGCAAGCATGGCATCAGGGAATCAGGGAGGCAGAGGAGACATTCAGGGAAGAGTCATGACTCCACTAGGTGGTGTTAAGTCTGAGGAATCGGGAGGTGGCTCTGAGCAGACTGCCAGCCAAGGGAGCAGGACAGGACCTAGTTTGGAGTGTGGAAGGAGGACCCTGAAGAGCTCTGAGCGAGTGACTTGGTCTGCTAGCTCTAGGCAGAATGGCTCAGCAAAGGGAGCACCCAGAAGAAGGGCACACAGCTAAGAAGCAGTTTTGGTGAACCAAGCCAGGATTGATTAATTAATATTGATTTAGGAAGGTGGTGGGGAGGGTGGGGTCGAGGGGCAGACAAGGTTGCAACGGGCAGAATGGCGCTGGGGGGGTCTTAGTTTATCTCTAACGTTCTAGCTGACACGTTCTAGTACTTAATAGTTCAGCACACATGAAGAAAATTGTTAAACCAAATGTCCACAAAAACAGGGGTGAAAATATAGCTTTGGATAGAATTCAGTCCCATTTCCATATCTGAAATCTCAACATTAATTGGTTTTATTAAAATAGATTGGTCTTATGGAAAAAGTACCAAGGAGTGCTAGATGAGAAAAGCCTAATTTGGGTAATCCCGTTAAAGTGTTTCAGCATTTGGTTTCATATAGGATAGGGATGGTTAACCGACTTTCAGTTTTGAAAGAGATCAGAGAAATGTGGTTCTACGTGCGTTTCAGCAATGCATCATCCAAAAAGGCTTCTCATATTCCCTTGGGAGACAGGAAACTATGGCCTGGATACCAGGGCAATGCAATGAATGATAATATCTAAATGGGGCTGATCAGTGAGTTCATGTCCACTTAGAAGGTGGCCTCTAGTGGGCATAAAACAGGGCTCTGAGCTCGCCAACAACTTTGCCAACATCTTAGATGAAGACGTGGAAAATTTGCTTGATAAAATATTCAGATGAGACAAACTTTTGGAGGAATCAGAAATGTTACAAGTGACAACCTCAGGACACAAAAATATCTTGCTAGCCTAGGGTAATAAGGCCAGAATGGAGATGGTAAAATTAGTGAGGAAAATTTGAGGGCCTGCCTGAAAAAAAAATGTTATGTAAGTACAGGAAGGTGGATGTGTGGGTTTGAGCAGCAGCACGTGTGAAAAAGATTGGGGGGTGGGTGTTGAGTAATTTCAATTTGAGTTTGACATGGCTGCAGGAAAGCCGGTGTGATCTAACACAGTTTGCTGAAAATAGCATTAGGTCTGGCCTCACTTTAGGTAAGGTCTCAGAAACACTTAGAAACCTGGGACCTTTTGACATAAATATGTTGGGTAAAAATTACTTAACAAACCTAGCTGGTCTTAACCAAGAGAAGAGGTTTTGCTGGTTATCATGGGGTCTTCCCTTTAGTTAGGCTGAGCGAAGGAGGTTAATCACAATGAAGGAGTAGTCACACTAGAGGTTCTATTTACCTATTCTTAGCAAATCTGAATTTTGAGTCTCTAAATTGCAAGGATAATGAAATTTGAGGCACCAAGAGATAGAGACAATTTATTTTTTAATTTAAAAAAAATTTTTTTTTAGATAGAGACAGTTTAAAAGGGCAATGTT
Organism: Nyctereutes procyonoides; assembly: GCF_905146905.1. Classification (NCBI taxonomy): domain Eukaryota; kingdom Metazoa; phylum Chordata; class Mammalia; order Carnivora; family Canidae; genus Nyctereutes; species Nyctereutes procyonoides. The sequence continues at coordinate 68,279,883 of NW_026575051.1, forward strand.
GTCTCTCTGTTCCTCATTAAGTAAATCCTAAGCATTTTCCTAAGTAATTAAGATATTACTTGCATTTTGTCTGCTTGAAGATGGGACTCCTTAACTGTCTGAATAGTTCTGGGCCTTAAGCTGAGGTTTCCCTTCTTGATGGTAGGAGAGGATCCTGAGGGAAAGGGGGTAGAGTGCCCATCCCATGATTTACAGCCAACTCCCTGCAAGCACAATAGCGTACTATTCCCATGGGAGGATGAGACCTTCTGACACCTCTTACTATTCCCTCACTGTATAAATTGTGAATTCTGGAACTTCCAAACATAACGTTTACCTTTATGTCAGCAAATGAAAGGCAAGATTTTCCCTATTATCTATTAGAAACATAGAAAGCAAGCCAGCAAAATTTCTAAAGAAAGTTGGATTTTTTTTAATAACAGGAAATTTGTTGCCGTGTATTGTTTTCCTTCCTCCGGTAGCTGCTGCTGCTCTTCAGGACAAGGACTGTGTGGATCTTGGTGTATACCTTAAGAATAACAGACTAGAGGCACAGTCTCATCTCAACTGTTTCTCTTAAGAGAATTCTTATATGATGGAGTCAGTGAGTTTTAGCCTCCATATAATGTAATTTTTTGGAGGGGTTCCTTGGTAGTTATCCAATGAGATATTTTAGTCTCTCAAGCCATGACTATATAGAATCTAGAACTCGAGGGAGCCTGGGTGGCTCAGTGATTGAGTGTCTGCCTTTGGCTCAGGGCATGATCCCGGGGTCCTGGGATTGAGTCCCTTATTGGGCTCCCCGCAGGGAGCCTACTTCTCTCTCTGCCTATGTCTCTGCCTCTTTCTGTGTATCGCTCATGAATAAATAAATTCTTTTTTTAAAAAAGAAAAGAATCTAGAACTTGTTCAGAAAATAATAGATATCAAAAAGACCTGGAATTATGTTAAGATTATTTTGCTTTAAGTAAAAGAAGACATTTAAGCAATCTAAAAAAACTGATGGGTTGTTACATAGAAGAATATTTTTTTTTTTTTAGAAGAATATTTTCTTATGACCTGTTTTAATAATGAGAACTTCCCAAAGAGGGTAGAGACTGTGTGACAATGGAGCTGTTCTAGCAGAATTTAGATAAACAGATACTGGTGGAGCTAGATGAACTTTAAGGCTCTTTCGAGCATAGCAGTTCTTTTCTTTTCCTCTGAAATAGCCCACAGTGTTAAATCTAACAGGTAATCTGAAGGTGAATGCCTTGAACTCAGGGCTTCTGGGAAACTAGATTCATAGTTACTTAGAAGCCAAAGAAGGGAATCCGTGTTCTGAGAGAAAGAGGATGGTGTCAGCAAAAGGCTCTTTGATACTCCTCCAGGATTAAAGCAAATTGTCAGAACTGTAAGGACAGAATGACAAACACAGTGAGAGATTTTAACAATACCTCTCTTAATGACTGATGAGTTAAAAAGTACATAAAAGATTTGAACAACATGGTTAAGAGGTTTCATCTAATGTGTGAAGCTCTATCTCCCCAGCACCCATTAGAGAATATCCATTAAAAAAAAATATTCACGGAATGTTTTTAAGAAATCGATCACACACCAGGCCATGAACCGAGTCTCAATAAATTTTGTGGAACTGGTTTCATAAAAACAACATTCTCTAATAACAGATTTTTTAAAAGTTAGACTCCTAAACAAAATGGTTACTAAAGAAAAAAAAAAGAAAAAAAATGGTTACTAAAGAACTCTCACTCGTTTGGGAATTTAAAATGACACTGCTAGTAACTCATGAAATCAAAGATGAAACAATTATGGTAATGATAACATTCCAAAATAAAACTGGGCAGATTCCACTAATGGTATACTTAAGGAAAATATTTAAATTTTTATCCTAGAAAGGAAAAGAGATGGAAAACTCATGAGTATCCAATTCAGGATGTAAGAAAGTGAATAAGAATAAATCCAAAGTAAGTGGAAGAAAGGAATAATAAAGGGTAGAAACTAAGAAAATCAGTAAACCAAGACATACTACAGAAGATTAACAAAGCAAAATCTGTTTATTTGAAAAGGCTGATAGGCAAGTCGGCAAAACTGATCAAGAAAAACACAGGGAATACTAAAAAAAAAAAATTAGGGGTAAAAGAGAGAATATAACTACAGATCCAGCAGAGAACAAAAAAATAAGAATGTACTATGGAACAGCTGTATATCATTAAGTTTGAAAATTTGACTGAAATGAAGAATTTCAGAAAAACACAGTCTTATAACCGTTAAATGAATTTATGTATCGGTTAAAAATCTACTCATCTCTCCATCAAAGAAAACAAAACTAATAAGCAGTAGGTTCAGATAGTTTTAGAGAAAAAAAGATGCACGCTTTCAGAGATAGAGAATCTTACTATCAAAACCAGACAAGGGTAGTAGGGGAAAGGAAAACTATAGACCAATTTCAGATATAAATACAAATAAAAATCCTAAAAATACGTTAGCAAATGAACCCAACAGTGCATTAAATATATCATGGCTAACTTGGATTTGTACCAATAATGCAAGGACGATTGAACTTAAGAAAGTGGCTGACAGCAATTTCCCCATTATCAGATTAACAGAGAAAAACCTTCGATCTTATCAATGGATGCAGAAACAGCACTGAGTAAAATTCAACACTTATTTGTGATTTAAAAAAACAGAAGCTCTTATTAGCAAACTAGGATCAGAAGGTAACTTTCTTAACTTAAAAAAAAAAAAGAGTATTAACCAAATCCCAACAGTAAGCATCATGTTCAATGGCAAAATGCTAGCATCCTTCCGCCCCCCCCCCCTTTTTTTTCAGCCTTCCCTTTAAAATTAAGAACAAGTCAAGGAGGTGTGCTCTCTCTATTTTGCTTAACACTATACTGTGGGTCCTAGGCAGAGGGGTAAAATAAGAAAGATAAACAAATAAATAAATGTTGCAAAGGGAGAACGAAATCTGATGGTTATTTATGGATGACACTGGTTACACAGACCTAAGAAAAATTACAGATAAATTATTAGAATTGACAAAAGGCCTTAGCAAACTGCTATTAGTTCAATATGAAAAATTCTGCTCCCATGTACCAGCAACAAAGTAATTTTTTTAAAAAAAATACAATACTTATTTTTCTTGACCTTCATTTCCTGCTCTATGATGCATACCTCGTTTGTATGAGCATAGAGTGATTAAAAAATAATAAAGAAAAACAGGTAACTAATTACAATATATAATTGCAAAATTATGAGATGCCGCGAGCACAATTTCATGGAAGACTTTCAGGATTCCTCTCTATTCTATGGTTCCCACAGAAAAATTCCATTTGAAAAAAAAAATGAGGCGTTGTAGATGGGGGTTACCTTGAACTGTGGTGAATCACACGTATTACTGGAAAAGAAACACAAACAGGAAGCTCCAGGCCTCTGCAAATCAAACTCTGCCTCAAAGGGAAAATAGGCTTGACACCTTCTCTTCCCCACAGCTTACAATAAAGTGAGCAGGAGCCAGCCTTTCAAATGGCATCCCACATGGGGAAGGAGACAGATGTCTTGAAGAGAGAGGCGCTGAGCGAGAGGTAGGTAGGTAGAGAAAGCTCTTCATCTACCTGAATACTGAGGGTTACTCAAAAAAAATTTTTTTTAATCGAAATTTCACTATATCAAGCACAGGATGATATTTAACGTCTAAGAACTACCTGCTACACCTGAGATCCCTAAACTTATTCTATACTTGGGTGTATCCATCAGCACGGGGCTTGGTCTGCTTGCGTTTTCTTAGAGCGGCAAGCTATGGCACATACAATTCTTTTCCACTCAGGGGTTGATTATCATTTTGATAAAATGACAACAAAAAATGAGATAAAACTTTATGAAGAACTTTTTTTGTTCGCTTGCACCTGACTGGGCAATTCACTCAATGAAAACAAGGTTATCTGAAAATGGTATAGTATGACGTTGTTTTTAAAAATGGTTAAAACCCAAGTCTTTCGAAAACAACCAAAATAAGCAAAAATAGAGGTTGGTTTCCTATCTGATTGAATAAACTACGGCACATTCCTAGAGTGGGATAGGAGATAGCGCTGGAATCACACTGTAGAATGAACTTATTGACACTACTGACATGATAATATTCATGGTATAGTGCCAAGTTATGAAAATAAGATGTAAAACATTAAGTGCAATTTGAAATCACTTAAAAAAACTTCCAAATTTGGACACTGGACAAAGATACTAAACAACATGTGTGATAATTTCTGAGTGATGGAATAATAGTGACTCTTTTTGTCCTTTGTGCTTTTCTGTATTTTCTAAGTACTGTACACGGAGGGCGCGTATCAATGCGGATGTTATCCTAAGAAACTCACCATAATGACATTCGTGACAACGTGGATGGACATTACGCCAAACGAAATATGCCAGACACAGAAAGACAAATACCATGTGATTTCACTTGCACGTGGAATCCAAAAACAGAACGAAACAAAACAAAAATGAATGAATAAACAAAGAAAAAGAGATTGAGCCATAAGTACAGAGAACTGGTGGTTGCCAGAGACGAGGGGTGGGGGGGTGGACGGGCAGAATGGATGAGGGGCAGTGGGAGATACAGGCTCCCAGTTATGGAAAGAATAATAAGTCACGGGGATAAAAGGTTCAGCACAGGGAATACAGTCAATGGTATGGTGATAGCACCGTGTGGTGAGAGAGACTTGTGGTGCACAGAGAAGCGGAATCACTACGTTGCACACCTGAAAATATGCGACACTGTATGTCAGCTACACTTTGATAATTAATAAACAGCCAGACAGACTGACAATTAAATAAACCTCACTATGATCAAAGTGCCTAGAGCTCACACAGCACAAGCTTCTGGGGCTCTCCAAAAACACTCGAACGCAGTGAGCTTCATGGCAGCGAAAACGACCGACAGAAACAGTGCCTCCTGACAGCCACACCAGAGGACCTTGACTTCCTCCTGTTCTACTGCCAGGGGGGTAGCAGCTGGGCTGGAGTAGGTCAGGACCCCCAGGAGCCACCGAGAGGGCTCCGTGCCTGTGCCAAGGAGGAGCCTGCTTCCCTTAGCTCACTCTCGCACCGTGGGCCAGGGGGCGTGCAGAGCCCAGCCTCCGGGGCCTCGGGACAAGGATTCCACGTAACCTCGCTTTCCTGGCCCGCACCCTTCCTCAGCTCTCCAGCCTGGCTTCCGGGCCTCCCACGGGAGGGCCCCCACGCCTCCTGCACCATCTCCCACTGCCCCGGCACCATCTCCACCCGGGAGGGCACACATCTCCCCACAGCCGGCCACTCATGTGCCAGGCCTCAAGCTGATCTTACCCTCCGGAAGCCTTCCTTTTAGCTCCTCGGGCTCACATTGATCTCATAGTGTCTCGGTTCCCTGGCTTATCCCCCACGCTTGATCATGTGGGGGTGGGACAGTCACACCGGTTCACTGTTTCCTGTGCATGGCAGGGTCTCTGAACGGCTGGGGCCGAGGCTTGTGCTGCTGCTTTGATTGTCCCCATGGCCTTCGCCGAGCTCCTAGCACGGGCTCCGACACGGCGGGCTGGCCCCTCCAGTCTGTCTGCCTGCTGCTTCCCTCTTTCTGCTTGTCCCACCCGACAGAGCAGAGGACGACAGTTTTCCTGCTCGTTCTTCTCAGCCCCTACCCATGTGGCTTCCTCCAACATCTTCAACTCGCATTTAGCCGCACTAACGGATGGCAAATCACTAGCGCAGACAATCCCTGGGGGTGCCTGGTCCTCCTGCCTTCTTGCTCCCAGGCAACCCCACCCCAGGGTGCTGCACCCCTGTGCCTGTTCCCATGGAGGATCATGTCTTTTCCAGTTCCTCCCCGGCTCTTCTCCTTGCTTTTCAGGACTTTGGTGGGTTACGCTAGCCATTCATCTCTTCCCCACTCGTTCAGCATCTGGCTACCGAGTGCCTTCTGCGTGGGGGGCTCTGTTGCTTACACTCACGGATGAAGGGCTGTTTCCCCCACTGGATCGGAAGCTCCCTGATGGCACATGTCATCGGTCAACAACTGTTTAAGTGTCCAGACAATCCAGCAGTGCGCTGGGAAAACGTCTGGAGGATATGAAGCTGAAGCTAGAAGGAGAAAAGAAACGGAGCAGAAGGCTGCCGAAACTCTCCCCTTTGTGGTTTGACTACAGAGTTGGTGTAAAGACAACGAAGAGCCCCCGCTCTAGCGGGGCGAGTGGGGCCTTCGTCTCTCTCCGAGTTTAACGCAGACAAAACGGGACCGTGGTGTATGGGAGAGCGCTCTTCAGACGGTAGAACACGTCACCCCTGGGAGGCACCGTCATCCTCCCCACGCGCGTTCTCTGTATCTCGCTGGGGAAAGTTTGATCCCAAACGATAAGCAACGAAGTCACCCCATTTTGCAAGTTCCTGCGACCAGCAGCAAAATACAGCCCGAAAAGAAAGCCGAGAGCCCGACAAAACCCAGATATAAGACACAAACGAGCAAGAACAGCCACGCACCCACGGAGGGAGCAAGCCCACGCCGCTGGGAGCGAGCAGCCCTCCAGCTGCCCGCACACCCCGTTCCTTCCCTCGCTCCCAGCTCAGCCCGGCTCCAGGCTCCGCACGGCTACAGGCCGGGGAGGAAGGACGTGCGGGGCCAGCCACGAGGACAGAAGGTCCACAGGCCAGGCTGCCGGGCCACGTGAACTATGGATTCGACGCCTGGTACGCAAAACTGAGCAGACAACCTGTTGTGGTTCGAGAGCACGCGAAATGGTGACGGAAATCCGTGTCGGGAGGAGGGCAGTGGTCACGCGCGTGGGCAGGGGTGCTGCAGCGGTGGGCTCATCTGAAGCAGCCTAGGAGCCACCCCCGGGCAGGGGGTCGGACGGGGGGAGGCTGCAGTCACCTTCCTCTGGGCAAGTGATTGGAAGCGCAGACACCCACACCCCTCAGTGTGCTGTAACTCGGCCTTGATACCCAAGTGGGCGACCTTAGCTTTTGATTCTGGGGTCATTTTGATCATCTCTCCCCTGCGATCCCTACCTCGAGCTCACCAGTCCTGAGTCTTCACTCTCTCTGGGCTGCCACATGTGTAGGAATTTCCCCCATGCCCCCCACAGCCAGAAGGAGCCTCCTAAGGAGCAATTAGTGTGATTTATTTATTTATTTATTTATTTATTTATTTATTTATTTATTTATTCATTCATTCATTTATTTATTTTAAAGTCACAGCATCTTGGAGCAGACAGTCTGTTTTTAGATGAGGAGACTTAGGTGGACAGATGCGGAGAGACCAGGTGTGCTCATACCACCAGCTGGCGGCAGGGATGCGAGCCCTCCTCTCATACCTTGCAACGTATCACACACGAGAGGAAAGGAAAACCACTTAGTGACATTAGCTTAGTGACACTGTTAGGCGGCTTCACATACTTTCTGAGCTCCCATCTTCCGACAATCCCATGAGCTAGGCTCAAAGAGGTAGGGCACTTTTCCCCATGTCTCCTATCCAGGAATGGTGGAAGCTGGGGGTCCGCATCCAGCATGATCGCAAAGCCCGTTCTTCCTTTTAGCCAGGACTGCCTGAACGTTTCCGGATGAAGGAAACTGATGGATTCCTTGACTCAAGAGACAGGTACCTTTTGAGGGCTTTAAATTCTGTTTAGGGTAATGGCAAAAGGAGGGCAGCGTGATGGTATGGACGTCCGTGAGACACATGGGCCCCAAGGCTCCATCAGAACTTTGGCAGTCAGTGGGAAAGGTGGGCTACTAGAAACTTCTTGGTTTCCTCATGGGACCACAGTTTCACAATTTGTGGTGACTCTGGGGGATTCTGGAGAGAGATGGCTGTCCTATCTCTAAGCAGCTTCCTCCTCCAGAGCAGCGGAAAGCTGGAAAGGCAGGTTGAGTAATGCCAATGGCAGCCACACTAGGGCCGCCAGGACTCACGGGCCTCTTGGCGGAGTGGGAGGGAGCCTGTGGGCTGTACCTTCAGCAATGAAACGCCCCCAGGGATCCCTTTACCCCTGAGAGAGTAGAGAGCGCTCAGCAGTTGGTGGCCAGGCCAGGTCACCATCAACACGGGGCCTGCATCACACGGTGGAGCGGCGTGGGCAGCTCCGTGTTTGATGTCGTTTGGTGAAAGCCATCGATTACGTCCTTTCATTCCGCTGGTTGTACGGACGCAGAATGCTCCTTTGGGTAGAGGATGGGCTCCCACCGAAGTGGCCAGAACTGAGAAAGGAGAACTGTCCGTCGTTATAACCAGCTCTAGCCTTGCAAGAGCAGCAAGAGCAAGGAGGCTTCCCGAGCTGTCAGCTGACACGCATCCCCCCCCCCCCCGCCCCCGCTGGGGTGGCCCTGTGCCCGAATCAGTTTTCTTAGTTCTCTCGGGCCTCGCCTGGTACACCTCCGAGTGATTTCTGTCCCTGGCTTGACGTTTCTTTATTTCTTTTTAAAGATATTATTTACTTAATCATGAGAAACACAAAAAGAGAGAGAGAGGCAGAGACACAGGCAGAGGGAGAAGCAGGCTCCACGCAGGGAGCCCGACGTGGGACTCGATCCCGGGACCCCAGGATCATGCCCTCGGCTGAAGGTGGCGCTAAACCGCTGAGCCACCCGGGCTGCCCTGGCTTGACATTTCTAAAATCAAAATTCAACCAAGTTTCAAATCCGTCTCTTTGGCTCTTTGGAGCAGAGCTGAAGAGGATGGGTAACAAAATAGCTTATGTGTTTTGTCCACTGCTTGATGGGTAAGGCAAAGTCAGCTTTTGTTGAAATTACCCTCCACCAATATTTTACTGTGAAAAACTTCAAATATGTAGCTTTAGTAGTTTTACATTGACTACCTAGTTCTCACATTAACATTATACCATATTTGCTTTATCATATAGTGGATCCATCTAGCCAAACTGTAAAGCTTATCTACACATTTTTAAAAAAATTTATTTTAATGGTCTTTATTCTTCCAAGGTGCAGCTTGGGGGTAAAAGCATGGCTTTAGGACTCCTGCGGCAGTGAATCCCTGCTTGAGCACGTACTAGCTGGGGGGCTGCACATGCGTCTGATTTCCTAGTGCTTCAGTTTTCACAGTCATAGAATGTGGGTAACAATGCCTTCGGGGGCCGTGAGGATTAAATGCAAAGTGGTGGGGGAAGCGCCTGTAAGGACGTGGAACCAGTTTTTAGTTCAGAAACAAGGCATAAGCAAGGCGTGCTCTCTCTCCTATGAAACAAAACTGCAGATTCAAAAAATAGTAACAACAGGGGCACCTGGGTGGCTCAGGGTGTGACCCCAGGGTCCTGGGATCGAGTCCGCGTCGGGCTCCCTGCATGGAGCCTGCTTCTCCCTCTGCCTGTGTCTCTGCCTCTCTCTCTCTGTGTGTCTCTCATGAATAAATAAGTAAAATTAAAAAAAATAGCAATAGTAATCTAGGTACAGACGAAATAAGAATGGGAGGATGTGGATAACTGTTGGAGCTGGGTGAGGGATTCGTGGGGGGGAGCGTACATGAGGCTACACTGTATACTTTCTATAAATTTGAAAATTTCCATAATGGAACAAAATATTAAAAAATGAATTCATCACTGGATTTTGTCAAGGAAAAAAAAAAGGAATCCTACATTTGAAAAATGTAATCAGAAACCTCTAAGGAAGTAATAAGATAGATGATGACACGGTGGTTAATAGTACAGGTTGAGAGAGGCCCTGGGTCATCTCACCCGCATAGGCAGGAAGGGAAGCAGAAGCAAAGGGCTTAGGTATGTTGTAAATCCCCCCCCCGCCCCGCCCCAGGTGACTTTGGTTCACTACCGGTTGAGAACATTTATACTGGCAGAAAAGTGTGAAACCACACTTTCCAGCATCTTAATTGTGAGAATAAATACTTTGCATAATGCAGAAGTTGTGCCTCCAGCCAATTTGCAGGCAGATGACAGCTTGAGGAACCTCTGATTTAGCAGAATAAAAACTATTTGTAACTGAACAGCCTTTCTCTGTAAGCCAGAGGTGGGTTACCAAAGGCCCCGATTAGACTGCCTTCTCCTACATCCCTTCTCAACGGTCTAAACTACTAGAGCTAAGGGCAAGGGGCTCCTTAGCCGCTTTCAGAATCGGGGACCTGGAGAAACCTGGAGAGAAGAGAAAACACCCGTGGACATGTTTAACAGAGAAGTAAAAGGAAAGGCTTTGTTTCTTTTACCCCCAAAATGTCACCCTCCTGTTCTTGTACCCTGATTCCTTCCCCTCCGTGCCATGGTTCCTTTTCTCTTGTCCCCTTCCCTGGCAGCCAAGGGGCTCGGGGGTCTGCGGGAGGACCTCTGTGCACAGTGACATGGTGCTGTGTCTGGGAGCCCTTGCAGTGGCAGCAGAGGCACGGTCCTGGAGGGGTGGAAGCAGCTGGACCAAACCAGCCCAGCAGGGCTGCTGCAGGTGAGCCACAAAGCCATCCGGGGCCCTGTGGGCCTTCTGCACGAGGGCAGGGAAGAAGAAAGCTGGTCACAGAGCACGCACGGGAGCCCAAACGTGCACATGCTCCCTCAGAGGGGCTGGCAGTATTTTTGTATCCATGCGTTACTGATGGGACAGGGTCTCCCCAAAATTCATATCCTGAAGTCCTAACCCCCAGGGTCACTATGTTGGAAGACAGGCCTTTTAAAGAGATAATTAAGGTTCAATGAAGCCATGGGATAGGGCTCTAGTCCCATCGGTCTGCTGTGCTCACAAGGGATGCATCGGTACAGAGAGACCACGTGAGGACAGTGAGAAGGTGGCCTTCTGCAGGCCTTGCAGAGAACAGAGGCTCCACCAGAAGAGGCCTCTTGGAGCCGAGAGAGGGACACAGTCGGACAAAGAGGTGGCTTTTGCAGCCTGAAGGACTGGAAGGAGTGGCAGTTGAGACGACCCTTGCAGCAGACTGTAAGAGATGGAAGGAAGGCATCCCGGAGGAGGACAGCGAGGGCCCGAGGCCCCCCGAGGGGCGGTCTGCTCTTGCGGTGGGGCGGGTACGAAGCCTAAGGTTGGTAAAAAGCCAGTTCAGACAGACGGATGCTGAAGGGCCTTGGACGTCGGGGGACAACGTTCAGGCCTTTCTCAGAGGCTGCTGGGAACCCTGGACAGCTTTTATTTATTTATTTATTTATTTTTTTTTATTGGAGTTCAATTTGCCAACATACAGCAGAACACCCAGTGCTCATCCTGCCAAGTGCCCCCCTCAGTGCCCATCACCCCAACCCCCTGCCCACTTCCCCTTCCACTACCCCTTGTTCGTTTCCCAGAGTCAGGTATCTCTCATGTTTTGTCACCCCTGGACAGCTTTTAAACAAGAAGATGGCAAGAATCGATCTGTGTGCTCACAAGGCCAAAGGCACGAGGCCTGACACGGAATAAGCATGTAATGGTGCCAGGCATCACCCGAGCACCACATCTCAGCTCCTGCGATTCCGGACTCCCCCCACCCCACCCTGGAAAGTAGGAAGGGGAGAGTCAGGGACCAAGACCCCGCAGCTGGCTTGCAGAGGGGAGCTCGGATCCCAATCACACGCCCAGCGCCACGGAGAGTGGCCTGTCCATGCTGCCATTTAAAACCCTAAACCCGCTTCTTGTGGCTTCATCTACTTTCCCTGCAGCCAGAAGGGCTAGTTATTGGAACAGAGACCGGAATGCACGTTCCGTTTAGGCTCGGGAAGTAGGTAGAATGGCCGCGAGAGCTTCCAACGCACCGAGCACCTCTAGAAATGCTACTCGGCCTTCCAAAAGAAGCAATACGCCAGCTGGTCCCCGGCCCGCCTCGTCACCACACAGCGTGACGACCGTTCCTGCTATGTTTGGCGGTATCAAAGTAACCCATAATGGTAACTCGCAGATCAGCTGCAAAATGTGTAGGGAGAGGGGCGCCTGGGGGGCTCAGCGGTGTAGCACCGCCTTCAGCCCAGGGTGTGACCCCAGGGTCCCGGGATCGAGTCCCGCATGGAGCCTGCTTCTCCCTCTGCCCGTGTCTCTGCCTCTCTCTCTCTGTGTCTCAGGAATAAAGAAATAAAATAAAAATCTATGGAAACAACTCGATTGTCAGAGTAGATTGAGCTTAAAAAAAAAATGTGTAGGGAGAGCACTTGTCCTGGGCAAGTGGACGCCCTGCACTGACTGTATTTTTTTTTTTTGATTCAGTGTCAACAGCTGCTCTCAGCTACTCTTTGCTCCCCAACTCCTGAAAGAGCATCCAAGACCCAGGAAAACACGGTGCTATGTCCTGGATCTGGTGGAAGGACAGACTGGGTAGGAGAGGCCACGATCATTTCTTTTGGCTCAGCTGCTTATCCAAAACCTTGGATATATTTAAAATGAAAAAGAATAAAAAACTGGGTTAGAAAGAAGAGTTAATGTTCCTTAAATATAAAAATCAAATCATACTGTGACATGTACCGTCAGGAACCACTTGAATGGTCTTGTATGCACTTTTCTTCAAGGGCAGTCATTTTTAGTATTTAGGAAGCAGCGGTCACAGGGGTAATGTGGGTTCTGTTTTGAAAATTATACACGACTTTATTATCCTAAGAGACAACCGTGTATGATAGTTTGTCAGGGAAAGGCAGACTGAAAGCATCGATTCAATTCAGCCCACCTACTGTGTGTCAGGCACTGTGACCAGATAGATAAGGACAAAAAAACTGGGCAGTATGAAAGGTTACTGAAATCACTTTATGTTTAAAGATTTTATTTATTTATTCATGAGAGACACACAGAGAGAGGCAGAGACACAGGCAGAGGGAGAAGCAGGCTCCATGCAGGGAGCCTGATGTGGGACTCGATCCCAGGACCCCAGGATCATGCCCTGGGGTGAGGGCAGACACTGAACCACTGAGCCACCCAGGCGTCCCTTGAAATCACTTTAAAAACAATTGATGCAGAGCACTTGGGTGGCTCAGTTGATTGAGCGTCTGCCTTGGGCTCATGTCATGATCCCAGAGTCCTGGGATTGAGTCCTGCATCGGGCTCCCTGCTCAGGGGGGAGCTCGCTTCTCCCTCTCCTCCCTTCCCTTACTATCTCTGTCTCTCTCTGTCAAATAAGTAAATAAAATCCTTAAAAAAAAAAAAAAGTGATGCCATAATAACTTTTTTTTTTTTTAACTTTCAAACCAAATTTTGAGAGTCATTCCTTTGAAAAACAGGCATAATATTTTCCACTTCCTTGCTTAATCATGCCCCAGGACTCATGTTCTGTGGCTTCCCTGTGAAATTTTCCTAACACACTGCCTACCCTATTCCATCTTCAAGAAGGCAGTGGGGGTAGAACCGGGAATGTGTGTGTGGGAATGTGTGTGTGTGCACGTGTGTGTACACTGGGGATCTGCTTTTCCTTTTGTGCTCCATAGAAATACTCATATTATACTTTCCGTTTTGCATCCTACTTGGTGGAGTTTGGTCTCACCCATAAAACAAAACCCTTGTCATGTACTGTGTCTCAATGTACCTCTGTTTTCCCAAGGCAGGAACAATGCTCAGCACTACTCCTAAATGTTTACTGAATGAACAAATGCTTGTTTTGATGGGGAGCTTTATCTCAGAGTCCAGTTTGGTAGTTAAATTATTCCCCATATTAAGTGTCAAAAATTTCAAAACTTGCAATGTGTGCATATATAAATATACCTCAGGATATTAACTTTGTTAAGGTATAGCTTACAGAGAGTGAAACTGTCCCTGAATTTTGACAAATGGACACAACTGAGTGAGGGGAGGTGGTTCTTAAATACTTGCTTGGATCCTATCCCCCCAGGGCCTCTGCCTGTGAGGCCAGGGTTTTTAATAACCCCACTGGTGATTCAGAGAAGAATCCTTGGAGTGGATGGTCCTCTGCCACTGTATTCTGGATTTCCTTTCCTTTCCTCAGCTCCCCATCCATCACTCTCAGTCAACTATTAATACTGAAGATGAAACTGAAACATTTCTACTTGGTATCCCACTGGAAGTAAAACACTTGGCTGGAGTCAAGTATGATTTCTGGTTGTTTAGAAGAAACAGAGCTAGTAAATGATATTTTTGAAATGAACACGAGATAGCCACTCAAAGACATGAAAATGGCTTCGAATCAGAGTGAATAAAAGGGCTGTGACTGGGGCACCTGGGTGGCTCAGTTGGTTAAGCGTCTGCCTTTGGCCTGGGTCATGATCCCAGGTCCAGGGATCCACCATACATTGGGCTCGCTGCTCATTAGGGAGCCTGCTTCTCCCTCTGCCTCTGCCTGCTGCTCAGCCTACTAGTGCACACTCTCTCTGTGTCAAATAAATGAATAAAAATTCTTAAAAAAAGGGGGGGTAGGTGCTGTGATTTAAATGGAGACTGAGGATTAATGTAGAGAAGGGATGGGGTGAGAGAAGAAACACATTAGTTTGATTCCAAATGCAACGTGACACCTAAAGATTCAGGGGCTCTGTGATTAAGAGAGATCGACACAAGGTTAAAACCTAAGGAATACACTGTTGAAGGAAAATAGGGGAAATTCATTTCTCTGGTTTGATGGTGTCATCCTTCAATGACTAGAAGAGGCCACGGGATAAGGGGGACAAAAGACATTATCTTCTCTATCCTTTACTTAGCCAAGACTGTTGGACTATGTGGAGTCTGGCCTCTAATTAATATGGGGCAATCTTTACCCTATTCAGATTTCTATTTTTACAAATCAACATTTCTGTTTGGGTGAAATCCATCATACCCAAGTCCAGGGGCCTGTCACCCTTCTTCTGTCATCTGCCCCCCCGCCCCCCACCCCAAGATTGTATTATGATCCAAATACTTCCAGTGATAGGGTCAATAGCCAGGAGACTTGACATTTAGTGGAAATGGAATCTGACCTTTACTAATGTTTCATTGTGAATAATCTTGGTTTCATTGTGAATAATGCTCAAAATGGGGCTGATGTATTGACTAGTGTTTGACTAGCCAAAAAAAAAAAAAAAAAAAGAAGAGGAAGAGGAAGAAGAAGAAACCATCGTGAATCAAAACGGAGGTATATATACTTGGTGTAAAAACAGCCCAAAAAATGTACAAAAACGTACAACGCCTACCTGTTCTGCTGCGGTCCTGGGATACTGCAAGCCTGCGTGTATTTTAATAGTCCATTGATTAAAATGGGTCTTTCAGAAAGGGTGAATTTGACGGCAACGACAACAAATCACCCTGGTTTTGCAAAATGCCATCAAGTCACCCCCTCAGAGAAAAGGGAATCATGGACACTGCCGTGGAGACGTTTGGAAGCATGCTTCCCACTATCATTTACAAGGCAGGGTACGTTGGTCTCGCCAGCTGCCAGGACGGGTGGGAAACTGCTGAGCCAGCCGTTATGGCCAAACCAAGCGGCTCCCTGTAATTAGAGTTAGCTGGGGGAAAAAGTGGCACACAGAGGATAGAAATATGTGGCCTCAGACTGCTGATTAAGTTTCTCTCAAGAGATTCAGTGGAAGGATCTCCCTGGGAGTGGCCCCCACTAATAGCTGCGAGCCCCGTGGAGCGCCTGAAAGGTGGCTTGTCGAAACGGAGATGTGCTGTTAGGGGTCGAACACACACGGAGATTTCTAGGACTTCGCACACAACTATTCCATGATTTTTAATACTGGTTGCATGATGATAGGATAGTTTAGATACATCTCAGGTCAAAGAATATTAAGATTGATTCCACCTATTTCTTTTTACTTTCATTTCACATGGCTACTAGAAAATTTTTTTTTTTTGACTACTAGAACATTTTAAGGCATACATGCTCTTTGCCTTCTCTCTCTATTGGGCAGCAGGGATTGAGACCTTCGCTTCCTCACTTGGTAACTGTTTCTGGCGAAGGGAGGCTGGGCTGTGGAGGGTTAGCAACGGAAGAAACGTCTTGTGTTTCTGTGGGATGAGCGTCATGCCGGGGGTGAAGCATCGTGGCTGGTACTTGCTGACTGAAAACTTTAGCTTCAGGAGACGTGAGGAGGAGGCACAAGAGACTCTCAAGCTAATTAGGTCTGACCCGGGCCCGACTCAGTCTGCCTCTGCCTCAGGTTGTTAATCTGGAAAATGGGAGGGCAGGACTAAATTCCTGTGGCATGAAGTGAAACCAGAGGAGGCCTCTACCTGCGATCGGTTCCCCATCACTCCAAACTCGAGGATGATTTCTGCTACAACTGATTAGAGTTGGGGCACCTGGGTGGCTCAGTCGGTTAAGTGTCTGCCTTTGGCTCACATCATGATCCCAAGGTCCTGGGATCGAGTCCTACACTGGGCCCCTTCCTTAGCACAGAGTCTGCTTTTCCCTCTACCTCTGCCCCTCTCCCCTGCTCTTGTGCTCATGCTCTCTCTCAAATAAGAAATAAAATCTTAAAAAAAAAAAATAGGGGGGGATCCCTGGGTGGCGCAGCGGTTTGGCACCTGCCTTTGGCCCAGGGCGCGATCCTGGAGACCTGGGATCGAATCCCACGTCGGGCTCCCGGTGCATGGAGCCTGCTTCTCCCTCTGCCTGTGTCTCTGCCTCTCTCTCTCTCTCTCTCTCTCTCTGTGTGTGTGTGTGTGTGTGTGACTGTCATGAGCACAGCTATTCATCTGTGTCAGCTCTGCTTCCGTTCCCCTCATGAGAACAAGTGCACACAGTTTCTTCTGTGACTCGTTACTGTAGTTAAAGACACACAAAGAACAGGAGCGCGAGGCGTTTGGTAAAACATACAGACTTCGCCTCCCTGGTAAGGACTGAGAGAACAATTTTAATGTTTTCTTATAAAAGATTTTATTTATTTATCTGAGAAAGAGCGAGAGAGAGCGAGAAAAAGCAGAGTGAGGCAGGAAAGGGCAGAGGCAGAGGGAGAAGCAGACTCCCCACTGAGCAGGGAGCCTGAGGTGAGACTCGATCCCAGGACCCCAAGATCATGACCTGAGCCGAAGGCAGACGTTTAACCGACTGAGCCGCCCAGCCGCCCCTCAGAGAACAATTTCAAACAGAAAAATCATGCAGATGAGATTCAGAGGGAAATGTATTTGCTTTCATTCAAAGCCACAGATGAAAAGTCTGCTACTGTGCTATTAACCTACTAAGTAAGAAATCCAAGGTTTTCTAAGAATACTTCAGTTATAGAATTATAGAATACAGAAGTAAAAACCCCACGTTCCCCCTCTTCAAAAACCAAACGCCCCTCAAATCAAATTGCAAGACCATGAATTTCTGTTTGAAAGAGTATGTTAAAAACAGGCACAGAATTCCACTTCTAAACAAAGCCTTGGCTGACCTGAGGGGCCTCAGCCGGCTGCAGCGCAGGTGCTGAAAACTAGCGATTCTGCTGTCGAGTGTCAGAATATATAAATCAGCTACCAGCATGAAAAACTTGGGATGGTTACAATATGGATGGTGATTTCGGAGAGTTCTGGGCCCAGTAACACCGGCATCTTTTAGGCGTGTGTGGCTTGCTTCTGCAGCGGCACAGCAATACCCTCCCCGGCTTATGCCTTGTTTCACAGACCGACCCAGTCGGGGAGGCATTTGTCTAAGGCAAGAACTGCAGGTGTGAGACACGGACAGGGTAGGGGATCAGAGGGAACAGAGCAAAGTGGAAAATCCCTGGTTCTGAGCCTGATCGATCTGGCCTGATCTTGGTGCCACCAGGGGAGTTGGGTGACCCTGAGCAAGTCCCTTTCCTTGCTAGTCTGAGCTGTTGTGGGGAAAGAAGGGAAAGAAGCTCTACAGTTAAGGAGCCCAGGTGGTACGCTGGCAGGTAGTGAATAACTTTGTTAGAGTTATTCCTTCTTATCCTAGAGACTAGAAAGAAATGTGGTTAGCATAATCTGTTATCACAGCAAAATCTAGCTGACCACCTGGGAAGTGTCTAATTCGTCACTGTAAAAAATATGAAGGCCTAGGTCATTCAATATCAAGAACCGAGGCAGAGAAAGCAAAGGGGAAAAAATATCAGACATCATCCCAACATAGTAACGGATCCAGGCGAGGATTATCCATTGATACTTGAGGACGCAAGGCAGGTGGGTGACAGGATGTTCATAAAGGATCCATGAACCAGCCCACAGATGCCTTTACTGACTCAAAGTGTATCTGGACAAGGGTGAGGTCTGGTTAGCACACCCTGCTCAAGAGATCAAACTAGGCTCTGTGGATGGTGGGACAACGTGACATCAATGGCCTCTTGCCGTGATGTAGCATCAAGCACGCATTATCACCTGTGGAGTATTCTTGCTGCAGAAGATGTTTAACCTGCGTCGAATACCAAGCCTCGAGAGCTAAAAATTTTCAGCAAGAAAGAAGGAGCAAGCTGAACGACACTATGCAGAAACAGGCACGGCCCAGAGTGCAGGATGCTCTGTACCACCTGCAGCCTGGCCAACAGGGAGCTGTCTGAATGTGGAATGCATGTTAGATGATGTCATGAAATTACTGTTAAGTTCTTAGGTATAATATCGTGGTTGTGCAGAGGAACCCATAGGAGATAACACAATGAAATGTGTAGAGGTCAAGTGCCAAGATGTTTTTAACTTTCAAATGGTGTAGCAAAAATTTATGTAAGGTGTGCCATGTGTGTTATATATAATACATATAGATATATATGTGTATAGATAATTGGAAAAAGGAATAAAGAAAGCAAATATGGCAAATTCAGAACAATCTGCGAATCTTACAGGTAAAGGGCACATAGGTGTTGGTTTTGCCATCCTCCCAAACTAGTGGCTTTGTTCAGAATAAAAAGTTGGGAAGGAAACTGGAAGAGAGAAAGAAAAAAAATGAGAGGGGGAAAAAAATCACATAATATCACTCCCTCCTCTTTTCATAATCCTGATATATTTATATTCAGGTCAGCTTCACTGTGTGCCTTTTCATTCAGTATGGTGATATTTTTACCACTTTAATAAATTTCATGTGTGCTCATTCAAGCTGATGTAGCCACTGTTTTGGCTGCTTTGTTGGCAGACATCAAAACCAAACTTTAAATAAAGCTCCCATAGTAGGCCCTAGAAGTGTACCAGGTAAGGTAGGAAGCCAGAGATACCGTATCAAAAAACTCCTGAAATTGACACCTAATTCCCTATCTGGATGGTTTTTAAGCCAATAAGATTGGATCAAAGGCTCTAGGTGGAGAGCATCCTCTTGGGCTTTGATCTTTTTCAAAGACGGCACTCTTTCTGGCTGGGCCGGGCATTAAAAGAAAAAAAAAAAAAGACAGGTACAGGGTGCTGGTCAAGCAGGGCTACTGAGGTTTCAGAAAGGCTGCTTCCACATCGAGCATGCTGTGCCCGCGTTCTGGTGCAGAGTAGCAAAGGCTCAACCCAAAGAATAGTCACCCAGAATTCAATTTTTAATGCAGTGAGAACTCCCAGTGAAGCAGGAATTAATTCTGTGATGCCTTTAACACGGACAGGGCCGTAAAGGTCCTGGATTCAGGGCAGCCCCAGTGGCAAAGCGGTTTAGCACTGCCTGCAGCCCAGGGCGTGATCCTGGAGACCCCGGGATCGAGTCCCACCTACCGTTGGGCTCCCATCGGGCTCCCTGCATGGAGCCCGCTTCTCTGTGTGAGTGTGTCTCTATGAGTAAATAAAAAAGGGGGGGCCTGGATTCAGAGAGCATAGATACACACCTGGCTCTACTGCCCGCGTCGGCTGTACAGCTGCAGAGCAGGGCTTCTTAGTTGGGGTGCAACTCTTCACTGGGCAGGACTGTCTCAGACACTGTAGGACATTTACCAACCCTACCCGACTCTCCACACCCCCACATGCCAACACTGCCTCCCGACTTTGAGAAGAGGACAAGGAACACCCCCACAACTCCCAAGGGCCTCCTGCCTAAGACACAGGCTACATTCCTGGAGTCACTGATTTTATCAGGGGTTAATACCTGTTCCACCACCTAAGTGGCGATTTGGGAGGGCAAAAATGCTGCAGCTCCTTCTACCCTTGCATCAGCTATACAAATGATATCGTAATACGCGTTTGCACGGGCAGCCTTTCCAGTTAGAGGCAGGGCTATAGACTTGGTCCAAATACCTGTAATCCCAGGTGGGATCTATTACCCGGTGTTAGCTGTCCAGCCTCGTACTAGAGTATGCAACAGCCAACTCAGTCTGAAAACGCTTCCCCTCCGTAAATGGGAAATAAGCACTACTGCAGACAAAACCCAAGCTGCAGTGTAGATTTTTGCGTGAGGGCTGACGGCAGAGACACGGGAGCTTATGAGATGGACGCCGGTCTCAAAGCAGCTTCAAAGAATCTGGCTTAGGATGGCACTCAGTCTAATCTGGGATGAGAAGGACACTCCTCTTGGTGAGCAAGGAGCAACTTCAAGGATCAAGAGAACAGGGTAGCAGAACATGGTGCTCTATCGGCCCATGCACAGCGGAGCAAGGAGCAACATGCGCAGCCCCGACCTTCAAAATAGCAGATCTGTTCTTTGCATTCTTCAGCCCTGCTCAGGGAAGGGAATCTTAGAGGCTGGGCAGGGTGGCCTGTGAGTGTGCACAGCAGCCACCTGGAGTGTGACGTGAAGAACACACCTGCTACAAGGGTTCAGATTCCATCCACCTCGACTGGGCCCAGGGACCTGCACCCTTAAGCAATCTCTCTGGGTGATTCAGATGCAGGCCGCAGACGGCTCCTGGGAGAACAGGGGCCACCTCTCCGGAGACTTCTACAGTTAGCAGGCTTTGCCTTCAATCTCCCTCCTGGGGCCTTCTCGCTCTCATTTTACTGCCTTCGAGACTTAGAATTTAGGCAAAAGTGCTTCTGTGCCCTCAGGTGTGGTTGGTTCTTTTTGATTAAAAAAAAAAATCATTCTTACTCTACCTCTGTTCCTCCTCCCTGCCCACCTGCCACACACACTGCGTAGATGAAAAGCTGGTTTTATTGTGTTGATCTGATTTCTCCTTTTATCCTTCGCTTTCAAAGGAGGACGAGGAAACGCTGACTGGACAGAAAGTTCCAACCCTTCCGCTGAGGGAGCCCAAAGGCCTCAGGTACTAAGAGGGAAGTGAAGGAGGCCGCCAGAGGTGAGAGTCTTGAAGAGCTACGTGCAGGTGGATACCCATGCTCGAGGGCCTTCGCTGCGGTAAAAGGGCACTGAGCCTGCCCACGAGAGCTACCCGGGCGCTGGAGAGGCAGTGCTGGCAGGGAAGGAGCTATACATGTGTAGCTTCTCTATAGTTCCTTACATTAGGATATTCAGCATTCTTGCTGTCTCACCCGACGCTGCTTACTATTCAGCTTTGGTGCACTCCTCCACATTCTATTCATCTTAAAAACAGCAGGCTGATCATGTAAAGTCTCTAAATCTCTGGACTTGGCCATCTGAAATGAGATCTTTTACCCTTTTCTTCTCCAACTTTCCAGAACACATTTTCACAGCAGCCTTGCGAAGGGACAGATTATCATAACCAGAAAAATGGAGGGTAGCGAAGTCGAAGGAATATTACACCAAAGGCTTTGGTAAGAGAATATTTATGTCCACGAGCACAAGCCACACCCTTTCTGGGAAGATATTACTAGCCCTGAAGCTGGGTTAGTGGATCCCAAAATATACCTCACAAAAAAGCACAGTTACCCTCCTAAAACAAGCCCTATAATTAAAGTCTTTTTCAAGTGGCTTGTGCTATATCACAACTTGACATATGTTGCTTTACTCTCCCTGCTTCAGCAAGTGTAGCCATCTTGGGCTACAAAAGCTCTCAACAACTTACATTTAAACCAGACTGTGGTGTCACTAGGAAACTGATGCAGATAAACAGCCCCGTGGACCAAAATACCCAATCTCAGTCGTCGGTAATGAGATCTCTCTCCTCCCTAAGCACATTTTCATCACAGCAGAATCGCTGCCCTTGCTTCAAAAGGAAGGACTGGCCCCAGATTGAAATACCATTTCATCTCAGAGACCATCTAAAGGCAGCCTCTTCTGAAGAAACTGGGGCTGAAATCAAAACAGGAGACAACCTCCTTTGTGTGAATGCGGGGATCGTGTTGTGTGAGTCTCACTTCTCAGTCAACAGTCATCAGCCTAAGCCTTCAGATGCCCATCTGTCTGCCTGAATCCATGGAAGTCGGTTCTTGCTCAGAGTTACGGGTAGTGTAAGAGACGGTCCCTTACGAGGTCTGTGACCAAACTTCTTGATGTTTTCTAGTTCTATACTTACAGATATTTAAATGTCAAAGTATTTAAAATTTTAAACCTTCAAAGTAATAGCGCTTTGAACATTAATTTTTTTTTTATTACTTCCATATCAGGTTTCTCGGTCTCAGCATTTTCAACACCTCGGGCCTGATCACTGGGTGTGGCGGATGCTGTCCTGCGCACCGTAAGATAGTTATAGCAGCATCCGAGGCCTCCACCCACTAGGCCAGGAGCACACATTCTCCCACCACCCAGGTGTGACAACCAAAATACTTTGCCTCCTCCTTTGGGAGAAACAAAATTAACTCAGGTTGAGAACCACCACTCTTTATATTTATGTATTCATACATCTCCCCATGGCATGGCTAGGGGGTTAAAAAAAAAATCTAGATTTTTCAAGGCACTCACAAGTTTTTTTTAAGAATTTCAAACTTCCTATGACTCATAATGAAGAGTCAGGATGTGATAGGGTGCTACCTTAAAAGATTTATACACAGCACTACTGCTGTTTTAAACAAAGGGGGGCAAGACCTGGCCTCATTTCGGTCAAGACACTTAAGAGGATGGATCTGTCATCACCCTATCTCTTGGATGGCTATCCTCCCTACCTTTCCCTCCCGCCCCATCCATAGACACTACTGTGTGTGTGTGTTTTGTTTTTGTTTTAGAAATCTTTCAGATCCATTACCAGGCACTCGGTACTGATTGCAAAGGAAGAGGATTAGGGTTGGAATCTATTGACATGGTCTACAGAAGCAACAGCCCCGGGTACTGCTCCATGGCTGGATCACCTCGGGGGCAGAGTTTCTAATGCTGGAGAGGCAGGCTGGGGGAGGGCGAGGCATGTAACATCAGGAGGGAAACAGTACGTGGATGGAACATGGTTAAATTCCGCCCAGAGGAGAAAAGACGAATAACGATGAGGGAGAGGGTCTTCAAATACCCAAAGGGCTGTTGTGTGAGAGAGTGGGGAGACTTTTGCTTAGAAAGTGACTACAAGCATAGATGGCTCAAGAGATATTTATCAGAGGCCTTCTGCATGCCAGGCACCGCCCAGTCACTGAGACCAGAGGAAGGAAGAAGACCAAGTTCACGCCTCATGGAGCACCTACCCTTCAGTGGAAGGACTAGATTGCTTTCCTTCCCTCTCTCCTTCCCTCCTCCCTTCCCTCTTTCTTTTTAACAATTTGAACTACATGTCTATGTATTTGTCTGCTTGGGGGTTTGTTTGTTTGTTCCATTTTAAAACTAAGGTTTAATTATGGAAAATTCACCCTTTCATTGTAGAGTTCTATGAATTTGCATGAAACATATACCCATATAAACACTGCCACAAATAATTTCATCAACCCCTAAACTTTCCCTGTGCCCCTTAATTGGAGTAAGTTGCTCTGCACAGTAGTAAGCTCCTCACCTCTGAGAGAATTTGGACTCCTCTCGGTCACAGGTTCTGTAGAAGAGACTTTGTTGGGGCTAGTGGGGCCAGACAATCCCTGAGGTTGTGTCTGTCTCTTTGAGTCCATGAAACTGGAAGGGGCCACCTGGGGACACCGATCTTAAACACCAGCCCACCTGCAGTGACACGGTTGATTCCCTCCAACCACAGATATAAGCTCTACCACAAAGTCAAATTCTTTTAGTCAAAGCTTAAAAATTTCAGTTCAATAACTGGATCTCTGGGAAGGGTACACAATAAGCATAGATTTTTTAAAAAATCCAAAGAAAGGTTTGGAAATGAAAGCCTAAATATGGCAACTGAGCCCAAACCAGGGGTGCCAGCTACTCTTCGACTCTTTTTTCCCTTTTCATTATTTTGGTTCAAAGTAACATTAATTTCAAAACCAGACAAAACTCTAACAAAGATGACTGCACTTAGCTGTAAAGGTGGCAGGGAAGGGAACTTAAATTAGCCATGCTTGTCTAAGAATGGGTGGACAGCAGTGGAGAAGATGACAAATGTCTTGGGGTTGCCGCAGAGTGGACTCTGGAGGATGGACCAGCTGGGACATCCCTTGTGACAGCAAATGTGGTGTGACCAACCCACCCTTGGTGGCCCTCCTGCTGGGAGATATGTACATCTTTTGGTAGTTTGACTTTAGTGGTAAATGTCCAATTTCCAAATAAGACTGTGCTGTTATCAAGAATAACTGCTTTACTGAGCACCTACCATGCCCCAGTACCACTTAGCTCATTTTATTCTTGTAACAACCATATGAGGTAGATAACATTATAAGCCTCGTTTTACAGATGAGGAAACTGAGGCTCAGAGAGTGTATGTAACAATCAGTTAGTGGAGAACTAAATTTTAAGCCAGGTCACCTGACCCTGAAGACTTTTACTACTGCTAGCAAAGTATTCTGGGTGGTTACTGAACTTAATGTGCTTGGTCTCTTGGGTCACTGTCATCATGCTGGGACTGGCTCCCACACATGATGGGATTCTTGATTTCCTTCAATTTCCCATTCCCCAAGCAGCGAACTGCCCATTTTTCATTTCAACAGAGAAGCCATAAGGATTTCTCTGCTGTGGAGAATTTTTATTGTTGTTTTTCTACTGGTCTGCACTTTATTACTCTTATATTCCATGGGTTACCTGGACCATAAGCTAAACTGTCAAGGGTATTCTTCACCCCACATCCAGAAGCTTCCCTAAATCTAGACTTCTTACTAAATCTTAGAAAACTCCATATTTCTTAATAACATCAGCAATAACAGGAAAAAAATGTCATACTGTCAACAAGTAGTGATTGAATGTCACATCTAATTATAAAGTCCCATTCTGTCCAAGTTGAGTGCAGATTTAAAAGATGCACAAAACAAGGCAATGGCTTCTCTTTGGGACACCATTTTACCACAAAAGGTATCAGAAGTAAAAGCAGTAACACTTACCAAAATTTCCCCCAAGTATCACAAACTTTATACACACCACATGTCTTCTAATACAGCTGCTGGACCAGTCCTGAAAGACAAACCACAACAAAAGGAAAAATGCATCTCTACACAGAATTAATTACTCTTCTGGAAAGCACACAGTTGTCCTTCTTTGGGGGCACTCATCAACGTACCAAACACTTACTGCTTGTTTTTCAAAGGAAGATGAAACCAATTTACAAATTAACTCGGCACCCATAATAACAAACGAATAAAAATCTGGACAATGAAATAAGCCAGAAACTATTGCTCACACTATACCTGAATTTTCAGCCCTTTAAAATAATGGAAGACAAAACAATGCAAGAAGATCTAAAATTGAACTCATGGAAAGTCTCCCCCCAAGCCAATTCTCTTCCCTGTTTCCTTCAATAACACACTCTCTTCGCAACTGCTGGCCATGAGACACTCGCCGTTCATTTCTAGACTTCGTTTTCTTATCTGTAAAATAGGGATTATTGTACTGACCTCCCAGGGTGGTTATGGAGATTAAATGTGATAAATATAATGACATATAAATGTCACAGCAAGGCTTAAAACAGCACCTGACATGCAGTAAACACTTAGGGCATGCAAGGAGCTATTATCTGTCTCCTAATCACCCGGGCCTGGAAACAAACACGGCCTTCCTCACCTCCTGGGTAAAGCCAGGTCCCAGCCTGCCCTTCTAGTCCTGCGGGCGTGCTGGAACTCATCGCCTTCTCTCTATCTTATCATTACACCACCTGGCATTGCTTCTGGCAGGAACCGGTTCCCTGGCCCCCGGTTTCTTTCCTTCCAATCCTACTTTCGTGGCTCTGCAAGGCATCCTTCCCAAACACAACTTAAGAGGCCTTGCAGAAACACCTTCCATGGCTTCCCATGACCTACAAATTTATCTGTGAAATTACATTAGCCTGGGACTCCAGCTCCCCTCTGCTCTATCTCCACATCTTTCCACCGGAAGCCGTAGCATCCAGTCACCTATCCTGGCCAGCGTCCATGGGCCTGCCAGGTCCTCCCAAGAGTCTCTGTCTCATAACTGCTGGTAGGAGGCCAAGCCATCGTCTGGGCCATTTTTCTTTACCCTTTCTGTGCCGTAGGCTGTCTAGAGACACGTTTCTCAGAATAATGTTTTTAAATGCTTAAAATTAATACGTGAACAGGATTCCAAAGAAGTATGTTGATATATAGTTATCAAAATATGTGACAAAACTGTTTCTTTCCATATTTAAATAAGTTCCAGCAGAAGTTTAATAATTACTGTAATTTGAAGTACTATTGGACATAAATGATATTTTAGGAAGTCTCTATAACCATAATGTAATATGAAAATACCTGTAATTTCTATTGGTGACAAAGAACTAATGCAATGCTGCTTTTGTAATAGAAGGAAATGTTAGATTTTGGTTAAGGGTTAGTGAAAACAATTCCCCCCCATCTAAGTTCACAGAGCCCCAAATTCCATTCCTGGACCCCAGGTCATGAGCCCCCGCTTTTGGGCCTGGCTCAACTTTCTTCTTCTTTTGAGCCCTTTCTACCTTGATTTTCCCAATGGCTATGATCTTACCCCTTTTTTTGTCCTTTCAAAAACTATGTTTTATTCGATACAGATACTTGAAATACACTTACTGTATCCTACCTTTTAGGCTATAAGGGAACGTACTCTTTTTTTCCCCCCTCCCTTGGCTAATAATGCTTTGCTTCACTGCACATCCAGGTGGGAAAGCATGCGGCCAGCACTGTTTGAATCAATCAGCAAGTCCAAGGGCTTTCTCACCTGCCCCATACAGGTCAGCTACTATGACTTTTATTTCATGTCTCTCTGGCAGGCTGTGAGGTCCTAAATATGTAGACAGCACACCTAAACACTCCATATTTAGAGTATCAATTACTGAAGTTAGGTAACAAAATGTTCTCTTTTACTTCTCTTTAGAGAGTGGATGCTCAGTCAGTGCTGCTGACAGATCTCCTGGGAAGGGAAGGGCGGTTCCACTATCCCGTCACACAAGCACAGTCCCTGCCTTCACAGAGTACTGAGTGTAGAGTAGCTGGGAATCTCTCAACCTGCAGGGCTTTTGCAAAGACGAGAAATCTCCGGTGATTTCCTAAGTATGAGCACCTTGGTGACCTATGCAGGCAAGGCCAGTTAAGAGTTGCTCCGGCTTCTCCCATAGGTCTCACATATGTGAGCCGGGGGTTCCGGGAGATGGAGTGGTAAAATGTCATCTTCCTTCCCCAGTGATGCTTGTCCTTGCATATGAGGTCAGAGATGACACCACCACCAAAAAGAGACTGTCTCAGGAGGGCCTACTCAACACCTGGCTGTGTAGTTCACTCTGAGCCCCACTGGGTCTATGATAGATCTGCTTCAGGATAGACACCAGTCCTTTGGTCTTATTAGCTTTCTCCCTAAACAGCTGCAGCTCAGGATTCCTGTGTATCTTTATTAAGAAAAACTTAAAAATAATAGATGCGACTCTTGATCTCAGGGTCATGGGTTTGAGCTCCACTCTGGTGTAGAGATCTCTTAAAAAAGTAAGTGAACTTAAAAAAAAATACCAAAACAGTTTTTTCTTTTCAAATGATGAGAGTATAATTTTCTCCACTGAAAATCACTCATAAGGGCAATTATGATTATTTGCTTTCGCATGAATTCAACCACTGACAGTATTTTTCATGCTCAACATCATATCAAGGGACTCTTAGGACAATGAGGGTATAGTCTCTCCCTGAGGACAAAGATGACATATTCACACAGCTCAAAAGCTGGGCCTGGCACATTCTTTTTAAACTTAAGGACATTTACATATATTTCATTTGAATTTGCACTTTTTGAGACACACTAGATATATGGTATTAAAAAAAAAAAGAACTGTGTGATAGTGAGTGTTTAATCTTTCGTTTCAAGAATTATGACATATGGGGTGCCTGGGTGGCTCAGTCGGTTAAGCATCTGCCTTCGCCTCAAGTCATGATCTCGGGGACCTGAGATGGAGCCCTGCTCAGGCTCCGCACTCGCAAGGAGTCTGCTTCTCTCCCTCTCTCCCAACCCCCCACTCATACCCTAATAAATAATCTTCAAAAAATTATGACATATACGTCTTCATAAATAGTCAATAATTATAGGCATTCCCATATAACACGTTGCCCTGCATGTACTTTTTGCTTCTAATACATACCATAGACCCTAAGCAACTCCTGGTTTAAAGGTTAACATTCTCATTACCCCTGGAAACAGTCCCCGTCTGCATGGGTCATTCCTTCTCCCTTCTTCCTAACAGATCCCCTAGATTCCTCAGCCACAGTGTCACGGGGCAGGTGACAGCACTCCCAGCTGGAGGGTGGGGACCTGAAGGGCCTAAGGCCTTGTGGTGTGCCACCCAGCAACATCAGCATCACCAGGGAGCTTCTGAGACATGTCAGCTCTGAGGCCCCGGCCCAAATCTACTGAATCAGAATCTGTTTTACAAGATCCCCAGGTGATCTGCGGGTCCACAGGGTTTCAAATGCACTGATGTAAGGGGAACGCATTCCTCTTGTCAGGGACTGGTTCAAGATTGGGCATGTGACCCAAATCAGGCCGTCAGGATGTGAAGAATGTTTTGCTGGGAGCTTCTCCTTATTTTGAGATAAACTGCCCCCTTCTGCATGTTGTGTGGGATACGATGCCTAGGACTTCTGTAGCTACGTCGCTCTAGTCTGATGATAAAGCGGGCCCAGAGAGGAAAGCAAAGACAAAATGTCCCAGGGAAGCAGAGTTGCCATGACTGCATTAGGTCCAACTCTGAAGTCTGTGGAATCAATGGAGCTCCAGTAAATTTCTTATTTTTCAGGACTCCTTGAGTTGGGTTTTCAATTATCTGTAGCTGGAAAGCATCTTGATTAATCAGTGCCCAATAAAGCATTATAAAAGGAACAGAACACCGAGGCATTGGGCTCAGCTGCACGCTGAAGAGTCTGGACAAGATGGTGCATTGAGAGACCAGAGCAACAGTTCAGAGACTTGTTTTCTTTGGGGGAACTGATTCAGGAGTATTTCTGGTTGTAACAACCTTTGTTAGCTTTGCTCATTTCCAAAGGCTTTCTAAATCAGCCAGTTTAAATGATCAACCAGAGGAAGTGCTGAACGCTTTCCAAATTATTTTAACCAGAGCGGTCAACAGTTGTTTTCCCCAGAAGCCACATGGATGTCATTTCCTGTAAAGACAATGGGAGACTAATTGCTCAGCTCTCAGACTCCAGTAGTGAAGACAACCTGTGACATGTAATTACTGGCAGGGTAAATAAGGAAAAGCTTGAGGATCTCAGAATCTGCTCCTGGATCCACTCCAATAACTTGGGGAAAAGTAAAAAAGAGCCAGCTGGTCTAGGAAAAGATTGGAGAGGCCAGCAACTTGGGCCGTCACCTATAGCATTTTTACATACACTGGTATTTCTTAAAGACTGTTCTGAGGAAACCAAATAGACCTGCTCTTGCATAAAACCATATACGACCTTGGGGTAATCTTACTTCATATATAGGAGTGATGTAGGTAGTCAAGGAGGGCTGGCTGTCTAAACGGACATTATCTCTTCTGTGTCCTACAGCTTCTTAGCCACAACCGGATATTTTGAGGGACAGTTTTGTTGTGTTGGCTTGATGAAGACTGTGCTATCACGGAGTGAAATCAGTTGGTTCTCCACAGAATGTTCCTTAGGTTCTATCACTGCAGGTCTCTTTTTCTCTCCAAATATTTTTGTTTTCTCTTCTCTGGTGCCTCCTATGCTTCCATAGCTCCAACCAGCATCCCTTGTCATGAGTTTCAAATCACATCCTTACATCTATCACCCATGTTCCCAGTCCCTCCTGCTGCCTCCTAGACACAAAGTACTTGGAAGGCAGGGACTTGGTTTCGGTCGCTGCTATATTATCAATGCTTAGCTTAGCACACAGTGGCTGGTACTGAGTGTTACATGTTTGTTGCCTGAGTAAGTGAAATCCGCCCTCCGCTCAGAGTCTTAGGATGGCTCTCAGAAGTTCCTGCCATCACCTCCTAACTGGCCTCTCTGACTTTGGTCTCTCCTTTTCCCCACTCTGCCAACAAGCTCTGGATCATAGCTCTGATCACATCAGCCCTAGAATGCCCCAGCTGGAAATGACTTATCAGTCCAGCCCTGTATTTTCCAGGTGAGACTCTGATCCTAGTGAGACCGAGAGACATGCCTAAGTTCGTATAAATAGTGGGCAGCAGAGACAGGATTCTAAGTTAGGATGCTAACCCAGTGGGCTCTTGCTACCATGCCACTGATTAGTTTGAGATCTTCAATGGTCTTTCAGCCAAACCTAGTACAGGACTAAGTATGTAGGAGTCACTTAATATTTGTTAACTGACTGGATAAATGAATGGGTCTCTTTTGCATATACCACTGGGTTTCCATTTCTCTTAAAATGGAATACTCTTTAAAGAAAGACAATTCCTCAGTACATAAAATGCAAAAGAGAGGAGCTGATCTGGACCTCTGCCCCTGCAGTGCTTCTGAGCCACCTCTTAGGACTTCAGGGTTTGGTGGCATTGCAAAACGAAACGAAATGAAACGAAACAAAACGAAACAAAACAAAACACCCAATGACTTCCATAAACTCAAACTCTTCAGCTTTGTACTCAGAGCTATTATTTTCCAATTTCCACTATTATTCCAAACCCACCTCAACCTTATCTTCCATTTCTTCTTCCTCCTTCATGCCCAGTCTTACCAAAGCACTTGCTGTTCCCTGCACTTGCTCCTCTCCTAGGCCTTCATATGCCTTGTTTCTTCCCCATTAGGTGCTCTTCCCTCCACCTGCAAGAATGGAGAACCAACCCATCCCTCTAGCCTGACTCTAATATAAATCCCTTCCTGAAGTTCTCGTCCAGTTTCCTCCACTGGAATTAATCTCATTCTATTTGTACCTCTACTATAGAACTTCCCATGCCATCTGCTTCGAGGGAAAGAGCCAGCTCCTTGAGGGCAGGAACCTACTCTAAATCTATCTTTGAGCCACTGGCACTGTGCCTGGCCCAGGGCCTTGCACAGAAGAGGCACTTCCACTTATTTTGTTGCATTCAAAGGGCATTAACCTTTTTAGTTCACCTCTGTAACCAAAGTATATAAATTCTGTATCTAAAGTATATAAAATCTGGAGATTCCAAGTCTTCCTCTAGACAGTACAGGCTGATGATAAAGCCAGGACACACTCCTGGAGCCCACTTGCTAAGAAACAGCTGTGGGAGTCTTTGCTGAGTCTTATTTTCAAAATCAAGGAATGTGTGGGTGGGGAGAATGACATCCCCGCCCCACCCCGGGGGGGCCATTGCTGTCCTGCATGGCATGAGGTCCAAGCTGGGCAGCTTGTGCACAAAAGTAACAATAGATCTGAAATACAATCCTCTTTCCATGCTACCATATTCTCTGCAAGTCTAAAGTCAATTGTCTGAAGAATTAAAGCGTTCCAAATGGTGGGATAATGCATTAAACAAGCCAGCACACAGAGCCCAATCACAAGAGGGGAGGATGGGAACCAGAAAACACAGGGTTGCCTAGAAAACCGAGCCTGCTTCATGACTGACTGTGGCCTTCGGTCCTCTTGGGGGAGGACGACGGGTGCTCTGAGAAGGCACCGCTGACCCATCTGCTTCCCTCGCCTGCAAGGCCCTATTTCTTCTGGCCTCACTCCAACAAGCTGGGGAGGCTCAAGTGAGGCTTGGTTGTTGCCTGTTTTATTATTTGCTGGAGGGGGAGTAAACGGCAGAAGAAATGAGGAGGAAGAGAGATGGACAGAAAAAGAGATGAACACAGAAGGCACTCGGCCAGCAGAAAGAAATTACTGACCACAGAATAAGAGAGTAGGAAGGAAGGACTACAAAACGCCAGCTCAGAGAATTGGAGGCACCACCAAACCAGCGAATGAGCTTATCCTCAGCTGCCCAACAGGCCAGCTCTGAAGTCAGACTAGGGAGGTATATATTTTGGGCTCACTGGCACAAATGGTTGGACTGAGTCATGCAAAGGGGATGGCTGGAGGGGTTGGGTGGGGCTTTAGGGCTCCCCCTCGCTCCCTGTCATCCCCATCTGCCCCAAGTAGGAGTAGTAATGATATAATTTCTAATAATTATAGTAATAAATTATTAAGTTTAAATCTTTGGGCTGAAGACCCCTAGTTTATTCGGGGGAGAAATGAATGCCACTGGAATGTCTAATTAGTTGGCTCTCAGGAGGAAAAATAAAGATTCTGCTTCTATACGACTCGTGAGAATGAAGTATATATTTATAATAATCATGTCTTTCGCTAAACGAGTTAAAGAATGAACAATGAGTTTCTGTCAGGGGATCACATCATTTACGTATCAGGTAAAAAGAAAATAGAAACTGTTTTTGTAGTACACTTGAATTATTTCTGATGTGTCCTTGTACATGAAGCTATTTCTAGGGATCTGCCGTCCAGAGCCTCAACGGAAACACTGCTTTGCAGGTGCAGCTGCAGCTGCTGGACACGTCCCTGAGCTCCCTTCCAACTTGAATACTCCTCCCAAGGCCTTCCAAGCAAACATTCTGCAGTGGCTCCTGGGAAGGCCCACGGAATGCACATGGTATCACAATGCTGCCAAGATCAAGGTTCATAATGATGTGTACAGAGCCCCTGGAGTGGAGGTTGGCTACATACAGTATGAGAATCCCAGAATCCTAAGGATGAATGAAATGTTAAAGAATATCCAGCCTGGTAGGTTTAATACAATCTCTTTAGTACAAGAACCTTGTGAATCCATACACATGTGGTGTACATTTTCAAGGTTTATACTAAATGCCAACAGTGTATTAGATGAAAGTAGAACAGAACAGTCCTGGCTCAAGGGGAAGAAGGACTCAAAACGCCACCACCTGGGCCATCCTGCTGGCCCATCTGGCTCTTCTGGGGGAGTCCTAATGTTCTAAGAACTCTGAAAATCTCAGATCTAGTTCCCTACCCGCACCCAGGTTCTGTATGTTGTCTTCATCTCTTCCAGCCTGAACACAGGTTCGCCATGTGGCAGGGTGGGTGACCAAACACCTCCACCTTTTCTCTACCAAGGACCTATTTTATCCACCCCCAAGGACTCCACATTATGAATGATTTCACCTCTCATCAAGCTTCCATTCCTGAAGTGATAACTAATTTATCTGCCTAGGTCTTATTTGGAATCAGTCAGTGAGACCTCAATTTAAACCTTAGTCCTGCTGTGCTTCATTAACTTAGGAACATTTCCTAATAATGTAAAGTAGAAGTAGAAACCCAGTAGAAGCTTCTTTTTTTTCCTCACCTTCCCATTTCTTCAAACCAATTCCAACAACAACAACAACAACAACAAAAAACATCAAATACCTAGGAGTAAGTCCAACAAAGGATAAGTCTGACACAAAACATTGAGAGAAATTAAAGACCTAAATAATGGAGGGTTATGAATGTACGTGGACTGGAAATCTCACTGTTTTTAATATGTTGGTTCTCCCCAGGCCTGTGACTGGCTCAGTCAGAGGAGTGTGCAACTCTTGATCTCGGGGTTGTGAATTCAAGCCCCATTTTGGGTGTAGAGATTAAATAAAAATAAAACTTGAAAAAAAAAATCTCAAAATTTTTTTCAATGCAATTTCAATTAAAAAAAGTTATTTTTGCTTTGTTTTGTTGTTGTTTTTCTGGTGGAAACTGACAAGCAAAGTCAAAAACTTATATGGGAATGCAAAGTGCTAGGAGCCAAGATAATCCTGAAGAACAACACAGCTGGAAGACTTATTCTATCAGATTCAAAATTCATCATAAAATAATAGTAATTAAGATAACATGGTATTTGTTAAAGGATAAATAGGCCAATAGAACAAAAAAGAAGGCCTCAAATAGACCTATGCAGATAGTCATCTAAATTATGACAAAGATGACACTGAAGTTCAATAAATGGTGCTGGGTTCACCGGGTGTTGTGGGTTGAACTGTGTGCCCCAGGAGGATACACTAAAGTACTAATCCCCTCTTCTCTCTTGTACCTGAGCAGGTGACCTTATTTGGAAAAAGGGTCTAGGAGACGTAATTCATTAAAATGAGGTCATAGTAGATTAGGATGGGGCCTTAGTCCAATATGACTGGTGTTCTTATAAGAAGAAGGCCATTTAGGCAGACAGAGACATAAGGGGAATCGGGTTATGGTTATAGACACAGAGATCGGATCAATGCAGCTGCAAGGCAAGAAGTGCCAAGGATTTACTGGCTACCACCAGAAGCTAAGAAGGATTCTTCCTTAGAGCCTTCAAAGGGAACATGGCCCCACTCACACTTTGATTTTGGACTTCTAGCCTCCAGAGCTAGGAAAGAATAAATTTCTGAGGTTTTAAGCCATGCAGTTTGTGGTGCTTTGTGATGGAAGTCCTAGTTGATGAACATACTGGGTATCCACATGAAAAAATTATTCTTAATCTCTACACCATGTAAAGATTAATTCTGCATGGATGGTAGAGCTACATGTGAAAGGTAAAATACACTTTGCAAGAGGTGAAGATTTTTAAGGAACAGAGCCTAAGTAAATTCTAATCATAAAGGGGAAATACAGTAGTTTGTAGTATATTAAAATTAAGTATCTCTGTCAAATGACATCAACAGAATCAAAAGGCATGCACACAGGGGAAGATAATTACAATACTATATCCAGCAAAGAACTCCTGCAAATCCATAAGGAAAAGGTAGACACCCAATAAAGAAACAGGCAAATACTTCAGAAGAAATTTCACAAAAAAGGAAATGCAAATGTCCATTAAAAACAGATTAAAAGATGCTTTAGTAGTTGAAGAACAGTAAAGTCACAATGCATTACCACTACACGCCAACCAAACTGTCTAAAACGACAAAGTGTTGCTGAGGATATGGGGTAAGTGGAACCCTCATATCCAAGCTGATGAGAGTAAATTGATAAAGATGCTAGAAAACTCGAAGTATCTGAAAGCTGACCACGCCCATACCTATGACCCAAGGTCTCGTCATCAAGGGATCTACCCTACGGACATGTTACATATGCTCACCCACCGACATGTACGAGAATGTTCCTAGCAGCTCTCTTTGTGATAGTCCCAAACTGGAAACAACATAAAAGTCCATGCAGGATACTAGAAGCATTAAATAAATTGTGGTGTGGTTATACGACATTACACAGCAATGAGAATGAACAAAGTACAACTTATAACAACATGGAGGGATCTTCCAAATATAATGTTAAGGGGGATACAAGATTACATAGTACAATTTTATTTAAATGAAGTTCAAAAATAGACAAAATCAATGTCACTAGAAATAATGCTATTAGTTACCTTTGGTTGGAGTGGGGGTGGTTAGGGGCTAAAAAGGGGTCTAAGGGGCTTCGGGTATTTGGGTGACATTCTTTCTCCATCTGGCTGCTGTTGACACAGCAATGCTCACTTCATGAAAATTCAGTATCAGTGCACTTAATTTCTGTGCTTTTCTGTATGAATGTTATACTTCAATTAAAAAAAAAAAACGTGATGGTTAATGCCGTGAAACCAGAAACAAAACAGGGCTCTTATAAGTACTGAGAGAAGAGAGCACAGCAATTTAATTTAAGCAAGATAATTTAAAAATTTCCTTTGCTAAAAGCTTAAAAAGTGCCATTTCATTAAATTGTGTTCTTTATTCACTTAAGAGGACTCTCATGCCAACGCTACTTTATTATTATGCGTTATTATTTATTATTATATGGAATTATAGTTATTATTATATGGAATGAAACAAACACAGTTTCAAAATGAAATAACACATTTTAGTTTTATCTGATTTCTTAAAGTGAACATTTAGATATTAAGCCCAATTTAAAAAATTTTTCATGTCAATTACACGAGCAGTTTTCTGGGTCCTTGGTTCAGAGTCTGAAGAGTCCCTGCAGGGGAAAGCCCTGGGGATAAAGGTGCTTTCTCTCTGTGGCACACGGCAGGCCCTCA
Source organism: Nyctereutes procyonoides (assembly GCF_905146905.1). Classification (NCBI taxonomy): domain Eukaryota; kingdom Metazoa; phylum Chordata; class Mammalia; order Carnivora; family Canidae; genus Nyctereutes; species Nyctereutes procyonoides. Next base: position 68,315,870 of record NW_026575051.1, read on the forward strand.
ACGTCGCCCTTCCAGAGTCACGACGTGAGATCAGCTCCTTCCTGCCAAGGGAAGCAACGGCAGTTCTTGCCTGTGCAGCCTGGTTGTGGGTAAATGTTGCCGCCGGACAGTCTAAAATACTGAATATAACTCCCAGGACACCACTCCAGACTTTGACGAGGTCTACGGCTCTTAGGATCCCCGCCACGCAATGCCCAGGGGCACCAGGCGGAGTCCCGACGTCCCTCAGCGGGTTAGCATTGGAAGAGAGCATTCGGGCCCCTCTCCCCCTCCTGGCGTCTGTGGGGGGCGCGTTCATCGTCCTGACGTGCGTGCTCTGTACAGCTGCTCCAGCGGCCACCGAAACTCCCTCGGGGCGTAGAAACCAGGTGGCCAGTCTGTTCTCAGACCCCCTGGCCCGCAGATTTGTTGGGGCGCTTACAGGGCATCCTGCGGCTGCGGGCGGTCCCCACGGGAAATGAGAGATGGCCACCCCCCCCATGGCCTAGGGGGTGAGGGGACCATGGAGGATGGGGGGCTACGGGGAGCCCTCACTCCCCCTCCCCCTCAGAGAAAAGCATGGGGACCAGGGTTCTGGAGCTGAGCTGCCATCCTCCGTTCACCTTGAGAAAATCTGGGCCTTTCTCTGGCCACTACATTTCCCTAAATATCAACTTTCTGAAGGGACTCCTTTTTAGATTCGAGCTCTGTCGGTTTTTGTGCAGACTTTCCATGCTAATTCTATTCCTAACTTTACTGCTTTACACATAATGACTTTCTGGGCGCTTTAAGAATGTTTCCACATCCCCAGCTAGAGTTCCCGTTGGTAAAAAAAATAAAAAAATAAAAAAAAAAACCACACACAAAAAACCCAAAAAACCTTGCTTTTTAGATTATTATTATTTTAATCATGAGTAACCATAGAGATTTTTCAGCATTTACATGGACTGAGGAAAACTGTCCAGGCCAAGTTCCTTGAGAGCCTTTTAGCTAGGTGATTGGTCTCTACCAGCCAGGGAAGGGGTGCACACTAAAGCCTGGGGGCCAGATATGGCCCTCCCTGCTTTGGGCACAGCCCATGAATAAGAATGGTTTTTACATTTTTAAATTGTTGGGCGGGGGGAGGAAGTCAAAAGAATATTTTATGGCATGTGAAAAATATTAGAAGTTCAAATTTTAGGGCGTATAAATGAATTTGTATTGGAACACAGCCAAACCCATTAGTTAGTTTACCTGTTGCCTCTGGCTGCTGTCACACGATACAACAGAGCTGCCCTGGCAAAGGTCGTATGGCCCACAAAGTCAAAAATACTTACTATCTGGCTATTCACAGAAGTTTGCTACCCCTAAGCCTAGCTAGCTGTTATGCACTTGCAGAAGGTTGTCCCCTCTGATCTTCTTACTCTCCCTTTCCCGTTTTGAGCCTCTGAGCTATTTCTACAATCCGTCCAAGGCAAGTCCTCCTAATGCCGGTGCCAATATCACACTAACCAATACAACCCACCAGAGCAGTACCTTTCGACCTGTGGTCTGGCAATCAATACAGTGGGCTGCAAAGATCTACTGAGTTGGTTGTACTCAGCATTTTCTTTGACAAAATAAAAGAGAAAAAAATATCAAGGGCACGGTTAGGGATTGAATTATGTCCCCTTTGCCAATTCATATGTTGAAGTCCTAACTCCCAGCACCTCAGAATTCAACTGTGTTTGGAGATAGGGCCTTTAAAGAGGCATTTTTTTAAAAGATTTTTAAAATTTATTTATTCACGACAGACTCACAGAGAGAGAGAGAGGCAGAGACACAGGCAGAGGGAGAAGCAAGCTGCATGCAGGGAGACTGACATGGGACTCGATCCTGGATCTCCAGGATCACGCCCCTGGCCGAGGGTGGCACTAAACCTCTGGGCCACTGGGGCTGCCCTAAAGAGGCAATTAAGGCCAAATGAGGTCTCAAGGTGGGCTCTGATCCAACAGGACTGGTGTCTTTTTTTTTTTTTTTTTTTTTTTAAGATTTTACTTATTTATTCATGAGAGACACAGGCAGAGGGAGAAGCAGGCTCCCTGTAAGGAGCCTGATACAGGACTCGATCGCATGATCTCAGGATCACACCCTGAGCCAAAGGCAGACGCTCAACCGCTGAGCCACCCAGGGGTCCCATGACTGGTGTCCTTAATAGGGGAGATTAAGACATGCACAGAAGAGAGGCCATGTGAGGGACAAAGGCCAAAGATGGCCATCTGCAAGCCAAGGAGAGAGGCCTCAGAAGAATTCGACCTTGCTGACACCTTGGTCTTGGATCTCCAGGCTCCAGAACTATGAGAAAATACATTTCTGTTGTTTACCACCACTCAGTTTCTGGTACTCTGTTTGGCGCCCCTAGGAAACTAATATAGGCATCATACGTGATATTATTTGATGAAATTTTCTTTTCCAGTCACATATGCATGTGATATGGTTGTGATATAAAAATGCATTAAATTCTGTGTGTTAGATCAAAAATAAGTCAAAGAACACCACACCGGAGAGAGGCACACATGCCAGGTACAAAATCACAGAGGGGGGCTCAGGTAGCAGGGCCAGGCCTGACTCCAAGGCCGATGGTGTACTATCCCTCATCACGAACCAGTTCGTACTTCTAAGTCCCTGAGAATAGGCTGTAGTTTGACAATACCAAGGGATCAAAAGAAAGGGGAAAATACACATAACAACTAGCACTTACTAAACACTTCCTATGTGCCAGGTGCTGTGCTATGCTTTACATAAATGACCTCACTTCATCCTTATTAACAACCCACAGAGGAGGCTGTTTTCCATGATTCTCAGGAAGTCTGGAAAAAATTAATGAAGTTGCTCCAGGTTACAAAGCTGGTAAATTGCAGGCCCAGGATTTGAACCCCAAATGCTCTGATATTTGAGCTAGAACTCTTGCCTACCACAATCTCTCCTTTGACCTGACTATACTTATTGTCAACCTAAGCATATAACTGTTTGCCGGTAGTTTCCATATGAAGAAAAAAAGAAAAAAGATGCACACTTTTTGTTCATATATCCAGTAAATAATCAACTGAACACATACCACATACCAGGGCCAGGCCCTGCTCTGGGGCCGGCGGCGGTGGCGGTGGGGGGGGGGCAGTAGGGATACAATAATGAACAAAACAGAATTCTTGCCATTATGGTGACCATTTGGGTAAGACTTTAAGGATATAACCATTACCATGGTGATCGAAACCACCTCGTGTGTGTCATGAGTAAGATTCAGGTGTGTTCAATGAAACCGAAGAAATTGTAGACAACGGAGGAAGGTGGGTAAGGTTTACTATATAGAAATTTTATTTAATATCTCTGGTATCCAGGTTTACTTATCACGTGGGCATGTTGTCCCCAAGCTGACTGGAAATCCTTCCATGGCTGGGGCTGTGTCGTACTTTAAATATCACCCTCAGTGCTTGGCACAGCAGTTTGGATTTATTTTCTTATTTTTAAGTTGTTTTCAAGAGAGACGTATGGAGGTTACTCAGGGACTTGCAAGTCAGATGTAATGACAAGATTCAGACAGTCCTTGGGAAGTCTCAAGAGGATAGATACTGTCGCATGGTACCAAGCACGTGAGCAAAGAACCAAGCATTTAGTGGGAAGAATTTTAGCTAAATCAGATGAGATACCAGTACAATGGTGAGGAAATTATAACGAATGTCTGGTCATGAGAATGTGAGAAAAACTATTCTGAGTGAAAGGAAACCAGTGCATGGAGTGTTAAGAATTTTAATAGATTTGTGGCAAGTATTTTTTCCTATGGATCCTTTGTCTTTATTTAGGATTTTGCATGTATAGAGCATCCTGGGTGGCTCAGCAGTTTAGTGCCTGCCTACGGCCCAGGGCGTGATCCTGGAATCCCGGGATCAAGTCCCATATTGGGCTCCCTGCATGGAGCCTGCTTCTCCCTCTTTGTGTCTCTCATGAGTAAACAAAATCTTTTTTTTTTTTAAAGGATTTTATATGTATAGAAACTTCATATTTTAAGTCAAGTCTACTCTTTCATTAAGAAATAAGGAGATAAGCAAGTATTTAGATACCAAAATGATTACTATATGTTATTTATAATACCAAATATGAGAAAATGTAACTGCGCGGTAATAGGATGGTGAATGTTTAATTACGTCTATTCGTACAACGGAAAACTCCATAGTCATTATTTAATTAGATTAAAAAATGATCACAATTTAATATTAAATTAAATCAGGATCCAAACCTCATATGTGTATTTATGAAGCACATCCCCAACACAAAGGAGGGGAAATAAGTATGAGCTTAACATTGTTATCTCAACGGAGTGTGATTACGAGATATTTTAATTTCCTTTTTTTTTTTAAAGATTTTATTTGTTTATTCATGAAAGACAGAGAGAGAGGCGAGACACAGGCAGAGGGAGAAGCAGGCTCCATGCAGGGAGCCCGACGTGGGACTTGATCCCAGAACCCCGGGATCACACCTGGGCCAAAGGCAGGCGCTAAACCGCTGAGCCACCCAGGCGTCCCTAATTTTCTTCTTTACATCTCACTAAATTTTCTACAATGAGTGTATTTTTAAAGTCAGGAAAAAATAACCATTAGAAATAAATTTTTTTAAAGATTATTTATTTGAGAGAGAGAGAGAGAAAGAGACTGAGAAAGGCTCCCATACAAGTGGGGAGGGGTAGAGGCAGAGGGAGAAGTAGGCTCCCCACCGAGCAGGGAGCCTGACATGGGGCTCGAGTCCAGGACCCTGAGATCATGACCCAAGCCAAAGGCGGATGCCCGACCAACTGAGCCACCCGGGTGCCCCCCTCATTAGAAATAATCCTATATCAAAGAGAAAGTTTGCATATGGTATCCTCATTGCACCTCTCTTGACTTGTTGATGGTCCTGGCTGCCAGGGGCCTTTGGCCACATTGACCCATATGGCACATTCTGGTAATGTTATTTAAAAAAAATTAAAAAAAAAAAAAAAAGAAAAAATTTTTTTTAAAAAATCATGTATTTTTAAAACATATCTGCAAAGAAGTTTCAAAATAGATTTGGCCATGGCCGGGGCAGTCACAAGGATGTGATGATGAATTATAATGAATTACTTGGCTTTGACAATACTTTCATTCAACAAGCATTTATGGAGTGCCTGTCATGCTCCAAGTGCTCTGTTAGGTGCTAAAGGGTCCAGTCGGGTCTCTGGGAACAAGGGACCCTCGGGCTGACCCTGGGCCTGCGCATCCTGACTCTAGCCACGATCCAGCAGCACGCAGGGGTGGGCAGTATAATCGTGCAGGCCTGCCCTCAATCCTCCCACCTCTTCTGGGCGGGGATCTGTGGCCCTGAGACAGGCTGGCTTCACCTCCCCAGCGCCAGCAGCCTCATTTGTAAAACAAGAATGATCCTGACCCAGTTCCCAGCGCCGTGGTGAAGAATAAGTAAAAAGCATTCCGGGCTTGTTTCTATCTGTTCAGTGCCAGATGGAGTCTACCTGTTAATAGCCAGCGTTGCTTCCTTCCTTTGGAAACTGTGTATTTATTCTTTACCAAAAAAAAAAAAAGTTGAATGGGTTCAGTGGTTAAAGGCATATTCCGTATTCTTCTTCCTCAGAATAACCAGATGAACAATTACAGAGATGAAAACTTGTTTCTCAACCTCCGACAAAGGCAGAGGAGACTGGAAGTTCTTGCAAGGTCTGCCGACATTCCAAGGACAGAACTAGGTGAGGAGCTGCCAGTCTTTAGGGAAATAATTCAATTATAACTGGCGCTGCAACAAAATCTAATAAAATTAACTTACAGTTTCCCATCTCCGCCTGTTTGGTAGGATGATTTTCCGAGGAGCAACATTTACAAACGAACCAGGGTTCATCTAAGCGTCATAAAATTTTAACATTTCTAAGACAGGCTGAGGGGCGGGCGCTGCAAGGATGCCGGCCGGGTGTGTCGCCCAAGTCGGACCCAAAGGTGACCATATCTCACCCAAACGGAACCCCCTTTCCAAGCTTTGGGAAGACTTGAGCAACAAGGCCCTGTGACAGGCAGAAGCGGAGGTGGGGAAGGAGCAGGGAAGACAGAAGGAGACACGCGGAGGCCTAGACACGGGGCGCGTCAGGGGAGACCCTTTGTGGGTCCCTTTGTGGGTTATCAGGGGCCCACGCAAGCGCCGTACAGACACGCGTAGCGAGGAAGCGCAGCGCCAAGGCCTCGGCTTTGAGTGTTCTCAGCTTTGTTTCTGGAACGCTTTCCGCCTCGTCGTGGACCTTCCACCCCAGGAAGGACGGGCAAACGGAGGGTTTCAACGGCTTTACGCGAACCTGGACTGAGCCCCTTCCACCCTCGGCTGCTCATTTCGGCGATGTTATCTGTCCGCAACCACACAGATAGCTCAGGTGAAGCCAGAGCCTCCACTTCCTCCTGGCTGTCCTGTGGGTGACAGTGGCCCCCTTCTCACTGCTCGGGCACCTTGTGCGGGGCTGTGACTCTGGGTGGCACAGGCTCAGCAGCCCCGCGGTGGAGGGTCGCGTGCAGGAGCGGCAGCCAGGGTTCAATCTCCAGCAGGGACACCGCCCGTGTCGCCAGCCTGCAGCCCGGGTGGGGAGGCCTGTACGACTGGAAGCCACCAGCTATCCCCAAGGACGGAGGCACGCTGCGATGATAGAGCCAGTAATTGCTCTACTTTTTAAAAAGGAGTTGTAAAAATCATATTTAAAATGCTTGCCGATGCCCCGTGGGTATGAGTCACTTCGTAAGAAGCAGGATCAAAACGGATCCTCTGTCACCGGCTCCCGCAGGTTCTTTGATTCTAAACAATTTTACGAATGTTAATGGGAGTTACGCACACATCAATGAGAGAATAAATTCCTTGGGTTTAGTGGCGCTTCGATGAATGATTTATAATAAGCAATGTAAAATGCTTGCTAATTTTTTTCCCCTAAGTAATGACACATGAACCGCAGAAGAGCTGAAATTTAGGCCCAGGTCTCCCCGCGGGGTGGGGGGCCGGGGGGTGCGGCGGCGGCAGAGAGGGCGCTCAGCTGGTCGGAGGCCTGCCCCAGGCCCTGCGGGAGGGGAGAGGTCCTCCCGGCGCGAACGTGATGAAGGGAGGAAGCGAGAACTCACAAGGGGCGAGCCTGACGCAGGAGGAGTTTACTATAATCTAAAACGGGAGTGACTGCAGCAGTGCTCCTTAAATCTGTCACGGGATCACTCCATTTCTTTTTTTTTTTTTTTCCCAGAGCATAAGCTAATACTGTTCATTGACTTCCAAAAATACCCACCAAGATGAAAATGGGGAATTAAGTTCCAGGGATGATGCAGCAGGATTCCTAATGAATAGGTTAGTTCGCAGTGACACAAAAAGCCCTGCCTTCAATTTCTGGAAACTTAGCTTCAGATTTAACCCTCTCTTGCCCCAAGCCTGCAGGTCTGTCCTCACGGGAAACGAGGTGCCAGGGCTGGATACCCTGTGAGGATGGGGTGGGATGCCATGGGGGTTGCAGCAGAGACAAGTAAGCGTAAATCTCAAGTGTCAAAATTCTATCATTTGGAAAGAAGACATTACAATTGCCAGGATCTCCTCGGAGTCTGCTGCTCCATACTTCATCACCTCACACCTCCTTGCGATTTCATCCAAAGGCTTCGCAGATCCCAAGGAGGCCGCTGCCAGCAAGTAAGGCCCCAGAACATCAAAGACCAGACCCAGTGGCAGATGTAAGGGGAATCTGCTCGTAGCCCCGGAGAGCCTGGCATTACGTCGAAGGGATGCGGGAGCGCCCTCTGCGTCACCTGTGATGCCGCTGTGGTCAAGCAACCCTCCAGCCTCCGGCAGCAACTGGGTCGCGCCCTGACGGTGTGGCTCACCTGTGACCTCCCACTCGGAGGCTTTCAGAGCTCTGTGGAATTTTAAAGGTCTTGCATTTATAGACATTCTTGCATTTAAGCCATTTCCAAGATAACCAAGGTGGGGGTCCAGGCGCGGTGTGCATTTTATGCAGGGTCAGAGAGCGCTCAAAGGAGCTCCTCCTGTAATCACTGCCGGCACGGAATACCCGAAGGAGGAATCCAGAAGTTGTCGATGATCCGTAGTTTAACTGAACAAATCTTTACAGGCAGAGAAGGCTGCGGCCTTGGGCAAACGGAGACCGATTCAAGAGAACTTCTCTATATGGCCACTTGGACGTAACGGGGAACGGAATAGGTCATTCTATGAATTACCAGAAAACTGAGGGGTCTCCTCCCGTGGTCCAGATCACACTAGAAAAACAACTAATTACACAAATAGCGAGTGAAGAGAGTAAAGTATCCGAAGCCGTGTTAGCCTTCAAGGTATCTGAGCTGTATCCGCCCGCCAGGTTAACCCACCAACGCCAAGACTTAACCACGGACCGTTTGCCGAGATCGATGCAGACGTGGGTTTTGAAGAAACTGGGTAAAGACTCCTAGATTTCCCAACCGTACGTGTTTTTCTTGGCTGGGAACCTATAACATTTTGGACCAGAAGATGACCAGAATCCAGCAGAAGTTCCTCTAAGTGAGAAAAGTGACAACTAAGTGGCCTAGCTGTTTACCCACTTTTCTCCAGAAAAAAAGGCCCCATCCGCTTTAGGAACTGTTTCCCAGATCCACCATCTGCCTCAAAACAGCAAGTTTCCACTGACCTTCGGAGGCCCCTGGGCGTCCCAAGGGCGTGCGCTGCTGCTGCATCCTCTGAGCGCCGATCTGGGCTGGGGCGTAGTCTTTTGGATTTTCCAAATCAGGTGCCTTTCAGGGGGTACATATTTATTTGGCTCTTTTAAGAGTACGAGTTCAATCAAGTTTAAGTATTTGGGCTTCATTTAAAAAAAAACAAAACAACACACCATTTCCTTTCCAACCCAAGCTGCTTTCGCGGCTTGCCTCTGGAAGTGGGGCTCCCCTCACCCCACGGAGCATCCCTGGACGGCAGCGGGCAGCATTAATGGGCGTCCAGGAGGCTCGCTCACGCCTGAGCTGCCCCCAGCGCCAGTTTCGCGCGTCGCGGGGCCTCGGCCTCTTCGGGTCACCTCCTCCAAGCTGCAAATGGTCGAGCCCGATTCTTCCGACCCGGGGAAGGAAGTGACCCGCTCTTCGGCCGGCGTGGCTGGGGGTGGTAGAGGCCACGGAGGTAAAGGGCAAGGGAGAAACCTGCGTGATGGGGGGCTCTGCCTACGGCTCTGGTTCACGTTGAACGCCGCGGCGCCCGGGCTGAGGAAGGGACAGTCTGCTGAGGCTCATTTCGTTCCTGCAGCAAACGGCCGAACTGCGGGGCTCCCTGAAGAAACAGCCTCCCAGGGGAGGAGGAGGAGGAGGGGGGGGAGGAGGGGGGTGGGGACGTGCTGCTCTCCAAGGAAACATCGCAGACATCCAGCGTGTCGGGAACGGGGCAAACCACACGAACGGGCAAACAGAAGAGCCGCTTCTTTCCCATAAATGACCTTCTCCCCTCTAAATAGTTTCCCACGTGCTAGTTTAGCGAGAGGATGAGCCCCAGCGACGGTCCCCGAGGTATTCTCCTCAAATCCAGCTGACACCAGGAGCTGCTCACATAAACAAAGTGGGCTTAAAAAGGCCATCGGTTCCCGCGTGGGTAGAAGTCCGGAGAAGGCGCTGGTCCCGAAACACGGGAACGCTTCGCCTCAAGAAGCAGGGCGGAGCCCCCAGGCCCTGGAGGGACCCGGACGGTTTGCTGTGAGCGGGACGATGCGCTCCCCACCGGGCAGGCCTGTCCCCAGCTGGGCGTCGTGGAGGGTCCCCCGCCCGCCGAGTCCCCCCACTCCGGCCCCGGGCAGGAATGGACGCTCCCGCCAAGTCCCTGGCAACGCATGGAAGCCAGAAGGAAGCACGACCTCAGGCTTCCCTCCCTGGCTCCCGACGAGCCCCATTCTGGAAACATCCGCAACTGCCCCAAGTAGCACCCGATGCGACGAACGGCAAAACCTGGCTGTTTCTGCTCCCCGGTCTGCTGTTAACCGATGGAGCACCTGACCCGGCCGCCAGTGACCAGGGGCCGCCCAGGAGGCTCTCCGCCCGAGGAGAAGACGGCGCGGACGTGACTCCTAAGCAGGGCGCAGTCCCCCGCCAGGTGGCCCGAGGGCCGGGGAGAGCCCCGGGGGAGAACGCGGCTGCCCCCAGCTTCGCCCTCCCTGCGCCGGGCGGTCACGCAGCCGTCGATCCCCCTCCGGGGAGGAAGCCCTTCCAGGCCTCCGGCCCGGGCCCCTCACCTCCTCCGGGGCCCTCCTGCCACGGCCACAAGTGGCGGGCGGCCGCAGGCCGTGAGCACCTGCTGGGGGGCTCCCGCGTGCTCCCCGGGCTGGGGCGCCAGCATCTGCAGGCTCTCCCGCCAGCCCAGAGGCATCGGCCCCGTCCCTCCCGGCCTCAGCCTGCCCCGCGCTGAAGCGGGGCCCGTGACGTCTCAGAACCGCGCTCAGCCGCTCCCAAGGCTGCCGGAGAAATCTCAGGGCACCCAGTTGAATCTGGATTCTGGGCAATCTGGGACAGACCTACGCTTTAAAAAATGACTTTTGTTTATCTGAAATTCAAATTCAGTTAGGCATCCTTTATTTTACGATTTTACTTATTTGCTGAATTTGGCAACCCCACACGTGATAGGCGGTGCTGTTGGCGGCCTTAGACACCACCAGCCTTACACAACCCAAAGCCACTGCTGACCTGACTTCTGGGTCTTAGGGACAAGACTCCACGTGGTTAAGGGTTTTATTCCTCCCTAATCATCTCACCGCTCCCAAGCCACCCCCTAGTCCTGCTGTTGGCCTTCTACACCACATACCCTCCCCGGGGGGCCCCGAGGCACCCAACTTGTCTACTGACCACTTTCCAATCACACTCCCCTTCCCCCTGGCTGGGAAATCTGATCAAATTAATTCATGGACACGTGTCAACTGATCACTTCATGAGTCATCAACCTCCTCTGAAGCAACTTTTTTTTCTTTTTAAAGGTCACTTACGACCTTAAGTCAAAATGATCGAATTGTAGGCCATCAAAAATTGAAGTGAACAAACAATAGCCTGTGTGGAAGAAAATAGCATGGTGGGCGGGGAGAGGGGGGTGCATGTTGGGGGAGGGCTAGCGGGGCCCCCCTCCTGCTGGGTCTCACTGCAGTTCCTCTAAACTGTTCCTGCTTTTTCTAGCCTGTTCCTTTTGTCTTCTTCTGGGTGCACAGCAGCTCTCGTGGTAGCTTCTCCCTGTGGAGAAGGGGCAAGGGGAAGGGTGGAGTGGCACGGGGTGGAGTAGGAAATGGGGGTGTGGGTGTGCTGTCTACCAGGACAGCGGTCCCCACGCTGCCCCTGCCTGCAGTCACCCTCCCGGTCACCAAGAGCCGGTCCTGGGGGGGGGGTCCCTAGCGTATCTCATTGAGTCAGACTGTGGGAAGCACAAAGCGTGACCGGCCTTTCTCTTTTCTGAGCACCGTGTGTTGAGAGATGAAACACGGTACACACTTGTACACACTTGTAACTCCTGGCTCCTGAGCGCTGGCCAAAGTAATTCCGGGGGCCTTAAGAACCACCTCTGCCTTTCCAGGGCACGGTAGTCTAGATGGTTCTGAGAGCCAACCTGGAGAGGCAAGGGGTGGCTCAAGGCGGTGGGACACACTTCGGTCAGAATCGCTCAAGCACTTCCAAGCGGGTCAACTGAACTCCTCCTGGCCCGGCTCTGCCCTCCTGGAAAGGATCTCTCTGCTCCTAGGCTGTTCTACCCAAGACGACCTTTCATCTTAATCTCGACGACCAGTCAGCTAAAAGCACTTTGCCAAACCATTAAGAGGAAAAGGCTTAAAATGAACAAAATGGCACAATATTATATAACGGATGATTTATTATTCTTCTCTGGCAATTAGCTCTCGGCGGAGTACCCCTCACTCAACCCTTGGGGAAGACAGAACTGCCATGTGGCCCGGCTCACTACTCAGGTGAGAGGAATTACTACTTAACTTGGGACTGAGAAAGGCTCTTACGATTTTGCAAGCCCCATTGCAGGGCAGATGGTGGCACCCGGGGTCCACCCCAATGACTCAGCAGATTACACTTTGCAATTATCTTTACATCTTTGTAACTGCCCTGAGATTAGGGATGTGAATTTTTTTTTTTTAAGATGATAACAGAGTTCTGGTGGGGACAGCAGTTCAGGTGGGGGTTGGGGGGCAGGGAATGACAATGAGAATCTCACACTTGGTCCAAGCAAGATTTGAACTTGTGGCTTCTAGACACTCCCTATTGCCCGCGAGGCCATTTTATTCAGGGTCTTGAGCCCCGATCTCACTTTTCCCTCGGGAGTGTGAATGCTGATGCTTTTTCAGAGTGTGGTCACTGACTGACTAAGCATTTCATAGGCTTATAAATAACAGGGGCTCTACTGAGGAATTTACTTTAACACAGGATTTATAACTTTTTTTTTTTTGCAGAAAGTGTCCAGTATTTAGAGAATTATATTTTGTATCTTGAGTTACACTTTGGGAGTCAAGATTTTCTTTCCTTAACAGATGATGGTGAGGAACTCCATGACAAAAGAGACATGAGGCTTTCTTCCTGGGTAACAGGCAGTGGTCTCGTCCTTTCCAAATCTTGCATGAAGTCTGGCCATTCCCGCTGATGCATCAGTTTACTCTTGTTAACAAGGAGTTAAGAGAGAAGTTATTCTCCTTTTTCAGATTTAGTTTTATTTTCTTTCTTGTTGAACTGTATTTTTCAGGAGAATCTGTATTTACAACCATCAGGTGCTTCTCTCACTTACTGCCAGGTAACAGTAAAACATGGCACAAAAGGTAGGGGTCCAGTGCCCTTGAACCAGTTATCTGTTCAGAAGGCCACCTGGTTTGGGGTACTATAAATGATCACATTCTGTGTCTAGTGAGCAAAAGGTCAAAAATCACAAGGGCCTTGGAGTTGGAGGGCTGAGGCCCATGAACCTGCATTTTCAAACATCCCTAGGTTATCCTGAAGCACCCTTAAGTTTAGGGACCATTCTGGTATACGACACATTGCCTTTAAAGCTGAGGTCAGAGGTCAGTCCGTTTGGAACCAGTCCGCTTGGCTGTGTTGCAAAGAAATCTGCATATGCCCACCTTATAAGTCAAGGTTCCAGCTGCAAACAGGTGACATTCTTGAATTCCGATATTTGCAGGGAATTTAATAAAGGGGCTATTTACAAAGAAATGGGTGGGGTGCAGGAAAGACACAAGACATAGTGCAGTCCCCTGGGCTAATAACGGGGGGGACTTGGTAGGATGGGCTCTTTCACACCCCAAGGCTGAAGGGGCAAGATGAGAGGGTAGAACCTGAACCTGGGATGGAAATGCTGGTGGACGGTGCTGACAGGAGCTATGACCATCCTTTAAGAGCCAGTGCCTGAGAAATCCCACAAAACGTAAGGATCCTGACCTGACCTCACTTCTGCCTTCCAGGCTCAAGTGCTCCCCTTGCTGAACCCAACTAGGAACGAGAGGCAATGGAGCCCACCAAAGCCGTGCACAGAAGTCAATTTTTGAGGAGCACAGAACCGAGCAGAGGAGGAAGGATGGTATCTGGACCTAGAGGAGCAAAGGGAAGATGCCTGGTATGACAACCCCGCTACAGAAACCTACAGAAACCATACAACAGAGTGTGAAGTGCTTGCCACCACCACAGAGGGCCGCATTCCACCTGCAAACACTGTGCGTCTATGCCCCTGCTGTGCCCACTCACAAGAGCACCTCATGGGATAGATAACTACAGGAAGGACACAACTTTGTCCTGGGAAGTATTTAAAAAATGAGTCCACAAATGTACCTCTCAAGGATCTACTGAGCACCGATTCCACGAAAGATGTGATATTTCACACTTTAGAAGTAAAGGCCTTGGTGTCTTTCATGCGGGACTCCATAGGGCTACTGCTGAGAGACGTTATTTGTAGGGTTGAGTGAAGCGCCTGTTGCTATTTTTTCTTTTAAAAAAAAGTCAAAATAAATATACTATGGAAAAGGAAAATATCTCAGATATTTAAAGTGGATAAATTGAACTTTTGCATGTACTCACAGCCTATAGCAAAAAGTGACTTTCCCCCCACTTTTAATATATGTGATTTTCCAGCTAGGGTTTACCTGCATATAAGCAGATGCTTTACACACAGAATGTGAGGTGAGGTGGCCTAAAACAAACAGGCTGAGGGCTGATTTATTCCATCCTTCGGCTTCCACCCAACTAACCTTGGTTCCACGAAACGTAACAAGTTCTCATGAGGCATCACGTTTGATCACCACGTCCACTAAGGTCATCTTCCCTGGGTGTTCAATAAACGACTGTTGGGTCTCACAGTCTCCACATTCACCTGGTTCACTGGCATCAGTGAAGGAACCAGTCTCATGAGTTCTCTGGGTTGGCCATGGGGTGCAGCAGTGTCTGTCACCAGGGACGCCCCAGGTGACTTCAGAGGCGCCTCACAGAATTACAAAACAAAAACCTTCTTCCTTTTTCAGTGCTTTGAGTCTTCTCAAACACCCAAGACTCAGCCGGATGCTGTGTGTCTAGGACAGCTCTCTCTGTAACACCTGCCAAGGCCCCTCTTACCTTGGAGGGGGGGTGGTGGCCTTGGGTCCTTGTCTTAATTCACGTATTTATTTTAATGATAATCATCTATTTGCATCAAATGATACTGGGTTTCTACTTGAGAGGTCACAAAATTCCCTTTTATTCTTTATTTTTAAAGATTTTATTTATTTGAGAGAGAGAGAGCATGCACAGGAGTGGGAGGCAGGGAGAGGGAGAGAGAGAGATGCAGACTCTGCCGAGCAGGGAGCCCAATGTGGGACTTGATCCCAGAACCCTGAGATCATGACCTGAGAGAAGGCAGATGCTTGACCGACTGAGCCACCCAGGTGCCCCGCAAAGTTCCTTTTTAAAATAAGTTTGGTTTAGTATAAAAAATTAAGGGCTATCATATAAATCACACAGCTGGCACATAGATAATGGTGAAGGCAATGCGGGTGGTATACAAATGGCGAGAGTCTGAGAAACACTGATCTAATGCCAAGCATACCTCATGAGTCACAGAGAGAGACCTAGGTGTTTAGTTCAACTGCCGTCAAGTAGCAATAATGAGTAATTTTATTGTCTTGTAAACAAACAATTCTTCCATTGAAGGTAGTAGTTCTGGTCAGAGGGCTGCAGCTCAAAGAGAGTATAATAAACATTTAGTAAAATTGCTTTGTAACCCGAATTCTACCTTGTTCTTAATGGAGATGCCTGTGAGGACTATTAAACATTTATACGGCATCCTACCGTAGGATGGAAATACGGCATAATAAATTATGAAGGGAGAGGAAGATAGGTGAATGCTGTTCTCATCGGGTCTGACAAGAGGGCCTTTGGCATTCTCTGTAATGTGAGGAGAAAAGCCTTCCCTCGTTCACGGAAGACTCACTGACAGTATTCCAGGGCCACTCAGGCAGAGTAAATTACAAAAGCAAGCTGTCATGGTCGGTCAATCCTTTTGATGTTTGGTAAAAATACTGCAAAAATATTCCGTGGTGCTGATCAGGGAAGACGTGGTCAACGGGCCCTTCCTACACGAACTGTGCCGCTCTTAGGGCATTTTACCCAAGCCCTGTTTTGTTTCAAGCTTGTCAAATTCACCCCCAAATTCTAACCTGCTGAAAAGTTTACGTTTATGTTCAAGTCAAGATCTCAGGAAACATGAAATCACCCAATGCGAGATGCCTTTTTCCCTCTTATGATCATGAGCATGAGAAACCCATGTGTGCGCGAGGGTGCACTCACACCTGCTTGTGCATACACCTGCATGAACACTTGTCCCCACCTGCAAACCCACCTTGGGGGTAGAGCCAGAAACGAATGCTGCCAGGCTCATTCCAGAAAGAAGTGTTTGCAACAAAGTGTGCTGTGTCCTTCCGAGTGCTTATTTACAATCGCACTTTGCTAAATATCACACATCAGCAGACACTCTGGGGCTGGGGCCCTTTCCCTATGCACTGTCTGCTGTTTACTTGTTTTAAAAATATTTCTACAATGCATCTATTGTTCTCCATTCACTCTATAATTGTATGATACATTGGCAAACAAATGCTCCTCAATGAATAAAAGTGTGTTTACCAAAGAATAATTGGAGTTACTTGGCACAGGGACCAGACCTTGCCCAGCACCAGCTGATGTATGTTGCAGACATGGAGTCCTCGGCCTTCTGCCCCTGCTGGATGTGCTGGCCGTCAGAACTTTAATTCTGGGACCCCAGTTGTAGCCACATAAGATAAAGGAATGCTACTTTACGCCGTATGATTTCATTTGCAGAATTCTTTAAATCACTCGGTTGCTAGAATTATAGGAAATAAGCCGATTCTAATTTTACTTAAATTCTAAAATTTAGATTCAAACAAAATGGCTTAAAACATGTCATAATAGGTAGTGGCTTACTTTTTTGTTGGGTGGGGGGAGGAGGTTCCTGTAACAGCATTTAGACTTAGAGTGAATACTGGGCAATACAATACAGATCAAGATACTGCTATGCTCCTTATTCTAACAGAACCCAGTGTCATAAAGAGACTTGTTTGAGGACAAAGAGTAACTATAGTTTTATGTTTTAGGCCTCCCCAAATCAGATCTGTACATGTTTTGGGGTGTCTGCCCCAACCTTGTCCTGTTCTCTGGGAATCTGTCCTGCTACTGGCTCAGCAGCAAACCATGTGAGCATAGCTAATCCAGCTACGTATGATTGGACAAAGTGTACAAATGAAATTACTGAATATCAAAGAATACGAGGAGCTCCCAGAGCAAATGCTAGAGGGATGGAAGTCAAGAATCATCCACTGAGGATTCAATGCTCTCGGAGGAAGAGATCTTTCTGATGGCGCTTGTACAGGCTGGTCTTAAGGAAGACTCATAAATGCCCCCGCAGATCCCAAGTCCTCACCTAGTCGTGCACACCAATGGTTACGCGTGAAGTTTTCAGACAAGAAGAAAAATAATTTGTAACCCAAATGCCAGACACACATGTGGCACATGTGAGTCCTACGCAAAGTCCTAACTGCTGCTTTGACTCTCTTCTGCAGTAATTTTCTAACACTGTGGCAAGACACCAATGACTGTCTAATCAGCACAAACACATTTATTTCAAATTTCTAGGAGGTAAAAAAAAAAAAAAAGTCTGATACTCATGCTCTATGCACACTCAAGGCCAGCTTATAAATACTCCATTCAGCAATAACATAAATTTGCAACAATGAAAAGAAACTGGCAAAATCCAGCTCTTGCCATTCAACTGAAGGAGGCCCACCCACAAGTGCTGGCTAGGAACCTACAAGCAGCACGGCTTGGCTTAAAAAGATAAGTTAAGCCAATCAGATTGCTCTGCCAGGAATTTGGAACTAGAAAGTGGAGAAGCTGTTACTGGTTAGCTATGGGCTGCTAAGTTGACAGATCATTCCAGCTGAAAGGCTTTTTAAACACTTCTTTTAATTTCGGGAAGGGGGTAATAAATAGAAATGGCTAGATGATCTCATCCACAAAATTCTTCGTTTTCCCCAAAAACATTTTGGGTAGAAAACTGTTCCGAATCACTGCTCTTTAAATACAATTAATAATCACTCACCTAGGGAGAACATTTGAAGAGGAAGAAAAGCCTGTACCTAATTCCTTGGTGAGAGGTGCAGAAAGCAGGGGCTACTGCTTGGTTCATCGGATGCGTGAAGTCCTGCAGGCCAACAGCTGCTGGCTCTCCAGGCCTCGCAGGCGACAAGGAAAGCTGCAGCCTTGAAATTAGACTACAAAGCAGCAGCGTATGTGCCAGCTCCCAGGGAACATGTCAGAGGACCCTCTGCACCCCAGGCCCCAAGGTGGCCTGTGGAAGGTGCTCAAACGAGTCTACGTAAACTGTGTGGGATGGAGCCTGGCCCCAGAGCAGCCTTGGGTGGAAGTCGGACAGGCTTTGAGCAAAACTGGTTTGAGTGAAGAACGGAGGGGCTGCTGTCAGCACTGTGTCTAAGTGAACGACGGGCGTTCTGAAGAAGAGGCCAGGGACTGGCTGGGCAAGAAGGGAGGGTGCCGGGGCCTCGGAAAGGAGGCCGGGCAGATGGTGATCCTTCAGGGGAGCGAACAGAAATGCCCAGGGCAAAACCCAGAGACTCCTCCATCTAAATGGATGTGTTAATGGCTCCCATGGAGCGGGTGTAAGAGGCCTTAGCACATATGCCTCCGTCTACTGTACTGGCTGTAAATAAACCATGTGCTTGTCTGCACCATCTGCTTTACTGTGCACTTTGTGGAACTGTGTGAAGAGAAAAAAGTGTTTGGGGCCAAATGTCTAGAAATACTTTAGTTGTATACTTAGAAACCAAAAATGCTTACACAGCTAAATTATTACATTTCCTTTAATGTGGGTAATTAGTTTAAAATGCCCCCCCCTTTTTTAATAAGGGGGGGCAATGCTGGACAGTAGGAGGCTGCACAGCTTTGAAAGGTCAAATAGTAGGTCGCAGGCACAGAATGTAGCTGGAGACAAGTATCCTACAACTAGAGTTAATCAATCTTGAGTTAGTCATACTTAACCAATATTAACCACAAACTCTTCGTCTATAAAAGAAGAGTGTGTCACTCATCTTCCTCAGAGTGGTATTTTGAGAATTAATTAGTTCTTGAGATAAAAGATATTATGAACACACAACATGTTTTTACGGAGACAGTCATGCCCTCTATAAAATACTGAGTACACATCATATGTGATCACTGCCCTCAGATACACATGGAGATTGCTTATTGTTCAGTATTTTTAGTTCCTCGAAATTATATAAACAATGCAACCAATTCACTGGTGAAACAATTATTTACTGAGCTTTTGGTATGTTCCAGACCAGGGAATAATTTATTTAAATTCAATTTGCCAACATACAGTAGAACACCCGGTGCTCATCTCATCGTGTGCCCTCCTTAGTGCCCAGCACCCAGTTACCCTATCCCCTCACCCACCTCCCCTTCTGCAACCCTTTGTTTCCACGGAATAATTTAAAACAGAAGACACCTACAATTATGTTCTAAAATCATAGACCTAGTATGTTGCAAGTAATCTCCAAGATACACAGCTGGATTTGTGTTTAAAAATTAAACAGTTCACAAAATTTACCAGTGGGGTATTTTCCCACTTCTGTATTTGTGATGATCTAAAGTTTAGTGATTTCAAAGAGTTCAAAGAACTCCCTCATCTAACCTGGATGAGCTTTCCCCCAGGATTAATACAGTGGCAATTTTAGGTAGATAACATACACACTCCCAGACAATCCAATGACTTTATGGAAAACTCGATAATACGGCAAAGACAAACCCCCTGGTTTATGAAATGCAACCCTGAAAGAATAATCATACTGTGTTAGACTGATTTACAAACTTTCTCTCTTAATGGAACCCCCAGGGATGATACAGGTCAAATCCTGATAAAATGAATTCCAAGGATGCTCAAATACTTTCTCTGGAGCTGAACTTGGACTCCATCAGAATTTGCTTGAAGGAAGGAAGAGGCAGTTGGAGCTAGCACTTTGGACTCAAAGTCCCCCACCATGCTGTGTCAGGCGCGGTCTTGGATCAGCGACTTTACCTCTCTGGGCCCTGGTTTTGTCATCTACCAAACTGAGATGATAATACCATTTATCTCAGAGGATTTCCAAGTGAAACGGTAAAGGTCTTAGCATATGGTAAGGGTAAGGACTCCATGAATATTAGCTAATACAGGTATCTTCATTGTGTGGAAAAGGAAATGGCCTGGAAGTCAGAGAGGTCATCAAAGAGGTGTTATTGAAGCTCGAAAGTGGGTTGAGAATGAGGATGAGGCCCTGCTACTTCTGTGTCCCCACTGGCGGCTCTGTTGCCCTTGCTAGGCAGAGAGCAGAGGTGCCAAAGAACTTGAGGGAGATGGATCATCCTTCTAAGTCTGTCCCAGCAAGACGTGAGCTGAAGGGGAGAGTGCAGGTCACTTTGGAAGCAGCACAAGTGAACCTTAATTTCTCACCACATCCCAACGTGGGAGTGCCTCAATACCATCCTGATTTATGTTAATTCTGTAAAGGGAAAGCACAGTGTTTGCTCCAGATGAGTTTCAAAACTAAAGGGGCAAATCCCATACTTTGGATGCATTTTAACACTGTTCTTATTAAAGTACTTTAAAAATAGGTCAAAATGGTGGAGAGAAAACATACCCTAAACACTGGGTTAGTTTCAGAAGTGACTTTGGTTTTATAAACTAAGTTTTGATCCTAAAGACAAAAGTGTGGAGGAGATGATAAAGCCGCGTCCTACTGACGAGGTCCCAGATTCTCATCAAAAACAGAATGAAATAAAAGCCTAAAGCATGTAAAGATCTTTTTCTGCAAGATTTTGGAATTTCCTAGGAGAAGGAGAAAGATACGTCCAGAGCTATAAATTTTACGCAAGTAAATTTTGATCTCCTCTTTTGCCAAAAGGTTGGAAATAATTCAGAACCTGAGATGGAGAAAGTTTATGAAAAAATTTGTATATAGGTGGTACATAAAATGTATACTATGTGTAGAATTAAGGAGGTACACACCTAAATTATGAATTTCTCATAGTGACATAATATTTTCAAGGAGTATTCCTAAACAAAATATAATTTTTAAAGATTTTATTTATTTATTTTATTTTATTTATTTATTATCATGCGAGACAGAGAGAGAGAGAGAGGCAGAGACACAGGCAGAGGGAGAAGCAGACTCCATGCAGGGAGCCCAATGCAGGACTCGATCCCGGGACTCCAGAATCACGCCCTGGGTCCAAGGCAGGCGCTAAACTGCTGAGCCACCCAGGGATCCCTAAACTAAATATTTTTAAAACATTTATTTGGTTTAAGCCTTTAAACAACGCCATACTTGTTCTAGGAAAAAAAAAAGATAAAAAGGAAAATGGCAGTAAAATTAAGATGATTTTTCAACTAAAATAAATTCACATGGAAATCCTAGGAGGGCAGAAATATAAGCCAGGATTTGACTGCAGAACACAGAAGTATGAGTACAGAGAATATTTGAATTCCCGCCTTTCAGAAAATTTATGAAATGTAATTCCTGGATAATCTCAACATGCAAGGCAGATAAACTGGTGAGTTCACAGTTGTGTGTGTGTATGTGTATGTGACTGTGTGCACACACTTTAAAAAAGATTCACAAGGAGGCTTCTTTGAAGATTGGCTTCAAATGAATTTAAAGATCTTAAAAGAAATGTGGTAACAAAACCTTAATTTCAACACAACAGTAACATAATTATCTCGTGAAATCCAGCTCAGCCACATGGGATGAGACATAGAGAGCTGAGAAAGATTCAGTCCACGTTTGGTCAATGCAAGATCGCCTTGCTGTTCTCCCAGAGAGGAAGCAGTGTAGACAGGCTACAGCTTCAGCCTCCTGGAGTCTGTAAACTGTTTAAACATCTTCAGAAATAATGAAAAAAAATGGCCACATTATTTGATTGCATAACAAGCTCTGAATGATGAATTCAGAGGAACTGCAATGTTTACAGTTTTAATTGTCCAAAATGTCTTTCAATTACACTTAATTCTCACTCTAAGAAAACATGTATTACAAATAAATAGCAACACAAACAAAATTCTCAATTAAACAACAATAGGGGAAAAAATCAATCAATCTGGGTAACCACTCCCTCCCCCCCCTTGTTGAAAAATTAAGCATACACATTTGCTGAAATTCAACATCTTGTACAATTTTAGTATGGTCTCACTTTGGCAAAATAGGTATCTAGAAGGAAAAAAGACTGGAATAAAATACCTCCCTAATCAGAAACACTGGTCATCTCTGGTGGAATTTCAGTAAAGGGATTATATCCTTTTTCTGAGTATTTCTGATTTTGCTAAAATTTCCTACAGTGAAAAATGTAATATTCACTGAGCACGTATTAGAGGCCAGGCTGTATCCAAGATGCTTCTGCATCTCCTAGAGCGCTTACATCTGCACGAGCCGGGTATTACTATTATCTCTGCAGATGTGGAAGCAGAAACCCAGGCCAGTAACACTGGAGGGGTGGGGACTGGAACCCAGGCCTGCCTGTGTCATTACTATTCTGCTGCAACAGAACTTCTTTTGTGGCCAGAAAAATAAACAAAAGTAAATTTAAATGCTACACAGCCAGGTGAAGGGTGAATGGAGACAATATACTTCTAGGCATTTATGTTTAAGGTTTTTATTAGATATTCCTTAAGTTTAGCAACTATGGTTTTTTTTGTGTGTGTGTGGCTATTTTCAAAGGTATAGCATCTATTTGAAAATAAAAGGAAATAAAATATTACATGATGCTAAAACCAATGAACTGGACTTAGATCAATTATTTCAGTGAGGATTTTATTATCTAAAGTAGACAACCTCCTCACTGATTGTGACTCTGAAGAATAAAGTAAAAAAAAAAAAAGTTTTCCTTTTTAAGAGGTGTAAAGTTAGGACTCCCAGAAAATGGTACTCCATAGACCATATATGGAGGTCATGATTTCTTGGGGGCTCTAACTCCCATCCAAGAACAACAGAAAGCAAAGATACAGAAGTTAAAACAGTGGAGCATCATTTTCCCCCCGTCACTCTGACAAAGATGATAACCAATGAAAAGTAGTATCATAGAGTATTGAAAAACTGGCATCATTGTAAGCTTTTAGTGGAGAGTGGTTAGACAATAAACATGGATCAAGCTTCAAAATGTGTAAACCACCGACCAGCCAATTCTCTCGCAAGGGACTTATTCTAAGGAGAAAATTAGGTTACGTATGCAAAGGTAAATGTTGCAGTAGTTGCCGTCCGGTGCAATGTTGCTTATAAACACAGGAAAACCAGTAATAACCTAAATTTCCTTTGATGGTGAGTTTGCTGCTCATCCCCAGAATTCAGCAGCATCTACATGTGGAGGTAAAAATAAATATCTGTGAATGAATAAATTAACAGGACACAGCTATATGACCGAATTTTATGCTGCCATTAACGCCCCTGATGTAGAGCAACATTCAACACAGAAAGGAGTCCGCAGCATTTTGTTAAGTGATCAAAACAGATTACAGACTAGCCTACGTAGTATGATTCCATTCAGAGGGTCATTCGTACGTCCACCTGTGTGTGTGTGTGTGTGTGTGTGTGTGTATGCAGAATGACATATATATGTGCAGAATGACAGGAGAGATGGGATTTGTGAAATGTTCGTTTTTTTTAATGCCTTTCTCTGTTATTTGGATTTATTTTAAAATAAATAGCTACATATTTTCTACTTGGCTGAGGAGAATCCAATTCTTTGAAGTTTTATCCCAACCACTCAAACTATGGAAGATACCGCTGCTAACACATGTTCAGAGGCTGTAATTCAAGACAACTCCTTTTCCCTGGATTTCTCCGACATTGCGGTGCTAGACATTCTCTTTCCTGCAACTTGCTCCTGTGGCACGCCCGAAGCAGGATGAACGCGAGGCACATCTGTTTTTAAAACGCTGCAGTCGACGTCCTGGTGACCGCTACACTGGAGAGAACGTCTCAGTGCGTGATGTTTCGCTATTTTGCCTCTCTCTGTCCACAACCCTTCTGTACTCACCCTTGTTAACTCTCTGGCCGACCCCGTAGCCTGGGGGCGCTGTCTTGGGCTCCGTGTGCGTTCAAGTGTACGCACCATCAACGGACTCCATCTGTCAGCTCTATACACAAAGGCCTTCAAGTTATTTGGCAAAGAAACACTGCTTTTCTTCAACGCTGGATTGAGTTTAAAAGCAGACAGTTTGTATTAATAACTAATGGCGTCTGGTAATTTTTTTTTTCTTTCAGTCCAGGAGAAAATACAAGCATTCCTGAAAAACAAATGACAAAGTGTCTCTCTTTGGAGTCCAACAAGAGCAACGTGATTCCTCTGTTGGGGGCACTGTCTGCTTACAACGGCGCCCGGCTGCGATTCTGGGCAGCCTGTGAAGGCAGGAGGCACGGCCAACGGACACCGCATGTGTGCACATGTGCCCCGAAGAATCAGCCAACTGTGAGAGAGACCACATGAGCTGATGACTGATAAGCTGCCTCTTCTCGATGCCACTTATCTGAAAGTACGGAAACTTGCTGATGACACATGCCACGCCAAGGCATGGTTTCATCAAGTCAAGATATAGGCTACATAGTCTGGTCTTGTCGTACCTTCTCCGGAGTGATCACGTCCAGCATAAGAGTAAGATAGAGGGCTGAGAGAAGAGAGCCGGAATGCCGGAAGACAGCGCACATCTACGGCTCCCTCCTTGCGGTTCCTGGGTGTGCTATCCATCGGTCCAGGTGGGTGTTGGGGACACTGACAGCAGACACCCAGTATGAAAAGCATTCTAAACACCAGGCCTGAGGGTCACTGGCTTGATCTGATCAAGTGGGTTATGGATTTAATGTTGCAAATCCTCTCTCTCTCTCTCTTTTTTTTTTAAAGGCACTACTGTATATGAAGACAAGCCAACCGGCATGAGCTCTGAGTACACGTTCAGTGGTGGTGGTAGCTTGTAATCACACCTGTTGGATGGCGGTACCACTCATTTACAAGATGCTCGGACAGCCTGGGGGCCTCCTGAGGAAGGAGCCCAGACCATGGCCCACCTCGGGAGCAGGGCTCCATCACGGTGACAGGTGCTTGATCTTTCACCTGGTGGTTGCCACTGACTAGTTTTCTCTGATGCTGCTGTCATGTGCCTTGTCTGCTTAGACCTGTCAGCTTCTGAGCCACAGCTATTTCCTGAGGGATATAAAACTCAACACATGGCAAATAAACAATACAAAACATGATTTCGTGCTGTCATGCTGCTGTTCCTCTAGATTGAGGCATTGTGGCAGCTCCCTGATTTACAAATATCATTTGACACTCACTTTTCCCTTCCAGTCACTTCTTTTTCCTGCTTTTACCTTTAGTCTATCAGCAACCTCTGTGGCCTTTACCCTTCCCCAACCCCGTCCCAGGACCCTGGCTCTCAAGGTCACCTGGCTACAGAAAAGGTTCTTGTTAAGTTCACCAGCAAGTTAACCTTCCTTGTTCTTAAGAGTTTAACACTGTCTGTGGCTTTTGCTGCCAGTGTGGCAATGCTCGATCATCTTCTCTACGCGTTCGCTTTAGTCAGAGGCAGATACCTTCCTGGGCTGAGAAACTCAGTCCTGTCGTCTCTTTCTCTTATCTCATTCCCCCACATCCGGGCAGCCTGCCTCCATCAACCCTCGAGATTCAGTCCTCAAAAACGCTTGCAATTCATCAAGATTTAATACAGATTTAATAAAATAACATTCCTGAAAGGAGTCTATAAACCATAGTATGACATACAAATACAACATGTCAGTATGGGCATAATCATTTTACTTCATTTCTGTTCCCTGCTGAAGTCATTCAAACTCTTTTTCCAGTATTTAAATCCTTCTGTAATCTCCAACTAGATCATGACTGTTGCTTCATGATAGTCCTTTCCTCTAAAAGCCTTTCTTTAAAAACACAGCACTTGAACCACCTTCCCCAAGACCTTGACCCAGATTAAATGGAGTTTTAGCCACTCCAGTAACCCCTTGGGCAGAATTTTAATTAGTTTAACACATATGTGCATTGGAGAAGTCTTTATGTAGTTTCCATTTTCCTGCTTCTTTATTTTCTAATTTGTGTTTACTTATTTCCCAAATTAGTATACGTAGGGATCATGTCTTAATATGGACTATTAGTGACCGACAGGCTTCAGCTCACTACTGATGACAGGTTAGTCCTACACCCCCTTCACTTTTGAAACACACAAATATTAGAATATTATTCCTACACACTCACCCTTGGTGTCTCCTCCAGAGGGTCCAGTGATGAGAGTTACTAAGAGTATTTAAAAGCCCCATTTCAACTCAGGAGCAAGAAACTCATCCACCCCTGACAAAAACTGCTTAAGAATAAATTCCATACACCCAAGTGTTATTTTCTTCGCCCCACAAACCCACGAACATTATGCGACCATGACACAAGCTTGGATGACATCCCATGGCGATCAGATGATAGATGTTTTCATTGGTTTCTCCTTAAATCAGGGCTATTAACAGCAGCAGGATACTGAATGAAAACCCTCAGCAAAAGAGCTCAAATTGTATCTGACAAGGCTCACTTTATAAGCCTCAACTATTTTCCTACTGAAGAGATGTTGTATTAAGTCACTTCTGTTTATACAACCATTATGTATTTATGTTCTCTTTAAAGATAAACGATACTTGTATGACGAATGAATTGCACACAAAATACTATCCACCTTGGAAAGATGCCAACATACACATGTAAAATACACAAAACAAAAACAACCAGCTACCAACACTTCTTCCAAACAAAACAAGTGATGTACAGAATTCTCTTCTGCATAGTAGGGTGATCTTAATGAGGAAAGCAAAATTAATGCTACTGTTAGAAAATGACCCGAGAAATATATTAACTGCACCTTGAACTGCACTAAGATATTGACTATAGAGCTTAGGACATTTGAATTTGAATTTAAACTATAATTTAATATTACATATAAATTAGAATGATCTAATAGAATGGGCAAAAATACCAATGTTCATTCACTCACTGAACATTTATTGACAGGTGCTTTGATAGGGGAATACGAAGACACGCTGTCCCTACCATCTTGGAGCCTTAGGGAAAACAGATACACGACCATAAAAACAACATTATGTTAACTACTATAATTACTCAGTTGGCTTTGCTTGGAAACACCCACACTTAAGAAGTTGATGAATCATAAAATGGGTATGATGGAGATCTATTTACCCTGACCAGGGTCACCTCCAAATCAAAAAGCAGTATGTATAAAATGATCCTATTCATGTGGAACAACAACAGACAAACCAGATGACATGGAATGGGTCAGGAAGAGAGACCCATTTGCCTTTGGGATGGGGGCAGGGTGGGTAGAAATGAACATGGTTTACAAAAAAGGCTTTCTCTTTCTGCTTTATGTACTTCTGTTATTGTCTGAATTTTTTTCTTTATTGTCTGAATTTTTAAAGTAAGCTGTATGTTCATGTAATACTTGACTACTGAGGAAATGAGCAACTGAGGCAGAGAGCACAGGAGGATCCAGCAAGGCCAACTGAGAGGAGATCCAAGTCAAAGGAAATCCAGAGGAGGGTGGAGTCATAGAAGCCAGTGGAGGTCAGTGATGGGAGAGAGTGCTGGTCAACCAAATCATCAGACTGCCTACCAGAGGTGGAGGAGAACAAGGAGACAAGAAAGGACATGCTCCGAAGGAGGAGGACTCTCTACTCAGGGATACATGCAGCCGTGGAAGTAAGAGTGCAGCAGGGTGAAGGTGGGGTGTGAAGATGGGATGAGCAGCCACAGGGGAGCAAATGCCACAGGACAGGAAACACACGTGAATGAAGTGAACTGGGAGCAAGTTGACCCTCCGTCTCTTCCATGTGGACAAATGGGTACTCCCCCCCCCCCAAAAAAAAAAACTTGTCTGTTTTGTGAGACTCAACAGCACAAATGTGACCATGAATGGCAACTAACACTTGTAGCCACAGACTTCAGGGGTGGGGACCCACCAAGAACCCGAAAGACTGCCTAGGAACAACTGATGGGGTGGCTGCTATGCAGCTCCATCTCCAGTTAAAGGCCGCCAAGTGGTGACGTTTGCCCAATGTTGCCAGGTCATCCTATTTTTAAAGAGAAGCCATAAATCTGGATTTTTTTTTTAAGTGTGAAATAGCTTGACTTTTAAATGCTGGCTCAAATTAAAAAACAACAACAACAAAACACTGGACTAGCCAAAATATGCCTGTGGGCCACCTCTAGCATTTGACCCTTTCAAGTTTGGCATTGAAGAGAAAATGTCAAGTAAAAATTTTTACTCTTTTCTTTTTTTTCCTTTGCTCTTCTTTTCCTTTCTTTCTTCCTTTTAGAATGAGAGTTTTTCACATGTTGCTAGGCTAAGTTTACTCTTTACTGACCTGATGGGTAAAAACCATTCTCTTATTTTTTTAAATATTCAATACTTGAACAAAAAAAAAGGCTCACTTTGCTTGCCTTTAAGAGTCTACACAGGTGCCTGGATGGCTCAGTGGTTGAGCGTTCACCTTTTAGCTCAGGTCATGATCCTGGGGTCCTGGGATGGAGTCCTGCATCGGGCTCCCTGCATGGAGCCTGCTTCTCCCTCTGCCTGTGTCTCTGTCTCTATCTGTATCTCTCATGAATAAAAATATAAAATCTTAAAAAAAAAGAAAGGAGTCTACACACTCATGGGGCACCTGGGTGGCCCAGTCTGCCTTTGGCTCAGGTCACGATCTCAGAGCCCCACATCTGGTTCTGAGCTCAATGGGGAATCTGCTTCTCCTTCTCCCTCTGCTCCTTCCCTTGCTTGTGCTCTCTCTGTCTCTCAAATAAAATAATAAAATCTTTAAAAAACTCTACACACTCACAAACTCTACTGGTAAACGTTTAGTCCACGCTCTTGTATCATGCTGACATAACGGACCTCAGCTAACTATTACAAGTGTTAAAATATGTGTTTGGGTGGGAAGCACAAATTAACGGGTCATTTTTTGAAAAGAAAACATGAGGAAGGACCCAAAATTCTCACGGAAAATATATAAACACTCAAGTGGACTTTCAGTTTATCAAGTTTCCTCAGGAAAGAACTTCCCATTTGCAGCTGACTTATATTATAACAACACACCCAACAATTTCATTAGAATGTTATTTTTAATCACTTCATCATATCGCTTTGCCTCAGGAACTGGAAGCAACGAGTACATAAAGTCACCGACTATGGATACAGAACATTCAGAATTCAAGTAGTATTTTTAACTGGGAAAACAGAAAAGCACGACATCCCCACAAAAGAAGGGTATCAACAACTGATACTCTTACGTGAGTACACAGCTTTTAAAAAAAAATCTTCATTGCAAACTTTTGAAAACTGAAAAACATCTATTGCAAGATGTGAGGAGTCTATTTGGTCGTGACTCATGTGTGATAACATCATTGGCTGGGTCATTGCCATAGAATCTATTTTAAGCTCATTTCACTTTGCTCTAGTTCTCCTAGTTTATTAAGGGGCAGTTGGGATGATGATAAATATAAGTGCCTCTCCTTTCAAATGATTCTTCTCCTGACCCAACAAATACAGTCTCGGGCATGTGGAGGAGCTCATGTGAAAGCCCCCTGTATACGAGGCTTAACTTTCCACTGAAACTCAGGGGAAAATCTGACCCCCACCCCCACCCCCACCCCTTACTTCAGCATCTTTAAAGCTGTGTGACCTGCTTGCCTGTGGCTCTGTGGCTTTTTCAGTACATCTCGGTCTCATGTCCCTTGTCTTCAGCTCACACGTAGCTCTGCTCTAGCTTGTCTTTCCCTGTTCGCTCCGTCTCCTCTGTTTCCCTTACTTGCTTACTTGCTCCTGTTCATTATTTTGTATTTGCATTGGTTGAGGTCTACCTATTTTGCCCCTCTGGTCTCTTGTCCCTCCTTCCGTTTAGGATCCTTTCTCCTCCCTGCCCAAATGAGGTGGCTACAAAATGCATGCTTTGTATATCCTTACCCCTAAGGTTCTTATCTTTATTAAGTTGACAAATTTCACACGCTGAAGCAGCGTGTTTGTCAGAAAACGTATTTTATGCTCGTGACAAAGGAACTGCTTAAAGTTTCCTGTATTTTTGAAAGCTCCTTCCAATCCCCATCTCTGTGCACTGCAGACGTTTCCTTAGACTGCCAGGCCCAGCGTTTGCGGGCTGTAAAATGCGCTACGAGACCGAGTCAGGAAGTCATGGCCTCGGATGTGTGGGGCCAGTGGTCCTCAGAGCTTACTGGCATCCCTCTGGGCTGTGGGCAAAGAGCCCCAGACCGTTCTCTCTGTTTCCAAACAAGACAAAGATTCCACTCCCCTTTGGGGGGAACATCCTCTTCTCCATTTAAATATATAAACTCTCCTACTATGCTTTCAAGATCATTGCTGAACACAGACTTCCAGTGCCTCAAACAAACATCAAAGACTTGGTTTTGTGACTGCGCTTCCCACCCAAACAAATCTGCAACTGAAACAACACGGAGCCTCTGGGATTTGTATTCCTTAGGGGCAGCACCACATAGGACAAAGAACATGGTTTTTATGACCACACAGAACTGGGCTCAAATCCTAGCATTCTCCACATGGCATACCAGGCAAGTTACTTGACTTCTCGGGCTTCAGTTTTTTTTCCATCAGCAAAATGAGGACATCAATACCTACCACACAGGATTTCTGTGAGGCTGACATCATATGAGGGACTACAGAAGAACGACAGTGAGCGGAGTGAGGGGCACGGAAATCAGGAAGGCCTGCTTTCAGGCTCTCTTCCCTCAGCGATGCTGACTTTGCCTTCCTGGTTCTTCCCCTGGCCTACACTCTGGGAACATCTTGCTCCTGGCCTCTCTGGGAGCTGTTTTATGATGCGGAATGAGGCGGGAAGGTAGCAAAGCAAGTGGGCCCTGGTTGGGAAAAGTCTGTACCTTGGTTAATGCCGCAGAGCGTGAGGAAATCTGGTCGGAGGGTGAGGGACTTGAAGTATTGCTATGGACTGCATATCCCCACGAGGGCACTGCCAGATACAAGAGTCTGCCGTTTCAAATTGTCACCACTGGACCGTATTTGTTTGATTCTATCATCATCCTGAGGCTGGATCGTGCGGCTCTGGATGCACAAGGGTTAGGGTGAGTTATTATGCCAGTGTTAGTATTTAATTATCCAGACTTGGGAGTGGAGGTGGCTCATAAGCCAAAGGGAAGGGGAAGTCAAAACAACCACGCTGCCTGCCTCATTGTAAAAGGAATGTAGGGAGGACCTGGAGGCGGGTGACGGATGGTCCAGGGGCCGGAGCCAGGCCCTATTACCCATCCCTGATTCATTCGGATTCTGGTGAGTCATTAGCATTTCTGTGTTTCGGTTCTTCCCTTGTAAAATGGCAGGATGGGAGGGCTGTTATTATGGCCCACCAGCTGACCTTTTAAAAGTTTGCTGGGGGGTACACAGCAGCTGAGTTTATCCAACTCTGGCTCGTAGTGCTCCTTAAACAGAAGTACATGCGCACGTGTGTGCACGTGTGTTAACACCTATCTATACACGTGCGCATACGCGTGCGTGCACACACACACACGCATTCTGGAGCTGTCCTTGCACAAACGACCAAATCACTGAAAAAGAAAGCCTTCAAAAGAATCGTGTGGTTAATCCTGCTACATCTGAACAGGCATATCCCTGCATCTAAACATATGAGTAGAATTTTCTTTTCCTAAAATCTCCAAGGGAGAGGTTTACAGCTTCCGATTAATGATGTACTTGATTTTCTAACAACGCTCATAATGGAAAAGCTCCTCTTTGCTACATTTTTTAAATTGCACTCCTGCCTCCATTTCTCGATTGCTCTTACCGCCCTATTTTGTTTTTGGACAGAACATACCACCTTCTACCATCTAACTACACTATAGGATGTATTTATGCATTAGCACTACTGCTGATTGTCTTTCTTTTCCCCCAACTGGAATAAGCTGTCTCGTTCAGGGATTTATCCCAAGCACCTACCACAGTGCCTGGCTCATAAAATGCACTTGATAAACATTTGTAATTTGAAGCTGAATTCTATTTTTTTTTTTTTTTTTTGCTTACTCTTTCACAAAATCATCAAGCTACAGAGCTGGAAGGAACACCAGGAAAGGACGGTCAGCGATGAGAAAACAGAGGCCCCGCGAGGGGAAGTGGATTGCCTCAGGTCATACGGTTTCACCAGTGCTCCTTTCACTTCACCTCGGCACCTCCGCATGGAACTGCGATTGGGGGGGGTAGGGGGAAGCAGCTTGGCTGGAAGCTGGCCAGTGAGCGAGGTCAAATCTGAACTCATTTCAAGCAAAAGGGTTTGAGAGAATAAGCTATAGTATTTATTTGCAGAACATAAAATCTCCTATAATGATAATAATTTGTGCATCAGTAGCTGTTTTCATCTAAGGATCTGATGAAATTCTCCACCCACGGTGCCAGGTATCATTACGTGCTCTGGTGCAAGGGCGCCGAGGCAGGGTGCTCTGGGTGCTCTGCGGCCTCACTGCAGGCTGGGTCAGGCGCTCTGGGGCTACATATCCGCTCTGTGGTTTTAGATTCTGCATCCTCATCCTTATCAGCATCACAAACAGCCTGACAAAGCTTCAGCAGCTATAATAACCCCCCAGTTTGTTCTCTTTCAAGCGCCACCCTCCTCCCCCTAACCCCAAAACCATTCAGGCACACGCCAACTTTCAAACCAATGTATGGAGAGAGAACACTGGGCATGTGGGGTGTTGGATCATGTAGTGGTCACCTCAGGTCGCCAAGGGCTGGGCCTTCCTGAGCTTGTTGTGGAGACAGGCTGACCGCAAGGCCATCTGAGGTACACAGAAGCTTTCGGGGTTGGGATTCTTCTTCTTTCATTGCTTTGCTGCCTTTGCCCCACATAGCCCCTTCCTTTTCCCGTCTATGGAAAGCAGATCTACTCTGTTGGCATTCTTACCCTCCCCACACAGTTATAGTATTTACAACTGCCCCTCAGTTATTTAGGAACCACATTAAGGGCCCATTAGGGTGAGTCAACACAGCAAGCCCGGTGGCAGAGCCCTTTGATCCATGGCTTTGACCAGGTGTCATTCCTTGCTCCTTGAGGAATGAGGGAAACGGTGGATCCCAACACTCTTCACCAGAAAGGCCTCTCAGGCCCCTTACTGCACATAGGCAGGGGGTTTGCTCTTCTTTATTCTCCTGTTGAGCAAAGGTCCCAACCTAACCGGAGCTGCCTAACTGACGTCAGTGCCACAGCAGCCTCTTCACCTGTGCCAAGTTTACAGCGTCAGTTCCAGGCAGAGGAACACTTGCTACAGTCTGTCGTGTATCCTGTGAGCTTCCTCTGCTCTTGCAGTTCCTGGGACCATGCTGCTGACCTTGCCTGTGGGCTGGGAGCTTTGTGGCTACAATGTCCCACCAGCCTCCTGAGATTTGCTGGCTCCTTGGAACAGGTGGAAATCCTTAGAACAAGCAGAAGGAATCCCACAGGCTCAGGACTTCCCAGTGTTTTCCGGGAGGCCCAATGTTCTGGGGGATGCTCGAAGGTAAAATGTGGAAAAAGAATTCTGTGATCAAATGGAATCTGTGAGACTTGGGTGGAAAAATATGTTAAACAATAGTGTTGCATAAAAGTCTTAAAGCAGAATTACCATAGGATCCAGTATTCTGATTCTGGGTGTGTGTGTGTGTGTATATATATATATATATATTATATATACCCAAAAGGAATGAAAGTAAATTATTTTTGTGAGAGAGAGGGGGTTGGGGTGGAGGGAAAGGGAGAGAGAGAGAGACAATCTTAGGCAGGCTCCATGCCTAGTGCGGAGCCCCATGTGGGGCTCAATCTCATGACTCTCAGATCATGACCTGAGCCAAAATCAAGAGTTGAACGCTTAACCAACTGAGCCACTCAGCGCCCTTGAAAGCAAATTCTTGAAGAGATATTTGTACACCCACGTTGGTAACAGTATTATTCTCTATAGCCAGAAGCTGGCAGCGACTCAAGTGTTGTGTTGGATGGATAAACAGATGTGGAATATCCATATAATGGAATATTACTCAGCCTTAAGAAGAAGGAAGGTCTGACACATGCTACAACAGGGATGAGTCTTGACAGCAGGATGCTAAGTGAAATAAGCCAGTGATAAAAAGCAATACTGTATGATTCCACTGATGTGAGGCACTCAAGTTCATAGTGATAGAAAGTAGAACGGTGGTTGCCAGAGACTAGGGGAGGGGAGGAAGGAGTGTTATTTAAATGGTGCTGAGTTCCAGCTTTGAAAGACGAAGAGAGTTCTGGAGAACAGCTGAACAAAATAAGTGAATACACTAAACTGTACAATAAGGGTGGCTCAGAGGTTGAGCATCTGCCTCCGTCCCAAGTTGTGATCCCAGGGTCCTGGGATTGAGTCCTGCATCAGGCTCCTCGAAGGGAGCCTGCTTTTCCCTCTGCCTGTGTTTCTGCCTATCTGTGTCATGAATAAATAAATAAAATCTTTAAAAAAAAATAAAAAAACAAATTGTACCATGAAAAATGGCTAAGATGGTATATTTTTACATCATGTGTACTTTACTGAAATTTAAAAAAGTACATTTAATGGTCATCTTTACAGTAGGACTTGTCAGAACCTTTATTTTTAAAAATATTTTATTTATTTATTCATGAGAGACACAGAGACAGAGAGAGAGGTAGAGACACAGGCAGAGGGAGAAGCAGGCTCCATGCAGGGAGCCCAATGCAGGACTCGATCCCGGGTCTCCAGGATCACACCCTGGGCTGAAGGCACATGCTCAACCGCTGAGCCACCCGGGCTGCCCTTGTCAGAACCTTTAAATGCTAATATGCATTGGGACTCGCCAAGAGGGACAGATAGCAGGCAGCTTTGCCCAGCTTATCTGGCCACGAAACCCACTTTTCACTGCGTATCTCGTGGGACCAGTGTGCTTCACAACATACTTTAGGAAAGGAGCCACTAAACTGGAAACTGTTAGAAAATAGGAAATCCAATATATATACATATTTTTAATATTTACACATCAAGGAAGGCAAGATTCCAGAGCCCAAAGCCAGATTTTCAAAACAGTTTTAACTTGCTATCCTCCTCTGGATGAGGAGAACCAGACTCTATCCTCAACTGTGTCACTTGTTAGC
Source organism: Nyctereutes procyonoides (assembly GCF_905146905.1). Taxonomy (NCBI): domain Eukaryota; kingdom Metazoa; phylum Chordata; class Mammalia; order Carnivora; family Canidae; genus Nyctereutes; species Nyctereutes procyonoides. The sequence continues at coordinate 68,350,602 of NW_026575051.1, forward strand.
CACATGGTCTTGGTCTCAAACGAGTCACCACTTTTATCTCCTCTGATGTATGAGACTAATACTAGCTCAACCTACCTAACTGGTTTGTGGTGAAATCGAATGGAAAAACGGATGTCGAAGAACCTGAAAAGTACCAAGTGCTGCTCAAATGTAAGATAATTACTAAGTACTTATGCTTATTTAAGTGCAGAGGACAATGAAGGCAGCGTGAAGAGCTCAGAATATCTGTGGGCACCAACCAGGCACCAATAAGCACAGGGAGGAAGGAGGAGGGAGAAAGAAGACTGGAGCGCGGAGCACGTGCCGTGAGCAAAGAGAGGAGAGTCCAAAAACATCAGTTCAAAAGCTGGTTTTACTCTGTCTGACCTGGGACAGGTCGCTTAACCTCCCTGTCTCTGCGGGCCCACCTGTCAGGTGAGGGGGCTGATCACGTCAGAGGCCACTTGCAGCTCTGAATCTGTCAAACGCTGGGGGCGCGCCACGCACCCGCAGGCCTCCTCCACGCCCCGGGCCGCCCCTGCCTCGCTGCGCTACGCGTGGAGACGAGCAGACCCCCGGCTCCAGGAAGGGGGGCGCCCACCCGCCGCCGCGGCTTTGCTCCCTGGGCCCCTGCCCCACGCTGCCTTACTGCAGTCCCCACTCGACTGAGCGAGATGCTGGGGACCAAGCTGCCAAGTGACCGGAGGTGCCGACTTCCGCGGGGCTGAGGCTGCCCCAGCGCGGCACCCACCTTCCCGCCGGGGTCGGTGACTCCCAGAAAACGAGAGGCCCGGCCGCTGCCTACGGACCGGCAGGCTGACCGCCTGTGCCAGCACCAGCCGGACGGCAGAATGTTGGCAGCCCAGGAAGCCGGGGGGACGGCAGCAGACTGGGGGGACGCGGCAGGAGTGGGCCCCACAGGGCAGGAGCTGGTGCTTTGTAACCTGCGCGCGCCAGGCCGGAGAAGCCCCAAGGTGTCCGAGGGGGTGCGGCAGGGGCCAGGTGTGCCTGGGGAGCGCGGGTCCCGGAGGAGCGGTGGGCTGGGGGCGCGGGGGGGGGGGGAGGCTGGGGCGGCTTAAGGGACAGAGGTCTGAGGCCTGCCCCAGGGCCCGTGAGGAGGACGCGTGACCAAAGGTCATCAGTGTGTTGGCTGGACGAGCAAGACGGCACGCGGTTCCGGCTTCGGGGGAGACGCTGGTGACCACCTACAAGGGCTGAAGAAACGAGGACACGGGCTGGGAGTCGGTAGTGGTGGGAAAGGGTCTGTTTCTGCCACACTTAGACTGAACTGGTACTGGAGACACTGAGGACAAATGCCCTATGGAGAAGAGGTAGAAACGGAAATGAATTTGCAGGCGTGGGCAGGGGAGAGAGCAGACACGAGGGATGTGCAAAACGGAAGGGGCTGTTTGCACAAGCTGCACTTGGGTCAGGGACTCACATCCCGGGTCTGGGAAGAGGCACTCGGGGAGTCCACAGACCGCCCGAGGTAGAGAACTGTACTTGCGTTTCGGTGTACGTGTGCCCACGTTTTTCTTGATGGAGGACTTCCCTAGCTTTCACCCGGGCCTCTAAAAGGCCCCCCAATAAAAGGAGAGAAAAAGAGCGAAGTGTCAGTGAGAGTGACAAACCACGAGAGACACCTGACTCTGGGAAACGAACAAGGGGTGGTGGAAGGGGAGGTGGGCGGGGGATTGGGGGGACTGGGTGACGGGCACTGAGGGGGGCACTTGGCAGGATGAGCACTGGGTTTTCTGCTGTATGTTGGCAAATTCAACTCCAATAAAAAATAATAATAATAAAATAAAATAAAAGGCCCCCCAACAGTGGTTTCCTTGGTACTAAGATCCTTGACAGTGGATGGAAAATTTCTCTATCTGCTTGATGAATCTACCCTGTCAGAGCACATTAAGGGGAAGGTGTTAATATTGCATTTATCACCAAATTTAAGAACCAAGGAAGAGTCACTCGCCTATCATCTTATCACAATTAAGGTACATTATAAAACTCCAAAGACTACTGACACTGGCAAACATATTTAAGGATTTTAATTTTTAAAAAATATTTTATTTATTTATTCATGAGAGGCACAGAGACAGAGAGAGAGAGAGAGAGAGACAGAGAGAGTCAGAGATAGGCAGAGGGAGAAGCAGGCTCCCTGCAGGGATGCGGGACTGGATCCTAGGACCCCGGGGTCACGCCCTGAACTGAAGACAGATTCTCAACCACTGAGCCACCCAGGCGTCCCTAAATATTTTAAATTAAAAATGTTAAAAGTATATTTAGAATTTTGCAAGTGCAGGTTCCTTGCAAAAGGTTTGCTATGTATGGTATTTTAATATAAAAGTACCTGGATCTGTTAATATTCACAGCTAGATTCGAAGGCCTGCCAAAAACAGTTGTTGAAACTACTTTAATAGTCATGACCCTTTTTCCCCCAAAAGGATGTTATCAAGTACACTGTGCAGTAGTGACTATAAATACATGACATGCCTGTTACTATAAATAAATACTGCACATTCTCCCAACCCATTTAATTACCATTCACCCAAAGCAGTGCAATTAAGAAACTGTCTGTTGAATTCTGAAAATGGGAAAAGCCCTCCTGTCTCTCTTAGGTAGTTTTACCATCCTAACAATAGACTTAACGAAGCCTTTTAAAACAAGGACGATTACATTAAAATGACCAGGGCATGTAAAAATTCATTACATAGGTCCGTCCTGCTGTCTGATGGATTAAATGCCTCATCACACCCTAGAGAGAAGCAAGAACAAAGGATAAAGAAAAAAATCAACTTTCTGAGTGAGTATCTTATGCCTGAGATTTAATCAGGCCCCGTAAATCACGCAGGACTTCACTCTATACCCAAAGTGCAATGGAGATATGCTTAGTATCAGATAGATTATGAAATGGCCCCAGGAGTGCTGCATGGCTTCTTGAGTACAAACTGACATTACAGTCCACATCTTGATGATGCTAAACAACAACCATGCAGGTTGATATAGCTTTTTCCCTTGAGAAATGATAAGAGCTACAAAAACAAAGTCCACTCCCCAGGGAACTGTCTGGGACTGTTAGCACCCATTACCCTTAAGTGCCCTCAGAGATAGTGCCAACTGATAGTTTTGTTACATTTATTTCTAAGTGTTTTATGTTCTTCTGTTACCATTATATAAAGAATTGTTTCTTCAGCTTCATTTTCTACCTATTAGCTGCTAATATATAGAAATACAATTGATTTCCGTATATTGACCTTGTATCCTATGACTTCACTGAATTCATTTATTAGCTCTTTCTAGAAGTAGTTTTATACATTCCTTAGGATTTGTCTATATAAACAGCCATGTCACCTGCAAGTAAAGAGAACTGTACTTCTTCCCATCCAGCCTGTATGCCCTTCATTTCTTGTTCTTGCTCTAGTCACCTTCTTAAAGGGCTACAACAGCTTGTTTCACTGGCAAGGAACCTCCTACCGCTGCATTCCAGTTGTCCTGGTGGTTTTTTTTTTAGACCTTTGTAGGGCCAAGAAGACTATGCCATGGGCAACTGTGGTCTTTGGAGAAATATTCTGATCCCTTCAAGCTATCCACAAAAGACAGGGGGCCTGACTCAGAGCCTCAAACTTGAAGGAACAAGAATTTATAGTTGATTTCCTATAGTTTAATTATGTGTACCTCTCCAGATGCTGACATGTTAAAAGAAGAAAGAAAGGAAGGAAGACCCAAAGGAATTACAGAATTTTTGGACTTTTGAGCCAGAAGGGTCCTTAGCGATTAAACCTCTCCTCTTATAACAAAAGTGAGGCTCAGCATGTCCAGTGACTTGTACAAAGGTAGCTGGAGGCAGAGGGAGAGTCTGCTATTCCAAACAGGACATGACCGGGGAGTGCACAGACCTGGATTCTAGACTTGAGTAGGTCAGGAATGTACTCCTGTCTTCAGACTGTAAGGCTAAGAGTCTAGGGGAGATCTCAGATACTCTGAGTACTGGTCCAAGTGGATGGGATGACTTGGGCGCTGTGAATATGGGCATCTTTTTTTGGACCTTTGCTAAACTGGAGCAAGATAACATTTTCCAGTACCTAGCCAAGCTGTAGCTGGCTATTACTCTTAAGAAATGAGTTTTCAGGGTGTCTGGTTGGCTCAGTTGATAGAGCATGTGACTCTTGATCTCATGGTCCTGAGTTCATGCCCCACACTGGGGTATAGAGATTACTTAAATAAATTTTTACTTAAAAATAAAATCTTTAAAAAAGAAAAAAGAAATGAGTTTTCCTCTCCCTGCCTGAATAAACTTATCCTGAAATAAGTTAAAAACCAGGATTTCATTGAGCATCTCTGACCCTGCTTACACCAACTGCTGAACACGATCATCTTCTATCATCATAAAGCTTGTTTAACATTGTAGGGCTCACACACAGCCCCTGGGGATCCTGCTAAATCTTCTCTTATATATTATTTGTATTTGTCTCTTAGAAGAACTTGGCACGGAGATAAAATCACCAGCCTGTTTAGCAAGCATATAACATATTCTCTCCTTACTAGCCAAGGGATGTTAATAAAGATGTCCTCAAATAAGCAAGCATATTTGTGTCAATGCAATATAGATATATATTTGAACAGCTGAAATTCTCCAACATTTAGGAAGTCTAGTTCTTCAAATTTCCCCTCCTTCCACATAATGCCAAACATTCTTATTCACCAATCACTTCTCTAAAATAACCATCAGTTGTCACTGCTAAAACAGAAGTCCCAAGAGGCCAAAAGTGTTTGCTAACATCAGAGTGGGCCCCAACTGGACAAAATAGAAACCAGCTAATAAGAGAGCACCACTCATGGTTGTTGGGTGTGTACTGGGCAAGGCTTGTTTCACAAGAGAAGGGGAAACTGCAGAGGGTAGGAACCACCATACCAGCTACTTGGACTGGGGGCGGGATGATTGGGAATATGACCTCATTTGACTAGCAACAACTCTCTGGGGGTAGATATAACATCTTCAGCTCCTGAGGAAGCCAGTTAAGTAGCCTACCTAACGTCAAACAGCTGGTTGATGGTAGAGTGGCAATTTGAATCCAGACTGATCTCTCTTAAGTCCAGCCTTTTAATTAATTCTATTATAAAAGTAATATAACCACGTTAACAAACATGGAGGCAAAAATCCCTATAATCTCATAACCCAAATACAACTGTTAGCATTTGGCATAGTTTTTGTAGGCTTTCACTGTGCATGCATTATGCTTTGCAAAATTATGCTCATAGTCCACAATTTGGTATCCTGCTTTTTTCCACTTAGCAAAACTAAATATTTGTCTAACTCGTTTAACAATTTTTCTAATCATTTTATTTTTTTAAGATTTTATTTATTTATTCATGAGAAACACAGAGAGAAAGGCAGAGAGAGACACAGGCAGAGAGAGGAGAAGCAGGCTCCCTGCAGGGAGCCTGATGTGGGACTCCATTCCAGGACTCCAGGATCATGCCCTGGGCCAAAGGCAGATGCTCAACCACTGAGCCACCCAGGCGTCCCTTTCTAATCATTTTAATTAATATATTATATTCCATGAGTAGACACATCATAGTTTACATAATGAGACCTCAAACTGTGGAATGCTGATGTTCTTTTCAGTTTTGGGGGCAAAGCATGGTGTTATTTTGAGTATACCATGCTGCCTTCCCAAATATGTATTGTCACCGCTGAAAGCTTCAAATAGACAATACCAATCAACAGGTGATTTAAAAAAAAAAACTACGATTAAAATATTTTGAAAATGCCACCATCCTTGAGCTCTTAGGCCTAGAGTCAAATAAATCTGATGAATGCTATTAATGAAGGGTGACCCAAAAATAACAAGTTAAAAAAGGCTGTACTTCTGAGACTCCAGACAACATGTGCTGTGAATGGGTTAGTGCTCTACTTTCAGTTTCCTAGGAATGCCAACCAAAGAAGTCATCCTTCCTAAAATCTAGATGTGGAGGAATGGAAAATCCTTTGGAAAAAAAAAATCTTATCAGCTTTATGTGTCAGAGTGGTTGAAACTTACAAATGAGGTCAACATGCTAACCCAGGACCGTGTCCTATTTCATAATTAATTTACCATTTTTCCTCAGGTCTAGTGACTGAGCAACAGGGGAGTAGCTCTGAGTTTTTAAGCAAATAATCCTATGACGTAAAAGAGACAGCAATATCCGACCCTGTGTGAGTTCACTGAATTTATAAAGTATAAAACATGGCTGTCAGAAAAATCTCCTACATTGGGAGGAGAGTAACATCCAAAATATTTGTGGGTCTCCGTGTGTGTTTTGAAAACTTTGGTAGAATCCATGCCACCATCAGTGTGATGTGGGAGGAGCACACTTCTATGTCTGGAAGCATCTTTCTGCTCCCCAGAGGGAGCACTAGTGATTCCTCCTCCTCAGGAAGAGCAGAGTAAAAAAGGGGGAACTGGAGAATTCAGTCCTACGGAGATGGAATATGCCTCTTAATGACACCTTGACCACAGTCCATGCAAGATAACCTTTCACCCTACCCATAGTGCCTATTTAAAACCCTTACCTTTTTCTTCATATTCCCAGCTCTCTATACCCTACACTTTGATGGCGGGGTTATACTTCATCAGACTCTAATGATATCCTTTTTCTTCTTCAATGTTTAGACAATCCTGCACTTCGGACTTCCCTTTCTCTTAAAAGGTAATAGGTTTACTCATGGGAAGATCAAATGGAATGTCCAAACATAACCACTTTGGAAAACAATTTGGTATTATCCAGTAAAGTTGAAGATGCACATACTCTAAGACCCCAACATTCTTAGGCACCTGTCCTAGAGAAATTGTTTATAGCGGGATGCACATATAAGAAAGTTCACAGCAGCACTGTTTAAAATAGCCCAAAATTGGAAATGACCCAAATGTCTGTTGAGAAAAGACTGGATAAATAAACTGTAGTATGTTCCCACAATTCAAAATCGTAGAGCAGTGGAGATAAGTGAATTTCATGTATGTCATTTCATGCATCAACAAGGATGAATCTTAAAAAAAAAAGACTGAAAAAAAGCAAATGATACAAGAATACTATATGGATATTAGTATTTTTGTCTGCCCAAGGCAAACAAACTTAATAGATTACACAGAAAAGCCATAGGGAAACACACACAGGCAAGCCAGGAAATGACAAACACAAAATTCAGTAGAGGTGCCGGGAGAGAGGAGTATGGCCAGGAACACATAAGGACTCCCAAAGTACTGTTGGTATTCCAGTTCTTATGTTGCAGGATGGGTACAAGGGTCTTACTCCCTTTTCCCTCCACTCCCCTTTCTGCGTATGCATATATGTATATGACTGACACAGACAGACACTTCCGTGTGTGTGTGTGTGTGTGTGTGTGTGTGTGTGTTTGTAGACATCATCATTATCATCATGATTTTCCATGTCACTGCAAGCTCTGGATCTGACTCCCTAGCGCCTCCTTCCAGGCATTCTGACCCTTGTGGAGCCCTCAGCTCAGAACTCTGTCCTTAGACTTGAGCGCTTACTCTGTCCAACTCCCTCCTCCAATCAAATAGGACGACCACTGAAGACCCAACGTGGCATCCTTTATTCTCTCCACAGACTCATGGGGAGCATTCATTCAGGCCACCATTGATGGGGAGGTAAACTCTGTGGTGATGTCTCATTCAGAGGTAACTGAACTGCCAACTGTACTGCAAGGGGACCTGAAATGCCACCCAGAGTGCAATGGCTGTTTGCTACATTATACCAAATTGCTGCAAGTAGCAGTGCTGGCCTCCATCTCCCAACCTGACCCAACCACCCAACACAAGCTTGTCAAGCTTGCTCCACTGCATTACTCCTACCCACCTGACTGCCCCAAACCACTCTTCCTTTCTTCCTACAAAATAATCTTAATTCCATCCCTCTCTCAGACACCCAGGCTTCCAACCTTTATATGATTCTTCATCTTTTTTGCTTCTTTTAAGGGTAAGCTCTGAGATTATTTTTCTACTCTAACTTTAGACACCCTCAAAAGTCCCTGATCTTGGTACCATAGCCATAATTTAGACAAAATAAGAATTCTTATTGAATTTGTTCCAGTACAGTAATGTTTATTCTAAAAGCTTTTCCTATTTTCTACTTAAAAATTAAAATTGATAGGTTATTTCAAAAGCAAATGAATTTGGCAAAGTTGTTTTACACTGGTTTTTCCTCCTATTTAGCAGACTACTTCTAGAAAAAAAATACATAAACTGTACCACTCTCCTAAAGACCTGAGTTTAGGGAATTTGATTTTCTTGAAAAATGTTTCTTTTTTTTTCTCTTATCAGAAGGTTTTATTTTTTTTTCTTATAAATTTATTTTTTATTGGTGTTCAATTTGACAACATAGAGAATAACACCCAGTGCTCATCCCGTCAAGTGCCCACCTCAGTGCCCGTCACCCAGTGACCACCACCCACCCCTAGTGCATTTCCCAGACTTAGGAATCTTTCATGTTCTGTCTCCCTTTCTGATATTTCCCACTCATTTTTCCCCTTTCCCCCTTACCCCTTTCACTATTGGTCTCATTCATTTGGGGAATATAAAAATTATTGAAAAATGTTTCATGCCATCTTCATTGTGACATAAAAGAATAGCACGCCTCCATTTTTGCTTTAATGGGCCAATTGTCATTTGACCATAGAAGACACACTAAGTGAAGAATGAATATGAAAAAAACTATGAAAAAAGTAAGGAAAGGTTTATGCAGAGAGGTGGTAAGATACTGCAAAGTAAACCCTATACTCAGCCTCTGAGGGGCACGATGTTGTTATAGTCAAGGGGCTGAGCTAAGTGCACAACTCAACAGAGAATGCCGAATTGAGCAATAAAGAGGAACTGAAGACGGGTCTGAACTACCAAGCCAGCAAAGGTGATTCCAAAGTGAGAGGTAATAACTTGACTCAGACCCAACTGTGGGGAAAAGAAACAGAAAAAAGGAGGACCTTTGGAGAAAAGCATCCTTCAGTTTGGGTATAGAGAGCTCTCAATGATCATGGAGCTGGAAGATATGTGATACAAAAGAAAACACAAAACTCTGTTATTCACCATTCAAATTTGAGCAGATACACAACAATGGATGTTTATGGGTTAAAGCATCAGGTGAAATGGTGGCTGACTAAATTTACATGCAAACAAGCCTATGGCAAGAAGTGATTTGGGCTCTTCCCCTAAGGAAATACAAAAAAATTTCTAAATTCCAACAAAGAGGGATCCCTGGGTGGCGCAGCGGTTTGGCGCCTGCCTTTGGCCCAGGGCGCGATCCTGGAGACCCGGAATCGAGTCCCACGTCGGGCTCCTGGTGCATGGAGCCTGCTTCTCCCTCTGCCCGTGTCTCTGCCTGCCTCTCTCTCTCTCTCTCTCTCTCTCTCTCTCTCTCTCTCTGTGTGACTATCATAAATAAATAAAAAAAATTTTAAAAAAATTTAAATTCCAACAAAGAGCAAGTGCTTTTCATCATGCTCTATGGTATTTACCTGAGGGATCTGAAAACTTGTGTCTACATAAAACCCTCTACACAGATATTTATAGTGGCTTTATTTACAATTGCCAAAATTTGGAAGCAACCAAAATGTTCTTCAGGGGGTGAGTGGATAAATAAACTGTGGTACATCTAGACAACGGAATATTATTCAGTGCTAAAAAGAAATGGGCTAATAAGCCATGAAAAGACATGAAGAAAACTTAAATGCATATAGCTAAGTGAAAGAAGCCAATCTGAAAAGGCCACCTAGTGTATGATTCCAAATACATGACATCTTGTAAAATACCAAACCATAGAGACAGTTAGAAAAAAAAAAATCAGTTGCCAGAAGTTAGGGGTGAGGGAAGGATGGCCACGCAGAGCACAGAGGATCATTAGGGCAGTGAAAAATACCCTATATAATAGCATAATGGTGGACACGCATTGCTGTATGTTTACCCAAACCTGTAACGCGTACAATACCAAGAATGAACACTAATGTAAACTGAGGATTTGGGGTGAGGACACTGTGTCAACATAGGCTCATCAGTTGTAACAACTGTACAACTCTGATGGGGATGCTAATGAGGGACACTGTGCATGTGTGGGGGCATGGGTATATGGGAAATCTCTGTACTCTCCCCTCAATCTTGATATGAACTGCTCTAAAAAATAAAGTCTATTAAAGAAAAAAAAAACTTTAAAAAAAACACCAAACCAAACAAGTACTTTTTCCTGCCCTCACACATCTTGCTCCGTTGGCTCTGAAATTCTTTCTGAAGCTTTCTACTTTTGCCTTCAAAAACATTACGTGACATCTTGTTGTTGTATTTACTACCTAGAAAACATGGAAGCCTAATTATACTTTCCTCTAAGCCACTGTATAAATAGAATAATAAAAAAGTTACAAGATTGGCTAGTAGCCAGTATTTGTATTAATAAATATAACCAAATATGAGAAAATACAGTAAATATTATAGTAACTGTCAAATTTTTTTTGTTCTTCCAGTCATAGGTAATACATAAAAAAAAGTGCTGACATTTTGCCAATGAGGCCTCTCCCACACCTAAAACTTCCCTGTGGATCACTGTGAGGACTTCCAAACTTTGTAAGTTTTATAAATTATTTCATTTTTAATATCTATGGGCTGTTCAAACTTTTAACCCCATTATCAAATTTACTTTTTTTTTTTTTTTTTGCAATAAGTATCACCTTGACACATAGGTCAAGCTCTCTGGTAAAGGAAAAAAAAAAGTTTTTCCCCTTATTTGATAACTGTATGACGGGCAAAGTGGCGGTTACTTTGTTTTTTAAAACTACTGCTTCTAATACTACCAGTTTAGGACTACTTTTCAGAATATTCCTCCAAAGATGAACAAAATCTGTCTCCCACCCACAAGCACAGGTTCTGTTTGTTTTAAATTACTGTGGCATTAAATCTTGATGAAGAGCAACAGAAAAAATAACGTCGTGGAAAGGAACCTTCTCTCCCCTTCCCATTCTTCCAGCCCAAGTATGGATCTGTTTCCTGTCACACTTGGAAGTTATCCAATCCTTGGCCAGTATTGCCCAAAGCAGGGGGAACAACCAACAGAAGTTGTGAACTGCTATTTGGGATGCTCCTGCATCATATTCCCTGTACCTTCCCTCAGACACTCACCACCTTTGCAATTCGTCATCTATCTGTTTCCCCCACAGCCAACATCATACAGCTTTTCGGTGGCACAGCAGGACTTACTTAAGCCCCTGAGGCCCACACACTCTTTCCACTACATCATGCCGCCTCGTGACTGACCCTGAAACCACCTCACTTGGTCTTGGCAGGCTTATTTGGAAGGACTATGCAAATGAGTGAATTGTTTTACCCCCCTTCTTCTGTTAACATAAATGATCCACACAGCATCTCACTTCCTTTCCTTCACTTTACACGCTGACTACATTTAGTAGTGGCACATTTCACAACTTAATGAACACTCCTACATCTTCTAAGAAATGGCCTTACGCACCCAACTGTAGGGTCTGCTTTTTATACACTACACGTAATCTGCAAAGAAGGATGTCTTTAGAAGAGGTGAACACTAGAAATGGAGATTAGGACTCTGCATCTGAATACTGGCTTCTAGTTCTGCTTTAAAAATCACCCACGGGCTAACACCCACAAATATGTTACAGGAAGTGGGACTTAGGATTGAAACCCATGGGTGTCAGTGCGAACAATTGGGGACCTCTGCCCACAAAGAAGCGAGTGACCAAACACGCTACCCATTCTCCCTTCCTGGGGCCCTGCGCTTATCTCATGCCCTTTCTGCAGGACTATCAGAGTTATAGACACTGAGCTCCTAGATGTCAGCAAAGCATCTGACAGGTGCGCCAAGCGTAGCTGCCTGAGATGGGAAACCCTGGGCTAAGGGACAATTCAGTTTGAAGGCCTCAGAGGTGACTAAGCAACCATACCCAGGGGTGCCAACATCACAGAGGAGCAACACTGACCTGGAGGGAGGTCCATGCACAGCAGGACTTTGTAGGTCATCCCTGGTGAGGTTTTCAGCAAGATGTGCTTAGAGATATCACAAATAATTCACAACTGAGGGGACAGTCAATCAATCAGAGGAAAGAACAGAGATCTTAAAACATTTCAACAGGCTGCAGTGACTGCCACAACTGACCAAACCACCGGCAAAAAAGAATCCAAAGAATTCACGGGAATAAAACCCTACTTTTCATAGTAAGAAATCAACTGCGTATAGATAGGAGGGTGCACTCTGCCCTGCACCCTCCAATCTGCTCAACTGGGACAACACAGCCCTGTTCACAAGTTCTGTCACGTGACCTTGACCCCAGGCTCTGAGCAGGGGAGGCTCCAGGCCACAGATTCACAGCCGCACATCCGTGTTGTGACTCTGACTTCAGACTAGGGGCTTCCTTTGGGTCTCTGGACTCAAGCTCCCATCTTGGGCCCTCCCCTGCTTTGGGAGTTGACTCTAACTCATTCTTTGGGACTCAACTCTTTTCATCAGCTCCCTGGTTGGAGTCTTGTCCCTCCATAACAGTGTGCCTCCTATCTGCCCTTTGGCCTGTTCAGCGGGACAATTCTGCTCCCAAATATCTGTCCAGCTAGACTGCCACCTACACAAGACTTTCTCCAGTTCTATGCCTCACCAAATTGTCCTAACTGCCTTCTGTTTGCTGTCTGCTGCTGGTACCATCCCTGTGAGCATGCCCCAGCCCATGGATATATCTGTTCTCTGGATCTCTGTCTGGACTCTACTCTGGGTCCCAAGCTGATCCCATACTGCTACTGACAGAAACCCAGCTCTTCTTCCTGGCAGGGGCAAAAGGGAGAGGTCTAGAGCAATTCATATTTGAAAGTCTTAAGGATGTTTACTGAACCTGAGTTCAATGAAAGCTGAAAAGTGTGACAGGGTGCCTAAATGGAAGTGTCACCTTGGTTCCTCTAAGTGTAGCACGTAATGATGCAGAAAACATGTGCATCTCACAAGACCTAACAGTTCTAGGAGTAGAGTCCTTGCCCTACACTGGGCACGCCATCTCAGAAGTATTGTTCATATCTCAGCGCTATGTTCTTAAAGAGACAATGACATAAAGGGAACACCTCTAGGGGGATGTAACCAGAACAGCAGAATGCCTGATATCGGGTAATGTAAGAATATTTGTAAGAACAGGGCTGTTGGCCAAGGAAAGGGGGATTTGCAGGGTTGGGGTTCTCAGGTACTAAAGAACTGTCACAAGAAGGATGAGGAGGAGACATATATGATGGAGGACAGCTTGGACTCACAAAGGGACACAGCAGAAGAGGTGGGCTGAGGCAGTAGGTGCTGATCCCATCTCCACTCTAGACTCGAGTGACCCTGCATCTCTGGCCTGAGTCTCCCCCGAAGTCTGGGAGGCTACGGTTTCGAAGGCCCCTCCCTGCTCTCAGCGCCCATGATTCCTCATCCTTACAATCACTTCAGTCTAAGGAAGATGATAGGCCTGGCCTTGCCTGTTCTGTGGCCTGGGACACCAGGTTGGTTCTTAGGACTCCCAAGGGCCCCCTTCTAGGAAAAAATTAAGCTCGCTGAAGTAATGTGTGAAACGAGTGGTCATAAGCTGTATGTTTCAGGAAATGAGAAATGTAGAAATTCTGAAAAGAGAAGGTGTGGGAGGCAGAAAAATGTCCACCCCCTCCCCAAGATGTTCACTTCCTAATCCTTGCAATCTGTGGCTGCCACCTCGTACGGAATGCAATGGTAGGGTATGACGAAGTTAAGGATCTTGGGAGGAGGAGCTCATCCTGGATTATCTGGGTTCTGAAAGCCATCGCAGGCATCCTTAGGAGAGGGATGGTCGGGAGACCAGACAGACACACAGAGGAGAAGAGAACTTGAAGGGAAAGGCAGAGGCTGGAGTGACACGGTCATAAATCAAAGTAACGCCTGTCTCCACCAGGAGCTAAAAGAGGTAACCAACAGGTTTCCCCCAAAGCCTCTTGAGGGGACACACTCCCGACCTCCTGCTGTGAACTCTGACCCCCAAAACTGTGAGAGAAGAAATCTGTTGTTTGCAGCCTTCAAGTGTGTGGTCGCTTCCTACGGCGGCCGCAGCAAACTAACACGAAGGTTTTCTGCTTACACTTTTGGTGTTGCCCCAAAGTGGGCCGTGGTAACCTGTGTTAGGGGAAAAGCCTGAATTTTTGGGTATTTTGATGGTCGCATCCCCATACACACACGCCAGCCCAGAAGAAGCGCAGCTCTGCTTTGGAAAGTGTTTCGGGGCAGTGTCAAAAGTATCTTCGAAGCCATTCTTTACACTTATTTTACTAATAATCTCTCCTTCACAGGGGATTTCAGCAGACAATAAATCTATGCAAGGCAGACAACCGAGTGATTCCAACCTCTCCCCAGCAGGCCTGGCTGCAATAGAAGAAATTATGCGGCAATTGGGCTACAGAAGAAAGACTACCGAGTAGGTGGGAGCTTGTCTTGACTCTTCATTGTCAAGTGGGCTGCATTTCTCCCCGTTCTCTCCTGGCAGCATCCAGCTCTCTCCTTGCAGGATGATAAATGCTACAGAGGTGAGGACAATGAGATCATCCTGAGCCCAGGAACAGGCCTCCCTGGACTCCCATTCCTATAGAATGCCATCGTGGGAAGTCACTCTCTTGCCGCTGCTGTCACCCCCAGGGGACCACCTGGTGGGACCATGTCAGATTCAAAGAGATGGTTCTTCTAAGTTTCTAATTTCTCTTTGATAAAAAACATCATTACTATTTTTAAACAAATAAAGGTGAAAGTCCCTTTAAATTCAGGGAAGAGAAAAAGGAAAGATGCGTATAAAACTACCAGTTAAACTGCATGAGGCTGATGATGGTTGTTCATTTGTCTTCTGCTCTTTTGAGCTTCAGTACAAGAGAATATCCACTGTTGAGTGGAAACAGAAGGGTATCCCAGGTTTAAGAGCTACTTTTGGTTCTTACCACTTCCACATGTAAGTCCTTGGGCAAATCATTTCACTTCTGTTCAGCTTCATTTCCCTCATATGTAAAATAGGGCAACTGAGTAAGATAACATGTGGCGTGGGACCGTGGTTAGCCCATAGGTGTTTGGTGATGTTTGAGGAACAAATGAATTATGTGTTCTTCATCCAAGCCTAGACAATTCACCCCTATTTTTTTTCAACTTTTTCCTTGATCACAACATAAATTTTGTTATTTGTAGTTCTTCCAATGGTCATCAACATCTGCCAGAGTTTATCATGTCTAGGAAGAGGGATCTTTTATTATCTTAGAAATTCGAATTGGCAGAGGGCATGTTTTCTCTTCCACAGCAGCACTGCTGTTTCTCTTCCACGGCAGCAGGTTTATAATCCAGAGATTTATATGAAAGAAAGTTGGTCAGGCATTATGGGTGATATAGAACAACTGTTTTTGGTACAGGACTAAAACCGTTTGCTCTTCAACCTAAAACAGAGCTCTACGCAAGTTCCTCCCTCCCAAACACCAACCCCCTTCCCCTGTCCCCGTCCCCCACCACTACCCACCAAAACTATCCTTTTTCCCTGATCCCTAGTCACCAGGAAAGCAGGCTGCGGGAAGCCCAGCCTTTACTCAGTAAGAGGCTGGAGAATGAGACACAAGTGGGCATCCCATAGGCCCCAGGGATGACAGCTCTAAGCGTGTGGATCAGAGAAGGCCTAAGGAGTAGCTAGTTCCATCTGGGGACCGACCAGGGCTGGTCCCCACACCACCTAGTGAGACTTGCACTCCATTCAGAAGCAATGGCTTCTACAGAGGGCAAGGAGTTCTGCTTATGGGTGTTCTTCCCTCTACTTCTTCACGCTTTCTACCTCCTTATGGCAACCAGCATAGCCTCCCCCCAGTACACACACACATTCTCACTAGAGACACATCCTCATGCCTTTGGACTCCCCATATAAGCACTGCTGACCTTGTGACCCCTGAAAATCCTATTCCTCTACTAAAGAAAAATCTTACATGAATTAATTTTTCCATCTCTGGGGCAGCTATGTAGGAATCACATACACATGGCTTTAAAGCTTGATTCCAGATGCAGTCTCAAATTGTGAGCCAATTGTATAGAACCACGTTTTCTTTTTTTATTTTTTTATTATTATTTTTTTCATTTTCTTTTTTAAATAACTATTAACCCCACAATAAGAAACTAGGATATTATCATTTCTCTTGGGACTTATTAAAAACAAAAGAAACACATAAAAAATGGAGCAACTTCTATATACATTCTACATTTATGGATGAACACATTTTAAGGAATTTGCTGGGATAAAGGAAACATTCTAAATAATTCTATTTACTTTTCTTTTGAATGACAATTTTTATTTGGGGTGGCCTCTGTGTCTATCAAATAGACAGTATGTCTATCTATGGCCATATTCGTGGCTTGAAGACAGCTTATCTAAACCCTGCAAACAGAACAGCAATACAGAGATTGTTGTTCTCACTGAAACTACAACAATGATGGGTCTCTCTCAAGACAACTGTCAAATACTTGCAATCATGCTAAATAGAGGCCATGCAGGACACATGGAAATCAAACCTCACTCCTTAGCCCTCTGAAAGTCATTATGACCAAAGTAGTTATTATTTTAATCAAGTCCATTTAAATCATGATTTAAATTACCAAATAGGATAAATCAATTTAATCAGTTTTATTTTTCAAAAAGTACATTTTTTTTGTCCTTCTGACCTAACCTGATTACATATTCTTTAAAATTCAGTTGAGTATGGGTTTTACTTTTGGAAGATACACTGTATATATTTAAATCAGTGATTTGTGTAAACCATACTCAGAAGTGTATCCCTTAATAATGCAAGAAGATTCTTTTGAGACAAAAAAAAAAGCAGTATTAATGTCTCCCTTGTGCTCTTACTGCTCCTCCCTCTTCTATCCTTAGAGTTTCTTTGCTTTTGCACAGATTACTTCATTCTCAAGAAGTATCTATTCATCTGTCTACTTGAAACTTGGTACTTTTGAAGAGGACGCCAAGGAGTGATGGTCTTATCTCCATATAATGCTATTAACTGGCATGGTTTCCACAGATAAAACCTATAGATGGAGAAGAAAAACATGATTTCTGGAGTACACAGTAAGATTTTTTTACTTTGCCACTTACCAAAGTGGCTCTCACGGACTCTAATTTGGTCATGTGCCAGTGGTCAACATTTTAAGAGGGCAATCTAGAAGCCAGGCACTAGGCTTATTAGCTCACGTAGAGATTCAGATCTGACAAAGCTTACGGTTCAATAGGGAACACCGATACGAGACGGTTACTGCACAAATAACTATACAACAATGACGGCTTTGAAGAAGTGCGTGGTGGCAGGGCAACCCCATTCAGACGTCTTCTAGAAAGTAACATTGCTTTTTTATTACTCCTAAAACCTTTTAAAAAGAGGTCACAGAAATATATTGTCTTGAATATTGTATCAATTGCAAGGTAAGCTACGGTTATGAGAAAGAGAGGGCTCTAGACCCAGACAGATGTAAGTAGAATCCTTGTTTTTGCTGTGGTGCCTCAAGCGACTCATGGTAAGGGCCATAGTTCCTTCACAAGATTGTTGTCTAGTGTGGCACACAGAAAGCACTCAGTATGTAGCATAATCTCAATAACCTACAAGGAATAATTAATAATTAGAACTTATTCTTTGACGTGTCACGATAAGGTCAATTTTCCATTCATAGTTCTATCTTTACAAAAATGTTCAAATGACAGAGAGAGCTCAAAAATCCGTTTAGGAAAAAACACACCATGACTTCTGTGATTTTTCTTCACTTGGGTTGGCCAGCAGGTATCCCTTAGTTACACAACGGAGGCACACTCTAGATTCTTCTCAGCAGATATAAAAACTCAGGCGAAGACAATTTATACCTCTGTGCTCCACAGCCTTCTATCAGTATCAGAAAAAAATTCTGGAATTGGGGCTTTTGAATTAGAATTTTTAAAATGCTGAACTCCGGGATCCCTGGGTGGCGCAGCGGTTTGGCGCCTGCCCTTGGCCCAGGGTGCGATCCTGGAGACCCGGGATCGAGTCCCACATCGGGCTCCCGGTGCATGGAGCCTGCTTCTCCCTCTGCCTATGTCTCTGCCCCTCTCTCTCTCTCTCTGTATGACTATCATAAATAAATTAAAAAAATAAAAATAAAAAAAATAAAATGCTGAACTCCTCTAGGGCGGTTGAGCGTCTTCCAGGTCATTAATTACGTGACCGAGAGGGTGCAGCCGGAAGAGTCCCTTGCAGGCAGCTCAGGTTCACGCAGTCCAAGAAGCACCTCCTACCACACTTTCAGCTTCTCTTATTCTGAATTCCCTCAGTACTTACAAACCCCCAGCCCACGTGACGGGTTGGTCACAGCTCCTTCCTTCACTGGGCACTCGCTGCCGACAGTGTGGTCCCGGGCGCGCCAACAACGGACAAGGCCGCACCTTCAAGGAACTCCCAACCTCTGCTGGGCCGTATTAAGCATCCTTCAGACTCGTGGCCAACAGCCCTTTACAACCTTCTTGGGATAAAGCCCAAGTCAGAAAACAAAGAAATACGTGTGGCTTCTGTGTTTTTTAAGTGAAAAAATGAAGGATTTTAACTTGAAACGGGGAATGGGACCGTGTTACGGATGAGAGAAATGGGGCTCTCACAGGAGAAAAGATTTGCCCAAGGTCGTAGGGCAAGTGAACGGCAGAGCTGAAGCAAGACGCTAATTCATTCAGCTCAGGGCTTTCCCACCCCGTTTGCTGAGCCCTCTTGTCTGCCTGGCATCGGGTTGTACTGAGAACACAATGAACAGACCCGCCTCCCCCATAAACTGGACCTCCCGCCCCCTCTCACGGTGGGAGGATTCACCTCGGGCCATGGCCTGGGCGGCACAAGGCAGGGCAAGCCCAGCTCTTCTGCGCCACCCCGTCCTGAGGTGGCTCCTGGCACCCCAAGGCTCTCGCTGGCTGTGGGGCCCACGCGGGCCACAGTACCCAGCAGTGCCTTCGCTAGCCCCTGGCTGCCACAGCCCAAACTTTAGCAGCCAGGATTTCACAACGCCTCCCGTCCAACCCCGGCCTGCTGAGAGCCTGAGTCACCTGGGTTTGCACGAGCAGGGAAGGCTGTGACCGAAAGACGGCAGGCCATTCTGCAGAAGCAGGGGTCGCCCGCAGTCGTTCCGGAATGAGATTCCGGGTGGCACACTTCCGCAGCGCGAAGGACACTGGCTGCATGCGGAGTGTGCCTCTAGTTCTGGGAGAAGAACTTCTCTTACACCCGAAGTCTAAGGGAGAAATAACCCCAAGTCATTCTTTGATGGTGAAGTGGGGCCCCTGAGTGGCCAGGGGACGGAGGACTGTCACTCGGAGCTGCTGAGACTGGGGCAGAACAGGATCCCGTGGGTGGCCAGGGAGACCCTGTCCGTCCAGCCGTTCACGGGAATCGCTCCTGGGAACCCAGGGCAGCTGGGAGATGAGAAGTACAAGCAGAGAAGACCCGGCAAACATTTGCCGACGCAGTGACTACGGGGACGGGGCTCCTTCACACAGGCGCTCCATCGAGGGGCTTTTCCGGACAGCGCAGCCTCAGGCTGAGCGTCCAGAGCCCCTTCTGCACATTCCTATTGCGATGTATAATAATCGCCTGTGTACTTGTCAGTCACATCCATTCTTGTCTCCACAGATTCCAGCATGGTGCCTAACACCCAGTGGGCATCAGAAAAAGGTCAAGTGAGTGAAAGGATGACCCGCGACACGGTGACTACAAACTGAAGGCACAACTAGGGCAGAGGTAAGCACGAGTTATCTCAGAGTAGAAAAGAAAAACAAAAACGGATGGACGGAAGGGATCTTCCTTAACCAGTCTGAGGGCAGAGGGCTGCCCACCCCTCAGCAGCCCCTGAAGCCATCAGCCACAGGACAGCTGTTCCCTTCTATTTCTGGGGTAAAGAGACACATCTTATGGCTAAACATCTACACGTTCCCATAATTACCAAAATCGAGCGTTACAACTAAGAGGAGGGGGAAATCATAGATTCACCTAAGTGAGGTGAGACTCTCTATTCATGTGCCAGCTCCATCTCCCAACTCAACGTCTCCCTTAGAAACCTACAGGCTCAGAGTTCAAAAGTGGACCGAGTCCTGGGTCCCAATGGGACACACTTTCCGATTTACAAGGCATGTGCTCTCAGGGCAGAACTTGTCAACTTACTTTTTCCACGTCTAGATCAGCATCCTGCTTCTTCAAAAAACTGTAGAAGAAAAAAAAAAAACAGACATCAAAAGAGAACTGAACACTCTTTGCCTATAAACCTCCCACAAAGTACCACCATAGAATTTCCATTTGCTGCAATCAACTTGCCCACAACTCTTTTTTTTTTTTTCCTCATTTACACAATTGTTGCTAAGTCACAGCTGCCACGAACACCTGCCTGCAACTACAAAGACCTGGCCTTGTACCAAAAGAGGAGGCCAACACAAGATTTTGAGTTTCTGGAGTCAGGAAAAATAAAGATGGAGCCTTACAGACACACACACACACACACACACACACACACACACACACACACACACACCCCTTCTGGGTTCCTACAAGTCATCCATAGTTGGGATATATTAAAAAAAAAAAAAAGAGCCTTCTAAGGTCTTATTCAACTCATCTCTTGGCTTAACTCTTCCCTTCTGTGGACCTCAACCCATCTGTGCCCCACTTCCTAGACTGTGGGTGGGCCTTACTGTCAAAACCACCTTCTTGGTATGGTCCCTCTTTCCCATCAGCTGGAGTTCCCCTCTAGGAGAGGTGTGCCAACCCCCCAGCCTGCACCGACGTGTCCACGGGACTCCAGCCCCAGGATTACCTTAGAACCTTGTGCCAACACCCCCCGGCAGAGCTGGGTGCTGATTTTGTAGCACCCCTGCCCATGTCACATTGATCTTTAAAGTGCCAGGAGGACGACGGCGGATTTCCAGTTTGCTCATGCACTCCGCCTACAACCTGCCAGTATGATGGTACCTCATTTATTATTTGCAATTTTAGCTGTTTGAACTGTTTTTTTTTTTTTAAGATTTTATTTATTTATTCATGAGAGACAGAGAGGCAGAGACATAGAGACAGAAGCAGGCTCCATGCAGGGAGCCCAATGCAGGACTCGATCCTGGAACTCCAGGATCACGCCCTGGGCTGAAGGCAGGCGCTAAACCACTGAGCCATTGAGGGATCCCCATGAACTAAGTTTTAATAAGACGTCTAAAGAGAATAAAGATACTTGAATGGAATTATGTTGACCATGTGAGGGCAGAAAGGAAAACGTTTGAGGAATGAGAATAAAAAAGCAGAAACGATTTTTCCTATCTTAGTAGAGACTTACACTTTTTTTTCCATTAGGATCCCTAGCATCCCGGTCCACGGTTTAAAATACTGCCATCATAGATCACTCTCCCCATCAAAACCATCCATCCCCACACACGCACAAAAGAATTTTTGCACTGTTTGAAAGGGTGCATAATTAACAGTAACATCTTTGTTTTGTTTAATCAAAGATGACTCAGAATGAAGGGAAGAAAAAAAAATGACCATGGGGAAGAGAATTAGAAACTCATATATTGTCTTCCGCAGATGGGTATTCAAATCATGAACTCACTGCAGACATGCAGGAGAACTAGCATGGGGCTGGAGGGAGAGAATGTGCTAATGAGCATGCCACTGCAGCCGTACCTTAGCAACCCACCTCGCCCCATCTCCTGCTTGCTTCTGACCTGCTGTCCTGGCCTAACCAGGGAAATGCCACCTGGCAATACATGCCTTTCTCCTGGCTAACCCACTGGGGATGCGGATCCTGCTGAGTTGTAAAAAAAAAAAAAAAAGGGAATCCATATTGTCCAAAATTTTTAACTAGCCTCCCTATAACCAGCAAAGAGTAATTCGGTACCATGAAAGCTCTTCACCAGGGGTGCCCCCGTGGCACAGTCGGTTAAGCAGCTGACTCTTGGTTTTTGGCTCCGGTTAGGATCTCAGGGTCATGAGGTCGAGCCCTGCACTGAAGGTCTCTCTCTTCTTTTCCCTCTGCCCATCTTCCCCGCCCCCCCCATAATCAATCAATCAATCAATCAAACAAACCTTTTCACCAAAGGGAACATACATACAGTGGAACTCTGGCTTCCACTTGAACGTTTCCCAAAAGAGGTTTAGGAAGGTTGTCGTTCTGATTCACAGAATGGAATTTTCTATTTGCAAGGTGAGAGATGTCCTCATCTGCCACAGAAAGAGCACCTGGGAGAACCATTAGCCCTTCCCAAAGTAGTGAGGTAACTTAACCTCTCTCCTACAGACAGCACAAGTGCAACTGCGCGGGATGCCCGGTTCAACAACAGGCTCTCAAAGAATGAGCCTTGGCTCCATGGCACTTGAGCAACTGGTAGCAAAAAGGAAAACTGAAAACCTGTCCGGGGCTGCTGGCTCACTATGGCACAGGGAATATCATCTATCCCTCCATATAGGCAGCTTCATCCAATTTCTTTTTCAGGCTTATAAAACAGATGGAGTTAATTAACAAAGACAATACATCTATGCATCATCCTGCAGCCATAACCTAGAAGGATGTCACAGCTTCAACTTCAAAGACTCCCAGCAAGCACAGCCTGAGATATTTTTAGGCATTAGCTCCATTGTTTCAAAGAGGATATGCTTTGGTGAGATAAAATTGCCAGAAAGTAAAATTCACAGGGCAAACACTGTCTGGTATGAAGGGTGGCATTTGTTTTTAAAACCAGGTATATCTGTCGGAAATAAAGGGTGTGTTTCTGAAAAGTTGAGAAGAGATAAATTTTGTCATCAGATGTTGAAGTGAACTAGAAGCACCTTTTATTTGGGGCGCCTGGGTGGCACAGTTGGTTGAGTGTCCAACTCTCGGTTTTGGCTCAGGTAGCGATCTCACGATCCTTGGACTCCCTTTCCCTCCCCGCCAAGTGCACTCTCTAAAATAGGTAAGTAAATCTTTAAAAGAAAAAAAAGACAGAAGTACCTTTTGCCTTACATTCAAAACAATTATTCTTCAAAAAATGATCAATTTTCCTACTTTATTTCTATTCTAAAACTAAACTTTTGAGATATTCAAGTTTTAAGTTTCCAAGGCTTTAAGGCAAGAGGGACCTCTCCTTCCCCGCGTGTGTACGTGTCTGTGCGGACACAGGCGCATGTAGGTCTACAGACATTTTCAATAGTTGACTCTGCATTCCGCCGCGGGCTTGTGGGCATCAGGGCACTTTCCATGCTTTAATTCTTCCTGCTGAAGTCGTGCTAATGTTTTGAGAAACATGACTGAAGTGACCCAGATTCCCCAGTGGAAAAGGCTGATCCATGGATGTTGCAAACGTGTGACTGCCTGCAGGGAGGGAAGCCAGAGGATAAGGCCCTGGCCAAAAAACGAGCTGCTCCCAACTATTTAGATCCGATCAAATCCTCTATCTTTGGGAGGATGCAGAGAGAGCTTTGTTTTTAGAGAAAACTCTAAAAATAGAACTAACTGAGAGGCCTTCAGCTCTGAGTTCTCCCTTGATGCAGCCCACCCTGTGGCCCCGCCGCTCTCCTGTTTCCAGCCTCCCAGGGGACATCTCCCGTGGCGCCCCCCACGGGCACCTTACCACAGGGCAGAGGAACGCACAGGCACAAAGGGGCGTCAGCCACACGTTCAGACAAGGGGTAAGAGGCTCGGCAGGGCCACAGGGCAGACTGGGGGTTAAGAGGCTGGTGGAAGGTGGGAAATTGAGGCAGAGGCTGGCTAAGGAGCCAGCCAGTGGGAAGCTCCCTCCTGCAGTGACCCCGTCTTTTCTACTTGCCTCTGTCCTGGGAAGGGCCAGAAAACTAGGCGCAGCCCCCAGCAGACTCCTGGCACCAGCTGTCACTCCAAACTCACCAACCCTGCCCGGTGAGTCTAGCTTCCTCCCAGGCAGCTGTGGCTGTCGGGGGCCCGGGGCAAAGATCGCCTTTCCGCTCCTGTTTCCCTTTGGTCCCACTTCTGTGCAGAGCCAGACTTCCTCGCGTCCGTGTTGCTCCAGCACGCTACGCAGTACCTGTTCCACGGTGTCCCCTGCTCGCAGGCCGGTGTGTGTGCGCGGCCAGGGCTGTGCTGCGCGCCACGGGGGCCTGGGCCGGCTCTGCTGACCGAGGGGGCGGGGGAGGGCCGGTGACCGTGGCCGGGGAAGAACCCACCCGACGGGGGTGAAGGAAGCGAAGCCACACGCTGACTCAAGCTGCAAGTTCGGCAGGGGGGTGTGTGCGTGTGTTGGGGAGGGGTGGGCGACGTAGGCCCAGGGTGTGCCCACATACCACACATAGCATACGGACAACCAGGGCATGGCCCTGCTTTCCACTCTGTCCTGGGTTGCGACCTATAAATAAGTGACAGAGATCCAATCTGGAGATTCTGCTGTTATTTTTAATATTAGCCCGTGTTTCCTTTTTACTTAAAAAAAAAATTGGGGGCTAAGAAGCGAGGTTCGGTATGTGAGAGTCATAATCACAACTCCCATGTGAAGGAGACTTAAGGGATATGACAAATCCAAGATTTAAATCCTGGTTCTGCTTTTTGTTTGATTATTTTAAGAAAAGGAAGATCGGGAGAGAAATGAAATCTACTTTTCCCTTGCCACAGAATCTTCTCTATTTCCAGTTTGACCCTTTTCTACTTCTTGAAAAAGACTTAAAATATTCATCAACCTGCCAAAAAACATCTGCATGTTGCTAGACACGTCTATTCACATCTGAATGGCTTCTTTCTGCTCCAACGATCACAGCTCTATTCAATCAAAACTAAAGTGAGAATCTCAGAACTGTACGTGGTGTGATGTCAGTGGCAACGAGGATAAAACAAGGCCCTTGGACAGCAACTTCCATATCAAGTATGTCAACAGGGGCACTGTTCCTTCGGGTATTAACTTGGGATCCAAGGCACAAAAAGACCAGGCAGGGCCAGACTCTGCCATAATTCCAAAGAAAGCTGAGACACATACAGAGCGTACACAGAAGCTCCTCAATGTTCCCTGGTGAAGGGGCAGCCCCTGGCTCCCTGCCTGAAGCCTCGGAACAGGCCCACTCTCTCAGTGGGCTTCCTGAGGCCTCCACAGCTGCACACAGACACGCAGTGCAGTGTTTGGGGCCATCCACACTCAAGGTCACCACAATCTCCTGTGTGCCCAACTACTGGGGCAGGCCCCGGAGACAGGAGCCAGCTCAGACAAGGCCCTTTTGGTGTGGGGTATTCCTCACGGCGTGGTTTCCCCAGGAAAAATGCATTTTCCTTCAGCCTCACTCTGGCTCCAGACTAGCTCATTCTCCTGTGTCCTCCCTTCATCCACCTTCTAACAAGGTTCAAGATGGCACAACCACAACTCTTTCTCCCATCTGACCCGTCCCCCAACCCTACCCCAGCCCAGCCCACCCCACCGCCCTGGGCAAAGGTGCAGTGACGGGCCCATGTCCACAACGGTGAAGGGCACAAGGCCATGACGAGGTTGGTTAACAAGTTGAGACTCCTGAAGAAGTCTGAAGGAAAGGGTCTCGTCTCAGAGAGGACAGCAAAGGTGGCTGGGGATGGCCTTTGGGTATCCTGTGCTGGGAAGCCAGGATGGAGCTCCACCAAAGTCCTAGGACTTTTGTCCTACTACCTCCTTCTTATTTCTTCTATATAAACATCTATTTACCTCATTGGAAAGGCAATCGATGCTCACTGAAAATCTGGAACCTCTGTTAGGATGTTGGCACTTTCCCCTTCTGGCCCGTTTTTCTATGCTTATGTAAATGTTCACCTCTACTACAGCACCTCCACCTTGCATGTCACAGCTGACGGCACAGACAAGTTACTTCTGATAGAGGCATATGGGGGAGGTACCCCCAATGAACAATGTACCTTGTACAATTAATTGCAGGGTCTCTTTTGAGGAGTAAGGTGCAAAACAGAGGCTGCATCTCCCCTAATGATGCCTCTCACCACATATGACCTATGAATTACTCTCAAAAACAGAGAATTTTGGTCCACAGCCAGGGAGGAAGCACTTGGACCACGTTCTCTCCCTAGATCTATTAATTTGTCCTGTGACTGGCTGAGGGAAGGGGCGTGGGAAGGGTCACATACCAAATAACCCACAGGTGCAGGCAGGTAAATCAAATGAATGAAGCCGGTGGGGGGAGGCTGGGGGGAGCTGAAGAGCCCTGCCCCATCCCAAGAGGACAGCTGTAGCCCTGCTGAGGCAAGCTGCTCTCATGGGAGAATGCGGGCTTGGTTTTGCTGGACCTTCCAATTTTCTTCAAAAGAAACGGAAATCTCAGTGTTTATACAAAACTGCCCGATTTTAAAGTGTTAGTTTAATTTTTTAAATGCATCATGTGGCCTAACAAAACATAATAAACGAGGGTAAAACCCAGCCCGTAGACCGGTTTGCTATCTTTTTAAGTCATAAGATCTAGCCCTTGGATTCTTTTAATATTAAACATGGAATTGGCTGCTATCTGCCCCTTGGGGTTATTTAAGAGCATAGAAGGGGTTTTTATTATCATGTAACAAAATAGTCCAAGCATATTCCGATGCACAAGGCGGGGTAACGTGATCCCTTGGGTTTACGTAAACGTTAATACCATGGGGCTTCATGTTTTGTGGAATTATTTGAAATGTATAATTACACGTTAGCCTCTAAATAAACAAAAGTGGTAATTGTAATAGCCTTAGAGGATGAAGGTGTGACCAACTGAATCCAGTGGTGGGGTGGAAGCCTGAGTGGAAAGGCTCTGACATTTTTTTAACACACACTGTGTAGAGACAGGCGGTGTAGACAACCCCCTCAAGAAGCACTGCAAGAAAGGGCAGCAGAGCAGTGAGGTGGCTGCTACATGAGAACAGGAGGTGAACACAGTGTATCCTTTTTTTTTTTTAAAGATTTTATTTATTTGAGACACAGAGAGAGAAAGAAGGACAGAGACACAGGTAGAGGGAGAAGTAGGCTCCGTGCGGGGAGCCCGATGTGGGACTCGATCCTGGGTCTCCAGGATCACGCCCTGGGCTGAAGGCGGCGCTAAACCGCTAAGCCACCGGGGCTGCCCACAGTGTATCTTAAAAATGGATGAAATCACAAATGTCTGTGCGGTGATGGAAGGAGCATCATGCTACTGTAAACAAACAAACCAACCAAACACCCAAGTACCAAGTAAAGGAATTATGTCAGCAAAATACTAGACAGTATTGGGTGCAGTAAAAATTTTATTAGTAAGAGTTAAGAAGCCAAGATCTAGTTATACAGGTTTGCCTAAACAAGAAGTCAAAAAAAAAAAAAAACAATCTTTACTACAACACACATTGCCCCACATTCTGCACTGTGCCATTTCTGTATTTGTCCTTTTTAGCCTACTTTGAGCAGTGTCTCTTTGCTAAAATACATTAGTTGCCATGGAAACGATGTCATAGTGTGTAAAACCATTTACTGTCCTTGGAAAGGCATTCATGATAAAAACTGAACAGTGGCATGTTTTAAAAAGAAATCCAATAGAGAGCAGTTGTGTAAGAACACCACAGGATCTCAAAATCGTGACTTCAAAGTGTTCTATCTACACCACCACCACATGTCCCAGTTCTCCCACCCACCCCACCCCCCAAGTCAACTGGAGAGGCATCTTTCCTCCTCTTGTATGCCAAGAGTACTTGACACAAGATCTCTGATCTGATGTTGGTGAAAACGACAGACTCCCTATAACGCACACGTACTTGGCCCGGGAGGGGTGGGGCTGGGAGACCACAGGAGCAGAATGGTCTGTAGGCATCACAACACCTCTGCTAATGGGAAGGACTTAGTCCTGTGACACCTTCTGCCGTCCAACTTGGTTATGAGAGAGAAAAGTCACACTGAGGGTTTTCTTATTGCCACCGATTAGCAAGATGTTCCCACTTTTTTCCTTTCATTAACCCCAAGTAAATCACCTTTATTCCTCTGAGGTAAGACAATAAGTAGCTCTCATGTGCCATGTTGGCAAAGAAAATAGGCAAGGTACGGGTCTCCTGAAAGCTTAAAATCTGGTGGGGCCATCTGGGTGAGGGTGGGAGCATGAAAGGCCTCCTGGGCTTGGGTGAAGAGCTGGATTTTCAATCCAACTGCAACAGGAAGACAATGGAGTGGTGTTACCCAGCAAGGTGATCTCCCAGGGATTTTTAAAAGCTCACTCAGCTGTGGTGGGAAGTGGGACTGGGAGTCAACAGCAGAGGTGCGCAGAGCAGTGATGTTATCAGAACTGTCCCAACAAGAGAGGACAGTACAAAGCGGATGGAGAAATATCATCACTCACCAGGACGACTTTACACCTTGGCTCCTCTGTGAAAGTGTTGGATTACGCCTATTGTCCTGGGAGCCCGTCAGATTAAACATCTGTCCGGATGTTTCATTTTTAAACCAAGTATTATTAACTGTTATGTCACAAAATGCACCAAGATTGAATTTGGTAAACTCCACTTTGCGTTTCCAGCTTCTGCCATAGGCTTGCCTGTCGATGGATGACTCCATGGTAAAGAGAATTGTACCCTAATGTGATTAAGCCTGAAAGGTGACCAGTGACATCTCTTTTTCCTGTCCTTTTCTGATCTTGGCCTAAGTAAACACCTCCCTTTCAAGGGGAACATGCAGGATGCTCACCAATAAAGTGAAGAGCCCTTAGGCATGAGCAGCTAAGGGCAGTTAACACCTCCCACTCTCAATGGGTGGTGCCCCTCCCAGACCCTGGATGTGACGACCAGTGGCGTTGGGACCCATGCTGTGGCCAGAGTTGCACAAGACACCCATCAGAAGGGCTGATGGGAAAAAGAAAATGACAGGTTAGGGTACATGAGATATTTTTGGGAAATGACCCTTCTCAATGCTTTCATTACAGTGTTTTTGTCATTTATTGATGGTTATCTATTTTACTGAGTGAAAAAATAGCACTAAATTATCATCTTTGAAGAAAGCTGATGATGAAATGTTAACCCCCACAAAACATTTGCTGATATTTGTTAACTACCATGGGAGCCACAGTGGGATATGAGCCACAGCCACAGACCTGCAGAAGCACAAATCAGCAACTACCTCAATTGTGACAAGGCTATGCCCGAGGAGGACAATGTAACACACGCAGGTTCACTAACACAGAGCTCTAGAAAGCAGGACTTTTCCTTTAGGTCAAGGAACTGCTCTTCTAACTTGCTTCTGCTTATTTCTGAGTTCAAGTTTTTTTGTGCACATACGAAAAGTAAAGAAATAGCTTTTAATGTGTTGGCTTCTTTAGCAGAAGAAAAACATTTAACAGTTAAAGGATTCCAGTGTTATGTTAGAATTAACAGGAATTTTAAGCAGAGAAATCAATTAATTCCAATAGTGGTTTGATTTTTTTTTCCCCCATCTACTTCCTGGGATCAAATAAAGCTTGTGGAAGTTCATTCTGTCACTGGTGAAACATCTGTTACTGTGAATACTACTGTAAATTGCCAAAAGTTTAACATGAGAGATGAAGTTGTTTTTGCAGTGAAATACAAATTTTATGAGGCTAGAAACAAACGTCCTCACTAAATCAAGAAACCTACGGAGCAGAGAAAGTCACTTGGAATTGCGTATGGCATATGTGTAATTCATAACTGCCAATTCAAGTAAGTGGCCATATCCTACCAAATGCAAACAAAACTTTAGAATTGGCAAATAGGAAAACTGAACCACAGAAATACTATAAACACTTCAGCACCATAGTATGTGCCTTCTATTTTGCCACCTGTCATCAGCAACCAAGTTCTAGAAATGTTTGAGAAACGACTCTCTAAATCAACCTAGTTGTTCCATAACCGTATGATAGATGAATCCTGTAAAGTTTGGGTGCGTTCTGTTCCAAAGCAGTTGGAAATCTTTCATCAGTGAATGGAGCGCCACAACACTTCAGCTTTTAAAGCCTTTAGCCAATTGCAGTTCTCGAAAACAAGGCTTGCAGCAAAAAGGAAGATGTTGAAATTTATCCCAACAAAGCAAAGGAGGGACTAAACACAGTGTCCAAGCTTTAATACGGAAATCATGGTGTTTTGATGGATCTCGACTTGAGGTGATCTTTTGATGGGGCCCCTCGTTTTAAGTGGATACACTGATATTAGGAATCAGAATGGGGTGAAATCATGAAGCTCTAGGATTTGTGTCATCTAAACGTGAGAAGACATTCAAAAGGACCACAGGGGAATTTATTTTCAGGAACTTTGTAAAAAATGTTTAAAAAAAGAAAAAAAGATTTGTGTGTGTGAGAGAGAGAGCCTGTGAGTACAAGCAGCAGGGTTGGGGGGGTGCAGAGGGAGAGGGAAAGGATCTCAAGCAGACTCCTTGCTGATTGCAGACTGAGCCACTCAGGTGCCCCTGTAAAGATATTTATTAGTGATAAAAATCCTGAATGGGGGTGCCATGGGGGTGAAAATATCCATGCTAGAATACTAACACATTTCAATGTGAAAAAAATTAGTCGTTGAAAAGCCTCTGTTTAGCAGAATTTGCTCTGAGCTTATGTGCGTCTGTAGAAAGAGCTATTTTCTCAGTGAAAAATATTGTGATGTATACATAAATGCCAACTGAAGATAGTGACAATTTCAAATATTGACTACAAAACACAACTTTGAAGGAGACTGCAGGCAAGTCTTGAGAAAATCTAAAGCAGTTCATTCTTCATAAAAAAAAATATGACGTCGGTATTGGAGATAGATGGCTAAAAATGGATTAGAGTGAATATGTACCCCAAATAATTATGGTCTTATGTTTTTTAAATGCTTAATCAATCAGTATAAAAAAGTTTTCTGGGGGTGCCTGGGTGGGTTAAGCGTCAGCCTTTAGTTCAAGTCATGATCTCAGGGTCCTGGGATGGAGCCCTGGGTCAGGCTCCCTGCTTCTCCCTCTGTCCCTCCCACTGGGACAAATTCATGCTCTCATACTCTCTCATTCTCTCTCAAATAAATAAAATCTTTTTTTTAAAAGATTTTTTTTTTGCTCTAATGTATATGGACAACATGTTTTTAATTTTTTTGACATTTTATTTTTGAGATTTTGAATAGAACTGTTTCCAAGGTCCAAAATATTATTGAAATGATGTCACTTAATAAATCAACTTTTTAAAATTCTATAACATTACTTCAGTGACTCCTCTCCATAATGTTATGATCTCACATCTCTAGCTCTCTTGGCTCCCACTGACAGATGAAGGGAAATATGAGATGCATTTATGTTTTGAGAAGATTTGCTCAAAGTGTCACAGTAATTCTCTAGTAGAAAAATACATAAGCAGTATCCTTACCATACCGCCAAACCCACACTTTTTAAAGCAAGACTCAAAAAAAAAAAAAAAAAAAAGACTAAAGATTTCCCTTCCCAAATTACTAGGCATTTTCAAGAAACAGCAGGTTTTAAAACATCTTAAATGCAGCATCATCCTTGTATGAACGTCAAAGAGAGATGAAACATAATTAAAAAGAGCTAACTGGTTTGTTTCCCCCTCTCTCATTTAGTGTTCTGGTAACTACTTATGAATTATACTTGAAAATGAATCCCTTCATAAACTCATTCTTTATTTAGCACATGAGGACTTGAATAAAAATGAAGAGCTTCTCCCCTCACAGTCAGACTGTAACCTTTAAACTATGGAACTGAAGGATCGTACCCAGTAAAAATTCTTTGTCTAGTCTCCAGCATGACAGTAAACTCATTAAAGAAAGGCCTGAAATTCTAGTACCTTCCACTGACCTGAGGCTCCATGGCAACTGAAGTCCTTCCTTGCAGGGCACTCGGAAGAACTGCCACAAGCTCAACAAGGGGAAGCCGAAAACCCCGCTTTGCTTTGGGATATCTGGTACACAACTCTGCTCCTTGAGAGGGCACATCTTCCCACTTCTTGCCCGAAAGGAACCTGATACCGTTACGCTAAGGCATGGCGGACTCAAAGGGACAAGTGTGTTGTAGGAATACAAGCAAGCGAATGTGCTGCCATCGTCGTCATCATCAGCATCAACGTGTGGTGCGGCAGGATTGGGATTTACACCTACTGCTCGGCTACAGGCAAAAAAAAAAAATGTTATTTCTGGGGCACCTGGTGGGCTCGGTCGGTGGAGCGTGGGACTCTGGACCTCAGGGTCAGGAGTTCCACCCCATGGACATAGAGCTGACTTACGTACAAAAATAAATTTTTAAAGAATGTGACTCCATTTCCTCACAGTTAAAATTCGATTTGATCAGGACCACTGCATTTCTGATTGTGGCAGAAAAGACAATCTTGCCACTTCAAGATAATTTAATCTTTTCAGAAAGATTTAAAATTTCTAGTTGCTTCAAGGCAATTAGTCAAATTAAATCCACCTCAACCTGTGTCTCCGGGCTGTGCTCCTTTCCCTTCCTTGCCCTTCTCCCCCCCAACCCCTGCTCCGGAGTCAGACGACAGACCACCACAGGATAGGGGCCGACCTAGTCCGGGCACTGCCCTCCGTGCCCTCCCTGGCCTCCGTTGGATGTTTCTTCCCTTTGTCTTTGGGTGTTGGTCTGGTCCTGCTGATGTGACTGGTAGATGGAACCCAACTAGTGTCCATGCTTCACTCTGTGCTGCCTTCGCTCTGCCTCCAAGCCTTTCCCACCCAGCTCCCTCTGCACCTCCACAGGTGCCCGCGGGGGCCTGCAGGCCCTTGGTATCCCTCCTGTGCCACATGCAGGCTTTGGGGAACTGGCGGCGGACAGCATGTCAGGGCTGGTTCCTGCCTAAACGTGCCCCACTGCAGGGCACACACCACGGGTGGCTTCCTCCCAGGGTTCCAGACAGAGGCAGATTCCCCTGCACCCTCCTAGAGCGGGGGAATGTCAGCCACCCATTCATTTATCTCTAGTCTCCTCTAATCTCTACGGGCTCCATGCTCCGTCCCAGGGAGGCATTTCTTCCTTCCCGCAGCCTCCTTCCTGCCTGGCTCACTGTACAATATATGCCGGGCCTTCCCGGGCCTTCTGAGATCTGCCTCCTTGGAATCCACCATCATCTGTCCTCTAACAAAGCCTGCCTCTTTTGAGTGAAGGCCTGGGCTAACTCTGGTCTCTGAAACATGCTTCAAGGGCCTGTTTTGAAAGTCAAAAGCTGAACAACGTCTTCTTTGTCCTAGACCATATTCGGTCCTCCCCCTGAAGTAATGGAATCCTTAGCCTCAATGGGGGAGACTCCCAGGGCAACAAGAATTAGAAGGAAGGGAAAGTAAATTGAATACTAGTTTAAGATATTATCACCACTAAAGCAGCTCATCATAATGCAAGGTCTCAGAGATCCCGGAACACTCCTCCAGGATTTATTTTTATTTTTTTAAAGTAAACTCTACACTCAACAAGGGGCTAGAACTCATGACCCCAAGATCAAGACTTGCAGGCTCTGCTGACTGAACCCAACAGGCGCCCCATCATCTAGGATATTTTTTGAAAGTGCAACATGTTGACATGTCATCCTTCTACTAGAAGACAGTCAACCCTTGAACAACATGGGTTTGCACTGTATAGGTCCACTCATACCTGGATCTTTTTCAATAAATACTGTATGGTACTGTAAACGTATTCTCTTATGGTTAATTTTCTTAATATTTTCTCTAGTTTATTGCAAGAGTATGGTACACTGCATATAAAACATATGAAATACATGAACCCACTGTTGATCACTAAGGCTTCTAGTCAACAGCTATTAATAGTTAACTTTTCGGTAGGTCAGAAGTTATACTTAGATTTTTGACTGCCAAGGGGTCAGCACCCCTAATCTCTGCTGCTCAGAGGTCAACTGCATACATATTTGAACCAAGGGCAAAAGAGGACTATGGCCTGTGGTTTCTTAAAGTATTTATATCTAATGTCCTTAATCGCTATTCGACATTTGAGTGGAGATCCATTCAACAAGAAGCCACCCTTGTGCAGCATCATTTTAGAACTCTCCATTCCCCTGGATTTCCTCTTGCCAAGGCCTTCCTGCCTTTGTTTCCCCTAATCCATACCTGCTGTTTTCACTCATCACATCCCTAAAACTTCAGTTCCTTCCTTACTGTACCCACCACCCCAATTCCAGCTTGCTCCCCTACCCAGCCTGAATCCTACTTGCAGCTGATTCAACTGATGTTTTCTGTAGTCTCTTAGAACATCCTCCTCACTTGACTGTTCAATTCTCAACTCTAGGTCACTACAAGGTCAGATTTTCCAAAGTAACAAGTACTACCAGGCAAAAAAATCACAAAACTGGCCTAAAGCGAACCATTAAAAATACCTACAAATTCCAATGGGGCCTCACTATTTCTCTGTAACACTTTTTTTAAAGATTTCATTTTTAAGTAAGCTCTAAACCCAGTGTGGGGCTCAAACCCACAAACACCAATACCAAAAGTCACACGTTCCACCAACAGAGTCAGCCAGGCACCCCTCTCTGTAATACTTTTTATCCACCTGCTAACATGTTATCCTATATTTTCATGGCTGTTTGGACTTTTTCTAGATTCTCCAAGCCCCTCTCCTATACCCAAACCTTCCAACCTTGGATGATGGCTCAGCCTCCAATGTTACTGAAAAGCTTCAGGACCCCCATGTGTCAGTATCTTCATCTGCCTTGCAGTGGCGGTTAGAAACTACATATGTAAAATACTGGGCCTTCCCCTTAGTAGGCATTCAAACTTGCAAATACTTTTCTGTGTGTTCTTTCTTACTCCAAGAGACTGGTAATTTTTATCCCTGTAAAAGCTACAGTGGGTTGAAAAGTGGCCCCCTTCCCATAATAAAATATGCCAATCTGGAATCTGTGAATGTGGCCTCGGAGGGAGAAAAGGTCTCTGAAGATATAATCAAGGATCTTGAGATGAGATCATCTTGGATTAGGCTGGCCCCTAAATCCAGTGGCAAGTGTCCTTATATGAGAAGGCCATGCAAAGACGCTCAGAGGAGAATCTCACATGTGTTGGAGGCAGAAATCGTAGTGATGGGTCTAAAGCCAAAGGATACCAAGGACTGCCAGCAGCCCAGGAGCTAGGAAAGCAGCACGGAACAGACTCTCCCTCAGAGCCTCCAGGAAGAGCCAACTGCAGTGACACCTTGATTTCAAGACTTTTGGACTCCAGAACTGTAAGAGAAATTTTTCTGCTTTTTTAAGGCACCTAGCTTGGGCTAATCTGTTGCAGCCACAGGAAACTAAGACAAGTGCTCCTTCTATGTCCATTAAGATCTTGCCCCTGCCAACCTATTGCTGATCCTCTCCTAACCAGTATCCCTTCTTCTCTAGTCTCACCAACATCACCCTCATTGATGGATCATTTCTGCGTGCTCCAGCTCATGGTTCTGAAAGCCCAGCTGAGTGTCCTGGTAGGGAGCACAGAGCAGGGCTCTTCCCAGTGGCAGTTCTGACTCTCAAGTGCCTGGGAGCATTATTGAGCATTAGGGTGCAAGTGGAGGTTGGGGTACTTTACCCCCTACAAACAAAACCTTTGTCACAGTGAGGGACAGGAGATCAGGGAAGGCAGTGGAGTTTGCCTCAGGCACCCTGGCCAGGGACGCTTACCTTCCCACACTGGACTCTTCCTCATATGGCATACTTGGGCCAAGGTGCAAAGAATGTTTGGGGCTGCAGTTTTCCAGGCACAAATCCTCCTTGTATCACACTTAGGTATAAACTAACCCGAACTTCCCTGGAACTGCTGGCACCCACAGAAACATCTGCCTCTGCTCATTCTACTGTAGTCCTTATAGGTCCTTCCCAGCCACACGTCACTGGACTTCCCTGAGCAATTCTCGGCTAAGTGATTCTCAGAATCGCCTCCGATTCTTTGCAGTCTGAAATCAAGAATCTGTGGAATAATGACTATAAGACAGTGGGAATTATATGGGCAACTACACCTATATGAAAAGAAGGGTGTGGTATTGACCCATTATCTAACTATGCTCTGGCCCTAAGTTGCAGACTGGATTAGAAGTTGGCATCACTGCATTTTCACCCAAG
Organism: Nyctereutes procyonoides; assembly: GCF_905146905.1. Taxonomy (NCBI): domain Eukaryota; kingdom Metazoa; phylum Chordata; class Mammalia; order Carnivora; family Canidae; genus Nyctereutes; species Nyctereutes procyonoides. The sequence continues at coordinate 68,386,592 of NW_026575051.1, forward strand.
GAAGTAGAATCTAAGGTGGAACCTAAAACACTGTGCGACCAAAATCTGGATTCTAAACATGACTCTGAAGATCTACCGATGCAAAAAGACCTAATGTGCTACTTACAAGGAAGATTTATTTGAGATGCATCTCATTCCAGAAGTACTGAAAACATGTGTAAGGCCGCCCAGCTTGGAAGCTTAGAACCATAAACAACAAGCATTTAATACACGCACAGTTCAGTGTAGTAGCACATAGCACGAAGCGAAATAAATATGGTGGGCTTTCAGCCTTCTGGAAGCATGCTCCTGAAAATGGACAATATTGACGGTGACATGCACAGGAGTGACTCAACACGAACAAACTGGATAAATACACAAAGTGGTGGCATTACATGCCAGCCAAGGACAAAGTATATTTTGACAGCGGTACGTGATCCCCCACATTTAAGGAGGTGGTTGTGGTAGTGGGGGAGGGGGGTGTGCTCAAACCATAGACTATGTATGGTTAAGAAAGGGGAAAAAAGTTCACCACCACTTTCCAAGGACATAATGGCCTTTCAAACAACAGTGAGGCACCAGGTGCCTCGCCTTCCCCCTCTTGGCTGCAGCAGTTGGTCTACATCCATAGAAAGTGTTGTTATTCTCTATCCCTCAGATACCTTAAACTTGACATCCAGGTGAGGGCTAGGCAGGGGGCACATTAATGAGGAACCACGGACAACTTTTCACAGGTAGCTGAGAAGACTTAATAAGCGGCTGGCAAACACTGACTGTTGTGCGTTTGGTTACAGAAATGACTCGAGTAATGACCCTAACCGTGGAAACCATTTTATAAGGTTTACTTTTAGCCATTCTTTTGAAGGATATATAGAAGCTCTGGTTGGGATACAGTGTTAGTCATTACTTTGTAGGACCTTAAGTCCATGGAAACTTCCTCCCCTACTAGGGAGACTCTTCAGATGATGACACCACCAAGTGAACGACATTAACACGGACAGAGGGAGGCACTCTCACCGCCACAGCTGGGTATCCCAGAGCTGAGGGACTCAGGTAGATGCTGATCTGAGAGGTGCAGACGTGGGTGGGCACCCACCTTCACTAGTCCTCACAGGCTTCCGGGCACAACACTGATGGCCCCTCTGCCCTCCTGGTATTGAAACACGCCGCACTTCCCCTGGTCTTGGATGTCATTGCATCACTGGTAACTCTATGGTTTCTGTGAAAATCTTATTGGTGAAAATCTATTGGCAGAGGACAAAGAAGTAACTATTTCCTTGACCACTCTAATTTTTTTTTTTTAAATATTTGTGTGTGTGTGTGTATAACAGAGAGAGCAAGCAGAGGGAAGGGCAGAGGGAGAGAGAATCTCCAGCCGACTCCCTGCTGAGTACAGAGCCCAATGCAGGGCTGGATCCCACAACCCTGAGATCACGACCTGAGCCAAAATCAAGAGTTGGATGCTTAACCAACTGAGTCACCCAGGCGACCCCCCGACCTCCCCTCCCCGACTTCTCTGACCACTCTAAATTTCTAACAAAAAGCTCAAGGTTATGAGGAAAAGATCTTCAAATATAGACCATTCTCAAAATACAATGGTGGTTCCTGGAAACACTCTGTGACAGTCATTACCCTAAACCACGTGGGTTGGTCCAAAGTGAATCTGGTGCCATTAGAAACTACAGAAGCTCAACGTCCAAGAAGATGCTAGCCTAGCCCCACGGATGGCTGGGAAACCAGCTACATATTCCAGTGCCCTGCTCCAGGGCCCGTCTGAATGAACATCCACTGAATATCTGCAGTATGAATGACATTGTGCTACATGGTACAGGGGGAACAAAAAGGGAGGATGGGCAGCCAGCAACATTTTGGCACACAGGAGGCCAAGAGTCTCTTGAGAAAACAGGGCCCGTATACATAGATTCCTCAGAGACCTGGATTCTAGTCTAAACTAAATTACTGGATGTATGACCTTGGGCAAGTCACAAAATTTCTCTGCACCTTGGATTCCGCATATGAATTTAACAACATAAAGCATCATTCATGAGGAGACGACTGCTTGCAAAGGTTCAATGCAAGAGGATGGAGAGATCAAGGGAATCTTCCCAGAGTTGAGATTTCAGCGGGGCCTTGAAAAATGAGTAGAATTCTGAGGGAAAAGAAGCATTAGGGGACTCCAGGAGGGAAAACGAAAGCCGGAACACATACTTCCTATTAATGAGATAGTAGACTGACATCCGGCTCATCGAGTGTTAGTGCAGTGGTGAATGAAGTGAGCCAGGTATGACCAAGGATGTGGAGACGCTGGGAGGTGTTGAATGCCAGCCTAAGGAATGTGGCCTTTCTCCTATTCACTGGGTTGTTCGTAAAGGGACAAGGCAAGAGAACCAGTATCCACATCAGTCAGCACATCCAGTTTACACGGATTAACACCTCCTCACTCAATTTAGAAGGTATAGGGATGAAGCAATGCAGTCGTGATCTGCAAACCACGGGAGAGCTCGAAAGACGTAACATATTAAGAGACTACAGATGGGGCAAAGGTATACATCAAGGACAGCCGCAGGATTGGCATTTTCGAGTAAGAGAAGATGATAAAAGAGAATGACGGGATGTTGGTGTTCACTGATAACTCAGCTGTTACATCTGAAAACAGTGACGCGCTCTGTTTGTATCTGTAGGTTGGACAGTAAACTCCACAACGAAAGGTGAAAGCATCCAAACTCTGAGAGCAAATAAGAGAAACCTTTAACAGAAATCAGCACTTTTTGAGTACCCTTGCATGCTTGTGCCTAGTTATAGGCAACATATCACACAGCCCTGGAATAAGAAGAAAATTGAAATGAAAATCAAATTTTACAAATGACAGTACTTGAAACCATTATCGGCTTTTAAATAGATAGGACAATGTGTGGAAATGAAGAAACTTGTTTAGGGTTTATTTGCCTTTTCAGTAGAATTTAAATTGGGGGGAGGGGGGTAAATCTCACAGAAGAAATACAGATTCAGTAACTTTTTCTGGGGATTAAAAGAAGAAAGGATTGGGAAAAGTGCCCTGGGCTTTGTTGTGGGAAAGGCGATCTGGCTCATTTTTAATTTTCCATTAAAGCCCTACTTTTCGGTATAAAGCAGATGGAATCCTTACACAACTCCATGAAAAGCCTACTATTTTTGGGAGCCTCAAAGATGGAAGCTCTGAAAAAAAAAAAAAGTGTTTAAATTCATCAGATAAAATCCCACCAGCACATTCAAAAGAAGCAGGTACTTAGAAATCTTAAAAATACAAAGTAAGTGGTCTTCCTGTGATTGATTTCTGATCCCCAGCCTCCCCTGGGCGGCTGCTGGCTCTGGCTCCGGCTGATTGATGATTCTCCACCACTTCACGGCCTGCTCTCTCATCAGTGTGGCTCAGAGTCACTATGCTTGCCTCATTCCTTGTCTTTCAGAAGCTGCCTCCCTGGTGGGTCCATCCCCGCTGCCATGCTCATACCTAGAAGAGATTTCAGTGTTCAGGCCTGCCCGCCCCAGACCTACGGAGTCAGAAGAGGGCCTGGGAATATGCATTCTATAAGATCCTCAGAGAATATTCATGTAACCATGGCCCTAAAGCTTTCTCCTTATTATTCTTATGAGCTAAGGCCTAGTTCAATATATTCTGTTGGTTGTGCTGCCGGTGTGGATGGAAGACGACGAGGGCTGATGTTTACGGGGTGTGGACTGTGAATGCACTGGGCTAGGAGGTGATATGCACGGTCTCTGTCCTTACAGTTTACAAGCTCACTTGAGAAACAGAACAAATTCAGTCTTGGGAGCAGAGATTCTGGAGTCAGACTGACTGCCTGGGTTCAGATTCCAGCTCTGCTGCTTACTAGCTGTGTGAGTCTGACTAAACCACTTAACGTCCTATACCTCAGCTTCCCCCTCTATTAAGTGGGAATAATAATGATAGTACATCATGGAATAATGCTGGGTGTCGTGCTGGCCAATCGACCATGGGTATATATAGTCCCTGACTTCCAAAGAGCTCACAGGTCCATAAAAAAAAAAACAGTATCCGCCCATTTTCTCACCCAGCTGACTCCATTTCGCTCTTTTTTTTTTTTTTTTAAAGTCAGACCATGATGAGCGTGATGACGAGGTGTTAACCAAGTGCTATGGGGGCCCAGAAAGAGGACCAAAGAGGGGACTTCCCAGAAGGTAGGCCTTGAGTGGAGCAATGAAGGAGTGAGGTTTCCACTAGGGGGGGAAGGTGTCTTTATATCCTCCAACACTTAACCCAGAAGCAACTGCAAAGCACAGGCAAGGACATTAGAAAACAGGCAGGGAGTGAGGAACCACCACAGCTTCGGAGCAAAAGCAGGCATGAGCTTAGGAACCACACAGACTGGCTTCTCTAGTAATTAGCTGGGTGACCACACTCAAGTTCCTTAACCTTTCTGAGCCTCGGTCTTCCCATTTGATCAATGGGGATAATAACACCTGCCTCACAGAGTTGTTATAATTAAGTAAATTACTGTATGTAAAGCACTTAACGAGGCCTCCAGGGTGCAATAAAAGTGGTAGGTATTATTATTTTTATGGTATATTTAAGGAGGGGTAAGTAGCACATGTGGCGTGCTACATGCTTTTTTTTTTTTTTTTGACATTATCAGAAGGCCAGAAATAAGCAGCCACAGAAGAAGCCTTACGAATTGAAATAAGCAATGGGCTAAGACTTTCCCATACTGTACATTTTTCTCCCCCAAACTTATAGTTAATTGATGTTCGACACATATTTGTCCAAACCAACAAGGGGTTGCTTGAGGCCACAGGTCTACAAGGGCAGAAATAATGTGGTGATCTCTGCTTCCTAAAAATACCCAGGATGGACCCAAGTCAGCTTCACATCCTGTAGGTCATCCTGGAAGCGCTGAGACAAATGGGAAAACGCTCTCATCCAAACATTACGACAACTCAGAGCCTCACAAACGTTGTTAAAGTTTCATGAGTCAGTAAGCATTATCTTTTCTTCCCACGTTTTTATTAGACCATAAATCCAGTTCAATTTATATCCTTCTAGGATTACTGTGTTCTAATCAAGTCCAAAGTGCCACTTATTCCTAGGCTGTCTATACTGCCTGTCACCCAAGTCCATTGGGGTAATAGTGTTTGGGCTACTCGGGTGTTTTGGCAGCTAAAAATTAGGTTTGCTACATTGAGGGGGGAAAAAAAGGATATTTCTCGAAATAATCCAAATCACCCTATTCTCGTAAGAACCAAGTGCCTAAAAGTCATAACTCACGTTTTCTCTGTAGTCTCTGCCTTCAGGAAGTCTGATGACATTCCTAAGTCAAATTCAAAGGATTTGCATCATAACTAGGTTAAAATTCTGGTTGTCTGACTAAAACCAAGACACTCTTTGATAGGGCTAACTTCAAAGTGCTTTTATGTTTTCCATTCTCAAGAATAAAAAAGGCTCTGCGTTTCTCAGGAAAACTTACTAAACATGCTGTTTTTCAGTCATACTATATAAACTTTCCTACCTTTCCAATAATTCTTGACCCAAGACCTGACCAGTCGCCCAAATCTCTTTCTAAAATATTCACAATTTCTTTTCGTACAGACAGTACCTCTTCATCCTCCCTTCCCTAAGGGATACGTATGTAAATAGGCTACACGGATGTGTGTACACACACACACACACACACACCACACACACACGGAACAGCAGCAGCACACTCCCAGCGTCTCCACGTGTGGGGCTCTATCCCGACTGCTCTACATTTATTATCTCACTGACTCCTCACAGCAAAGCTCTGAGGAAGGAACTATTATCTCCAATGTAAGGGTGGAAAAAAGGGAGGCACACGGAGAGTTTGGGTAACTTGGTCCGGTTCACACAGCTGGAGGGGAGCCAGGACCAAGCCCCTCACCTGACGCCCAGCTTTTAAGTGGTGACTCTCTACCTTAGACAAGTCACTTGGCCTCTCTGGGCCTCATTTTTCCTTGTAAGTAAAACAGACATGCTGGACTCCGTGATCTCTAGTCCCTTATGGTTACACGTTCTGTGGTTCTGATGTCTTTGCCTTGGTCTGGGGAGCAGCAGAGTGCTTGACTTCCGCTCCTTATTCCCCTGGTGCTGCTGTGGCCGGATTCGGAGATCTCTGGTGCTAAATCAAACTACGCTTTCCAGGGGCGCCTGGGTGGCTCAGTCAGTTAGGCGTCTGCCTTGGGCTCAGCTCAGGATCCTGGGATCGAGCCCTGCATCAGGCCCCCTGCTTCTCCTTCTCCCTCTGCCTGCAGCTCCCCATGCTCTCACTTGCTCTGTCAAATAAATAAATAAAATCTTAAAAAAAAACAAACTACATTTTTCATTCTTAACTGTGCTTAATCTGTGGGGCATAACCCTCCCCACCTGGGGATCAGGGACAGCTCTCTCCCCTGGTGTTGAAACATGCTGCATTTCCCCTGGTCTTAACTGTGTACCACCATTGTATTTTGAGAATGGTCTATATTTTCTCCCCTGGGCCTGTACAACTCTCCGGCTGTTCCCCTCCCACCGGGGGCCTGGGCTCCTCTTCCTCCTCCATTCCTCGGCGAGTCTCCTACAAACTCCCTCAGCGATACTGCCCACATCCATTGTTTCAAGGAGTTTCTGATTTGCTGCTAACAGACTTATATTTAAGTCCTAGTCTTCCCTCCAGACCCAAATATTCAACTGCCTACGACATACCCTGACCCAAAAGCCCCAAGTGGCCGTGATAAACTCATCATTTTACACATGTGCCCTCTTTTTTTCTTTATTACCTGCTACATGTCTCTTTCCACCTAATTTCCAGGACCCTTCTTCTGCACACCCCTCATATGCTGTCCCACCCCCTCTTATTCCTTTTTGTTCCATTTCCACTTCTATTCCTTCCATTTAGAACTTCATCTTATGGCTCATGTGAGTTTCCATAACTACCTTCCCTACATTGGTCTTGATTGCCTCTGGTCAACAGCCCACATGGTGGCCAGATGATCTTTCATAAAATACGAATTAGATCAAAGTGTCATCTCCACTTACAACTCTTAAACAGCATTCTGACATTCTGGCCCTTTGAACAACATAGGAGTTAGGGGAGCCGATCCCCAGGCAGTCTAAAAATCTGTGTGTAATTTTTGACTCCCCCAAAACTCAACCACTTACAGCCTACTGTTGAAGGTGCTGATAACATAAAGAGCTGATTAACACATATTTTGTATGATACATGTATTATATACTATATTCTGACAATAAAGTAAGCTGGAGAAAAAAATGTTAAGAAAGTGGTGAGGAAAATACATTTCCAATATTGTAATGTATCTATCAAAGAAAAATCTACACCTAAGTGGACGGCGCAGTTCAAACCCACGTTGTTCAAAGGTCAACTCTACTTACAGGAACATTCTCAATTTTTCCTCTAGCCCCATCTTCTTCCTCTGTCCATCTCTCTACAACCCCCGCCTACTCTGAACTACTTTCAGTTTCCCGAAAGGTCCTTGCCTTTGCCTTCTGGGATGCTCCTCCTGGGGCAATGGCCTTCCTACAACACTCTACTAGCAGACACCTACTCTTCATCTCAAAGATCCTCCTCCAAACCTTTTCAGCCTGGCTGGCCCACTTTCCCACCTCTTTGCAGAGTTGATGCCCCCCTTCTATATGTTCTCTTGAGACAACCCCTAGAATCACTTCCTTCAACCAGGTAAGTTCTTTGGAGCAGGATTACACGTACTCTGCCCCTGAGGCATCTAGTTCAATGTCTGGCATGGTCAATACAACGAATGAATGCTGCAAAGCATATACGTAGGACAATTCACACACACACAGACCTCTCTGTGTCCCACAGAAGGACCCAGCTTAAAATAGGAATCACACAGAGTAAAAGTATTACCACTATCAACATGCTTTGCTTTCTCATTTTTTTTTTTACTTTTTTAAAAATTTAAATATAAAGTCGTTTCACAACAACTAGAAGTATCAATTTCCATAGCATTTAGCCCTCCCCCTTAAGGCCTATAATTTATTTTAATATCATTATATCCATATATAATATTTTGCATATTGCCTAGTGGCTAAAAAGCAAGGGCTCTGAAACCAAACTAATTGGGCCCGAATCGTGTCTCTACCACCCAATAACTGTGTGATCTTGAGTTACTTAACCTGCCCTGCTTCAATTTCCCATCTGTAAGATGGGGACAAGTGAAACCACTTCATGTCATTATTGTTAAGACTAGAACTTCAGGGGATCCCTGGGTGGCTCAGCGGTTAAGCGCCTGCCTTCAGCCCAAGGCGTGATCCTGGGGTCCCAGGATCGAGTCCCATGTCGGGCTCCCTGCATGGAGCCTGCTTCTCCCTCTGCCTGTGTCTCAGCCTCCACCCCTCATATCTCTCATGAATAAATAAATAAAACCTTTAAAAAAAAAGACTAGAACTTCAACGCTGCTTGGCACATAGTAAATGCTCAATAAAAGTTAGCCATTATTTATCTGTTTTCATCTCCTCTAGCAGACTGTGAGCCCCGGAAGAGCAAGGACAGCAGAAGCATTCATTTTCATGACCCTATCTCCCAGTGCCTTGCACACAATAACACACTTGGCTAATGTTTGCAGAACAGATGAATATAATGAACTGCTTGTAGCAAAAATATGTGCATTATTAAGTATGATGAATAGTATGGACTGCATTGCTCTAACACTTTGGAGGCCTGTGGAGAACAGACACTATCCAGAACACTAGCAGCCTGCCCTGCTCCTGGAGGTCTGGAAGCTCACTCAGTCTCCAGAGAATACACAGCAGTCACAGTCACCAAGTCAGGGCAGCTGTGTGGTGAAGGGGGCCCAGGTGGAGGGAGATCTGGGCCTGCTGGGGCTCCCTTCCCACTAGCATGGCCCCAGGCAAGAAGTTCCTCCTCTGCAGTCTGCTTGCCAAGGTGGAACTGTGATTTCAAAGGATCCTCCTACCCACATGGAGAGTCTAAAAATCAGCAAAAAAAAAAAAAAAAAAAAAAAAAAAAAAACGCAACAACAACCCTGGGCCAAAAAAAGGTGCTCCTGGAGTGAAAGAACCATATCAAAGTCAACAGCAAAGGCATGAGATCCCTGTATTAAAAGTAGTCACTGAGTGGGAACTAGCTGCTTGAACCGACAAAAAGCAAAGTTTTTTAAAACACGTGTAAAATAAAAAGGTCTGAACTCAGGAAATCAAAAGAATAAAACAATGGTGGGTACAGGCTCCAGGTTTCCATATATTTTAATTCTCATCAGCCTGCAAGCTCCTTGAGGGCAATGACTGTGCCTCGTTGAGTGCCAACACATGGCAAAGCTGCTGGCCCAAAATACACTTCTTCTTGATCTCTTTTCTTTGTCAAGGGGCTAACCTGTGATTCCTAGGCTCCCCAGCAGTTAAGTGTGGCCAAATAACTCACCCTCATGTTACAGGATGTGAGTGGAGGTGATGGGTGTCATTTCCAGGCCAAGGCATTTAAAAAGTAGACTACTACATGAGGAATAATAAACATCTATTGCTTTTGAGCCATTACATTTTTGCAGGCCTATTTGTTATAGCTGCTAAAATTAGCTTAATGAGTCAGGTGCCTGGCACATACCAAAGACCTAATTCACATTTATTGATATAGGATAAGTAAGACCAGATTGCTTCTCTCAATGTGCTGACCGACTAATGATGGGAACAGAGACATGCCAAACATAATGCCTGCTGCTGAAGTCTGAAAACAAAATTGGAGGCGTGGTGATTTGTTTGGAGGGGAGGATGGAAAAAGCATCAGACTTTTGAGCTGAGCCCGAAAGGTTAAATAGAACCCAAGAAAATCAGATGGGATTGGAGAGTCCAGACCCAGTACAAAGCATAGAGTAAATACAGAAAGCAGAGTGTGCATTTGTTCACATTCAACCTTATCATTAAGTCTCTTTAGCTTGGTCAACACAGTGTGAGCTTATTGTGCACTGACTTTCCTTCCTGGGTCTGGCATCAAACAAACAACCCTTTGTTTTTACAGTACACTCATTAACCCTATTGCTTTTTTTTTTTTAAAATATAAAAAGGTCCACGATGAATGTCCTTAGAAAGTGGAGAAGTAAACGTTTAGTGAATCATAACTCTTTTCTAATAAAATTCTTGAAGCACAAACTTGAGACGGATTCCCTACAATAGTCAAGGAGCCATGTTCTTAGGAATCAGTGGGGTTCAAACTAAGTTTTCACGTTATCGATTAAGCACGTAATGGTCACCGGCTTGCAAAATGGAACATTAAGCCTCTAGATTTACATTAACATTTCCTCTTTGAGAGGAACACCAAACAGATGGTTCAAAGTTCCTTCACAAGATTCTCTACATCCTTTGCTCTCATTTAAGTGTGCCCAAACCTGAGATAGTTAACAAACCACTTCCTCCAAAAGTCTTTGAGTCCCTACATCTGCAAGCACAGTACCCATGGGATCAGGACTCAGGAGAAAGAGCACAAAGGGTGGAAAGTATTGCCATCGCTTGGGTGGTGAGAGGAAGGATGTGGGTGTCTGAAGGCTACTCTGAAGCAGGGAAGAGGCACGGTCTCCAGTGGTCTTCCAAATACCAACTTAGGCCGTGTTTTTTTGATGTCCCCAGAAACTTGTTTAAATATAAGGCCAACACAACACCGCTGGGCAGACGAAATTTCATTTCAAGGCTTCAGCATTTCTTAAGACTTCAGAGAAGTCTAAACGCCAATTATCTGAGGCAGAAGCAAAATTCTTCTGCCCCCACAGCCATGTTTTGCACCCCAGCTCTTGAGCACCTATCCCCGGAAGAGAGGAGGTTAAAACAAGGCAGAGGAGGGCTACCTTGACAGTGAAGCAACTCTGGAGACGGCTGGCATCATTTCCCCCTTAAATCTAAGGAACACTGCAGCTGCCAGTCAACAGCACTGGGTCCAGGAATATGGCAAAATGACAGCACCTGCCACCCTGCAGCATCTGGGGCCTTTTATTTATTTATTTATTTATTTATTTTGGTCAATGTGGCAGGAAAGACTCTCAGAGAGAAAATCAACTGCTTTATCTGAGAGAAAGGGAAGCCCCAGTGAAGAGAAATAAGAATCATCGTGCCCATCCTTGGGTACTTTGTGCGTCTCCTCTCTGTGCACTGAAAGGGCTCTTTGTGTCACCACACACACACACACACACACACACACACCCGGCGAGCCTGTGAGATTTATTAAGGGGAGGAGGGGCAAGAAGGGCGATTCTTATCGTCCCTCTTCTCACGGAGTCCCAGCAAATCTCCGCCTGGGCCCAGCCTCGGTGGCCTCTTTCTGGCCGGGTCCCCTCCGCCTGTGGCCGCAGAGATAAGAGCGGCGGAGGCGACCAGACAAAAAAATAGTCATGGATCTGGGGAAGCGGAGAGGAAACCCAGCGGGCAGGGATGGGAGGAGAGGGGAGCCTGGGGGAGCAGAAGGGGTGGGGAGGCGGAGGAGGAGGCGAGGCTCGCACGGGGGCGGGGAGGCTGGGTGGGTGGCGGCACAGGAAGAGTGAAGGGGAGGATGGGGGAAGTGCTCGGGAGGTGCCCGAAATAGGCAGGAGGATGCGCTGAGGACGGCGACGGCCGCGGGAGGAGGCCGAGGGGGAGTGGGGCAGGGTGGGGTGGGGTGCGCTGGGGAGGGGAGCAGCACGGGGCATCAATTATTAAGTGATTACATCATCCCTGACGTTAGGACAACACCACACACACACACACACACACACACACACACACACAGACGCGCGCGCACACGCACAGCCGGGTCCCCGCGGGGCCCCCCGAAAGGAGGGCGAGGGTGGAGCCCGGGCCGGCCTCGCCCCCCCGCGCATCCCCGCGCCCCCCGGGCCGCGCCCCGCAGAGGCGTCCCCCGCTCCGCGCCGGCCCGGAGCCCCGCAGCCCCGCGGGGCGCCCCGGAGGCGGCGGCGGCGGCGGCGGCGGCGGCGGGGAGACTGCAGCGCCGGGCGGGGGCGGGGGCGGGGGCGGGGGCGGGCGTCTCCGCAGCATCCCCCGCCCCCCGCGGCCGCTTACCTGCGCGGCGCTCAGGCTCCGGAGCCCATGCACATGGTCCTCCCCGCCCTCCTCCGGCGCGGCCGAGGCGGCTCGGCGGGCCCGGAGCCGGGGGCCTCCCGGGGGCGCCGAGGGGGCGGCGCCGCGTGTGCCCGGGCCGGCGGCCGGATCCCTCTCGCCGGCTTTGTGCGCGGCGGGCGCTGCCGGGGCGCGGGGGCTGCAGCGCCGCGCGTGCTCCTCCGTCCCGGGGCAGCCCGCCTCTGCCTTCGCGGGCGGCCTCGGCTCACGGCGACCCCTCCTCCTCCCGCGCGGCAGCCCCTCCCCGCCGCTCGGCTCCTGACAGATGGCGCAATCGCAGGGACGCGCCGCCGCCGCCGCGGCTGCTCGCAGCTACTCGCGCGGATGCTCCGGCCCCTCCAGCCCCAGCCCCGGAGTGAGGACGGGGCGGGACGCGCGCGGAGACGGGCAGGCCGCGCCGGCCTATCGCAGCACGCGTGCGGAGCTGCGGCCGGCGGCCATTGGTGCCCGCGGCGCGGGGGGCGGGGCCGCCGCGGCGGGGGCGGGGCCGCCGCGGCGGGGGCGGGGCCGCCGGGTGGGCGGGGCGTTACTGTGGCAGCAGGCGTCCTGGCGCGCGTGCCGTGTGGGCTGCGAGAGGGGATGCGAGGCTGGAGGAGTTGTGCGTGCTCCGGGGGATCGCGTGGACTCGCGAGGTCGTGGGCTCGGGCGGGGGAAGGAGGGGACAGTGCGAGCTGCAGCTCCTGCTTTGCGGGAGGTTGCAGCTGCCACTGCAGAAAGGCATCTGCCATCCCACCCCCCCACCCCCCGCCCCCAAAACCAGGGGAACCTGCGTGGAGAAAGGGCTCTCTTGCCCTTCTGCTGCCTTTTCATTGAAGGTGGGAGGGTGAACTGGGAAAGGGTTAGGTGGTGAGGATGTTGTCGCTCATCACACTGGGGAGTGTGGAGCAAGGTAAGATCCAATCCCAGGAACTCCGAAAGACCCGGAGAACCCTGGAAACGCACAGTTAATGTCAATAATAACAAAGAGAAGGAGGAAATTAGATTAATCTATTACTCTTGCATTCCCGTGGACGCACACATTTATTTTCAAGCAAAAGCCTGGAAGAAGTAGTATTGAAATAGGGGGAGGGGTGGAGAGGGCAGGTGGCGACTTAGGAATCTGAAATCACAGAGTAGACATTTGTTTGTATAGTTCCCCCCACCCCAAAAAAAAACCATGTATAATTGTAGCTGTTGGTTGTCTTTGGTTTCTCGTGACGTTTCGCTACTCATGGTCCTCCCCCCCCCCCCTTCATCAAATCTCAGCTTTTGCTCAGATTTTCCTTGATGAACTAATAGCCGGTTAAGTATACAGTTCGGAGTGCATCAGTCTTTATTTCCTATCCAGCTTTTCTATGGCAGGATGTAACTTCATAAAAAGAAACACGTTGGCTTCCTGATTTTCTTTATAGGTAATTCCTGTTTACTGAAAAGTCTCCTTTAAGGCATGCTCAGAGTCATTCTCCTTAGTGCTCTTGGCAAGAACCCTACCCTTCCCCCCTCAGCAAATCTAATGTTCTGAGAAATAGAAGTGAATTAGCTTCTGATTCTATGCTCAAAATCTATATTACCTTTCCTGCCCACTAGTTTTTTTAACCAGAATTTAAAAATATCAGTCACTTTTGCTGACTTTTTTTTGGACGCAGTGCTTTGAAAAAACATTGCCCCCGTGCCTGGGTGGCTCAGTCAGAAGAGTATGTGACTCTTGACCTGGGGGTCCTGAGTCCGAGCCCAATGTTGGGTGTAGAGATTACTAAAAAAAATAAACGAAAACTTTGAAAAAAATTACCTACATTATTAATGGATCCCCATTTTATGGATGAAGAAACTGAGGGCAAGAGAACTTAGTAACTAAACTCCAGGGGATAGTATAGGGTGATTACTGCGGGGTGTTGTTTCCTCCTTAAACAAAGTGATAAATGATGCCGTATTCAAATTATGTGTCTGGGAATTCATTCCACGGTCCCAAGAAATGGAACCACAACAACGCATAAAGGGTTTCCATACAAGAGAATGCCAACGTCATCTAGCCAAAAATTGTTGATCTCGAGAGAAGGGGCTCCTCTTCCTTAGTACTAGCCTCTGTCCTAGATTTGAATTGCGACAGGAGAGGCAATTGTCTAGAACAATGATTCTCAAACCTTAGCATCTTTCAGAATTACCAGAAGGGACTTGTTAAAATACAGACTGGTGTTTCCCACTCCCAGAGGGTCTGATTCAGTAGGGTTGGAATGGGGCCTGAGGATCTGTACTTCTCACAGTTTCCTGGTGATGCTGATGCAACTGGTCTGGATACCACATCTTGAGAACCACTGGTCTAGAACTGGGCTGTCCAATGAGGCAACCACTAGCCTAGGTGGCTGTTAAGTACTTGAAATGTACTTGTGTATTCGAAATGTGGCTGGTGCAGAGTAAGGTATGCTGTAGATGTAAAAGACATATTGGATTTAAATATCCAGCATGAAAATAGAAATGTAAAACATCTGATTAATTTTTATATTGATTACACGTTAAGATAATAGTCTGAATGCGTTGTGCTCAATAAAGTATATTATTAAATTTTATTTCACATTTTTGTTTTTATTTTTAAATGTAGCTACTAGAGAATTCTTTCTAAAGATTTATTTATTTACTTGAGAGAAAGAGCACAGGGGGAAGGGCAGAGGGAAAAGGAGAAAAAGTCTCAAGTAGACTCCGTGCGTTAGCATGAGGCCTAGGCCTGAGGAGGAGTCGAGCCCAAGGTGGGGCTCGATCACCGGACCCTGAGCTCGTGACCTTAGCTGAAACCAAGAAGAGGACACTGAACTGACCGAACCAACCCAGGAGCCCCACTACCAGAGAATTTTATTTATTTATTTTTCCAGAGAATTTTAAATAGCATATATGGCTCGCATTACATTTCTATCGAATAGCAGTGGCCTAGAGTTTCTGATTCCAGCTCCATAGCACACGCTTTTAGCGCCTCGATGAGGCAAATCACTTAGCCTTTGCGGACCTTTGCATTCTCATGTATAAAATGGGGAAATAATAAAACTGATCTCATACTGCTCTGTGAAGACTAAATGGTCATAGAAGCAGTTTATGCATACTTTCTGCCTTTTTAAAGATAAACTGTCATGTACTCTCAGAAATACCACTCTTAAGATATGGATCTCCTTGGTATCCCATGTTGGATTAATTTATCTTACGTGAAACCTGGAGTGGGTGATCTCCTTGTTTAAGGTTTCTTCAAGAAGAGTCACTTTTTAGCGTCTGTAACTCTAATAGTTTCTTGATCTAATTAGTGAACAAAAAAGAAGAGACAATGCAATTAAAATGACAGATTAACCTGCTTCCATCATGACTCCATCCTGTTTTTGTAATTCTTTCCTTGACTACCTTTTTATCTGTTGCCCTTCTTAAAAATCACTTTAAATGGATTTGGCCTCCTCAGGAGGATTTGCTAATGGTCTGAACAAGTATATAGAGTACTCTGAAGGATTTGGATACTATTCCCCATTTTGATCCACTGTGCAGGTCTCTGCAGACACCTCGATTAAAGATCCGTGGCACTGTCCCTGCCCTGCTTGGGATAAGTCATATCATCCTCTGCACCCCTGAATTTTTTTTTTTTTGCATTTTCTTATGGACAGTTTATATTACACAAATTAGAATGTAGGGATTGTTCTAGAATTTTGCTTTGATTTCATTGGTACTGGTTATTTTTACTTTTCTATTTCTTTACCTTAAAGTTTCCTATTTCTCTCTGGACTTTATTTTGTCTCACCTGAATTTCTTATCCTTTCCCGTTTAAAGTAACATTTTCTGTATTTTTTATTTTTATCAGTTAAAATATTTTCTTGTCTTATTGTCACATTTTAGTTTTAATTTTCTCTTAAATGTTAACAGAGTAGCAACACATATGGCAAGGGGAATCCAGACTATAGAGTCCTTACAAATCAACAAGAGAATAAAGACGAACACTCCAATTGAAAAACATTGGCAAAGGAAATGCATCTCAAAATGGCCAGTAAGCATTAAAAGAGATTCAGCTTCACTTGTAACACAAAAGCAATACAAATATAGTTTTTTTCTCCTGCACAGTTGGCCAAAGACATAAAAGGATGAGGGGAACTGGATACCCACACCCTAATATTAATCAGCATAGCACTTCTGGGAGACAGTTTAATAACATTTCTGAAAAGTATTTCAAAAAGTGTATGTCTTTGACCCAGCAGTTGTGTTCTGGGAAAGAATGCAACAAGTTTGCAAAGATATACCAAGACGTGAGTAATCAGAACATTGTTTATAATAGTGAACAATTGGAGAAAAGTCCATTGGTAAGAGATTGGGTGTGTAAACTATGCTATAATAGAAAACTATATAGCCAAGAAAATGATGATGAGGTCATGTATTTTTTTTTATGAGGAAGGATTTTCACAATAAATTAATATGTGTGTGTATGTGTCTCTCTCTATATATTTTTATGCAGACGTATTCCATTGTTCTAAAATTTATCTGTCCATGTAGATTTTCATAGAAAGTATGCAAGTACATATGCAGAAATTTTAACAGTGATTTTCTCCAAGTTATCAAATTACTTTTTATCTGTTTTATCTGCTTCTTAATTTTCTGAACTTTTTTGTATCAGCCACCTATTATTTAACAGAAGAAACCATAAAACTTAAACTTTTCCCTGTCTTTGCTACTTTAATTTTCCCCTTTATCTTCCTTCATTTTCCTTGCTGATTTTTCCCTTTTGAAGGAGCCTTGCCACAGGGCTGGTATCCAAGACAGGCTCCCTGCTCCCACTTGCCCACACCCACCCTTCTAACTTCTGGTGGACCTCCTTGGGACTTGTAAGAATGATCTCTCAAAAAGTTTAACTTACTCTGAGAGCGGGAGAGTGCTGGGAAACTGGTCCCAGGGCTAACCTCTCTGTATCTGGCACACTTGGCTCACTGTGAAATTCTTGCTTCTGACATCTCATATCATCAAGTTCTTATCGAAAGAGCGACATATTTTAAAATCCATCATGTTCAGAATATAACCAATAGTAGGAGATGGTCCTGGGAAAATCTCATGTGGAATGGGAAAGACCCTCCATACTACAGCCCAGCCTGAGCTCAGGAAGGGGTAGGAGTAGGTGGTATTAGACCTGCCTTTGGAAGAGGCCCAGCCAAGCTCTGGAGGCTGGGTTTCTGGTAGTACTTTATTCCAGCTCTCTCATGTTCCATTTTATCCAAACTGGATAGTTGCTCCTCCTGGCAGTTTATGTCAGAGCCTTCCTGGCATATGGATTTTCAGCTCCCTTCCCTCTTAAAAAGATGGAAACTGGGCTAAATCAACAGGAGTTGTTATGAATGAAGTTTTAGAGACCGGGTCTAATAACCTCTGTTGCATGCTCTTAATGTGTCAGGGTTATTACTGGGCAAACAAGGCTTGTTAGAAAGAAGCGATTTGGCTTATAAAGGAAGAGAGGCCATATCCCATCCAAACCATAGAGAGTGGAAGGAAGGGTGGTTGGTGATGGATATGGATGGTCTTCTTTGATTCTTTGCTTGACTCGCCAAGAGAGGCCTGGATTATTGTCTGGTGTGGTCTAAGTGTCTGGGGATAGGACTAAGTCAACTTTGAAGGTCCCAATGGGAACATATCTGTTTTCCAACAGATATCCTACAGAAGCCCTTGCAGGAGTCTAACAAGAGAGGCTCTCTTGTCATAAGCTGGCCTGTCCCTTTCTCTTGCATCCTAACTGGCTGTCTCTCCCACTCTGACTTGAGCAGGCTTGACTGCTCACTTTTATTTATGTTCAGATTTCATTCTATGCAGTGATGGTGCTTGAGGCTCCTCCAGTATGACTGAGCCACTGGTGTAGCTAACTGGATCAGAAGCCTTCAGACTTCTCTGTTTGCAGGCATAGGTTGGCTAGGCCTCATTGCTGGGTGACCCGAACCTGATTTACCATCCCTGGGGAGACATTCAAGACCTACACAGTGAGGCCAACAGAAGTTCTGTGTGTGTGTGTGTGTGTGTGTGTGTGTGTGTGTGTGTGTGTGTGTTTCATCTGGTGGAGCTCCTAGAGTGGGCCCTTGATGACTCAGATATTTTTCTGGTCGTAGCCTGCTGTAGTCCTAAAGAAAAAAAAGCTTTCTAATTACTTTAGTGATCTACATCTGTATGAAATGTGGATTTTATAACATTTATCTTGCTACTTTCAAGAGTTCAAATATTCTATGTGTCAGGTTGTCAAAGGGAAAAAAATGAACAGAGAGAAGTAAATTATTTTATCAGTCAAGGGTCTTGGTTGCAAATGTTAGAAACCATGTCTAGTGTAAGCAGAAAAGGAGTTTATTAGAAGGATGTTGGGTAATTCATAGAATCAGGGAGAGGACTCGAAATATAGACTCAGCAAATAAGCAGGAGTCAGGAATCACCACCCAGAAGCACATCAGAGGGCTAGTTAGGATGCTCCGTCAGGGCCCTTCCACCGCCAAGGACTTCTGCTGCTGCTGGAGGTGGAGTCTATGCTGTCTCTCTATTCGCATCTCACTTGCTGAAGACTCAAATTCTTGGGGGGTAGCATCCTGCAGGCTGGTGGTACTAGAGCTGTCAGGGGGGGTTGGAGAGCAGGGGGCAGAAGAGGGGAACAGGTATCCGGCTTCCTTTAGCGTCCATGGAAGATGATCAGAACTTGCTCCCAACCAACTCAGATGATAGGACTCTTCCCAAAACAGGAGGGGAAGCAGGATATTGCACCCAAATTTTAAAAATGGCTGTGCCCCCTCTAGTTATTCCCCCCATCTCTATGAACCTCAACTTTTCATGATCAAGTGTCACTGCTCGTTTAACAAACATCTCTTCCTTTCCAGTTATGATTCTGTTTTCTGGCAAGAGGTGTGACAGGCTACGTTCCACACTTCTATTTCTCCAGCAAGGTACACAATATCTTCTTGAAGATAGAGTCTCACATGAATGATCTTTGATTTTCACTTATTCCACATTCACGTGGGAGAGTTTATTGTCTCCGAGAGTGAAGGATTTCTGAAAGGTCTTATAGGGATGTGAAGCCTCTGAGGAATGGGAACATGGGTAGAATTTTTACCCTGGCTCCTACCCTGAGAGGCAGCATAAGCGGCTCATAAGAGGCTCTGTTGGCTCTAGCCTCTTCCTGTTTATTCTCATCCTTCATGTAGGAGACATTCTTGCAGTGGTTTCCCAGATCACAGTCATTCCCACTTTTGGGGATTAGCTCCCAAAACCCAGAGGTGGGCTTCTAGAGACCATGTTTTTATGAAGTGACCACGCAAGAGCACAGCCTAGCCGTGGCCATCAGAGGTAGGCACTTATCCCATAAAGAGCCAAGTATTGTTTACCAAGAATTTGAAAATTAGGGCAGAGATGTACTGACTTGGATGTAGTCACGGGAAAAGCCAACGGCCATATCAAACCATCCCCAAACCTCTGTGGCTTTACATAGCAAACATTTGCTTGGGTTTTTCTTGGACAACTTTCTGCAAAGTGATTCAGGGGCCCTTCAACCAGGATTTCACTGGATTCTCTTCATACCGCTGGGAAACAAGGGAAAAGAGAGGAAACTGCATGCCAGGTTTTAGGACTCCACGTAAGAGTGACATACAGCATTTCGGCTCACATTCCATTGTCTAGAAATAGTCACAAAGCTACTCCCATAGGCAAAATGAGCTGGGAAGTGTAGTCTCATTGGTGTTGGCAGGAGAAAGAAGAAATGGCTTTGGTGAGTATCCAGCCAATGTGCCTGCCACACTGTGAAATGGTAAAACTGAGCAGTGCTCTGGGGAGACGATCTACAAAGTCCTGCTGCTGAGGTTCCTTTAGCATTTTGGCTTCTCTTCCCCTAATTTGATTAGTCAACTCCTTCTTAGATCCACCAAATTATCTCAGTATTGTCTGATACATATCTCCTCATGGTCCAGCTAGCCAGGTATGTTTATGTGTGTGCAGAACGGTGTATGTATAAGGACAGTTAATTCAGCATGTTTGAATCTCAGAAGTTTGGACATCTTAAATGTCCACAGGATAAATTCCTAGATAAATAATAAATAATTTACTTTCAGATTGGTCTGAAATAAATAAATTAATGTACTTGAAATTCTTTGTGCCTTAAAACAGACTAAATTATTATTATTTTTTTTTTTTAGGTCTGGTGGGAAGTATTTATTTCCCCTTCACCTTCCACTTTAGTTAGCATGGCTGACCCAGAACCTGCCTTCACTAATCTGGGGAAAATAAGGGGTTGGGAAAAGAGTAAGGTAAACCGTGGAATTTTGAAAATATATGCATGAGAAATAGAACTTGAAAAGTTTTGAGGAATAGAACATTGCACCTCGGATTCCTGGAGGAAGAACTTTTGCCCTGAACATACCAAGAACAGATAGGGATGCTAACTTAAAATTGGTGCCATCTCACCTATGCCTGGCAAAACCATGTCTTGCTCTCCTGCTGTCTGGCTTTAATGAAGAGTGCTAGGTTTAAAACAAACAAAACAAAATGCTGACCCAGTTAGTAAAGAAACACCCAAAGTGAAATTGGGAGGATGATAGCTGGTACTACTTCCAAGTCTTAAAGTCATCTTACTTTTTTGTAATTTGTGTTTATGTGAAAACACGTGGGTCTCTCAGAACCAATCATAAGAGCAGAAACAGTTACATGGAGTGTGTATTTGGCGAGTGTGGGTGTGGAATCCCAGATCCCTGTCACATTTTAGAGGCTTGATTTTTCTAGCTTATAAATCAAGGTCAGCTGCCCTGAACTTGGAAGTCCCCGACCAATCTGAAGAAGCAACTTCTTCATATGATCCATGAAATCCAAAGTTCAGTGAAAACAAAGCATCCAGGAAAAATCTCAGATAGATTTAAAGGATAGAGGAGCTTACAGAAGTTATACTCATTTTAAATGAAAAGAATCAAGTTTATTAGAAATGGTCTACTGGAAAATAGGAAAGTATTTCATGCCGATATAAAAATGAAAGTCTGTCCTGCATCCAATGTATCATTTACTTTAATTCAGTTTAATTTGTCATTTATTTTATTTAATTGCCTTTGGATAAACTGTATGCATTCCCCAAACACTTTCCCACACACACACACCATCTCAATAGGAAGTGAAACATTCTATTTCTATTCAGATCTGAAATTAGACAAGGACATTCCTTTCACCACTAATACTTAATATTGTCCTGAAACTTCTAGCAACTGCAATAAAATGAGATGAGGAAACCACATGTATAAATAATGAAAAGGAGACAAAATTCTTTTTATTTCCTGTTGATGTGATTGTCTACCTGGAAAGACTAAGAGAATCAATTGAAATGCTATTAAAACTAATACATGAATTCAGTAAGGAAGCCAGTTGCCAGAGATCATGAGGTTCTAATGAGAGTGAGCGAGGTAAAAGTTGAGCACAGGCAAAATCACCCTTTAAAATTCTCCAAATTGCCCCTGAGATACTCTATACATGGAGGTTGTATATGCACCTCTGTGTACTATATCTGTGTAGGTGTGTAATACATACAGTATTTGCAGAGTACATATGTAAAGCAATTTAATGGGACTCATTTTTTCATGGCAAAACTAATGTTTGAATATATTATTACAAGTGCATATATTTCTACCATAGACAGAAAAAAATCAGTGATTTATGTTGCTAGTTTGGAATTATCATTTTTTAAAAAGTTCCATTTACAATAGCAACTAAAAACGGTTAGGGGTTATGCGTTGGTTGGGGTTTCTTTAGAAGCTGACTCTGAGACAAGGATGAGTGTTAGAGTTGTTTACTGAAGACTGATCCTGGGGAATCCAGTCTGGGAATGAGAAAGAGAGATGGGCAGGAGAGGAAAGTCAATAGAGGGGCATCATCCAGCTAATATTTCTGGGGGAGGATAGAGCCTCACCCCACTGAGTCCCTCTGAGGTGGGACAGCGTGAACATATGCCTAGGGACATGAGCTTCAGATTTCCAGCTGGCCCTGCCGGCAGTCCTAATGTGCTTTTATGGCCAGAAAAGGCTCCTTGTACAAAAGGTCTCTCGTCCCAGGGATGCCCCGTAAGCAGCCCTTGCTTGGCACGTAGACAGGAATGCCAGAGTCATTTGGTAGGCAGGGCACCAGCAGTGCCTACCACATGTTAACCTGGAAAAGAGTGGCACCTATATATAAAACCATACATTTTTACTGAGAATTATAAATTTACGAGTTTAAACAGAGAGATGGACCATGTTCCTGGGAAGAAAGACTTAATGATGTTAAGATTTTAGTTTTCCCCAAATTAAACTATGAATCAAATATAATTCCAATTTAAATTCTACTGGGTCTTTTTTGATTATTTTAAGTTTATCCAGCATGAAAAAAATAAGTCAGAATTGTTTAAAATGTTTGAAAACTTTCATGTAGTCAGTATTACTTTTGAAAACCCTTTGAATAAGTAGAACGTATTGGCTTTACCAGATAATAAAAGAATGGTACTGGTGCAGGGATAGAAAGGCAAACAAAGGGAATATTGTAAAGATTGCAGGCACACACTCAAATATTTATTAGCATATAATATACATTACCCATAGCATTTCAAATCATCCATAAATGAAAGGAATACTGGATAAACGTTATTGATATAAGTTAAACCTTACATCGTGTCTTACGGCAAAACAAATTCCTCATGGATTTAAGATTAAAATATAAATAAGTGAAGTAGTAAAGTACCAGATAGAACAAATGAGGGTGAATAGAATGGGCAAATCCAGCCTGAGCTTGACACCTGAGATAGAATCTTAGAGGACAGAAATGATAGAATTGAGTACATAAAAGTGAAAAACATCTATTGACCTAAAACATGACAGACAGAACAGAGCAGAAGATAAAAGAGAAAGCATTACTATACTTAATATATAAAAAGTGCTTGAAGTTCTAGAAAATCAATATGAAGATATTAAAACACTAAAAAAAAATTAAAGTGGGCAAAGTACCTGTCCATCCATGGTTCAACAAGTATTGCTCGAGAGCCTGTTCTATGGGAGAAGGTGTGCTACGAAGAGAACAGGGAAAATGGAATGGAAGGACTTTGATCAAGTGAGGCTTCCCTGAGGAGCTGCACACAAACCAAGAGCTTTGGGATGAGAAGGAGACTTCTGAGTGGAGAGGAGAGGAAGTGGAGGGAGCATTCTGGTAAGCACACAACGGCATGTGCAAAGGCCCTGCAGGAATGGAAAGGAGTCCAATGTGGTAGGTATGAGGGAGAGGGCAGGGAGAGTGTGGTAAGAAATGAAATGGAAGGGGGATCCCTCTCAAATTAATAAAATCATGAATGAGAAAGGAGAGATTACCACCAATACCAAGGAAATACAAAAGATTTAAAAAACTTATTATGAGCAGCTATATGCCAATAAATTGGCAATCTAGAAGAAATGGACACATTTCTGGAAAACCACAAACTACCAAAACTGGAACAGGAAGAAATAGAAAACCTGAACAGGGCGATAACCAGGGAGGAAATTGAAGCAGTCATCAAAAACCTCCCAAGACACAAAAGTCCAGGGCCAGATGGCTTCCCAGGGGAATTCTATCAAACGTTTAAAGAAGAAACCATACCTATTCTACTAAAGCTGTTCAGAAAGATAGAAAGAGATGGAATACTTCCAAACTCGTTCTGTGAGGCCAGCATCAGCTTAATTCCAAAACCAGACAAAGACCCCACCAAAAAGGAGAATTATAGACCAATATCCCTGATGAACATGGATGCAAAAGTTCTCAACAAGATACTAGCCAATAGGATACAATAGTACATTAAGAAGATTATTCACCATGACCAAGTGGGATTTAAGGCTGGTTCAACATTCGTAAAGCCCTGGAATGCAAGGCTGGTTCAACATTCGTAAAGCCCTGGAATGCAAGGCTGGTTCAACATTCGTAAAGCAATTAATGTGATAGATCATATCAACAAGAGAAAACACAAGAACCATATGATCCTCTCAATAGATGCAGAGAAAGCATTTGACAAAATACAGCATCCATTCCTGATCAAAACTCTTCAGAGTATAGGGATAGAGGGAACATTCCTCAGCATCTTAAAAGTCATCTACGAAAAGCCAGCAAATATCATTCTCAGTGGGGAAACACTGGGAGCCTTTCCCCTAAGATCAGGAACACAACAGGAATGTCCACTCTCACCACTGCTATTCAACATAGTACTGGAAGGCCTAGCCTCAGCAATCAGGCAACAAAAAGAAATAAAAGGCGTTCAAATGGGCAAAGAAGGAGTCAAACTCTCCCTCTTTGCAGATGACATGAAAACCAGAAAACCTGAAAGACTCCACCCCAAGATTGCTAGAACTCATACAGCAATTCAGCAGTGTGGCAGGATACAAAATCAATGCCCAGAAATCAGTGGCATTTCTATATGCTAACAATGAGACTGAAGAAAGAGAAATTAAGGAGTCAATCCAATTTACAATTGTACCCAAAAGCATAAGATACCGAGGAATAAACCTAACCAAAGAGGTAAAGGATCTATACCCTAAAAACTACAGAACACTTCTGAAAGAAATTGAGGAAGACACAAAGAAATGGAAAAATATTCCATGCTCATGGATTGGAAGAATTAATATTGTGAACATGTCAATGCTACCCAGGGCAATTTACACATTTAATGCAATCCCTATCAAAATACCATGAACTTTCTTCAGAGAGTTGGAGGAATATTCCATCTTAAGATTTGTGTGGAATCAGAAAAGACCTCGAATAGCCAGGGGAATATTAAAAAAGAAAACCATAGCTAGGGGCATCACAATGCCAGATTTCAGGTTTTACTACAAAGCTGTGGTCATCAGGACAGTGTGGTACTGGCACAAAACAGACACATAGATCAATGGAACAGAATGGAGAATCCAGAAGTGGACCCTCAACTTTATGGCCAACTAATATTCGACAAAGGAGGAAAGACTATCCACTAGAAAAAAGACAGTCTCTTCAATAAATGGTGCTGGGAAAATTGGACATCCACATGCAGAAGAATGAAACTAGACCATTCTCTTACACCAGACACAAAGATAAGCTCAAAATGGATGAAAGATCTAAATGTGAGACAAGAATCCATCAAAATCCTAGAGGAGAACACAGGCAACACCCTTTCTGAACTTGGCCACAGCAACTTCTTGCAAGATACATCCATGAAGGCAAGAGAAACAAAAGCAAAAATGAATTATTGGGACTTCATCAAGATAAAAAGCTTCTGCACGGCAAAAGAAACAGTCAACAAAACTAAAAGACAACCTACAGAATGGGAGAAGATATTTGCAAATGACCTATCAGATAAAGGATCCAAGATCTATAAAGAACTTATTAAACTCAACAGCAAAGAAATAAACAATCTGATCATGAAATGGGCAAAAGACATGAACTGAAATCTCACAGAGGAAGACACAGACAAGGCCAACAAGCACATGAGAAAATGCTCCGCGTTACTGGCCATCAGGGAAATACAGATCAAAACCACAATGAGATCCCATGTCACCCCAGTGAGAATGGGGAAAATTAACAAGACAGGAAACCACAAATGTTGGAGAGGATATGGAGCAAGGGGAACCCTCTTACACTGTTGGTGGGAATGTGTACTGGTGCAGCCACTCTGGAAAACTATTTCTAAAAGAGTTAGAAATAGATCTGCCCTACGACCCAGCAACTGCACTACTGGGGATTTACCCCAAAGATACAGATGCAGTGAAACGCCAGGACACCTGCACCCCGATGTTTCTAGCAGCAATGTCCACAGTAGCCACACTGTGGAAGGAGCCTCGGTGTCCATCGAAGGATGAATGGATAAAGAAGCTGTGGTCTATGTGTACAATGGAATATTCCTCAGCCATTAGAAATGACAAATCCCCCATTTGCTTCGACGTGGATGGAACTGGAGGTTATGATGCTGAGTGAGGTAAGTCAATCGGAGAAGGACAGACATCATATGGTCTCATTCATTTGGGGAATATAAAAATTAGTGAAAGGGAGTAAAGGGAAAGGAGAGAAAATGAGTGAAAATATTAGTGAGAGTGACAAAACATGAGAGACACCTAACTCTGGGAAATGAACAAGGGGTAGTGGAAGGGGAGGAGGGCAAGGGGTTGGGGTGACTGGGTGATGGGCACTGAGGGGGGCACTTGGCGGGATGAGCACTGGGTGTTATGCTATATGTTGGCAAATTGAAAATAAATAAATAAATAAATAAATAAATAAATAAATAAATAAATAAATGAAGGGGGATCCCTGGGTGGCTCAGGGGTTTGGCACCTGCTTTCGGTCCAGGGCGTGATCCTGGAGTCCCAGGATCAAGTCCCACGTCAGGCTCCCTGCATGGAGCCTGCTTCTCCCTCTGCCTGTGTCTCCGTCTCTCTCTCTCTCTGTGTCTCTCATGAATGAACAAATAAAATCTTAAAAAAAAAAGAAATGAAATGGAAGAGGAAGACAAGCATCAAGTCATGCAGAGCCTTCTCGATTGCAGTAACTAGCTTGGAATTTATTTGGAAATTGATGGGAATCCAATGAAGGGCTTTAAGGAGGAATAACATGATCACATTTCCACTTGAAAAAAACATAATCTACTTTACGGACAACAGGTTGGAGGGATACAAGAGAATAAACAAGTTATGGTAGTGGTGGAGGCGAGGCTAGCTGGCATTGACTGGGATTGAGGTCTATGGAGGAGGGAGAGGAGGAGAAGGGTTAAGATCTATTTTGGAAGTAGAAACAATAGAGCTGGCTTATAAATGAGGAGGGAGGGCCCAATGGGAAAGGGAAAAGCAACCGGGAATGACCCTGGTTTCTAACCAGAGTAGCTCTGAAAGTAGTAGTGACATTTGTAAGTCAAGGAAGGCCGAGGAAAGAGAAGAGGGAATCCCTGTTTCTTTTTAGAACATGTTGAATTTGAGGTTCCTGTGGTACATACAAGTAGAGATGTTACAGTCAAGTGAATGAGTCTGGAGCTCAGGAGGGAAGTTTTTGGTTGGAGATAGAATTAGCGTATGTGGTCACTAAATGGAAGGTGAGCGAGATGACCTAGACAGGGCCCAGGATTAGGCCACAAGGGGTCAGAGAGAGGAGAGTGAGGGGGAATGGCCAGGGAGACAGAAAGAAATGGTATCTCAGAGGGCAAGACAGGAGAGTCCTTTGAGGAGAAAACAGTTAAAGGTGTCAAATGTTTCCAGAAGGTCTAGGGAAATGAGATCAGGACAACAATCCCAGAATTAGGCGACGTTGAGGTAATTTGGTGGTGGGTGGGGGGTCGGCTGGGAGGTCCGTGAACAACGGGGGAGGTGGAAGCCCGTGTGCACACCCCTCTGTAAGCCATTGGCCCTGCGGCAGTGCTAGAACAGGCAAGTCTCGTGGACACAGCACAAGCGTCCGGGAACAACGAAGAAGCATTTCACTTCAGGGGTAACTCATGAAAAACTAAAACGGAAAGGGCAAATCACTTGTAAACTATCAAATTGGCAAAATACCGAATATTTTGTAAGGAGGGGGCGGGTGGCACACATTCTAAAGGAAATGCAAATTCATGCAACATTTCTGGAAACGTAGCTTTGTATTCGTGATTCTGACTCAGCAATCTTATTCCTAGGAATACACCTGCAGGAAAGCATCAGGGGTGTGCGCCAAACTTTGGCTGTTAAGTATTTTTGTCACGGCGTAAGGCGTATAAAGTAGTGACATGTTGGAAACAACTGAAACGTTCCACAATAAGAGCCCGGTTAAGTTATAATATATTGTTCAATTCTTCGCAGTCACTCAAAATCATGTTGCAGAAGACTACGGAACAACAGGGAAGAGAGGACAGCACGCGCTACAAGCATAGCACGGTCTCGTTTGTTTAGTGCTTTGCAGGTACCAGCACTATTATTAGTGCTTTACATCAAGTAATCACCATCAAGTGGTCACTAAAAACCCACCCTTGGAAGTCGGTAGTATTATTATTCCCATTTTATAGGTAAGGAAACCAAAGCCAAGATTGGTTAGAGAAACTTGCCCCGGGCTTTGCAGCTAATACGTGACAAAAACATCACGTCTTACCGATATTTCATTTTTACTAACAAGCAACGGCATATATATTCATTCAGTGAATGAACCCAGAATGAATTCAAAATGTTACATCTTGTGGTGGAGCTGTAGGTGATCTTCTTTCTGTTTTGTTTTGTTTTCTTATCCATATTTTTAAAAAAAGATTTTATTTATTTATTCATGAGAAACAGAGAGAGAAAGAGGCAGAGACACAGGCAGAGGGAGAAGCAGGCTCTCCGCAGGAGCCCGATGTGGGATTCGATCCCAGACCCTGGGATCATGCCCTGAGTCAAAGGCAGACACTCAACCGCTGACCCACCCAGGCATCACTTTCTTATCCATATTTTTAAAGATATGCTACAAAAGAAACATATTGTTTTAGTAATATAATAACTTCGAAGAATAAATGTGTTTTTTATATGCAGAGGACAAGGTTTTAATATCATGAATTATGATATGCCTTAATAGACAAATGGACCTGCGGCCTAATTTCTGCCTTTAAAAAGTGGGTAATTGATCATAATTTCAAAAACAAAGTCATCTTTTTCTGGAAGTTAAATGGAAAGGGTCCCCTCAGTTCTCACTGATGTAGTTGCTACCCCTGTAACGGACAGTCCGTTCATTGCAGTTACTATGTAGAATGGATTATGCAGTTTATTTCAGCTGGTACCAGGAAGACCCTTAATGACAGACATTCTATGTTTGGGAGCTTTCCTGAGAGTTCTCTGCACGATGCAGGTAGGCCCTGATTATTCTTTTTTTTTTTTTAAGACTTTATTTATTTATCCATGAGAGACACACAGAGAAAGAGAGAGAGAGAGAGAGAGAGAGAGAGAGAGAGAGAGAGAGAGAGAGAGAGGCGGAGACACAGGCAGAGGGAGAAGCAGGCTCCATGCAGGGAGCCTGACGTGAGACTCGATCCTGGGTCTCCAGGATCACGCCCTGTGCCAAAGGCAGGTGCTAAACTGCTGAGCCACCCAGGGATCCCCAAGCCCTGATTATTCTCACATTCAAAGTTCCTCTAAACCAAAATTGTTACAAAAAAAACAAAAACAAAAACAAAAACACAAAAATTGTTACACACTTGATGACATAGAACTTCAGTGCCCCAAGGACATGTTTGTGGATATATCAGAATAAATTCAAAATTATTTACTTAGGAGAATCTTGACCCCTTGGGGCAGTCTCAGCCCTTGTCTGTATGAAGGTTGTAGAGGTGGTGGGAGGAGGTAGCTATTACACAGTTTGGTTTATACCATAGTCAAGTCCTATCTCTTGACATGTAAAACAATAAATATCACCTGAGTGTCCACAAGGCGTGAGGCCTCGCTCAAGCATGAAGGTTAGGACACCTTTTCACTGTATTGCTCTAGGTGGTTAGTGCTTTCAGATGCAGGAAAGAGACCTCCCATGCGTCTTGGCTCTGCTACTTAGTAGTTGTGTGGCCTTGGGCATGTTACTCAGCCCCTCTTAATCGAGGTTTTCTCATTCACTTTAAAGGATTGTTGGAATATT
Organism: Nyctereutes procyonoides; assembly: GCF_905146905.1. Classification (NCBI taxonomy): domain Eukaryota; kingdom Metazoa; phylum Chordata; class Mammalia; order Carnivora; family Canidae; genus Nyctereutes; species Nyctereutes procyonoides. The sequence goes on from NW_026575051.1 coordinate 68,416,215, forward strand.
AAATCAGATTTTGTGGACTAAACCCTCGACATGAGGCCAGGGAAGACTTCAAAATGTGTTAGGTGGGAGCGCAAAATATCTGTTCTTAATTATTTCAGAGATGTAAACTATTTTGTTTATCTTGAAAAGATCACAGTGATTGTTTGGGTTCTTAATTCCTCATTTTATAAATAAGGAAACAGGATTTGAGAGGTCATTCATTGTATTTTTTTTTTTAACAAGGTCTTTTTTTTCTTCCTCCATATCATGCCAAGGTTTGTTTTAGAACCAAGATTATAATTTCCTTAGTAACTAGGAATGCCTTCAGCTGCAAATAACAGAAAAAAATTGAGGAACAGTGGCTAAAACAAATGGATCTATCGTTCTCATATCTGGAAGTCTAGAGATCGCCAGCTGCTGGCCTTGGTTCATCTTCTCAATGGGGCCATTAAAACCCCAGACTCTTTCTATTCCTTCTGTTTTTACCATGTTGGCTTTTCCCGAGGATTCATCCTTTCCTGGTTGCTGTATGGCTGCCACGGCCGAAAGCTTCACATTATTCAAAGGCCAGAAATGGCAGAGGGTGGGCAGATTGGGCCGGCCTACGAATAGCCAGGTGGAAAGACCTCCTTGTCCACCTCTTGCTTTCTACCCAGAATCCCCCAGCATAGGATTGCTGAGTCTCTATTTTAGGTAAATCTATTCACTAATTAGTTAAAAATATTACTGTTTTGTCTGCTTTATCACCCCCAGAGTCTTACACACCAAAAAGCCAATAAACCCTGAATGACTGATGAGTATTTCTGGTTTGCAGCCAAGCTATTAAACTTGTAATATAACTTGAAGTTTATTGAAACTTGCATATTGGTCACATACATTCATAAAATGCATCTATCTTTGCAACCTTTAAAGAAAAAGCCAATAAATCCGGATTATATATTAAAAGCCCTTATATGTTGCCAGAGCCCACACTGGAATAAAGGAAACATAGACTTCTGAATGCAGCTTATTTCTCTTGAGACATCTTTAGGTAGATTCTTATTATAGTTCAGTTTCTAGTGCTTTCTTTGCTATGAATGTATTCCTCACGAGCTCATAAGACAGAGAATAATTACTGAGGACACGGCTGTGGTCCATTCAGGTTATAGATTTCAATATTCTGGGGAAAGCATAGTCAGAACGAGACAGGGGCACCCGGATGGCTCAGTCAGTAGAGCATGTAACTCTTGATCTCAGGGTTGTGGTTCGAGCCCTATGCTGGGGGTAGAGTTTACTTTAAAAATTAAAAAAAAAAAAAAGAGAGAGAGAGAGAACTTGACAGGCCAGATGATATATTGATGGGAAATCACTGATCAAAAAAAACCCTGGAGGAATGTCTGGGTGACTCAGTCGGTTAAGCAACCAACTGGATTTTGGTTCAGGTCATGATCTCGGGGTTGTGGGATGGAGCCTCGTGTCGGGCTCTGTGCTAGGCGTGGAGCCTGCTTAAGATTCTCTGTCTCGGGATCCCTGGGTGGCGCAGCGGTTTGGCGCCTGCCTTTGGCCCAGGGCGCGATCCTGGAGACCCGGGATCGAATCCCACGTCGAGCTCCCGGTGCATGGAGCCTGCTTCTCCCTCTGCCTGTGTCTCTGCCTCTCTCTCTCTCTCTCTCTCTCTCTCTCTCTCTCTCTGTGACTATCATAAATAAATAAAGAAAAAAAAAAGATTCTCTGTCTCCTTCTCCCTCTCCTCCCGCCCCTTCTCTCTCTCTGAAAAGAAAAATCACTGGAAAACTTACTTTGCACAGAACTGGACTACCTTAAAGGCCCAGAGTCTCAAGGTTATTTTAGAAATAAGATGATACAGATTGCTTTAGCAAGTACTACGCCGTATTTATTCCAGCTAAGTGGGTAACAAGGTTGGATCTTACGGTTCTTGGTAGGACCTTGTGAACAAGAAGCCATACATGAATTTAATTATTAAGTCATTTGGAATTTCTCTTCTCCTTATCTTCTATCTTACAATATATTGTAATTTTTTCCAGCAACATGGTCTTGGAGTTCTGCCTACATTTCTGGTAAATCTTTTAAGACCCAGGATTGCTCCAGGATTTATTCTTTTGAAATCTATTAAGAGGGTTTCCTCTCTGCTAACCCCATGGTGTGTGTTCTTTCTTTCTTTGTGTTCCCATAGCTATTTCCACTGTGTCTTTCAAATAGCACAATGCAATGATGAAGAGAGGGAAACTGGCTGAGAATTTTGAAGATTGGAAAATTGGGTCGATGCCAAAAAGTATGAGCCAGCCTGTTTTCCCCCTTTGCTCATCTACTTGCTCAGTTCACTGAAGACTGGGAAGTCTGAGGCCAGAAAAGATACGATGCTTATCTTGTGTCAATAGAAGCAAGCAAATGCACAGGTTTACACCTTGTAAAGCAGTGTTATAACTATTCGGTGTGAAGAAAGGAGAGCTCTGAGGCAGATCCATGAAAAATAACATGTGCGGAAACAACTCATTCTGAGAATAGAAAAAAATATTTTTTTATCATTGATTATTACTATTACTGCTGCTACTTCTACTGAAGTCTTCCTCATCTTCTTCCTAGTTCATGGTATTTTCAATCCCAGGTCTCTCTTGTCTTCAGAAAAGAGGGTTCTGGCTTTCTGTTTAATTGGATACTCAATAAAGCCAAGGCAGCAGCAGGATGCTTTCCCCGTTGGAGGAGGAGGGGCTCCAGCCAGGAAGAGGATGGACCTTCCAGAGAGAAGCCCTGGGGGGAGTCAGAGATGGACCTCAGCAGGGGTTCAACTTTTCAAAGCTACTCTTCCCTTTTGGAAGAGAAAGAGGAGGATCAGAGGGTTAAGGTTCCCTCACCGCACTTCTAAAACCTACTTAGGACTTATCACTCCTGAACCAAGGGAGCAATGTACAGTTGGTGGGCTCATTTCAGCTAATGCAGTTGGAAAGAAAAACACAGGCCTGCTCACTTGCAGATCTGGAAACAAAAGCCTGGAAGTGTGACAGTGCAGGGCCCAGATGATTATTACCACCGTGATCATTTCAAATGAAATGTAAATATATATAATTTTTTTTTTTTGGCTCACAACTCCTTAGGGAATTCCTGGCAGGATACCCAGTAACTACTGTTAGCGGTTTCCTCTTAGGAGCAGTCCTAGGACCATGACAGGCTGGAGGGGCTTTTATTGTTTGCTTAGTATCATCTGTTCTATTGGAACTTTTTATAGCAATTTTATTTAAAAAAACAAACAAGTGATTCAACTTGTAAGCTATTGAGTAGATACGATGCTTTAAATGAGCTACTTTACTACTTCACATAAAGATGAAGAGAGGTAGAAAGAAGGAATTAAAGAAATCCTGTTCTCTAGAGTGTCCCTCCCCCAGCCCCAAGACTGCGATACCAGGCCTGTCCAGAGAGAAAGGTGGACAAGTGATGGTGGCCACGTAGTGCCAGGGGAAGTTGGACTTCAGTGTTGCAAACGTGGACGCACCGTGTTGCATTTCTTCTTTTTCTGTTCTGAGATTTCCTCATTTGCTTTTGATTGGGGCTATGGTCTTCCTACCACCAACAGGAGCTTTGGGCCTGGCTTTCAAGAATCCCATGGTCTCACTCCGAGCTCCTGGAGCACTCTTCCCACAGGATTGTATGCATGGCTTCAGTGGGATTTCTTTTTCCTGTTTCAGATTCAGCCTGTAAATTGAAAACCTAAAAGCCCTTGGGTTGGAACGGATGGAGGCCGAGAATAGATGCATCTCCTTCCATCTGGAGCTCGGAATACACATCATTGTTTAGGCATGAAGGGAGAGAGGGAAACAGGGCTGAAGGGAGAGGAGATAGAATTAATGGGCATAATCTCACTGTACAATTAAAAATATGAAACTTAGATACATGGGCATTTCTTATAGGTGATACAGCAGCCCCACAAGTATTTCTTGATTTCTACAACTGAGTTGCTTCCTCTAAGAAATGTAAATCTATTCCTTTTGCAAATCATATGACAATTTACGGGCCCGTGAGGAGCCTCCCATTTAGAGGACTCTAATTAGGAATATTTTCATTTAACTCATTTTATTAATTCTCTTTTAGAAAGGACTCAGCCTTTTTATTATACTAGTTTTTCCTTCTCATCAAATAGACTTAATTGTGCAGTTTCATCTTAAAACAAAGGAAGAACCCTCCTCACTAAAATGTCTCCACTAGCTCCTACTCTCCCCCCCCTTCACCGCTAAGATTCTTTTTTTTTAAGATTTATTTTTGGGGGGCACCTGGCTCAGTTGGTTAAGCACCTGACTCTTGATTTCGGCTCAGGTTATAATCTCAGGGTCGTGAGATGGAGCCGCAAGCCCCATGTTGGGGTCCGAACTCTGCAGGGAGTCTGCTAGAGACTTCTGTCTTTCCCTCACCCTCTTCCCCACACTTCTGTGAGCACAGGGGGGTGGGCCAGGGAGTCTCAAGCCGACTCTGGGCTGAGCACAGAGCCCGAAGCTTGACCCCACCACCCTGAGATTACAACCCCAGCTGAAACCAAGAGTGGGTCATTCAACCAACTGTGCCACCCAGGTACCCAACTAAGATTCTTCAAAAGGATGGTCCCTCCTTTATGGAAGTAGCACTATTTCCCTTGAGTCACCAACTCCTTGATATGAAATCCACTACACATGCTTTGGATTCCTTTTGTCTGACCCTCTGGTATTCTTTGGCCCTGCTGGAATGCTCTCCTTAAAACATTTTCCTCCTTGGACATCCATGACTTGGTTCTCTCCTGGGTGTCCTCCTATTTCTCCTCTTGTGTCTTCTCATTCTCTCTTGTGTGCTCTTCTACGATCTTCAGCTTCAAATGTTAGCCACCTCACGCTTGTACTTCAGTGTTCCTGCTCCCTTTGGGATTGCATTTGTACTCATTCAAATATTTTTTGAGTTCCTGCTGTAAATAAGGCAGAGTTCTTGCCCACTGAGCTTGCAGTCTAGTGATAATGACTTTTACATACGTGCTAATGACCACAACAACCAGAAGTCCATCCCAGATCTTTCGGGTTCTAGACTCAGACATTTCTACTGGAATATTTTTTTGTTGTCGCTTCGAATCAAACATGTTTAAAACCGAATTGTTCCTCTCTCCATTCCTATTCAAACACCCTCCATATGGGAGATCAGTAACTCTATTCAATCACCCAAGAGGAACCTGGGACAATTTCTTGGCTCCTCCTTCTCCTTTAGCCTGTGCCATCAAATTTGTCACCCAGGTTAGTTATATCTTCTTGAACATGGCTCAGATCTGTCCTCAATGCCTCCTAGTCCCAGTGTGTCCACCTTACTTCTTACCACTATCGTTTCTTGCATCCTAGCTGGTCTTACAGCCTCTACACCTGGTCTCTTACTTCTTTGTCATTTGTTTTTCAAGTATTTCTAAAATGCAAATGTATTCCTGTCACTTACCCATTTAAAAACCTCTGTTCCCTGTTGCCTGCTGGAAAAAAAATCCAAACTCTGACATGCGAAGCAACACACTAGGCACACAATAGAGTATCTTTACAAACTTTCATACCAGCCACATTGTACTATGCATTTATAAATAAGTACCGGTGTCTTCCTGGAATGTGTTGGCTATTCTCAGGCTTTTGACGTTTGCATAAACTCCCCTTCTTCCTGGAATGCTCTTCCCCTCAACTATCTACCTCACCTTTTTTCTTTAGGACCTAGTTCAATGTCACATCAACCAGGAAGATGCTCTATCCTTGGTCTGGTTAAGGTGCCTTCCTGTGAGGTTTCCTCTCATGTAGGACTTATCACAAATGTTCTATTCTGGTATATTCTAGTCCTCTATAAATATGTGTTTATTGAATGAATTATTAATGAGTGGTGAATCTAATCTCCTAATTTATGTTAGGATCACAGAGTTGTAATGCTAACTGGGATCTGACTGTCCAGTCTATAGAGGAGAAATTAAAACTTGTATACAGCTCTCTTGAGTCCTATTTCTTTCCCCCTTTTTGTGCTTTCTGAAAACTTTTTTTTTTCATATTTCTCATCTTGTTAAAGGGAGGTGTCATTGTTACGAAGTTCTCACCAGAAAGTGACCAAATTATACAAAGGCATTAGCATATTGACTATTAAGGGGGCACCTGGCTGGTTCAGTCAGTAGAGTAGATGACTCTCGATCTCAGGGTTTGTGAGTTCAATCCCCACATTGGGACAGAGATTACTTTTTTTAAAAAAAGTTGACATATTGACTGTTAGAGGAGAGGTGTAGTATGCTCGCTACTCCTCTGGGCTCAGCTCACTGGTACTGATTTATGAATGCACAATGTGTCTTGCCAGTACTTAGCATGCCACTTTTTGTTGGCCGTTTCATAACTATTCTTCCTTAAAAGGGAGAAGATAATAAGTATTTCTCAGATAGAATTTTCATTCACTTTTTCCCTTTTCTTTTTCTTTTTTTTAAATTTTTATTTATTTACGATAGTCACAGAGAGACAGAGAGAGAGAGAGAGGCAGAGACATAGGCAGAGGGAGAAGCAGGCTCCATGCACCGGGAGCCCGACGTGGGATTCGATCCCGGGTCTCCAGGATCGCGCCCTGGGCCAAAGGCAGGCCCTAAACCGCTGCTCCACCCAGGGATCCCTTCCCTTTTCTTTATAGACGTTTTCTTCTAATTATCATCAAGATCACCATGCAGAAAACTAAACCGATGAGCAAAGAGGTTGCTGACACATTGGAGACCCGCCAAACAAACTACAATATGGGTTAAAGGGCATATGTTTAAGAAGCAACGAAAATAATTTGGCATGCACACCCTAGAAGAATGGCAGGAAAACAAGGATACGGCGATTTATAAATAACTGAGAGCCACTAAAAAGGAAAGGAGAAATAATATATTAGATGTGGTCAAAGCCATTGAGGCAAGAGAAGAATGAAATAAGAAAGAAAGTACAATGTGTGTGAAAACCATGTTGGTAAGTAAGCCTGGAAAGAGAAATAAGAAATTAAACTATAAATACAGAATGCTTACCAAATGTCAGACACTACTTGAAGAGTGTTATGCATATTAACTCATTGAATTCTCATGACAACCCAGCAAAGAAAGTGTTTGATTATTGCAGCAAAGGAAACCGAACCCTAGAAACATCACCCAGGCTTTTCACCCAATGGTCCTTTCACCATTTATGGTAAAAGAATAGCTGGCATGCATTAAGAGGTTTACACTTTTCCAAGAACTTCCAAACATGATTTCATCAATCTTCATGCTGGTCCTGTTATTATTTCTAAAGATAAGGGAAGACTTAGAGAGGTTAGGATTTCTCCATAGTTGCTCGATCACCAATTGGTACAAGTGGGTTTTAAGCCAGGTTGGCTCCTTTTGCTTCAGCTTGCAAACCTCTAAGACAATGAATTGTAACTGTAGATGGAGAACACTCGAAAAAATAGGCCCGACCCCCTCTGGATAAGTTTTTTTGGCTTGCTTGCTTCCTTCCTTCCCTCCTTCTTCCCTTCCTTCCTTTTCTTTTTACAAAGACGTGTGCTTATTAATGGCTTTATTGAGCTATAACTCACGTGCTGTAACACTTTTATACTTAAAGTATACACTTGATGGACCAGAAATTATGGGTTGTACAGGGTGCCAGATAGATTGGAAAAAAGGAAAGAATGTCACTTTGAAAACCATTAAGAAGAAGCAGAAACACAAGGGACGTGGGACCGTTCATACTGTGACGAAAACAGTTTCCAATGACTCCTTCTTTAATTTTTTTGCCCTACCTGAGGTTCCTGAGAGTGGAGATTTGGATGATGATGCTGAAGCTACCCTTGCTGCAGACTTTGAAATTGGTCACTTTCTACGTGAGCGTATAATCTCAAGATCAGTGTTATACTTTAGTGGAGAAGCTATTGAAGATGATGATGATGGTTATGATGAAGAAGGTGAAGAAGCGGATGAGGAAGGGGAAGAAGAAGGAGATGAGGAAGATGATCCAGACTATGACTCAAAGAAGGATCAAAACCCAGCAGAGTGCAAGCAGCAGTGAAGCAGGATGTATGTGGCCTTGAGGATAACCTGCACTGGTTTACCTTCTGCTTCCCTGGAAAGGATGAATTTACATCATTTGACAAGCCTATTTCGAGTTTTTTGTTGTTATTGTTTGTTTGCTTGTTTTTCTTTTTGCAGCCTAAAATAAAAATGTCAAATAAAAAAAAAGATTTTTTTCCGTATATGTAGTTTTATAACCATCGCCACAATATAGCTTTGAAACATTTTCAGCAACCCTTCCCCCTACCTACCACCACCCAAGAAACCCCATACCCATTAGCTGTTGCTTCATAGTCTTTCCTACCTCCAATCCCTAGCAGACACTCCTCTACTTTCTGTCTATATGGATTTGTATTTCATATAAATGGAATCATAGACCATGTGCTCTTTCATGTTTGGCATCTTTCCATTTGTTGTGTTTTTGAAGTTCATTCATATCATTTCAGTACTTCATTCCTTTTTGTGGCTAAATAATAATCCACTGCATGGCAAGACCATGTTCTATTTATCCATTAATCAGGTGAGGGACGTTTGGGTTATATGTGCTTGTGGACTATTATGAATATGATGTGATGAAAGTTCACGTACAAGTTTTTGCATGAAAGACATGCATTTTTATCTTTATTTATTTATTTTTTATTTTTAAATTTTTTTAAGATTTGTTTATTTATTCAGAGAGAGAGAGAGAGAGAGAGAGGCAGAGACACAGGCAGAGGGAGAAGCAGGCTCCATGCAGAAAGCCTGACATGGGACTCGATCCCGGGTCTCCAGGATCATACCCCGGGCTGCAGGCGGCGCTAAACCGCTGCGCCACCAGGGCTGCCCTATCTTTATTTTTTTAAAGATTTTTTTTTTTATTTATTCATTTGAGAGAAAGAGAGCATGAGCAGGGGGAGGGGCAGAGGGAGAGAGAGAGGGAGAAGCAGACTCCCCACGGAGCACAGAGCCCAACACAGGGCTCCGTCCCAGGACCCCGGGATCATGACCTCAGCTGAAGGCAGACACTTAAGTGACTGAGCCACTGAGGCACCCAAGACATCATCTATTTCAGTAGAAATAACTACTTTCACAAAAATCCCAAGTTCCCTAGAGGACTAGCCCCATGAGATGCTCTGCAAAACAGGCAAGTACTGCGGTCAAATAAATGTGGTTAGTGCCTCTTCTCTCTGCTCTTTTAGTCGCATTGCATGACACCAGGTATCAGGAAAACCTGCTCCAAGAAAAACTGTTTAACATTTTTTTTTTTTTTTGCCTAGTCTTCTTCCAATGCCTGTAGTGCTGGAGACTTCTTTCACAACTCACATTAACATTCTGAAAAACTAGGGTACTACGGAACACATTTTGGAAAATACTGCCCCAAATGTTGAGCAAGGAGAGCCCTTCAGGGAGCAGAATGCTTGGAGCTCATGCCGGATTCTCCCTTTGGTTCATCTGATCCAGCATCTCTGCATGTGACATGCAGAGGATAATAATAGGCCTAACAGTATGGTCCCCCTTGCTATTTTGGGTTGGGGAAAACAGGTTAAGATTTCCTCTTAAAATATGGCGTTTTGGGGGGTAAAAATAGTAGGTCGCCCTGACGGCACTGTCTCAGGAGAGCTCCACGGCTCCTAGCGACGGGCCATGGCAGGAACCAAGGTTTTGTGACCACATTGCTCGCACAGCGTCACCTCTGGGCTGTCCCTGGTACCCAGCACGGGGTCTGCAGCCCGGCAGGCCCCCGAGCTATTAGTGATTGACCGTGTGCAATGCTGGAGCTGCAGGCACCCACCACTGGGCAGATGAAACCCGGGTCCCAGAGGACAAAGACGCTGGCCGAGGGGGACCCAGGCACCGGCTGTGGCAACTGGCCAAGCCCTGGACCCTGCAGCTTACATGCTGCACTTCTTCTGACACGCACAATGCGGGGTTTGACACTTATTATTATTTTCTTTTTTTTTTTTAAATTTTATTTATTTATTCATAGAGACACACACAGAGAGAGAGAGAGGCAGAGACACAGGCAGAGGGAGAAGCAGGCTCCATGCAGCGAGCCCAATGTGGGACTTGATCCCGGGTCTCCAGGATCACACCCCAGGCTGCAGGCTGCGCTAAACCGCCGCGCCACCGGGGCTGCCCTTTTTTTTTTTTTTTTTTTTTTAAATTTTATTATTATTATTTTCTATCCAAATTTCAAGGGATACTTGACATTTTGGTGAACTGGTCTTCTTGAGGCCGGTGGACTAGCGAGCCTCGTGCCAAGGAGTCAAGGTCGAGGCGCGCCTTCCTCGGGGGGTGCAATCTGAAGAGGGCCAAGCCTGCCCCCGGCTGCGCACAGAGGCTGCGGATGGACGGTCAGGGCAGGCGCTAGGCCTCGCCGGTCACCCTGGGGGGCCACGCACTTGCAGCTCCGATCCAGGCTGCAGATGGACGGTCAGGGCAGGCGCTAGGCCTCGCCGGCCACCCTGGGGGGCCACGCACTTGCAGCTCCGATCCAGGCTGCAGATGGATGGTCAGGGCAGGCGCTAGGCCTCGCCGGCCACCCTGGGGGGTCACGCACTTGCAGCTCCGATCCAGGCTGCAGATGGACAGTCAGGGCAGGCGCTAGGCCTCGCCGGCCACCCTGGGGGGTCACGCACTTGCAGCTCCGATCCAGGCTGCAGATGGACGGTCAGGGCAGGCGCTACGCCTCACCGGCCACCCTGGGGGGCCACGCACTTGCAGCTCTGATCCAGGCTGCAGATGGACGGTCAGGGCAGGCACTAGGCCTCGCTGGCTGCCCCAGGGGCCACGAACTTGCAGCTCCGATCCAGGCTGCAGATGGACGGTCAGGGCAGGCACTAGGCCTCGCTGGCTGCCCCAGGGGCCACGCACTTGCAGCTCCAATCCAGGCTGTGGATGGACGGTCAGGGCAGGCACTAGGCCTCACCGGCCACCCTGGGGGGCCACGCACTTGAAGCTCTGATCCAGGCGCCCAGGGTTCGGAGCGGCCAGGCCACCAAACACTGGGTGCAACATGTGAGTCTACGTGCAGTGTGCACCAAACAAGCTGTACAAAGATGAGCCACGCTCTTCCTCTGTGGTTCAACGGGGTCATGCGTTCAACCTTCTCCCTAGTGCCTGGCGACCTCCAGCCCCGGAGAGAACACCAGGTGTACATCATAGGAGCCTCTATTCGGAACAAACCAGACCCTGAAGGGTAAGAGTTGTGCTTGAATTATTTATTATTGCTTATTCATAAGGCTACTCTAAAAAATTACTTAGTTTCACATTTTTCAGAAGGATGCTATCATGCTGGAAACTCGGTATAAGCTCCAAAACCCCCCCTTTTTTTTCTCTCAGAAAGATTTATCTTGATCCCTTTGCCATTTGAGATATAATTTTAGTTTCCCTACATATGGAGGATTTCAAGTCAGTTGACCTCGTAAAGCATTCTCGAAATCTTTTTGCTCATTTTCGCTAGAAGTTGCGAAGGTGCCGGACAGTTCTTCTGGGTCCTCGCCTGGGCTCCCAAATCTGCCCTCTGAACCTCTCTTGCTGGGTTACAGTGTAAGCCCCTGGTTTGTCTTCTCTGTGCTGCTGTGCTAACACCATGTATTGCCCCGATATTTAATTTGAAACAAACGTTCTGCACTTTCATAATATTCCATGTACATAATAATAGCAATAGCAATTCCCCCCAACACCAGCATGGTGCTAACCTCCGTGTTCAATACAAATACTTGCCCAATAGAAGGGAATACCCAAAATGCAAGTTCCTTTTTGGAAAGAGGAATCGAGTGCAAAAAGCAATGTTTCTATTATTTGTTTGCAGGAACCTGCCAGTTGGGAGGCTGAGGAGATCGTAAATCAGGGGTGAAGGACTTTGGTGGAGTAGAGAATCATCATTCTCTCCATGTTGTGCTCTGGCCCCCTCAGCCACAGGGAGAAGGGAGTTGGTCCTCACCAGGAGAATTAGCTGGATATGGCCCTGGCTGTTTGGCTCTGGAAACTCACCTCCTGTACTGCTAGCCCTGCACATTTTCTTGGCCTTGTGGGGCCAGTTCCCATCCTCTTACACTTCCTATTACCAGATGACTGTATTATTCTGACACCTGGTAAAATAGATATAGGTAAAACCACTTCTGACACACGATACAGTCCCTCATCAGAGACAGCGGCATCGTTAAGGCCGGACTGAGGAATGGGGAGCTTTGCAGAGGTGGAGGCATGGCTGGTTTTGGAATGGAGCAGGTTAGTTTTTGGCCTGTTCATCAACTGACTCCCTTGTGCTACTCACTTAACTTCTAGGGCCTCGGTTTTTCCATAAGGTCAAGCACTATTAATTCCACCGGCCCTGAGCCAACTCATGGAATTGTTGGGAAAAAACAAAACAAAAGAAAACAAAAAACAAACAAAAAACTCATAGATTTGAAGACCTTTAAAAACATTGACAGGAATTACCCAAATGTAGCAGGTAGTATAGGTTCATGTCCAGGTCTTTTGACCATGCTCTTAAAATTTTAATGAAGAAATCTGCAGAAAATAGCAGTTTCCCTGCTGTATGAGCCAGAACTTTAGATACTCAACCAAGTTACAATGACAATCAAGAGGGTATGGGAAATGTCAGGGGCTTGGAAATAACACTGACTTGAGTTTGGGTCCAGTCTGAGGAGCACTGGGTTAGGAAAACAATATGGAGGCTCCACAAGAAGTTAAAAATAGAACTACCCTGCAATCCAGCAATCGCGCTACTCGGTATTTGCTCAAAGAATATAAAAACACTAACTCAGGGCACCTGGGGGGCTCAGGGGCTGAGCATCTGCCTTCGGCTCAGGGCGTGATCCCAGGGTCCTGGGATCGAGTCCCACATTGGGCTCCCCACAGGGAGCCTGCTTCTCCCACTGCCTGTGTCTCTGCCTCTCTCTGTGTCTCTCATGAATAAATAAATAAAGTCTTTTAAAAAATAAAAACACTAATTCAAAAGAATACATGCACCCCTGTGTTCATTGTAACATTATTTACAATAGTCAAATTATGGAAGCAGCCCATGTGTCCATAGATTGATGAATAAAGAAGCAGAGGTGTATATATACAATGGAATATTATTTGGCCGTATGAAAGAATGAAATCTTGCCATTTACAACAATGGATGGAACTAGAGAATACAGTGCTAAGTGAAATAAGTCAGTCACAGAAAGACAAACACCATATGATCTCACTGGTATGTGGAATTTGAGAAACAAAATAAAGGGGGTAAAAAAGAGAGACAAAACAAGAAAGAGAGTCTTAATTATAGAGAACAAGCTGATGGTCGCCAGAGGGGAGGAAGGGGGTGGGTCAATTAGGTGAGGGAGATTAAGGAGTGCACTTGCTGTTGTGAGCACCGAGTAATGTAGAGAATTGTGGAGTCACTACATTGTACACCTTAAACTAATATAACAGTGTATGTTAACTAACTGGAACTAGTTAAATAAAAGTTTAAAAAAAAGGGGACACTTGGGTAGCTCAGCGGTGGAGCATCTGCCTTTGGCTCAGGTCGTGACCCCAGGTCCTGGGATCGAGTCCTGCATTGGGCTCCCTGCATGGAGCCTGCTTCTCCCTCTGTCTGTGTCTCTGCCTCTTTCTCTGTGTCTGTCATGAATAAATAAATAAAATCTTAAAAAAAAACTTTAAAAAAAGAACATTGGGCAGATTGCTGAAACAGTTTCCTCAAGTGTAAAATGGGGAAATCTATGCCTGCCTCACATTTGTGAGGTTTAAGTGAAATAGGGTATATATAGCACCAGCCAAGTCAGCTGGAGCCCCTGGGGTGGGGGGCAGGCGCTGGCTCTGGAGATACGTGTGTACCATATCACCTTGTAGAATAGGACTTGGAATCCAGTAAACATTAATTTCTTTTCCATTTTCCAGATTGTTTTCTTTTTTTTTTTATATATAGAGAGAGATCATCTTAAGCAGGCTCCACGTTCAGCACAGAGCCTGACATAGGGCATAATCTCATGACCACGACCTGAGCCAAAATCAAAAGTCAGATGCTTACCCCATTGAGCCACCCAGGCGCCCCCATTTTGCAGATTCTTATGAAGAGCCAACACTTTCTTGAATAAAGCACTGGCTCTGCCTGCTGGAGTCCTTCCTGCCCACTCTCAAGTTGATGTGGGCTGACTTTGCATTTTGACGGAGACTATAATACAGTGTGTCCTTTTCACACCCGACGTCTGAATTATTTGGTTCTTACTTTACCAAGAAGATAAATGTTACACTACAGATCCTTGTTGGAGATTTGGCCGTAAATGAACTCTTCCAGCACATATTCAGGACTCAACTGATGAGCTTAATATTTGAAAGAGAGAATTTTGAGGATTTATTGACGATAAAATGTAGTGAATGTCTAGAGCTAGCCTTCCTTCCTGATTTAATCACGAATGAATGATTTCAAGAGGCAGAGATGAAAATGTATCTATTGAATGTTGTTCTTTTTGCAGATAAAGAAGCTCAAGTGACCTATTGATAGAGAGCCCTGACCTGACTCCCAGTCACGGGCAATGAGTTTTACACCTGCTGAGTCTCTAAGTACCTGGGCCCTCTACTTACCCCCCTCTTTCCCTTCCTCCTTCCAGAAACTCGTATTCAGGGAAGGATAGATACTTGCAGGGAGCCCTCTTCAAGTCGTGTCTCATGAAAAAAAAGCTCCATCTTCTGGAAGAGGGTGTGCATTTTTGAGAGTCTAAAACCTGAGAACTCAACAACCCACAGTGTCCTCTGGAGAACCCAGAGCCCACATCACAGCCTACAGAGACCAGCTGATGTCAGTGAATGGAGCATCTATTTCTTCCAGGTCCTTTGGTGGTCTCTGTTTTGATTTCCTGATCATAAGCTTCAGCGTAATCTGATAAGCCCCCTTAGATCCTCGTGAAAGTAAGCAGGTCGTAAATCCTAAGGGAATAAGACTACCGCAGCCAAGCCCGGATTCTCCTGTCAAGAACTGTGATCTGTAACCGTTCTCTACCACCCATCCCGTGGGCTTACAGTGACTCAGGGTGGGGGCCCCCTGAAGCTCTGGCTGCATGCCCTGGGCAGCTGCGATCGCAATGGGGAGAAGTGTGCCAACATTTCACTCTCCTTAAAGGTGGAACAGGTGAGGGATAATTAGGAATGTACTTATTTTGAGCTTAATCAGACGTCCCAACTTCTGTCTCTAGGCAACGGAGGTTGGATAAAAAGTTGCAGCAGGATGAACTACCCCCTAAACATATTCCAAAGACCCCAGCTCCACCCAAACTAGTCAAACCAGAAACCTGGTAGTGGTTCTGGACTTCTTTAGCGCCTTCTGACGATCACTGGAGCCGTCCTATGCCTTCCATCACCTACACTAGCGCTTGCCAAGCCTGGATGCCTATTCGGATCACTTGGAAGACTTTACAAACATGGGTGCACGATCCGCTTCCAGACATTCTGATCCAGTGGTCTGGCTGTAGGATCTGAGCACTGATATTAAAACTAAGACCAAAAAAGAAAGAACAACAACAACAACAACAACAAACAACAAAAAACCCCTTCCCGGGGATGATGATGTGCACCCAGGGTCGAGAACCACTTCAACATAGCTGTAATCAATGTCATCCTTTTTTTTTTTTTTTTTTTTTTTACCAACAGTGCCCACTTTTGTGGTTCATGGCCTTGCCATGTCTCTCTCAGGCTCGCAATAATTTTCGGGCTGATTTCCTCGCCTCCTCTCTCCTCTGAGTCATTTGTAGCTGAGATAATTTCTCTCCTTATAACCAATCTGATTTTTTGGGCCTCATACCCCCACCTTCTTTCCACTGTACGAAAATCCTTTCTCACCCATGGGACGCAGGCACTAACATTTATTAGAGTCACTGACCTCAGGCACTGTGCCAAACGTAAAGATTTCATTTGCTTCTTCCGGCAACCCAACGAGGTGGGTAGCCTGAGCCCCGTTTTACACAGAGGAGGTCAAGGTCACAAAAGGTTGAGTAAATTAGAGGCAGCGATGAGGGTGGGATGTAAAGGCAGGCCTATTGAGCTCTTAACCATTAAGATGCTTCCACCTTGTTCAGGTGAAAGATAAGAATGCAAGTTGACAGTGAATCTTCATAAGGTCTGCTAAAAATCTTTGCAAGAATAAGAGAGGCTTAAACTTGCAAGTGCAGGAAAAGTCGGAAGGAGGAGGACATTGGTCTTTTGAAGGGGACTCCTGCAGAGTCCAATCATCTCACATGTTGAACCGTTCAAAACAGAAAGGTTATCAGGGAAAAAAAAAAAGGAGAAGTTTGTTCCTGGGGGCAGAGAAGGCATGAAGGTGTGGGGGGAAGGGCTTCCCATGAGCATCCCTTCTTAAAAACGACACTTTAAAGCTATGTGCGTGTACTATTCTGATAAAAATATTAAAATGTCTCAAAAATACATATTTGCTTCTCCTCTTTGTCCTGTTTCCTCCTTACGGGAAGCCTTCTTCTCAGCTCTGCCCGTGGAATCTTTCTCGAGTCTCTAAGACCCAGGTCATATGCCAAAGTTTGTGCCAGGCTCCCCAAGCATAACCCCCCCACACACACACTTGGGGTTACCCTTGCACTCTGCGCATGCTTGCTATTGGAATCATAGAAATATCGCACTTACACCATTATTATTGGTGTAGTATTTGTCTCTACTACCTGGATGTGAGCTCCTTCAGGGCAGAAATGATCTTGCTCATCTTTATGTCCCCAGTGATAATATAGTACCCGGCTCATAATAGATACTAAAGAAAAACAGATTGAGTTAATGGCTGGGGGAAAAGTGAATCAACAAATAAAGTAATGGGAGGAGCAATCCTCTGGAGAGCCACTGGTTTACTGTCAAACTAATGCCTAAGATAGAAAATAGTACTTGGTATTCCGGATAACCACAAATGTTATCAAGTCTTAGTCTGAAAATGGGATCAGATCAAGACGATCCCTGCTGCGCACACACAGAGGGAAAAGAAGCTGGCGCCCCAGTAAAGTGTGTATGGGTTTAATATGGGCTAACGGTAAAATGTCCGTAAAACCCCTACAAGCAAACAAGAGAATGCCCTTTCTACAATGGCAAAGAAAAATTTAATCTTTTGTCCATTAAGAAAATGGATAAATCACTTGTGACGAAGTAGACTTAGTGATCTAAAAATACGCGTAACCTGGATGCGGATGGCGGCTTTATCCATAATAATGGATAGTTGCCTTTATTTGGATAAATAATTTATAATCGCCGAATGTGGAAGCAACTGAGATGCTCTTCAGTCAGCAACTGGATGATAGATACACTGCGGTACATCCAGACAGCGGAACGTTATTCAGCACGAAAAAGAAACGACCTATTGAGCCATGAGAGCATACGGAGGAAATGTAGATGCCTGAGAGAAGACAATCTGACAAACTGTATGATTCCACCTATGTGACATTCTGGAAAAGGCAAAACTAGGGGGGCAGTAGAAAGATCAGGGGTTGCCAGGCCTTGGAGCTTCGGGGAGGCACGAATAGGGGAATACAGAGGATTTTAGGTGGTAAAACAGTCCACTGTAATGATGCGTACATGGCGTTAGACAATGGTCCAAACCCATGGACTGTACATCACCAGGACAGCTGTCTGACATAAACTATGGGAGATTATCAAGAGTCCATGTAGGGGGACGCCTGGGGGGCTCAGTGGTTGAGCGTCTGCCTTGGGCTCAGGGTGTGACCCCGGGGTCCTGCGATCGAGTCCCTCATTGGGCTCCCCACAGGGAGCCTGCTTCTCCCTCTGCCTGTGTCTTTGCCTCTCTCTCTTCGTGTCTTTTCTAAATAAATAAATAAATAAATAAATAAATAAATAAATAAATAAATAAATAAATAAAATCTTAAAAAAAAAAAAGAGTCAATGTAGGTCCATTAGCTATACCCAATGCACCACTCTGGTGGGGATGTTGATAGTGGGGGAGGCTGTGTGTGTGTAGGGGCGGCAGGGACACATGGGAAATCTCTCTCCCTCCTGCCAATTCTGTGGTGAACCTAAAACATCTCTTCTAAAAAAAAAGTATTTAAAAATAGATATTTTAAAAACTTACATATTCTCGTACAATATATACGTGTTTAAGTTATCTGTATAATTATATGCAATGAATCCAGTCGAGTATATGGTGTATCCAAAGACGAAACAGCCTGTTTAGGTAGCACTGGAAATCCCGCTTTGCCCAATCATATATTTCTTTAGCGTTTGACTTCCTGTTTCTTATGGAATAAAATTTTAGGTCTTTGCCGCTGTCTCTAAAACTACCCAAGATGTGGCTCCTGCTCCCTTCCCTCGAGCTCCCTCCTCTTCCCTCCTGCATTCTGGCCTTTCTGTTCCTGGACCACCTCTTCCCCTCCCTTGCCCATCTCAGGAGCCCAGGCCTCGCCATCTCTCACCCGCATGCTCTTCCGTGCTCTTCGTGTGGTCTAGCATCCTCACGTCTTAGCTCAAATGCCCCCTCCCCGGGGCCCCCTCTCGGACTGTCTTATCTCAGATAGCACCACCCCCAGTTACACTTTCTTACATCCTCCTACCTCCCTTATCACACAGATCACAGTTGGTAATCATCATGCCTCTTTACTTGCTGGCTTTAAAGATTTTTGTTTTTATAGGTTTATCTGTGCTTTGCCCATCTCTGTGCTAGAAAAGAGGTACCACCCCCGCCCCTGTTCACCATTGGGTCTCAGGGGTCGAGTTTAAAGACTGAGGGCTTCATGACCCTTTGCTAGAGCCTCTCAAGGGATCAGGGAAAGGGGTGCAAACAAGGGGGAGACACTTGACTCCGTGTTCTCTCTTCAGTCCTCTGAGTAGGCCAGGCCCGAGAGAGGCAGCGCCTCAGGTATCAACATTTTTGGGATTCACTATGTTTTATCCTCCTTGGGTATAAACCAGCTTTCCCCCAATCCGTAAGACAGGCGCTCACGTGTGACTTTCAGACATCCAGATTGACAAGGTTTTTCGGGAATACGTCACATGCACTGCAAGAGGCTCCCTGGAAGGTACTTGCCATCATGTGCATAGCACATCTGGAAAGGCTCTCTTGCTTCCTTTACTGGTGTTTCATTTTGGGTTCCCACTCTCCTGCATCCCAAGTCCTGCCATTTCTGCAGGCAGCAGAGGGAACTTCTGAACGTACCTCCCTGCCTGGGGCCCAGCACAGAGCAGATTCCCAGTTGAGCTGAGACACGTGCATTGTCGTGCCTTCCAATAAATATTGCTTTTAACCCTTTCACCATCATGTGAGCTGCCCTAAGGGGGAGAAAAAAACGGAAGGGAAAAAATCATCTATCATAAAAATGATAGGAACAAATTTAGGACTTGGAAGGTAAGAAGAACTGACAACACCAGTTTCTTATGATAGTTTGATTGCAAAAAGCACGAATGGGCACAAGACTCAAAGGGATTCAAAACATAAGTAAACACAGACGGACAATGTTCAGCTAAAAAACATATTTAAAGATATAGAAATCCAAATGATTTATTGATACTGTTGTGTCTCCGGCAAACTAGAAACTATCAAGCGCGGTAGGGATTTTAGGTGAGCCAGGACTGCGACAATATAGTTTCACTAAATGGTAGAGAAATCTTGAAAATTAGAGAACTTCCTGGGGGAGAATATGGCTCGTAGAGGAGCCATCAAATCGGTCATAGTCCTCGCCCTGATACCCCCGTGTGTGAAAGCATATCCTAGAGAAATACTCGTGAGAAAGAAATGTCTGTCTGCGCTAAGATGTTTATAGCTGGTCTAGTGGTAGTGACAAAGAAATAACACAAGACAAACTGGAAATAATGGAAACATCCTCTAACTGGTATTATAGGTCTAAATAGGATCTTGATTCTACACCTTGGCATCAACAGGGTAGCCGTGTGGACTATATGGACGCGTGAAGAAGTTAAATAGCATTAAGTGAAAGACATAATGCAGCGTTACACGGTGATCAGCATCCCGTACACACATCGTAGAGGATATAATCGTGTAAAAACAGGTCACGGAAGAGGTCGTAGAAGCTGGTAACCAGGTATTTGTGGAGAAGGGATGCCTTCATTTATATATATATATATATGTAATTGTCTTGATGTTTGCTTATATTTTACTGTAATGTTGGCTAAATATATTCGAATTTAAAATTCTAGCAACTAGAACTTGAAAATAAATTCCATATCCAGGAATGTGGCGATATTCCCACTCTGCGTGCTCAGAGTGAGTGTTTCAGTGCGCTCCTCTTTGCAGGGAAATATGCAGGAGAGAGAGCGAGCACTCCAGTCCATCTGTCGCCTGACTCCTGCAGGCAGTGAGGCACTGGCAGAGACAGAGAGCTGAACCCTCCTATCTTTCCTCTTCTTCCTTACTAACGGATCTCCAAATGTTGAGCTGAGCAGAGGCCTGTGCAGTAAAGACGGTGTATTCTAGCCCTGTGCATAAAAATTCTGTGCATAAAAATTGCATTTATGTGCATTTACCATGTCCTTGAAGAGATAGGGTAGGTTTTCCTCTCTTTGTATTTCCAGCTCTCTGGAAGGCAGACATGATGGCCGGAGCTGTGACAGCGACATTGTTATTAGGTGGCTGCTGACCACAGAGATTAGTGGAGCTCCAGGCTCAAAACCTGTTCCCTGAAATTCCACAGACTATGACTTTAGCGCTAGTTGCTATTCAGCTCCAGGCATTTAACTTGACTGAGTAAGATCTTGTGCCCAAAGTGCTGTTATTTGGGGCTCTTTTATTCTCAACCGAACTGAATCTCAAGTAACACAGAGGCTTCTATCAGTTTACTTGATGTCTGTACACTTTGTGTCTTTATTTTCAAAAGAATGAGTTAGACCCACTCTTTCCTTACTGCGTTAGCATTTAAAAAGCACTGGGTTTGGGGGCATCTGGGGGGCTCAGCGGTTGAGTGTCTGCCTTCGGCTCAGGGTGTGATCCTGGGGTCCCGGGATTGAGTCCCCCATCAGGGTCCCTGTGAGGCACCTGCTTCTCCCTCTGCCTGTGTCTCTGCCTCTCTCTGTGTGTCTCTCATGAATAAATACGATTTTTTAAGAAGCAATGAAAAAATCACCAGATGTTTTATACAACTGATGAATTATTGAACTCTATACAGGAAACTAATGATGGACTATATGTTGGCTGATTGAATTTAAACTAAAAAAAAAAATCTAAAGTGGACATCTCCTGGTACGTGTCAGTGAATCATTAGTCTTCAAGATTTATCTAGGGGTGGTTTTATTATCTTTTAAGCTGCTTATTTTTGATACGAAAATAAGTCAAGTATCTTACAAAAAATAAAGATAGAAGGCACAGCTAGAGGAAAGAGAGGAAAAACAATTTATAGTTCACTTTCTTACATGATCGCTGTTAAATTTTGGTACAAACCACCAGTAATTTTTCAATGTGTGTATGCTGCTTCTACTCTTTATAATCTGCTTTTCCCATTCGATGCATTCGCACCTATTTCCAGTTCATTTAATGTTTTTCTAAATGTCATTTCTAAAACGAATTGTATTCTATTTCATGGACGACGTACCATATTGAACGGAAGTCAGAGTTTGGGACACTTAAGAAGTTTTCAAATTTTTGTTATTACAAAAGTAGCACTGTGAAGGATGATTTTTAGCTTAATCTTTGCACGCTACACATAACTAATAATAAACTTTCTAGGTTAAAGGGCAGGAAAAATTGTATTGTTATACTGGCCCAAGAAATTTGTACCAGTTTCTCTCTCTTCTAATTCTCCCTCACTGATGTACAAAAGTGCTACATTCTCTGTAACTTTACATTGAATATTGTAATTTTTTAAAAAAAATCAGTGCAATTGGATAGATGTGTTAACTCACATTACTTTATTAGTGAAATAGGGACTTTTTAATGACTTTATTGGCCATTGCACTTTTCCTCTTATGAATGATCTTTTTTCCCCTCTTTGTTCATTTTCTGTGAGTATGTTTGAGTCTCTCATGTTGATTTATAAGAGTTTTTATATGTTAAGCTTGTTAGCTCTTTGCCATACTTATATAAACATTCCCCTCAGTTTATATTTGCTTATCTCTGTTTGTTTGTTTGTTTGTTTGTTTGTTTATTTATTTATTTATTTATTTATTTTAACAACTAAAGTTCTAGGGACACCTGGGTGGCTCAGCAGTTGAGTGTCTGCCTTTGGCTCAGGGCGTGACCCCGAGGTCCTAGGATCAAGTTCCACATGGGGCCCCCCTCAGGAAGCCTGCTTCTCCCTCTGCCTGTGTCTCTGCCTCTCTCTGTGTCTCTCAGGAGTGAATAAATAAAATCTTAAAAAAAAAATCTAAAGTTCTAAAACTTTTGTAGTCCAGCTTACCAATCTTTTATTTTATAGCATATTTTTATTTCTAGTTAAACATATCCTTCCTTAGTCTCCCTTTTTGAAATATTATTAGTTGTTCTTCTTTTTTAGTTGTTCTTTATTTAGAATCATTTTTTTGTCAAGTTTTTTTTCTGCCTGCACATGCACACACGCACACACACACACACACAATCTTATTGATATTTCAACTGGTTTAAATTTATATATCAATCTGAGGCAAAATTTGCCTCTTCTCATGATCATTCCTCTTATCCAAGAAGCTGGAATATCTGTCCAGTTATTCAATTCTTTGTCCATGTTCCTTAAATTTTTTTAATTGTGGTAAAACACACAACGTAAAATTTGTCATCTTAATCACTTTTCATCACTTGTACAGTTCAGTGGCATTTAGTACATTCGCATTTTGGGGCAACCATCACCACCATCCACCCCCAGAACTCTTTTCATCTTGCAAAACCCATTAAACAATGACCCTCCTCATTCTCTTCCATTCTCCCTCTGCCCAGCCCTGGGCACCCACCATTCTATTTTCTGTTTCTATGAATTTGACCACTCTAGGAACCTCACATAAGTGGAAGGGTTATTCCTAGGTTACTAGTTTATTGCACTTGGAATAATGCCCTCAAAACTAATCCGCGTTGTAGCATGTGTCAGAATTTCCTTTCTTTTTAAGCCTGAATAATGCTCTGTTTTGTTTATCCATTCAGCACCTCATAGAAACTTGGGTTGATTCCACATTTTGGCTATTGCAGATAATGCTACGAACACATGTGTATCTCTAGCGTCTTTTCTAAGGAGTCTTGCTTTCTGAGTCTCTGCTTTCAATTCTTTTGGATATATACCCAGAAGTAGAATCACTGGATCACATGGCAAGTCTATTTTTTATTTACTAATTTATTTATTTTAAGGAATTGTCCTACTGTTTTTCATTAGCAGCCACATCATTTTACATTCCCACCTACAGTGCATAAGGGCTCCGATTTTTCTAGTTTTCTAAAGAGATTTATTTATTTGAGAAAGAGACAGAGAGACATCAGGGGGAGGGGAAGAGGGAAAGACTCTTCAAGAGATTCCCTGGTGAATGTGGGAGCTCCGTGTAGAGCTCGATCTTACAACCCATGAGATCGTGACCTGAGCTGAAACCAAGAGTCAGATACTCAAGCGACTGAGCAGCTGAGCCCAGGTGCCCCAAGTGCCCTAATTTTTCTAAATCCTTGTGAACTCTTGTAATGTTTTATTTTTATAGTTCCAATCATAATAAGTGTGAGATGACATTTCATTGTAATCTTGATTCACATTTCCCTAATGAATGTCACTAATCTTTTTTGTGTGTGTGCTTGTAGGCAACTTGCATATCTTCTCTTGAGATATTTCTGTTCAAGTCCTTTGCCCATTTTAAAATCAAGTTGTTTTGTTTCTTTTGTTGTTGAGTTATTGGAGTTCTTTACACATTCAGATATTAGCCTCTTATCAAACCTATGATTTGTAACTATTTCCTCATTCCATGGGTTGACTATTCACTCTTGATAGTGTCTTTGATGCACAAAAGTTTTAAAATTTTGATGAAGTCACATTGTCTTGTCTTTTTTGTTGCTTTTACTTTTG
Source organism: Nyctereutes procyonoides (assembly GCF_905146905.1). Taxonomy (NCBI): domain Eukaryota; kingdom Metazoa; phylum Chordata; class Mammalia; order Carnivora; family Canidae; genus Nyctereutes; species Nyctereutes procyonoides. The sequence goes on from NW_026575051.1 coordinate 68,440,137, forward strand.
GTGTCATATTTAAGACATCATCACCAACTTCAAGGTCATAAAGCTTTCCCTTTATTTTTCTAAAGAGTTTTAAAGTCTGAGGTGTCTAGATGGCTCAGTTGGTTGAGCATCTGACTCTTGGTTTTGGCTCAGGTTGTCATCTCATGGGTCATGGGATTGAGAGCCCCATTGGACTTCATGCTCAGCAAGGAATCTGCTTGGAGATTCTCTGCCCCCCTCCCCAAGTAAATAAATCTTCAAAAAAAAAAAAGAAGAAGAAGTTTTAAAGTTTTAGCTCTTAAGTTTAGTTGATCTTTTAAAAAATATTTTATTTTTAAGCAATGTCTACACCCAGCATGGGATTCAAACTCACAATCCCAAGATCAAGAGTTGCATGTTCTTCCAACTAAGCCAGCCAGGCACCCCAAGATGATCTACTTTGAGTTAATTTTTGTATATGGTGTAAGGCAAGGGTCCAACTTTACTTTTGGATGTGATTATGTCTTAGTTAAATTCTAATTTTATTTTATTCTTATGGTTTCTGCATATTTTTGGCTAATCTAAGCCTTAGGCACTTTGTATTTTTTTAAAAAGATTTTATTTTTAAATAATCTCTATATCCAACTGGGACTTGAACTCACAACCCTGAGATCAAGAGTAACATGGTTTACTCTAAGCCAGTCAGGTGTACCAAGCACTTTGTATTTTGGTTGCTATTGTGAATGAAATTCCTCTTCCTTGTCCCATACCCATATACTGTTAAATTTTCTAACTGCTTCTTACTGGCTTAGAGGGAATCTATTTTTTTTCTATCAATGGCTGTATGATTGAGTTCTCTTGCTAATTTTGAATTTTTCAGTTGAATGTTCTAGAATTTCTAGACAGAAATATTCTCATGAAATTTGGAAAATATATTTCTTTGTCCATATCCTACTGAGAAAATGAACTTTTCAACTTTTAATATAAAAGAACCATGATTAATCTTAAAGTCAAAGATATATCTCTTTAAATTGTATTAACAGTTATCTTGGCACATCAAACACCTCCTCTCTCTCTATGTACATCTAGCTCCTGTTTTACGCAAAGTGTGATCCTCAGATCAATAGCATTAGCATCACCTGAGACCTTGTTAGAAATTCAAATCTTTATGCTGGATTTAAAATGAAAAGCTTAATAAAATAAAGAAATAAGTGCAAATCCAAGGGCTTTCACCCCAGACCTATTGAATCAGAATATGCATTTTAAAATCTGCAGGTAATTTTGTATACATGCTAAAGTTTGGGAAGTACAGCTTTAGAGGTTAATGAAATAGCATCCTTTCCTTTTAAGCTTTTCTTCCATTTTCCAACCACAAGTCATTAGATACTATAAAATGCTAGAAAAAAAATTTAAAGGGCAATAAGTCAACTAATCTTGGGACAAGGGTGCCAAGAATACACAATGTGGAAAGAATAGTCTTTTCAATAAATGGTGTCAGGAAAATTATATTTTCATATGCAAAAGAATGAAACTTGGACCCCTCTCTTATAATATAAAAATTAACTTGAAATGGATTAAAGACCTAAATGTAAGACCTAATGCCTTAAGATACCTGGAAGAAAGCATATAGGACAATTTCCTTGACATTGGTCCTGGCAATGATTTTTGGGTATGACACCAGAAGCACACACATTAAAAGAAAAAAATAAGCCAGTGGGACTATACCAAAAGAGCAAGCTACTGTACAGCAAAGGATACCATTAACAAACGGAGAAGGCAACCTATGGAATGGGAGAAGATATTTGCAAACCATATATCTGATGAGGGGTAAATATCCAAAATACATAAGGAACTAATATAACTCAAATAATAGTGAAAAGAACAAGTAGCCTGGCTGAAAAAGACCTGACTAGGCATTTTTCCAAAGAAGGCATACAAATGACCAACAAGTATATGAAAAGGTGCTCAACAACACTAATCACCAGGGAAATGCAATTCAAAACCATAGTGAGATATTGCCTCACACCTGGTAGGATGGCTATTATCAAAAAAGGGAAGAGATAACTTGTGTTGGGGAGGAGGTGAAGAAAAGGGAACCCTCATGCACTGTTGGTGGGAAGGAAAACCGGTGCAGCCACTATGGAAAACAGTGGAGGTTCTCCAAATAATTAAAAATAGAGCTATCATATGATCTAGCAATTCCACTTCTGGGTACATATCCGAAGGAAATTAAATCAGGATCTTGAAGAGATACCTCTACCCTTATAGTCATTGCAGCGTTATTCACAGTAGCCAAGACACAGAAACGATGTCAGTGCCATTAACGGATGTATGGACTAAGAAAATGGGCTATTGACATATGGGGGTGGCTCAGTTGGTTAAGTGTCTGCCTTCTGCTCAGGTTGTGATCCCAGAGTCCTGGGATCGAGCCCCAGGTGAGGCTCCCCACTCAGGGGAGCGAGCTTGCTTCTCCCTTTCCCTCTGTCCCTCCTCTGGCCCACACACTCTCTCTCTCAAAGAAATAAATAAAATCCTAAAAAAACAAAGTGCAATCTATCTCTCCCTACCTGTCTACCTAGAAATTTTATTCAGCTATAGCGAAGAAGGGAGTCCTGCCTTTTGTGACAACATGGATGAAACCTGAGGATATCATGCCGAGTAAAATAAGTCAGATGGAGAAAGACAAATATTGTATCATCTCACTAAATGTGGAATCTAAAAAAGTGGATCTCACAAACCAAAGTGTAGCACGGTGGTTGCCAGGGGCTACGGAATGGGGGAAATGTTAATCCAAGGGTACGAGATGAATGCATTCTGGGAACCTAATGTACAGCCCGGTGGTTATCGTTAAAAATAGTGTATTGCACCCTTGAAATTTGCTAAGAAAGTTGATCTTCATTGTTCTCACTATACACACCAAAAAAAAAAAAATGAGAACCATGTGAGATGGTGGGTAAATTAATTAACTACATTGTGGTAATCACTTCAAAATGTATACATAATTAAAGCATCATGTTATACACCAAAAAATTATGTCGTACAACCTAAATAAACAGTTTTTATTTATCAGTTGTACTTCAATAAAGCTGGGGGGAGGAAAGAACAAAAGTTGACTGAAATAATAGGGTGTTAGAAAGGAAAGTAGGCTTAGGAAGCATTTGGTTGAGTTTCCAGAAGCCTGTCCTAGCGGCTCCATGATTTTGGACTTAGTGGTATAATCTTTGTACGGTTATTTATCTAATAACCTTATATGGACTTATCTTTTTTTAAACTAAAATAATTTTATTTAAATGAAAGTTTATTAACTTTCACAAATGAAAACCCGTATTACTTGGCAAAACAGAGCATTACCGGAAAAATGAGTCAATAAAAACCAAAGAAATGTTATTCAAAATAAAAGTTAGCAATGTATTACAAATCATAATGAATCTATCTATAAAAATATATATTTAGGGGTGCCTGGCTGGTTCAGTCAGCACAGCATGAGACTCTTGATCTTAGGATTGTGAGTTCAAGCCCCACGTTGGGTGGTGTCTCCTTAAAATTAAAATAAAAAATATATATATTTCAATAGGTTCCTCAGAGAAAGCAATGAGGCCGTTGATGGCTGCCTGGGAACTTGATCTGCTAAGTATGAGACTCCATAAGGTTCTACATCAATGAGAACATGTAAAAGCTAACAAGTATGCGGGGCTTACCAAGTTCCAGGCGTAGGTCCAAGAGCGTGGACGCATATCTGATCTTCACGAGGACCTCACGGGGTGTTTAGTAGCATCCTTCATGTTTTACAGATGAAGAAACTGAGGCTGTAAGAGATCAAGCCGTTCGTGAGAGGTCACAGAGCCCGTCAGTGGCAGAGCGAGGCTTTGAACCCAGGCTTGGGCATCTCCAGGGTCTGGCACCACACCTGCTGCGCTTAGCCAGCACCAAGGAATCCAGGTCAGGGGTGTATTTAGTTGGAAAGGCCAAGGGTAAGTGATCCCTTCTCTACTTATAATTACGTCCATTGATCCAGACTTTCTACGCTAAGCCATTGCCAACTTTCGAAGCTGTCAGCCTGACAGGTTGCTGACGGAAGGCAGGGACGTGGCTAGGAAGGTCGGGGATAAGGGTTCCCGTCATCGGTGCGCAGCACCTGCTGGATCCGAGCAATCCCGCGCGCTCCTCCAGTCACAGGTACACCTTGTGCCTCGTGCGACTGTCCCAGCGGCTGTTCCTCCTAATGAGTCACCGTGTGACCTCCGCTGGAGGGGCCGGTGTCTCCATGGGTGGCGCGCATGGTGCAGGTGAATTGCCAACTTCAAATTTAGGTGTAGAGACGTGTAATTTTGTTAACCAGATGAAATTCCCACGCTGAGGCTCGCCGCCGCTGCCCCGGGCTGGCAGGGAGGCCAGCTGCACGCGTCCCCGCGGGTGTGCCGCCCTGGAGCTGGGCCGGAGCAGGCCCGAGCCTCGCCACCGGCTGGGTGATCGAGGCCCTGCCTGCCTCTGGACGCCTAGGGGCGGCAGGCTGCGGGCACCTCGTGTGGGTCTGTCGTGGGCGCGGGCTCCGGGGAAGGCAGTCCTGGCCCAGGCCGCCCCGCTCTCTGCAAAGCCCAGGACGCAAGGCTGCAGGCCCCAGAACCCAGCTCCCTGCTGGCCCCGCGGGAAAGGGGGCGCCCGGGGGCTCAGCGGCTGGCACCTGCCCTCGGCCCAGGCCGTGCCCCTGGGCCCGGGATCGAGGCCCGCATGGGCCTGCCCGCGGGGAGCCCGCCTCCCCCTCTGCTTCTCCCTCGGCTTGTGTCTCGGCCTGTCTCATGAATAAAGTCTTAAAAATGCAGCAAAGGAAGAACAGAAGGGAGAGTTGAGGAGTGTCCCTGGCACACGGGAGATCGTTTTCACTGTAATGAAAGAAAAGCACGAGTGTTAAAACCTGTAAGGGCCTCGGAGGGCCTTCGCCGTCGGCAGGCGGTGGCGAGCCCGTTCCGCTGGCTGCTGTCCCAGGGCCGGCGTCTCCCCTGAACCGGCTGGGCGGACAGGCCTGGGGGACAGGCAGGGCGATCCCGCAGGCGCCGATGGTGCGGGCGGCCCGTGGCTCCTGCGCGGCCTTGCCCCTCGGCACGGAGCTGGAAGGGACACCCACGGGGCCGCACCCCCGGCTGGGCTCTGCGCCCCCCGGGCTGGCCCAGGCCTTCCTCAGGTGCCAACCACCAAGGGGCCCACGGCCGCCCTGCGGAGGGTGCAGGTGCCCAGGTGCCCAGGTGCCCAGGTGCCGGGACATCTGGCCTCGACCGTAGAGGGAGGCCACCTCCTTCATTCCGGGGCCTCCTCTTGGGGTCACATGCCCCCTGCTCCCCAGGCCCGGCCGCTCGGTCAGGTTCTGCCCCCATCCCAGCACCCAGAGCTCCCAGGCTCGCTTCTGTCCGGGGCCCACGGGCTGCTCCCCGCCCCCACACCCCGAGGCCTTTCCCTGGACAAGAAGCCGCTGGCTCTGCCCCTGACTTTCGGGGAGGCCGCCTCCAGGCCTCACTGGGTGACTCCTGGACCCCACTCCCCGAGGGGCCACTGCTCAGGGGTCCAAGGTGATTTTTCTGGCACTTTGCTTCCTGAAAAAGTGGGAAAACCGCACAAATTTGATGTCTGTGGGCCCACTATCAAACGCGTAAGCACCGGCCACATGAGCTGACAAGCGGGTGGGTGTGTACGCCGCCCTGCGCCTGGCCAGGGTAGGGGTTCACGCCTGCTGGCTAGGCCATCCCGCCGGTCCTTGAGCCTCCGGACCCCAGCTGCTCGGCGGTAAGTGGTGCGTGGAGGGGAGGGGTGCAGGGTTGGGGTGGCTGATCCCACCCACAGCCTGGTCGTCGGACTAAATCACAGGATTCGTTTGTAAACAGTAGAGCTCTCTCCGGGTGTAAACGTTCCCGGCGATCCATTTGGGTCTCCCCACTGTAGCACCTCCAACATTTATTTCGGAAAATACTGAATTTTGGGGGCACCTGGGGGGCTCAGCATTGGAGCACCTGCCTTCAGCCCAGGGCATGATCCTGGAGTCCCGGGATCGAGTCCCGCATCAGGCTCCCGGCATGGAGCCTGCTTCTATCTCTATGTCTCTGCCTCTCTCTGTGTCTCTCATGAGTAAATAAATAAAATCTAAAAAAAAAAAAATAGAAAGAAAACATTGAATTTTGATTTATAGAACAAAATTGACTAAAAAAATGGGTGATATGTGTTTACATTTCTTGACACCTGAACGCAGCCCCCTTAAACCTGTATCATGGAAGGAGGGAACAGGTGGCCCCTAGGGAATCTGCCGTATAAAACGGCTACTCCCTCTGGTTTAGGCCACACATCCCAACTTATTATGAACATGCTGCGTGGTCTCAAAAACTGCGGGGGGAGCCGTCTCCTCCTTTCCAAGTTCTGGGTCTTATCCCCGACCCCTAATCCCACCCGCATCCATCTGCCCTTTTGCCCACAGTGACTCCTGCCCCTTGAGTCCTCCCTGCCTGATGGCCCCCGGGGAGTGTCAGATGCTGGGAAAAGGCAGAGAAGTCCTGACCTCTCCGAGGTCTTCTCAGGGAGCTGAACCTGCAAGGAACCGTCTTCACCAGCTCGGATGTACAAGCCTGTAAGTTTCTCCCTTAGGCTTTTGTGTCACAACAACTGCCTGCCCCAAGCGAAAAAGGAGGAGAGCCCGTCTGGTGGCACAGACCTTGGGTTCACAGGTGCCAGGCAGTGGGAGGGCTTGGTACTCTCGATGGAAGGGGAGCTGGTTAGGGGGCGTTTGAGGATCGGCTTTGGAAAAGGGCACTGCAAAATTCAGTCATTAAAGTCATAAGTTTATTTTATTTTAAGATTTTATTTATTTATTCATGAGAGACAGAAAGAGAGAGAGAGAGGCAGAGACACAGGCAGAGGGAGAAGCAGGCTCCATGCAGGGAGCCCGATGTGGGACTCGATCCCGGGTCTCCAGGATCACGCCCTGGGCCGAAGGCGGCTCTCAAGGGCTGGGCCACCCAGGCTGCCCAAAGTCACAAGTTTAGAACCATCCACCACCAGCCGCCTGGGAAGCCTCTAAGGTCCTTTCACCCGCTGGGCCAGTGACAAGCGCCTAAGAGCACCAGGTCCCTCCAGGATTGGATCTTTGGGCTCAGCTCCTAAATATTCGTGAGTCCAGCCAGATTCTGGGTTCCTGCGGCTGCTGGTCACCGATTCAGGCCTGGGTCAAAGCGCTACATCTCCAAAGCCTTCCTCTTCTGATGAACTGCCTATCAGCTGACGAGCCGCGAAGCCTGCTTTATCTTGCATTGGTAAAAACCAGCTACTGGTAAATACTTGTTTTGCTGTACAAGAGCTTTTTGATTTTGCATCTAAATTCTGAGAGTCCCTGAGACGCTATCATTTGGAAACATGACTCTAAAAATACCAAATTATAAAGAAATTACAACACAATGAGGATTTTAATCACTTCTTATGGCTTGCCATCAGGTTGACAAATACAAAAAAATTGCTTGAGTATTATTTTTTTTTAAACATCCTGTAATTAGCCTTCTTGTTTTCCATCTTCTTGGAACAAGATGAGCTCTGCTGTGCATGTTGCTTAAGTATCCAGGAACATGTGAGAAGAGTGGTATCTTGTAGCCAAATACCCTTTCATTTCTTTTGTTTTTTATTTTTTTGAAGATTTTATATATTTATTCATGAGAGACTGAGAGAGAGGCAGAGACACAGGCAGAGGGAGAAGCAGGGTCCTCCCAGGGAGCCCGACGTAGGATTCGATCCCAGGACCCCGGGGTCACAATCTGAGCCGAAGGCAGACGCCCAACCGCTGAGCCACCCAGGCATCCCCCCCTTTCATTTCTTTATTTAAAAAATCTTCATGATGGATTGCTACCTTCTTGAGCTAACTTTCAGCAGTGTTTTCATATGGAACTAAGTTTCTTAATGGTGATATAATCACAACGACACCTAAAGATGCCTCTAGAGCCCTCCACGGTTCATCTCTGACGGTCACAATTAGAAATGCACCGTGGGAGGGTCAGCTTCCCAGTGGGGGTGAGCCTAAGCCACCCTTCTTTCCCTTAATTGCCCGGTACGTCTCTTCCATTAATTCATTTTCTCTAGACCTTAATAAAATCAGATTTAGATATTCAACTGGAATGATTAATATTCTGGGAGGGTATGTAGTCACTGTAATTTTCAAGGTTGTAAAAAAGACTTTATTTTTAGCCGGTTAGGTAAACACAGAGCAGTGAAACTATCTGCCATTGATGACATCAGACTTTGGGGAGGTCTCTGGGCGCAGTCTAATTTGAAAGTTACAGTTAGAATCTGATGAAATCACAGCGGGTGTTGCAAGAGACATCCTGGCTGAAATTTGAAGATTATTTCAAAACTGCTTGGTTAGTATCTTCTTTTAAATATATATTCCTAGGTACTGCTGACGAATTATAATTAGCGTGGATACGTGGTCATACCCTAAGTATCGTCTATGGCTTTTGTAAATGCTCATCCGCTTCATAATTACTCCATGGAACTGCATGCCAGCCACGAACGTGGTCACCTTTAATCACCCTGGGCTCTGCTGAAGACTTAATTGCAAAGGAAAAGATGGGATTTTTCTTAACCACCTCCGTGGTCCCTCATAAGGTACATTGCTTTGTGGGATGCTGAGATTTCCACGCTGTTCATCTCAATTTCGGCTTGCCTCTCTGTGTGCTGCCTTCTTCCTTCCTCCCTTCCTTCCTTCCTTTCTTTCTTCCTTTCTTTTCCTCATATCTCTATGTCAGACACTATTCTAGGTTCTAAAAGTAGGCAGAAGGGTCAGAAAACAGCTTATCCAAAGTTTTCAGTCCAAATCCAAACCAACTGATCCCATTGGGCACAACTCAAGATGAGCTACATGTTACTGAGGGGGAAGTTAGAGGCCAATCTGGTGAATTAAGTTTATTCCTCTACAACTTCGACGTGGCACCATCAGCCAGCTACTTCATGTAATCGTGGGTGATCGCTATTGGCAACTGATTTAAAAAGGAAAGAAAAAACAACCTCTGGCATCTGGCGTCTGGGGATGTGATAATGTGATGTGCAAGGCTGTGCGAAGTCTGAGATACTGGAGAAACGTATAAAGTTTTCTGTTCCTATTCATCAACATTGAGATGCTTTGGTTTTGGCTATTTCTTCTGACTCTGGATTCTTTTCAAAGACCAGTACAAGGGCAGCCCCGGTGGGCTCAGTGGTTTAGCGCTGCCTTCAGCCCAGGGCGCGATCCTGGAGTCCCGGGATCGAGTCTCACGTCGGGCTCCCTGCATGGAGCCTGCATCTCCCTCTGCCTGTGTCTCTGCCTCTCTCCCTCTCTGTGCCTCTCATGAATAAATAAATAAAATATTTTTTTTAAAAAAAAAGATCAGTACAGGGGCCACAGTTTTGGAAAGTAACATCCGGACATAAGTGGAGCTGCGGGAACAGAACCTGGCCGTGGTGCAACCTGACCTTTTCCCTTTCCTTCCTTCCTTGGACAATTATAGTTTCATCCGCGTGTGCTTTCCTCAAAGATGCTATTTAAGGGGAAACTACATCTACTTGGCTCAGATCATCCCTGTGAAATTGACACTTCTATAGTATTTGGTTTCAATAAGACAAAAATAAACACAAATTATATCCATTTAACTTTTATTTTAAATCATCTGCAGAGATCCTAGTCTTTTAGAAACGTAATTGTGCATCCGATAACAATCCAAGTCAGGAAGATTATAGGCATAATGTAGGGCAGGGCAATAAAATGAATGGGGAACACTGTCTATAATTGTAAATGGAAATGAAATCTTTAAAAACAGTTAAATGACTTCTGGCAGAGTTAAACCTTGGCTACGCCAAGTGAAGCGGATTGGTGATCTATCTGCATAGCCCGCTCTCCAGATCGTGTGTCTTGTTGCCTATGGGGTTCTGACTGTGGACCGATCACCTCCTTCAATGATCTGTTTAGCTACTCTAGCGATCCAACCATCTACCTCATTTTCTGGCATTCTAAGCTATTTGTTAGTATGTCTAGAATATAGACTGCTAGAATATAGACTGGGCCCCAAGCGACGGAGATCCAAAGTAACAGTGGGATAAATAGAGATAGTTTATTTTCCCAAGATGGCTAATGACGCTGTTCCGCTAAGTCATCAGTGGCCCCTCCTCCTGGGTAGTCTAAGGGTGACTCTTCTCCATGCCTGCATTCCAGCCAGCATGGGCAAAGGGCCTACTGCATCCCGCTAAGTGCGTCTGGACGTGGGCACGCATCACTACGGCTCGTACACCAGCAGCTCTAACTGGATCACATGGTCTACAAGTGTCCACTCGGCTGCAAGGGACCTAGAAAATGTTGCCTCTATTTTGGTCAGCTATGTGCTCAGCTAAGTAATCAGGTCCTATTACTTGCGACGTAGGGGAGACTAGGTAATAGTGAGCAACCAGTGGTTTTTGACTAAATGTCACATCAAATGCCTCTGCATCCTCAAGACCAGTGCTCTGTGCCAGTGGTTCCTAAAGCCTGGTCCCCAGCCCAACAGTATCAGCATCACCTGGAACTTGATAAAAATTCAACTTCCCACCGTCTGTCCCCCTTCCCAAAGTTCCCGAATCAGAAGCTTGGGGTGGAGCCCAGCAATCTGGATTGTAACAAGCCTTCCAGGTGATTCTAAGGCCTGCTATAGTTTGAGAACCACTGGCCCACAGTATGCTTTCCAAAAAGCCAGAGGGGAGTCTGGGAATTAGAGTAGATAAGTCAGGGAGGAGAGGCCTGGAAATGGCCAGCTTCTGATCCTTGACTGCTCTGGTCCTTATGAAGTCACCCCTCGTAAATTCTTCTTCCTGATGAGTGACCTGCATCCAGGGCCACGCCATATGGTGGGAAGATCATGGGATTACGGATGACCTTCCCCAGGAGCATACTTCATCTTTTTGTGACCTGTTTTCCTCTTATATAAAATGGGTTGGGTTGCAGAAAAAGAGCATGTGATCTTGACGATTACTTCCAGTGCTATCTCTTCATGGTTCCATGTATTGCTCTGCTGGCTTGCTGGAGTCATGGTTTCGTCTTTTCCCACCAGCAGTGGAGATGGTGCAGTCTGGGGCTTGACCACAGGACCCCAGAGGCGGGTGGGTTTGGGTTGGAACCCAGGTGCTTCTGCTTACTAGCTGTGTGACCTTGGGCAAGCTGCTTAACTCCTCTGGACCTCAGTTGCCTCACTCATAAAATGATAATGAAGCTGACTCACTGGTCTGTTTTAGACGTGAAATGAGACGTGCGCATGTGTGTAAGACACATAGCGTAGTGCCTGGTAAATGAAGTGAATGCTAAGTATATGGCAGCCATTGCCGTAGTGAGGGACACACATCAAGTGAACCAACTGTTTCTTCCCAGGTATCTCTCTTTATGTGGGGAATCATTGTCAAGTGATTCTTTTCTCTTTGTGGAGGTCTTGCGCACCTCAGGAGCTAGAGACCAAATTGATAACATAATTTTCTGGAAATCTGTGGTCTTCCTTACATAGAGAAGACACAGCACAACTAGTAAAGCAAACTTACACACCTGCAAATCTCTCATGCATAGGATCTCCCTGGAGCCTCCTATTACAGGGGAAAGCAGGTTTCCTACCGTTTTACAGCTAAGGACACAAAGCTCAGGAAGATTAGGGGGCTGAAACAAGGCCACCCGGCGAGTCAACGAGGAGCCTAGATTCAAGCACTCGTGTCTGACTTAGATGCCTCCACAGAAACCAGGGTTCAGTTCTACTGTGAGGACTCTGTTCCTTTCTGCGTCTCCCAAGAGCCATAAACTCTGTTCATTCCCTAGCCCTCACGTTATCTTTGGATCTCAGCACCTAATCTGCACCGGGCACAGAGGAAGTGCCTAACAAATGTTTGTTGAGTGACAAAATGAATGAAAGCAGCTAAGCTGTCAGACTCCCACACTAGGGCTCTTTGCACTCCACGCAGGCCTTCTCTTTTCCAAGTGTTTGGAATCATGGCACAAGTTTCACAGAAAGAAAGGCTTCCTCTGCTGCCCTTGGAAACATGGCTCCGTCTGTTCATCACTACCACCCGTCGCTTGCCAGCACGGAATAGTAGATTTGGTCAAGCAGCAAATTCTCCACTTGTGTTTCCTCCTCCTGCCTTCTTCTGGGACTCACCAACCTCAGCCTGTCTCTCATGGGCCTGGAGCTATTTTTGTAGACACTCTGCAGAGCAGATGTTCCTCAGAGGGCATCCGACTTTTCTTACTGTCATCTCTTTCACCCGAACAGCCAATTAGGTTGCTGGTGTCCCTCACCTCCAAAGATGGGGGAAGGGAAAAAGATGAGTCAATGTAATGGGAGAGTGCTGCCTCAGACATCCTACGCTCCCCCTCCCCCTGGCACAGCCTCGGATTCCCCCTCCCCACTGTCAACATTGGCGTCTGTCAGCTGGTGGCCAGACACTTGAACAGACTTTGCCAATTAGAGAAGTCACACCTCCTGGTTGGCAGGCTCACTATTGTGCCTGGGCCCCCAGCAGGGAGCCATATGGCTTTCGGGGGCAAAGGGTTTGCCGGAGAGGAACAAGGGAGTACCCCCCAGGGCAACTCCCATGGTGGAGGTGGAGGTGGCAGGCCCCCTCTGAGCGCTTCTCTCAGGTAAACATGCAAGATGAGCTGTCTTCTGTGGCAGGTTTAGTTTGGAGCCATTGTTTGCTCGTCTTCCAATCATGTTCTTTCATGGGGAGGTGGCCCTGAATTTGTCTTGGCATCATTGAAGCCAATCTGTTGTTCTGTTGTTCTTTCTGCCTCTCCACCACCGCCCCTCCTCCGCAGCCCCTTCCTCAGGGCACTCAGAGTGTTGCCATGCTACCCTGAGTAAATGTGAAAATACAAGAACGACGTCTGACAGCTGTGAAGAGTTTTTGCAAAGCCCTCTCACCTCCCCGGGGTAGTTGTGAACGAATTAGGTAAAGTAAGTAGTGACGCTTTCATTTTAGGGAGGAAGACACTGAGCTCCGGGAAGAATAAGTAGTTCGTCCGCCACATGTTCATTCGAGAAGAAAGAAAACTGGACTGAGACTCTGGATTTTACTCCTGGGCGTCCACGGGCTGGCTAAGGACGGGCTGGAGGTCCAAGATCGCTCACTTAAAACTTTGACATCAACTTTCTCATCTGCAATTCAAGAGGGACAAAAAACCCCTGAGGTCTTGTCGGGCTCCGAGAGTCTTTACTTCCAAGGTCATTTAGTTTATAAGTGACCTAAATGAGATTAAACCACCATATGGCCATGCCTTGTCACAGAAATCGATCTTTAGGTGAGTTCACTTTTCCCTTTAATTTTAATGATGAAAAATTTCAAACACACACCACAATAGAGAGAATAATATAATGAACCTTCACATGCCATAAACCAGGCCCAACCAGACCAACATTTTGTCCGTCTTGTCTCCTCCGGCTCCTCCTTCTCCTTCTCCTTCTCCTTCTCTTTCTTCTCCTTCTCCTCCTTCTCCTTCTTCTCCTTCTCCTCCTTCTCCTTCTCCTTCTTCTTTTATTTATTTATTCATGACAGACACACAGAGGCAGAGACAGGCAGAGGGAGAAGCGGGCTCCCTGCAGGGAATCTCATGGGGGACTCAATCCCAGGTCCCTGGGATCACGCCCTGAGCTGAAGGCAGCCAATCAACCACTGAGCCACCCAGGCGGCCCTCCTCTAGCCCTTCTTTTAAAAATGATCTGCAAAAATAAAAATAAATAAAATAAAATGACCTGCAGTATTTTAAAACTAAGTCCCAGGTATGTTATTTCACCAGTACAAATTTTAGTGTCTCTAACCGGTAGAGATTAAAATCACAAAGACATCGGCACCATGCCTTTATGACACCTAACAAAATTCACCAACACTTCTCAAGAGCATATATTACCCCTACCCTATTCAAATGCACTGATTTCCTCAAAGGTGTCTGATGTGGGGAAACAAAGGCAGAAGAGAAATTATTGAAATTCCTTACTATCTACAGCCCATTGACAAGTCCTTGGAAACAGGCAGAGTGACATCCTTTTGGGATGCAACTGCCTCCATATTGATACTTTGCTGAGGGCAAAAGGCAACCTTAGCCCGACCTCAAAGACCCTGTAAGTCTACTTTAACATATAAAAATTCCTTTGGAAACTTCCTTTATCTCTAAACCCCCCAGATACGTGTTGGCGATCATCCCCCAAGCACATGTCCCACTGATACACATCTGAAGGGCCTCATGACTCTGGTTTTATTAGACGGTAATAAGTGACCTTTTCCCAATAGCTACTCCCCTTGAGGTCCTGGAAACCTCGCTTCCAAAATTCCTTAGAGATTTATGCTCTCCCTAACCAGGTATATAACGGGCCACTTCTCACCCCCCACCCCACCCCGGTGCAGCTCTTTCTGCCCAGGGGTCCTGTCTCTAATAATGTCTTTATTTCTGCCCCCGCCCCCGTGCTCTAATTTGATCACCTTTTGCACCAAAGACGTCCCAAGAATTCTTTCTTGGCCATTGCTTCGAGCTCTAACACCTTTTCTTACCTCAGTGTCTTTATAATTGGTTCATCTAAATCGGGATGAATCCAAGTCCACATGTTGTGTCTGGTTGTTCTGTTTCTTCCAAGTCTATCATCTGCCCCTGTCCTTTTTTTTCTTTTTTTTTTTCTGGTGCTATTGATTTGTGACAGAAAACAAGTCATTTGTCCTGAAGAATATCCCATATTTTGGATTTAGCTAATTGCTTCTCTGTGGTGTCATTTTTTTTTTCTCTTTGGTGTCATTTAACGCATACCTCGGTCCTCTATTTCCTGTAAATGGGTAAGCAGGTCTGGAGCCTTCATTAGGTCCACATTCAATTTTTTAGCTTCCAAGGGGTGCCACGTACTTTCTGTTGCATGACATTTTGAGGCGCATAAAGTCTGATTGGCCATTTTTTTTTGGTGATTCTGAGACTGAGATTGATTACAGGGTTCAGGTATTATCAAGGAGATCTCTCCATTACAAACGAACTCATTTTTTATTTGCATTTTCCTTTAGCCTGCATATTAACAGATCCGTCAAATGTAGAAAAATGTATCTTGCCTTAATCCTACTCTCTTTCATCTTTCTCAGCCTTTTCCTATTTCCCATGGTAGATATTAATTTTCTTCCTCTCCTACCACTAAAATATTAAAGACAAATGAAAAGCAGGATACTTAAAAAAAAAGAAAAGAAAAGAAAAGAAAGAAAGGAAAATCTCAAACATGCACCCAGACATTTGATTTGGTGTAAGGACAATCTGCTACTCATTACAACAGTTTTGGTTACAGATGAATTTCACGTTGCTGTTTTGTAAGCCTCTCGGTGGAAATTCTGGAGAGTAATTGAGAATTTATACTTAGGTAAATTATGTAAATGAAAGGCCTGGAGAAAATGATAAATAGCACTCTTAGGAATGCATCTAAGGTTTTTTTTTTTTCTTTTTTCTTTTCCAGTTAGGGTTTTTAAAAAGGCCTTTTTGCTCAGCAGGCACACTTCTGCTTTTGTTTCTTTTCCACACAAGGCAGGAGAGCTCCTCAGGGTGCAGCAGTCTGGAGGTAGGCCGGGTGGGGAGTGTGGGGGGAGCACCGGGGAACCCTGCTGGTCTCCCCCCGCCGCCCCTTGGCATCATACACCTACTAAATGGCATCTGAGTGGCATCTGTCACTTGGGCATTGCCGTGAGATCGGGGACACCGAGACAGGTCGCTGGGCACGTGCCTTAGAGAGAAAGCAGTGGGAGCCTGTCTGCGTGGTTTCTAGCCCTCTGTAATTACAGGGGGTCCCCCGTGCATCCCACACGGTCACACCCCTCCCGCAAGGAGACTTTTTAAAGAAAGTCCGTTACGGTAATAAAGTTGGCTTTTAAAATATAATAGTGTCCTTCGTGCGGTCCTGCCCATCTGGTTGCCTACCTGTGGGCCCTTTCTTTCCCCCCTTCCTCCTCCCTCTTTGCCTGTTCGCTTGTAAGCTGCAGCTCGGCACCTCACACCTGCTGCCTGACTCTGAGCCCGCTCGTCTTCCTTACAGACCTGTGAACCATCCCTACCTGCGGATGAGTCCTTAGGATGGGGGCCGAGGAGCCTCTGAAGGCCCCTAAACCGCGGGCACCTTGCAAGGGTGCTGCTCTCGCCTCTTTACTTTACCCAGACTTTGGAGTTTAAAACTTTTTGGAGGCTCCCCCTTGCTCCTGGCGTAGCACAGACTCTTGAAAGCGCTCCTGAGCTCTGCAGCTCCCCCTCTGCTCTCCCCACCCTGGACTCTCTCAGTGCACGCCTGCACACATCCTCAACGTTCATTTGGAGGCTCAGCGTGCTCTGCTTTCTGACCTCCCGCCTTTGCACGTGCTGTGTCCTTGGCCTAGGACATTGTGCTTCACCTCCTCCGCCTGACTTGGCTAATGCAACCCCAACGCTCATGTTTCCCTGTGGATACTGCTTCATCTGGGAAGCGTTCCCTACTCTCCAAAAACTGTAGGGTGCTATCAGAGAGCCCTCGACACCCACCATGTAATTTTTTGTTAGCTTATCGTTTTTCCACTAAACTTGTGAGTTTTTGAGGGTGGGAATCATTGCTGAGGCATCTGTCTCTGTAGCTCAATTTCCTGGCTCAGCATATCACACGTAGTTGGGGTTCAATTTACTTGTTGCATGGATGAATGAGGTACTGAATGCCACCTCGACTTTCTCTCTTGGGGGAATTGGTATCTTCCTCCTCCAACTTATTTCTCATACTTTAGAAAGATCACCTCTTTGTGCACCGTCTCGTTTCCTCTTGTAGGTACTTCAGCACCTCATTGCGTGTGGTCTTGTTCTCTAATGTGTGTCTCTTGTCATTATTCTGGGTCTCAGAGTAAGTAGACCAGGAGCTCCACCCCTATTGGATCAGTTCTGTAAAGCTAGGTAACGAATTACCCCCAAACTCAGCCTCTTGAAACAACAAACATTGTCTCATACGGTGTCGGGGGTTAGGGATCCAGGAGCTCCGTAGCTAAGTGGTTCTGGGTCAGGTGGTTCTGGTTCAGATCTCTCACGAGGCTGCAGGCAGTCAAGGTGTTGCCCAGGACTGTCGTCTAGGAAGGCTCGCCAGGGCTCCCAAGCTGGCCACTCTCCCAGCTGGGGACTGGGGACCTCAGCTCCTACCATGTGGACCTCTCCACAGGGCTCCTCAGTGTCCTCACACCATGCCAGCTGGCTTCCCCCAGGGAGACTGATCCAGAGGGAGAGAACACAGGAAGTCCCAGGGCCTGTGTGACCGAGTCTCCAAAGGCTCACACCATCACTTTTGCTTTTGTTTCTTGTTTTGTTAAAATGAGTCACCAAATCCGGCCCAGACTGAAGAGGAAGGGAATTGTTGATGTGAGAATATGGTCCTTATGGTTTCAGTCCTTTTTGAAAGTTCTTGAGACTTCTTTAATGGCCCATTATGTCATCTGTTTGGTAACTCCTCCTGCGGGCTTGAAGGACAGCTGTTGGGTCCAGTGTTCTACACACGAGTTCCCCAGTTGCTTGTTCAAATCTTCTGCAGCTTTACTGACACTTGTTTGTTTGCTTGATCTATGATTACTGACTCTTATCATGACTGTAAAATATATCTATTTTCCTATGTCATTTTATCCATTTTTCTTTCTAAACTTTGAGATGATATTAGGCACAAAACATTTAAAATTATTACATTTTCTGGGTGAATTTAACCTTCTTCCTGCATATAGGAAAACATCTTTTTGCCTTAAAGTGCATTTTGGTGAGATTCATAGCATAGCTTTCTTTTGATTAGTATTTGCCTGATATACATTTTTTGTTTCCCTTTTTTTTTAAAAAAAAGATTTTATTTCTTTATGAGAAAGAGAGAGAGAGAAAGAGAGAGGGGACGGGCAGAGGGAGAAGTAGACTCCAGACTGAGCAGGGAGCCAGATACGGAACTTGATCCTAGGACCCTGAGATCATGATCTGAGCCGAAGGCAGGTGCTTAACTGATTGAGACACCCAGGAGCTCCACATTTTTCATTTCTTTGAGCTTTTTTATATTCTTATAATTTAGAGGTATTTCTGGTTAGAAGTATTTAAGTGGATTTAAAAAATTTGGTTTCCTACCTTTATCTTTTATTGGAACTTTTAGTCCAATAGTATAATTATTGATATATTTGGACTTATTATTAACCTTATTTTATACTTTATGGTATCTCACTTTCTCCATGTTCCCCCACCCCCACCTCTCCTTTCTTGCCTTCTTTTGGATTGATTACTTTTTCTGATTTCACTTTTATTAATTCTGAAACTCAGCTAGCACTCCTCAAATGTGGCCTTTGTCCCAACATTCTCTCTTTCTCTTGCATTCACATTCTGATTAGATGTATATAGGCATTCTCACTGTATTTTCCATACTCAACCTCTTTTCTTCATTTTCCTTCTCTCTGTATCTTTGTGCTTCATTCTAGATAATTTCTTCAGTTTCCACTTCTCTAATTTTCTCTTCAACTGTGTCTTTTTTTGTTGTTAAACCTCTTCATTGAGTTAATCATTTTAGTTATTATCTTTTTCACTCCTAGAAATTCTATTTTTTTTGTTCAAAAATCTGCTTGGTTATTTTAAAAGCCTCATGCTTCAGCTTCAACCTAAGGATTTTCAGACTAACTTGGTAGTATGAACCGGGGTTAAAAATTTGAGGTGAAAATCAGAGTGCAGTATGGATTTGCAGGGACTATTTCCTCCATTTTACTCAGAGCTCAGTTACTCAGAGGTGATTTAACCTCTCAGTGTCCTGTATCAGGCATGAGCATGTTTCTGATTTCTCCAAAGACTTCCAGGCCACTGGAATTAATGCTCAGGTTGACTGATTTAACAGAAAAGAAGAAGAAGAAGAAGAAGAAGGAAGAAGAAGAAGAAGAAGAAGAAGAAGAAAAGAAAGAAAAGAAAAAAAAAGATTAACTTGTAAAACATTCAAAAAAACAAGAACAATACACCAGCCAGGTTAAGATAATAACAAGGCATTTATTGAAATGAAATAAAGTGTTGCATACACGTGTCTACACACACATGCAGACGCAATGCAGCAATTGTATATGGCCAATAATGATAATCAGGAAGATTAAAACATTTTTTTGTTTTCAAAAGAAAGCTGCCAGCAGCCATTGCAGTGATGGAATTTCTCTTAAATGAGTAAGAATGACATGACAAGGCTTGTTTTAGATAAAGGGCTCAACAAATGAGAAATCATAAAGTAAATGATTCTGACACCTCAGGCTTTTTATAATGTGGCTTTCTCTAGGGCAGAGTCTATTTCTGTTTTGATTCATTCTTTTTTTAGATTTGCAAACCTGAGCACCACATGTGATTCGAGTGGAGCTGAACGTCATAGAGTACAGAGGTCATCATGTTGACCCCGAGGGAGACCATTCAGGAAGTCTGCATTTAGCAGAGGCAGGGGTGCCCAACCTGGCCTTGAGCTGTAGCACCCCTGTGAGAACCCAGGTATGATCCCAGGTCGGATCCAAGGATACGTTAGCATGCTCTTCATTAACCTTTCTTGTGTGTGTATTTCTCACGGTTACAGCAATTTTGTTTTCTCAGCCCAGAAAGAACTGCTCATTGGGCTGATTTGTCCATCAGTCCTTTCCTTTGTGAGCAAACAAGTGCCCTGATGTCATTGACAGGGACATTGGGATATATATTTTTGAGTGTTTATCATGTCCCAAGCACTGTTCTAAGTGCTTTGCTTGCATTAACTCAGAGATATGGTTTCCTATCTAGGTGGTGATAGGAAAAAGCTAGGTTTATCCAGGGTCTTCCAAAAGAGGCTGAGAATCAAAACCTTACTTTCAGATATATTACTCTTTCCACTGCAAGTAAATGACACTCCTCAGGGAGGAAGTTATGGACTTGGAGAACTTTGGCGCATATATGTGTGTGTCTATTTATATACACATAGCTATTAATGCATGACAACTGTAATAGATGAGAACCATAGGACAAATATTCATTAACAGCTATAAAAATAAAAAAAACCACATAATAGCAAACACCCCTCAAATTCACTCGGGAACCTATTTGAACCAAATAGGAATTATCTTTGTCTCTTCTATTTTTTTTTAAGGCAACTGTGTCATCTACCAGTGATTTAAGGTTGAAGGTTTCTGGGTTTGATTCTTTGCCCTCCCATTGGAATATTTATTTTATTAAGCACCTGTAACAGTACTGTTACTGTCTACATATTAGGTGCTCTTCTACCTTTCTTTATTAGCTCTTTAGGAAATACTTTAATCCTCACAACAGTCCTGTGAGAAGGCACGACTCCTCATTTTATTGATGAGGAACTAAGCTGCAGAAAAGTTAAGCAGCTTCCTAAGGTCACTTGATGAGAGGGACAGAACCTAGGAAGCCTGGCTCCGATCCCCACGGCTTCATCTCCTCGTCATGTCACCTCTCCCATCTGTTCAGGTCAAGAAGTCAGAGCAGGCAACTCTGCAAGTTTATTGGAATTCATAGGGAAATGAGCCCTGACATCTCACTGGTTTTGATGGGGGAAGAAACCCTTCTCTCTTTTTATACTGGTAAGTTCTTGTCCTCTTCATTTAATGCGTGTGTCAGTCGCTAGTTCACATTAACGAGTGAACTGTGCTCTGAACCAGACAGCAGAAGGCCCATTAGAGGCAGTTGGCTTCACATGGATGCAGCCTCCCCGATCTCAACAATCCCTTTACTCAGCCCGTCTGCTGGCCCACCAGCCTGCCACCTTACACCTCTCAGCAATGTTACCACGAAGCATCCTCCAGGAGCTGGTTGATGTCACTTTCAACAGTGATGGTGATAATCTTCTCTTCTCCTTCCATCTCTTTGTTCCTCTGTTATTTGGTCTTAAAAATGGTATTTACATGTCCAGCTGAGATACGACCTTCTGTGTCTTTGTCTGCTTCTTGACTACTGTAACAGGAGGGAGACGGACTCCTCTGAGATGGCCACCAAGATTCCAGGGCTACAGTCCACAGATCTTTCATCATTTAGTGTAGATTCTTCCATTTATCAGTCAAGAGGGTTCCTATTAAGTTGATTTAACACCATGTATGCCCAGGTGGTGGGAAAGAGTGCCTCTTGGTAGATGGTAGAAGGAAATCTTCCCTAATTTTTAAAAAAGATCTTATTTATTAGAGAGAGACACAGAGAGAGAGAGAGAAAGCACAAGCAGAGGGCAGGGGCAGCGGGAGAAGCAGACTTCCTCTGAGCTTCTCTCAGAAGCTGAGCAGGGAGCCTGATGCCAGGCACGATCCCAGGACCTTGAGATCATGAGCTAATCCAAAGGCAGACGCTTAACTGACTCAGTCACCCAGGTCCCCCCTTCCCTAATCCTTAATGCAAGCCTATTCAGACCAAAGACTTTTTTTCCCTCCGTATAGTGCCAACCCTGGGAGATACCTTAGAGATGACCAGAATGAGGCCTTGCTGTGAACAGCAAAGAAGCTGATGTCCAAAGAGGGCAGAGGACTCAGCCAAGGAACACAAAGTTAGCAGCATACCTGGAAGTGTTGGGTATCTTCTGTTCACCCTTCCAGATGCACCATCCACCCTCGTCCACCCTGCTCCCAGCCCAGGAAGACCCGTGACACTGTATTAGCAGACACCCTCACTCCCTGGCCTGACCAACTGGAGACCTGGCAAGAGATCAGGAGAGGATGCAGGATGAGGTTAGATTTTTATTTCCTTCCCCTCGTCCTGTAAGTTTGCCTCCAACTGACTGAAGGTGCAGCTCCTCCCAAGGTGGCCTGCACTCTCCGCAGGTTATTATCTCTGCCCTTGGACGCTGCTTCTGCATGTCCTCACCCTCCACATGTAGCTTTCCTTTGTCTCCTCAGAGTTTTTTTGTTTTTGTTTTTGTTTTTGCATTCTGCGTACCTACCATATTTTTTGTTGCCACTTCAGTGTTTTCACGCGTATTTTCCGTTCCTCCGACATAACTTCCACTTCTATTTCGTAGGCCTCATGCCTCACTTGCAAATGCTCCCCAATTTATCCTCTCTCAAATTGAGAACAGGTAGGACTTCTCCATCGTGGAGGCTGGGACTGCATCCGTCTTGGTCCTGGTCGCTGACACAGCCTGGGCGCACAGCACGCATGGACGTGAGCGAATCAGTGTTTGACTCCTTGCAGGGAAGCTGGACACAAAGTAGAACCACAAAATATGTCTATTAAATGAAAGAATTGTTCTCTGAATGCCTTCAGCATTCAGATGCCACCAGTAGTTGAATGACTTTGAGGAAATTACATCTCTGTGGCTTTCGCAGCTCTACGGAAAGATAAGTCATATCCAATCCTGTGCTTTCCTCTTAGGGATGATGAGAGAATTTCAATGAATTACTCCATGCGAATGGAATGCCTTGAGGTTCTTCGAAGAGAAAGAATCTATTTTTCGGAAGAGATAGTATCTACTAAGAATGCTGTGTTGGAGAAGGAAATGTTGTTTGTCAAATCGTGTATTTTATATTAAGGTGACATAATGTAAGTAAAGGACTCGTCCCGTGGCACAGAGCAAACACTTGATAAACACTTGCTGTAATTTTTAGTGAATGTTTTGTAAAATTCGACCCTAACATCGGTAATGCATTAACAATTCTTTGTCTTTATATTATTGAACTGTACCTATCTGTGGTGTTACACGCTCATCGTAGTATCGTTATATTAATAATAATCCCATAAAAGTAATTCATGTGGATAAGTAGGTGTGTGAGTGGCTGTGGGGTGATGAGAATGAGATTTATGGTAGGTGATGTAGTGGATACAAAAGGGGAAAATAGGTTGTCAAGTAGCCATTCAGGGAACGTGGCAACTTGTATGCCTTCTGAGGTTTTTGAAATTACAAAGAAAATCCTTGTTATAAAAGCAGTATCTATTACAGCAGAATTAAAATATCTAGATGAATATAGGAAAATAGAGAGGTAGCATTCCTAACCCCCCCTCCTAGGGAATGTCTGTTGGTTTTACCTTTCCCCCTGCTTCTTCCTCTGGGGCACGGTGGCTTTCCCAGGGCGTGCAGGATCACTGAAACTGCAAAACGTGAAGCCTCGTGATCTAGTCCACATCAAGCAGACTCTCTGGAGATCTCCATCTGAGTGGGTTGAAAACAGAGGGACACACACAAGGATCAAGTTGCCTTTTTACCAATGGCATAGCTTAGCAGGGACTGTCCTCTCATTTCTACGACCTGGTGCCTGTCCTACCCAAAGCCTGGTTGTTCAGCTTTTCCTTCCTTTCCCTGAGATACTGCAGCTCTTCCCAGTAAAGTCTTCCCCTTCCACCAAGTTTACCAGAGTTGATTTCTATTTGATTCCAAACTGGTCTATCTGCCTAAAGACAATTACCTTAATATCTTGGTTTAAACACTTGCACCCTTGCTTTCTATAAATTAGGGTATCAGGCAGCCTGGGTGGCTCAGCGGTTTAGTGCTGCCTTCCGCCCAGGGCATGACCCCGGGGTCCTGGGTTCGAGTCCCAATTTGGGCTCCCTGCATGGAGCCTGCTTCTCCCTCTGCCTGTGTCTCTGCCTCTCTCTCTCCCTGTGTCTCTCATGAATAAATAAATAAAATCTTTTTAAATAAATAAATAAATTAGGGTATCTTATTAGCAAAAGGGATTCACATGCATGATACTGAATCTCATCTCATGTCAGCAAATAGAATTTCTCTACAGCTTCTTGATGAGTACATCACACCCCATCGTATATGCTGTATCATAACTAACTGATTTTCTGTGAGACACTAAGGTGCTCTCAACATTTCAGTATAAGAAATAGCTAAAGTTGTGCACACATGCATGTTTATTTCTTTAGGATAGATCCCCAGATGTGTAATTGTTCAGCCAAAAGATAGGGGCATTTTAGAATCTTTAGATAAAAACTGTCTAATTAGGAGCACCTGGGTGGCTCAGTCGGTTAAGCATTGATTTCAGCTGGGGTCATGATCTCAGGATCATGAGCTTGAGCCCCGTATTGGGCTCTGCACTGGGAGTGGAGCCTATTTAAGATTTTCCTTCTGTCCCTCTCTCTCTAAAACAAACAAACAACCAAACAGTCTGATTAGACCTTTCTGGAGGTTTTGTTGCCTGTCAAGGTATATTCAAATGACTCTAATTCAGATCTTTCTTGACTTATGACAGGGTTACATCCCAATAAACCCATTGTAAATGGAAAATATTTTAAGTCAAAAGTGCATTTAATACATGTAAGCTACCAAACATAGCTTAGTGTAGCCTACCTTAAACGTGTTCAGAGGGGCACCTGGGGGGCTCAGGGGTTGAGTGTCTGCCTTTGGCTCAGGGCGTGACCCTGGGGTCCTGGGATCGTGTCCCACATCGGGCTCCCCTCAGGGTGCCTGCTTCTCCCTCTGCCTGTGTCTCTGCCTTTCTCTCTGCATGTCTCATGAATAAATAAATAACATCTTTAAAAAAACAACAAAATGTGTTCATAACACTTTAATTGGCCTACAGTTGGGCAAAACCATCAAACACAAAGCTTATTTCATAAGAGTGTTGACTATCATGTAATTTTTTTGAATACTGAAAGTGAAAATACAGAATAGCAGTACGGGTACAGAACGGTTGTGAGAATACTGCTTGTTCACCCCCTGCCCACGTGTTGTCTGGGAGCTGCAGCTCACTGACTGCCCAGCATCACGAGCGGGGATGGCACCATGTACCATGTACCGCTAGCCTGAGAAAAGATCAAAATTCAACATTTCAAGTATGGTTTCTACTGAATGTGTGTTAGTTTTGCACCATCGTAAAACCAAAAAATTGTAGGTAGAACCATCACGAGTCGGGGACTGTGAAGACAACGTGTGTTTTCTCACCATGATGCTCTCAGCAGCACCACAGCGCCCAGGACGTGAGGCACGCACATCGTTTAGGGAGCAATAGCCATCTGTGGAGTACTTGCTATGTGCCGGAAAATGGTATGTGTAGTAACTAATTATGCCAACTATTATCTGCAGAGAAGTGAAATGACTCCCCCACAGCTCTCTGGCTGGTAAAGCCCCAGGGCAGGGTCTGAAGATCTGCAACCCAGTTCAGGGGCCGAGCTGCTCACCGCAGAAATCTTCAGTGGCTCTTCAGTGGCTGCCGAAATAGCAGGACCCCTCTGATCTTGAAAGGCTGTTGCACACCCCCTGAGCCCTGCGAGAGCAGACACAGGCTGCCTGCAGTTGAACTGTTGCTGCCTCCCACTCCACACCAGCCTCCTGCTACTGGGATTCTGAGAGGTAGAAACCAGAAGGCACCTGCATCCCCTCACTGGTCCTCATCTTCACTTGTGGAGTGGGAGACAGCAACAGTTCAACTGCAGGCAGCCTGTGTCTGCTCTTGCAGGGCTCAGGGGGTGTGCAACAGCCTTTCAAGATCGGAGGGGTCCTGCTATTTCCACCAGGTAGAGAATGAATGCAAGACACCGGCATGGGCCACAGCCTCAGGGGTTGATCAGCAAGGTGAAACTCGGTCTTCAGTCTCTGCTGGAATTTAAGAAGCAATTTTCTGAATAATAAGAGTTATTTTCTGGGCAAAAAGATGCAAAAAACAATCAATATGCAATAGTTATTAACTTTTTTTGAGAGAGAGAGATTGAACACGCGTGCATACAAGTGAGGCGGGGAGGAACAGAGGTAGAAGGAGGGGGAGAGGGACGCTTGGGTGGCTCAGCGGTTGAGGGTCTGCCTTCGGCTCAGGTCGTGATCCCAGAGCCCTGGGATCGAGTCCCATATTGGGCTCCCCACATGGAGCCTGCTTCTCCCTCTGCGTCTCTCTCTCTCTCTCTCTCTGTATCTCTAATGAATAAATAAATAAAATCTTAAAAAAAAAAAGGAGGAGGAGAATCTTCAGCTTGTTCCAGGCCCAGTGTGGAGCCCCATGTGGGCTCAATCCAGGCCCTGAGATCATGACCTGAGCTGAAAGCAAGAGTCAGACACTCAACTGACTGAGCCACCCAGGTGCTCCAACTGTTATTAACTTTTTTTTTAAATTTTTATTTATTTATGATAGGCACACAGTGAGAGAGAGAGAGAGAGAGAGAGAGAGAGAGGCAGAGACACAGACAGAGGGAGAAGCAGGCTCCATGCAGGGAGCCCGACGTGGGATTCAATCCCGGGTCTCCAGGATCGCGACCTGGGCCAAAGGCAGGCACTAAACCACTGCACCACCCAGGGATCCCCTGTTATTGACTTTTATTCACAAACCCATCTGATATATCAAATACAGAAAAAACATTTTTAAACTAATGTACGTGAATGAAACCACAGTTTGTAGAGGAAAAATTTAACAAATCTCTAAAAAGGTCTTTGAGTTCTGACTGTAACAAGATACCACCTCACTCTCCTTAGGATGGCGACTATCTGAAGAACAAGGTAACAAGTGTTGGTGAGGATGCGGAGAAATCGAAACCCTTGCACGCTCTTGTTGGGGATGTAAACATTTCTCACAGGATGGTGAAAAACAGGATGGTGGTTCCTCAAAAACTCAAACATAGGGTAACCATATGATCCAGCGATTCTGTTTCTGCTTCTAATCCCAAAAGAACTGAAAATGGGGACTGAAATAGTACTTGTACACCAATGTTCATAACAGCATTATTCCCAAGAGCCAAAAAGTGGAAGTAACCCGCGTGCCCATCGATGGATGAATGGATAAACAAAATGTAGTGTATGTGGAGAATGGAATATTATTCAGCCTTTCAAGGACGGATATTCTGACACACGTTACAACCTAAATGAACCTTGAGGATGTCGCAGTAAATGAAATAAACCAGTCACAAAAGGACAAATATTGTATGATTCCACTTATGTGAAGTACCTACGGTGGTCCAACTCAGGAAATGGAATGGTGGTCTCCAGGGGCTGAGAGGAGGGGAGAGTGGGGAATTACTGTTTAATGGTTACGGAGTTTCAGTTTTTCAAGATGAAGAGTTCTGTGGATGGATGGATGGTGGTGATGATTGTCCAACGGGGTGAATGTAGTCAATGCCACTGGGTGGTGTGTTTAAATATGGTTAGGATGGTAAAGTTCATGGTATGTGTCTTTTATCACAATTAAAATTTAAAAAAAATAAAGAAAAGAGAAGATCTTTGACAGATCGAGTTAGTTTAAAAGAAAGAATTCAGAGGATTTGAATGAAATCATCAATAAGCCTGTTATCCAGCCATATGGACAACTTGGTATGGAAAATGATATGCCCGTGCTTTCCCAATATCCGTGATGTGCTTAATAATTTTGATCGTACGTAGGCCACACTCTTCAATAAATTGCCCTAAGTGGGAGTTATTCAGGCGGCATTCCTGGACCACCATGTAAAATCCTTAGGGACTAGGGATCCATAAGATGATTAAGTTTGGTCTCTCACACTGGCTGAAACAAGACAAAACAGATATACCCACCCACCGTCAGGGAAGGCATTTTCTATACCCCCCTCACTCCTCTCAGGATGAGACCAAGCCCGGCCAGCGGAGCTGCTTGTGTCTGTCTTACCTAAGATAAGAAGGTGAGTCATGAGCTGTGGCTGGTAACCAAGATAGTACCTGGGGAAGGAAGGAGAATAACAAGTCGGAAGGCAGATGGTGGGGATAGAACAAATCGTTTCAGATGCATTTTGAAGACAGGAAGGAAAAGAGTTTAAAAGAAGGAGGGAAAACTTCCTGGGCAGGAGGGATGGCTCATGCAAGGAACAGATTCGTCGTCAGAGGTAAGCGAAGCGCAGGAAGTCATGCCCACAGGTCTTGGAGCTCGGGTCGTGCGCGCTCCCCTCTGTAGTAGAGCGTGACATGCCCTGTACACGCTGAAGGTGAGTGCAAATCAATCTCACCGTGACTTCGTAATATTAGAGGCTTTGCATCGCTTCTTCTGCAGGGGCTCGGTTGCATTTTAAGTGGAACAAAGTTCCAGGCTTCATTTGTTGTGGTGCCGTTTCCTCCGCCGTCTCCCAAAGCCTCTTTGATTCTTTCCTGTCTCTCCGATTCTCCCAGTGAGCTCTGCCCGAAGTGCACCTGCCAGATGCAGCCACCGCACATTTGCTTTCTCCCCAGATGAGCCTAACAAGGCATGTAATGCAACGACGTCTTCTCCCTTAGAAAAGTACCAAGTGCTGCTTTCCACCAGCGGGGCAGTCGTTTGTCACCATCGCTGTAAGGAGGGGTATCTATCAAATATTCATTCCTGAGGTCTTTTCTCCACGAGCCTTGCTGAATGACCTTTTTATTTTTTATTTTGAATCACCTTTTTATTTGTTTTTTTTCTTTCTTTTTTTTTTTTTTTTTGAATCACCTTTTTAAAGAGAGCCACTGCTTTTGGCGAGGGGCTTGTTTTCAAGTCTTTAACATCAAGAGGATGCCCCCAAATCCTAGTTTTCTTGGGAGTGGCACAAAAGGATACGACGATACCTAAAAAATCCAAAGGCTATCTCCTTGGTTCTGGATTGCTGTCTGTTGACTTCCTTTGTGGGGGTTGCTGTTTTAAATCTTCTCCCTCATATGGAATCAGAGCTCCGGGACCTGGGGGAATGGACCTGTTAACTCTAACAAGTCACAGTTCAATTTTGCAACCGTGTCAACACCAAGATTTTTTTTTAATTTATTTTTTATTGGAGTTCAATTTGCCAACATATAGCATAACACCCAGTGCTCATCCCATCAAGTGCCCCCCTCAGTCACCCAGTCACCCCCACGCCCCCCCTTCTACCACCCCCTGTTCGTTTCCCAGAGTTAGGAGTCTCCCTCTTTGATATTTCCCACTCACTTTCTCTCCTTTCCCCTTCATTCCCTTTCACTATTTTTTATATTCCCCAAATGAATGAGAACATATAATGTTTGTCCTTCTCCAATTGACTTATTTCACTCAGCATCATACCCTCCAGGTCCATCCATGTCGAAGCAAATGGTGGGTATTTGTCATTTCTAATGGCTGAGGAATATTCCATTGTATACATAAACCACAGCTTCTTTAACCCAGGTGGAAAACACGAGGACAACACCTGAGCCCTCAGACCACGCTCGCGTTCCTCTTAGGCCCTCCACCCGGTTTGGCTAGCTCGTCCTCCAGCTGGGCCGCATGGGGTTCCCTTCTCTTTCCTTATTGTCACCTCCCTTACTTCCCTCTGCAAGAAGGATTCCTCTCGTGATCCCTGCCCATCTCCCCAACCATCTTCCCGGGTTCCAGAGCAGCTGTTGCTACCTAGATGCTGACCCTTCCTCTATACGAGCCTGCACCTTAGGCATAGCCGATCAGTGATGGGTATGGACGCCTGACCCAATTGGTCAATCTGCGTTTCTCTCTTGAGAGCTTGAAACATGACCCAGACGGACAAGGACTAAAAGTGGAGCTGAGTCAAAGTTTGGTTGGTTGAATTTCTCATGCCCTCCCCCCAAACCGTAATACGCTGAGATGATACGATAGGACATGGCTCCCATGGTTGTTATT
The DNA here is from genome assembly GCF_905146905.1 of Nyctereutes procyonoides. Lineage (NCBI taxonomy): Eukaryota > Metazoa > Chordata > Mammalia > Carnivora > Canidae > Nyctereutes > Nyctereutes procyonoides. The sequence goes on from NW_026575051.1 coordinate 68,469,549, forward strand.
TTGTGTGGCAGGGTTTGGAGATAGGGAGATGGTCTGGGTGAGCCCGAGCTAACCATTTCTTCTCTTAAAAGCAGCAGAAGCTGGGGCAATCCGAAGCACGAGGGGGGATTTGACACCTCACTGATGGCTTGAGGCTGGGCGGGGCCACATGCAGAGAAACTGCAGTGGCCGCGGGGAGCTGATGGAGGCCCCCAGCTGACAGCAGGTGAGGAAGTGGGGAACACAGGTCTTATAATGCTAATGAAGTGGTTTCCGTCAACAACCTAAATGAGCTTAGAATCTCCCCAGAGCTTTCAGATAAGAGCCCAGCTGACGCCTAGATGTTGGCCTTGGGAGATGCTGAGCAGAGCACCCAGTTGAGCCAAGCCAGACATCCGACCTACAGAACTGTGAGCTAAGAAATTCAGGTGGCTTTCAGTCACCACGTCTGTGGCAACGTATTACAGCAGCCATAGAAAATGCATCCCGGGACCAGGGCAACACATTTGGAGGGGGTGGCGACCCCCTACAACCCAGGGCCTCAGCACCACCTCGTTTTTTCCTTCCTTCACATTCTTCACTTGGCCCTTTGAGCTATGCAAGTCTCTTGCGGTAAAATTCCCTCTTGCGGCTGAAGTCAGTAGATTTGGTTTGCTGTTGCTTATAACCAGGTAAGACTCAACATAAGGAGGTGGGGACTTGGGGGTCCTGCTGCAATGGGTACCCCAGAGTCAATCTGGTCCCCGGAAATGTGGCTCTGTGGAGACTTAATGAGACATGACGTGAACTTTGGGAAATCTCAGAACCTGAAACGGATTGAAGCCTATTGAAAAGAATCTGCCACCCATAACGGCATTTTAAAGACATTGTTTAGATGACAAGATGCACCTTGGTCTATAGATAACGGCCACCGATATAACCCTGACCACACTGTTCATTAAGAGAAACACCTTGCCGCAGGCCTGCTGTTTGGTGAGGGCGCACGCTCTGAAGCTCTCCTGAAAGCCTGAAGATTGGTTTACACTGGGTAAAAAAGCTGGGTGAAGGCAGAGTGTAGCCTGCTGCTTCCGGCATCGGTGTGGCCGGCGGCACCACGCGAGGCCTCCCTACCCCCACCCAGGTCCAGCTGGCTGCCCACAGTGGAGCACAGACCCCAGCAGGGATCATGCCAAGCTGGCTCGCGGCCAGGCAGAGTGAGCGAGCAGAGTGACCGAGATGTCCAGGTGCAGCCAGCTGGCTTGGCAGAGCAGAAGGGGCTGACACAGAGGAAGAGGGGGGCAGGGCCTGGGAATCTGCCCATGCGTGGACTCCCAGTCTGCAGGGGAGCACCGCCCTCCCTCCTGGAGGGTCGGTCAGAGGGGAGGAGAGCGTGGACAGTGGGCTCCCTTTGCACTCTGCTGCCCAAGGGAGGGGCGCGGGGAGGGGGAGGGGAGGGAAGAGTGGGAGGGCACCAGCAGAGGGTGGCCTTGTGCCTTCCAAAGTGACCCAAAGTGGAGAAAGTTTCTCTTGGCTCGTGCTTGCAGGGGGAGGACCGCAAAACGGAGGTGCACTGGATTTCTTTCGGATGTTTCCGTACATGCCACTGAACGGTAACATTTCTTCCCCCTTAACCATCCTTGGTGCAGAAACCACGAGTCAGCTACGGACAATGAAATACAGTCCTCTCTGGGTGGGGTCAGCGGGGAAAGGAAGAGGACAGGGCCAAGGGCAGGGAGGGAGGACCGTCCTAGGCTGAGCATAAGCAGGAACAAAAAGTAACTGGGTCTTGGACATTCTTCTGAAAGAGTGATTCTAAAGAGAAGAATACATTTAGAGTTTTGGAAAGGTCTCCTTTGGGCACAAGGACAGAAAACCCAGTTGCTTCTAGAAGGCTCATTTGGTGCCCAGCTAGCTACTGAGTGCAGGCGCAGCCCAGCGGATGTCAAGCTGCCAGGCAAGCCTCACGCATAATTAGGCGGATTTGGATGGAAACTCAGCAAACCGATCCCCCTTTGCCTGTCTTTCGACACTTGGGTTTTGATTTTTCTTTCCCCTCTAACCAGTTTCTTTAGGGCTTAGCATGTCCATTTATAGTATTTCTTCACAATGGGAAAGAAGTGATAAATTGGCCGGGTTCCTAGCGCAAGTCAGTCTTGGTAATCCATTGATAAGAAAACCTCTTATCTCGCCTGCTTTTTTTTTTTTCCCCAGGAGAGCCTAGAGATGAGGCTTTTTTTTCATTTTTCAGATCTTTCCCCAGACAGAAAGTAACTAGATAACCATCGTGTAAGATAAAGGCTACATCCTCTCTGATGTCTCTCCATCAGAGAGACCAGGGGAATAAAATATTTGGGTTTTTTGGGGGGAGGGTCTTGTTTTTTGTTTTGTTGTTTTTTTGGTTTTTTTTTTTTTTGCTTCTGTTCATCTATCTAATAATGTTTCAACAATTCCCTCATCTCACATCAGTTCTTTTGGCTGGAAAATGGAGAGCCTAATTCTCACCATTCTCCTCCTAGCTCCAGAGGAGATTTAATGAAGGTTTATGGACCATATAGACCGGTTTGTTATTTTTTCGCTACGCCCCCTCCCCCGCCCCATCTCCACAGTATGGGATGGAGCCGAGAAGGGCTCCGTCTGGCCTGAGCCCTAGCAGGTCTTCCCCTCCTCAAGGAAGAAGACAAGCTATTACTCACGGCTGACTTGGGTTGTCTCTTGCTCCGCGGTGCCTTGGACCCTCCAGCAGCCTCCACCGCCCACCGCCCACCCTGCGATCACAGCCTTCCCTCACCCGTTCACAAGGCTCACTGGGCCCTCTGCCTTCTGATTCAACTCGGGTTTCTCAGTGCGCTCTTGGGGGGCGGGTGTCGAGGGACTGGTCCTCTGACCCCCTGAGTCAATGCTTTCATCCACCCCAGGCCTGGGCCGGGGAGCCAGCCGTCCTCTCTCCTGCTCCAGCTCCTGTTCATTTAGTTGAGAGCAATGACAGTGTGTATTTAGAGGGAGAGGAGAGCTTTTAGGATTTTTTTTTTTTAAAGGGAGATTCCCCCAAACCTGTATTTTGGCATATAGTATTTCAGAAAGCGTTTTCAGTTCTCAGGGCCACTAGTTTTGAGATTGCTTTATAGACAGGGCAGTAAGAAAAGGTCCCTTATCTCTGCTCTTCCTTGCTGAACGAGGGGGGCTGAGGTGGGGCAGGGGGAGAGTCTGTATTCACTCCTCACGGGGCAGGGGTCTCACGTCTCCCGGCCTCCCTCCTGGGCCTGAAGGCTACACTAGTGGGGTGCGCTGTGTGACGCGTGCCGTGGAGCCAGCGAGAGTGTGGCACCACAGCCCCACGTTCCCAGGGCAGTCCAGCCAGTTGTGAAAGCATCTACCAGCACGTAGCTGTTTCTTTCTTTCTTTCTTTCTATTTTATTTATTCATGAGAGATACAGAGAGAGAGAGACAAAGACACAGGCAGAGGGAGAAGCATGCCCCCCGCGGGGAACCCAATGTGGGACTCAATCCCAGAACCCCAGGATCACGACCCGAACCAAAGGCAGACGCTCAACCACTGAGCCACCCAGGCGTCCCAACATGTAGCTGTTTCTAAAGGGCCGAGCCAACTGCAGGCCAGTAACACACTTCAAAGGGCTGGTGTAGTGACTTACGACGGCCCCCAGTTCTTTGTCACTGCTTATCCACTGCCCTAGAATTTTGGTTGGGCCTGGGTCGAACGTTGGAATGCAGTGGAAGGGACCTGCTGCCAATCTCACACCTATCCTTTGAGAGGACCAGCAGCTTCCATGTCCTTCTTAGAATGCACCCCGCTGTGAGGAAATCCAAGAAGTTTCTGGGAGAAGCCCACACAACAAGAATGGAAGTCACCACTGATTATTCTCCTTTGAATAACCTGCATCAACCTGCTAAGCCTTGAGCGAATCCTTCTTGGAGGCTGAGGCCTCCACCCCCAGGCAGGCTCCCCAGGAGATGCCTATTGATCACAGATGAGCCATTTGTACCATGAGCTGCCCAAACCGCCAAGCAGTGAGCCAATAAATGAGTATTGTGCTTTAAGTCACCAAATTCTGGGGTGGTTTGTTATAGGCAGCATCAGATGACTAAGGCAGCTAGGTAATCAACAACTTTACGAGTCCCTGCACGTGAGTTCCGACTGGCTGGATTCACCTGTGGCCTGTGCCTCGGTGGCACGCATCTGCAAGACTATCTGGACAACAGAGGTGCTACATGTTTGTGTTTTCCGTTGTAAATAGCAGTTTTGATAGGGAGGGCCCCTACCTCTCAAAATGATGGTGCCACAGAGGTGACCGGGAAGAGCCATGGAGGAGTGGACCATGGGGTGGGGAGGGGGACACCAAGCATTTCGTGCTGCTCATGCTAAGTTCAAGATGCCTATTAGGCAGCCCCCAAGTGGGAGATAGGCATCTGAACCCGGGAGAGGAGCTGGTGCTAAACAGAAAACCAGGAGTCATAAGCTTGTAGGTGGATTTAAAGAACCGTAGATCTGGTTTGATAGAGAAGAGGGGGATTAGGCTAAACGTAGGAGACTTTAACTTAGACGTTGAGCAGAAGTGAAGCACCTAGTAAAGGGAACTAAGAATGAGTGGCCAAGTAAGGTAGGACAAGAAATAGGAGAGTGTCGCATCCTGAAAGCAGTGAAAACGTGCTTTAAGAAGGAAGAGACAGGGAACCCTGGGTGGCGCAGCGGTTTAGCGCCTGCCTTTGGCCCAGGGCGCGATCCTGGAGACCCGGAATCGAATCCCACGTCGGGCTCCCGGTGCATGGAGCCTGCTTCTCCCTCTGCCTGTGTCTCTGCCTCTCTCTCTCTCTCTCTCTCTCTGACTATCATAAATAAATAAAAATTAAAAAAAAAAAAGGAAGCTACAGATGGGGTCAAATGCTCCTGAGGGGTGGAATAAGATAGAAGACGGAGAAACTCACTGGGTTTAGCCAGTTGGAGGTTGGTGACCTTAAATAGGAGCCGCTTTGGCAGTGTGGTGAGGATGAAATCCTAAGGAGATGTGCTGGAGACCGAACAGGAGGTGAAGACATGGAGACGTCATGACGGACACATGTGGAGGGGTTTTGCTGCGAGCAGGAGCAAAGGAAAAACCAAGTGCCGCTGTCAAGGATGTAGCCTAGAGCAGGGGATGTATTCTAGCATGTTCGAGACTTGGACAAGAGAAGAAAAATAATGTTTTGCAAGAAAGGGGAATAATTTTGAGGGGGAAAGGCTTTAAGTGGGCAAGAGCCGATGGGTTCAGTTCAGGAGTTGTGAGGGTTGTTCTTCAGTGGAACAGTCAGGCTCATCCATTTTATATTTGTAAAAATGTCATATATCGTGTACATAGGTTTATATATGTCGTTAGATTTAATAGGACAATGAATCAGATGTCATCTGTTTTGTCAACGAAATGAGTTCAGACCATCATCAGTGAGTTGGGGAGGACGGTGTCCACGGTTGGAGGCAAGGAGAAGACATGAGGGGGTTGACTCAGAAAGGGAGGGACGTGTTTTAGGACTGTTCGGCCAGTTTGGGCCGCTGAATGCCTACTTGAAAGTTCCGTCATATTTAATGGCCGACCAGTTTGCAAGGTGGCGTGTTCGTGAGGAAGGGGGATGTGCAACTAGGACGGGAGCTCTGTTGGACAGTGCAGTGCAGGGAGCAAGGGGCAAGGGAGTCAGGGGTGTGTGTGTGTAAAATTGTGTGTCACGGGATCAGAACTTGGTCAAGAGTAAGGGTAAAGGCAAAGACATGGAATGGGGCAGAAGGCGGGGGAGAGAGAGGGAGAGGACAAACGATGGGACCAGTGAACTGGACGTCTCACTGAGGTCTAAGGGTCTCTAGAGGGAGGGTGCTCGAGCGCGTGAGCTGGGCGGCCCTGAGGCAGCTGTCAGAGCAGAGGCTTCCCCTGTGGTGTTGGAGGTGGTGCCATTACTGGTGGTGCTGAGGACCGGGGGGACAGCCGCGGTAGTGGTGGCGACAGAGGGGTCAGGAAGCTACAAAGCCAGGGGGCTGGTAGATGGTTCCTCAGAAAGGTTGACGTTTCCAGGAATGACGACAGAAGTTTTGCTAGGAGGAGGATGACTGGGGCAGGCGCTAGACATCCGCAAACCAACGGGCCTGACCTGGGAGTCGACCTCAGCGGGGGCCTTGGGTGCTGCTCTGGGGCATGCCCTCCAGAAAGAACTGCGGGTTTTACCAGAGGAAAGAGCAGAGGGGCGTCTGGAGGCAACACTGGAGCAACCCGCAGGACCCCCGAGACCCCGGGTGAGGGGCAGTGGGTCCCGGCTTGCAGGAGCCCGGCCGTGAGGCCCGAGCCCTGCCCTGACAGACGCGGGTGGAAGGAAGGCCCACTCGAGGGAAGTGCCTCACAGTGAGGATCCCTTCCTGACCCAAAGATGTTCGCTCAGGACGTCAGGACGTGGCTAGGAGGCCCGAGGAGGCTGCACCCGCGGGGAGCCCGGGGCACGGCAGTCGGGGCGCGGGGCTGCCCAGGCGAGTCTCGACAGGCCGCGCCACCCTCAGGCCGCGCCCGGGCAAGGGCAAGCTTCCCTCGCTTTACACGCGAGCTTTATTTCTGGAAAGTTCAGTGGTTTTGTTTTGTTTTGTTTTGTTTTTTTAAATGGTGAGAGGGCAGCCCGGGTGGCCCAGCAGTTTAGCGCCCGCCTTCAGCCCAGGGCCTGATCCTAGAGACCTGGGATCGAGTCCCACATCGGGCTCCCAGCATGGAGCCGGCTTCTCCCCCTGCCTGTGTCTCTGCCTCTCTCCGTGTGTCTCTCATGAATAAATAAATAAATAAATAAGTAAATAAGTAAATAAATCTTTTAAAAAATTAAAAATGGTGAGAAAAATACTTTGGGTTTGTGTGGAGAAGAGCGCTCAACGCCAGCTTCCGGTGGGTACAAACGGAATTTTCCCAAATCACACGGCTGGCCCCACCGGAGCAATTCTTCGTTGTGAGGGACGGTCACGCTCAGGGCGGCGAATCCTAGCTCCCCAGCCGAAGGCAGCGCCCGATCTGCCACGACCAACAGTCCAGGTTTCCAGAATGTTCCTGACTGCTGGGTGACGAGGTAGGGGGACAAGGTTGGGCTCAGAGATGAAAGCTGGAGATACCCTGGGGGGGGGGTGTGGTTCTGGAGGGCCGGGGGAAGGCTCTGGAGGGCTCTGGAGGGCTCTGGAAGGCTCCGGGAGGCAGGAGGCCCAGGAGGCCAGGGGGCGTTCAGAGCTCCCGAGCTGAGGACCTGGGTGGCGAAGCCCCACAGAGTGAGACCTGGCGGGAGCTGCTCCCAGAGGTGCCCCCGGGGCGGCGGGGCACAGGGCCAGGGACAGCTTCGTCGCCGGGCGGCCTGCAGTTGGCGGGGCAGAGGCGGGCCTGTGCGGAGCCGGGCGCAGGGCCCCTCCGGGGAGCATTTTTTCCACATTTCCTCACCGTCTTCGTAGTTGTCAGCTTAATGACTGCATAATGTTCTGCGGTGCTGGTATACCATGAATTATTAAACCATTACCCTATGTTGGAAATTCAGCTGGATTCCAGTTTTTTTTTTGTTTTTTTTTTTTTTGTTTGTTTTTTTTTTGCAAGTCGTTGCAGAGATTGTTTTCACGCGTGTATGTCTTTTTTGCCTCCGTTTACATACCTCCTGAAGAGAAGCCTCTAGTAGTCCGTGGGTCCAGACACCTTTATGATTTTTCTCCTGCGTTGCCATTTGCTATCCAGAAGGAGACTTTTTTAAAAGCCAATTTACAGTGCCATCAGCATTTGTGAGTGTATTGGTTTCACAGCAGCCTCATCAAGATTAAGGGCCGTTTAAGCTTTCTCCTTTTACACCAGTGGTCAGGAAATGCGATCTCAAGCTTGCTTTTAATTTCGGTTTTCTCGGCGAGAAGGATTTTTCCACGTTCATTTACTCTTTGTATTCCTCTGTGGGAATTGTTCGTGACCTTTGTGCATCTCCCTTTGGAGGTCTCACTGTTTTTGTTCTAAATCTGAATGAGCTCTTCAGAGAACCCGCACACGCGCGCACACACTTCTATTGTCTGTCATTACTGATACAAAACTCTGCCTTCAGCCCTCCACCCCTGCCCTATCCCCACCGTTCCGTTTTCTTTTCCTTTTTGACACTCTGCTTTTGATGAAAAGCTAGGCAGTATTCAATTTATTATTAATAAGTTGTGTTCCTAACGCAGAGGTTCTCAACTTTGGCTGCACACTGGAATCACCAGGAGAGCTTTAAAACCTTCTGATGCCTGGGTTTCACTTCTGATTTAATTGGCCTGGGCATTGGGGTTTTTAAAAGCTCCCCAGTTGATTCTAATATGCAGCCAAGGTTGAGAGCCACAATGCTAAAATTGTAAGTTGGTTGTTGGGTTAAGATGAAGTGGGAGATAGAGGTGGGGATGGTGGTGGCAGGTGGAGTAAGTGGTGAGAATGGGCCTCTAGGAGTGGTGGTAGGACAAGTTACTGTTGAGGGTGGGAGGTGGGGTGAGGGCCCAGGCTTCCTGCTGGCAGAGCTCTTGGTCCTAGCCAATGCCTGCTTTTTTTCCCTGCTGTCATCCAGGTCCAGGCTGCTTGCTTCTGATTTCCTAGCACCATCCCTTCTAACTAGGCCCTTTCGTTTAAGACCCTTCGTGGGGGGGTCTTAACCAGGCCTACCCAATCTTGTCACTTCATCCCTCTGCACCCAACTGTGAAGCAGTCATGTGGCTTTTAAAAGAGAATTAAAAAGTAAAATCTCTCTGAGCCTTTCCCATAGGCCTCTCCAATCCCCTTTTCTCCTTAGATTTACATTTTAGACACAGCAAGATCACAAAGGTATCCCAAATAACCGCAGTTCTCCCTACCTTTGGATAACAATGAGATTGCATTAACCTTAGAGCCTGCCTCTTGCTGGTTTATTGCTCCCACTGACTATGAGAAGGACCTAGAGTCCCAGCTGAAGCTTCTTTAGGTATTTTTAGAAATGCCAGGATGCATCTTCTATGCTCTTTGCAGCGAGACCACCCGTATTTTTCTACGTTAGCCTTATCACCGATATCAATTCCTACAAACTCATTCGTGGATGGAACAGTGTCTGTCGGGAGGACCTCTGTTGCCTTGGATGCTACGTAAGACCATCCATCTAAGCATCCATATTTTAGAACAAAGCCTGACTTAGGCTCTGTTGGGCATTTCATCACAGATGCCAATGAGTCAGTTCTGGGATAAGGCATGGAAGGACTTGTAGAGAAGGAGATGAGGAAATAGCACCAGGCTGGGTCTCGACAAGGCAAATGCTGGGGTGATAGGGCCTCTCAGTTCCCATCACATTCCCCCCCAGACTGTACCCTGGGTTAGGGTGGGGCAGTGGCAATTGCAGAGAGCAACCAGAAGACAGAAAGGATGGAAAGCGGTGGAGAAGGAGAGCTATTGTCCTCATCGGCCACCTCAAAGGTCCTAGACAGCCTTGGGAGAGGAAGTTCTTCGAAGGCAGAGACTTTGTCTTGTTCACTGTGTGTCTACGACATCCGGTGCCCGCCTATCTCCAAAGTGGGTACCCGGTAAGTAATTACTGAGTGAATCCACTGATTCAGATTTCCCAAGTCCTACTGCACTGTTTATATGTTGGATTTTCTTGCCAGTTGAACTACTACTCCACCCTTTTTTCAGGGTTTTTAAAATGATTGAATTCTGCTCAAAAGCTGTGTCAGGGGAAATAAAAGCACAGCGCAACCACCTAAACATTGAACTGATCATTTACTACTTGAATCAATCAGTAACATTCTGTTCGCTGGACTGTGGAAGAGGGATAATACTGGCCATTTTCACAATGCTGTGTAAAAAATAGGAATTGTCTGGAAATAAAAGCTGACATTAACTGAAGCACACCTAATTTATTATTCTGAATTAACCAAACACTATTTGCTCTCACGCACTTTTGGATTTGGATGACAAACAGACAAATGGCAAATAAACATTAGATGTGTTGTTGTATTAGATGTATGTTTTTATAAGTTATTTTAAACAACTTCCAGAGGATACCCTGAAGTAAATAAACATTTTTAAAAATCTTTGATAGTTTTTAGTAACAGAAATATTGCAAGAATCTGAATCATTAAACAACATTTTGCATATTTAACTAATATATTCTTATGCATTTAAGATCCTGTGTACTTTGTCCTCTGCTTACTCCAGGAAGTTTTGATTTTTATGATAAAAAATAAAAGATACGAACCACCAATGTCTAAGGTCTTATTTTCTGGGATTTGTCGGAACATACACTTATTTTTGTGATTATTAAGTATATTTTAAATGAGAAGTTTCATCATTGTTAGTAAAAAAAAGTTGGTATGCTTATGAATTGAGAAATTGCAAGCAAGTGATATTTTGTCATTTTTAAGAAATAGAATGATCATACGCTGCCTGAAGCTACTATAGTTCTAGTCCTTTTAGTGGGCTACTACGTATTTGCATAATTCTTATTAAAAGCAATTAGAAAATCTTGATAATATGCATACAAAAGTGTCTTTAAAGCATGGAAAGGTTAAAATCTTGTAAAAAAAAAATTGTCAGGCCAATCTTAGTGAAGGCAAAAAAATATGAGAGGAAAAGTATTTTTGCCCTAAAGTCATTTGCTAAACTGCTGAACTCAGCAAACTTGGATTTGTTTTGAAGGTCCAAGGGCCTGAGGAGACAGAAAACAAAGCCAGGGCCTGAACAGAATAGGAGTCTAATGGGAGACCGTGCTCAGAAAACTGGGACCTCAAAATGCTAGACCCTCAGGGGAAGGGTGTACCAGAAATAAACATAGCATTCCAATTCCCACCCCCAGTGGATCGACTATAAGAAAAGTAGCTTTGGTTTCGACTACAGTCAGTCTTGGTGGGACTGGCCCTGACACATCTTAGCCACAAAAATCTGCCCTCCTGCACTTTTTTTTTTTTTTTTTAGCATGAATTGGTATCATTTGAGTAGTTAAAAAACTTCAAGCCTAAATTTAGATGAAAGTGGTCTGGGATAGGCAGTGGCCTCAGGCAACTGGGTAGAAGCAACAGCAAATTCTCTCTCAATGAAAGCATCTTCATAATAGGCCACAAAGAAGTCCCACAAATAAGTTTCCATGGAAAATGAGCAGCTGACAGCAAAAAAGTAACTAAGGACAAAAGGAGATTGGCACCCTGAAAGAAACTAATAGGACAACAGACAGGAGAAATAGATCTACAAAAGCTTCAAGTAATGGATTATTATTATTATTATTATTATTATATTCAAAAAGATAAAGGTGCCATACTTACTATGTTTAGAGAAGTAAAAGGCGAGCTTGAACACGTCCACATAGAATAAGAAATTTAAAGAATAGCCAAACAATTTTGGAAAAGAACCAAGTAGAACTTTTAGAAAAAACATACTTGAAACTTAAGGTTCATCACATGGGTGAAAAATAATGGATGAAGATAAAGAGAGAATTAGTAGATTAGAAGATAGGTCGGAAGAAATGACCCTGGAGGATGTTTTTTAGTATTTCTAGCATCAGAACAGTGTTCTAGGTCTCATATGGGAAATGAATGAGAGCAATAGGCATTACAAATGGGAAGTGGTACTTCTGTGTACAGTCTCTCCAAATATGTGTAATTCTGGGGAGCTTGCAGGGTTAGATGGCCATTTTAAGTTTATCTGAGATTAAATTAGAATACAGTTCAGTTTTAAACTTTTACTGGTTGTCTTCCAAGACACCACACATTCAGATTTTACTCATTCTACAAGTCTTCCTCTACGTTTTCCAGCACTTTATAACTTTCTTGCATTTGGCCTACTTTCAATTATAGCTGCATATGTTATGTGTCTGTTTCTTAGTAGATTGAAGTCTGGGACTCTGCTCGTACACTATTTGATCTAGCAGGTGCTCCAAAACATATCTGTCACTTGAAAGAAAAGAAAAGAGAGAAAGAGAGAGAGAGAGAGAGAGAGAGAGAGAGAAGAGAGGGAGAGATGGAGGGAGGAAGGGAGCTTCCTAACTAAATACAGAGTGACTGTAGATGAATTTCTTTAAAGAGGATGTTTCTGTGAGAGGATAAAGAGAGTATAAAATAGATTTAGGGTGATACATTTTGCAAAGGAGTGGAAGAAACATGGTTTAAATGAAGTTTGCAGATGCTGCAGTTTGGGAGGGGGGCAAACACCAAGAAGGAGAGTCAATTAGATGCAAAAGGATGCAAATTTATAAGATGAGTGGAAAGAATAAAATAACTTTTCACTTTAGAGAAGCACAGAACTCTGCATCTGTAGAAAATACTTTAGAAATGCAAAGTTATCTCAGGATAAGTAACCTGCAAAGAGAGGTAAGCCTGGAAAAAAAAGAACATTAATAATGCTATTAAGAACTACCACTTAGAGGCACATTGCTGGCTCAGTAAGTAGAGCATCTGACTCTTGATCTTGAGGTCATGAGTTTGAGCTCCACACTGGGTATGGAGATTACTTTTAAAAACTTTTTTTTTTAAATGACTTTTAGGGGCGCCTGGTGGCTCAGTTGATTGAGCACCTGACTTGATTTCAGCTCAGGTCATGACTTCAGGGTAGTGACATCAAGCCTCATGTCTGGTTAAGATTCTTTCTCTCCCACTGCCCCTCCCCACCTCAAAAAATGATTTTTTAAAAAAACAGAACACAAACAACCACCAGTTAGTTGAGCACATCCTACATGCCAGGTACTGAGCTAGTCACTTTGCATTGTTCTTCCCTGAAGACTCTCAACCACTGTATGTATTGGATTAGAATCTCTCACTCTTTTTCTTTTTAAATTGGGAAAACTGAGGCTCACAGAGATAAGATAACTTGCCCAAGCTTGTATAGCTCGTTAGGGGCAAAGCCAGGGTTCAGGCCAAACCTGTGTGGCTAACAAGTCTACTTTTTTCCCCTTCATCCCATACTTCTGTCCCATGTAACTATAGATAGTTACAAAATGATGACAATACAAAATAGTTTCCTAGCTAGAGTTAATCCAATTCAGGGAAATGACTTCAGACATTTAAAAAAGATAAAGTTCAAATCAAATACAGAAACTAAAAATCCCACTTTTCTGACTGATTCTGGCACTACCTCTCAGGAGACGTAGATTCAAATTTGACAAAGCAGATAATATGCGTCGTAGAGGTAAGCGTGCTGGCATTAAAAGGCAAGACTGACTTGGTAAGTTAAAAGAAGCCTCTAATGTGGAAAGAATTATAATGAATAATGACAGGAATACATTCTTTTTTTAATAATAAATTTATTTTTTATTGGTGTCCAATTTGCCAACATACAGAATATGTTGCTCATCCGTCAAGTTCCCCGCTCAGTGCCCGTCACCCATTCACCCCACCCCCCGCCCTCCTCCCCTTCCACCACCCCTAGTTCGTTTCCCAGAGTTAGGAGTCTTCATGTTCTGTCTCCCTTTCTGATATTTCCTGCCCATTTCTTCTCCCTTCCCTTCTATTCCCTTTCACTATTATTTATATTCCCCAAATGAATGAGACCATATAATGTTTGTCCTTCTCCGATTGACTTACTTCACTCAGCATAATACCCTCCAGTTCCCTCCACGTTGCAGCAAATGGTGGGTATTTGTCGTTTCTAATGGCTGAGTAATATTCCAGTGTATACATAAACCACATTTTCTTTATCCATTCATCTTTCGATGGGCACCGAGGCTCCTTCCACAGTTTGGCTATTGTGGACATTGCTGCTAGAAACATCAGGGTGCAGGTGTCCGGCGTCCCTTTTTTTTTTAAAGATTTATTTATTTATTTATTTATTTATTTATTTATTTATTTATTTATGAGAGAGAGAGAGAGAGAGAGAGAGAGAGGAGGGAGAAGCAGGCTCCATGCCGAGAGCCCGATGTGGGACTCGATCCCGGGACTCCAGGATTGCCCTGGGCCAAAGGCAGGTACCAAACCGCTGAGCCACCCAGGGATCCCCATGTCCCAGCGTTTCATTGCATCTGCATCTTTGGGGTAAATCCCCAGCAGTGCAATCGCTGGGTCATAGGGCAGGTCTATTTTTAACTCTTTGAGGAACCTCCACACAATTTTCCAGAGTGGCTGCACCAGTTCACATTCCCACCAACAGTGTAAGAGGATTCCCTTTTCACAGGAATACATTCTAACAAATAAAAAGAATCCATGAGTCCTTACTGACCGAAAAGTTTATAAATGGCAGGGGGGTAAAGCGCTTTCCAGAGGAATGCTAGCTAGGAAATGTGGAAACAACGACAGAAGAGCAGAAAAGCACCACTTCATGGCCACCATAGTATTTAATGGATTCAGGCAAGAATCATAAATGTATGTTAAAAAGATTTGGTGAAAGACTATTGGGGATCAGAACACTTAAACAGTCTCAGAGGACCTACCCCCCCTCCCAGATTTCATATTAATTATAAAAAGAACAAAACACCTCTACCATGGACAGATCTAGTGGTACCCCCTTACCTCCACGATCAAACTTAACACCACCAATAACAGGACAAACAGGCATCATGTATCCTTGATGTGACATAAGAGGAGGGACACAACATTCCTTATGAATTAAGTTGAAATTATAAGTTGTACAAATTGTATGAAATTGCTGATATTTGACTGATTTTGATACATAAAACGACCATTTCATGACTCAACCTAACAGTATTTCTGTTGTATAATATGAAATTAATGAGGAATAAACAACAAGAGAAGTCTAAGCAGAGGGTATTCTGCAAAACAACTCATCTGGACTCTTCAAACAGTGTCCATATCATCAAAGAAAAAAAACAGAAAAAAGGCTGAGATATTCTTCTAGACTAAAGGAGGCTAAAGACACATGAAACCAAATACCATGATTGCTCCTTGTTGAGATCCTTGACAGCTCATCAAGATAATGTTTGGACAGATGGAGACATTTGAATGTAGAATGTATATTAGATAATAGTCATATCAATTGTGAAATTTTATGAGCGTGATCATTGTACTGTGGTCATGAAAGAGGGTATCTTTGTTAATAGCAGGTACATGTTGAAGTAATCGAAGTGAAGGGTTGTAATGTCTGTAAATAACTCCCTAAAGGTTCTAAGGCTTGGCCAAAAAAGGGAGTGTGTACATGTGCATATGTACTTGTATCACAAACACACACACAGGGCATAAATGTGGCAAAATATTAAAAAATGGTCAATCCAAGTGAATGGTATTTGAATATTCATTGTACCTGTCCTGTGACCTTCCTGTAGGCTTGACATTTTTCAGATAAAACATGGGAGGGGAGAAAAAAGAATGGTTGTTATCTTCATTCAGCATTTCCATTCAGCATACCAGAATGCTGGGCTTCTGGGTACTTTCCTGGCTGGAAATCTTTCGACTCTACAACCAACGTAGAGTAAAGTGATGGGGATAGTTTTTTTTTTTTTTTTTTTCAAAAGATCCAGTTGAAATAGGAAAAGAAAGGAAAACGATGGGGAAAAGCAATGAGTTTCCACTCTACTGCTAATGGAACCGCTAAGCAACTTGGTGCATTTGTGAACAGCGGCTGCGCCTGGCACAGCGCAGCTGTCCATCAGCCCCCGAGGGCACAGATCCATCTTCATCTGTGCATTAGCGTAAAGCTCCCTCAGGGATTCAGAGATTTTTAAGGAATATTGAATTTTAAAGAGCTTTTGGGGAAATGAAGATTCTATAGAGCAACTGCATAACTGGAGATAAGGAAAATTCTCTTTACTAAAAACAGAAACAAATGGTTGGATCTCCCATTTTTAAAAACATCCCAGTTAGGGCTTGACTGGAGTGATGAAGGTGTAAGGCAGGCCCTTGTGTGCCCTGCTGGGCTCGGCCACCCCCTGCGCTAGGAGGGGTCGGAAGGGCCGCCCCTCTTTCCCTCCTAAGGGCTTCACCCTTTCCCTGAACACCTCATTGTTATGTTAGCTCTAGTTCACCACTACTCATGCCAGGCTTCCCGCCAAGATGGTCTTTGTTTTCTCTCTGGCCTTCAGTCAGGGTTTGGGTTCTTTGCAAGAGCTCCTTCCCGTCTGCTCTCCCATCCTTCACTCTTTTCCTTCTGTCTTGTCAGCTTTCCCTTTGTCCTTTTGGCTTTCCTCCTTGCTCTTCCTGCCAGCACGTCTGTACTGTTCCCCCTCCCTCCCCAGTCCTGATCTCATTTTCATTGTAATTGCACTTCTTCGGGAGATAGAAATAGACGGATGAAGGGGAAAGTTATCCTCTCTCTCTCTCTCTCTCTCTCTCTCTCTCTCTCTCACACACACACACACACACACACACACACACTCCAAGGTGGTGGCAAAGTAAGAGATTGTTCATATAAGGAAATGTTTTTCAGCTAAAGTTTTAATTTCTTTAAAAGATTTTAAGGGTCCATTTTTAAGGGATCGTATTAACCTAAAACTACTGCGTAGAGCTGATAGCATACAGATCTGGATTGAAAACCAGTTTCACCACTCAGTGTGAACTGTGCACCTCTTTTTACCTCTGGTGTTTTGTTTTCCTTTTTTGGGTGGTGCAGGAGAGGGGGAGGGAATCTCTAGCAGGCTCCATCCTCAGTATGGAGACCGATGTAGGGCTCGATATCACAACCGGAGCCAAAAACCAAGAGTTGGTTGCTTAACCAACTGAGCCACCCAGGCGCCCCTGTTTTGCTCTTTTAAATATGAGAAAGGGGTGTGATGCTAGTGCCTTCCGCAAAAGGTTGCTATGGAGATGAACAGGGATGATACATCTATCAGACCTGGAAGAGGGTAGGCTCCCTGTGGGAGCTAGCTTGCCCTTACCATGAAACTCCTCAGGACTTCGCTGCACCACCCAACCAGACACAAGCTCATCTCTTCCTCCGTAAGACTCCCGTAGAGCAGCTCTTACGATGGTCACTAGGCTGCCCTTTATTGTCTTTCTGCCTGCTTTCTTCTTTCCTTCCCACCATTCTCTTTCTGGTCTCTTCCTCCTTTTACATATTCTTCATCTTCCCTTTGTCACCTTTCTTGTTTTCTTTCCCCCCTTCCACTTGCCCACAAAGACTTCAAAAATATATGCAACGCAAGAAGTCAAAACAGTTGAGGAGAAAATAGTTGCAGGGAAAATGAGGACAGACATATCATAACGCCGGAGTTACAAGGAAATGCATGAATGTAATCTATAGTTAGGTGTAATTGCTGGTTAGGGCCATCATTTTACGGAGCTCCCTAGCAGCCAAAGGAAAGATGGAGACAAATAATTAAGAGTAGTGAGGTCTACGAGATTAAGAGAACATACAAAAGTTGTGGTTCTTTTCCTCAGCACTTTTGTGGATTCTCATAAAAGGAATGTTAGGTGATATAAGTAAATGATGCCAAGCATAATCATGAGTCTACTTTCATAATAGATGTGATAATAAACTCCAGAGACATGTTTCTTATGATGCCCTTCAACAGAGGCTGGTGATATAGAGCTGAAGTTCAATCCAGTAAAAGCATTTTTATAAGGAACTAAAATAGTGTGCTTTATGTATGCAAGCCTCCAACTTTGGCATGCTGCAAGGATAAATTTTAGAATACATAGAAGAATAAATAGACTCATGTCCTTCAGGCAATCCTCCGCAGATATTATCTCTGGCAACCAAGCTTTTGAAAACTATATGAAAGTAGAGTTCAAGGCAAGTCCCTGAGTATGGATACCCTTTGTTGTTGATGAAGGACAGAGAGAGATGTGATTGGATAACAAGTCAGGTAGAGAATAAGACCAAGGCGCTTCTTCTATGAAAAGTTAGAGCCAAGCAAACATACTTGCCTGAACAGACCTACCCCATTTCTGTGTGTGGAGGGCTGAGGGATAATGTAAGGCGGGTCAAAATAGTTCTCAATTCTGACACTGGATACTTCTTGGTGATACATAATTAATGATGAGAAACACTAGGGACCACTTTGGCGCCAAAAAGCAAAAATATATGCACAAAGAAGAAAATACACCAAAATGTTGACAAAAGAAAGCTCTGAGAAGTAGGATTTGGGGTGATTTTCTTTTTTCTATGTATTATTCTGAGCATCAGATGTTACTTTGGTTATAAGGGAAAAGAAATAAGGCAGTGAAAGTTATTTACAGAGAAAAAAGAGCTACCTGGACTTCTTCAATACATACATGACTAGATAAATGCAGTCGCAAAGTTCCACGGCACTCACTGCATTTTAGAATCCCTTGGGGACCTTATAAAAGATACTGATGCCTTGGACCCAACCCAGATCAATTAAATTAGGATCTCTGAGGGTAGTACCCAAGCATTGTCATTTAAAAAAATTCCCTAGGTAGTTATACTGTGCAGCTGGGTTGAGAGTCACCTCTCTACACTACAGAACCCAACTGGAATAACTGAACCCGGGACAATGTTCCAAGCAGGCAAACTCTTTTCATTGGCCTATGAGGACCGTCCGTGACCTGGGCCCTGCTTTTCTCTCCAATCTCAGCTTATTCCAGTCTTCTTCATTCAGCCCCCAGAACAGCGGCTGGCACATAGTAGATTCTGAACTTAAAACAGAGTGGGACCGAATGAATCCATGGATATGGTTTTCTGACTGTACCACAGGAAAAAAAAAATCATCCCTGCTTAACAAACATAGTTTTCTATGAATTATTTACAAATTGTATTGATTGTTTTTTTGTATTGATTGGTTTTGATATCTCAGTAGACTCTTTGAGAAAAGATTGAGAATAGAAAGGGTGATAATTTTGGTTTTCCAATAGTTGATCTTAATTATTCTTTTATAATCGTTGGATATGAGGACCATTTATTTGTTAGGTCAATTTTTTAATGCATAACAAGAATGTGTATTCCCTGAGGATAGGATCTTCCTTTCTCACTGCTGTATCTCTTTGACGTAGGAAAATGCCTGGCTCATAGTAGGCATCCAATAAACAGTTGTTGAAATAATATTGCAGAAGTAAACAATAATGAAAGCATAGCATTAAGGTAGAGATGATAACGGCATAATATTCATGTAGGGGCAAGTACACGTCTTTCTATTCCTCCCATATGTTAGGATGTTTGTAGGGGTTGGGAGAAGGTGTGCCTACACTAATGCAAAAGTAGTGTCAAATCATTTAGACAATTGTTGAACAAAGAACTGGCTGAAAAGTTAAAAGCTCATACTGAAATATGGTTTTAGAATCTACCTTTTGGCATGTGATAGGATTAAACGGGGCACAGTTGGTACCAGTTTGGTCCCTACACTGCCACCAGAGTGGTCTTTTAAAAATGAAAGTCAGATCATGCTTCTCCTCTATTCAAAACTCTCCAGTGATCTTACCTCACACCATATACAAAAATTAATTTACAATAGATCAAAGACCTAAAAATAAGAGCTAAAACAATAAGACTTTTAGAAGACAACATAAGGGAAAAGCTTCACAACATTGGTTTGGCAATGGTATTTTGGATATAACACCAAAAGCACAGGGAGCAGAAGAAAAAAAAATAGAAAAACTGGACAGCATAAAAATTCAAGGCTTCAAAGGACACTAGAAAGACAGTGAAAAAAGGCAACTTACAGGGTGGGAGAAAACACTGTAAAATCATATGTTTGATAAGGTATTAATATCTAGATTATATAAAGGACTTTATAACTCAACAGTAAAAAACCTAACAACCCAATTTAAAAATAGGCAAAGGAGGGGATCCCTGGGTGGCTCAGCAGTTTAGCACCTGCCTTCGGCCCAGGGCGTGATCCTGGAGTCCTGGGATCAAGTCCCACATCGGGCTGCCTGCATGGAGCCTGTTTCTCCCTCTGCCTGTGTTTCTGCCTCTCTCTCTCTCTCTGTGCCTCTCATGAATAAATAAATAAAATCTTAAAAAAATAGGCAAAGGACTTGAATAGACATTTCTGTAATGAAGATACACAATGACCAATAAGCATATGGGAAGATGTTCAACATCGCTAATCATTAGGGAAATGCAAATCAAAACCACAAGATACCACCTCACACCCATTAGGATAGCTGTTATCAGAAAATCCGAAAATAACAGGTGTTGGTGAGGATGTGGAGATATTGAAACCCTTGTGCACTTTTGGTAGAGATGTAAAATGGTGCATGCAGGAAAACAGTATGGTGATCCCTCAAAAAAAATCAAACATAAAATTACCATATGATCCCAAATTTCCATTTCTGGGTATACAGTCAGAAATTGAAAACAAAGAGACTCAAAGAGAAATTTGCACAGCTCCGTTCATAGCAGCTTTATTCACAATGGCCAACAGGTGAAAGCAGCTCAAGTGTCCCTTGATAGTAGAATGGATAAAAAAACGTGGCATATCCATACAATGGAATATTATTCAGTCTTAGGAAGGAAGGAAAGTTTGACACAACACAGGTGAACCTTCAGAACATTATGCTAAATGAAATAAGCTGGTCACAAAAGGACAGATATGAGTCCACTTACATAAGGTGCCTAAGAGAGTCAAAATCATAAAGAAATCAGAAAGTAGAATAATAGTTGTCAGGGGTTCAGGAGATGAACAGTAAGAGGGAATGGGGAGTTGGTTAACGAGCACGGCATTTCCGTTTGTGACGATAAAAAAGTTCTAGAGCTGGACGGTTGCATGACAACGTGAAGGTACCTAATGCCATTGAACTGTGCACTTAAC
Organism: Nyctereutes procyonoides; assembly: GCF_905146905.1. Lineage (NCBI taxonomy): Eukaryota > Metazoa > Chordata > Mammalia > Carnivora > Canidae > Nyctereutes > Nyctereutes procyonoides. The sequence goes on from NW_026575051.1 coordinate 68,490,111, forward strand.
AATGGCTAAAATGATAAATTTTATGTTGTATGTATTTTACCGCAATAAAAACTCATCTTTACAACCACACTTGGAATTAATAATATTATTCTGTTACTGTCCCCATTGGACAGGTGACGCACCTGAGGCTCAGACTGGGTATATGATTTGCCCAAGGTTGCCTAGCTCGTGAGTCACAAACAAAAAACAAAACAAAACAGAACAAACCCTCCAGTGATGCCCCATTTCAGAATAAAGGCCAGACATCCTTAGCATGTCTTCTAAATGACCCTCCATAGTCTGGCCCACGTCGTGACCTCTCGGACGCCTTCTTTTATACGTTCCCTGTGGTTTGCTTTGCTCCAATTCACATATGTCAGGGACGTTCCTGTCATAGGACACATACACTTGCTATTATCTCTGCCCACAGTGCTCTTCCTCCCTTCCTTTTTTTTTCTAAGATTTTATTTATTTATGAGAGAGAGAGAGAGAGAGAAAACGAGAGAGCACAAACAGTGGAGAAGGTGAAGCAGACTCCCTGCTCCTTGAGGTGGGGCTCGATTCCAGGACCCTGAGATCATGGCCTGAGCCAAAGGCAGATACTTAACCACCGGAGCCACCCAGGCCCCCGCTCTTCCTCTCTTTTCTGCTTTTAGGGTTTTGCTCCACCTTCTCAATGAGGCTTCTCCAACCACACCTATTTCCATTGCAAACCCTTCCTCCACCACAGACATACTTGTGTTCTTCTTCATGTTGCTCCTTATCACTTATTTCCACCCGACACCATTTATCTGTCTATACCTAACCTACACTTTCCTATCTGACTTGCTCTGTGAAGACAAGAATTTTTGTCTCTTGCGTTCTCTGCTTGATTCCCCGCACCTTGAGCAGGTGCCTGACACATAACAGGTGCCAAGTTAATACATGTTGAATGAATGAATGAATAATGAAAATGTTACGTGCTTATACTCTGATGAGTTATGACACCTCACTCTGGTTACCTTTGCATTTTCAACGATCCATTCGCCTGTGTATCCACTCTGATCTCTGCTAGCTTATCAGGATCAGCTTTTGTCTCCCCAAAGTGTCTATCTACATGATTCAAAACACAGAAGTTGCCTATATGTGTATGTTAACTGAGTTTTGGTGGAAATTAAGACTCGAATGTGAAAGAGAACCAGCAGGTATGTCATTGTGTCCCCTTCTAAATACCCCATCAAAAAATTTCCCCCAAAAACTCATGTTCTGGTCTTGGAACAAAATGAGACTATTCATTATGTGTTGAGTGTGGTCCTGCTCTTGTAGTCTGTCTTCAGATTGAGAAAGTGAAGCTAATCAAATGAGAAATTTAATTAGAAACAACTTTTCTGACGTCCGAATCTGGAGGCTTGGAGCGAGCACAGATTAAAAGGAGACTCAGAGTCATTTTTGTATAGGACTCAGCCTTAGTTAAAGACACCCCCCCCCCTTAACCTTTAGGCAACACAGGCTAGATGTCTTGGTTGAAGAGTTTCCTGCAAGAGTCCAGAATTCTCTTCATTTCAGAAATCCTCAACGGTGCTATTGGGGAAATTCCCGGCTTTCGCTTCCCCACCGGTGAATGGGTCCAATGCCGAGAAAAGAAAGACCTTAAGTAGTGAAGGACCTGGGGTCTGGAAGAGATGTGCTCCATCTGCCGAGGCATTTTCTGCACACGGCTGGGCATTTTTTTGTTTTTTCCTAATTTTTTTTTAAACACTCGCCCAGCAAACTGCACAGTAAGTCATTCGTGCCAATAAAATGACAGTCTTCTTCAAGGCCGCAGATTACGAATATGAATTATCTGCTGGAAATTGGCTCTCTCTCTCTCTACATATATATAAATTGGATTTTCCAAAATTTCCCACTTGCCTAGGAAGCAAAATACAAAGCTGGATGAGGAAACGTGACTCAGCCCCCTCCATTTAGTATTTACTGCCAAATAACGGATTTCTCGGGAGAAAAGTCATATTTCCCAAACCACCACCAAAGTGAAAGGAATCTGATCCTCAGTGTTGGCCCCAGACTCTCCCTGAGGCTCTGGTGGAGTGCGGGGCAGTGACGAGAGGTGGTGTGAGCCCCAGAATGCTTTGCCTCCTCTTGTGGGACAACATTTTTTGACAGCTATGGACCATTCTCATTTCCACGGGACAGAGTCTGTTATGGTCAAAAGAATGTGACCCAAGCCTTGTAAAAGCAACAGCATGATGCTCTCTCCTTGAAAGCATGTTTTAATGGAAGTGAGTGGGCCGTGTTACAAATAATCACACTCGCATGATATTTTAGAAGCAACACGGACTTCTCTGAATGACAGCCCGGTTAAGTAGCAACACAATAGTCTGGGCTCCGGGAAGCCCAGTGTGAGCAAGGACTCCGAGCTACGCATTTCTACGACTGTCTTTGGGTGTAGGTTTTCATACCTGTGGAATCAGATGTCACTACTCAGTAGACACAAGTGTCAGAAGGATTGGCGCTTCCTAAATGCTCATGTTGGTTTCCTCCGCCCAGCCACCACTACTCTCCAGCACTTTCTGCTGGACTTTGAAGAATGTTGGTGTGATAATCGCAGGGAAGAACCTCTGCCTCTGGAAACCATATGTTACTGCACACTCACGGAGCTTCAACTCGGGTTCCACACCCAGAAAGAATTGTGTAACTCAGGGGGACTCTTCCCACCTCTTCCTTGATCACACTTGGGGTGAGAGACACGCATACCTGAAGGAACGTGTGATGCTTTGTGGAAGTCAGTCTTGAGCTTGGTACAGTGTGGCCTTAGGAACCATTCCGTCTCTCTCAGCAGTGGACAGCCTGCGGGTATGAGGGGAGAGGGGGACAGAGAATAGGTAGGAGAGAGGGAGACTATGTGACTTCAGTTTTGAGGGCGGCCCACTTTGGATCATGTTTACGGAGAGGCTTTGCTCCTGGGACCCCGCAGAACAGCGTGGAGGGGTTGTCCAAGGAATGAAGACGTTCCTAGGGCTGCCCTCTGGTCTCCCCTCCAAACCACCGTGTGTGTGTGTGTGTGTGTGTGTGTGTGTGTGTGTGTGTGTTCAAGGGAAGGAATCTGGGCTTATTCATGAGCGGCGCTATCTTTCCACAGGATATTCATTGTTTTGAAAATAGGAGAAAACCTCAGCCGCTCTGAAGCATATAATTATGCTTTCTTATTACCCAACAAGAATGTTCTCCGGAGTGTTGTTGTGATGATATACTTGCAAGTACTTGGCAGAGAGAAGGGGAGCCGAGGAGGAGGGTGGGAGGCCAGGGAGCCGAGCGGCTTGCCTTCCATTCGGCTTGTTCCGTCTTTCCTGTCTAACAGCTCTCACGGCTCTGTAGGCTTTTCCTCAAGTCAGCTAGGTGGATTTTTGGTGTGGGTTCCCAGGCTCCATTTGGTTATCAGTGTAATGAGTGATTTCAGAGTATTAGGGCAGATTCCACGATCACTGAATCATGTACAGATTCAAGGCCAGAAGATGACATCAGAAACATATGTGTTCGTCTGGAGGCAACACTTGGCCTGAGAAACAGAGCAAGATCTCCAGTGGGAGAATTAGACTTTCACTGGCCTAAAGAGGACCCCAGGAGGTGAGTTGCTTTATCTTTTGCCCCCAGGCAAGGAGTCACTTAAAAAAAATCCCCCTTAAATGGTTGACGTGCTGTTCTCGAATATTTCTGGGAGAGCTCTTTTAAAAAGCTAGGGCTTAAGTGCTTTACAAACAAGGCAAGGCTTCGCGTGTGAGGAATAAACTCTGTGTGCTATAACTCATAATTACCATGATTTTATAAACCTGGAATTTCCTAACCAAGCTCTTTATTTTCATTCAGAGCAGCATCCTGGGATATTTCTTCATTCATCATTATCTTGCCCACCTCATTGCCCATCCCTGTTTTTAAAAAAGGCATATTCCCAGAGTTGTGTTTTAGATAGGCGCATCACTACATGGGGTGTGGCGATTCCTCCAAATGCTTTTTATCAAGCCATGGGACAAATTTTTAAATCATTTTATCAGTTGACATCATATCTGAGCTTTATGCAAGCCCTGTGGTTTCCATAGTAACAAAATCACTTCACAGTATAAGAAACACGTGGAAGATTATAGGGGGACAAAAAAGAGGGAATCGAACGGAACAAAAGGCAGGAGCTAAATTCAGAATTTCTTGGGATACTGGTTTTATTGTTGTTTTATTTATTTCAAAAGACTAGTACAAATCCTCTTGATGCTACTACGTGCAAATGGTGTCCATGTTCTTGTCATCTTCCAGGGTGACAAGGTCATCTTACTCCAGGCTACGGTCTTACCGATGCCTACATTCCCCGTTGTGTGTGCTCCTGTGTATCTATGTATGTCTACGTGCGCACACACACGCGCACAACCCACGGAAGATCTGTGGTCTCTTCTCAAGAAACTGACTTCACCATTTTAGATTAGGGACCAGTAATAAGATATCTTTCCAAAGGACCTGCCTCATTTTCTCCCTGGGCACGCAGAAGCACCAAGACACTCCAAACTCTCTTGTGTTTGGATGAATAGTTGTGGTGACTTGACAGCACCGTTCGTTCACTCGCTCATTCGTTAGAGACGTATTTACTGAGCATCTCTTATGACAGACAGAGCCCTTGAACCAGACACGGAGCTACACGTTGGATACCTGTAAGTGCAATGTGGGTATGAGAGGTTGGGTGGGAACCTCCCTGGTCTCTCACCTGGTCTCCTCTGTGGCCAGTAGGTCACATTCCCCACGCACCCAGGTCTACCGGCAGCTCAGGTGGCAGCTTAGGCTCCACCTAATTGTTAGAGGAGTGGACTTGTGGGTCTTTCACTTATTAACTTCTCTGGATGAGGAGACTTGTGTTCTTGATCCTGTTTTTCCTACCATTCTGATGGGACGAATCCCATGGAATCCCAGCACTTTGGCCTCTGAGTGACGAGAACTAGGACAAGATCAGCTGGGAATTTTAAGGCAACATCTATGTTTGGGACGCATCATTAAGCAAATACTAGCTGTCCGAGGCAATGAATTTCTCCTCTTGGTTATGTCAGAAACTAGAACCAAAGGGAAGGCCTTTGCCCCAACTCTCCTCAGTGATAGGCATCAGGACCATTAATTCCAGAGCCCGAAGAAATGTCTTCCTTCTGGAAATATCTCCTTGGAGACTGACAGTCAGAGTAAATACTGACGCCCTCTTTCTGTGCCCGCCAAGCACCTGTTTGGACTGTTCTGGAGGCCTTTCTGAGGGAGGGCTCCCCTTGGGAGGGCGGGCTCATAGGCTTAGCTGGGAGGCCGCAGGCTGCAAGGTGGGCGTGCCCAAGAACACCTCACCGGCATTCGGGCCGTCTCTGGGAAGAAGCACTGGTAATTAGAAAGTTTGCCATCTTTCTCTTGGAGAAGGATTTCTGTCCCCTGGCAACAGAATAGCCCTAACAAGTGTGATCTGTCAGAGTGCGTGCCTGGAAGGGCATACGATGGTTAGGGACTTAACCCTGCTTTCAGGGTGAGCCTCGGCCCTCCCACCGGGGCACACCTCTTCTCCTGTGCATGCAAGCCTACCCCTTTGCCTCCTTCCGGACTTGGTTCTGGTGATTATTCACTCCTTCTGTCTTATATCTTCAATTGCTTTCTGTTCTTTGGCTTCTCCCTTTGATACATAAATAGATGCAAAACTCCCCAAACCTTTCAAGACAAAACACTCAAGCAAATGAAACCTCGTGGTCAGCCTTCTCTTTTTTTCAGCCTCTTACAGTCGAGCTCTTGTCCCACCTCTGCTGAAATTCTTGCTGGGGTTGCAGTCACCTCCCACCTGCCAGGTGCAGAGTCCTGTTTCTGTCCTCCCACTTGGTCCTCTGCAGCCCTGGAAGCTCTCAAACACCCACTCGTTTTTGATAAGCACTCCTCCGGCTCCTGTACCATTACTCCCTCTTGAATTTCCCCTGCGTCTCTATCTTCCACCGATTCTGTGCAGTATCTTCACCATTTCTCCTTCTCTGTCCAAGGTCAGAAATCAGCGTTTCCAGATAAGATCCTACCCTTGGTACTCATCTCTCTCAGCATATTTTCCATATGAAATGTTCTCCCACATAAAATTGCCATTCTTGTAGGTAAAATGTGATCAAATGTTAGTGATTTCATATGGTTCAACCCATAACAATTTCCATATCCCCATTCCTAGCCCCGATCTTTCTCCTAAGCTTAGACAAACATTTCCAAAGACCACCTGGACACTTCCAACTGGATTGTCCTAAGTCACGTCAAAATGAATACATCTCAATGGAACCCTTTCTCTGCCTCAAGTATTCTTTTTTTTTTTTTTTTGCCTCAAGTATTCTTAATCCTTTTTTTTTTTTTAAATAGGATCTACACCCAGCTGGATCCCAGTGCAGGCCTTGAACTCACAACCTTGAGATCAAGATCTGAGCTGACATCAAGGGTTGGATACTCAACGAGCCACCCAGAAGCTCCGGAAATTTCAGTAATTCTTGAAATCTTTCTCTTTTTTGTATTTCCGCAGCCAGTCAGTCACAAAGCCAGCGAATCTCATCTCATAAAGGTCCCCACTTCATTATCTTAGATCAGAGCATTACCATCGTTCACCTTGGGGATTGCAATGGTTTCATCTGTGCAATTCCAGCTTCTCTTTACCCTGCATTCCACTTTGTCCTTTATCGTACCACCAAAAATATTTGTCTAAAAAACAAAGCTGACCGTGTAATCCAAAATGCATCACCGTCTAGTTCCTGTACTCAGCTCCCGTGATTCTGTGCCTCCAACCCTTCACCACAGTCATTCTGATGGAATGAGTTGTTTCCTGAAACACCAGACTCTTTCACAACCCTGTGCTGTCTTCTGTCTGCATTGTTCTTCTCGTTCTCTAAGAAATTCTGAATCAGCCTCCAAGAGTCTGCTTAAAAACCTTCTCTTATGTCAAGCCTCCTCCAACTCTTCCCGCCAAGGTGGTCCTGTGATTTCCATTCGCTTTCCCCATTTTTCTATACTAGCACTTTTCAGGTCATCTGGTAGTTTGGTTTATCCATTTAACATTGCTCGTATCTAATAGATTAAAAACTCAGGTCATGTTTCTCTCATTTCTGTATTCAGAGTATGTCCATTTCTTCTTTTGTTTAAGTGCTTTGAGGGAGGCTCCCGTGGGGTTTCAGAGGAAGTTGTAGAGGAGAGAGGGTACAAATAATTCAACCTTTCAGTTAGCGTTCCTTGACAAATTAGAAAGACTCCCTTTTGACACAGGGTCCCTGTCTAATCTTGATGATCAGAAGGGATGGGAGCCCAAAGTTGTTAGATCACTGATCCTCAGGATGCCAGCTCTCAGCACTGCCCACTGAAATCCCAGAGTGGAACAGGAAAGAGGAGGAAAGAGGAGACCATGCCCAAGTCAGCAACTCAGAGTCAGTGTAAAGAATTAGATCTCTGGCCATCTTCTCTCGGATGTGGTGGGCTGCTATTCACACGGTGGACCTGCCCACTGCCCGGCCCTTGCCCAGCACACTGACTGCCATTCCCTGCCCCCTGCTCGAGGCAGCACCAAATTATTTGTATTTCTCTACATATAATGTGCTCCTAACACCCTCTTTGCTTTTGCTCATGGTGTTGTCTTTGCTAGAACGCCGCTTCAGACCCCCCATCCATTTTGATGAATGAATCCCCAATCAAGATAAATTCAGCCATCACCTCTCAATCCTCACCCATCTCTGACCCATCCATCTTCTTTACCAGGGTGGGTTGGATGCTGTTCTGCAATGGCATCCTCTACACTAGTGCCGGAGTTTCACGGCATAATGTTGCCCGGCTGAGGAAGTAAGTTCCGATTTCCAACCCAAGTTCACTGCCTTGCATGTGCCTTTAGAGCTGGAATTATTTCCTAATTCACACAAAGGCAGACTCAGAGTGCCCTGTGCGTATCCCCATCCCTGGCATGATCGACCACAGCGTACTATGGGTATCTATCCATCTATTTCCTCCACTGGAGCCCCTGGAGGGCCTGCTCCTGGACTTAGCACAGCGTTTGGCATTGAGTAACTGTTGAGTGAAATGTTTGCTGGATTCTAACAGTTATTAAGGACTAGACACTGTTCTAGGAACTTTCGAGGCCTCAAGTCATTGACTTCTCACAATAATCGTGAGGACAGGGACCACTTTACCCATTTACACAAGAGCGAAAACTGAAGCACCAAGCAATGAAGAGAGGTGCTTCCGTCACATGGCTGGTGTGTGCGCTTCAGCCAGGGCTGGCTGCCTTTGGGCTCCGTGTAACCCATCCTCTTAGCCACTGTACCACACCACCTCTTAACTGAAAACTTGTCAGTCCTCTACTTCCTTGTGTTTCTCCTTCAGGAAAAATACAAAAACAAGGACGCCTGGGTGGCTCCGCAGTTGAGCATCTGCCTCTGGCTCAGGGTGTGACCCTGGGGTCCTGGGATCGATTCCCACATCTGGCTCCTTGCAGGGAGCCTGCCTCTCCCTCTGCTGTGTCTCTGCCTCTCTGTGTGTGTCTCATGAATAAATAAGTAAAATATTAAAACAAAACAAAACAAAACAAAAAAACCCCAAACAGTCCTTTGTGCCGTATCTGGGAAACCTACTCCCAATCTGGATACTTGCCTAGACATGTAGGTGTCTCCTTTACGCGGTGTAACGTCCTCTGCCCTGAAACCTAGTTTCTAGTGGAATGGGTTCCCAGCTTCCTTCTCTAGAACACGCCAGAAAGATTCCCTAAGAGAAGGTGAGCCAAGGGCCAGGCCTTCTAGGCCAAGGGGTGTGGGTCGGGGGGTGGTTTGCGGAGGAGGCAAGGCAGGTATTGTGGAAGCAAGAGAGGAAAGAAAGGGGTTGGTTGCAAGCCGAGTGACGGGGCACAAAGGACGGAGGCTAAAATCATTCACACGGTCACCAAGAACAATTAAATGTGAAAAGGGAGGTGCGGACTGAGAGTGCTCTGAGAACAGAGAGAAGCTTCTGGAAAGCTTGTGGTCCAACATTCCTGGGAGAAAACTTCCAGGTCAGGCCCAGATTCTTGACCGTGTCTCAGGTCCTAGATGCCGTCAGATGGGCGCCGGGCCATTCCTTCGTGTCCTCCGCCCTCCTGGGCCGACAGCCCTGACAGCCATGGATGAGGGGGAGGCCTCCGGGGAGCGAGGCCGCGGCCGGGGAGGCCAGGCCGGGGCCTGGGCAGCTGGAGCCGGGGACTGATCTCTTGCTCTCCCACGGACTCAGCCTTGGCCTGCAGGTCGCAGCCTCCGGTGCCCCGGTTCCCCCCACCTTGACGCAGCGATAAGGACCCTCGCTTCTCTGTCTGGGGTGTTAATTAAAGTGCGGGCACTGCGTGGCAATGCCGGGATGAAAGGGCTTGCCAGCCCGGGATCATCGTGACGCATGACTCATGTCACCTGCAGGGCAAACTCGCCATCTGTGCTGCGTGTGGGGAGCCACGTCGATCCCCAGCCACAGTCACGGGGGAAATGTGGATTTGCAAGTGGGACGTGTGTTCAGAGGCTGGCACTTCATCCGGCGGCGGTGGACAGGGAAGAGGGCTGATTCTCGACTGTCACCTCTTTCAAGTTTTCCCTAGAGACTGCTGCTTCCCCCGCACCCCTTGGAGGCTGCTGGCCGCTTCCCGGGCCGCCCCCCAGGCCTGTGGCCTACCCCCCCTGCCGCCGGCCCTGCACCGCCCTGGGGCCATGGGCCACGCAGCCAGCGCCGCCTGCTCCCCTGTCGCGCCTGGGCTGCCCCAGAGCCCCGAGCGCCTTCTGCTGAACTGCCCCGCCGATGTCGTGTGCAAGGCTCGTGTTCTGGACGTGAAAATCCAAGGGTCTTGGACAAACCAGAATCGCTTTCGACCACAGAGGAACATGCCGCAGATGTCACATTGCACGGTGACACGCACAATGGATAGGTGCGTCCCCTGTGGGCCTCGATGTAGGAAGAGGTTAAATCAGTAAGGAAAAAGGTCAAGACGGGGATGTCCCAAGAAGCTTTAGATGCACCTAAGTTCATCACGTTAGGCCACAATGAGGCCATCAGAGCAGGGAGTTCGTGTCTTCATTCAAGAGCTGCGTCGATTTATTGAGCACCTTCTGTGTGCCAAGCGCTGTCCTGGGCGCCGGGATATCCAGCGGAGCACAAACCACACAAATATCTGTATCCTACGTGGGTATCGATCTGGCGGAGAGGGGCCCACAATGGAGGGACGTGCTTACGGCATCCCCGCTTGAACGATTATTCCTGTTTCGGGCTGCCCTGTCTCTGCAGGATTAGGACCTTGATCCAATCCCAACCCCACTGCAGCCTTCCCTATAAATTAGCAAGAATGAAAATGTCTGAAATGAGGGGCGGTGGTTGTTCTTGCCTTTAACTTAGAAGCAGGGGTGATATTCAAACAATTTAACAACGAGTAGAGCACGGGTGCCGACCCACCCCGGTGGATACCGTGGTCCCTGCTGGGCCGGCATCCAGCCTTTACTTTCTGGGCCAAGATCCAGAGGACTCAGAGCAGGAGCCAGCGGAGATGGTGGGAGACTTCAGAGTGGGGATGTCTGGGGTTTTGTCTATTCACCAAGTTGTGTGGAAGGATCCCAGTACTCCAGCCCCAGGATGACTGTATCAGACTGCGCCAGGTAAGGATCAATCCTGCTCTTGAAAGAATCTAGAAAAAGGATATGCTCAGGTGAGGCCTCAGTCAATATCCAACAGCCAAAGGAGGAAACACTGTTAATTTTAAAAATTCGAATCTTGGTCGGGACTGACTCTCCACAACCTTATAAGATGACTGAAAACAAGGCGGCCTTGAACATACATCGTCATGAGTGGCAGCCGGGTGATGCAGAGCTGCCCCGGACACCCAGCCCCAGTGAAAATGAGCAGTTTTTACTGAAAAGAATGCAACAGCCCTGGGACATGCTCTGACGTGGTGATGGTTGCTTCTGGATCTACCCTTGCCTGGTCAGTGCTGGGTTTACAGTCAGAGCTGGCCGAGGAGGAAGCCACACCCTTGGCAGGTAGACTGGAAACACCGTTGGCAAGAAGCATCTGCCAAGCGATCCTAGTTGTGGTTGCTGGGGTGCCAGCATATTACTGGTCCTTCAGGTTCCTAGCTTGTCATCATGGCTGGCAACACCTCCTGGCTTTTATTGAAGGC